>NC_138178.1:71920616-73315322 GCF_964165515.1 Mesoplodon bidens
GAGATACAAACTACTATGTATAAAATAAACAACAAGGATATATGTTCAGCACAGGGAATTATAGTCATTATTTTGTAATAACTTTTAATGGAGTATAATCTGTAAATATGTTGAATCACTAAGTTGTACACCTAAAACTAATGTAATATTATATATCAACTATACTTCAATTAAAAAAATAACATACTGGAAATTTTTTTTAAGTTTTTACATTTTCCCACATTGTTGCATATAGCTGTGGTTTGTTCATTTTCACTGGTATAACAGTCCACTTTACCACAAACTTATGTATGCATTTCAAGTGAATTAACATTTTTTTCAGTTTTTAGCTATTTCAAATAACATTGCTATGAAGATCATTATATATTACCTTATACACATGCATATTTATTTCAACCAGATATATTGAAATTAAGTTGAATGAAGTTGTTTATTTTTTATTGTTGAGTTTTAAGTATTCACCATATATTCTGGATATTAACTCCCTATAGATATATGATTTGCAAATATTTTCTCCCATTCTGTAAGTTGCCTGTTGATATTGTCTTGATGTACACATTTTTTGATTATTCATGAAGTTAAATTTGCCTATTTTTTTATGTGTGGGCTATGTCTTTGGATTAATATCCAAGAAATTATTGAAAAGTCCAGTACTGTGAAGATTTTACCATATTTTTTAAAATGTTATAGATTTGGATCTTACACTTAGGTCATGGATCCATTTTGAGTAAATTTCTATATATTGTGTTAAGTAAGGATCCAACTTCATTCTTCTGCATGTAGATATCCAACTTTCCAGCACTGTTTGTTGAAAGGGCTGTCCTTGTGTAAGGAAGATAAGCATTTCCTTACTTATCTTCTGTCTAGTTGTTCTATTCATTATTGAAAGTGGAGTACTAAAATCTCCATTTTTGTAGAACTATCTATTTCTCCTTTTAATGCTGTCAATGTTTCTTCATATACTTTGAGGGTCTATTATTAGATTCAAAAGTTTTTATAATTGTTATACCTTCTGATTTTATTTCACCTTTTATTATTATATAATACACTTCTTTGGCTTTTGTAACTTTTTAAAATTTAAAGTCTATAATCTCTAATATTAGCATAGGCAATCCTATTCACTTTTGGTTACTATTTGTGTGGAAAACCTTTTCCATCCTTTTACTTTCAACTTATTTGTATCTTTGTATCTAAAATGAGTCTCTTATAGACAGCATATAGTTGGATTATATTTTCTATTCATTCTGCCAATCTTTGTCTTTGAGTGAGAGTTTAATCCACTTACATTTAAAGTAATGCCTTTTAGGACAGACTTATTTCTCTCATATTGCTATTTGTTTCACGTACACCTTATAGCTTTTTATTCATCATTTCCTGCATTACTTTTCTCTTTTGTGTTTAACTGATTTTTTAAGTGAAGCATTTAAAATCCTTTCTGGACTTCCCAGGTGGTGCAGTTGTTAAGAATCCACCTGCCAATGCAGCAGACACAGGTTCAATCCCTGCTCTGGGAAGATTCTTCATGCCACAGAGCAACTAAGCCCACACACCACAGCTACTGAGCCTGCATCCTGCAACTCCTGAAGCCCACGCACCACAATGAAGAGTAACCCCCACTCACCACAACTAGAGAAATCCTGCACAGAGCAACAAAGACCAAAAAATAAAAAAATAATAATATCCTTTCTCTTTTCCTTTTTTGTACATTCTTCAGCTCTTTTCTTTGTGGTTTCCATGGGCATCACATTTAATATAACTTTATAACATTCTAATTTGAATTTATAACAGCTTAACTTCAATAACATACCAAAACTGTGTTCATTTAACAGATCTATTCCCACACCTTTCAGGTAATGTCATAAAATAACATTTTTATAAATCATGTTTTCAAAAGCATCAATGAATTAATTTTTAATACATTACTCTCTTAAATTATGTAGAAAACAAAAAGTGGAGTTACACTAATTGTTACAATATTACTACCTTTTATAATGATCCATATAGGTACCTTTAACAGACACCTTTTGTTTTTCAGAGTCTTTTCCATTATAGTTTACTACAAGATATTGAATATAGTTCCCTGTGCTATACAGTAGGTCCTTGTTATTTATCTTTTTTATATATAGTAGTTTGTATTACAGAAAGCTTTATTTCCTTTTTCATATCTTTATTTCCTCATACAGCTTCAAGTAATATTTCATTTCAGCCTACATATTTATCCAGGTATCTCTTAATTTCTCCCTCACTTTTGAAGGGCAGTTTTTCAGGGTAAGGGATTAATGTTTGACAGGTTTTTTTCTCTTGGCACTTTGAATATATCAGCCCACTGTCATCTGGCCTCCAAAATTTCTCATGAAAAATCTGCTGATAATTTTATTGAAGATCCTTCGTATGTGATGATTTGCTTCTCTCTTACTGCTGTCAAAATTCTCTTTATCTTTGGCTTTTGATAGTGTAATTATAATGTTTGGTGGGGTCTCTTGGAATTAATCCTACTTGAGCTTCTTGGAGGCTTATAGTCATGTATTTCACCCAATTTGGGAAGTTTTCAGCCATTATTTCTTCAGATATTCTCTCTGCCCCTTTCTCTGCCTGTGCTCTTTCTGGGACTCCCATGATGCATGTGTTGTTCTGCTTGAATGTGTCTCACAGGTCCCTTAGGCTCTGTTCACTTTTCTTAAATCTTTTTTCTTTCTCTTCCACAGACATGATAATTCCATTGTTTTATCGTCAACTTTGCTGATTCTTTCTTCTGCCTGCTCAACTCTGCCTTTTAAATCCTTCTAATAATTTTTTTCATTTCAGTTATTGTACTTTTTAGATTTGAAATTCATTTAAGTCTCTTTTCAGGTTTTCTGTGTCTTTATTGATAATTCCTTTTTATCCATTCATGTTTTCTTTAACTTTTTGAGGTCAGAAGTTTTAGTCTTTATCTAGTAAATTCGTTCTCAGTTCTTTTTCACGTACAATTTCTGTTTGCTTTTTTTCCCCTAAGTAGGCCACACTTTCCTGTTTCTTTGTATGGTTTGCAATTTTCTGTTGAAAATTGGACATTTGAATATGACAATGTAGTACTTCTGGAAAATAAATTCTCCCCCTCCTCCAAGGTTTGCTTTTTTTGTTTTCGTTTTTGCTTTGTATTGTTTTAGGATATCCCTAAAGGATCAGCCTGAGGTGTAAACTTATTACCTTCTCAGGTCTTTCTGAGTCTGCCTTTCCTTAGGCATGTGCAGTTGCTTTCTAAGTTTTTCAGTGTATGTGGTTACTTTTGAATGTCCTACTCTTCAATGCCTGGCTCACAGAAGGGAAATAAAAGAGAAAAACCAAGGAAGCAAAAATGTCACTGACCCTTTCAATCCCCTGGAAGTCACTTCAGCCAGAGGAGGAGGAGCTTGTAACAATGGGGGGTGGTGCAAAAACAATGACCTCTACCTCTTTGTCTACAGCTCTGTGATCAGACGCAATCAGTGATCAAAGTACATACCCTCAATATTTGGAGGGTAAGGTCCTATTTGCCCATCCAGGCTCCTGCAAGCTGTGTGCAAGTTGCTCCGAAGACATATGCACATCTGCTTGCCATGGAACCAAGGGTTGGGGAATGGGTAGCTACTACCGTGCTAACAGCTGAACTGACCAAAATTAACAAATTTACCTTCCAAGCCTTTCCCTAGAAATTTCAAGCCTTCAGTAGACTCCAGCGTTCCAAAGTAATTATATCAGACAGATTCTGTTTAATTGTATCTAGGTGGGGAGACAGATTTCTGGTGCTTTGTACTCTGCCATCTTCTCAGAATCCTCCTCTCTTTCTTGAACTTTTTAGAATCAATTCTCAAGTCCCATACATACACACAACCCCAGTGGGGTTTTGATTGGAATTGTATTGAACTCTAGAGTACTTTGTTTAGAATTACTCTTTTATAATGTTGAATCTTTCCAATTCATGATCATGGCTTATTTCTCCACTTATTTAGGTCTTCTGAAATTCATATCAGTAATGTTTTATAGTTTCCACATGAAGTCTTTATACATCTTTTGCTATGCTAATTGTTGGGTACTTGACATTTTTACTCTATTACAAGGAATTTTTTTCTAGATTGTTTATTGCTGATACATAGTAATGAAAGCTGGTTTTATCTTGTGTTCAACAAATTTTTAAATACACTTATTAGTTCTAATGTATCTCTAGATATTTTGGATTTTCTATATTTCAGCAATATAATCTAATTATGACAGTTTTATTTCTTATTTTCTAGTATTTTAATTTTATATTCTTACCTCATTGCACAATGCTAAATAGAAGTGAAAAGAGTGAAAATCTTTTTTTTACTCCTCACCTTAAAGAAAATATGTAATCTAAATATAAAATTTGCCACTAATTTTTTTTAAAAAGGCTTCCTTTCATATTAAATTCCCTTTTATGTTTCTTCAGATATTTTTCATATATATTCATATATATATATGAAAAAATCATATATATTTTTTCATTTTCTCTATTATGAAGTGAACTTGATAGATTTTTAAATGTTATGACTAGGTTGAATTCTTGGAATAAGTTTATCAATGTCTAATAATAATTAGTATATTTACTCTTTTCCAGGGTGATCTCCATAAGCCACTCTCCTCCTCTGGATTGACCTTGTTCTTTACTATCTTGTTGGTGTCTGATACTTTCAGGCAGATTTTCAAACATCTATTATCTACACAACTTTGCTAGTTCTATTCTGCAAAAGGGTTGCTTAAGGTTATCTAGGCTGACATTTCTAGAAGAGGATGTCTCTCCAGTCACTTTTTACTCTTTCTTACTCCACTGAGGCTTTCAGGTCCTTGAACCTGTTTATTCAAATATATTAATAAATCATAGAGGATTCTTGGGTGAGGTAATTTTTCAACTGAAAAATCAGAGTAAAAGACAAAATCTTAACCTTTACTAAAGTTCTGAGAGGCAATACTTAATTAATTTTAAATGACATTTATTTTAGAATATGTAGATGAAAAGTATTCCATTACTAATGTTTGCTTCAAGTTTATTCAAAACCCTCCAATATTTTATTATATGGTTTTATTATATCCCTTTTCCTGAATTTTAAATGACAATAATGTCTGTTAAAGTTGTGAAGTATCAAGTATTAAATAAAATTTAATTAAATAACTATTTAGTTTCATGGACAAACATGATGTTTGTGTGCCCCATGTGATTATTAATAGCATGTTACCCTCAGGCAAAGACACTCTTCGTCCTTGTAAGGGCCCTGAAGGCTTAGTCACTGGGGCCAACAGTTATGCCTTTCTTAGATTCTTTGTAGTTTCTATAGCACTGTTAACTAAAGCAACTTAAAATGCTCTCATGCAGCCTAACTGGCCACTGTATCAGCTTCAATCCTTCTTTTATTTATCTCTTTTAGCTTTGCTGTTACTACTGCATTATTAGTACCTTATTGTATACTATTTTATCCTGTGGTTGTGATTGTCTGACCCAGCTCTTTATTAGGTAATTTTGTTATGCACAAAAGCCTCTTACTTAGGCACATGTGTGTGAGTGTGTGTGTGTGAGCAGGCCCATGTTTTTCAATAATGAAAATGACAATATTAATGATAGGTGCCAGTTGTTGAATTCCTTCTACGGGTGTGCCACACTTCTCAGAACCTTCCAAATACAGCATCTTCTTTACCTCAACTTGGTAACTGAGATAATGATTTATTAGACACTCCCATATTACTTTTTTTTTTTTTTTTTTTTTTTTTTTTTTTTTTTTTTTTTTCTTTTTGTGGTATGCGGGCCTCTCACTGTTGTGGCCTCTCCCGTTGCGGAGCACAGGCTCCGGACGCGCAGGCCCAGCGGCCACGGCTCACGGGCCCAGCCGCTCCGCGGCATATGGGATCCTCCCAGACCGGGGCACGAACCCGTATCCCCTGCATCGGCAGGCGGACTCTCAACCACTGCGCCACCAGGGAGGCCCTCCCATATTACTTTTTGATAAGATAATTTAGGAAGCTAAGTATTTATCTCCTTAACTGAGAAAAAAAAAATGTTTTGGAACTATGAAATTGTTTGCATTTTGAAATCTTTGCAGAATTCTTAATTTTGATAGGGATAAGACTACTCTGTACAACTTTTGAACAACACAATTTTCAACAGAAAAAATAAGGCTGTGAATCAGATTAAAATGATTTTCTTTCAAAATGGAATTAAATTAAAAATAAGGTATAGAACAATTCCCAGGAAGCAAAGATCTGAACTCTGCTGTAGATGGGACAATGTCAGTCTTAGCTGAGCAACACCAGGACAGAGCTCTGTCACAGCAAGCGTTTTCGGATGACATAAGGTGGAGAAAGGCCCTCAGTCCTCCATTGCCTCTTCCTACATGACATTGTTGCTGCTTCTCCTCCTTTGCCCCCCAAAACAAAGGATCTAAGGAGGTAGATGGTCTTAGAATTGTAAAGACTCATGGTTGAAAAATAATCGTACCAATTATGCCCCAGATATGGGCACTGGTGCTTGTGGTCAGAGCCAGAGCCAAGGAAAGACTTGGGGACTGATCCAAGGACACTGTTTTGACTCAGGGCAGTAGCAGCCCGTGGAAATGTGGGTGGCAGCCTGCTTTCTCCCGAACTGTATTATTTTTATTTGCACATTATAACTTTTTACTCCTCAGAGAATGTCTCAAAGTAATTTGATGACTTAATGTAGACATTCCTCTCAGCTAATTCCTTGTACAACATCTTTTTTTAATCAAAAGGTATTACTATTCTCAGTAATGGAGGAGAGTACATGAAAGTCCCCCAAGAGAAAATGAATTAGTAACTGGAAGCTTAATCAAGTGCTAAGAGAAGAATGAAATTGGTATATTGTTCTGTTCATTCCTCCAAATCTGTTCCTTATACTAAACTGATCTTAATTTCAGAACTATACTTCCTTTACATCATGGGGTTGGTGAAGTCCTGCAGTTCAGCAGGGGAATGACCAGCAAATGCACATTTAAGACACTTGCTATTATGACCCACACATGTACAATTTTGTGGAAATCACTACAATTTCTAGCAGAGTACTTCATGACTTCTACATGATTATAGATATGTATAATTATTTCCAATAAGAAGTAAACAAATGGCTGTTTTTTTGAAGGAACATCAAAGAATAGACTCTCCAAGCAAAAAGAGCCATGAGTTAGAGCATGGATGCAACCACTCTTCGTCACGTGAATCTTGTCCTCTTGTGCTTGCCAAGGAATGAGCTGTTGCCCACATATGTGTAGTGTTTGAAAAATTAAGAGTTTACAAATATTACAAATAACATTATTTTTTAAATGCAGCTTTACATCAGTGAGCTTATGTAGAATTTTGGGAGGAATGGAAGAATTTACAAATACCCCTGCTAGTAGACTTTGAGATCTAGCACCAGCTTACTTCCATAAAGAGATATAATAAAATAATACAGTTAGGTGATCTATAAGAAGTTTTACTTAGAGACGACTGCCTTTTTTTTTAAATTTTTTAATTAGTTTCTGCTTTATAACAAAGTGAATCAGTCATACATATACATCTGTTCCCACATCCCTTCCCTCATTCATCTCCCTCCCTCCCACCCTCCCCATCCCACCCCTCCAGGCGGTCACAAAGCACCGAGCTGATCTCCCTGTGCTCTGTGGCTGCTTCCCACTATCTATCTACCTTACGTTTGGTACTGTATATATGTCCATGCCTCTCTTTCGCTTTGTCACAGCTTACCCTTCCCCCTCCCCATATCCTCAAGTCCATTCTCAAGTAGGTCTGTGTCTTTATTCCCGTTTTGCCCCTAGGTCCTTCATGACTTTTTTTTTTTTTTAAATTCCGTATATATGTGTTAGCATACGGTATTTGTCTTTCTCTTTCTGACTTACTTCACTCTGTATGACAGACTCTAGGTCTATCCACCTCATTACAAATAGCTCAGTTTCGTTTCTTTTTATGGCTGAGTAATATTCCATTGTATATATGTGCCACATCTTCTTTATCCATTCATCTGATGATGGACACTTAGGTGGTTTCCAGCTCCGGGCTATTGTGAATAGAGCTGCAATGAACATTTTGGTACATGTCTCTTTTGGAATTATGGTTTTCTCAGGGTATATGCCCAGTAGTGGGATTGCTGGGTCATATGGTAGTTCTATTTTTAGTTTTTTAAGGAACCTCCATACTGTTCTCCAATTCACATTCCCACCAGCAGTGCAAGAGTGTTCCCTTTTTTCCACACCCTCTCCAGCATTTATTGTTTCTAGATTTCTTAATGATGGCCATTCTGACTGGTGTGAGATGATATCTCATTGTAGTTTTGATTTGCATTTCTCTAATGATGAATGATGTTGAGCATTCTTTCATGTGTTTGTTGGCAGTCTGTATATCTTCTTTGGAGAAATGCCTATTTAAGTCTTCTGCCCATTTTTGGATTGGGTTGTTTGTTTTTTTGCTATTGAGCTGCATGAGCTGTTTATAAATTTTGGAGATTAATCCTTTGTCAGTTGCTTCATTTGCAAATATTTTCTCCCATTCTGAGGGTTGTCTTTTGGTCTTGTTTATGGTTTCCTTTGCTGTGCAAAAGCTTTGAAGTTTCATTAGGTCCCATTTGTTTATCTTTGTTTTTATTTCCATTTCTCTAGGAGGTGGGTCCAAAAGGATCTTGCTGTGATTTATGTCATAGAGTGTTCTACCTATGTTTTCCTCTAAGAGTTTGATAGTTTCTGGCCTTACATTTAGGTCTTTAATCCATTTTGAGCTTATTTTTGTGTATGGTGTTAGGGAATGATCTAATCTCAAACTTTTACATGTCCCTGTCCAGTTTTCCGAGCACCACTTATTGAAGAGGCTGTCCTTTCTCCACTGTACATTCCTGCCTCCTTTATCAAAGATAAGTTGGCCATATGTGCGTGGGTTTATCTCTGGGCTTTCTATCCTGATCCACTGATCTATCTTTCTGTTTTTATGCCAGTACCACACTGTCTTGATTACTGTAGCTTTGTAGTATAGTCTGAAGTCAGGGAGCCTGATTCCTCCAGCTCCGTTTTTCGTTCTCAAGATTGCTTTGGCTATTCGGGGTCTTTTGTTTTTCCAAACAAATTTTGAAATTTTTTCTTCTAGTTCTGTGAAAAATGCCTGTGGTAGTTTGATAGGGATTGCATTGAATCTGTAGATTGCTTTGGGTAGTAGAGTCATTTTCACAATATTGATTCTTCCAATCCAGGAGCATGGTATATCTCTTCATCTATTTGTATCATCTTTAATTTCTTTCATCAGTGTCTTATAATTTTCTGCATACAGGTCTTTTGTCTCCTTAGGTAGGTTGATTCCTAGATATTTTATTCTTTTTGTTGCAATGGTAAATGGGAGTGTTTTTTTAATTTCATTTTCAGATTTTTCATCATTAGTGTACAGGAATGCCAGAGATTTCTGTACATTAATTTTGTATCCTGCTACTTTACCAAATTCATTGATTAGTTCTAGTAGTTTTTCGGTAGCATCTTTAGGATTCTCTATGTATAGTATCATGTCATCTGCAAACAGTGACAGCTTTACTTCTTCTTTTCCAATTTGGATTCCTTTTATTTCCTTTTCTTCTCTGATTGCTGTGGCTAAAACTTCCAAAACTATGTTGAATAAGAGTGGTGAGAGTGGGCAGCCTTGTCTTGTTCCTGATCTTAGTGGAAATGGTTTCAGTTTTTCACCATTGAGGACAATGTTGGCTGTGGGTTTGTCATATATGGCCTTTATGATGTTGAGGAAAGATTCCTCTATGCCTACTTTCTGCAGGGTTTTTATCATAAATGGGTGTTGAATTTTGTCGAAAGCTTTCTCTGCATCTATTGAGATGATCATATGGTTTTTCTCCTTCAACTTGTTAATATGGTGTATCACATTGATTGATTTGCGTATATTGAAGAATCCTTGCATTCCTGGAATAAACCCCACTTGATCATGGTGTATGATCCTTTTAATGTGCTGTTGGATTCTGTTTGCTAGTATTTTGTTGAGGATTTTTGCATCTATGTTCATCAGTGATATTGGCCTGTAGTTTTCTTTCTTTGTGACATCCTTGCCTGGTTTTGGTATCAAGGTGATGGTGGCCTCGTAGAATGAGTTTGGGAGTGTTCCTTCCTCTGATATTGTTTGGAAGAGTTTGAGAAGGATGGGTGTTAGCTCTTCTCTAAATGTTTGATAGAATTCGCCTGTGAAGCCATCTGGTCCTGGGCTTTTGTTTGATGGAAGATTTTTAATCACAGTTTCAATTTCAGTGCTTGTGATTGGTCTATTCATATTTTCTGTTTCTTCCTGAGTCAGTCTTGGCAGGTTGTGCATTTCTAAGAATTTGTCCATCTCTTCCAGGTTGTCCATTTTATGGGCATAGAGTTGCTTGTAGTAATCTCTCATGATCTTTTGTATTTCTGCAGTGTCAGTTGTTACTTCTCCTTTTCCATTTCTAATTCTATTGATTTGAGTCTTCTCCCTTCTTTTCTTGATGAGTCTGGCTAATGGTTTATCAATTTTTTTTATCTTCTCAAAGAACCAGCTTTTAGTTTTATTGATCTTTGCTATCGTTTCCTTCATTTCTTTTTCATTTATTTCTGATCTGGTTTTTATGATTTCTTTCCTTCTGCTAACTTTGGGGTGTTTTTGTTCTTCTTTCTCTAATTGCTTTAGGTGCAAGGTTAGGTTGTTTATTCGAGGTGTTTCCTGTTTCTTAAGGTGGGATTGTATTGCTATAAACTTCCCTCTTAGAACTGCTTTTGCTGCTTCCCATAGGTTTTGGGTCGTCGTGTCTCCATTGTCATTTGTTTCTAGGTATTTTTTAATTTCCTCTTTGATTTCTTCAGTGATCACTTCGTTATTAAGTAGTGTATTGTTTAGCCTCCATGTGTTTGTATTTTTTACAGATCTTTTCCTGTAATTGATATCTAGTCTCATAGCATTGTGGTCAGAAAAGACACTTGGTACAATTTCAATTTTCTTAAATTTACCAAGGCTTGATTTGTGACCCAAGATATGATCTATCCTGGAGAATGTTCCATGAGCACTTGAGAAAAATGTGTATTCTGTTGTTTTTGGATGGAATGTCCTATAAATATCAATTAGGTCCATCTTGTTTAATGTATCATTTAAAGCTTGTGTTTCCTTATTTATTTTCATTTTGGAAGATCTGTCCATTGGTGAAAGTGGGGTGTTAAAGTCCCCTACTATGATTGTGTTACTGTCGATTTCTCCTTTTATGGCTGTTAGCATTTGCCTTATGTATTGAGGTGCTCCTATGTTTGGTGCATAAATATTTACAATTGTTATATCTTCTTCTTGGATCGATCCCTTGATCATTATGTAGTGTCCTTCTTTGTCTCTTCTAGTAGTCTTTATTTTAAAGTCTCTTTTGTCTGATACGAGAATTGCTACTCCAGCTTTCTTTTGGTTTCCATTTGCATGGAATATCTTTTTCTATCCCCTTACTTTCAGTCTGTATGTGTCTCTAGGTCTGAAGTGGGTCTCTTGTAGACAGCATATATATGGGTCTTGTTTTTGTATCCATTCAGCCAATCTGTGTCTTTTGGTGGGAGCATTTAGTCCATTTACATTTAAGGTAATTATCGATATGTATGTTCCTTTTCCCATTTTCTTAATTGTTTTGGGTTCGTTATTGTAGGTCTTTTCCTTCTGTTGTGTTTCTTGCCTAGAGAAGTTCCTTTAGCATTTGTTGTAAAGCTGGTTTGGTGGTGCTGAACTCTCTCAGCTTTTGCTTGAGAGACGACTGCCTTATTCTGACCACTTAAACATGTTTCTAGTGAGAAACTATATAAAGTTCATGGGTGCTTTATTTCATTGTGGGCTTTATGCCTTTGTTGCATTTATTTATTTTTATACCTTCTCTGTTCCACCAAAAATATTGAGGTAGGCTCCAAATTCTCATACAAATTCTCATTTAGTATTGATCATCTTTACTCCATAAGTAAGGTTTCATCTATATACTGTGCATCACTTTCATCACAATTCTTAATTGACCTTATTCTATGTGTTTGTCCAATTCCAACAAATGAGTATTTGAAAGCCAAGAATGCTTCTCCTTTAAATAGATGAGTAACGTAAACAGATCAATACAGGCATCTTTTATTTACATTTTAAAAGATGCAAACTTCTGAGAAAGAAGTTTGCAAATATATACTAAAAACACACATAGAAAACCAAGCTGCTGCTTTGGATCTGATCAAAACTTTCCCAAGTCCCTTATTTTCTCCTATTTTTAGTATTTCTTGAATATCTATAAGGTGTTTGGGAATTTGTAAATTTCTCCCAGATTTTATAAAATTTATTTAAATATTTATTTTAAATTTTATTTAAATATTTATCAAATAAATATATTTATTTAAACATTTGTTTATATTTATTTAAATATTTATCAGACAGGAAGTAGTATAAATTTTACAGAAGTAGTCATTAAATAAAATATGTATTTTCATTCCTAAGATAAACATTTTATAACCCATTTAGTCATTTTTGTGGCATTTATATTGAGGGTTCAGAATTGTAGTTATACTATATATAGGTGGAGAATGAGCTCTAGTCAGATTCAAAATATTACTATTAACTCCTGGATGATTCCTTGACAGAATTGACATTTTACAACTGAGAATAACTCCAAATAAAATGTTGGTTTCTGTGAAAAATAAAAATATAGGGTTTTTTTCCTTCCTTGTCCCTGATTTAAATTAGCATAAGTGGTGTAGCCCATGGACGGTGATAGAATTGTGACATGTTGGACACATGAGAGCAAGTCTTTAGGGTTACAGCAGAAGAACCCAGATGTTCAGAGCCCTTCAAAGAGGGTCCATGCTGGGGCTGCTCTTTCCTTGCTAAACATGACTGTGACTTTTTGGTGATGGGACAACATGCAAAATTATGCATGAACAGAAGACACTCTTGATGACCCATATTCTATATCAATCAAATGTATTTCATCATTTTGAATACTAAAACCCCAAAGTTTTAGCTATGAAAATCACTAAATAATCTAAGATAAATAATCTATGAATATGAATCTATGAATATAATAATCTATGAATATGAATGAGTGCTCTGAGTTTCATAGTAATGTCTTCACATTTATATTTTGCTTTATATGTGTCATATATAACGTTTCATTTGATCTTCTGGCAAACTGTAGAACAGGTATGCCTTTCATTTTTACAGAGGAGGTAGAGAAAATATAGAGAAAGTAAGTAATGGGTTCAAGTTTCTGAGGTTAATTATGGAAGAAAAGTCTATACCAAAATCTAAATTTTTCTCTGCAAATTGAGTGCTCTCCCTAGTGCCTCATTCTAAATGACTTTTTCAGACTAGGTATAATAGAAATGCTACCTTAATTTATTATGCAACATGACAAATTCACAAAATATGCATTTTATTTCTAGGAATAAGCCACTATGGTCACTTCTAAAATTGTGTGTTACTTTTGCCTGTTTTTGAACTTTTAAAAAAATGGCTTCACACAGTAAATACAGTTTTGTGCCTGGCATTTGTTTAAGAGATTTTTGCATGCTGTTACATGGAGGGATCATTCATTACTTTTCATTACTGTATGGTATTTGATGGTATGAATATACCATAATTTATATATTTGACCTATTATGGATGGATATTTGTCACCAGATTTTGTCTATTATGAATAATGCTGTTAGGAATATACTTGTACCTGTCTTTTGGGGCACAAGTGCACCCATTTTTACTTAGTATGTACCTAGTATTGAAAGTATTGGGTCATAGAGTATATGGATCTTCAATTTTAGCAGATAATATCAAGCAGTTTCCCAAAGCAGTTACATTAACTTACACTCCAATAAATATATAAGAGTTCCAATTGATTCACATCCTTAGCAATGCTTGAAATTGCCAGTCTTTTCAATTTAAGCCATTCTCACGCTATAGAGTGGTCTCTCATGGTGGTTTCATGTTTATTTCCCTGATGACAAGTGCCACAAAGAATCTTATCAAAACTTTACTGCCCATTTGGTTTCCATCTATGGTGAAACACCTGTTTAAAAGTGTTGCTGATTTTTTCCTATTGATTTTTAAGATATTTTATATTTTTTTAACATAAGGCCTTTGATAGTTAAAATTTTTGCAAATATTTTTCCCACTCTTTGGTTTCTGATAAACAAAAGTTCTAAATTTTAATATAGTTTAATCTATCAGTCTTTTTCTTTGTGCCTTTTCATGTATGATTCGTGTGGAATTGATTTTTGAGTGGTGTGAAGTTGGGAGCAAGTTTCTTTCAATATGAATGTCAAATTGAACTAGCACCATTCATTTTAAAAGACCACCCTTTCTCCACTACACCACAGTACCTCTTTGTCATATCCCAGGAGGTTGTATACCTCTGTTCGTATTTGTTTCCTCTCCTTGTGTTGATACCCTATTATTTATATTACCATTGGGGGTTATGGTTCAAGATGGTGATATGAGAATGTCCTGAACTCACCTCCTCCCATGGAGACACAGAACCTACAGCTAAATATGGAACAATTTCTTCTGAAAAAAACCCTAAAAATTGGCAGAGCTATCCCTTCACATCAGGCAAACAAGAGGGAAATCACATCAAAGTAAGTGGGAAAGGCTGAGACACAATCTCACCATAAAGCTCACCCACAGCAATGCAGCCCATAATCAGGAGGGAACTCAAAATCTGATGCTTCTCCCTGAGGAGCCAAGGGTTTGTACCCTACAACAGGCACCCCAGCTCCTAAGTCACACAACTGAGAGAAGAGCCCCCCCAAAACACCTGTCTTTGAAGATCAACATGGTTCGTGCCCATGAGATCTGCAGGGTTGTGGCAAATTGAGCCCAGGGCCCAGTGCAGAAGCAGCCCTTGAAAAGCTCCCAGACTTTATGTGAAAGAGACCCACTTCCTAATTTTAAAGCATTGGTCTGAGGGGCAGGGACTTGCTCAGATACTCCTCTGGGTTGGAAGCTGGCAAGTGCCATCTTCCTGCTCTCCCTCTGCTAAAATCAGTGGGCACCGTTTTATTTTTTTCATTTTATTTCCCTTCTTCCTTCTTCTTTTTTAAATTTTCTTTTTTTTTCTTTTCCTTTATTCAGCAGGTACCATCTTTGCACTCTTCCTCTGCCTCGCTCTAACTAGTGAGAGCCATCTTCACCCTCTCCCTCCACCGTGCTCCAGAACACCAGTATATCCCAGAGGACAGCTTCTACACATGTCCAGTGCCCTGTTTTTTAAAATTGAGGTATAGTCCATTTACAATATTATATTACTTTCAGGTATACAACATAGTGATTCAAAATTTTTATAGATTATTACTCCATTAAAAGTTATTATAAAGTATTAGCTATATTCCCCATGCTGTACAATATGTTCTTGTAGCTTATTTATTTTATACATAGTAGTTTGTACTTCTTAATCCCCTATCATGCCCCTCCTTCTTCCCTCTCCCACTGATAACCACTAATTCATTCTCTATACGTCTGTTTTCTGTTTTGTTACATTCATTCTTTTGTTTTATTTTTCAGATTCCACATATAAGAGATAACATGCAGTATTTGACTTTCTCTGTCTGATTTATTTCACTAAGCATAATACCCTCCAGGTCCATCTATGTTGTTGCAAATTGTGTAATTTCCTTCTTTTTTATGGCTGAGTAATATTCTACTGTACATATAATCCACATCTTTATCCATTCATCTCTGTTTTTTGTTTGTTTGTTTGTTTGTTTTCTGTTTTTTGGTTTTTTTTGCGGTACGTGGGCCTCTCACTGTTGTGGCCTCTCCCGTTGCGGAGCACAGGCTCCGGATGCGTAGGCTTAGTGGCCATGGCTCACGGGCCCAGCCACTCCGCGGCATGTGGGATCTTCCCAGACCAGGGCATGAACCCATGTCCCCTGCATCGGCAGGCAGACTCTCAACCACTGCGCCACCAGGGAAGCCCTATCCATTCATCTCTTGTTGGGTATTTAGGTTGTTTCCATATCTTGGCTATTGTAACTAATGCTGATATGAACATTCTGTGTATTAATTTCATATCCTGCAACTTTATCCAGTTCATTGATGAGCTCTAATAGTTTTTTGGTGGCATCATGAGGATTTTCTATGTATAGTATCATGCCACGTGCAAACAGTGACAGTTTTACTTCTTCCTTTCCAATCTGGATCCCTTTTATTCCTTTTTCTTGTATGATTGCTGTACCTAGGACCTAGGACTTCCAGTACTATGTTGAATAAAAGTGGTGAGAGTGGGCATCCTTGTCTTGTTCCTGATCTTAGAGGAAATGCTTTCAGCTTTTCACTGTTGAGTATCATGCTAGCTGGGGGCCTACATTATATGGCCTTTATTTTGTTGAGGTATGTTCCCTCTATATGCACTTCATTGAGAGTTTTTTTTTATCATAAATGGATGTTGATACAGATGATGAATAGGTACATGAAAAGCTACCAACATCACTAATTATTAGAGAAATGCAAATCAAACAACAGTGAGGTACCACCTCACACTGGTAGGAATGGCCAGCATTAAAAAGCCTACAAATAACAAATGCTGGAGAGGGTGTGGACAAAAGGGAATCCTCCTACACTATTGGTGGGAATGTAAGTTGGTGCAACCACTACAGAAAACAGTATGGAGGCTCCTCAGAAAACTAAAAATAGAGTTGCCATATGATCCAGCAATCCCACTCCTGGGCATATATCCGGACAAAACTATAATTCAAAAAGATACATAAACCCTTATGTTCATAGCAGCACTATTCACAATAACCAAGACATGGAAACAACCTGTTCATTGACAGATAAAGAAGATGCGGTATACACACACACACACACACACACACACACACACACTGAATACTACTCAGTCATTAAAAGAATGAAATAATGCCATTTGCAGCAACATGGATGGACTTAGATATTATCACACTAAGTGAAGTAAGTTGGAAAAAGACAAATATATAATAGCACATATTTGGAATCTAAAATATGACACAAATGAACCTATCCATGAAACAGAAAAGACTCACAGACATAAAGAACAGACTTGTGGTTGCCAAGGGGATGGGGAGTGGGGGAGGGATGGATTGGGAGCTTGGGGTTAGCAGATTCAAAATCTTATATATAGAATGGATAAATTACAGGGTCCTACTGTATAGCACAGGGAATTATATTCAATATCCTATGATAAATCATAATGGAAAAGAGTATAAAAAAATGTATGTATATGCATAACTGAATCACTTTGCTGTACAGCAGAAATTAACACAACATTGTAAATCAACTATACTTCAATTAAAAAATAATTTTTTAAAAATGAATAAATAATTGGATGTTGAATTTTGTCAAAACTTTTTCTGCATCTATTGAGGTGATCATATGATTTTTATTCTTTAATTTGCTAATGTGGTGAATCACACTGATGGATTTGCAGATATTGAAAAATCCTTACATCTCTAGGATAAATCCCACATCATCATAGTGTATAATCCTTTTAATATATTGTTGGATTTAGATTGCTAATATTTTGTTGAGCATCTGGAATCTATGTTCATTAGTGATAGAGGCCTGTAATTTTCTTTTTTTGTGATATTTTTGCCTGGTTTATATCAGAGTGATGCTGGCCTCATAGAATGAGTTTGGAAGTGTTCCTTCATCTGCAGTTTTTTGGAATGGTTTGAGAAGGATAGGTGTTAACTCTTCCTTGCTTGGTAGAATTCAGCTGTGAAGCCATCTGGTCCTGGACTTAGGTTTGTTTTTAATTAGGAGTTTTTAATTACTGATTCAATTTCATTACCAGTAATTGTTCATACTGTTCATACTTTCTATTTCTTCCTGATTCAGTCTTCAGTCAGGTATTTGCCTATTTCTTCTAGGTTGTCAATTTTATTGGTGCATAGCTGTTTGTGGTAATCTCTTATGATTCTATTATTTCAGTTGTGTTGGTTGTAACTTCTCCTTTTTTATTTCTGAATTTATTGATTTGGGCCATGTCTCTTTTATGCTTGATTAGTATGCCTAAAGGTTTATTGACTTTATTTATCTTTTGAAAGAACCAGCTCTACTTTCATTGGTCTTTCTATGTTTTCAAGTCTCTATTTCATTTATTTCTGCCCAGATCTTTATGATTTCTTTCCTTCTATCAACTTTGGATTTTGTTTGCTTTTTTCTAATTCCTTGAGGTGTAAGGTTAGGTTGTTTGAGATTTTTCTTATTTCCTGAGGTAAGGTTGTATCACTATAACCTTCCCTCTTAGGACTGCTTTTGCTGTGTCCATAAATGTTGGATTGCTGTGTTTTCCTTTTCATTTTTCTCTGGGTATTTTAAAATATTTTCTTTGATCTATTGGTTGTTCAGTAGCATATTATTTAGCCTCCATGCATTTGTGTTTTTTTCCAGTTTTCTTTCTTGTGGTTCTTTTCTAGTCTCATAGCGTTGTGATCAGAAAAGCTGCTTGATATGATTTTAATTTTTTAAAAATTTACCAAGGCTTGCTTTGTGGCCTAGCATGTGATCTATCCTGGAGAATATTCCATGTGCACTTGAAAACTATGTGTGCTCTGCTATTTGGGATTAGAATGCTCTCTGCATATTTTTTAAGTCCATTTGCTCTGATGTGTTATTTAAAGCCAGTGTTTTCTTACTGATTTTATGTCTGGATGATGTGTCCATTGATGGAGTGAGGTGGAAAAGTCCCTCACTATTATTGTGTTACTCTCAATTTTTCCCTTTATGTCTGTTAATAGTTGCTGTATGTACTTAGGTGCTACTATGCTGGGTGCATATAAATTTACAATTGTTATATCTTCTTCTTGTATTGATTCTTTGATCATTATGTAATGTCCTACTTGTCTCTTTTTACTGTCTTTGCTTTAAGGTTTATTTTGTCTGATCGAAATATTGCTACCCTGCCTTTCTTTTGATTTCCATTTGCATGGGATACCCTGTTCCATCCCCTCACTTTCAGTCTTTGTGTGTCTTTAGATCTGAAGTGAGTCTTTTGTAGGCAGCTGATATAATGGTCTTGTTTTTGTGTCCATTTAGCCACCCTATGTCTTTTTTTTTTTGCTTTACGTGGGCCCCTCACTGTTGTGGCCTCTCCCTTTGCAGAGCACAGGCTCTGGACGCACAGGCTCAGCAGCCATGGCTCACGGGCCCAGACGCTCCGCGGCATGTGGGATCTTCCCGGATTGGGGCACGAACCCGTGTCCCCTGCATCGGCAGGCGGACTTTCAACCACTGCGCCACCAGGGAAGCCCCACCCTATGTCTTTTGATTGGACCATTCAGTCCATTTACATTGAAAGTAATTTTTGATAGGTGTGTACTTATTGCCATTTTGTTAATTGTTTGGGTTTTTGTTTTTTTAGTTCTTTTTTGTTCCTTTCTTATTCTTATATTCTTTTCCCTTGTAATTTGATGGCTACCTTTAGTGTTGTGTTTGGATTCCTTTCTGTTTTTTTGTGTGTATCTATTATGGGTTTTTGGTTTGTGCTTACCTTTGAGGTATATATATAAATATATATATATATATATATATATATATATATATATGACTATTTAAAATTGCTGATTTCTTAATTTCAAACACTTTTAAACAACCTCGGCTTTTTACTTTCTAGCCCCCAAGAATTACTGTTTTTCACTTTATATTTTACACTCTTTTATTTTGTGTATCCCTTAACTACTTATGCAGATATAACTGATTTTACTACTTTTGCCTTTTAACCTTCCTATTAGTTTTGTACAAGGCTGATTTACTACCTTTACTGTATATTTGCCTTTACCAATGAACTTTTTACTTTTGTAACTTTCATGTTTTTAGTTGTGACTTTTTTTTGCTTAGAGAAGTCCCTTTAACATTTCTTATAAATTTGGATTGATGGTGTGGAACTCTTTTAGTTTTTGCTTCTTTGTAAAACTTTCAATTTTTCCATTAAATCTGAATGAAAGACTTGCCAAGTAGAGTATTCTTGGTTGTAGGTTTTTCCCTTTTATCATTTGAAATAGGTCGTGCTATTCCTTCTGGCCTGCAGAGTTTCTGCTGAAAAGCCAGCTGATAGCCTTATGTAACCCTTGTATGTAACCTGTTGCTTTTCCCTTGCTGCTTTTAATATTCTCTCTTTATCTGTCATTTTTGCCATTTGAATTACAATGTGTCTTAGTGTTTTCCTCTTTGGGTTGATCCTGTTTGGGACTCTCTATGTTTCCTGGACTTGGACGTCTCTGTCTTTTCCCAAGTTAGGGAAGCTTTCAGATGTTATGCCTTCATATATGTTCTCTGCCTCTTTCTCTCTCTCTTCTCCTTCTGGGACCCCTATAATGTGAATATTAGTATACTTCATGTTTTCTCAGAAGTCTCTTAAACTGTCCTCATTTCTTTTTTTTTCTTTTTTCTGTTCAGTTTCAGTGATTTACACTTTCTCACTCTGTTCATCTATTCTTCTCTAAGCTCTTTGATCATCTTTACAATCATTATCTTGAACATTTCATTAGGTAGACTGCCTCTCTCCACTTCACTTATTTCTAGGGTTTTATCTTGTTCCTTCATTTGAAACATATTCCTCTGTTGCCTCATTTTGCCTAATTTGATGTTTTTATTTTTATGTCTCTGGTAGGTTGGTTATGTTTCCTGACCTTTGATAAGTAGTTTTTTGTAGGAGACATCCTATGCATCCCAGCAACACACTCCCCTCTGATTACCAGTGTTATATGCTCTAGGGTTGTCCCCTATGAGGGTTGTGTGGGTCCTTCTGTTGTGGCAGGCTGACAACTGTGGGTAGTTTGGTAAGCATGGCTGGCCCTAAGTCCAGTTGGTTGCCAGGCCCTGCCTTGTGCAGAGCTTGCCAGCTTCTGGTTGGTGAGTCTGTGTCATGGGGTGGCTGTCTGTGGAACCCTGGGGGGTTCTGGGGCTGGCGCTGGCTCAGTTGTGGGCAGAGCCATGTTCTGGGGTGGGTGGTTGCAGGGCTGGTGTTCCTGGATCTAGTGTCATCCTGCTGGTGGGTGTGGCCAGTTCTTGACATGGCTGGCTGTGGGTTCTGGGGTGTCCCAAAGCTGGTGCTGAACTGCTGGTGAGTGGGGCTATGGCCCAGTGGGTCCTGGGGCTGTTACAGGCCTGCTGATGTGTTGGCTGTGTCCTGACAAGACAGGGGGCAGGGTTGCAGTTGTCTTGGGGCTGGTGTCCAACCACTGGTATGTAGGTTCAGGGGCCAGGAGATCCTGGGGTTAGTGTCCACCGACCAGTGTGTGAAGCTGGGTCCTGGGGCTATGCTGGCTCATTGGCAGACAGAACACAGTACTGGAGTCTCTGACTTCAGGGTCCAGGGGTTCCAGAGCTGCATTAGACTTCTTGTGGGTGGGGCCAGCTGTGGGGTATGCATTGTCCCAAAGCTTGTGTCAGATCTCTGGTAAGAGTGGCCAGATCCTGGGGTGGCTGATTGAGGGGTCCAAGGTGTTGGCCTGTGTTGGCCTGATGGTTGGCAGGACTGGGGCCCAATGAGCTTTGGGGTTGGCGCTAGCTTCCTGGTGTATTGCTAGGCCCTGACAAGCCAGGGGTAGGGCTCTTGTGATCTCAGGACTGCTTTCTGCCTGCTGGTGGGTTGGTGGGGCCCAGGGGACTCTGTGGCTAGTGCTTGCCCCCTGGTAGGTGAAGCTAGGTCTCAAGGTTTCTGGCTGTAGAGCCCTGGGGGTCCCAGTTCTGATGCCTACACACTGGTGTGTGGAGCAGTGTCCTGGGCCTTCTGGTGGACAAGGTCATGTCCAGGAATGGCTCGGGGCTTAGTGGATGTTAAGACAGCCTGTAATTGGTGGGTGGGGCTGTATCCCCACCCAGCTAATTGCTGGGCCTGAGGCGTCCCAGTACTGGTGCCTACAGGCTGGTGGGTGGGGGCAGGGCAGTGTTCCAAGGGTAAAAAGCTAAAGGGAGGCTTCCAAATGGCACTTGCCTGCATCAGTGCCCACATGGTAGAGCAGCTCCCCAAAATAGCTGCCACCAGTGTCTATGTCCCCAGAGAGAGCTGCAGTTGCCTCCTGCCTCTCCAGGAGACTCCAAAATTAGTGGGTGGTTCTGTGAATTGAGCTTTTATCACTTCATGTGCCCTGTTCTTTCCTACCTTTGTTCCTGCTCTTTCTTTTACCTTTTCTGATATCTTCTGTACAAATTCTTTTTCAGAGTCCAAATCAACTGCCACCTTTTCCTAGGAATCTTGCTTCTTCTTCCAGTCAGAACTGACGTTTCTGTTTCCTTAACAACCAAGACCCTCTTGTTTCTGTTCGGGCAAAGCACTAATAAATCCACTTTGAGTACATGTGAATCAATGAAGTTATGATTCCATTAATGAAAAGACTCAAACATTTATTAAACTCCCATCCACCAAAGGCTGGTCCTGCGATATTCATTCATGCTTTTAGCCTACGTTTGCCTCTTCTCAACACTTTTTCTGTATACAGCTGCTACAGGGAATCTGCTCTGGAACATGTACCTCCCCCACCAACAAAACTATTCAATGACTCCTTCTTGCTTGCAGAAGAAAGTTAACTGCTTGGCGCCACATTTCTTGTCTTCTGGCACCTGTCTCATCTTACCTGTTGTTATCTTTACCCTGTACTTGAATTTTCCTAAACACAAAATTACATACAGTTCCATGAGCATGCCTTAGTTTACACAGGTGGACTCAGCTTAGAACACCCTCCATTCAACTTCTCACCAAGCTCTTCTTCTTCATGGAGACACTGTTTTCTCATTTAGCCATCTCTGCTCCACCTACCCCGACAAACACAGCCTCCCTGTGCTGTCTCTGCTCTGGATGGGGTAGAAAGTGTCCACCCATCTCCCAGCTTCCCCAAGTTCAGCTATTTTAGGCTCTCACACTGGAAACTATTATGGAGACTGGTCCAACCCTAAGGTTATGTGGAACTGTGGTGCCCTCTACTGCTTTCCAGAACTATAACTACTTTGCTTTCTTTCATTCAATACAAGGGAAAATGCTAAAGGAACAAATGGGAATTCGGCCGATAGACCATTATTTTTCAGGGCAAACATTGAATTCCATATTAAAACAAACATTATGAAACGGTAATATATATTCTTCTAAAATGTGAATTTCTATAAGGTTATGATATGCCTTATTATTTCACTATCCTTTCAGGTCCATCTGACCTAAGGCTCTGTTATATGTTCATAAATATGGAGAGACTGGGTTACCATTTCATCTCAAGGAGAAGGTAAATATTTAAGCCACATGCTTAAATACAATTTTAAAGATTAGCTCTTAGTAAACATAGTTTCCATATGTTCAATAATATGCACTGAAATTAAACTAATAGGAAAAACATGGAAATTTTAAAAATAATTCATCAAAAGAACATAAATTCTCCTACAGTTGATTTCATTGATTAAAATAATATTGTTAAAAATTAGTATCTGTAACTCTCACTAATCCAAAATAGTCCCTGGTTTATCTACTTTTTTTTTTTTTTTTGCAAAAATTACTGAATGAATTTGGTAATTTCTAAAGCTTTAAATTCACCAATTATTTGAACTCTTTGATTTGCTTTATCCTGGGAAGAGTAGCTGTCACTGGTATCTCCAAACCTAGAATTCTAACACTTAGTAGGGTAAATTATATTGATTCTGATTGTTTTTAATTTAATGATTTTGACTGTCAATGAACTTTATCTTAGTGATATGACTTTTGAGAAATTATAAAATAAAGAAATGCCTGTGTTCAATTTATTCATTTTAGAATCAGAAAAGCTTTTCAAATGAGCATCTTACCTAATTTATATTTCATACAGAACCACTAGAATCTCAGTTATTTAATACTGTGACTAACTGTATATTCAGAATAACACTTCCTTATATTTGCAACATTTATGTATTTTTATGTCCTGTTCCTTAAATATATTTACAAGTTGTTATTTTTGGAAAATCTTAGAAATTTTGGAAAGTGCAAAAGTGCTAGCAGTTAGTTTAGATTTGGAATACATGGCATTAAACATAACTGAAGAACAGAGTGACTTCACACACTGAAAGATTAAAGATATTTTCTGGGGGAAAGTTAGAAATTTGCCTTTCTCACAATTATTCTGTTAAAAGTGATTGTAAACAACTCAGTGTCACAAAAGATGTGGAAATAATAGTACACTGCCCATCATGCTCTTGCTGGTTTTACTTTAAATCTTGAACATCTCCCCCTGGGTGTTCTCATAGCCAAAAGGCAGCTGCCTCCTGAGGAAACCAGATGCTGCCATCTTAAAACCAGGACTGTGCTTGCTTTTGCACCCCTATTCCGCCCAGGCGTCATTAGTGCCAGCCTCACCTCTTGGAGTGAGCACACTGCGGCAGAGACAGACACGATCCCAATAGTGAAATCTCACATGTGCGTGGGTGCAGGAGGCAGTGCCCTGCACCAGTGTCCGCGCCCCAGACACGTTCTCAGGTCTTCAGACCCCAGGGCCCCTTGCTACTGACAAGGCGGCTTCTTGTCCAGAAAGGGAACTTCCTAAAACGCCCAAATGTATACTGCAATTAGGTAAGTGTTTAATTCTACTTAATCCAATTTTACTCTGACTTTCCTTCCCGTGGCGATGAATTACAGATTTAAAAAAGTAGCCTCACAAGCTAGCTTCTTTCTAAAGCGAGGAGCAGATGCGGACACAGAGGTCTGCGTGGAGGACTAAGGAAGACTGAGGCCAGGCCAGTAAGGTGCTCAGGGCTGGCCCTGGAACAGGAAAGCTCTCGGAGAAACGGCCTCCGGCGGCTGCCTGCTGACACGCCCTTTCCATCTCAGCTCTGAAAAAGAGGGACCGCTGCTTATTACAGGAGGCATCGATATTCTCCCGCAGGCTACCAAGAAACTTCATCGAAAATGTGGCCTATCCCAAACCTGGCCCAGCCGCAGGCCCGGAGCCCTCCCCCTCCGCTGAGCCGGCCCGAGGCGAGGGCGCATTTGGTGAGAGTCTGGCGGCCTCTACCGGAGCGCCTCTGCAGAGGAACGTTCCCCAAAGCCGGAGACGACATGTGGCGCTCGGGCGAGGTGAGAGCGAGCGCGCGAGTGCACTGGGGACGCGGCGGGGCGGAGGGGGGGCGGATCTCTGCAGCAGGGCAGAGCGCGGCCTCGGTCGCGGAGCGGAGCCGCAGGGCGGCGGCGGGAGCGCGGGAGGCACCGGAGCCTTTCGGCCCGGGAGGACTGGGGAAGTTCGCGCTGGCGGCATGGGGCGGTGACGCCGCACTGGCCTTCCGCTCCTGCCACCGGTTGAGAGCAGGAGGAGGAGGAGGAGGATGCACCCTCACCGACGGCTTGCCTTCCCGGGCCGGCGCGCAGGGTAAGCCCGGGCGCGCGGGACCGGGGAAGTGGGGTAAGAAGCTGCGGGCGAGGGCGACAGGACGGGCGGCCCCGGCTCGGTCCGCACCCTTATCATCGGGGCTGCCTGTCTTGGGAAGGCAGGTAGAGACAGGCGGGGAGCCACGGGCGGCCGGGAGCGCAAACTTTCCCCCGGCGACTGCGGAGGCATAGCCAGCGCGGGAGCTCAGGGGGGTCCAGAGCGGCGCAGCCCCGCGGGACGGGGCACCAGGGCTCAGTGCCCACGGGCTCGCCGGTAGGAACTGGGGCGTGGGGCATCCGCCGCCGTCACTGGAGCCGACGGGCGGGATCGCCTATCCGGAGGGCCCCATCGGCCCCAGGCCTTCGAGGCGCGCGGCGTCCAGGAGCTTCCTGCAGGGTGGGCGCCGGCTCGGCGGCGGGGGGCGCGGGCGGGTCGCACGAGCTGCTCGAGGCCGGGGGACACCAAGCCGGCACTGCACCGCGCGCTTCTCTCCGAGAAAGAAAGCGCCGCCCGGCAGGACGCTCCGCTCGGACCCCGGGCAGGAGCCGGGAAGGTCTGCTGGGGCCAGAAGCTAGCCGGGGAGGGTCGGCGAGCGTTTGGCGCTGGGCGCGCCGCTGCGGACCGGGCAGGAGGCCGACCCTGCCGGGCCGTGGGCACCAAGCCGGCGGAGGCTTACTTCCGCAGTGCCGCCCACGCGCCCACCAGCTCCCGCGAGCCCCCGCGGCGGTCCCGGGACCGTGGGAGCGCAGCCTCTCTTTGGGGTTCCGGCTCCGGGCTGAGGGCAGCAGGAGGCGCCGCCCCGGTTTCCCGCATGCAGCGCCGCCTGCTCGCCGCCGGGACCCTGGCCCGGGTTTGGCGACAAGCCCCAGGACGCGCCCAGGCGACCCCCGCCCTGTCTTTCTCGACTCGAGGGCCTTGGATTCTGAGGTGGAAGTACCTGTTGTGTGTTTCCCATTTCCGGAGTTGGCCTGGGGTCGCCTCGGGAAAATGTGTCTTTTGAACACGCGGTGCTCCTATAAGACGTGTATCTATTTGCGTTATGCGCATATTGAGAAATATATGCCTTCGCTAAGGTTAGTTGCAGAGCCCAGGGATTGTGGCTACTTGGATTTCAAATGCATTAATTAGGGCCCAGCACAGAGCCCAGAGCCAAGAGACTTTCCCAAATGCAGTGATTTTTAAGTTCTTCAGTCATGGGGACAGATTGCTGAGAAAGTGGCAACCCTCCCTTATAAGCCAGTTCTTATATTATCGTGATCTTGTAGAAGACCTGTTTCTTAAATGTGCCTTTTTCCCCCTCTTTCCATATACTGTCTCTCAGCACCTTGAAGAACAAGGAGTAGCTTGCTGACTTTGAACGCGTGGCAAATATTTCAGAAAGGTAAAAGTATTCCACTTGTGGATTTGACAGATGCAAAATACAGTTAGATAACTTCAGGCATTGAATTTAATAATAGGACTAATGGGTCATTTGATAACATGGTAAAAATAAAACAAAGTATTTGAGGCATGGGAAAAAATAAATTAGGGGAATGATTCTGCACCTTGAGTAAAAGTGAAAATTAAGCCTACTGTAATTTCTTTTTATGCCCCCATAAAAAGGCCAGTGAACACAGATAACTCCTGATGTGGAGCCGTGCTGCACAAGGACAGCCAGGCTCCTTTCTTTCTGAACTGTGTGTGTTAGCAGTGTGATTTGATTCCAGGAACTGCGTCACAGAAACATTCATGTTTATATATTTTTCCCCCTTTCAGCTTCAAGATCAAGGTTGAGAAAGGAACAGTTATTCTTCCAAATTCATCTGCTTCAGCTATTATTCTTATTGGGAATGGACAATGGAATGTTCTCTAGCTTTATCATGATCAAAAACCTCCTTCTGTTTTGTATTTCCATGAACTTAGCCAGTCACTTTGGGTAAGTTATCATCTATGCTTTGATTTTACGATTTTCGGGGCACAAGTGCCTTTCAGAAACTTTGCTGAGCAGTGTATTAGCAAACCTTCGCTGGCCACCTTTGCAGTCCCACACCCTTGAACTTGGTGTAAATAAATAAAAGAGTCCTTGCCCTACCCCACACTTTATTCCTGAGCAAGGCACTTGGAATAAAGGCACTTTATTCCTTTATTCCAAGTGTGGGTCTCTGAAGTGAGTCAGAGAAAAGAGGCACATTATGTTTTCAAAAGTGGAAGAAGATGGTTTCAGAGTTGGCTGTGTTTCCTCCCACTCAGGTTAAAGCACGATTCAGAAGTTGACCTGCCTAAAGGACATTTATTGCTTGTTAGACAAGGCAATGATCACCATTCTGATTGCCCTCCTTGGTGCCATTATGCAAAGGAATTTGCCTTTAAAGCCAGGCCCACACTAGGCAGCACTGACAAGGACTTGCAGTGGTCCTGGCTTGAGGCATAGGCCTTGAACTGTGGCCATCTGAATGCAGAGGTAGATACCAGAAACTACATGTGCCTGAAGATCTGCAGGACACCCAGGCATTTGGCATTATCAACTCCTTTCCTCTTCTTCCCCAAACTGTTCTGGCTGATCAAAAGGATTGTCACTTGAAGTTGGTGGAGTATAATTAAGAAGTTAAATTTTAGGACAAAAGTCACCAAGCACCCCTTCTGTGAAAATCAACTGTGGAGGTTGCACTTGTGTGAAACATGGAGGGATCTTCAGGGCACGGTGAATCTGCAACAGATCCCTGCTAGCTGGCAGGAAGGAGGACCCTTCCAAGAGCATGACCTTCTCTCTTTGTCCTCTGGACACTTTCTGTTCTTTTGACATTCCCAGGTGTGTACAGAGGAGGAAACAGAGAGAGAGAGAGAGAGAGGCTTGTGACCATCCCCAGGTGTGTGGCTGGTACATGACGGCAGTGGGGCTGTGTACCAGCTCCGTCACGGACTAGTCCAGTCCTCAGCACCGTGAGGAATGTGCACACTAACCATGCCTGTGGGACGTGCCTCTTAGCCATTCAGGGTATTCCCTTGGGAAAGAGCATTAGTTGTTATTCTTGCCTTGCTGCTTGTCTTGAGTGGTTATTTCCCTACCTGTGCCTTTGGTTTTCTTATCTGTTCAGTGAATGTCTTCCTTTTCAAGGGCTCTCCCTGCTGCTAAACCTTATAGGAGTTAACCATGATGTTCCTACATATCTCTGCATGAGAAGTGTGTTTAGAAGTGAAATCATACACAATATTTAAATTTCCAAGTTAATACATTAGGTAGTTAATTTGCTTACTATATATAACGCATATATTTAGCAGTATTTCAGAGGTAAGAAATAGGCTAGGATTGAGAACATGTATTTTTTCCTAAGATTTTGGTCAGATATATTTTTGTGAATCTGCATTCTGTAGTCACGAAGGTATTGTACTCTCTGGTGGATGAAAGTCTGAAATATGAAGGAATGTGCATACCGAGTTTAGCTGTTAGAAGCAGCTATACTTTATTTCTTATTTAATTTGATGGCTTTCTGAGGTCATCTTCAAAACAGAGATATATCTGTTAGTTTCTGGAAGCTAATACAGAGCAAATGGTAGAATACCCCTCAATCTCCTTAGAGAATTAGCTGTTGGAGAAGTTTTGAATCTGTTAGATATAAGGTCAATAGTCCATCCCAAAACGATACCTACTGACTGCAGAAAATGTGTGAGACACAGAATAGTATGTGAAAAAGAAAAACATCCTTAATTCCACCACACAGAAACAATCATTCTTCATATTTTGGTGTGTTTTCTTCCCCTTGTTTCTATGCCTAGCTTTATACAGTTGGGATCATACTGTGCCTTCAGTTTTGTGTTTTTGTGCTTTCTTCATGCCAATACTTTGTTACTACAAACTTTGAAATGTATGATTTAAAATAGATGAATATTATTACAGTGCATAAATGCTTCATCATGGGCTACTTCCCTAATTTGGGGTGTTTACATTGTTTCCGGTTGTGCTGTTATTGCATTTTCCTACAGTGAACATATTTGGCTTACAATTATTTTAAGTATTTGAGATCATTTCTATTAGAAGATCTTCCTGTAAGTGGGATTTTACGTCAGCTCCCCTGAGTACTTTTAGCTCTTGGTCCTACATGTCCAGTTGCTTCTGAGCACCAGGATCTGCAGCAAAGCAGGAAGCCCAGCAGGGTGTGGTTTTCAACAGAAGACATCTTGACACCTGGGGGCACAAGTCCCTATTTATTTCCCTTCTTATACAAGGCTCCTTTCACTTGCTTATTACTATAAATGAATTTAAGAATAATTTTGTCAAATTGCAAAGAAAGTTTCAGAACACTTATTTGGCTTAAAATCTTGACAAAATAATAGCTATTGCAATATAGAGTGCCTGTTTGTTATGTGGTCTGTTTTAGATAAACCCTAGGAGGAGCCTTATGAGCTAAGCATCATTAGCCCTGTCTTATGGTCGGGAAGGCAAGAGTAAAGGATGGCTAACTGGGGAAGTTCGCCAAGCCGGTCATGCTGGAGTTCCGTCCTCAGCCCTCCTCAGAGTGAACCTGCCTGGTGGTCCTGAGGCTCCCCTCTTGATTTCATGTGGTTTGCAGGGAAGGTCTAAGTCAGACTGATCTATAGAGGAAGGGGACATAGTTTTTGAAAGGGATTCTCTGCATTGGAGTAGAGAGAGTTTTCTGTTCTGAAATTACAGGAAAAAAAGAGTTTGGGTAAGCTCTGTTATTTCCCCCAAAGAAAGAGTTTATGTGATTTGGTTCTAAAGAAAGGTGAACGGGGAAGCATGTAAGGCCTTAATTTGAGCATTGTGGGACAAGAGAAATGCTGATGCCTGTAAATACGTAAAGGAAACCAGACAACTGGTGGAGGGTTAGGAGGGTGACAGGAAACCAGTCAGGGAGCAGAAGGAAAGAGACAAGTACACGTGTGCTTTTGTGCAGTACAAAGTTATACCCAGTGTTTGTGAAAAGCATGTGGATTTGGCAATCAGGAAATTTATAAATGTGATAAGTAAAATGTATTTGGTGATTATATAAGATAATGTGAAATTGCTTTGAAAATATGAGTCTCATTTCTTCTCCTTCTTCTCCCTTATATTTTCTAAGTTTGATCAGAGCCACCAGTAGCTCATTTTCAGTAGCCTTTGTAATTCTTCTGTTAGTTTTAAGTTATATAACAGAGCATGAGTCAAGTGTATAACAGAACAGAGGCCTATTTGCCTGTCAGCCTTATGCAATGTCACGTTTAGAGACATGGTTTAATTTGAGGCATTATGATTATTTTAATGAGACCAGTAATCAAATGTACATGGTAAAAAAAAAAACTAGCACAGAAACAATGTCTGAATCAATGTAATGTCAAAATACATAATATTAAATTTAATCTGGAATTAGTTTATCATCATTTGAAAAATCATACTTTATCAGACTTGATTGACCAGTGTTAACTGTAAGATAAATTTGAGGATTATCAACTCAATGATAAGGTAAAATCTGATTCCATTCATTTAATAGTATTAAACATTTTTTAGAGGTTTATCTATTGGAAAATTAAAAATGCATTAGAATTTTATCACATGGGAGCTACAATTCAAATAGACTTTGGAAAACAGTATTTTATAATTGGCAATTATAGGCAGATTCTTGTAGAAGTAGCTTAAGAACAGGAACAGATAAGGTTCTTCTTTATCTGTCTACACAAGTGTGCTAACCGGGACCTTTGGTTTCATGAAGAGGGCTTGTTCATACACTTTCTCAAGGACAGTTCTCTTCTTTTAACTAGAGCAGAAAGTATACTCTCTCTGAGTCATTTAAGTAGTCACAATGTCTTTTTAAATGGCAAGTTCTCTCTTGTGAATCCCCAGATGGCAAGTTCTTCCTGCCTGTAGCTGCTGGTTCACAAGACCCAGGACAAAAAGCCATCGTAACAATTGTAAAAACACAGAGAAGTGCTGTGAAGCAGTTAGGACACACACAGGTGAGGGGGCGTCTAAGTGGAGGCTGCAGAGATGGCCAGAGATCTCACATATAGTAAACATTTTAGGTGACTAAGATCCTGCTACAGAGTAACGCCCAATATTTTTTAAGGCACCAAAAGAAAATACTTCCAAATTACACACTTTGTAGAAGAAACTCTTAGCAGGTTTATCATGCCAACAGGCAGAGCTTAGAAGGACAGTCAGCCAGAGTTGACCCAGCCGGCCCTGTCTGGCCATCAGCTCCAAGGTGAGTCACTGGCCTGGTTCAAGGGGAGAAGGAGAATGTGGGCTTTTGGATTTTTTACAAAGGTGCAATTGCATAACATGCATATTTTAATTGGTGTGAAATTTCAAAGGAAAATATTAGAATCAAAAGTAGAAAAATCTTATCATAGAACTATGGTGGCAGCAACAATAATTATCAGTGTTTACATGAGTATTTCTCCTTCATTTCCAGAATGCATTTTCAAAAAAACGTACTGTTTAATTTTCACAAAACCTTCACTTTGTAGGTGAAAAGAGTTCAGGCGATAGAACACAGAGAAACATGTCTAAGTTTCATCACTGGAAAGTGGAAAAGTCAGGATCCATCTCCAGGCTCAGGGCCTGGGCTAGCACCCTCCATGCAGGACCTTTTCCAGAATGTCTGGATATTTAAGGTGCAACGAAAAGGGATAGAGTGGGGGAAAATCTATACTTTGAAATGCCCTAACCTAGAACTCAAATAACACTGCTCTAAAGATAGTTGGTTTATCGTAGCCTGAATAAAATCAAATACAAAATATGTACTATGAAATATAATGTTATAGCGAGGGAACCATATTATAGGAAAATTAAGATATACTATGAAACTGGCTTTAGCAGTTCATTGAAAATTCTGTTTTATTTGTATTTATTTAACACTTTATTTCAAGGTCAAAAGGCAAACCTAAAAATAAATGAAACCCAGGACCAGTTCATTTTCAGTTTTAACAACAACAGAAAAAATGGGGCCATCACTCCATAATCAATTTGGTTCCTATTTCAGGGATGTAGGTGTCATTTTGACAGAGGACAGTGAAGCTGCTCTGTGTGGCAGCAGAATTACTAAGCCTGCCTGCAACTCAGTTTCCTAATCTCCAGGTGGAGTTAATAATGGATCTTAAGTCACAGGGTTGATGCGAAGGATAAATTGCTGAATGAGTGCTAAATGCTGAAACATGGCCAGGTAGGGAGGGAGTGCTAAGTCCAGGCTAGCCGTCCTGGGTGTTGTGACCAGGAGACCCTGAGGTTTACTAGACCCATGGGGTGGGCACGGCAAAGTCATGTCAGCAGAGTCTCCCTTGCCACGTGAGGGAGCACATTCACAGTCACAGGTTCTGGGGATCAGGATGTGGGCATCCTGCAGTACGGTGCCCTGTGGCTGCATCAGTGTTTACTGAGTCCTTCCTACATGCCAGGCACTGTTCTAGGTGCTGAGACTCTGTGGTGGGCAGAGTAGAGCCTGCCTTCCAGGAGGACTCCTTCTAGTGTGCAGTAAACACATACTTATCAGTTGGGTCACAAGGATTGCTGAGAAGAGTGATCAGAGTAGGAAGTAGTGAGTGTGCTGGAGAGAAGTGCTCAAGCAGATGTCTAAAGAAAGTGAGCATGTGAGCAGCGCCCTTCATGGAGATGATTGGACAGGTGAGAGAAGCAGCAGATGCAGGATGATGAGGAAGCAGCGTGAGGAAGGGGAAGGTTGGTGGGAGGCAAGACCAGAGAAGCAATTGGGAGGGTCAGATCATGAAGGACCTTGTAGGCCACACTAGGTAGTATCAGGACGAGCAGTTGGCTGTTGAAGAGTGAAATATGAGCCCATTGAGATGTGACCATAGAATGACAAACGTTAAAGCTGACTCTGGCTGCCGAGTGGAGAATACACTAAGAGTCCAAGGTGGGCAGGCTTAGTAAGGGAGGGACCAGGGAGGAAGTTAAGAGGCAAATCAATGACCCAGGGGAGGGGCATTTCGGTCAGCAGGATCTGTTGATGGGCTGATGTGAACGTGAAAGAAGAGGAGTCAGGGATGATCTCCCCAGTGCTTGACCTGAAAACATGATGGGTTCAATTGGCTGTTGTTGTGCTGGTGGGGACAGTAGGAGAAGAGGCTGTAGAGAATCATGAGTGCAGTCTTGGACCTGTGAGATGCTTGTTAGATATCCAAGTGGCCAGGCAGGCCATTGGACATACAGGTCTGGAGTCAGAGAGGAAGAGATTGGGGATGGAGACATGAACTTGAGAGAGACATTTAAAGCCATTAGATTGAATGAGATCAATCAGAGATTGAGTGTAGACTGAAAAAGGGTCCCCGGACAGCCCTGGAACACACCAGCGTTTAAGGTCAGGAAGGTAAGAAGCAGGCAAGCAAGACTGAGGAGAAGAGGCCAGTGAAGATAAGAAGAAGAAAGAGAGTCATGTCCTGCGACGAGCGGAGAAGTGTTGTAAGAAGAGGATGTGGTCAGCTGAGGGCTGAGACTGGACCTTCGGGTTTGGCAGTGTGGAGGAGCGGCCAGAAGAGAGCTTTCACTGGGAGGCAGTTGGGCAAAGCCCGAGTGGAGTGGAGCAAGAGAAGGGAGGAGAGACAGCAGAGACCTTTGAGCAGAAAACTCCAGGGAATTTTGATGAGAAGAGAGGCTAAGGATGGAACAATAGCTGGGAGGGGATATAGGGTGAATGAAAGACTTTTTAAAGACCTGATGTAATTACTGATAGGAATGGTTGGGGGGAGGGAGACCCGTGTGTGATAAGCACCAGTATGATTCATGTGCTTTATAATCATATATGTGGGGCACCCAGTGTGGCTGGGGGGAGGGAAGGGGCTGAGTCTAGGGAAGTGGGCAGAGTCAGATGAAGGGGGTGTGGCCTGCAAGACCGGGACCTGGGTTGCACCTTGCAGGTGGTAGGATTCTGAACCAGGCTGCAGTGGTTGGGGACAGGAGTGGAGCGTCTACATGGAGGGTGGCAGACAGGGGTAGGGTGGACTTGAGCACTGTCTACGGAGCTGACAGGCAGGACCAGGGGCACCTTTGACAGGGGCGCCATCTAAGAGTTCTGGCATAATGTTTTATGGCCATGACTTTATCCACATAAAGCACACATGTCAATCCCCGTTTTCCACCATAAGAGGGAACAACTCTTATTTGGAAACTCGGGGTTGACTTTCACGTCTGGCTATATCTACCATTTTTTAAATTAAATTTTACATATTTTTTAACATGGTTAGCTAAAGTTGCGTGCAATGGAAATTTGAAGAAAACATCACAAAACCATGCCATTTAGAGGTACTTATTTAGTGAGCTTAAAGTAACAAGCAAATAAACTGAAGATACATTTCTCAGAAGTAATTAAATACTGAAGAAAAAATGCAGAAAGAAATACAGTTCAAGAAAACAGATAAGCTGCTGCTTAAAAGCAATTCTGTTCCAGTCCCAAAGTAAGTTCACATTCAAGCTGGCCTGCAGATGCAATTACCTATCCTATTTTATGGAAATCAAAAAATGCCTGTCAGCATAAGCAGAGATAACATCACAAGAAATGCATCACACATTGCCATCAATAGCACCATTTGTGGTACGGGACAAAAGATTTTTCTTCCACAGAAATAATGACATAACTTGAACTTGAACTTGAACCCTTTACTGAAATAAGGAGACCTCATCAGGCATCAGTTGGTAAAATGAAGCACCTTTAAAGATGGACTCCACCTCACAGTGTTATTACTAGCAGAGATTGTAATACTGATAGAAAAGATACACTGGAGTAAAATTTCCTCAAAAAGAAAAAGACTCTTAGATTTGACTACCAGTACAACTCTTTGCTCACTCCTCTTTCAGAGTAATGTATGGATTCTACTGCAGGTTTCACCCTGTGTTCGTAACTGATTTTGGAGACAGTTCTCTTGGGATCCCTGCCCTGCTGTATTCAGACTCCTCCCTCCCCATTCCTCCCCGACTCCCCATCTGAAACGCTGCTGATGGCCTCATCCATCCCGCCTCTACCCCCTGCCATCACCTGAGCAATGGGTCTCTACGCCTCCAGTCTTGCCTCTTCTAAGTCCATCATCCCCAAGGTGCCTGGGGGCCACAAGGAAAGAAAATGTCCCTGTTAAGATGCTCTGAGTTTCCCACCACCTTCAGGCTAGATCCTAGCGGTGGAGCTTTTCACATGAATGCGCCATGATTTGAGCCACACACGTGGCTCTTCTCACCAGAGTTCAACGTACCCTCTGCAAATGTCAGTATTTCTTTTCTTTTCTTTTTTAAAATTTTTATTGGAGTATAGTTGATTTACAATGTTGTGTTAGTTTCTGCTGTACAACAAAGTGAATCAGTTGTAAATATACATATATCCACTCTTTTAGATTCTTTTCCCATATAGTTCATTACAGAGTATTGAGTAGAGTTCCCTGTTCTATACAGTAGGTCCTTATTAGTTATCTGTTTTATATATAATAATGTGTATATGTCAATACCAATCTCCCAATTTCTTAGTGCCACTGCTCACAACCCCTTCCTTTGGCTTGAGACCTGATCTTCATGCTTGAAGCCTTAGGTCTGCTTTCCTCTCCTCTGATCCCATACAAAGCTTGATCCCTCCCCTTTGGGTACGTAGAACGCCCTGCATATTGCAAAGATTCCTGCACCAACCATATTCTACAGAAATCCTCTGGGAACATGGCTTATTCTTTTAGATGCAGTCATGTTCCCTAGGTTGGGGACGCCACCTTTCTCATTGACACCACCAGTCCTCACCACAATACCAGGCACATGGTTGATGTCCACAATACCTTTGTTGAGCTGAGCTGCTGGGATAAGCACTGGGCCCAACCCGACAGCCTCTCTGAAGACGTGAGAGAGAAGAGACACTCTCTGGGGTCATTTGGAGTCACTCTGGCAGTTGGCTCAGAGAGCAACCTTTCTGTTTCCAATCTAGACAGGCTTAGAACAGTACCTCTCCCCCATGGCTGCACATGAAGATCACTTGGGGACATTATAAAATACCAGTGCGCATTCCTCCTGGGTGAATTAAAGCTGAGTCTCTAGGGCCTAGAAACCCCTAGAAACCCTGAAGAGGCTAATGCAGAAGTCACAGAATCAAACGCCTTGAAGAGACCAGATGTAAGACCCCAGGGACAGGTGGGAAATTTGCACAATTGCTAGAGTTGACCCTTTCTAAAGTCATTCACATTTATTGTTCTGAAAACTCTGCTGGTGAAATAAACCCATTAGTGGACCACGTTTCAAGGCTGTCTGTTCCCCACTCCACCTCATCAGAAGTCTCTGAAAGACCCAGAACCTCAAGCCTGGCAGGGGCCACTCATAGCGTTTTAGGAAGCCCTTCCACCTCCTGAGCATCTTGTACCACCCGTATCACTGCCCATGTCACAACCACCAGCTTCCTTCCTCAGTCTGGAATATGGGGCTCAGAGTTCAAGTTTAGGAATCGAGTCCTTGTGCCTTTTGTATAGACCTGTACCTGGGTAGGAAGTTATAAAAAATGAGGATGTTTTAACATGCATGGTTAGGTCTACATTTCCTTTATGATCCCTTTTCTGGAATATCAATCTGAAAATATTGCAACTGTTTCATAGACTAAATGTGACATGTGTTTGTAGAAAACAGGCAGTAACTATAAGGAAACAGTTCATATTTTCAGAGATCCTAGTTCATTAATCCTGATACTGAAGGGGAAATCAAATTTTTCAAGCATTTCTACTTTATCTAAGGTCGTTCTCAGAAATAACGGATCTAGTCTCAGCTTCTCCCCGAGATCAGAGCCTTATCCTGGAAGCAGCTGTGTACTCACAGCTTACCTGAGGGCCGGCAGAGCTCTTTGGTTTTACTCAGAACAGTGAAGATGCAAGCTGGAGCCTGCCTTCTGTACCTTAGAGGGCTGAGGGCATCTTGTGTTTCCACCTGGAGGACTCGTGGATTTGCTCACTGCGTGGAATTGCTCACCGAAGGCACAGCCCACTCTTGGTGTGTTACTTTGTTTTCCTAGCCCAAATGGAACAAAGCAAGCTGAAGTCACTCTGTATATTAGAAGCAGTCTGTAAAGATTATACAACTTGATGTGCGTGAGCAAGTTCACCAGACCCCTCTGAGAGTCTCCTGTACGCTGGCATGTCATTTGCTTTCAGTGGTAAGGGAAGGGCCTTCCTCTCCGTAGCAGTGAATGCGGTGCATTTTGTAACAACGAGCTGCAGATGAATGGTTTTTGAGGAAGATCTATGGACTGAGGAGGACTTCCCAGTTGTTCACGAGAGGAACCTCTACTCCTGCCCCGACAGGCATTTTCAGGACTTTTTTAGAAACCGTTTCCTACCTCCTAGGGCCTACCTTCAGTAAAAATAGAGAAAAAATCACTGCAAATCCCCAGCCATGGCCTCTCTAAAAAAAATTAAAAAGTCCACAGATAAATAGAAGAAGCAGTTACAGCAAAAGATGGCAGATATTGAAATTCCTGCAAGAAAAGTGTAATTATGTGTAAATGGGTGTAGATACATTTGAACTCTTTTTAAAATTTTGGCCAAAAAGTGGAAGAAGAGCTTTGGAAGTCTTAGACATTGCATACTATCCCATTGCTTTTGGCAATGATTTGGGTATTTGTGAAGCAGGATTCAGAGCCATGTGGAATGGTGTTTGTCTGAGTCAGTGGTGGAGCAGTGTACCAGAGTGTCTGGGAGGCAGTTCCCCTGGAGACAGGCACTGGGACTGCATGGTCTGTGGGCATCTCCATAGTCTCTGTCTCTGGACAGTCAAGGCTATTCAGAGCAAATATAATTTAAGAACATTTTCACAACAGATGTAATAGTTTTTAAAAATGTGCTTGAAACATTAAAGTATGCTTTTTCTTTTATTTTTTCTCATTGTGACTTTATTTTACATTTTTTATTGAGATATAATTGATATATAACGTTGTGTAAGTTTAGGGTGTGTTGATTTGATACATTTATATATTGCAATATGATCACCACCTTAGCATTAGCTGACACCTCTATCATGTCACATAATTATCATTTCCTTTTTGTGATGGAAACACTTAAGATGTAGCCTCTTAGTAACTTTGAAGTTTATAACACAGTATTGTTAAGTATAATTACTATGCTGTGCATTAGATCCCCAGAACTTATTTACCTTCTAGTTGGAGGTTTGTAACCTTAAATAACATCTCCCCAGTTCCATCACCCCCAGCCCCTGGTTACCACCATTCTACTCTGTTTCTATGAGTTGGCTTTTTTAGATTCCACATACAAGTGATAAGCCTTTTCTACTAGTGTGCATGCTCTCATCTCTCCTCTAAGTTAAAGAGCCAACGGGGACCTTCCAAAAATTGGACACTTGGACCAAGCCCAGAACTGAATAACCAAACTGGTGAGAGTTATGAGCACCATGCGACGTGGACATTGAGGTCAGATTTACTTTGAGCAATAGGTGTTCAACTGGGCATGTGCACAGACTTTCTTTCATAAACTTGGAGGACAGTGTTAAGCCCCTTTGTCCTGACATTAGGTCTTCAAGGCTGAGTGCTTTGTCTTTCTAAAGTGTGAAACTACAATAGATGTCAGAGAAAAGGGAATTCAATATTTTTAAACACTAAGTCACAGAGTAAAAAAAGTGTGTGTCTGTGGGCTCCATACTAACAGGGCTGAATTTTAGGTTGTTAGAGCTTCAACAATATGCATTTTAATGGTGATGGGAAAATTAGATCCAAAGAACTTTATAGTGTCTCATTCAAAAGGGAGTCACTTTAGGCCATTAGAGAGTTGATCTGTTTAGATGCAGTCAGTGAAAATGACCAATTTTTGAGAAGTGGGTGGGGCAGGTACTGCCCTCAGTGCTGCCCTCTTGATCCACCTGCTGATGGCAGGGCTCAGCGTCCATTCCAGCCACTTCACAGAAGAGAAAGTGCATGAGCACAGTGGGGCCCCACAGTCAGGCACTACAGGGAGGTCCCAGGAGCCCTCTGTTCTTCTCCCAAGTACCAAGGGTGCTTGACTTCTCAGGACCACAGCTGGCTCTCAGCTGGGTTGAGTTCCCCTTGAAGCCAAGCCAGATGTGCAGGTCAGGTTCTTGGTAATAACACATATCTTGCTATTTGCACTTCTGAAAAAGCAGCAATGGATGCCTGAGGTGGAACCCATGATGTTCAGGTGTGTTACCGTCTTCTAGACTTGTGACTTTCTTTCCCTCCAGATAACTTCCTCGGTTTGCCCAAATCTGCTCAGGGCCATTTCTCATTTCCAGGTGCTCCATCAACATACACTTTTGAGGCCTGGATAACTTCACTGAATTGTACAAACTAGACTGTTCTTCCTGTGAACCTCCTAGAAGGTTCTGCCCGTCTTCTCAGGGTTTTATCGTAAGTTGACATGTTGGGTCACACAGAACACTGTGCTCCCTTAGTCTCTCCTCTGAGGCGACATCACGTAAAGCCAGGGTTTTCAGCCTGGGCTTCACAATTCCTGCTCCCTGCATCCTGTGCTTTGGCTGGAGCTGTGTGTGCTGGCAGCTGGCAGTGCTGATGGTACAGAAGCCCACAGACTCTGTCGTCCCTTCACCATATGCTCCAGTCCTGGCATAATGCTCATAGCACAAATGCTCCCAATTAAGGATACAAGGAAATTTGGGCACACCAATCTTACTTTCAAATTGGATAAAATTTTTAATGTCTCCCCGACACCCTATAGCCCATTGCAGTTGACTCACTAACAAAATGAAGACTCAGTTTTTCTGTGTTTAAACCAAACTTCTGAAATACCCTGTGAGTGGGTTAGGTTCTGCTAGTCCATGTGCAGTGACTAATATGTCTTAAAAATGGCTACACTATTGACACAAACAGCTCTTCAGAATCTGGGAGGGATGGATTTTGAGCATCACGTAAGGTTGATGGGCGACCAGCCCAGAGCCAGCATTCTCTGGCTGGCTATTCAAGAATTAGGGTTATTCAAGATATTCAAGAATAAGGCTTATGTATGCAAAACAATAACCTGGGTAGTACAGGAGATCATTCTTAGATGCCCTCCCTTCAAGACAAGTCACCATATTATTCCCTGGTTTCTATACTTTGAGAATAATTTGTAAGAAATAATTAATACAAGCTTGAACTCTTTCTTTTGTTTCTCCATTAAAAAGCTTTTCACAAATGCCAACCAGTTCTGTAAAAGAAGAAACCAATGACAACATCACAATATTCACCAGGATCTTGGATGGGCTCCTGGATGGCTACGACAACAGACTGAGGCCTGGGCTCGGAGGTTGGTGTATGCTCCTTGGCTGAGGCCCTCGAGGCCCAAGGGAAATTTTTGCTTAAACCCAGCTCATGTTTCCTGTGGTTCAAACAATTCCTCAAAGAGCTTCCCTGCTAGGAGTTTGAATTGGTGGTGTTGCTAAGGCTTCTGCATATTTTCATTTTCCAGATGCAAGAAGCCAGGGGAAGTGGTCTCCCTGCAAACTCCCTTTTCTCCCCAGATAATGGTAAGGCCATTCTGGTCCACTTAAGGAGGAACCACTTCTTAGGTGTTACTGAAGCGGAGGTTACCCTATGTTAGGAAATACTTTATAATCAATGTCATACCCTCCCATCTATGCGAGTCCTTTTCAGAAATCCACTGTTCAGTGCAAGTGCTCATCACACCATTACATGTTACAGGTTTAATTTTTCACTAGAGCCATAATCACAGTTTTTACTTTGACCCTATATAGTTGATAAAACTAAATGTATAGTAAAATATGCTTTCAGGGTACAACTGGCTTAATTTTGTGCTGAGAATCATGTGCCGTTTCAGGCATGTGTGGTGCCCTTGGCTCTAACCGATTTAGATGTGGTACATTTGAACCTGCTCTATTAGGTAAGGAGGGACCTTCTAGCAAATACATTCCCAGAGGAATATGTTTAGTCTTTCTCCATTATTTGCATTTTTAGCAGGGACATTTACTTAAAGCATCATTTGACATTCTCTGCCTTTTTGGCAAGACAAGTCCACATAGGCTCCTTGACACCGTTTTACTCCACCCTGAGTTATGTCCCTCTGAATTGTGAGCTGGGGCCCTGGTGAGGAACCTGTGTCTGTGTTTCAGAGCGTATCACTCAGGTGAGAACGGACATCTATGTCACCAGCTTCGGCCCAGTGTCTGACACGGAAATGGTAGGTGTGAGGCGCGGCCCCACCCAGACCACTCTAAATCCTGAAGGCACTGGCCCAGGGCCTCCTCTCCTTGAGTTGTCACCTGGTTGCCTCCCTTTGCACTAGGAATACACCATAGACGTGTTTTTCCGACAAAGCTGGAAAGACGAAAGGCTTCGGTTTAAAGGGCCCATGCAGCGCCTGCCTCTCAACAACCTCCTTGCCAGCAAAATCTGGACTCCAGACACCTTCTTCCACAATGGGAAGAAGTCCATCGCCCACAACATGACCACGCCCAACAAGCTGCTGCGGCTGGAGGATGATGGCACTCTGCTCTACACCATGCGGTGAGTGTGCTTAGTCGTGCCCTGGGCTGCTGGGCAGGGGTGGGGGTGGGCGGAGCTGAGAGGAGATGGGCTGGTTTGAGGATTCTGTCATGTGTGTGATGGATATTTTTTACCTTGACCTACCTATACTGATGTCCATGTAGCTTATTTCTTTGGGCTGCTATGGGTTCATAGTATTTACCTATATTTGTTTTTTGATTCAAGATCAAGGGCATCTTTGTTGTTGTTGTTTTTTCTGGCTGTGCTGGGTCTTTGTTGCTGCACATGGACTTTCTCTAGTTGCCGTGAGTGGGGCTACTCTTCGTTGTGGTGCACAGGCTTCTCATTGTTGTGGCCTCTCTTGTTGCAGAGCCTGGGCTCTAGGTGCTTGGGCTTCAGTAGTTGTAGCATGCAGGATCAGTAGATGAAGCGTGTAGGCTCAGCAGTTGCAGCTTGCGGGCTCTAGAGAGCGGGCTCAGTAGTTCTGGCCCACCAGCTTAGTTGCCCTACAGCATGTGGGATCTTCCCGGACCAGGAATTGAACCCCTGTCCCCTGCATTGGCAGGCGGATTCTTAACCACTGCACCACCAGGGAAGTACAGACCAAGGGCATCTTTGGAAGAGTGACCCAGATAATGTAAGTTAGGGAAATTTTATTTTAAAAGAAATTTTATTTTAAAAATCTAAGGAGAACCCTTTTTTGTTGCAATTGTGCCACGCTTTTGACGTTTTAAAAGTCTGTTTCTTGTATGGTTTGATAACATTTCAAATGCTGAGGTTAAAATTTAGTATTTCTCATTTAAAATGATCATTAGTCATTTAAAAAAAATTCTGAGTTATTCATTGCATCTGAGTAAATCAATAAATTGACCAGAGAGACTCCTTTATAGCTTTTCAGGTTCCATGGTAGACCTAAGTAGACTTTAGAAAATATTTTTTAAATTAACAAAAAAGAAAGAAAAAAGGCACTAAAGCCAAGTTAAAAAAAAAAAGCACATGCATTTATGTAGCTGTTATTGGAATTTCTCTTAGTTACAATTCTTCACAATAAACTTTATATTTAAAAGAATAATCATAGTGGAAAATAATATTGATACAGTCATCTTTAGAGGCTGCATGTCCTAACATAATTTTGAGGAACCCTTTGGCACATTGTGTCCCAAACTTATTTGACAGCAGGTCTCGATTTATAGCAACCCAATAAGGATTCTGATCAGTGATCTGTGCACACACCTGGGCATTTTGTTCCAGTCCTCACTCTTCCCTTTTCCCTACATTGATCTGGAAGGTGTTTCACCCATAGATGGAGACAGGAGTTGTGAACTCACGTCAGTGTCCGAGGCAGTGCCTTCTCCATGCAGAGAGTATGTGAAAAGCTGAGAAATATCTTAAGGGTCGACAGTTAGTCCTTTGTCATCATTCTATGGAAAAGGAAGCCTGGGCAATGAAATCAAGAACACTTTGTTCAGCCCTGTGAGCAGAGAGCAGATATGGAGATGAGTTCCACATCCTGGAGGACGCTGGGGGTCCCCACAGTGGGGGCACTGTGTGGGCCTACTGTTCTACGTTCCGTTCATAGAATAAAAATACCCCCGGTCGCCATGGATTATTGCCCTTGATTCACACCTGGTTCCTATCCTGCAGAGATCAGTTAGGTCCATCACCTAAGACAATGGGATGCTTTCATCCCATGCACAGTTGCTTGGACAGGATGGTGAGATAAACCCCTGGTCTAGAAGGGGAAGAGGCAGCAGAGGGACCTCTTAATGAGTGTCTGTGTACCAGGCAACTTCACAAACACAGACAGCCCTTCAGTCCTCAGACAGCCCAGCCAGCTAGGGGACACCATTTCCATTAACCAACAAACAGGTTGAGGCTCAGAGATGTTTGGTAATCAGCCCAAGGTCACACAGCTAAAGAGGGGGGCAGCAGGAATTTGCATTCAGGTATGAGCAATTTCCTTCTTTAATCCACCACATTTGAAAATTGGAGAGATGCAACATTATTAGACATATAATGGCCTTTGTCTTACCTTTGTTAAAGTGTCATGCGGAAGACGGTGAGACCCAGAGCAACTTGTCAGCAGTAATTTGTCCTTGTTTATGTAGAGGAAGCCTGCTGCTAACGAGTTGCAAAGTTGATGACCAATTCTCTTTTTCAGTCTTATAAAACATTTGGAAAGTGGAAATAGTTCCACTTGAAAGTGTTAGGAATTTTAATATGATAGAGCTATAGCTGTAATTTGATAGCATTTTAATCTACTGATTTAGCAAAGACAGCAAAATGGCAATAGGAATTAACTAGTGATAGGACGGATCACACACACAGCCCCGTCCAGGTCCCACCCTGTCACTGAGTGTCCAGAGGTACAGCCTTTCTGTTTAGCACTTGGGTCACTCCTGCCAAGCTTTATAAAAGCAGTGATATACTTTGACCCAGTAATTTCTACGTAATGTCCATCTTAAGGAAATAATTAGGAATAAGGACTAAGCTTTAGACACAAAGGTTTCTATTGTCATATGGCTTATGATACCAAACATTGGAAAAATATAAAAATTCCATACAGTCTTCAACTAAAATTATATTTAAAAAAATTTTTTTTTTTTTGGTACGCGGGCCTCTCACTGTTGTGGCCTCTCCCATTGTGGAGCACAGGCTCTGGACGTGCACGCTCAGCGGCCATGGCTCACGGGCCCAGCCACTCCACGGCATGTGGGATCTTCCCGGACTGGGGCACGAACCTGCGTCCCCTGCATCGGCAGGCAGACTCTCAACCACTGCGCCACCAGGGAAGCCCTTTAAAAATTTTTATTCAGACTTTGGACCTACCTAAAAAGATGGAACATGAACATGAAGAACAAACTAGGGTTCACGTGATGCACTTTTAACCTGAGACAAATGTTGAGAAATGTCTGAAAAAGTACTGTTAGCAACTTCTAAAAAGTAACTCTATAGCGATTATGGTACATGGGAGGGATTCATTTATGTAAAATCCCCACCATGCTCCAGAAATCATTTAAGGTAGTATTCAAAAACACACACAATTCAGATGGCCAAAAAAGCCAAGGGAACATAAGCCATTGATGCCATTTGCTCCCAAAATGTCTTTTCTAAAAAGCCTTATTAGGTGCTTGCCTGGAAGTGATCTACAATTTCAGTTCTGAAGAACTTTCTACCACCCGTGTGTAATCTGTTTACAGGATCTAATGATAAAAGTCACTAGCTGTTCAGGGTAAGCCTAAAGAAAGTGACAGACATTTCCTGTTGGACTGTCAAGCAGAGGACACATAAAGTACCAAGTAGTTTCTTCCAGGATGTTCTTGTAGCAAACAAAATGATATGTTTTATAGAACCATCCCCAGAGTTGTGCTTCAGATGTCAGGCTGGTGGCCAGGCATCCTCAAGGGGACCCTCAGCACAGCAGTCTCCTCGGTCATCCTTGCCAGAGCTGGAGAAGGAAGAGGCACAGAACCCAGAGCCTGACTTCAGTCCACCCAAGGACTGAATGACTGTCTTTCTGGCCAGGCTTGCTAATTGTTTGTTTTTTTTGCTGGGTAGAACTTTAGGTCATCATTGAGTAGCAGCAAGTTCTGATTTCACTCCCCAGCAAGCCCAGGCAGTCCTGGGTGACCACATCTCTCAGGGCACATGCCGAATCTCATGACACATTTTCTTTATAACAAGTGAGCTAGGAGATAGTGACCAGCTCTCATCTCCATTTCCTCCACACCCTTGGAAGGTGCAGACTCTTGTGAGGACCACCTTAGGGCTTATTCCCCTGGCCCTTGGGTCCCTGGCAGAAGAGCCAGTCTCTCTTATTTAGTTTCTAGTGTAGGAAACCACAACAGGCAAGAAAGGAATTACTAGAAGGCAGGCTCTGCTAGTACAACACGGTATCAGAAAACCTGGCTGCTGTTCCACCCAGGATCACCATGTCCATGCCTGTGGGCAGGCATTTGAGAGTGCCGACGACTGTGCCATCGTGGGTAATAGAATGCCCTGCACTTGGGAAAAGAGCACTGGACAGAGAGCACTGCATTGTCACTCTGGCACACTATGAATTCCCCCATGCTATTTTTATTTTGAGAAAGGCATATTTTATGATTGTTTACATCTAAATATTTAGATTTTCATTATTAGTGAAAAACACTACTTTGAATTGGGGTGATAGGAAGAGAAAAGAGCATGGATTTTGGAGTTAGGCTCACTTAAGTTCGAGTCTGGACTTGATCATAGAGCGGTCATGAGTACTTTGTTGTTTTACTTTAATCTCTTAGAACCGCTATTTGTTAATTTCTTTTTTTTTTAACATCTTTGTTGGAGTATAATTGCTTTACAATGTTGTGTTAGTTTATGCTGTATAACAAAGTGAATCAGCTACATGTATACATATATCCCCATATTCCCTCACTCTTGCATCTCCCTCCCACCCTCCCTATCCTACCTCTCCAGGTGGTCACAAAACACCGAGCTGATCTCCCTGTGCTCTGCGGCTGCTTCCCACTAGCCATCTATTTTATATTTCATAGTGTATATATGTCAATGCTACTCTCACACTTCGTCCCAGCTTACCCTTCCACTCCCTGTGACCTCAAGTCCATTCTATATGTCTGTGTCTTTATTTCTGTCCTGCCCCTAGGTTCATCAGAACCTTTTTTTTTTTTTTTTTTTTTTTAGATTCTGTATATGTGTGTAAGCGTATAGTATTTGTTTTTTTCTTTCTGACTTACTTTACTCTGTATGACAGACTCTAGGTCCATCCACCTCACTACAAATAACTCAATTTCCTTTCTTTCTGTGGCTGAGTAATATTCCATTGTATATATGTGTCACATCTTCTTTATCCATTCATCTGTCAATGGACACTTAGGCTGCTTTCATGGCCTGGTTATTGTAAATAGTGCTGCAGTGAACATTGTGGTACTTGACTCATCTTGAATTATGGTTTTCTCAGGGTATATGCCCAGTAGTGGGATTGCTGGGTCATATGGTAGTTCTAGTTTTATTTATTTAAGGAACCTCCATAGAGTTCTCCATAGTGGCTGTATCAATTTACATTCCCACCCACAGTGCAAGAGGGTTCCCTTTTCTCCACACCCTCTCCAGCATTTATTGTTTGTAGATTTTTTGAAGATGGCCGTTCTGACTGGTGTGAGGTGTTACCTCATTGTAGTTTTGATTTGCATTTCTCTAATAATTAGTGATGTTGAGCAGCTTTTCATATGCTTCTTGGCTATCTGTATGTCTTCTTTGGAGAAATGTCTATTTAGGTCTTCTGCCCATTTTTGGATTGGGTTGTTTGTTTTTTGATACTGAGCTACATGAGCTGCTTGTATATTTTGGAGATTAATCCTTTGTCAGTTGCTTCGTTTGCAAATATTTTCTCCCATTCTGTGGGTTGTCTTTTTATCTTGTTTATGGTTTCCTTTGCTATGTAAAAGCTTTTAAGTTTCATTAGGTCCCATTTGTTTATTTTTGTTTTTATTTCCATTACTCTAGGAGGTGGGTCAAAAAGGGTCTTGCTGTGATTTATGTCATGGAGTGTTCTGCCTATGTTTTCCTCTAAGTGTTTTATCGTGTCTGGCCTTACATTTAGGTCTTTAATCCATTTTGAGTTTATTTTTGTATACAGTGTTAAGGAGTGTTCTAATTTCATTCTTTTACGTATAACTGTCCATTTTTCCCAGCACCACTTATTGAAGAGGGTGTCTTTTCTACATTGTATTTCTTGCCTCCTTTATCAAAGATAAGGTGACCATATGTGCGTGGGTTTTTCTCTGGGCTTTCTATCCTGTTGCATTGATCTATGTTTCTATTTTTGTGCCAGTACCATACTGTCTTGATTGCTGTAGCTTTGTAGTATAGTCTGAAGTCAGGGAGCCTGCTTCCTCCAGCTCCATTTTTCTGTCTCAAGATTGCTTTGGCTATTTGGGTTCTTTTGTGTCTCCATACAAATTGTGAATTTTTTTGTTCTAGTTCTGTGAAAAATGCCATTGGTAGTTTGATAGGGATTGCATTGAATCTGTAGATTGCTTTGGGTAGTATGGTAATTTTACAATACTGATTCTTCCAATCCAAGAACATGGTATTTGTGTCGTCCACAAATCTATTTGTGTCATCCTCCATCTAATTGTGTCATCTTTAATGTCTTTCATCAATGTCTTATAGTTTTCTGCATAAAGGTCTTTTGCCTCTGTAGGTAGGTTTATTCCTAGGTATTTTATTATTTTTGTTGCAATGGTAAATGGGAGTGTTTCTTAAATTTCTCTTTCAGATTTTTCATCATTAGTGTATAGGAATGCAAGACATCTCTGAGCAATAATTTTGTATCCTGCTACTTTACCACGTTAACTGATTAGCTCTATTTGTTTTCTTGTAGCATGTTTACGATTCTCTAAGTATAGTATCATGTCATCTGCAAACAGTGACAGTTTTATTTCTTCTTTTCCAATTTGGATTCCTTTTATTTCTCTTTCTTCTCTGATTGCTGTGGCTAAAACTTCCAAAACTATGTTGAATAACAGCAGTGAGAATGGGAAACCTTGTCTTGTTCCTGATCTTAGAGGAAATGGTTTCTGTTTTTCACAATTGAGAACAATGTTGCCTGTGGGTTTCTTGTATATGGCCTTTATTATGTTGAGGTAAGTTCCGTCTATGCCTACTTTCTAGAGGGTTTTTATCATAAATGGGTGTTGAATTTTGTTGAAAGCTTTTTCTGCATCTATTGAGATTATCATATGGCTTTTATTCTTCAGTTTGTTAATATGGTGTATCACATTGGTTGATTTGTGTATATTGAAGAATCCTTACATTCCTGAGATAAACCCCAGATGATCATGGTGTATGATCCTTTTAATGTGCTGTTGGATTCTGTTTGCTAGCATTTTGTTGAGGATTTTTGCATCTATGTTCATCAGTGATACAGGCCTGCAGTTTTCTTTCTTTGTGATGTCTTTGTCTGGTTTTGGTATCAGGATGATGGTGGCCTCGTAGAATGAGTTTGGGAGTGTTCCTTCCACTGCTATATTTTGGAAGAGTTTGAAAGGATAGGTGTTAGCTCTTCTCTAAATGTTTGATAGAATTCGCCTGTGAAGCCATCTGGTCCTGGGCTTTTGTTTGTTGGAAGATTTTTAATCACAGTTTCAATTTCAGTGCTGCTGATTGGTCTGTTTATATTTTCTATTTCTTCCTGGTTCAGTCTAGGAAGGTTGTACTTTTCTAAGTATTTGTCCATTTCTTCCAGGTTGTCCGTTTTATTGGCATATAGTTACTTGTAGTTATCTCTCACGATCCTTTGTATTTCTGCAGTGTCAGTTGTTACTTCTCCTTTTCATTTCTAATTCTGTTGATTTGAGTCTTCTCCCTTTTTTTCTTGGTGCGTCTGGCTAATGGTTTATCAATTGTGTTTATCTTCTCAAAGAACCAACTTTTAGTTTTATTGATCTTTGCTATTGTTTCCTTCATTTCTTTTTCACTTATTTCTGCTCTGATCTTTATGATTTCTTTCCTTCTGCTAACGTTGAGTTTTTTCTGTTCTTCCTTCTCTAATTGCTTTAGGTGTAAGGTTAGGTGGTTTGTTTGAGATTTTTCTTGTTTCTTGTGGTAGGACTGTATTGCTATAAACTTCCCTCTTAGAACTGCTTTTGCTGCATCCCATAGGTTTTGGGTCGTCGTGTTTTCATTTTCATTTGTTTCTAGGTATTTTTAAATTTCCTCTTTGATTTCTTCAGTGATCTCTTGGTTATTTGGTAGCATATTTTTTAGCCTCCATCTGTTTGTACTTTTTACCATTTTTTTCTGTAATTTATATCTAGTCTCATAGCGTTCTGGTCAGAAAAGATAAGTGATACTATTTCAAGTTTTTTAAATTTACCATGGCTTGACTTGTGACTCAAGATATGACCTATCCTGGAGAATGTTCCATGAGCACTTGAGAAGAAAGTGTATTCTGTTGTTTTTGGATGGAATGTCCTATAAATATCAATTAAGTCCATCTTGTTTAATGTATCATTTAAAGCTTGTGTTTCCTTATTTATTTTCATTTTCGATGATCTGTCCTTTGGGGAAAGTGGGGTGTTAAAGTCCCCTACTATGATTGTATTACTGTCGAGTTCCCCTTTTATGTCTGTTAGCATTTGTCTTATGTATTGAGATGCCCCTATGTTGGGTACATAAATATTTAAAATTGTTATATCTTCTTCTTGGATTGATCCTTTGATCATTATGTAGTGTCCTCCTTTGTCTCTTATAATAGTCTTTATTTTAATGTCTATTTTCTCTGATATGAGAATTTCTACTCCAGCTTTCTTCTGATTTCCATTTGCATGGAATATCTTTTTCCATCCCCTCACTTTCAGTCTGTATGTGTCCCTAGGTCTGAAGTGCATCTTTTGTAGAAAGCATATATTAAGGTGTTGTTTTGATATCCATTCAGTGAGTCTGTTTTTTGGTTGGAGCATTTAATCCATTCACATTTAAGGTGATTATCAATATGTATATTCCTATTACCATTTTCTTAATTGTTTGGGGTTTGTTTTTGTAGGTCCTTTTCTTCTCTTGTGCTTACTGCCTAGAGAAGTTCCTTTAGTATTTCTTGTAAAGCTGGTTTGGTGGTGCTGAATTCTCTTAGCTTTTGCTTGTCTGTAAAGGTTTTAATTTCTCCATTGAATCTGAATGAGATCCTTGCTGGGTAGAGTAATCTTGGCTGTAGGTTTTTCCCCTTCAACACTTTAAATATGTCCTGCCACTCCCTTCTGGCTTGCAGAGCTTCTGCTGAAAGATCAGCTGTTAACCTTATGGGTATTCCCTTGGATGTTATTTGTTGCTTTTCGCTTGCTGCTTTTTTGTTTTTTAATTTAATTAATTAATTTTTTTATATAGCAGGTTCTGATTAGTCATCCATTTTAGACACATCAGTGTATACATATCAATCCCAATCTCCCAATTCGTCACATCACCACCACCACCACCAGCACCACCACCCCCAAGCTGCTTTCCCCCGTTGGTGTCCATACGTTTTTTTCTCTACTTCTATGTCTCAATTTCTGCTCTGCAAACTGGTTCATCTGTACCATTTTCTAGGTTCCACATATATGCGTTAATATACGATATTTATTTTTTCTTTCTGACTTACTTCATTCTGTACGACAGTCTCTAGATGCATCCATGTCTCAAATGACCCAATTTTGCTAAATTTTATGGCTGAGTAATATTGCATTGTATATATGTACCACATCTTCTTTATCCATTCGCCTGTCGATGGGCATTTAGGCTGCTTCCATGACCTGGCTATGGTAAATAGTGCTTCAATGAACATTGCGGTGCATGTGTCTTTTTGAATTATGGTTTTCTCTGGGTATATGCCCAGTAGTGGGATTGCTGGATCATATGGTAGTTCTAGCTTTAGTTCTTTACGGAACCTCCATATTGTTCTCCATAGTAGCTGTAGCAATTTACACTCCCACCAACAGTGCAAGAGGGTTCCCTTTTCTACAACCCCTCCCCAGCATTTGTTGTTTGTAGATTTTCTGATGATGCCCATTCTGACTGGTGTGAGGTGATACCTCATTGTAGTTTTGATTTGCATTTCTCTAATAATTAGTGATGTTGAGCAGCTTTTCATGTGCTTCTTGGCCATCTGTATGTCTTCTTTGGAGAAATGTCTATTTAGGTCTTCTGCCCATTTTGGGATTAGGTTGTTTGTTTTTTTAATATTGAGCTGCATGAGCTGTTTATAGATTTTGGAGATTAATCCTTTGTCCAATGATTCGTTTGCAAATATTTTCTCCCATTCTGAGGGTTGTCTTTTCATCTTGTTTATGGTTTCCTTTGCTGTGCAAAAGATTTTAAGTTTCATTGGGTCCCATTTGTTTATTTTTGTTTTTATTTCCATTACTCTAGGAGATGGATCAAAAAATATCTTGCTGTGATTTATGTCAAAGAGTGTTCTTCCTAGTTTTCCTCTAAGAGTTTTATAGTGCCCGGTCTTACATTTAGGTCTCTAATCCATTTTGAGTTTATTTTTGTATATGGTGTTAGGGAGTGTTTTCATTTCATTCTTTTACATGTAGCTGTCCAGTTTTCCCAGCACCACTTATTGAAGAGACTGTGTTTTCTCCATTGTATATCCTTGCCTGCTTTGTCATAGATTACTTGACAATAGGTGTGTGGGTTTATCTCTGGGCTTTCTCTCCTGTTCCATTGATCTATATTTCTGGTTTTGTGCCAGTACCATATTGTCTTCATTACTGTAGCTTTGTAGTATAGTCTGAAGTCAGGGAGTCTGATTCCTCCAGCTCCGTTTTTTTCCCTCAAGACTGCTTTGGCTATTCAGGGTCTTTTGTGTCTCCATACAAATTGTGAAATTTTTTGTTCTAGTTCTGTGAAAAATGCCATTGATAATTTGATAGGGACTGCATTGAATCTGTAGATTGCTTTGGGTAGTATAGTCATTTTCACAATATTGATTCTTCCAATCCAAGAAGATGGTATATCTCTCCATCTGTTGGTATTATCTTTAATTTCTTTCATCAGTGTCTTATAGTTTTCTGCATACAGGTCTTTTGTCTCCCTAGGTAGGTTTATTCCTAGGTATTTTATTCTTTTTGTTGCAGTGGTAAATTTGAGTGTTTCCTTAAGTTCTCTTTCAGATTTTTCATCATTAATGTATAGGAATGGAAGAGATTTCTGTGCATTAATTTTGTATCCTGCAACTTTACCAAATTCATTGATTAGCTCTAGTAGTTTTCTTGTGGCATGTTTACGGTTCTCTATGTATAGTATCATGTCATCTGCAAACAGTGACAGGTTTACTTCTTCTTTTCCAATTTGGATTCCTTTTATTTCTTTTTCTTCTCTGATTGCTGTGGCTAGGACTTCCAAAACTGTGTTGAATAATAGTGGTGAGAGTGGGCAGCCTTTTCTTGCTCCTGATCCTAGTGGAAATGCTTTCAGTTTTTCACCATTGAGAATGACGTTTGCTGTGGGTTTGTCGTATATGGTTGATGTAGGTTCCCTCTATGCCCACTTTCTGGAGAGTTTTTTTTTTTTTTATCATAAATGGGTGTTGAATTTTGTCAGAAACTTATTCTACATCTACTGAGATGATCATATGGTTTTTATTCTTCAATTTGTTAATATGGTGTATCACATTGATTGATTTGTGTATATGAAGAAATCTTGTATCTCTCAGGTAAATCTCATTTGATCATGGTGTATGATCCTTTTAATGTGCTGTTGGATTCTGTTTGCTAGTATTTTGTTGAGGATTTTTGCATCTATATTCATCAGTGATATTGGTCTGTAATTTTCTTTTTTTGTAGTATCTTTGTCTGGTTTTGGTATCAGGGTGGTGGTGGCCTCATAGAATGAGTTTCAGAGTTTTCCTTCCTCTGCAATTTTTTAGAAGAGTTTGAGAAGGATGGCTGTTAACTCTTCTCTAAATTTTTGGTAGAATTCACCTGTGAAGCCATCTGGTCCTGGACTTTTGTTTGTTGGAAGATCTTTAATCACAGTTTCAATTTCATTACTTGTGATTGGACTGTTCCTATTTTCTATTTCTTCCTGGTTCAGTCTTGGCAGGTTATACCTTTCTAAGAATTTGTCCATTTCTTCCAGGTTGTCCATTTTATTGGCATAGAGTTGCTTGTAGTAGTCTCTTAGGATGCTTTGTAATTCTGTGGTGCCTGTTGTAACTTCTCCTTTTTCATTTCTAATTTTATTGATTTGAGTCCTCTCCCTCTTTTTCTTGATGAGCCTGGCTAATGGTTTATCAATTTTGTTTATCTTCTCAAAGAACCAGCTTTTTAGTTTTATTGATCTTTGCTATTGTTTTCTTTGTTTCTATTTCATTTATTTCTGCTCTGATCTTTTTGATTTCTTTCCTTCTGCTAACTTTGGGTTTTGTTTGTTCTTCTTCTTCTAGTTCCTGTAAGTGTAAGGTTAGATTGTTTATTTGAGATTTTTCTTGTTTCTTGAGGTAAGCTTGTATAGCTATAAACTTCCCTCTTAGAACTGCTTTTGGTGCATCCCATAGGTTTTGGATCATCGTGTTTTCATTGTCATTTGTCTCTAGGTATTTTTTGATTTCCTCTTTGATTTCTTCAGTGATCTCTTGGTTATTTAGTAACGTATTGTTTAGCCTCCATGTGTTTGTGTTTTTTACGTTTTTTCCCTGTAATTGATTTCTAATCTCATAGCAGTGTGGTCAGAAAAGATGCTTGCTATGATTTCAGTTTTTTTAAATTTACTGAGGCTTGATTTGTTACCCAAGATATGATCTATCCTGGAGAATGTTCCATGCACACTTGAGAAGAAAGTGTAATCTGCTGTTTTTGGATGGAATGTCCTATAAATATCAATTATATCTATCTGGTCTATTGTGTCATTTAAAGCTTGTGTTTCCTTATTAATTTTGTGTTTGGATGATCTGTCCATTGGTGTAAGTGAGGTGTTAAGGTCCCCCACTATTACTGTGTTAGTGTTGATTTCCTCTTTTAGAGCTGTTAGCAGTTGCCTTATGTATTGAGGTGCTCCTATGTTGGGTGTGTAAATATTTACAACTGTTATATATTCTTCTTGGATTGATCCCTTGATCATTATGTAGTGTCCTTCTTTGTCTCCTATAATAGTCTTTATTTTAAAGTCTATTTTTTCTGATATGAGAATTGCTACTCCAGCTTTCTTTTGATTTGTATTATGCATGGAATATCTTTTTCCATCCCCTCACTTTAAGTCTGTATGTTTCCCTAGGTCTGAAGTGGGTCTCTTGTAGGCAGCATATGTATGGGTCTTGTTTTTGTATCCATTCAGCCAGTCTATATCTTTTGGTTAGAACATGTAATCCATTTACATTCAAGGTAATTATTGATATGTATGCTCCTATTACCATTTTCTTAATTGTTTTGGGTTTGTTATTGTAGGTCTTGGTTGTAATCTTGGTTGTAGGTTCTTCCCTTTCATCACGTTAAGTATATCATGCCACTCCCCTCTGGCTTGTAGTTTCTGCTGAGGAATCAGCTGTTAACCTTATGGGAGTTCCCTTGTATGTTATTTGTCATTTTTCCCTTTCTGCTTTCAATAATTTTTCTTTGTCTTTAATTTTTGCCAGTGTTATTACTGTGTGCCTTGGCATGTTTCTCCTTGGATTTATCCTGTATGGGACTCTCTGAGCTTCCTGGACTTAGGTGGCTATTTCCTTTCCCACGTTAGGGAAGTTTTCTACTCTAATCTCTTCAAATATTTTCTTGGGTTCCTTCTTTCTCTGTTCTCCTTCTGGGACCCCTATAACACGAATGTTGTTGCATTTAATGTTGTCCCAGAGGTCTCTTAGGCTGTCTTCATTTCTTTTCATTCTTTTTTCTTTATTCTGTTTGGCAGCAGTGAATTCCACCAATCTGTCTTCTAGGTCACTTTTATCCATTCTTCTGCCTCAGTTATTCTGCTATTGATTCCTTCTAGTGTAATTTTCATTTCAATTATTATATTGTTCATCTCTATTTGTCCTTTAATTCTTCTAGACCTTTGTTAAACATTTCTTGCATCTTCTCGATCTTTGCCTCCATGCTTTTTCCGAGGTAGTGGATCATCTTCACTATCATTATTCTGAATTCTTTTTCTGGAAGATTGCCTATCTCTGTTTCATTTAGTTGTTTTTCTGGGGTTTTATCTTGTCCTTCATCTTGTACATAGCCCTCTGCCTTTTCATCGTGTCTATCTTTCTGTGAATGTGCTTTTTGTTCCACAGGCTGCAGGATTGTAGTTCTTCTTGCTTCTTCTGTCTTCCCTGTGGTGGATGAGGCTATCTAAGAGGCTTATGGAAGTTTCCTGATCTTCCCTTGCTGCTTTTAATATTTTTTGTTTGTATTTAATTTTTGATAGTTTGATTAATATGTGTCTTGGCATGTTCCTGCTTGGATTTATCCTGTATGGGACTCTCTGTACTTCCTGGACTTGATTGAGAATTTCCTTTCCCATATTAGGGAAGTTTTCGACTCTAATCTCTTCAAATATTTTCTTAGACCCTTTCTTTTTCTCTTCTTCTTCTGGGACCCATATAATTCGAATATTTGTGTGTTTAATGTCCCAGAGGTCTCTGATAACTGTCCTCAATTATTTTGATTCTTTTTTCTTTATTCTGCTCTGCAGTAGCTATTTCCACTATTTTATCTTCCAGGTCACTTATCCGTTCTTCTGCCTCCATTATTCTGCTATTGATTCCTTCTAGAGAATTCTTAATTTCATTTGTTGTGTTGTTCATCATTGTTTGTTTGCTCTTTAGTTGTTGTAGGTCCTTGTTAAACATTTCTTTTATTTTCTCCATTCTATTTCCAAGATTTTGGATCATCTTTACTATCATTACTCTGAATTCTTTTTCAGGTAGACTGCCTATTACTCTTCATTTGTTTGGTCTGGTGGGTTTTTACCTTGCTCCTTCATCTGCTGTGTATTTCTCTGTCTTCCCATTTTGTGTAACTTACTGTGTTTGGGGTCTCCTTTTCACAGGCTGTAGGTTTGTAGTTCCTGTTGCTTTTGGTGTCTGCCCCCAGTGGGTGAGGTTGGTTCAGTGGCTTGTGTAGGCTTCCTGGTGGAGGGGACTGATGCCTGTTCTCTAGTGGATGGGGCTAGATCTTGTCTTTCTGGTGGGCAGGGCCGCATCTGGTGGTGTGTTTTGGGGTGTCTGTGAACTTAGTTTGATTTTAGGCAGCCTCTCTGCTAATGGGTGGGGTTGTGTTCCTGTCTTGCTAGTTGTTTGGCATGGGGCGTCCAGCACTGGAGCTTGCTGACCGTTGGGTGGAGCTGAGTCTTAGCCTTGAGACGGAGATCTCTGGGCGATCTCTTGCCGATTGATATTATGTGCAACTGGGAAGTCTCTGGTGGTCCAATGTCCTGAGCTCGGCTCTCCCACCTCAGAGGCTCAGGCCTGACACCAGGCCAGAGCACCAAGACCCTGTCAGCCACACGGCCAGGTACATGGGGATTTTCTTGCCTTTTGGGAAGTCTGCGGTCTTCTGCCAGCGTTCAGTACATGTTCTGCAGGAGTTGTTCCAAATGTAGATGTATTTTGGGGGAGGAATGTGATCTCCAAGTCTTACTCCTCCGCTGTCTTGAAGGTCCTTGTTTGTTTATTAACTTTCTTTCAATGCAGTGAAGCTGCAGGGTCTGAGAATGTCAGTTTGAAAACGTGATTGTATATACAGCTATTCCTTGAATGGCCACCGGGAGGCAGCACAGTCACATTTTTTCATAGCGATTGGCTGACGGCACCATGAAGTTACAGTATAGTTATAGTATAAGTAACTTACTTGAAGGAAATTATATACATGTTACATGTTTGATTTGTGGGCAATATATTTGAAGAAATTTATACATATGTAAGTAGAAGTTTTTAACTAAACACTGGTATGTGTATGAGAGTGTCTACATCCCTACTTATAACACCAGTGTCTGGTTAAAAATGTCTCTCATGGTGGCACAGTAGTTAAGAATCCACCTGCCAATGCAGGGGACATAGGTTCGAGCCCTGGTCTGGGAAGATCCCACATGCTGTGGAGCAACTAAACCCGTGCACCACAACTACTGAGCCTGTGTTCCAGAGCCACAACTACTGAGCCTATGTGCTACAACTACTGAAGCCTGCACGCCTAGAGTCTGTGCTCCACAACACGACAAGCCACCACAATGAGAAGCCCGCACACCACAATGAAGAGTAGCCCCCAAGTGCCACAACTAGAGAAAGCCCATGCACAACAACAGACCCAAGGCAGCCAAACATAAATAATAAATAAATAATAATAATAATTTTTAAAGTCTTTCATGACACCAACAGATATATTGGCCAAATCTTGAAATTTTTAAGATAACATTTATGTTAATAACAAGAATCAATGTATTATTTAAAGATTTGTGAAACATGGAGAATCATCAAATATGGAATACAGTTATGGCACCCAGACCAAAGAAAATCAATGTTAATGGTTTGATGTGTGTCATGTACATGTGTCTGTGTGTGTGGGCACACCTGCATACACGTGTATATCTGTGTGTGTCCATACATACTCTTCTGTAGTTTTTGAGTGGTCTCATTCTCTGAAACTTGTTTTGTAAATAGCTTTATAATTTGAAATATATTGAACACTTTTTTCCTGTCATCAAACATTGTTCTCAAGTATTGTAATCCATCAAATTCCATCAGGTCAGTATCCTGTCATTATATAGTCTCTAAAAAAATTCATGTCATTTCCATTTTTGTCCTCGGTGATAAACATTGCCATGCAAGCATATAATTCTACCCATTGGATAAATTCCAGGAGTTGGCCAAAAGATAAGCCTTTTAATATGTATTTCCACATTGCTCTCTAGAAAAACTGTACCAATTCCCCTCCCTCCAACAGGGGGAAGAGGGATGGTCTCTGTTACTTCCTCACTGACACTTTATCTGTGAACTGAAAATGAAGCATCAGCCCATTTTGCTACATGAGATGTGATCAACAATAGAAAAGTCTATGTGTAACAGTTAGCCTGAGATTTATAGTCACACCAGCTCACAAGCTGTTCTGTGAAACGAGTCTCACAGAACAGCTTGTGAGCTGAGTTGACTGAAGATGACCTTTGCTCCTAAATGGGGGGCCTGGGAACCTGGCTGTACAGCACAGCCCTCACCTCCATCTCCCCATCAGGTGTGCACCCTTGCCCTCTCTCGGTTTCCTCGGGCATGGACACCCAGGCTTCCCCAGACGGCTCCCTGAAGCTTCCTGCTCTGTCAGCCCACTGGCACCTGGCTCAGCTCAGGGTCCTCTGGTCGCAGCCCCAAGTCATCTTGTCTGGAGCGTTGGCCACCTGCATCTGATATCCCGGTTGAACTTCTGAGCATCTTGGAGAAGGGCCCATGTCTTGATCATGCATGATTCTGTGTAATTTCATACACTCCATGGACTGTGGGTGCCTGGCTCCTGGGCTGGCCCTCAAGAGGAATTTACTGCATGTTTGTGAAGGAGTATACGGTAATGAACAGACCACATTCCTTAATCTAGCCCATTTCCATGCTTAGCCCTTAGCTTCAGGGATTTGGAAGGGAGATCTAGAAAATTTCTCTTCCACAAACATGCTCAGTGCTTAGGTTTCTGCCAGTTTTATATTGATTCAAGTTTATGTTTGGCTAACAAATTGTACTTTGGGGATACACATGAGGACATTTTAATACAGGTTTCTTGCCTATTTGGTTTGAAAACATGACTGGAATTATTCTGGGTCAGTTCACTCCAGTTAGTCTAGACTTTTGGACCATTAGATTGGACCACATCATCCTTTGCAAATGGGCAACTCCAGCACATTTTTGTCTTTTTAGGTTCTGGCCCCACAAAGGTTGTCAGACACTCAGTCCTAGGCTCCTGGCACCGTGCTCTCCTGGGCTGGAGTCTTGGGCTTCCCTGTCCAGGCAGGGACTTTCTTGAAAAGGAGCCACCTGCAAGCTCAGGGCCACAGCTCACACAGTGTTGAGGAATCTCTAGTAACCTCTCCTTGGAGGCAGTTGTGGAAAGTCCCAGGCAGCTGCTGGCTGGGGACTTGGTCCCAGACACCATTCCCAACCTTACAAAGGTAAGGTCCAGGCCCTCAGTAATGTCAAATGGAAAAAACCTCTTGACCTGGGCTGCTAATTGCTTTTCAAAAAGGTATATAGCCTTTATTACTTGCCAGATACTTTAGCAGTATAAACTCATATAACCCTCAAAACACCCTAAGAGGTTGGTACCATCATTATCCCTGTTCATAGATGAGGCAAATGAAGCAGGTGAAAATGAATATGCAGGAATTAGTCCATCAATAAAGCCCAAATGCCCAACTCACCTGCCTATACTTACTTTACCATAATGTCTAAGAAACGTACAGCCGTCAGCTATGCACTCTCAGCCAACATGGGTGAAAACAGTCACCACCAGGTGGCGCCCCATCCACTTACATTTAGGGGAAATGTATCAGACCCAAGGAAACTCTGGTTTCACCGAAACACTTTTCAGTGAAAGCAAAGTGCTGCGTTTCTGGAGAGTTTTCCCATGAGACACACTTAGCGTGTCTGCAACCGACCTGAGGTTTCTCAGAGCCCGGAAATCTGTCCTTAGCCCCACACCCTCACCCGCACACAACTGGCCTGTACCTGCCACCAAGTCATTGGGACACCTGGGTGCTGACTCAGTGTCGAAAGGCTGCTGAAGAAGTCCTCCCACCTCCTCACCTGGGGAAACATGAAGGTCCTTCTAGGTTGCTGAAATTGGTGGTCTCAGCTCATGCATAATCATCTGTCCACACTTTGAGTTTGAGATAATCCATAAATGTCAGACAAGTACCTTGCATAGTATAAAATTCAGAGAGGTCACTGTCTCTCAGTTACGTGGCTAATGCCCTGAGGATTTCTGTATTTACCCTGAAAATGATTATGCATATGTCTGATACTTATGGAGAAGAATGAAGGCACCAAGTCATCAGTGCTTAAAATATTTCCCAAGTGGCATGGAATCATGAGTTTTGGGTTTTGTTTTTCCTGTAATCTGTGCTATCTCTAATGTTAAGATACAGGGCTAGCTACTGTAACTTTTTTTTGTGTGTGTGGTACGTGGGCCTCTCACCGCCGTGGCCCCTCCTGCTGCGGAGCACAGGCTCCGGACGCGCAGGCCCAGCGGCCACGGCCCACAGGCCCAGCTGCTCCATGGCATGTGGGATCCTCCCGGACCGGGGCACAAACCCATGTCCCTTGCACCGGCAGGCGGACCCTCAACCACTGTGCCACCAGGGAAGCCCTAGCTACTGTATCTTAACATTAAACTTAAGATTAAATAAAACATTGAACTTAATGGTAAATAAAATTTAAAATTCAGTTTCTCAGTCATACTGGCCACGTTTTAAGTGGTCAATAGCTAGTCAAAGAAGGGCTTCAGTATCTGACAACACAGATACAGGACATTCATATCATCACAGAAAGTTCCGTTGGAAACCCAGCCTAATCCAACAGAAGCAGAAAAGTTTCTTAAGGGTCATATTTTTCTATTGGCCCTGATCATAGTTGCACACACAGCACATAGACCAGCAATAGCCAGCTTTTTGCTGTAACACATACAAAGAAGGGATGACAGTCAGAGGATACCAGGTATCCTCGGATTTCAGTAAAATTTTAGAATAGCTTTGAAAAAAGTTAAAGCGTTTATGATACAATGCTTTTTGTATATTTGTTTTCTAGTTTTATTAGGGTAATTGACATATAACTCTGTATAAGATTAAGGTGTACAATTTGTTGATTTTGACACCTTATGTGCTGCAAAATGATGACCACCATCATATTAGGTAACACCTCCATCACTCACATAATTACCATATCTTTTTTTGTGGTGAGAACGTTTTAGGTCTACTCTGTTAGCAACTTCCAAGTATGTGATGCAGTATTATAAATATAATCACCGTGCTTCCACATTAGGTAGCTAGAACTTATATTTTTAACTAGAAGTTTGTACCTTTTTACCATCTCCCCTATTTCACCCACCTCCCAACCCCTGATAATCACAAATCTACTCTTGTTTCTATAAGTTTGGCTTTTTTAGCCATATAATATTTGTCTTTCTCTGTCTAACATAATGCCCTCAAGGTTCATCCGAGTTGTTGCAAATCACAGAATTATCTTCTTTCTCATGACTGAATAATTTTCTGTTGAACATACTGGTATGTGTATATATCATATCCTCTTTATCCAGTCATCCAGAAAAGGGTACTTAGGTTATTTTTATATCTTGTCTATTTTGAAAAAACCCTGCAATGAACATGGGCATGCAGATATCTCTTGGAGCTAGTTTTCACTTCCTTTGGAAATATTCCAAAGTAGGATTGCTGGATCATATCGTAGTTCTATTTTTAATTTTTTGAGGAGCCTCCATACTTTGTTTCCTGTAGTGGCTGCACCAACTTACATTCCTACTAACAGTGTAGGAGGGCTCCCTTTTCTTCACATCCTCTCTAACACTTGTTATCTCTTGTCTTTTTGATGATGATAGCCATTCTGACAGGTGTAAGGTGGTATTTCATTGTTGTTTTGATTTACATTTCCCTAATAACTAGTGATGTTGAGCATCTTTTCATGTACCTGTTGGCCATCTGTATGTCTTCTTTGGGAGAATGTCTTTTCAGTTCTTCTGCCCATTTTAAAAATTGGATTGTTTGTTTTTTGCTATTGAGTTGTATGAGTTTTTTATATGTTTTGGAAAATAAACCCTATCAGATATACGATTTGCAAATATTTTCTCCCATTTCATAGGTTGCCTTTTCATTTTGATAATTATTTCTTCTGATGTGCAGAAGCATTTTAGTTTGTGGAGTCCCCCTTATTAATTTTTGCTTTTGTTGTTATATCCAAAAAATGGTTGCCAAGACCAATGTCAAGGAGCTTTTCCCCTGTGTTTTCTTCTAGCAGTTTTATGTTTAAATCTTTGATCTACTTTGAGTTAATTTTTGTGAATCGTGTAAGATAGGGATCTGATTTCATTCTTATGCATGTGGTTATCCAGCTTTCCCCACACCAAGTATTGAAGAGACTGTTCTTTTCCCAATGAGCATTCTTGGCTCCCCATGAAATATTAATTTACTGTATATTTGAGGATTTACTTCTGGATTCTCAATTCTGTTCCATTGGTCTGTGTTTCTATTTTTAAGCCAATGCCATACTGCTTTGATTACTATAGCTTTGTAATATGGTTGAAATCTGGAAGTGTGACACCTCCAGCTTTGTTCATCTTTTCCAGGATTGCTTTAGCTATTCAGTCTTTCATTGTTCCATACAAATTTTAGTATTGTTTTTCTATCTCTGTGAAAAATGCCTTTCGATTTTGATAAGGATCGCATTGAATATACAGACAACGTTGGATAACATGGACATTTTAACAATATTGATTCTTCTGATCCATGAACATGGGTTTTTTTCCATTTGTTTGTGTCTTTTTCAATTTCTTTCATCAAAATCATGTTCTTTTCAGTGAACAGATCTTTCTCCTCCTTGGATAAATTTATTCCCAAGTACTTTATGGTTTTTTGTGCTATTGAAAATGGGATTTTTTTCTTTATTTAGATTTTTTTTATTAGTGTATAGAAATGCAACTGATTTCTGTATGTGATTTTGTATCTTGCAACTTTATTGAATTCACTGATTAGTTCTAACAAGTTTTTGATGGAATTTTTAGGATTTTCTATATATAAGATCATATCATCTACAAAAAAGACAATTTTAGTTCTTTCCAATGTGGGTGCCTTTTATTTCTTTTTCTTGCCAGATTGCTCTGGATAAGACATCTGGTAACTATGTCAAATAGGAGTGGTCAGAGTGAGCACTCTTGTCTTGTTCCTGATATTAGAGGAAAAGCTTTCAGACTTTCACTGTTGAGTATGATGTTAGTGGTGGTCCTGTCATATATTGCCTTTATTATGTTGAGGCATGTTTTATACTGAAATTGGTAGATGTTTTTATCATGAAAGGATGAATTCATTTTCAATGAATACTTCTGTTGAGATGAACATATGATTCCTATCTTTTATTCTATTTATGTGATATATCATATTTATTGATTCCCTGCATCACTGGAATAAATCCCACTTGATCATGGTGTATGATCTTTTTAATATGCTGTTGAATTTGGTTTGCTAATGTTGGTTAGGAATTTTTGCATCTAAGTTAATCTGGGATATTGGTCTGTAGTTTTCTTATAATGTCCTTTCCTGGCTTTGGTATCAGGATGATGCTGACCTTGTAAAATGAATTTGGGAGTGTTCTCTCCTCTTCAGTTTTTTGGAAGAGTTTGAGAAAAATGGGTGTTCATTTTTCTTTTTATGTTTTGGTAGAATTCATCAGTGAAGCCATCTGGTCCTAGGCTTTTCTTTGTTGGGAGGTTTTTGATAATAATTAAATTTCCTTGCTCATTTTTCATCTGTTCATACTTTCTATTTCTTCTTATTTCAGTCTTGGTAGGTTGTATGTTTCTGGGAATTTATCCATCTCTTCTAGGTTATTAAATTTGTTGGCATGTAGTTGTTCATAGTAGTCTTTTATGATTCTTTGTATTTTGTGATATTAGTTGTAACATTTCCTCTTTCATTTCTGATTTTATTTGTCTTCTCTCTTTTATTCTTAGTCTAGCTAAAGGTTTGTCAGTTTTGATTATCTTTTAAAAAAAAAAAAACAACCCAGCTCTTAGTTTTGTTAATCTTTGTTTTTTCCTGGTCTCTCTTTCTAAAATTTCTGCTCTGATCTTTATTATTTCATTCTTCTGCTAACTTTGGGCTTAGTTTGCTATTTTTCTAGTTCCTTGAGGTGTAGAGTTAGGGTGTTTATTTGAGCTTTTTTTGTTTTGTTTTTAGTCTAGGCATTTGTCTGTAAACTTTCCTCTTATTCCCTCTTAGCATTGCTTTTGCAGCATCCCATAGGTTTTTTTTTTTTTTTTTTTTGCAGTACACGGACCTCTCACTGTTGTGGCCTCTCCCATTGCGGAGCACAGCCTCCGGATGTGCAGGCTCAGCAGCTGTGGCTCATGGGCCCAGCCGCTTTGCGGCATGTGGGATCTTCCTCGACTGGGGCACGAACCCGTGTCCCCTGCATCGGCAGGCGGACTCTCAACCACTGCTCACCAGGGAAACCCCCATAGGATTTTGTATGTTGTATTTCCATTTTCATTTGCTTCAAGATATTTTTTGATTCCCCTTTAGGTTTCTTCTTTGACCTATTGGTCATTCAAGAGAGTGTCATTTAATTTCTAGGTATTCATGAATTTTTCAGTTTTCTTCCTGTCATCAATTTCTAGTTTCATACCATTGTGGTCAGAAAAGACACTTGGTATGATTTCACTCTTCTTAAGTTTGCTAAGGCTTTTTGTGTCCTATCACATGATCTATCCTGGAGAATGTTCCATGTGCACTTGGGAAGAATGTGTGTTCTGCTGTTTCTGGGTGGTGTGTTCTGTACGTGCATGTTAGGTCCATTGGTCTAAAGTATGGTTCTAGTCCAACTTTACTTATACATTTCCTGTCTGGATGTGTGTATATTGTTGAAAGTGGGGTATTGAATACCCTACTATTATTGTACTGTCTATTTCTCCCTTCAGATATGTTAATATTTGCTTAATGCAATTAGGTGTTCTGATGTTGGGTGCATATATATTTAGGATTGTTATATCATCTTGATGAATTGACCTATTATCATTATATAATGACCTTGTCTGTCTCTTGTTACAGATTTGGTTTAAAATCTATTTTTCTGGTGTAAATACAGTTATCTCTGCTTTCTTTTGGTTTCCATTTTCGTGGAATATCTTTTACTATCCCCTCACTTTGAGCCAGTGTGTGTCCTTAGAGTTAATGTGAGTCTCTTGTAGGCTACATATGGTTGGTTCTTGTTTTTCAATCCATCCACCTACTCTCTATCTTTTTTTTTTTTTTTTTTCTTTCTTTTTGCGGTATGCGGGCCTCTCACTGTCGTGGCCTCTCCCGTTGCGGAGCACAGGCTCCGGACGCGCAGGCCCAGCGGCCATGGCTCACGGGCCCAGCCGCTCCGCGGCATATGGGATCCTCCCAGACCGGGGCACGAACCCGTATCCCCTGCATCCGCAGGCGGACTCTCAACCACTGCGCCACCAGGGAGGCCCTCTATCTTTTGATTGGAGAATTCAATCCGTTTACATTTACATCAAGTAATTTGGTTGGATAAGGACTTATGATTGTGGTGGTGGCCAGAGCCAGTGGTGTGCACTCAGCTGCAGGGGTCAGTTGCAGACACACATGTAGTGGTGGAGGCCAGGAGAAGCAGCAGGGACAGGGTCAACCGTGAGGGTTCTGGCTGTCTGTGTGCACTAGGGGTTGCTGTATCATGCCATGGGTGCAGCAGTGGAGACAGATGACGAGTCTGGCTGGGGGCTTGCTGGTACACGGCTGGAGGGGAAGGGCCAGCTTCAGGGAGCACAGTGGTGCAGGTCAGTGACAGAAGACAGGGCCCAATTTGAGCCCACCAGCAGTTGTGGCGACCTTGGCTCTCGTGTGCTCTCTTATGGCTACACAGTCTCCCCTGAGTGTGCACACTGTAGTGGAGGCTGGCAACGTGCACAACCCCACTGGAGGGGCTGGCCTCCAGTGCGTGCATGGTGGTGAGAATCAGCGGTGGGTATCTAGGCTGGAACTCATGCATCCACAGAAGCCTGGGATGGCTGCTGGTGTGGTGCCTGTGCTCTGGCAGGGGCACAGGGAAGGGACCAAGGAAAGACCCAGGTGGCTGGAGTCAGTGAAATATCTATGGGGTGAAAGCTGGAGAAATCTACAGGGGTTTGATGGTGGCAGTGCCACCTTGGTTTCATCAGTGGCAACATCTGCTGGTTTTGTCTACAGAGCAGGGCACTATCACTCTGCTGTCTGGCTGCTCCTAGTAGCCCCTGCTTTTCTTTCTGTTTCTAGCCATGTCTGTATATCAGCTTTGCCGGTCTTGGTTGGGTATAAGTGAAACGGTACCTTTGCACGGTGCCCAGAATAGCTGGGGAACCTGATCGCTCACCCAGCTCTTCCTTTCCTGGAAGTGGAAAGTGAGCTCTAGATCTCCCAGAGCTATTTTTAGTCATGAATAGCAATTGTTGATCTTTGTGAGTGGAAGGAGACTGGCATCTTCAAAATGATGATGTCACTCCCTTACAATCTTTTTTTTTTTAAAGATTTAAAATTTTTTAAAAATATTTAAATGATTTTTTTAAAAAGCATTTTAAACGTATTAATGATCAAGTAGACTAAATATTTTTAAAGACATCCAACAAAAAAATAATAAACATTGCTAATCTAATTTTTATTATTGAATGTATTGTTTTCCAGTTGAATCTAATTTCTTTCCCATAGTGCTTCAGACAATATTAATAAGGTCAATAAACAGACCTTTAAATATAAACAGAGGAAATGTTATTTTCTATTAGCATTAAAACACAGAGGAGAAAAAGAACATGGGAGAGAATAATAGGAAGGGCCCTTTAGGTTGGGCATGGGCCCAGGAAAGTCTTCTCTAAGTCACTTTGCAATTGTGGCCAGAAGGAAAAGGTGGCACTGGCTGGGTGTCCTGAGCCAGCATTTTAAGGAACAGAGGAAGGACTGATGTGGGGAGTGAAGTGCACGGGTTTAAGGTTAGGTATCTGCTGCCTTCTGAAAAAAACAGGGCTTGGAGGAATCAGGCTTCTGACTGGGATCACGATGCTCTTAGGGGCACCTAAGGGCTCCTAAGAGCACCATGCCACATCCAGGCAGGAGACGAGGGCAGATCTGCTGGAGGCAAAACCAAAGGACAAAATGGGTAGACTCATTTTGGAGGGAGAACTGCCAGGACTTGCTGGTAGAATTGAAATGGATAGATATGTGTGTGAGAAGTGTCAAAAACGATTCCCAATCTGTCTTGCAAAGCAGTGCTGTTCCGTAGACAATAGTTTGAAGGAATGAATGGCTGGGGACACCTGAAGGGCACCAGGGTTTCCTGAAAGGGTCAGAGGAAGGCTGAATTTCATGTTAACTATGCTCAGACTGTGCAGCCCTGAGGCTGCTAAGTGCAGACGAAGATGCAATCACACTCGACATTTTGGGTTGACTTTCAGCACATTGCTAAACCCTTTCCCTGGGTGCCAAACGGCAGAGGCCAAGCCCTGAACAGTGGGCTTGAGGGGACAGCAGATGACAGAGTAGTCCTGATGGGGGTCTGCCGGCCTCCCCGCCCCTGTGGTCACCTGCACCAGGGGTGCTCCATCAGCCTCTAAGTGCACAAGCTGTGCTTGGCCCTGCCTGGAAAACAGACAGTTGTACAGATGTCTGGAGGACGTACTCCTCCTCCCTCCCTGCTCTCTGTTTTCCTAGTGCAGTATTGAGCTTGTGGAAGGACATTGCACAGGATGTCAGTGCCAGAGTCGGAGCAACACGTAAGCCTGTGCGGGTGTGTGGGGGTGGTGATGAGGGGACGAACCTCCAACTGAAAGTATGTTATTAAACAGGGGAGGGGGAGGCGAGATGAAGATCTGTTTGGCTCATCTCCCTGTGTGTTAATTTAACTAAGCAGTGATCATGGGAGCAGGCCTGTCAGCCGGGATGACAACCTTCTCCCCTCAGCCCTTCACTTAACCATCTTTTTCTCCCCACTTGCTCCATCCCTTCATCAATTTACAGTTCCCTGAAAGAACTTTAGTTGGTGCATAAACACCATCCATGGACCCGGATGTCATGGAAATGGAGGCAGGCATATTTAGGAATACGACAGTGGGGGCCTGTCCTCTTGGGCTTTTGGGCAGGGGACCAGGTTAACAGAAGGAGTGATAGAGGGCTGTCTGAGCTGGGTCTTGAGGAGGTGTGGCTAGTGAGGTGAGGGGGAGTTGCAAGGATGTTCTAGACATAGGGACAAAAATGTGCAAAAATATGAAAATAGGAGTCAGAATGAAGTAGTATAAAAAATGTGTGCTGATATCAGAATAGACCTAAAAGGTGGGCAAGGACCGATTTAAAAGGTCCCTGTATTCAGGGCTGGTTACTTCTGCTTTGGGCCACTGGGAAATTCTAGGACAAGGAGCAGAACATTTCCTGACCCCCTGACTGGCCACCCTTCTCCTTTCCTTCTCAGATGTCTTGGAGTAGGGATCACTGTTCTCTGTGGCAGGTCAGCATCAAGTGGGGCTCATGGCTTCAGGCTGTTGCACTGTCTCTGTTACCTGTTTGTAAAAGCTGGTCCCTGATTGTCAAGGATCAGCCGGGTCAGATCCACTTCCCCTCATGGTCCTTCATCTTAATCCCTTGGCCTCTGAACACTGGGGCATGAACTCCATCTACAAGTGTTCACCGTCCTTCACTGTATAAACCTGTGCTTTCCTGTGCTCTTCTCTCACCAGACCCTTCCTTTCCTCTCACATTAGGAAGACGCTAATACCTGTTATTTTAGCCTCTTGAGGTGCGTGGTGTACTCTCCCTTGGGGAGGTTGGACATATATTTTTCCCCATTCTGTAGGGGGTTGAACTGAGACTTGGGACCCTCTCAAAGACACACAGACCCAGAGGCACAGCTGGGCCAACAGAACATCAGGCCCTCCGGTGTTTTGCCTTCTCATCTCACTCCCGGGTTTCTTCTCTGAAAATTCTTCTGTTTCCATGGCCCAACCTATCTATTTACTTATATGCTGTAAAACACAAGCCCTTATTTCATCTTGTGTGGTCCCGGGTTCCCAGTGGCCTTTAGGACACCCCCTCATGCACATCTGCTGAGGTCTGAAATGTGGCCCAGAGTTCTTCCCAGATAGCAACTGCTTCCCTAGTTTTTGGTTGACCAAATGGTTCCTTTTCATTCTTTCTCTGTTATGTGGCACTGGCCCTTTTTTCCAGCCCTGGCTACCAGGGGCCGCCTATCCCTCAAGTCCTGCCCTGCCTGCCAGGCCACTCAGGCCCTTCACCTCTGCCGGGAATGTTGCACTTGGCTGACTCCTGGCTCTCGGGGAGCCATTCTGAATTATTCATTCTGAATACAGAAGCCAAAACCATTTAAAACACAGTCTGAGTTTCCCTTGTTAGGGATGCAGAGCTTGTTAACCAACTTACAAGTTCTTGACCTGACACCACTTGTGTGCAGGCTCTGGAATGATTCCACTTGGGTTGGAATCCTAACTGTGCCACTAATTGTGTGACATGGGAGAAGTTTTGTAACTTCATTTGTAAGATGGGTATAAAAATAGTACCCGTGTTCTAGGATTTTTGTAACTATAAGTGAAAAGAGCTTTTTCACAGCACATGGCCCAGAGGAGAAACCCGTTTAGTTATTGTCAGCCAGGCTGGGTCAAGGTCTCCACGAGAGCCGGGTGGACCCCACTCAGGCTTTCCAATGAAGGGATGAACCTCCCTTTTGTTACACGTTTTTCCTCCAGAGTCGTCAGTTTACATCCTTCCCACCCTCGGCCATTCCCCAACCTTGAATTGTTTTGGAACCCAACACCTCTGGCTGCTCCTTCACTCTGTATCACACAGGGGTGTAAAGACTATTTGGAATACATTGACTTTCTTTTTAAGGGCTATGAGGTATCACTTGGTGTGTGTGTTAATGTTGCCCCCAGATGAACCAAAGATTTCTTGCTCTCTCTTCAAAGCAACCATAAAAGAGCTGTTCAAAAGATCTCATAAAAGGCATATGAAATGGAACATAATGTCTCACAAATTCAAAAGTTTTCACTCCCTTTTTAAAGTCACTTGTCAACAGTCCAAGTTTAACCAATTCAGGTAGATTTCCTCATTGTCTGTTTCAGTCTGTATGCCATCATTTGTCAAGTCAGAAAGGTGGGGGGAGCTGCAGGTAAGAAACACATGAGTTGGCTATTGTCATGGGCTGAATGGTGTCCCCCCAAATTCACACATTAAATAAGCCCAGGTTCCTCTGAATGTGACTATATTTGGAGATAGGTCCTTTAAAGGGGTAATTAAGTTAAACAGAGGTCTTTAGAATAGGTCCTAATCCACTACGACTGGTGTCTTTATAAGAAGAGGAGATCAGGACACAGACAGGCACAAAGGGAGACCGTGTGAGGACAGAAGGCGGCCGTCTGTAAGCCAAGGAGATAGGCCTCAGGAGACACCAGCCCTGCTTTGATCTCAGACTTCCAGCCTCCAGATCTGTGAAAAAATTCATTTCCGTTGTTTTAGCCACTGAGTCTATGACACTTTGTTTTGGCCGTCCTAGTGAACTCACACAGACATCAATGAAAAGCTACAATGCCATACAAACCATCCCAGCCCACTCTGCACAGCTGTCTCACCTGCACACTCAATTCCTTATGAACTTGGAGAAGTACAAGTTACTCATTGATAAAGTCTGAAGTTTCAGAATTCACAGGTCATTTATGTCTACTAATGGTAAGGAGAGTGGAACCCAAATCCTCTTGTCGGTTTTCCTGTTTTATGCTCAGCTCCTCCACTACAAGTATCTGATCCTTTGCTCTACGAACTTGCATCCTGAAGACCAGTCAATGCTACTCGTAGGGTATTCACTGTGCTGGGGGTAAGACCAACCCAGAAAGGGACTTTGTAGGGCACATTTTATCATGCTATTTTCTAAAAGTAATGCAATTTTCCTAAGTCGATGACATTTGGGGACTGGTAGCCTTGAGCTCAGTAATTTCAACAATAGTGAGAGAAACCCTTCCTGATTCACAGAAACTCCATACAGTTCTAAAATATTTGGCCACTTAATGAGAATGATAGACTGACACAAAATAAGTTGCTAGAGTAGAAAATAGAGGATTCTGAAATATGAAGTGGAAAGAAGAGATTGATGGTCAGACCACAGTCATGGAAATCAAGAGGAGTGACACTGAGGGGCAGTTCTAGGTAGAAAATCACTGAGTCTCTGAGTTTGGGCAAAGAAATCCCCACTGTCCAGTGAAGCCAACAGAAAATTTAACCAAGTCCTTGCATTATGGAAGATGTAGCCGCCACTCAGTTGGGGCTCAGCCCTCTAGCATCACCCAGTACAGCAAGTGTCTGTCTACTCACCCACGTGCTCCAACACCACCCTTTCTATCAGCTCTCCAAAAGAAGGATGTGGTCATCATTTGAAAGATTCTGGGTTGTTAAAATATGTTAAATAACTTTATAAATCCTGCTGTAATTGTCCATTATCTGCAGCATTCAGAATTCTGGAAGAAGGGATTCAAGGATAGAAAACTGCAGCATCTGTGGTGTGGAAGACTTGCACTGGGGCTGCAGACCCTGTGGGCTTTAGGTCACTGGGCAGCATGCCCTCTGGCTTCTCTGTGAGAGAGGCTGAGGTTTTTCTATTCACTACTTCACTTACCCAGTCTTTATTATTTCCTTCCTTCAGTTAGCTTTGGGTCTAGTTTGCTCTTCTTTTTCCGGTTCCTTAATATGTAAACTTGGGTTATTGATTTGAAACTTTTCTTCCTTTTTTATTTTTATAAAGTTATTTATTTTATTTATTTATTTTTAGCTGCATTGGGTCTTCGTTGCTGCACACGGGCTTTCTCTAGTTGCAGCGAGTGGGGGCTACTCTTCGTTGCGGTGCGCGGGCTTCTCGTTGTGGTGCGCGGGCTTCTCATTGCGGTGGCTTCTCTTGTTGCAGAACACAGGCTTTAGGCACGCAGGCTTCAGTAGCTGTGGCACACGGGCTTAGTTGTTCCACGGTATGTGGGATCTTCCCAGACCAGGGCTCGAACCCGTGTCCCCTGCATTGGTAGGTGGATTCTTAACCACTGCGCCACCAGGGAAGCCCCTTTCTTCTTTCTTAATGCAGACCTTGACAGCTCTGAATTTCACTCTGAGCACTGCTTTTGATGCATCCCATAGGTTTTCATATGCTATATTTTTGTCTCCATTCATCTCAAAGCTTTTTTCTCATTTCTTTTGTGATTTATTCTTTGACCCATTTGTTTTTTAGGATTGTGTTGTTTAATTTCCACATATTTGTGAAATTTTCCATTTTCCTTCTGTTATTGATTTCTAATTTCATTCCATTGTGGTCAGAGGAGATGCTTTGTATGATTTCAATATTTTGAAATTTATTGAGACTTGTTTTGTGGCTGTTCATATGGTCTATCTGGGACAGTGTTGTATGTGACCTTGAAAAGAGAGCTGTTGTTGGATGAAGTTCTCTATATACGTCTGCTAGGTCTAGTTGGGTTACAGTGTAGTTTAGATCTTCTATTTCCTTGTCATTATTCTCTGGTTTTTCTAACCACTATTGAAAGTGGGATATTGAGGTCTCCAACTATTATTGTAAAACTGTCTATTTTTCCTGAGTTTTGTCAGTTTTTGCCTCATATATTTTTGAGGCTCTGTTGTGAGGTTCATATATGTTTATAATTTCTATATATGTTTACTGGATTGAGTCTTTTGTCATTATATAGTGTCCTTCTTTGTCTCTTGTAACAAATTTTATCTTTAGCTCTCTTTGTGTTATGTTTGGGTGGAATGCTTTTTTCCATCCATTCACTTTCAACTTATTTGTATTTTTGGAACTAAAGTGAATCCCTTGTGGATAGTATATAGTTAGTTCATATTTCTTTATTGATTCTACCAGTCTCTGCCTTTTAATTGAAGTGTTTGTTTCATTTAGATTTAATATAACTACTGACAAGGAAGGATTAAAGATAATGTAGTAAGGGGTGTTGTTATGGGCCAAACTGTGTCCCTCCAAATTTGTATGTTGGAATCCTAACCCCCAGTACCTCAGAATGTGACTGTGTTTGGGGATAGGGTTTTTAAAGAGATGAGTAAGTCTATTTGCTTTCTGCTTTATTCATTTTTTGGTTCCTCAACTCTTAAATTATTGCCTTCTTTGGTATTTAATTGATTATTTTTTCTAGTGCACTATTTAAATGCTCACCTCACTTCTCATACTGCATATATTTTTAGTTATGTTCTTAATGGTTACTCTGGGGATTTAAATTAATATCTACATGTATGACAATCTAGTTTGAATTAATGCCAACTTAGTTTCAATAGTATATGAAAACTTTGCTTCTATATTTCTGTTCCCCCTCTTATGTTGTTATTGTCAAAAATTACATCTTTATACATAGTGTGCCCAGTAACATAGACTTATAATCACCACTTTATGCATTTGTCTTTAAAATCATATAAGATAATAAGGAAGTTTATGAACCAAAAATAAAAATAATACTGGCTTTTATATTTACCTATGTCTTTACCAGTACTGGTATTCTTCATTTCTTCATGTAACTTCCAGTTACTGCTAGTGCTCTTTTGTTTCCACTTAAAGGACTGCCTTTAGTGTTTATAGTAGAACAAGTCTGTCACAATGAATGCCCTCAGTTTTTTGTTTATCTGGAATATCTTAATTTCTCCTCCATTTTTGATTATCTTACAAAATTATCTTAATTTTGATTATCATAATATGGATACTTTTTTCTTCCAGCACTTTGAATATGTCTCTTTACTGCCTCTGACTTCCATAGTTTCTGATGGAAGTCAGTTGTTAATCTTATTTAAGACCTCTTGTTCATGAGATTATAATTATAATGTGTCTCAGTGTGGATCTCTTTAAGTTTATCCTACTTGGAGTTTTTTGAACTTTGATGTTAGATTAATATTTCTCATTAAAATGAAGACATTTTAGGCCATTATTTCTTCAAATATTCTTTCTGCCCCTTTCTCCTTTTTCACTAGTTCTGGGACTCCCATTATATATGTTTTGGTATTCTTGATGGTGTCCCAGAGGTCTCTTAGGCTTTGTTCATTTTTATTCATTTTTTTCTCTCTGTCCTCAAACTGGATAATTTCATTTGACTTATCTTCAAGTTTGCTGATTCTTCCATCTTCTCAGATATGCTGTTGAAACTCTCTAGTGAATTTTTCATTTCAGTTATTTTTTTTTCACCTGTAGAATTTCTATTTGGTTCTTTTTATACCTTCTATCTCTTTATTGATATTTTATATTTGTTGAGATATTGTTCTCTAGGTTTCCTTAATTTCTTTGTCCATTGTTTTCTTTAGCTCCTTGATATTTAAGGCAATTGATTTAAAGTGTTTTCTAGTAAATCCAATGTCTTTGCTTCCTCAGAGACAGATTCTGTTAATTTCTTTTTTCCCCTATGAATGGGATATCTATTTTTGTGGGGTTATTTTTTTTTTTGTATGCCTCAATTTTTTGCTGAAAACTGGATGTTTTGATTATCATAATATGGTAACTAGAGAAATCAGATCCTCCTCCATCCATAGAGTTTCCTGTTTTGCTTTTTGTGGTATTTTTGTTTGTGTAGTGAGTTTTCTCAACAACTTTTAAAAGTTTGTATTCTTTGTCATGTGTGGTCACTCTCATTAGCTTAATGGCCAGCTAGTGATTTGATACAGATTCCTTAATAACCTGGAGCAAGAAAAACAAAATAAAAGCTCTCTTAGTCTTTGCAGATAGACTCTGTGTGTATGTTGGAGTGCTCTTTAAAGTTTAGCCAGTTTACAACTTTGCCATAGCTTTCACTTCCTGCCTGTACAGATCCTGAGAGTCAGCCGGAGATGAGAACTTAGGGTCTTCTTGGGTCTTTTCTGAGCATGTGTCCAGTCCTGAGCATGCACATGGCCTTCTAGATTCTCTGGAATATGTGGGAACTTTTCAGCCCTTATTTCCCCAAGTATCTCCTCCTCAGCCTCTCCTTCCTAGGCTTTCAGTCTGTCTGTTGCTTGCCCCAACTTTATCCATTTCCCCTGTGACTGTGGTGAATACATTTGCCTTTAAATGTTTTCAATAAATAACACCCTAGGAAGACACCTCTGAGTCAGTTGAAACAAAGGCAGACCCTTGAACCAATCCTTCAGGGACCCACCAGACAGATCAAAACAAGCAACTAACATTCTTTGAGAATAAGGTCCATATCATTCCTGTTACCAGCAACCTGCACAAGGAATGTGAGTTCCCATTTTCATGCCCACTGCAGAGCTAGAGAGTGGGGGCTGGTAACAGGGTAAGTTAAAATGCTACAGAACCTGCTTACTGGTTTTCAGGCATTTTTTGTTGTTGTTGTTAAGTTTTCTCTGGCTGTTGTAAGTTTTTTATCAGATTCCAGAGTTCCATAAAAAGTCGATGCTGACTGTTTTTGCAGCTTATTCACTGCTTTTGTGGATGTTCCCTAGTCCCCCACTTCTACTGATGTCACCTTTACTTCTCCTCTAGGATTTTTAAAGCATTTACTGGGTGTTAGGCATTGTACTACATATCTGTATTGGTATTTGGTATGTCAGGACTTAACACTGTAAGATAAGCTTTATATAATCCCTTTTATAGGGGAATGTGGGCACATGAAGACTGAGCTGAGTGTTGGGGCTGGGTCTGTTTGATTTCACTGTCTATTCCATCTTCTCTGTAGCCCATGACACTGTTGATTGCATTGTGCTTTATGATTAGAGATGTACTTGAATTTCACTTTGAGAAAGGAATGTCTTTGCATAATTTTGCTGCTCCTTATTTGCAGCAGTCTTTTTATTGACCAAGCTTGTGTTTATTTTCCTACATTTTATTTATTAAGGTTTATTGCTGGGTGCGTGGATACACATAAAAAATTAACCAAAATGTTTCCACTCTCACATCAATCATTACAGTGCCTTCCTGAGGAACACAAGCATTAAAAAAGAAATAGCCATGTTAATCAAAATAAATCAGTAAAGTTTATATCCCTTTTTGATAAGAACTATGGCTAAGTTTGTAAAATTATCACACATCTACTAGTTTTCCCAAAGTATAGAAGAATTCCTAGCATCTTCTTTCTAACAGTTGAAGAAGAATGAGAATCCTAATAAATAGTGCAAGTTCAGAGAGGATTTTCACCCAGAATAATTCTGATGGTTGGTCCCTTGTACATCCCTATTACATTGAAGAGTACAAAATGAATCAATTAGATTTAGAATGACTTATGAAATGTGTAACTCAAGCTGGAAGTAAATTGTAGAATTTGGCTTCATTGCTAAAAGGAAGAGCTTCATTATGTTATCTCAATAACAGTTTTGTGTTTTTTTTTTAAGTATGGAACTTTACAATTATATAAACCAAAACATGCATCATTTTAGTATAGTCTTATTGGAACTTTCAGATAATGCCCTAAGTTCTGCTTTCTGCAAGCTTGCACTTCACTGAATTTAAATTCTATTGCCTTTTAGACAAGTCACTGCACCCTTTATTCTTCTGCTCTCCACTGGCTGCTGCCCACCCCAACCTGGGCTGTACCTGCTGATCTTGGTATCTCATCTCATCTTTATCACAGGCAAAGGCCCTGCTTTAGCTTTGGGTAGGGTCAGGGTTAGTGCTAAGATGGAGATCCCTCAGGAGGGCAACTAACCAGGATAAGCACCATGGCCAGGCCCTGAAGGAAACTAGGCTTGCAGTTCTGGTTTGGATCAAACTTAATTACAATAGATCTACAACTGTCACCAAAGGGACCAGTATACACAGGTTAGTTAGTAAAAAGATGGGGTGGAAGTGGCTGAACCTGGCTATGACCTCTGGGTTCCAACATACATTGTTCCCAACTTGTCAATGTTTAGATTTTAAAAGTTCAGCTTTTACATAGCTGAGCTTTAGAATGTTTTCCTCAAAACATTATTATGAATTGTAGTTAGTTTCAAGGAAAACCAGCGATGCCTAACTGACAAATAATAAACATGGTATATCACTATTTATCACGATACACGGAATAATGATTGTTTATAAGAAGAGAAATGCATTCATGCACTTTTTTATTGAATGAATAAGTTTGCAGCTCTTCCTGAGCACAGGAGTATAGAAGAGAAAGCTCCAGTAAACAGGATTTTGACATCAGGCAGAGCTCTTGAGGAAGTTTCTGACGGAGAAGCAGGGCTATCTCTATTCCTAGTGCTAGTGACTCAATAAATACACATGAGTAGACATGTTATATTAATAAAAAGACCAGTTCTTTGTAATACCTGAGTAAACTTCTTTTATTTGCCAATCTAGAGGTAAATCAAATATAAGGAAAACAGGCATATAACCCTCAGAACTGGGCTTCCTTTCAGAGACCTTCCCCCGACGACCCAGCACAACAGGTACTCCTCATGCAGATATTAATCTATAGCTTCTTCATCTCTGAGGATGTGACTCAGGTGTAGAGCAAGGAAGACTCTCTAGAGTGTTGAAGGAGCCCTGCACAGCCCCATCCAGGTGGGAATAAGCCAGAGGCAGCACAATGAGCCTACAGAAAAATAAAGATGTTGCCTACAAAGAGCCAGCTGAGAGTGCCAGCTTTCCTCCATCTCCAAAGCTGGCAGCCCTTCAGATGGGTGCAACCATAGTAAACAGAAAGTTATGTACATTAAGTATTCTTATGTTCCTTACAAAGACTCACTTGGAAAAGTATCAGCCAAATTAAGCCTCACCTCTTTCCCATAACACCAATCATTAGGTGCTATGTTAGTATTGAATTTCAAGAGTCCCCAAATAAATTTCATATATTGCCTGAGAGTCTTGATAGGAAGGTGATGTTTCCACTGAATGACCAGTGGAAGCATGTTATTCAGCCATAAAAAAGAATGAAATAATGCCATTTGCAGCACCATGGATGGACCTAGAGATTGCCATACTGAGTGAAGTAAGTCAGACAAAGACTATCATATGATATCACTTATACGTGGAATCTAACATGTAACACAAATGAACACATCGAAGAAACACAAACAGATATAGAGAACAGACTTGTGGTTGCCAAGGGGGAGGGGTGGCAGAGAGAAAAAAAAAACAGTGGAGACGCAGCCTGCAGCTCAGTCACTGACCAAGCCAGGCCATCTTGCCTGAGGCATCTGGTCCATTTCATTATCAAGCCTGTGATTTTCATGACAGTGAATATTTTGTGAGCTATTTATAAGTTGACCAAACCAAATTTCTTTCTCAACTTTGTGAAAATTATTTAACAATTGGTTATTGGATTAGTAATATTATTATTATTTTATTTTATGGAAACTACTGTGCTAGTTTTCTATTGTTGCTGTAACAAATTACCACAGACTTAGTGGCTTTCAAACTATACAAATTTATTATCTTACTGCTCTGGAGACCAGAAGTCTGAAACAGGTCTTATGTTGCCAGGATTGTGTCTCTTCTGGATTCTCTAGCGGAGAATTATTTCCTCACTTTCCCCAGCTTCTGGAGGCTGCCTGCATTCCTTCATTCATGGCCCTGCATCACTCCTTCCACTATCACTGCTTCCAGCATCACATCTCCCACTTCAGCTCAGACACTCCTGTCTCCTTATAAGTAGCCTTGTGCTTACATTGGGCCTGCCCAATAATTGGGGTAGTCTCCCCATCCCCAAATCCTTAATTTAATCTCATCTGAAAAGTCCCTTTGGCCATGGTAGGTATCACGTTCATAAGTAGGAAGCATCAGGACATGAACATCTTTAGGGAATCATTATTTTGCTTACCACAATCTGTGTTCTGCCCCCCAAATTCATGTCTGTCCCATGTGCAAACAATATTAATCTCATTCCAATATCCCCCCAAAGTCTCAACTCATTACGGCATCAAAGTCCATAGTCTCAACTAAATCTCATTAGCTCCAAAGTTCCAAATCTCATCATCTGAATCATCTAAATCAGCTATGTGTGAGGATTTGGGTATGATCTAGCCTGAAGCACAATCCTCATCTGTGAATTTGTGGAACTCAATAAACAAGTTAATTACCCACAAAATACAATGGTGGGACAAGCATAGGATAACAGTTAAAGATATTCCCATTTGAAAGGAGAGAAAATAGTAGGAGAAAAGGAAGCACTATTCCCCCCCAAATTTCTAAATCCAGTTAGGCAAACAACAAGTAGGTTTTAAGGCCTGGGGCTAATCCTCCATGATTAAGGCTCTGCCCTTAGAGTCATCCTGCCTTTTTCATGAAGGGTAGCACGTGTTTGCAGTTGAGTAGTTTCTTTCAACCTATTTCCTGCCTGTGGAATGTTGGTGTTCTGACAGCCTTCTTCCATTTTGGCCTCTATCTGTCCCATTCAGCCCAAACTGACAGTGTTTCTGCTGCTATAAAATTTTTGAGAATCATTTACATCTCCTGTGTATGTCTTAAGAATTTACACTACTAGACCTCCTTCATAAATCTTTCATGGATAATCCTTTTGCTTACATGGCTGAGAGGACCCATGAGTCACACATCTAATTTCCTCAAAGAGTCTGAGGCAGTAGCAAAAGGTCCAACCACACCCTTGGCTTTCCCTTAAGAGTATGTTTTCCTGACAATGAATCTCCTAATTATAGCATCTTTTGCAACCTGGATAAACTGAGAATTTCCCAAATCAAGTCTTGGTCCCTTTTTTGTTGGCAGTTCTTACCTTAATCTGTCTCTTCTCACATTTTACTATAAGCAACAGGAAGAAAAAACAGGCCACAACTTTAACACTTAGCTTGGACTCTCCTCATCTAAGGGTCCAATTTCATCATTGTATCAGTTTCCTGTGGCTACTGTAACAAATTACCACAAACTTGGTGACTTAAAACACATTTACTGCCTTACATTTCTGGAGACCATGAGTCTGAACTCAGTTTTGGCCAGGCTGTACTCCCTCTGGAGGCTCTAGGACAAAATCCGTTTACTTGCCTTTTCCAGTATCTAGAGTGGCATGCCTGCGTTCCTTGGCTCAGGGCACCTTCCTACATCTTCAAAGCCAGCAGCACAGCATCTTCAAACATCTGTGCTTTCATCACGTCACCTTCTTTCTTTTATCTATGTACAATTTCCTTTGCCTCTCCCTTATAAGGATCTTTGTGACTGCATTTAGTGCCCACCTGGTTAATCTCCCCATCTCAAGACCCTTAATCACATCTGTTAAAGACCCTTTTCCCATATAAGGTAATGCTTACAACTTCCAGGAATTAGGACCTTTTATCTTTAAGGGGCATTATTTAGCCTACTGCAATCTTTTACAAGTTCCGCTTTCCACGTAAGCTTTCTGTCACTATACAGTGAGAATCTCCTTTCCTCCAAGTTCCAGTTTCCTCATTTCCTTCTGTGACCTCACCATTAGGGCCTTTGATGTCCATATTGCTACCAACAGTTTGTTTATGACCATATAATGTAGGTCTTCTCTACCATGTTTCTCACTGCAAGTTCTCATTACAGAATCATTAACATTCACATTTCAATTAACAGTCTGTTCAACGTAGTCTATGCTTTTTCTATAATGAATCTCAAAATTCTTCCAGCCTCTTCCCACTGCCCAATTCCAAATCATTTCTACTTTTTTAGGTATTTGTTACAGTAGCATCCCACTTCCAAGTATCAAATTTTGTATTATTTTCCTATTGATGTTGTAACAAATTATCACGAATTTATTGGCTAAAACACAACCAATTTATTATCTTATAGTTCTGGAGGTCGAAATTCCAAAAGAGGTCTTACGAGGCTAAAGTCAAGCTGTAGGTAGTAGGATTGCATTCCTTCTGGATTCTCTAAGGGAGAATCCTTTCCTTGCCTCTTCCAGCTTCTAGAGGCCACCTGCATCCCTGGGTTCATGACCACAATCCCATGACCTCTGCTTTTGTCATCACATCGCCTCTGACTCTGACACTCCTGCCTTCCTCTCATAAGGACTGCTGTGATTCTCCTGGGCCCACCTGGATAATCCAAGATAAACTCCTCTCTCCCAAGGGCCTTAACTCAATCACATCTGCACAGCCCTTTTGCTATTTAAGATAACATATTCACAAGTCATGAGGTTTGGGGGATTAGGACATGGACATCTTTGCAGGACCATTATTCTGCCTACCACCACACCTTCTATTGCACTGAATATTCTCAAGTAAATGAAGAAGGCTCAGATCTGGAGAGCATATTGGGTAGAAATCTCTTTACACACCTTATTAACTATTCTCGTTTTTTTCAGAGAACAAAGTAGCTGTTATTATTTCTCTTTTTCAAATCGAAAGGCTGGACCAGAGAAGTTAGGCAGTTTTACAAAGTTGCACAATTCATTAATGGCAAAGCTACTCTAGAATTTGGCTGTTTTTTTGTCTTTTTGTTTGTTTGTTTGTTTTGCAGTACAAGGGCCTCTCACTGTTGTGACCTCTCCCGTTGCGGAGCACAGGCTCCGGACGCGCAGGCTTAGCGGCCATGGCTCACAGGCCTAGCCGCTCTGTGGCCTGTGGGATCTTCCCGGACCGGGGCACGAACCCGTGAACCCTGCATTGGCAGGCGGACTCTCAACCACTGCGCCACCAGGGAAGCCCGAATTTGGCTGTTTTAACACCTGAAGCACATGCCACTGCGGGCTGCCCCTGGGCAAGCAGAGAGCTCTCTAGGGAGTTTACATCCAAGTTGAAGCAAACAGCTTAACTCACAAAATGCCCTTTTTCTTACCCTAAAATTAAGATGTTCAAAAATGGGATATTATGTTCCAGTAAGTCAATGCCTGAACGTCTTTAGAAACAGAAATTTGACCTTTGGGGAAAAAAAGCTGGATCCTTGGATCTACCAGTAATTCAGTAAGTTTTCCCATAGGCATATTCCTTAACCTTTTGAGAAAAGTAAGGGTTTCTAGGAGGTGACCTGGCTGGCTCCTTTGAGCTCTGACAGTCCACATTCCATGGAGTGCTCTGATCTCAATTCTGTGTGAAGGAGGTTGGTTGTACATCAAGGGACACTGCATTTTAAGAACCCCATGAATGGAAGGGTCCCTCTTATCTAGAGATATTATTTGAATACTATAAAAGCATAGGCCTTTTTTGAAATACTTAAAGGATCAAAAATTTAAGTGTTGTTCTCTTACTAAGGTTGAAACATTTGCTATTGGAGAATTTATCTGAATAATACATTCACTCCTTAGAGGAGAGACACTATCATAGATGAAGTATGTTTTTTCTGATGTTTGGAATTCAAATTCTAAAGAGGTCTATTAAAATGGGGAACAATCTGTGAGGCTCTCATGTTAGCATTTATCAAGATGGTAATTGTAGAATTATCTTTTTTATGTTTTCACTGGAATTATTTTTTCCTTCAAAAGGCTTTTCTGGGCTTCCCTGGTGGTGCAGTGGTTGAGAGTCCGCCTGCTGATGCAGGGGACACGGGTTCGTGCCCCGGTCCGGGAAGATCCCACATGCTGTGGAGCGGCTAGGCCCGTGAGCCACAGCTGCTGAGCCTGCGTGTCAGGAACTTGTACTCCGCAACAGGAGAGGTCACAGCAGTGAGAGGCCCACGTACCGCAAAAAAACAAACAAACAAACAAACATAAAAGGTTTCTTTTTACATCCAGCTAAATTCTGTCCACCTGTCTCTACCCACCCTCTCTCCTCCTGCTATATGCTAAAAGCAGACTCCTTGGTGTACATTCCTTGCCATCGTTAAATGTTGTCAGTGCAGTGGTTTTGACCTAGATCTCAGGACCAAACAGTTAGAATAAAACAAGACACCAGATGCTGAGACCACAGTGACAGAAAGCATGGCTCCTCACCTCTCTTATAAACACACGGTGTTGGCCAAGAAAGAGGAGTACGTGAGGAAAAGGAGGAAAAGTCAGGAGTGGGCAGAGTGCCAGAGGTGGGAGGTCAAGTCTCCCTGAGGGGTCTACTCTGACAAGTAAGGGCAAGCAACAGGAATGCAGGTGGCAGTGCCTCCAGTGGCCCTGGGGATCAAAGCAGAGACCCAGCACCAAGCAGTGGGGAGAGGAGTTAACTGTGATTCACCACATCGTCAAGAATTCAGCCAACAGATCTGGCTTCAAGGCAGCCTCCAGACCCAGTGGGCCATAGAGTGTTTTCTGGGGGACAGAAGCCCAGTTAATGTGAGCTCCAAGACATGGCAGTGTCTGGAGAGAAGATTCTGCCATGGAAGGATCATCTCCACGTCACCCTGCTGGTGGGAGTCCAGCCCATAGTTGTTGATATTATTGGGGGCAACTTGAAGACTGCAGCACTGGGTCTGCTGGTTGAAGTCTGCTGTGCATACAGCAGGGCTTGGACAGTCAGGACCACCTGAAGCACCCTGCCCCCCCTCACACTGTTCCCACTGGCTGAGCCCAGCATCTTCCTTACACCAAGGCCATCAACTGTTGGAACAGAGGCCGTAGACCAGCACTGAGATGTACTTTTCTAATTGGAAGCGTTCTCTGTTCTCCCACATCACCATTTCTTCATGTGCTTACTTTCATATTTATTGCTTTGTACCTGGCACTATAGCTTTATATTACTTTTTATTTCCCTACTATAAATTTGCTTCTCAAAGAAATTCTAGATTTACTGAGTCATGGTGATTTTATTCTCTAGAACATATTTGACTCACTTAAGTTTTCTGCCCCACTATTGCTTTGTTTAACAAATGGCTTAAGTTTACTAACAAGATAAAGTAACACTATTTTCCTTTATGTTGTCCTTCTCACAGGCTGTGGTTTTTTTTTTTTTTTTTTTTTTTTTGCGTTACATGGGCCTCTCACTGTGTGGCCTCTCCCGTTGCGGAGCACAGGCTCCGGACGCACAGGCTCAACAGCCATGGCTCACGGGCCCAGCTGCTCCGCGGCATGTGGGATCTTCCCAGACCGGGGCACGAACCCGTGTCCCCTGCATCGGCAGGCGGACTCTCAACCACTGCGCCACCAGGGAAGCCCTCAGGCTGTGGTTTTTAAGTCCTGTTTTCTTAATTCTAATAAGTAAATATTCCTTTACCTTCCCCATTTTGTAGTCTCTAATAATAATCCTTTTACATAGTTTATGCTTGAAGATGTCCACACATATACAAATATATGTATATGTATATTACACACACACACATCTGCATGCTAGAATTAAATATTTACCTTTCAAAGTCATGATTATGCAGAGATTTTAAAGATGTGGGAAATACCCCTGCTCTAATGTTAGGTAAACAGAAGACTGAATTTTATAAACCAAGAACAAAAAGAAAACATCTGTAGCTGTGAAGAAATCTGGACAAAGTGTACCAGGTGAAATTATAAGTGAAATGATATGTATTTGTAATTTTCTTCTTTATAACTTTTCTGTATTTTCCATATTCTTCTACGAATATAGGTGGCATATAATTTTAGATATCATCTCCCCACCTGAATATGAGACTTTTGTGGTATATTCTCATCCATGTGCACTCACACCCTCTGGAACTCACTCCATTTTGGGGAGAGTGGTACCCCCAGGCAGAGGCAGCAGATTTCCTCTCCGTGATGGGCACATACCTTCCTTCCACTGACGTGTTTTAGCTCCATTCAGAGAATACATGAATTGACTACTCCATCTGCAATCATCAAGTGTGAATAACATGCCCAATTTAATAGCAAAAAAGTTAAGCTATCTTAAAAGAAGGAAGCAGTAAGGGCAAAAATGACTGTTTACATTTTTATTCTCACCCCAGGCACACGGGCAAGATCCAGACTTAATATAACAAAATAGAATTGTAACGTCTGTTTAAAGTTGAAAATTGTGCAATTTGATTTCATTTTATGCAATTACATTTCATTTTAAATAATAGAATTAAACACTAAGAACAGAAGACTAACTCATTAAAGAAATTTAGATTTACTACTTAATTAGTAAATCTGTAGGGAAGTAAAAGCACCACAGCATGATGACTCCGCAAGTACAAACAGAGCTTTGGGTCACACAGCCAGGGGGGCACGTGCCATTAGGGGCTCTGCATTCTTGTCCGGATCCCTTAATATCCATGCCTCACTTTCTTACCTTGAAACTGGGGTGATAATAGCAATACATTGTGCTATTCTAATTAGATATGTTAATGCAGGTGAAACACTTAACACAGTCCCTAGCCCAGACCAGCAACTCTTATGATCAGCACTGTTTTAGTCATTGGTGACAGTGGTAGTGGATGGTGGTATTATTATTTGGAAGACCAGACTTGGATTAAAAACCATAAGAAAGTTGCTATCATAACACAATTTCACTTATTCTATAGTTTCATGACATCAGCCCAGTACACAGTAATTGTAGCCAGCTTCTGGTCGAAACTTGGACTGTGTATTTATTCCATATTTATACTTTTGAACTTATAAATTATTTTAGAACATACATATATTTTCAGCCTTGTCAAGGGAAGTTTTATTGATTACTGTGGGTAAGTGATGGGAGAATAAAAGAATAAATTATCTTTAAAGACATCTCAAATTGCTTTACAAGCAGTAATGTATGTACAGACACTCCCAAGCCACAGAACTCCTGAGTAGATTTGATTTAAACCTTATTTCTAAATGATATTCATCTACAATGCAATCCTATGTAATTTGGTGGGACAGTTTAGACAATTTCATAAAAGATAGTAATTAAAATAATGAGTGGAGTGCTTAATATGGCTTTCGAAATGTGATGTCCAGTAAATAGCCAGAGTCAGTGAGTCATTGAAAGGTCCCCATCTCTTGTTTTTCAGCTTGACCATCTCGGCAGAGTGCCCAATGCAACTTGAAGACTTCCCGATGGATGCCCATGCCTGCCCTCTGAAATTTGGCAGCTGTAAGTTATTTTCACAAGTAAGAATCATGGATATATTTTGGGGGTTATGTCCCCCAAAGACAGAGAAGCATTTAGGTTCTATATGTGAGTAAGAATGAGATGAGCTGCAGTCTGCTTGGGAAGGCTGGAGAGTATTGTGGGACACACACCAGGCTGGTTTCCTTGCTTGTAACTGAGAATGCAAGTGGAGGCACTTGCCCGTTAGGGTATGCTCCTCAGGAAGCAGTTCCCTACCCCTAGACCTGCACCAGGCAATTCTTTCTTGTCTTCACTTCTCAGATTGCAGGTCACCTCCTCCAACAGGCCTTGATGACCCAATTTCGGTTACCCACCTGATAACTCCTTATTGCATGGTAGTTATTGCTATGCTGAATCATTTCTTCTCAGATGTTCCATATGAACATTTGATTATTTATATGTGGGTTATTTAATTTTTAAACAGTTTGGGGATTTTCCTGTTATCTTTCTGTTACTGATTTCTAGTTTAATTCCATTATAGTCAGAGGACACCCTCCATATGGTTTCAACTTTCTTTACATTTATGGGGGTTTATTTCATGACTCAGAATAGGATTCATTTTGATATTTGTTCTGTGAACACTTGAAAGTCATGTGTACTTTGCAGTTGCTTGGTGGAATGCTCTACAAGTATTGATTAGATCCTGTTGATTATGGTGTTGTGAGTTCTATGTTGTTTGCTGATTTTCTGTCTACATCAATTGTTGAGAAAGAGGTGCTGAAATCTCTGACTGTAACTGTGCAGTTGACTATTTCTACTTTCAATTCAGTGGGTTTTTTGTTTCATGTATTTCTCAGGTGTTATTTGGTGTATACACATTCAGGATTATAATTTCTTGTGGATGAATTAACCCTTTATGATTGCATAATGTTTGTATCTGTCTCTGGTAATTTTCTTTGCTCTGAATTCTACTTTACCTGAAATCCATATGGCCACTCTTTCTTTCTTTTGATTAATATTTGAATGATGTATATATTTCCATATGTTTACTCTAAGCATCATTACGTTAAAATGAGCTTCTTGCAGATGGTGTATAGTTGGGTCATATTTTTTAATTCACTTTGCCAGTCTTTATTTTCAATTGGTGTATTTTCATAATTTACATTTTATGGAACTATTGGTATGTTACGACTTAAGTCTGTCATTTTATTTGATTTTTTGGTCTTCCATTCTCTATGTTTTCCATTTCTCTATTTTCTTTTTCCTGACTCCCTGTGGGTTAGCTGAACATTTATTATGATGCCATTTTTATTTATTTACAGTGTTTTTGTGTATATCTTCTTGTACATCTTTTATTTTAATTTAATTTATTTATTTTTGTCTGTGCTGGGTCTTTGTTCCTGCGTGTGGGCTTTTCTCTAGTTGCAGCAAGTGGGGGCTACTCTTCATTGTGGTGCACGGGCACGGGCTTCTCATTGCAGTGGCTTCTCTTGTTGTGGACCATGGGCTCTAGGTTCTAGGCTTCAGTAGTTGTGGCACACGGGCTCAGTAGTTGTGGCTCGCGGGCTCTAGAGTGCAGGCTCAGTAGTTGTGGTGCACGGGCTTAGTTGCCCCGCGGCATGTGGGATCTTAGTTCCCTGACCAGGGATCGAACCCACGTCCCCTGCATTGTAACAGATTCTTTACCACTGGACCACCAGGGAAGTCCCTAGCCATTCTTTTGGGATAGATTGCTGGCAATAAATTCTCTTAGTTTTTCTTCATCTGAAAATACCTTGATTTCTCCCTTCATACCTGAAGAACATTTTTAATGAATATAAGATCCTGTTCTGACAGTTCTTGTGGCATTTGAAAAATGTGCTACTTTGCTGTTGCCTCCATGGTTTCTGATGAGGAATCTGCTGTAATTCAAACCATATTCTCTTTATAGGTGAGATATCTTTTCTCTCTCTCTATTTATTTATTTATTTATTTATTTTTGCAGTACACGGGACTCTCACTGTTGTGGCCTCTCCTGTTGCGGAGCATAGGCTCCAGACACGCAGGCTCAGTGGCCATGGCTCACGGGCCTAGCCGCTCCGCGGCATGTGGGATCTTCCCGGATCGGGGCACAAACCCGTGTCCCCTGCATCGGCAGGCAGACTCTCAACCACTGCGCCACCAGGGAAGCCCTCTTTTCTCTCTTGTTGCTTTCAAGTTTTTTTCTTTGACTTTAGTTTCAGAAGTTTGACTATGATGTGTATTAGTGTAGATTTCTTTGGGTTTACTGATTTGGGATTTACTCAACTTCTTGAATCTATAGATTTTGGTCATATTTAGGACGTTTGACCAATTATTACTTTGAATACTTTTTCTGCCCCATCCTCTTTCTCGTCTTCTTTCCTGACGCAAATGACATGAATATTAGATCTTTTGTTGTATTCCCACAAGTACTGAGGCTCTTTTCACTTTTTTTCTATTACATCTGTGTATGGTCACAGGCCCCTCCAGATGGCTGTTCCCTTGTTCTCTGTATATCCCTTGCCTGACCAGTGCCTGCTTCACCTGCACCCTACTCATATGACTGGCCTACATACTTGCCCCAGGCCCCAGCTAATGACTGTTCTAGCTTTAGGTAAGAACTCTCCACTCTGCTTATCAAAGGGGTGGTGAGGGACAGACCCCTCTGCTGGTTTCCCTGGTAACCAATGAGGTAACCTGATACAATTTCCCCCTATAACTGGCAATATCTCCTTCCACCCCGGGAGCAAAGACAGCCTCATGTCCTGTCCGCCATCCGCCAAACATGGTGGGGTGTCACTCCAGGACCTTGCTTCAGAGGTGTAAGTTCCCCCATCCATTAAATCGTTGATGTTTCTGTCACTGGCTCTTTCTTCAGTCTTAAGGATGGGCAAGTAGAGGCCTTGTAGACCCGCAGGGTGCAGCCCAACAATCTGTTTTTCAGATAACTTAATTTTGATTGTTCTATCTTTAATTTTACTGATTCTTTCTTTTGTCCCCTCCATCTTTCTGATGAACTCATTTACTGAGCTTCTTATTATGGTTATCGTTTTCTTTAATTTTATGTGTCAACTTGACTGGGCCACACGATGCCCAGATATTTGGTCAAACCTTATTGTAGGCATGCATGTGAGGATATTTTTGGATAAGATTAGCATTTAAATTGGTTGACTGAGTAAAGCAGATTGCCCTCTCTAATGTGGATGGGCCTCGTTCAATCAGTTGAAGACCTGAATAGAAAAGAAGGGCTGACCTTCCCATGGGTAAGAGGAAACTCCGCCTGCCCGATTGCCTTGAGCAGGAATGTTGGTCTTTTCCTTCCATGCAAACTGAAACAGCTCTTCTTGGGTCTGCAGCCTAACAGTTCTCAGACTGGAACTACACCATCAGTTCTCCTGGGTCTTCAACTTGCTGATTGAAGATCTTGGGACTTCTCAGCTCCCATTATTGCATGAGACAATGTCTTATAATAAACCATGTATGTATGTGTGTGTGTGTGTCTATATATATATATATATATATATATATATAAATATATATATATATATATGTGTGTGTGTGTATATATACACATATATATACATATATATATGTAAATATATGTATATGTATATGTGTCTATATATATAGAGAGAGAGACACACACACATATATGTATATATATCCTATTGTTTCTGTTTCTCTGGAGAACCCTGACTAATACAGATTTTGGTTATGAGATGTGGGTGCTACTGTAGCAAATACCTGGAAATGTGGATGTGGCTTTAGAACTGGGTAATGGATAGAGGCTGGAGAGTTTTGTGGTGCATGTTAGAAAAAGCCAAGATTGCTATGAAGGGACTGTTGGGTGAAACATGAACGTTAAAGGAGATACTGGTAAGGGCTCAGAAAGAAAAAAGGGAGCTAGAGAGAAACCTTTCTTCTTCTTAGAGAATACCCAAAGAATCATGAACAGAATGCTGGTTGAAACTTGGATGTTAAAGATCTTCTGGTGAGGTCTCAGACAGAAATGTGGGACAGATTATTGGAAAGTGGAGGAAAGATGCTGCTTGTTATGAACTGGCAAAGCACTTGACTACAATGTGTTCCAGTGTTTTGTGGAAGGTAGACCTTGTGAACAATGAAATTGGTTATTTAGTTGAGAAGATTTCTAAGGAAAGTGCTGGAGGAGTGGCTTGGTTCCTCTTGACAGCTTAATAGTGAAATGTGAAAAACAAGAGCTGAATTAAAGAAGGAATTGTTAAGACAAAACAAAAAATGAAAAAAAAAAACAGAACTTAAAGATTTGGAAAATTCTCATACTCATATTGCAAAAACAGAGGAAGTTTCTTCAGGAGAGAACACCAAATAAAAAGGTTACCCATGGTGTTACTGGCCATCTCAATAGAAGGCAGGAAGAAAGACCCCAAAGGCAATTCAGAGACCATGAGGGCTGCCAGTCCCACCCCAGGTGCAGAGTGCACAGGCCCAGGGGGCCAGACAGCCTCCAACTGGGCTTCAAAGGGCAGGGCTGCCACCTAGCAGAGCCCTGGGTGCCACGCCTTGCAGGGCAATGGGCATGAGGCTGCTGCCTCAGAACATTGAACCAAGGAGAATTATTCTCAAGCCTTAAGATCTAACGGAACTTGCCCTGCTAGGTTTTGGACTTGCTTGGGACTTGTCACTCCTTATTTCCTTCCACATTCTCCCTTTTGGAACGGGAATGTCTATCCTATACCCATCCCACCATTGTATTTTGGAAGCAAATAAGTTGTTTCACAAGTTCACAGCTGGAGAGGAATTTTGCCTCAGGATGAATTGAGTCTAGATGATATTTAGATGAGACTTTTGACCTTAGATGTTAGAGTTGATTCTTGGAATGAGTTAAGACTTTGGGGATACTGGGATGAAATGAATGTATTTTGCATGTGAGAAGGACATGAATTTTGTGGGGCCAGTGGTAGAACACTATTGACTGAATTATGTCCCCCCAAAATTCATATTTTGAAACCCTAATCTCTAATGTTACTGTATTTGAAAATAGAGCCTTTGTAATTAAAGTTAATTGAAGTCATAAAGGTAGAACCCTCATCTGGTAGGATTGATGCCTTTATAAGTAAAGGAAGAGAGAAATCTCTCTCTGTCTCCACATGTATGCAATGAAGAAAGGCCATGTGAGAACACAGTGAGAAGGCAGCCCTCTGTAAGCCAGGACAAGAGTCCTCACCAGAAATTGAATCTCCTAACATCTTGATCTTGGACTTTCCAGCCTCCAGAACTGTGAGAAAATAAATTTTGATTGTTTAAGCCAATCAGTCTATGGTATTCTGTTATGGTAGCCCAAGCAGACCAACACAAGTGCTAAAACTTCTCTTTGTTTTTTTTTTCTCTCTTCTGTTTCTTTGCTGAGACTTTCTATTTTTTCACCTGTTTCAAGCATGTTTGTAATTGGTTGTTGCAACATCTTATGGTGGCTGCTTCAAAAATTCTTTTTTAAAAAGGATTTTTAAAAAGTAATTTTTAAAAAGGTAATTCTGACATCTCTGTCATATTTTCTTTGGCATCTATTGATTTTTTTAAAAATTCAGTTTGATCTTCCTGGTTGTTGTTAGGACACATTTTTTTTATTGGAACCTGAACATTTTGTGTATTATGTTATGACAATCTCGATTTTATTGAAACCTTCTATTTTAGCTAGATTTTTAAAACCACTGCTCTGGCAGGGAAAGGTGCAGCACGGCCTCATTACTGCCAGGTGGGCTTCCCTTCAGCCTGCACTGACACAGGGGTGACTGGGCTCTTGCTCCTGCTGGGTGGACGCAGGACTCCGAGCTCTATACAGGTCTTCACTGACACTATGTGGGGTAGGGTGGACTTGGGGTGGCAGGAGTCTGAGCCTCCACTAAGCTTCCTGTGATGCAGCCCCAGCAAGGAGCAGGAGGACATGCTCCTGCTGATTAGGGTGGGAGTCCAGGCTCCCCACTTGGCCTCTAGCCCACTATGGAGAATTGGCATCAGTGCTGCCCAGCAAGGATGGAAGCCCCGCTCCCTCGCGTTGGACCTTCGCTGATACATGCTGAGTGTGAAAGCCTAGGCTCTCCACTCTCTTTGCTGGCCTGGGGTGGGGTAGGGCAACATCTTTTCTGTGGTATTTGACTGGAGTCGAGTGATATTTTCTGTCTTTATAGGCTGACCCTTTCCTGCTCCTTTCATGTGGTGTCCAGAGTTAATAGTTGTGACCTACTAACAGCAACTCAGCCATTACTGGCAAGGAACTTCCTTCGATTCTGAGGGTTTCCTTTTATATTGCTTCTATAATTCCAAAGGAATTTGGGGGATTAGGAGAAATAAGTATGTGTGATGAGCCAAAAATTAAGTTGGATGGGAATAATTCATTTTTTTCAAACTATGATCTTCAAACACCATGGAGAGATAAAACATACATTTATTTGAGGGAAGTAGTATAATGGAAAGGGACTCTCACTAGGATTTATTTAAACCACTTACTGACATCGGATAGCTGTGCACATCAGTAGTTGGGACAAAGCCTTCAAAAGATCCCTAGGGCACCTCACTTGGGAATCACTGATTCATGTCTCTAAGAGGAAAATGAGTTGTATAACTTAAAATTATGCTACTCTTTGTACCTGAAAGTTATGCTCTTCATTTCATCAAAGGTAAAAACACTAAAAGTCAAAGATTGTTATTTTTTCATCATTAGTTAAATAAATTCAAGTCAATGTCATATTCAGATTTAATGGCAATGGTGTGCCGGGCAGGAGCACAAAAGCAATTTTTGGTGAAAAAAAGTATGTGAGCTTTTAACCCTTCTTCATATCATCTCATATTCAACAACTCACCAGCTGCAGTTATATCATTTATCATATTCAAAGCTAAAGTATGCATCTGATAGGATCTTTTCATTTCAACATTCAACCAAACAAAACAAGATCAATTTATATATATATATATATATATATATATATATAAATTTATTCACTTCTTGAACTCCATAGAGAGACAAAACCAATATAACCATTTCTTCAACTCAGTAGAGATATTGAACTCTCATGCCAAGTTTCTTTTTATCTGCCTGATATTTGAAGGCTGGTTTGAAATAGATGAGATCACTTATTTATATTTGCTCTTATTATCATTACTATGATATACAAGGCAGTTTAAAAGATTTTCCTGATATATCATATTTGCATACAATTGATCAAGAGCTAGAAAACTGCATAAACTTCACCTTTCCTCAGCTTGTATGGTTTCAGCTCAGGACTTAATAGGTTTAAGAGAAGAAATGCTATTCAATGAAGTGTTTTTCTTACTTGTCTTTCATCTTTTGGATTTACTAAAAATAGCTGCTTGGCCAAGTAGTTCACTTCTACCATCAGCATCGGAGCCTGCAGAGGCTAAATGTGATAGTATAATGAGTTTCAAATTACCCAATCCAACAGTTCTCTGCTATTAGGAGACAAAGCAATGCAAACAGTCATCATTATTCTAACGAGCCACATGCTCTGGCTTCTCTAATGCAGAGCTGGATTAACAGACATTCTGTTATTGCTATCTCCTCTCTCAAGAATTCAAACAGTTGTTGAAATTAGCTCTGACTTATAGAGGGATACTTCCCCGTACATAAGGAAATTCCTTAAATATAATGGCATGGCTTACATTTGGAAGCAAATGCTTAAACAAATCAAGACCATTTAGAAGAGAAAAAAACCCAATTTTTTTGTTCATTTTATTTGTGAAATGGTGCCTTAAGTATTAGATTAAGTCATGAGAAAACATCTGGATTCATGAAAATATATTCTCTATTAGACATGGACACTGTTTCGGTGGATCTCCAGTAGAGAGAATTTCAGGCCGTCAGGGGTAAATGTCATGGGGGTAAGCTGTCAGCGCATTCAGACATGTGGGATTACAACTCCACTCCTGCCTTTGTCATGCCCAATACGGAGTGCCTCAGCTCACCTGTCGGTGGTCTAGAGTGCACGTTTCGGAGTGCCTGATGTGAGGTCTTAGAAATACATTGAAGTTTTGTCTGTGTTGTGCGTTAGTTAACCTTGATTACTATCTAACAGCTATGTCGGGTGTGCTCTGCACTCAGCACTCTGCTAGGTGCAGTGAGAAAAAGAAGCATGACCGGTGCTCAAGGAGCTGATGATGGACATGTTAGATAATCAGGTTAAAACCCTTGTGAAACTGAAGGCCATTAGGGGAACCTCCTCATGAGGGTCATATTTTGAACTGAGCCTGGAAGGATTTGGATAGAAGAAGGCATAATGGATATAAGGACAAAGCACAAATGACAGGTGATCAGTTAGTGGAGGACACCCTTTGGGGAAGTGACAGGACAGTGTTACAACCCAGATAGGAAGGGCCTTAAATCCCAAAGTGTAAAAGTAGTAGGCAGAGCAGTGATGTTGTGGAGTAAGGGGAGGATGTGCTGAAATCACTATTTTGGAAGTGAAACCAAGCACTTGGAATGCCATGAAGCAGTAGAAGTGATGAGAGCCGAGAGCAGGGTGGTGGCCGGTGTGACAAGTAGATTTTGAGATGGACTCTGGGCGCGTGTATAAGAGTCAAAGATGGCATCATGATTTTAAGACCAGGTGACTTGGAAAACACTATTTTCTATGAGAAATTGGAAGTAATTGGAAGGAACTGCTGATTTGAATGTATAAAAAGCTAATCAGTTTATGTGAGGGTAAGAAAGTACATGGAGGGATTTCCTCCTCATACTCCCGGCCTTTGACCTGCCTCTCACTCTTCTTCACAAAGGAAGCAGCTTTTCTGCTGGGAGGGTGACAGTCCTTTGTCCTTCTTTCCTGATTTGGTCCCATGTAAGTCTATAGACACAGAGAGCATGGTTTCTTGACTCTCCCTCAGAACAGCCGAGACAGTGACCCCAAGTAATTTTACAAGAACCTGACTGTGGGGTGGTGATGGGCCATGTGACTAGCAAATCTCAGGCTTCCAGTGTCGCTTCCTGGGTAACAGGGCAGCAGTGTTATCTGTTCATCTCCATCTGCAGAGAGCTGCACTCACTTCCCAGTTGATTCTGGGCAAGGAAAGTGGCCTGGCAAAGCCCCACTGATCCAATTGTTACCTGCTTAATTGAAAGCAGGGATATTGGTTATGCAATAGGCCATTAGAAATAATGTAACCACAGACATTTATATTTTACAAATTTTCTAATTTAGATTATGGAATCAATGTGTCAGGTATTGACTTGGTTTTCAGCTCAAGAGACTGAGACTCGGTACCGTTGAGGATGGGCAGGTCACGCAGGTGATGGGTGGTGAGGTCACCTGGGGCAGGTACTCTGCCCGTTCCCACCTCCAGTTTTAGAAGAGGGAGGAAGGCTGAGGACATGGGTGTCAGAGAACTGAAATCCTGTACGTTTTACAAATCACCAAAATTCCAATTACATCCTAACCTGCATTTCTTCTAATGCCAAAGACAGTGAATGCACAGAGTAAAAGAGGTTTCCTCACTGGTTACTGGCAGTTCCTGGGTGTCTATGCAGCCTGTCAGATAAGACTAACCAGTGGTCCTCACACACTGGGTTTGCTTTTGATAGACAGTTAGAAAGTGAATTCATGTAGAAAGATCTTCTCACAAGACTGGATTTGACACCAAGCAAAACTTCTTTCCAACCTATGGCTATGTTTCTTATAACTACTATTTATTTATAACTGTGTGTCAGGCATGTGCTAAATACTTGACATTCATGAATACACTTTACCCTTAAGCACCCCTAGGTTGCTTCCCTCAGTCTGCAGATGAGGAAGTAGAGCTTTGAGCGTAAAGAGGTTGTCGAAGATCATCCCATAGTGAAGGTCAGATATGTTTCTCTCTTAGTTAGGCAAAAACTCATCGCTTCTAAAAGGCCTTGGAAATAAGGGGTTGATGTGCCATTGTGGCCTTTTGTTCAGGACTTGCAGTGCCAGAAGTGGACAGACAGGAAGTGTCAACCCAGGGACAGAGCTGCTCTGAAAGCAGTGATGAATTCCCAAGTTAGTTGTGGATGAAAATGTTTCAAACCTTCTTGCCTGGCTCCGCTGATGTGTGGTTGGAGGAAGGCAAGCATTATGTTTCTGGAGCTCTAAATCATGACAGATGATGGCAGCATGGTAAACTTGATGGCCTTGTTTACTGTCGTCCCCAGATAAGAGATAGGCTGCCACACCTCTGACACACAGAGAAGAATTTAGTGTTGCTAAATGCCCAAGCAGAAAGGCACATGAGTGCCTCATTTATTCCCATCCTTAATTTGATGGCGAGAGCAGAGCTCACGGTGTTGAAGTGACGTGCCGGAGGCCGCACTCGTAGCTGCTGTTATCAATGCCATTAACATCGTCAATATCAATAGGCCATTTAATATTTACAGTTTGAAAAACCAGAGGATATAAATTATTAATATACATTGTAGGTGACATTCATACATCACTCTGTGATTTCAAGTAACTTTTATCTAGTTATAATTATTGTTTTATTGGGTCCTTATTGTAAGATAAGTATTATTATCCACCCCCACACCACCCCCCAACAATGGAGAAAAAGGCTTGGAGGAGCCTGCAGGTTACCTGCGAGCCTGCAGGTAACAGAACCAACCTCTCCCCAGCCACTGATCCCTGCAGGACAGAAATGCTTCCCTGGTCAGTGCACCTCTTAGACCCAGAGCACAAGGACAGCCACCCCCAGTCCCAAAGAGGAGAGTGATGCCCAGCCTGAAGTCAGGACCGTGTCCCCAGCAGTCCAGTCTGCATGCCCACCTCTGTGCCTCCACCACCCCACAGGTCCCACCTGCATCCCCACATTCTCAGTCGACGTCCCTCCAGGCCAGCCGAGGAAGCACCTGTCCCACTCGCCCAAATGCCTCATTCGTCCGGAAAGTCCTCCCTCTTCAGTGTGTTGGCAGCTCTGTGCCCTCTTTCCCCTCTTCCTTGGGGATGCTGGGCACTGAGTAGGTAGCTCCATGGGGGAGGGGGAGGGGGAGAGGGGAAGCATAGTTTTCTGTGCTCCGTACTCTCTTTTTTTTTTTCTATTTCTTTTTTTATTGAGGTATCATTGACATATGACATTATTTCAGGTGTACAACATAATGATTTTTTTATATAGTTTTACATCTATATTGGAGTATAATTACTTTACAATGGTGTGTTAGCTTCTGCTTTATAACAAAGTGAATCAGTTACACATATACATACGCTCCCATATCTCTTCCCTCCTGCATCTTCCTCCCTCCCACCCTCCCTATCCCACCCCTCTAGGTGGTCACAAAGCACCGAGCTGATCTCCCTGTGCTATGCGGCTGCTTCCCACTAGCTATCTATTTTATGTTTGGTAGTGTATATATGTCCATGCCACTCTCTCACTTTGTCACAGCTTACCCTTCCCCTCCCCATATCCTCAAGTCCATTCTCTAGTAGGTCTGTGTCTTTATTTCTGTCTTACCCCTAGGTTCTTCATGACATTTTTTTTCTTAGATTCCATATATATGTGTTAGCATACGATATTTGTCTTTCTCTTTCTGACTTACTTCACTCTGTATGACAGACTCTAGGTCCATCCACCTCACTACAAATAACTCAATTTCATTTCTTTTTATGGCTGAATAATGTTCCATTGTATATATGTGCCACATCTTCTTTATCCATTCATCCGATGATGGACACTTAGGTGGTTTCCATCTCCTGGCTATTATAAGTAGAGCTCCAATGAACATTTTGGTACATGACTCTTTTTGAATTATGGCTTTCTCAGGGTATACGCCCAGTAGTGGGATTGCTGGGTCATATGGTAGTTCTATTTGTAGTTTTTTAAGGAACCTCCATACTGTTCTCCATAGTGGCTCTATCAATTTACATTCCCACCAACAGTGCAAGAGGGTTCCCTTTTCTCCACACCCTCTCCAGCATTTATTGTTTCTAGATTTTTTGATGATGGCCATTCTGACCGGTGTGAGATGATATCTCATTGTAGTTTTGATTTGCATTTCTCTAATGATTAATGATGTTGAGCATTCTTTCATGTGTTTGTTGGCAATCAGTATATCTTCTTTGGAGAAATGTCTATTTAGGTCTTCTGCCCATTTTTGGATTGGGTTGTTTGTTTTTTTGATACTGAGTTGCATAAGCTGGTTGTAAATTTTGGAGATTAATCCTTTGTCAGTTGCTTCATTTGCAAATATTTTCTCCCATTCTGAGGGTTGGCTTTTGGTCTTGTTTATGGTTTCCTTTGCTGTGCAAAAGCTTTGAAGTTTCAATAGGTCCCATTTGTTTATTTTTGTTTTTATTTCCATTTCTCTAGGAGGTGGGTCCAAAAGGATCTTGCTGTGATTTATGTCATAGAGTGTTCTGCCTATGTTTTCCTCTAAGAGTTTGATAGTTTCTGGCCTTACATTTAGGTCTTTAAACCATATTGAGCTTATTTTTGTGTATGGTGTTAGGGAGTGTTCTAATCTCATACTTTTACATGTACCTGTCCAGTTTTCCCAGCACCTCTTATTGAAGAGGCTGTCCTTTTTCCACTGTACATTCCTGCCTCCTTTATCAAAGATAAGGTGACCATATATGCGTGGGTTTTTCTCTGAGCTTTCAATCCTTTCCATTGATCTACATTTCTGTTTTTGTGCCAGTACCATACTGTCTTGATTACTGTAACTTTGTAGTATAGTCTGAAGTCAGAGAGCCTGATTCCTCCAGCTCCATTATTCGTTCTCAAGATTGCATTGACTATTCGGGGTCTTTTGTGTTTCCATACAAATTGTGAAATTTTTTGTTCTAGTTCTGTGAAAAATGCCAGTGGTAGTTTGATAAGGATTACATTGAATCTGTAGATTGCTTTGGCTAATAGAGTCATTTTCACAATGTTGATTCTTCCAATCCAATGTTGGTGCATTTAATGTTGTCCCAGAGGTCTCTGAGACTGTCCTCAGTTCTTTTCATTCTTTTCTCTTTATTCTGCTCTGCAGTAGTTATTTCCACTATTTTATCTTCCAGGTCACTTATCCGTTCTTCTGCCTCAGTTATTCTGCTATTGATCCCTTCTAGAGTATTTTCAATTTTATTTATTGTGTTGTTCATCGTTGCTTGTTTCATCTTTAGTTCTTCTAGGTCCTTGTTAAATGTTTCTTGCATTTTCTCTATTCTAGTTCCAAGATTTTGGATCATCTTTACCATCATTATTCTGAATTCTTCTTCAGGTAGACTGCCTATTTCCTCCTCATTTTTTAGGTCTGGTGGGTTTTTATCTTGCTCCTTCATTTGCTGTGTGTTTTTCTGTCTTCTCATTTTGCTTATCTTACTGTGTTTGGGGTCTCCTTTTTGCATGCTGCAGGTTTGTAGTTCCCGTTGTTTTTGGTGTCTGTCCCCAGTGGCTAAGTTTGGTTCAGTGGGTTGTGTAGGCTTCCTGGCAGAGGGGACTCATGCCTGTGTTCTGGTGGATGAGGCTGGATCTTGTGTTTCTGGTGGGCAGGTCCATGACTGGTGGTGTGTTTTGGGGTGTCTGTGGACTTATTATGATTTTACGTAGGCTCTCTGCTAATGGGTGGGGTTGTGTTCCTGTCTTGCTAGTTGCTTGGCATAGGGTGTTCAGCACTGTAGCTTGCTGGTCGTTGAGTGAAGCTGGGTGTTGGTGTTGAGATGGAGATCTCTGGGAGATTTTCGCCATTTGATATTACGTGTAGCTGGGAGGTCTCTTGTGGACCAGTGTTCAGGCACAGCACTGACTCCTGGCTGCAGCACCCAGAGCCTTTCATCCACACAGCTCAGAATAAAATGGAGAAAAAGTAGAAAGAAAGAGGATAAAATAAAATAAAATAAAATAAAGTTATTAAAATAAAAAATAATTATTAAGAAAAAAAATTTTTAAGCAAAAAAATCCCGAAAAAAACAGACGGATAGAACCGTGGGACAAATGGTGAAAGCAAAGCTATACAGAAAAAATCTCACACAGAAGCATACACACTCACAAAAAGAGGAAAAGGGGAAAAAATAATGAATCTTGCTCTCAAAGTCCACCTCCTCAATTTGGGATGATTCGTTGTCTATTCAGGTATTCCACAGATGCAGGGTACGTCAAGTTGGTTGTGGAGATATAATCCGCTGCTCCTGAGGCTGCTGGGAGAGATTTCCCTTTCTCTTCTTTTTTTGCACAGCTCCCGGGGTTCAGCTTTGGATTTGGCCCCGCCTGTGCGTGTAGGTCGCCGGAGGGCGTCTGTTCTTCGCTCAGACAGGACAGGGTTAAAGGAGCTGCTGATTCGGGGGCTCTGGCTCACTCAGGCCGGGGGGGAGGGAGGGGCACGATGCGGGGCGAGCCTGCGGCGGCAGAGTCCAGCGTGTCGTTGCACCAGCCTGAGGCGCGCTGTGCGTTCTCCCGGGGAAGTTGTCCCTGGATTATGGGACCCTGGCAGTGGTAGGCTGCACAGGCTCCCCAGAAGGGAGGTGAGGATAGTGACCTGTGCTCGCACATAGGCTTCTTAGTGGCGGCAGCAGCAGCCTTAGCGTCTCATGCCCGTCTCTGAGGTCCGCGCTATTAGCCGCGGCTCGCGCCCGTCTCTGGTTCTCCTTTAAGCAGCGCTCTTAATCCCCTCTCCTCGCACACCCGGAAACAAAGAGGGAAGAAAAAGTCTCTTGCCTCTTCGGCAGGTCCAGACTTTTCCCCGGACTTCCTCCCGGCTAACCGTGGTGCACAAACCCCTTCAGGCTGTGTTCACGCCGCCAGTCCTTTCCCTGCGCTCCGATCGAAGCCCGAGCCTCAGCTCCCAGCCCCGCCCCCCCCCCCCCCCCCCCGTCGGGTGAGCAGACAAGCCTCTCTGGCTGGTGAGTGCTGGTCAGCACCGATCCTCTGTGCGGGAATCTCTCCGCTTTGCCCTCCGCACCCCTGTTGCTGCGCTCTCCTCCGCGGCTCCGAAGCTTCCCCTCTCCACCACCTGCAGTCTCCGCCCGCGAAGGGGCTTCCTAGTGTGTGGAAACCTTTCCTCCTTCACAGCTCCCTCCCACTGGTGCAGGTCCTGTCCCTATCCTTTTGTCTCTGTTTATTCTTTTTTCTTTTGCCCTACCCAGGTACGTGGGGAGTTTCTTGCCTTTTGGGAGGTCTGAGGTCTTCTCCCAGCGTTCAGTAGGTGTTCTGTAGGAGTTGTTCCACGTGTAGATGTATTTCTGATGTATCTGTGGGGAGGAAGGTGATCTCCGCGTCTTACTCTTCCGTCATCTTCCTCCGGCCTCCCCCATACTCTCTTTAGATACATGTCTGTGCTCCCAGTCTTTCCTGACTCTCAGAACTGCGCTGGTCACTGAGACCTATTGCCCCAAGGTTTGAGCTTCTTTTTCCTTTTGAGCTTTGGGATTCACGTTTCCCAACCCACTCACATCTTCCAGGGGTTATGGGGGCCCCCTTAACTCTTTGGGCCAGGGTACAGACTCACAGCCCACGTGTGGATTGGGACTGGAGTGGGGGTTGTTAGTGGGACACTGGCAGCCCTCCTCACTGCAAATGTAGCCGGGAAGGGGGAGGCCAGCTTCACAGTGCAGCAGCTCTGCCTGCCATGAGGCAGAGGAGCTGGGGGAAGATGCAGGACAGTGGCACAGGACAACAGGAGCACAAGCTGCCTGAGCCAGTCTGGGGACTGCCAGGAAATGCTGCCTCATCATCATGTGCCGTCCACTGCATACTCACAGCCCCAGCTAGAATCCAGTGTGGCCACTCTGCTCAAGTCCATGTCTCAGTACCATGGCCCTTCAATATTCAGGGTCCTGTAGCATCTAAATAATAGGAAGATAGAAATCTCATGTCTTTTATAGGGAATTCAGGGCACCATCCAAGTCTCAGCATATGCGTGGTGGTGTCTGTGACCAGACACTTAGAAAGCAGCTTGCCAGGGTGGAGCACATCGTCAGGCCTCACCTCCCTCATCCCCAGCCATGTTCCCCCAGTAGAGAAGGGAAATTACGGCAGAATGCACTGTGTTGGGTAGCTCCAGTGCTGTCCATGTGAAATCAACACTTCTGTAATACCTGAAACTTGGAAATGGTAGGTCATGCTAATTTAAATAAAACATGACAAGAACACTCAGCCTCCACCTGCCGTGTAAGTCAAGTATAGCATCCATGTTATTCCATTGACTGCTGTATCTGGTCTACTCTATTTACGTCCTTCTATTTCATGTCTTACTAATATGCAGATGAACATTGGAATCATGTCACTAATTCTCAGGGTTCTGACCACCCCCTCGCCGAGCAGTCTTCTGATAAGTTGGGATCCCATATGGCTTTGCTCAGAGACAGGATACACTGGTTTTTGGAACCATGTTGAGTAACACACATCTGGAGGGAGAATGTCTAGCACAAGAAAGAAAGTGATACAACTTCACTGAAAGATATTTCAACCTAGAAGACTACTTTGTGTTGCTCTCAGCTCATACATTAGCGGTCAGAAATGCTCTGTGACTGGGAATGCCTGGGGTGCTCATCTGGGCCCATACTACGCATGGTGGCCCCTCAGACATTCCCTGACCAGAGGCAACGCTGAGGCTGGACTGGCCTTTGTGGTTCCTATTACGATTGCAAGGCATTCTTAGCAACAACCACCAGGGAACTTTGAAAAACAAGGCTTATTACTCAAAGGTCTCAGAGGGTACACAGCACGCCCAGGGCCACACAGCACTGTCATGGGTAAGGGAGAGAGAAAGAGTGCAGACCCAGAGCTCTACCCTTATTGGGGTCCAGGGTCGGGTGCTTAGGGTTTCACCAGTTCAATCTTCATTGGCAAATTTAAAACATAAGAACAGGAATTAGGCACTCTAACTAGGGAGAAGTGGGGTCATCAAATGACCAGTTATCTAGGTCACCTTGGGCTTTCTAGAAGGGGAACTGCATGGGTGGACTTGCCCTTTATCCAGTAGTGTAGCTGGGAATATGCCTATGTGAGGTGGATGCCTTTTAAATAGTTGCCTCGGCAATGGAAAACTTAATGCCAGGCAGTTACATTACAATCAAAAAGGCTTACTGTCAGGCACTTTCACTCCAAAGACCTAAATACACATCAAGTCCGTGATAAAAAGACTCAATACCATAAGATGTCATGTCTCCCCAATCTGTAATCTATAGATCCAATTCATGTCCAACATAAATTTCATCAGAGTATTTTTGGGAAAGCCTGATGAGCGGATTCTAACATGTATATGGATGAGCAAAGGATCAAGAACAGCCAGGGCCCCATGAGGAAGAAAAGGGGGCACCTTGCCCTTCCAGCTGTTCTTGTCTAGAATTCTAAAGTCTGTGTAGTTAAGACAGGGGAGATTGAAATTGGGGTAGAAAAAAGGAGCAGAACAGAGAATCCCACAAGAGAGAGAACCCATGCCTGATGAAGACCTTACTTGTCAGAACAGGCCCTGCAAGTACGTGGGTGGGAGGGACGGCTTAATAATTTCGGTGGGAGCACCAAAAACCACATGGAGAAGATCTGACTGGATGCTTATGTAGGAAAATATATACAGAAGTCAACTCTCTGTGATCAAGGCCCTAATGGTTAAAGATGGAGCATTCCAGCTTTGATACAGGAAGGCCTCTGAAATAAGATGAAAGATTAAAAGGTTGATAGATTTGACTAACTTAACATACCATGTATCAAAAAATTTAAAAAAAATGAACAAAGTGAAATAGCCACAAACTTGGAGAAGACATTTGCAGCACATGGAGCAAAAAAATATGTATATCAGAATATATTTGAAAACATGAATCAAATGGGTAAAAAACACAAAACAGATTGCACAAAGAAAACATAGGCAAGGCAAAAAAGCCCCTTTGTTTAGTGCTGTCTGCCCAGAAGGTACAACTACAAAGCAAACAACGCAATGATTATCATAAAGTTCAGAATACCACCTGTGGGGAGAAAGTGAGCCTTTGGTGAGTCGTGCGCGGAGGGCCTAGAAGGTTCTGACATTTTCCTCTGTGTTAAGCCCAGTGTTTGCTACATACATGCTTGTTTTATTATTTTCCAAGTGTTACGTATACACTTTGCACATAAAGCAAGAATAAGGAAGTGATGTGCACTAGCAAAGAAACTCCCACACTTAGTGGGAACACGGCTCATTACTAATATGACCGCTTCTGGCTCCTTCTGTGGAGACCTCTGATCACGTGTGTAGTCCTGCTTGTCTGCCCCAGCAATGGCCACACCAGGAGCCCATTCGCAGTGCCGGGCACCAGCCCTGCCTGGTGGAGTCCCGGAGCCTGCTGTCCTGCTTAGGGATGCCTTCCCTGCCAGCCCATCCCATCTCCTGAGACGTCTGCCGAGGCCTCCCTGTGAGGGTGCACGGGTTCTTTTCCATCTGGAGTTGGCGTCAGGCTGCGAGCCAAGCACACAGCCTTGTCCAGAAGGCACTGGATGCTGTGTGTGGCAGCTGGGAAGATGCACAGGTTTGTACTACAGAGCGGGTGTGCGGGTTTGCCTTCAGGGCCCTCAAGAGCCATGGGGAACACTTGAGCTCCCCTGTTCCTTAAAGCCAACTGCTCCTCTGGAAGTGCTCTTGCCGAGGTGAACAGATGCCCCGAGGCCCCGAGGCCGCTTCTCGGCTGTCCTCTGAAGCTGTGACACAAGCCCCTGGGAAGCACACTCCCCATGTCCTCCCACTGCAGTGGCCACTGCGCCAGTGGCTCTGCAGCTCCCTCCTCACCTTCCCAACCTTTAGGCCCTGCAGCACCCGCCCCCCCTCCACCAACATTCACTCTGCAGGTGACCCTGTCACCAGCCCCCGCTTCAAGTGACATCTGTGTGCCGATGCCTCAAGGAGTCACATCCTCACCAGGGACCACTCCCATGAACTCCTGACTTGTGTGGCCCACTGTCTGCTCAGCATCCCGAGGAGACCTCTCATAGGCCTCTCAACTCTGGAATGTCAGCACCTGAATGCTGCTGTTTCCTCAGAAGCTGGGTTGTTCCAGAATCTTTGCCATCCTAGAGTGCAAATGACCCGTCTGGATGCCTGGTTTGGTCACCCTCTTCCTCTCACAGCTCACATCTGATTTGTTAGCTGATTGGATGACCCTTTCCTTTAAAATGTATCCCTATTTTCTCCTCTTTTTACCACTTCCAGCCACTATCATCTTTCACCTGAATTATTTTAATATTGCCCTAAGCACTCTCCTGTTTCTGTTCTTTTCCCCCCTGCATTCTAGTCTCCTATCTCAGCCAGATGGGTCCTTTTACAGCATGAACTAGGCTATGTCACTTACTTGCTTATCCCCGCCCCCCCCCCCTTCCTGGCTAGCTCAGAGTAAAAGGCAAAGGCCTTAAATAGCCTTGAGGCAACGTTTATCTCGTCTTTTCCTCTGCCCTCTGCTGTCTACCCTGTCCAGCCACACTGCCCACCTGCCTTCTCCTCAGGCATTGTAGGCACACTCTTGCCCCAGGACATGTGCACCTGCAGGGCCCTTTTCTGGGATACATGTCCTTCTGACAACCATGTGGCAGGCTTCTGCACGGTCCTTGGGCCTCTTAAGTTATGCCTTCCCAGATTACCTTATTTAAAAGAGCACCTCTTTCCTCTTCATAGCTTATATTTCTCCATAGCACTTACTACCACTTCACATGTAACATGTCTTACGTATATTTGTCTCCCTTCTCTGGGAGAAAGTCTTCTGTTTAGCAGTCCATCTACCTGTTCCAGTTTTCTACTGCCATGACAAATTATCACAAACTTAGCAATTTAATGGAAGCAACACATTTATTAAGTAACCTTACTGTAGTGATCATTTTGCAATATGTATCAATACATGTATAAAATCATGATGCTGTACACTTTAAATTTATACAATGATACATGTTAATTATATCTCAATAATTAAAAACTTATATTATCTTACAGTTCTGTAGGTCAGAATACAGTGGATTTGCCTGGTGTTTCAGCTCTGGGTCTCCCACGGCCAGAATCATCATGTCAGTAGGGCTGCTTTCCCTTCTGGAGGCTCTGGGGGCAAATCCACATCCAGCCTCTCTCAGGCTGTTGGCAGGATTCAGTTCCATGGGTTGTAGGTTGAGGTCCCTGTCTCCTGCTGGCTGTCACCTGAGGGAGTCATTCTTGCCTTCTATGGGCTGCCCACATGCCTTGGCTCATGGCCCCTTCCTCCACCTTCAAAACCAGCAATGGCAGTCGAGTCCTTTCTTTCTGCTTCGAATCTCTCTGAGCTGGGTCTCTCTGACTGGGCCCAGCTGGAGAAAGTTCTCTGTTTTTAAAGGCTCGAGTGATTATATGGGGTCCACTGGGATCATCTAGGATAATCTCCTGATTTTAAGCCCATAGCTTTAATTCCATTTTGCACAGTGCCTTTTGCTGTGTAAGGTAACAGTCACAGGTGTGACACCAGGGGTAAAGTTTCTGCCTTCTGCACCACCCTCCCACCAGGACAGCATGGACAACAGGGCAACAAGTGCCTTCTGAAAAGAGAGACCTTTATAGTAGCTGATGTGGTCAGATGCTGCTCCAAGTTGTTAGAATCAAAAACAAACAGAGGGAATTCCCTGGTGGCACAGTGGTTAAGAATCTGCCGGCCAATGCAGGGGACACGGGTTCAGTCCCTGGTCCGGGAAGATCCCACATGCCGCAGAAGCCCACATACTAAAGCCCACGCTCTGCAACAAGAGAAGCCACCACAATGAGAAGCCTGCGCACCGCAACGAAGAGTAGCCCCCGCTCGCCGCAACTAGAGGAAGCCCACACGCAGCAACGAAGACCCAACGCAACCAAAAATAAATAAATAATTAAAAACAAAAACAAAAACAGAGACCAGACTTGAAAATTCCCTGAGCAGACAACCAGTTTAGTCCTACAAACAAAGCTTAATTTAGCTTATTTTGTAAGGCTAACTTGACCTGGGTCATTTCTTCCTTATGCCTCTGAAAATCATAAGCAAAACGTAAACTGTTTCCCAAGGTTGATATGAGGTAAATACTGACCATTTCCCTATCATTTAAGAAAATTTTGATACTGTAACCAGCACTGTGAAGAATAAACAAACCATCACCACTTTCCCACCATACAAGATGCTTTGCAACAGTGTACCCCTGAGCCTCAGTCCATGTTATGGTTTGAGTGCTCCCGGTTTCCAAACTGTCTTTTTGGTGTGTATTCATTACTTCTTGCGTGATTCATTGTTCTTACTTTGACTGTTTGTGAACTGTTGACAAGGCACTCTATGCATTACATCCTTACAGAGCTCTTGTAATGACAACAGGAGCCCTAAGAGCTGGGAGAGCCCCAGGCCCTGTGGTCTCAGGCCCGTGCAACAGTGAACCCTGAACAGAAGATACCCCGTAGGAAGCACTGGGCCCGGTTTCTGAGCACTCTGCCCTTTAGAAATGAGAAGGGCCTGAACTGTGATGCTGTCTGCCCTGGTCTGACTGCTTGTACTTTCTTTAGGTCATGTAACTTTGCCTTTCTAATCATCTCTCTTACTACTTTTATAAACATCGTTGGTTGTGCCACGCTGCAAATGATTCCATGTTTACACCCCTTTTTTCTCCCCCATACAGATGCATATCCTAATTCCGAAGTTGTCTATGTCTGGACCAATGGCACAACCAAGTCAGTGGTGGTGGCAGAAGATGGCTCCAGGCTAAACCAGTACCACCTGATGGGGCAGACAGTGGGCACAGAGAACATCAGCACCAGCACAGGTAAGCCTCACCCCCCATTCAGGGGCGCACACCCTGGGAGAGCCCAGGACTCTCCTTAGCTGCCCGGGCCTGTCGTGCTGTGCTGGCCACAAGGAACCTTCCACATCGGGCCCCCTCCCTCCAGCCGCACATGGAGGCATCAGCTGTGGCATCCTGGCATTAAGGGTCATGAGAGGCATTAATCTGAGGTGCATTTGCCTCCATGTGAGCAGCCCTGGTGACCGCAGGCCCTGGCCGGAGGCCTCGTGGACCTACTTATATAACATAGTCTTGCCCAAGCACTGAGACATGAGGGCAGCAGCCTCTGCAGGAAAGGTAGAGAGCTTCCTGCAAATACTCTCATTTACCTGTTCTGCTATCTCCCCACCTGGAACATTTCAGAGGTTTTCCTGGGGTTGAATTTGGGAAAGCACAGCCGGGCAGCATAGAAATAGCCGAGGCCTTAGCAGGTACTGTCACACCCGCAGGCACAGGGCTGGCCTGAGCCCGCAGGGCAGCACAAGCCGGGCTTCACCTGACACAAAGTGGGCAGGATGTCCAAAGGAACACAATGCGTTCCCTTCTTGCACCTGCAAAGGGTGTCCTCAGACACCTCCTGGCCACAGGAAGCCCAGCCCTAGAGGTCACGGTCACAAACTTGGCTGTGAGCAGGGGAGGGTCCTGCAGGGCTTCTCACGGCAGGAGAAATGTGGAACAGGGACGGCGTAAGTCCTGCTTGCAGCATGAGTTCTAAGCCTCAAATGTTACCCCGGTGAGCGTCCCTCTGTCAGCATCACCACCCCCTGGAGCTGGCTGGAAGCACAGGGACGTGCAGTGCATGCCTCTTCTCACACAGGCACTCAGTGCCCGTCCACTGGTGTGGGCTGCCATCCTGGGGAAGGGCCTGGCAGGGCTGGAAGGAGGCTGCTGTGCCATGTGGTTACCGTGTTAAAGGCAAGGGAAGAGGAAGCAGACCTGATTTTATGGGAACAAGTGAAAAGGTGGCACCGCAGAGGTTTGGCGTTAAGAATCGCAATGCTCATGGAGGGTGCTACAGTTGGGAGTCGTTTCATGTCGTTCTTTAAAAATTTATAAATGGGTTTCTGCTCCTATTTGCATTCCAAAAAGATGGTCTTTTTTTTTTTTTTTTTTTTTGCTGTACGCGGGCCTCTCACTGCTGTGGCCTCTCCCGTTGCGGAGCACAGGCTCCGGACACACAGGCTCCGCGGCCATGGCTCGCGGGCCCAGCCGCTGCGCGGCATGTGGGATCTTCCGGGATAGGGGCACGAACCCGTGTCCCCTGCATCGGCAGGCGGACTCTCAACCACTGCGCCACCAGGGAAGCCCAAGATGGTCTTTTTTTGAACGTTATCTTATATTGTTATCCTCAACTCAAAAATAGAATGAAAAGAACCACCACAACAAAAGAATTATAAGGAGAGTAACTTCAAATCCTAATGCAAAGAAACAGAACGGCATTTTCCCTCTTCTCAAGCATTGAGAGGCAAAATCGGATCATGATAAAGATGTCTTTGCTGCTAAACGTATCTTGCCCCCCTTCTCTCTGTCCCTGTCTCCTTCTGCTAGGCCTGAGCCTATTCCCCTCCTCTCACCTGCTCTCATCTGCCTGGGGCTGTGGGGAGGGCGTGGTGCACCTTGGCCCTGAGGGAATTTTGGTCCCCTCTTCTGTAAGAGGGCAGAGTTCGCCACATATGATCTTAACTCATGCTGTGAGAAAAGGCACGTAGGGACACATCCACAGCTGGCCTTGCCGAGCACTGGGCTTTGAATCCAACAGCAAGCGTCCGAGCTATGTAATCAGTCTCAAATGTCTCAACATTCTGCCCAGGCAGCCAGCCGACCACCCTCGAACAGATGGCCCCACCGGGGGTCTACCTTAGCAGAGACCCCAGGCCCTTCCGCCCACATTCACAGTTCCACCAGGTTCCCTGGCCACACCATCTACTTCTTGCAATTCAGCTGAAGAACTCTTGTCCTCAGATCAACTCAGCTCTGCCTCCACTTCTCAAAGCATCCTTCCCACCTCCCCAGGGAGATGCAAATTCACACAGCAAAGGAGACTCTGTCTAACACACCCTCCCACCGCAGCCGCCTTGGCTCCTTACCAGTTCACCGTCAGGGCAGCATCGTTCTCCGCAACGAAGGGGAGGTCTGCACTCGCCTCCCACACAGCCAGGCAGATCCAGAGAAGGCACTGGGGCATCGCCAAGGAAATGCCCTCACTCTCTCTGTGGACCAGCGGAAGCTCAGAGCGGCCAGCACCCGTGGCCTCCGGAGGCTCTTGCTCCTCACCCCCAAGCCGGCTGAGGGGGCACAGAGCCTGTGGGGAAGTGGTAGCCCCCCACTCCTTCCAGCCCTCCCTGGCTGGGAAATGAGAAAACAATCCGCCCACGACAGGGCTCTGTGATCTCCTGAGTTATATCTGGAGAGGCTAAATCCTGAAATCCCGATGGCAGTAGCAGTGAGGGGGGCGGGTGGAGAGTGGCATAGATTGTGGCCAGGGATTAGGAAAACACACAAATCTGATTTTCCCCAGCAAAGCATCCACCAGCAGAGGCTCTTCAGAGGCTGGGGGTCAAAAGACTTACTGATAAAATGACCGTTAAGAAATCCATGCATCCTTCAGCCTCTCCTTCACCCAAACAATACAAATAAGTGCTTGTCCAAAGGGAGGGTGGAGAGAAGGGAGGCTCCCAGGCTCTGACCAGGGGCAGGAACCACAGGGCAGGACTGTAGGGTTCATTTAGGTGGCTGACTGCAGTAATTTGCTCATTTGCAGGTGAATACACAATCATGACGGCTCATTTCCACCTGAAGAGGAAGATCGGGTACTTTGTCATCCAGACCTATCTCCCCTGCATAATGACTGTGATCTTGTCACAAGTGTCCTTTTGGCTGAACCGAGAATCAGTCCCAGCCAGGACAGTGTTTGGTGAGTGTCCCCAAGCCAGGCCTGCAGACTGTGTTCTGTGACTGCCTCTAACACCCTAAAGACAGCAGCGTCAAAGTCCCTAGTGCTGCCTGTCTATTCTGTGACCTAGAAAACAAACGGACCAGTTAGTTATGAATTCAGTGTTAAAGACTAGATTTAGGGCTGCTCTCTGAACCAGGGTTCAGAGCAATTCGATCACTGTTTCCCTTTTGAAAAGTCTTTCACTGGGAGCCTTTTTTTTCTTGAGGTTTGAAATTGCCAGCAATCTGTCTTATGTGGGATTTTGCTACGGTATTTTCACAAGTCTCATAAAGTACTGTTTTCTATGTTATCAGGCAGTTTTCTTTGAAATGTGCATGCCACTTTAAAATTAACTCCCAATATTAACAGTCAATATGTTACATGTAATATGATAGATTAAATGTATATAAAATATAATATATATTACCTTATGTATATATAAATATAATATATATGAGATATACATACATACGTATGATACATGTATATATGTATACATATATATGATAAGAATTTAGAAAATTATCTGACATCCCTGAGACATAAATCAAGTTTAGCAAGATCCAGCTCAGGAGGTACCTTAGTACAGCAGACATGGTCGAGTGTTTGACTTTTACGTGGAAGCTCATTTCATCAAAATCAATGTTAGAAGTAATTTTGTGGGTCAGTTGTAATGGATGCTCACATCTTTCTAAACTGTAAAGTACTATTCCCACCTCAGCTTTTCCTATTGCACTGTCCCTTCCAAAGAAGGAAAGCGTGCCCTGCATTTCCCGCCAGCGCTCCTGTAGGTGGAGGAAGCCGGGGGTGGGGTGTGGGGGCCTCGGGATTTCCAGTGACGGCCCAAGATTGCTCCTGTCCGACCATCTCTCTACCTCGAGCCACATACCCAGCTTCACCTGCCTCACCTGATTTAGCTTCAGGAAGGTGTGGAGGTTGGCTTGTGGCCAGGCAGTGCTCCCCCAGCTCTTTAGGGGAGCATTAGTAGGTGGGCAAGGAAAAAAATTTAGTTTGGAGAATGCCCTATATTCCAGTCTGCTTCCTCTTAGAGATTCTCAAAGCACATTAGGATGTTAAAGGACTCAAGGAGACACAAGAAGCCTGTTCAAGGTCACACACAGAACACTTCTCTCCAGCACAATGATTAACTGGATTTCTAAGAAAAATCAAAAATGACTACTGATTTCTCATTTAGCGTTAATTCCATGCACAGTACCATGTTCAGTGAGGGTATATAAATACCCCTGAAGGATGACACTGAATGAAGACTAAGCTGCTATGACCACCAGCAACATGACACTCTTTTGGTGCTCTTTCCTGAGGCTGCCCTAAAAAAGTAGCACACACTGAGTGCTTAAGCAATAGAAATTAACTGTCTCACAGTTCTGGAGGCTACAAGTCCAAAATCAGCAGAGTTCCTTTCTTCTGAGGGCTGTGAGAAAGGCTCTGTTTCTGGCCTCTCTCCCAGTTTCTGGTACTTCCTTGGCTTGTGGCAGCATAATTCCAGTCTTCACGTGCTGTTCTCCCTGTGTGTGTGTGAGAGAGAGATACCAGTCATATTGGATTAAGGCCTACCCTAATGACCTCATTTTAACTTGATTACTTCTGTAAAGACCATATTTCCAAGTAAGGTCTGGAAAGTAAATCTGAGGTTCTGGAAATTAGGAATTCAACCTATGCATTTCGGGGGGTACACAGTTCCACTCATAACAGGTGCATTGCACCCACACCCCATACACATACGTGCACCTTTTTGCAAACAAAACTGCAGTAAGAAGAAAGACACAGAGCACGTGGAAACTATATGGGCTGTACGGGTTCAGCAGACCTGGGTCCCAGTACAGGTTCTCATTTGCCAGCTGGCGAATTTGGGTACATTACTATTTTTAAATTTTAAGCTCCTCACTTGCAAAATGGGGATAATGACACCCATCCAGAATGTAGCTTAGATCAGAGTCTGGCCCTTAGTAGACGCCTGTTAGAGGGTCATCATCCCCTTCCGAGGATCCAGACTTCCTTTATGGTCACTGCAAATTTCCCCAGAAGACAAGGCAGATGGCTACAGGCATCTTGCATGGCAGTATCGAGGTGGCCCAGATCCTTCTTAGAGGGAGTGAAGTGCCAAGACCCAGATTCAGATGTGGTGCTTCTGTTGCACTCTGGTCCTCGGAGTCTCGCAGGCTGCATTAATCCATGTGAAAGCAAGCCTGTCTCATCAGTTTTCTGGAGCCCACGACTTGTAAGGTGCACAGTGAGTCTTTGTGAAGCACTTCGTTAGAGCGGTGGGAACGTTCTTGCCCTTCTCAGCTGGACTTAACTTGGGGCCACTAAGATGCCCCACTCCTCTGACCCATCCTTGTTGAGCACCAGCTCTCTGCAGGGTCAGGTCAGGACAACGGGAACACAGTTAGGGTATGCGTATGAATCAGACCCAAATCCCTGCCCACCTCGATTTATGTTCTAGAGGAAGGAGACGATTGACAAGGTAAATAAACTAAGCAGCGTTTTAAATGCTACGAACGTGTTGTGCTGTGAAAATTGTAGAGGGAAAGGGAGACCTGGGCTGGGGATTAAAGTCATAGTTCCTTTCTTTCTTTGTCACGTTCAGGGGTGTTATACTGGGGTCCAGTGCTGGTGCTGATCCTTGTTCCCATTGTCCCCACCCCTGTCATTGACAACCGCAGGGGTGACCACGGTGCTGACTATGACAACCCTCAGCATCAGTGCCCGGAACTCTCTGCCCAAAGTGGCTTATGCGACGGCCATGGACTGGTTCATAGCCGTGTGCTACGCTTTTGTGTTCTCTGCGCTGATCGAGTTTGCCACCGTCAACTATTTCACGAAGAGAGGCTGGGCCTGGGACGGCAAAAAAGCCTTGGAAGCAGCCAAGATCAAGGTACTGACTTCATTTTCCTCCGCACTCCAGAGAAAATGTGCCTGATTTTATGTCCAAGTATAAGACCAGGTGTTTGTTTTCCCTACATCCCTCCCCCTGAAAAATGATTTCTTCCCTTATACTCAAGGTCCTTACAAAGTCTTATAACAGGTCTTGTTTTACCTTTATTTTGAATCACCAGCTTCATTCAAGGGAAAGGTCTGATATCAGGCCTCTTACTTTTGCTAAAGTACCTTCTGTCTGTTCAGGGACTATTTATCCAGTTTTGAATGGTACAGTCAATTCTTCTGCTCACTCTTGCCACTTCACCATGCAGCGTGTCTTCTGCAAGGTGGCTTGAAGGTCATGAAGGGAGCAATCGAATTATTGGGAGCGACACAACAGGCAAACACACCCAATTCCACTGACGAGATGATTTGTCTTGCTTAAACGATGCACGTGAGTTATTGTGGGAAGCATTTCTCTATTCAGAGCAATTAAGTGCTGAGTATTTAGAGGGAGGTCGGTGCCTGAATCTAAAAAATATTTGAAGAAAAAAGGTTGCACAACATTCCAACCTGAATCAGATCCTTGGGGAAAAGAAAATAACATACATGGAATAGAAAATAAATAGCACATGGTAAAGTGCTAATTATGCCACATTTAAAACAAACAAGTCCTTTGCTCTGAGAGAGGAACAGGCGGAGCTATCAGGGTAGACTTGAAAGTGAAACTTCATCCGTCCTTTGGAAATCATCATGAAGGGAGTCTGGAAGGCCCTACCGGAGACTGTGCCCCAAACCCGTGACTACACCAAGATACTCTGCTGATGCTGAGGGCACTCAGCTGTGCGCACCCATGGCCCCACACCTGCTTTTTGCATTCAATGCTGTTGTTCCTTTCTTGTGAAAAGTCAGAAGTTCTGACTTGACCTGACCTATCGGATTCTTCCCACCTCCAAACGCCATGAGTCCACTCCCATTCCTGGGTTTCAGTCACGGAAGAAAGACCCACTTCCAGACGTAGCTCACCCAGAGGGAGGAAGGCCTAGTGAGACCCATTCCAGGCCCCTCAGGGAAGAAGGGAAGGGGGGAGATGCCTGGGGAGGGCCTTGACAAGCAGGAATCTCACGAGGGGCTGTGTTTTGGGGGATGATGGGGACAGGAGTGAGCCCACAGCAGCAGGCGATTGGTGTGGAGCTGAGAAAACATGGCAGAGGCAGGGCGTCTTCAGACTGTGGGAATTCTGGCCTGAAGTGTCCCAACGGACAGAACCATGGAGGATGTTTGTTGGGGGACATGGAGTCTGGGGAGAGGAGCTTCCCGACACCCAACACTGTGTTGCCAGGAAGTAAATGTTTGCCACAGGCCTGGAGACAGCCTCCCTGAGCCTGAGCGGGGCAACCGCCTGGGAGGGGCTGCAGGAATTGAGGCCGTGAGGCTCATGTCTGTGAGTCTAGGAGGAAGGTGGAACCCGGGGGCAATGGAGAGTCCATGAAGGTTGTTGAATGGGCTGTCATCATCGTCGGCCACCTCGCTTGCTCACACTCAGCCTCAGTGTCCTTATTACTCATCACAGATCTGAATGCAGACCTGGAGGGAGAAGAGGACATGGAGGTAACTAGCTCATCTAATCTCAGATTAGCACTGATCTCCTAGAAGACTAGGTTTTATCCCCCAAGGCTGTGGTGCTGGGGATACCATCCCTTAGGCCAGTGGAGGCATCGGGGCATCTGCATGTATCCCGGCAGGCAAGTCATACTGTTACACACGGTGGTGAGCATGAGTAAGTAAGTATAGCATTACTGGCTTTTACTTAGAAGTGGAGAAAATTTGAACACCGGACTGTGTTCACCTTCGTTACCTGTTGGGGTCTTCAGAGTTGGGATTGCAAGGTGGTTTTTAGGTGTGAACACCTGTGAAAGGACAAAGGAAGAAGTTGAAGTTGACCGTGTAGGGAGCTGTCTGCCCTCAGCTGGGCAGCAAGTCGTCCCAGAAGGAGGACAGAGGCCCGTCTCTGGACCACTGTGGCCATCCTGAGTCCTGTTTGAAACACCCACCTCCGAGACCCATCATCCTCTCCTCCAGTGTCTGCTCTGTCCTGGTTACACCCAGAGACAAAGGCTGTGCAAACCGTTGAGGTAGCTAGTCCATCATGCTGATGGACTTCTTCTGGCAGCCCAGTAAGGGTGTGTGCATGGCACTGCGGGGGCTGCAAAGAACCGTACCACTTCTGAGGAGTGGCCCACAGGCCCTGCTCTGCTCTGACGCTGTGCTCACCCTCACTGTGGCCCCGGGGTCGTTGTGCTCCCTGCATCTGGGTACATATGCACTCTTACTCCACCTCACTTTTCACTGCTGCTTCTTGCTCCTTCTCCATGCACTTCCTCTCTGCTTTTCATTTTTCACATATTTTTTTAACATCTTTATTGGAGTATAATTGTGTTAGTTTCTGTTTCATAACAAAGTGCATAAGTTATACATATACATGTATCCCCATATCTCTTCCCCCTTGCGTCTCGCTCCCTCCCACCCTCCCTATCCCACCCCTCTAGGTCGTCACAAAGCACCGAGTTGATCTCCCTGTGCTATGCAGCTGCTTCCCACTAGCTATCTATTTTACGTTTGGTAGTGTATATATGTCCATGTCACTCTCTCACTTTGTGCCAGCTTACACTTGCCCCTCCGCATATCCTCAAGTCCATTCTCTCGTAGGTCTGCGCTACTAGATGTTTATTCCCATCTTGCCCCTAGCTTCTTTATGACCATTTTCTTTTTTTTTAGATTCCATATATATGTGTTACGATACGGTACTTGTTTTTCTCTTTCTGACTTACTTCACTCTGTATGACCGACTCTAGGTCCATCCACCTCACTACAAATAACTCAATTTCGTTTCTTTTTATAGCTGAGAAATATTCCATTGTATATATGTGCCACATCTTCTTTATCCATTCATCTGTTGATGGACACTTATGTTGCTTCCATGTCCTGGCTATTGTAAATAGAGCTGCAATGAGCATTGTGGTACATGACTCTTTGAATTATGGCTTTCTCAGGGTATATGCCCAGTAGTGGGATTGCTGGGTCATATGGTAGTTCTATTTGTAGTTTTTTAAGGAACCTCCATACTGTTCTCCATAGGGGCTGTATCAATTTACATTCCCATCAACAGTGCAAGAGGGTTCCCTTTCTCCACACCCTATCCAGCATTTATTGTTTGTAGATTTTTTGATGATGGCCATTCTGACCAGTGTGAGATGATATCTCACTGTAGTCTTGATTTGCATTTCTCTAATGATTAATGATGTTGAGCATTCTTTCATGTTTTTGTTGGCAATCTGTATATCTTCTTTGGAGAAATGTCTATTCTGCCCATTTTTGGATTGGGTTGTTTGTTTTTTTGATATTGAGCTGCATGAGCTGCTTCTAAATTTTGGAGATTTTGTCAGTTGCTTCATTTGCAAATATTTTCTCCCATTTGGAGGGTTGTCTTTTCGTCTTGTTTATGGTTTCCTTTGCTGTGCAAAAGCCTTTAAGTTTCATTGCGTCCCATTTGTTTTTTTTTTTATTTTTATTTCCATTACTCTAGGAGGTGGGTCAAAAAGGACCTTGCTGTGGTTTACGTCATAAAGTGTTCTGCCTATGTTTTCCTCTAAGAGTTTGATAGTGTCTGGCCTTATATTTAGGTCTTTAATCCAGTTTGAGTTTATTTTTGTGTATGGTGTTAGGGAGTGTTCTAATTTCATTCTTTTACATGTAGCTGTCCAGTTTTCCCAGCACCACTTTTTGAAGAGGCTGTCTTTTCTCCACTCTATATTCTTGCCTCCTTTATCAAAGATAAGATGACCATATGTGCGTGGGTTTATCTCTGGGCTTTCTATCCTCTTCCATTGATCTATATTTCTATTTTTGTGCCAGTACCATCCTGTCTTGATTACTGTAGCTTTGTAGTATAGTCTGAAGTCAGGGAGCCTGATTCCAACAGCTCCGTTTTTCTTTCTCAAGATTGCTTTGGCTATTCGGGGTCTTTTGTGTTTCCATACAAATTGTGAAATTTTTTGTTCTAGTTCTGTGAAAAAATGCCAGTGGTAGTTTGATAGGGATTGCATGGAATCTGTAGATTGCTTTGGGCAGTATAGTCATTCTCACAATGTTGATTCTTCCAATCCACGAACATGGTATATCTCTCCATCTGTTTGTATCATCTTTAATTTCTTTCATCAGTGCCTTATAGTTTTCAGCATACAGGTCTTTTTTCTCCTTAGGAAGATTTACTCCGAGGTATTTTATTCTTTTTGTTGCAGTGGCAAATGGGAGTGTCTCCTTAATTTCTCTTTCTGATTTTTCATCATTAGTGTATAAGAATGCAAGAGATTTCTGTGCATTAATTTTGTATCCTGCTACTTTACCAAATTCATTGATTAGCTCTAGTAGTTTTCTGGTAGCATCTTTAGGATTCTCTATGTATAGTATCATGTCATCTGCAAACAGTGACAGCTTTACTTCTTCTTTTCCGATTTGGATTCCTTTTATTTCTTTTTCTTCTCTGATTGCTGTGGCTAAAACTTCCAAAACTATGTTGAATAATAGTGGTGAGAGTGGGCAGCCTTTTCATGTTCCTGATCTTAGTGGAAATGCTTTCAGTTTTTCACCTTTGAGGATGATGTTGGCTGTGGGTTTGTCATATATGGCCTTTATTATGTTGAGGTAAATTCCCTCTATGCCTACTTTCTGGAGGGTTTTTATCATAAATCGGTGTTGAATTTTGTCAAAAGCTTTCTCTGCATTTATTGAGATGATGATATGGTTTTTCCCCTTCAATTTGTTAATATGGTGTATCACATTGATTGATTGTCATATATTGAAGAATCCTTGCATTCCTAGGATGAATCCCACTTGGTCATGGTGTATGATCCTTTTAATGTGCTGTTGGATTCTGTTTGCTAGTATTTTGTTGAGCATTTTTGCATCTATTTTCATCAGTGATATTGGCCTGTAGTATTCTTTCTTTGTGACAGCTTTGTCTGGTTTTGGTATCAGGGTGATGGTGGCCTTGTAGAATGAGTTGGGGAGTGTTCATCCCTATACTATATTTTGGAAGAGTTTGAGAAGGATAGGTGTTAGCTCTTCCCTAAATGTTTGATAGAATTCACCTGTGAGCCATCTGGTCGTGAGCTTTTGTTTGTTGGAAGATTTTTAATCACAGTTTCAATTTCAGTGCTTGTGATTGGTCATTCATATTTTCTATTTTTTCCTGGTTCAGTCTCGGAAGGTTGTGCATTTGTAAGAATTTTTCTGGTTTTCCAGGTTGTCCATTTTATTGACATAGAGTTACTTGTAGTAATCTCTCATGATCTTTTGTATTTCTGCAGTGTCAGTTGTTACTTCTCCTTTTCCATTTCTAATTCTATTGATTTGAGTCTTCTTCTTTTTTTTCTTTATGAGTCTGGCTAATGGTTTATCAATTTTGTTTATCTTCTCAAAGAACCAGCATTTAGTTTTATTGATATTTGCTATCATTTCCTTCATTTCTTTTTCATTTATTTCTGATCTGATCTTTATGATTTCTTTCCTTCTGCTAACTTTGGGGTTTTTTTGTTCTTCTTTCTCTAATTACTTTTGGTGTAAGGTTAGGTTGTTTATTTGTGATGTTTCTTGTTTCTTAAGGTAGGTTTGTATTGCTATAAACCTCCCTTTAGATCTGCTTTTGCTGCATCCCATAGGTTTTGGGATGTTGTGTTTTCATTGTCATTTGTTTCTATGTATTTTTTGATTTCCTTTTGATTTCTTCAGTGATCTCTTGGTTATTAAGTAGTGTATTGTTTAGCATCCATATGTTTGTACTTTTTACAGATTTTTTCCTGTAATTGATATCTCATAATATCTTATAGTGTCGTGGTTGGAAAAGATAATTGATACAATTTCAATTTTCTTATATTTTCTGAGGCTTGATTTGTGTCCCAATATAAGATCTATCCTGGAGAATGTTCCATGAACACTTGAGAAGAAAGTGTATTCTGTTGCTTTGGGATGGAATGTCCTATAAATATCAATTAAGTCCATCTTGTTTAATGTATCATTTAAAGCTTGTGTTTCCTTATTTATTTTCATTTTGGATGATCTGTCCTTTGGTGAAAGTGGGGTGTTAAAGTCCCCTACTATGATTGTGTTACTGTTGATTTCCCCTTCTATGGCTGTTAGTATTTGCCTTATGTACTGAGGTGTTCCTATATTGGGTGCATAAATATTTACAATTGTTATATCTTTTTCTTGGATCGATCCCTTGATCATTATGGAGTGTTCTTCTTTGTCTCTTGTAATAGTCTTTATTTTACAGTCTATTTTGTCTGATATGAGAATTGCTACTCCAGCTTTCTTTTGATTTCCATTTGAATGGAATACCTTTTTTTATCCTCTCAATTTCAGTCTGTATGTGTCCCTAGGCCTGACGTGGGTCTCTTGTAGACAGCATATATACGGGTCTTGTTTTTGTATCCATTCAGCCAGTCTACATCTTTTGGTTGGAACATTTAATCCATTTACATTTAAGGTAATTATCGATATGTATGTTCCTTTTCCCATTTTCTTAATTGTTTTGGGTTTGTTATTGTAGGTCTTTTCCTTCTGTTGTGTTTCTTGCCTAGAGAAGTTCCTTTAGCATTTGTTGTAAAGCTGGTTTGGTGGTGCTGAATTCTTTTAGCTTTTGCTTGTTTGTAAAAGTTTTAATTTCTCTGTCAAATCTGAATGACATCCTTGCTGGGTAGAGTAATCTTGGTTGTAGATTTTTCCCCTTCATTACTTTAAATATGCCACTACCTTCTGGCTTGCAGAGTTTCTGCTGAAAGATCAGCTGTTAACCTTATGGGGATTCCCTTGTGTGTTATTTGTTGTTTTTCCCTTGCTGCTTTTAATATTTTTTCTTTGTATTTAATTTTTGATAGTTTGATTAATATGTATCTTGGCATGTTTCTCCTTGGATTTATCCTGTATGGCACTCTCCGTGCTTCCTGGTCTTTAACTATTTCCGTTCCCATATTAGGGAAGTTTTCAACTATAATCTCTTCAAATATTTTCTCAGTCCCTTTCTTTTTCTCTTCTTCTTCTGGGACCCCAATAATTAGAATATTGGTGCGTTTAATGTTGTCCCAGAGGTCTCTGAGACTGTCCTCAATACTTTTCATTCTTTTTTCTTTATTCTGCTGTGCTGTAGTTATTTCCACTATTTTGTCTTCCAGGTCACTTATCCGTTCTTCTGCCTCAGTTATTCTGCTATTGATCCCTTGTAGAGAATTTTTCATTTCATTTAGTGTGTTGTTCATCACTGTTTGTTTGCTCTTTAGTTCTTCTAGGTCCTTGTTAAACATTTCTTGTATTTTCTCCATTCTATTTCCAAGATTTTGGATCATCTGTACTATCATTATTCTGAATTCTTTTTCAGGTAGCCTGCCTATTTCCTCTTAATTTGTTAGGTCTGGTGGTTTTTTTGCCTTGCTCTTCACTTGCTGTGCTTCTCTGTCTTCTCATTTTGCTTAACTTACTGTGTTTGGGGTCTCCTTTTCGCAGGCTGCAGGTTTGTAGTTCCCGTTGTTTTTGGTGTCTGTCCCCAGTGGGTAAGGTTTGTTCACTGGGTTGTATAAGCTTCCTGGTGGAGGGGACTAGTGCCTATGTTCTGGTGGATGAGGCTGGATCTTGTCTTTCTGCTGGGCAGGTCCATGACTGGTGGCGTGTTTTGGGATGTCTGTGGCCTTATTATGATTTTAGGCGGCCTCTGTGCTAATGGATTGTGTTGTGTTCCTGTCTTGCTAGGTGTTTGGTGTAGCGTGTCCAGCAGTGTAGCTTGCTGGTCGTTTAGTGGAGCTGGGTCTTGGCGTTGAGATGGAGATCTCTGGGAGATTTTTGCCGTTTGATATTATGTGAAGCTGGCAGGTCTCTTGTGGACCAATGTCCTGAACTTGGCTCTCCCACCTCAGAGGCACGGCCCTGATGCCTGGCTGGAGCACCAGGAGCCTGTCTTCCACATGGCTCAGAATAAAAGGGAGACAAAAAAAAAGAAAGAAAGAAAGAAAGAAAGAAAGAGAAAGGAGGGAGGGAGGAAGAAGGGAGGAAAGAAAGAAAGAAAAAGTGAAGAGAAAGTAAAATATAATAAAATAAAAGTTATTAAGATAAAACATAAGTATTAAAAACATTTTTAAGTAATTAAAATAAAGAGAGAACGATGGAGCAGAGCAACCAAACCAAAAAAACAAATCAACCAATGATAACAAGTGCTAAAAACTATACTAAAAAAAAAAAAAAACGGACAGAGAGAACCCTAGGACAAATGGTAAAAGCAAAGCTATACGGACATAATCACACACAGAAGCATACACAGACACATTCACAAAAAGAGAAAAAGGGAAAAAAATATATACATCGTTGCTCCCAATGTCCACCTCCTCAATTTGGGATGATACGTTGTGTATTCAGGTATTCCACAGACGCAGGGCACATCAAGTTGATTGTGGAGATATAATCCGCTGCTCCTGAGGCTGCTGGGAGAGATTTCCCTTTCTCTTCTTTGTTCTCACAGCTCCTGGGGTTCAGCTTTGGATCTGGTCCTGCCTCTGCGTGTTGGTCACCTGAGGATGTCTGTTCCCCACCCAGACAGGACGGGATTAAAGGAGCAGCTGATTAGGGGGCTCTGGCTCACTCAGGCTGGGGGGAGGAAGGGGAACGGATGCAGGGTGAGCCTGCGGTGGCAGAGGCCGGTGTGACGTTGCAACAGCCTGAGGCGCACCATGCGTTCTCCCGGGGAAGTTGTCCCTGGATCATGGGACCCTGGCAATGGCAGGCTACACAGGCTCCCGGGAGGGGCGGTGTAGATAGTGACCTGTGCTCGCACACAGTCTTCTTGGTGGCGGCAGCAGCGGCCTTAGCTTCTCCTGCCCTTCTCAGGGGTCCTCGCTGATAGCTGCGGCTCGCACCCATCTCTGGAGCTCCTTTAAGCGGTGGTCTTAATCCCCTCTCCTCATGCACCAGGAAATAGAGAGGCAAGACAAAGTCTCTTGCCTCTTCGGCAGGTCCTGACTTTTTCCCACCCTCCCTCCGGGCTAGCCACGGTGCACTAACCCCTTCAGGCTGTGTTCACGCCGCCAGTCCTCTCCCTGCGATCCAACCAAAGCCCGAGCCTCAGCTCCCAGCCCCCGCCCGCCCCGGCGGGTGAGCAGACAAGCCTCTCGGGCTGGTGAGTGCTGGTCGGCACCGATCCTCTGTGCAGGAATCTCTCTGCTTTGCCCTCCGCACCCCTGTTGCTGCGCTCTCCTCCGCTACTCCGAAGCTTTCCCCCTCCACCACCCGCAGTCTCCGCCCGCGAAGGGACTTCCTAGTGTGTGGAAACCCTTCCTCCTTCACAGGTCCCTCCCACTGGTGCAGGTCCCGTCCCTATTCTTTTGTCTCTGTTTATTCTTTTTTCTTTTGCCCTACCCAGGTACGTGGGGAGTTTCTTGTCTTTTGGGAGGTCTGAGGTCTTCTGCCAGCATTCAGTAGGTGTCCTGTAGGAGTTGTTCCACATGTAGACATATTTCTGATGTATCTGTGGGGAGGAAAGTGATCTCCATGTCTTACTCTTCCACCATCTTGAAGCTCCCTCCCACATATTTTTAATGGTTAATATATTTTCTTTCTTTTTTTTTTTTAAACCATAGTTACCAGGCTGTGTATTACATTTCCCGATCTTATTTCTTACAACTGGAAGTTTGTACCTTTTGACCACCTTCACCCATTTTGCTCCCTGCCCCCCCACCTCTGGTGACCACCAATCTGCTCTCTGTATCTATGACTTCAGCTTTTTGTTTTTTTGTTTGTTTGTTTGGATTCCACATATAAGTGAAATCATATGGTATTTGTCTTTCTCTGTCTGACTTATTTCACTTAGCACAATGCTCTCAAGGTCCATCCCTGTTGTAAATGGCAGGATTTTCTTCCTTTTTTATGGCTGAAGAGTATTCCATTGTGTTCCAATGTGTATTCTATTGTGTGTATGTATATATATATATACACACACACACACGCACACACACACACACACCACATTTTGTTTAACCATCTACTGGAAGACACGTTGTTACCATATTTTTGCTATTGTGAATAATGTTGCTATGAACAAGGGGATGCAGATATCTTTTTCAGATAGTGATATATCTTCTTTAATTATTCTTATGTTTTCCAATTTTAATTTAATGAGATTGTTACTTTGGTAAAGGAATAGAATTTTCCCCAACATTCTATCATGCAAATTTTCAAACATACAGAAATGTTGAAGAACTACAAAATTAAAACCTGTCTACTATTAACATTTTACTGAGCTTGTGTCATCACCGCCCATCTATCATTTATCTATCTATCTATCTATGTTACCTAAAATCTGTCTATCCATTCATCCATCCACCCATCCTCAATCCATCTGTCAATACATCTTATTTTTTGATGTATTTCAAAGTAAATAGTACATTTCCCACTAAATACTTCAGTAAGCATATCACTAACTAGAGTTCAATATTTGTTTACTGTTTGATTCTTTTGAAGCAAAATTTACATAGTATGAAATGCACAAATGTTAAGGGTACTTTTGCTGAGGTTTGATGAACATGTTCACCTGTAAACCCAAATCCCTATCAAGATAGAGAACATTGCCAGCACTCCAGAAAGGTCACCATGCCCCTCCCCAGTCCATTCCTATCCCCACCACAACAAAGGTAACCACTATTCCGAATTTTTCTACCATAAAGTATTTTGCCTGTTCTAGAATTTCACATCCAAGACTGGCCATGTGGGGTTCTAGGCTTAGAAGTCTGTGGAAGGCTGCCCTCTGCCAGAGCTAAGCTGATACCCTCTCTGTCTCTGTCTCTGTCTTTATGTCTGTCTCTGTCTCTCTCTTTTGAGAGATAAACCTTCAGAACCTTTAGAAGTGAACTGACCGCTGCCTGCAAATGTCATGCCCTTAAATTTTTTGTATTTTGCAGAAAAAGGAGCGTGAACTTACACTAAATAAATCAACAAATGCTTATACTACTGGGAAGATGACCCACCCCCCAAACATCCCAAAGGAGCAGACCCCTGCAGGGACCTCAAATGCCTCTTCAGCCTCAGTAAAACCTGAAGACAAGACTTCTGAAAACAAAAAGACTTACAACAGCATCAGCAAGATCGACAAAATGTCCCGAATTATATTCCCAGTCCTGTTTGGCACTTTCAACCTAGTTTACTGGGCAACATATTTGAATAGGGAGCCAGTGATTAAAGGGGCTACCTCTCCAAAATGAGCTGCCATGCTCCCAAACTCCAAGACAGCCATACTTTCAGTGACGGGCACGAAGGAGAGGTTGAGCTTGGGGGACCTCCCTTTTTTGGGCTCTATCTTTCAGGAAGTTTTTGCATGTTTAATTATATGTACAAATAATATTGCCTTGATGTTTCTATATATAATGTCAGATGTTTCAAAGATGTCACATTGATAAATCAAGCCACTTTCTAGAAAAACAGGAGACAATGGCTCTGACACTCAGATGCTCAGTATCTTGCATTGACAGTTTACAAACAAGTATATTTTTAACTGTTCCAAGTGTTACCTAACAATGTTTTTTATACTTTGAATGTCATTTCATACAAATTTTCCCAGCAAATAAATATTTTAGGAAATACTCCATGATTACTACTTGACCAACTCTCACAAGAACAAATATCACAAAGAGCACATTTTTCATTGAAAAAGAAACTGTGGGCATTTATGTACAAAACTAATTGCCTTTGATAATTCTTACAGTTCTGAAATTAAAAGTACTGCATGATCTTATGTTAAGAAATAGAATAAACAAATATTTATGCAGACATTTAATAACAGAAATATATGGTATGTTAGATTAACAGATACAATGTTTCCCCAAGGAAAAATTGAACTGCTTAAAAATAGTTTTTTGGGGGGAGGTGGGAATGAAACTTACTTCTCTCCCTCTGACTCCCCCCACTAACTGAACGATGACCAAGAAAGAAAACATCTTAAAACAAAAAGTAGTGTGATGACAGTCTTGGCATTTGGCCTGAGCATCCACTGTCTGAAACACTGACCACACCTCACTGTAGCCAGTGTGTAGTGCTTCAGTGGTGAGAAATTGTAAATGAGTTATTTACCATTTTATTTCCCTGTATGTTATTTCATGATTGACTTATTGCTCTGTTAGCTTTTGTATATGAACCTTAAATGTTCATTAAAAAAATAAACTGATCTTGTGGATAAATGTCATATTTTGAAAAATATTTCATATTTTGGTGGGCGGATTGACTCATTTTCTAAAAATGATGTAAAGGAAACCCATTATGAAATTGCTTGGGAAAAAGTGTCTCACTTGGCTGCTTACCTCTGTTCCAATCTAATTCTTCTGGGTAGTATGTAGAGAGAAAGCGGACTTCAACCACAGTGAGGTGAATAGGTAGAATTGGAAGTTCTTTCCATCTCATACATCTCCAGGGTGCGGAGCCCTACGGGTCTCTGCTTGATAGAGCTCTCTCTACCTGAAGGTGTTCCCAAGGTGGGTGCTTGCTGTGGGCAAAGTGACTGCTCAGTTCTCCATGACTTTCCTTTTGCTGTTTGTAAAGAGTGATACGAAGAACTGCATGTGGACCAGCTACTTACTGTTAGAAGAAGTATCCAGGAATAACATGTATAAAAAGAACAGTTTCTGTCTCCTCTATGACTTGTAAAAGGGAAATTATGACCATTAGCAAATGGTATCAAAATTAAGCCTGCCTAAATTGACTACTTCATGGTACCTAATTCTTAAAAACCCATCCACCTCACCATGTTTGGTGGACACAGACATGATCATGGCCATGGACACACATATAGGCAGATATTCAGAAGTCTTTCATCTTGAATAACCAGATAAATGCCTATAGCATCTGTTCACTGAAAACTCCAAGTACTTATCCTGAAAAGCCTTTTCACAGGATTCAAGATGAGGTATTACATTTTATCAGAGTAGTATGAGAGATGCACAGAACTACTACATTCTTCAAAAAGACTGGTGCCCATTTTTGGCATCGCTTGTTCATTAAATACACAGAGGTTCCATTGCCACTACTCAGGCTCTCATAATAGAAAGGTAAAGGTCAACAAAAGGGGTGCTCTTAAAACTTCACACAAGAAGCATTTCTCTATTTCAAATGGTGCTATATTTGTAGAATGATGTTTGTGCTTTCCATTATACCACAGCATAAAATCGGCCAAAACCAAAGGCAGACGTGAAGCTGACTATGAAGCTTCTGTTTTCATTTACTGTTTGTTTATATTTCTCTTACAGTCTTTACAGTTTAGCCTTGCATTGTAGTTTGGAGAAAAATATACTATAGGTTAGATCTAAAAGGCTACACATACAAATGCTCACTTTAAACATCTCAGTCCTAATGGGAAATGATATCTTCCATATCAGGTTGCAATCATTTTCTTGACAAGTTCTAGCTTTTGTTACAGGAAACCCTGGAAGCCCTGCTAGGTGAATTCCAGTTTGAAGATATAACTACTGCATTTACATGCTGCTCAGCCTTAAATCTGATGAATATTTAGTGAAAAAGATCATATCAGTTGTCTGCTGATTTTGTAGTATAGATATTTCAGTGTTTGTTATTTTTAATGAGGACATAATGAAGAATCACCGTGGGAAAAATGACAACAAGGCAAGGAATAAAATTTTTTGAAAATAATTATAAATTACAGTGCTCTACTTTTAGAACCAGAGTATTTAAATGTATCTCTTTTGACATCAACATAAATAGACAGAATATTCTAATAAGTCAGCAATCAGAAGTATTACTTCTCTATTTCTCAGGAAGCGATGGGTCTATTTAAGGCAGGCTCTGGTGAAAGTTGACCTAAATGTTTATATGCAACAATTGGGTTCAGATATTTCGAGAGTAACTATCAAAGTTAAAATGGTACAACACCCTGCATTGAATATTGACAAGGAAGTTGTAAATCTTCTAATCTATTTGTTATGTTAATGCTTTAGGAATAATGCTGTACGTCTCCTTTGTGATAAGTTAGGGGAATTAGGTAAGGTAAATGAGAAATCTCTATTTTACAAATAAAGATATCGAAACCCAAAGAGGTTAATCTATTGGCTCAAATCATTAGGAGAAAGTAGATTGCAATTCTCATAGCTTCTAAATCTGGGTTCACAACACCATGTAGTTTCTTCCAGATGGAAGTTGATTTAGAATAAAAATGTAACCTAAAATGGAAAATCTTGCTTTGAGCACTGGTTGAATGATAAGAATGCCCTACAGAACATTTTTTTACACTGAAAATGTGACCTTTAAGTCTGTTCCTTCTTATATAAGATTTTTGTGCTTCTGTGATCCTAGAAACTTCTCTTGATAGAATGGACCTGTCACAGTAGCACTCTCCCCATCTGAGAGAGAGACAGAGAAAGAGAGAGAGGAGGGAACAAGGATGCAGGGAGCGAAGAGAGAGAGAAGCACTGATTGACTAGAACCCCGTGTTTGGATGTGATTGCTCCTTTCAGAGCACCCATGTAAATGATTACGGTGACTGCAAGGAGCGGGGAGTCTACATCAAGAGGAAAGCGTAACTACGATGGCACAGAGTCTTCAATCAATGTTAGCCTGTACTGTAAGAACTAGCTTCAAATCAAAAAGAACTTTTTTAAAAAATTGGAAATGCCATAGTTCTCTCAGTGAAAACAGTAGTTTAAATATTTAAAAATTAGTCTTAATGTCTTTTTTACAATACTACTACATCTGGGACAATCAATGCCATGAGCAAACGTGGTGAGGATTTGAATATGAATTACTACTCTGATCATTGCAATTACTTGCCAGGTTTGCAGTGATGTAAGGTAATGCTTTTGAAGTGTGCAAAAAAGTTCATTTCATCAAAGATTTGCATGATTATGTTTGTCAATGCCATTTTCAATAGACTATCTCAACTCCAATCTCAGTGGCTCTGTAGCTTACTTTAAAATGAGCCTGGGTTCTTTATGGAAACTTGTGATTGAAAAATATTTACTGCTTAGAATTTCCCTAATATAAAAGTCTGAAGAAATGGGTTTCCCTTAGTTTTTCTGAGTTCAGATCAAAAGACAAGTAAAACCAGAGATCGGATACTATAGTTTGCAATGCATAGCCTTAAAAGGAAAATTTGAAATGAGATTTAATTGACTCAATATACTAATTTAAGCCTAATTTATTATACATTCTTCATGTTGCTACCACTGTCTCCCTAGCAGCCAACACTATTCCAGGCCAGTGACAGGTGCTCAGTGAATGTAAATTGATGGAGGGAATGAATACCGGAAAGTGGGTGGCCTGGATGTGATGAAACCTCTTTGGGTAGGGGCGGTTGTATCCCACCCAAAGAAAATATGTCTTTAAGAGTTTATAAAATAAAAAATTCGGGATTTTTTACAAACCTATCCATATTCCACATAACAACATTGGGAACACAACCCACACACGGCGACAACTGGCTTGGCCTGAGTAGCAGGCTGACCCTTTAGGTCAGTGGTCCCCAACAATCTTGGCACCAGGGACCGGTTTCGTGGAAGACAATTTTTCCATGGACGGGGAAGGGGGTGGTGTGGAGGGGCGGAGGAAGGTGGTTCAGGCTGTAATGCGAGCAATGGGAGGGATGGTTCAGGCAGTAATGCCAGTGCTGGTTCAGGCCATAATGCAAGTGATAGGCAGCAGCAGCAGATGAAGCTTCGCTCGATAGCCCGCCGCCGCTCACCTCCTGCTGTGCGGCCCGGTACTGGTCCACGGCCCAAGGGTTGGGGACTCCTGCTTTATGTAGAGTGGCCATATAATTTACTCTTCAGAAGTGAGACTACTAGATGGTGGAGAGAGTACCTCAGTAAATCTTCTCCCCTCAGAAAGCAATGACAACTCTGGCAAGATTATCAAAAGCAACCATTTCAGAACTCTGGAAATTTAGATGAAGGCACACAAAAAATTAAAAGTGTTTATTGAAGAAAACTACTGAGCCTCAATTAGAAAAGTGGGGTCTGTGACACTTTAACTTAGGGATATTCCCATCTCCCTACCAGCTCCTTGGCATAGTTTCATAAAGACCAGCAGCTTTGCTGCCACCAAGTGGGCTAACTTGATTTGGAACTCCAGAAAAAGCCCTGTCCCCAAGGCTTTGCCACGATTCGACCTGACTTGGAGCTCCAAGGAAAAGCTTTATTCTCAGGGCATTGTTGATAACAGAAGTCAGTAGCAGTCAGGGAAGGTAAATAGTATAGGTTCCTAGGGCTGTGATATAATCTGGGGCTAAAAAGAGTCCAGCCAAAAATTTTAAAAGATAATGTAGGGACTCACATGTCCACAGTGAACTATGAAAACCTCTGACATATTCCTAGATCTGGAAGGCTGTGTGCATGTTCAGGGCTGTGTGAACAGTCAAGAATGAGCATAGAGAGCTATGCTGATCCAGAAATGACACCTAGAAAGACGACTACAAATTAAACGAAATTAAAACAAACAAACAGAGATTTCATACTCTAGGAAATACAAACACTACAGAACTGGTCCAGGAAAGTTACTAAACAACAACAAAGAATCTAACCTCCAACAACAAAAAAAGTACAACAACAAACAGTAAGTAGGAAGGGAAGAATGACTAGATTTCAAAGTTACTGAAACGTATGTCTTGTATGTCCAGTTTTCAACAAGTACTGTGAGATATGCAAAGAAACAGGGAAATATAGCCTATATACAGGAAACAAAACAATCCAAAGAAACTAACCTTGAGGATACTCAAATGTTCAACTTAGTAGGCAGACTTTAAATCAGCTTTTATAAATATGTTCAAAGAGCTAAAGGACACCATGTTTAAAAAATTAAAGAAAAGTAGGACAACAATGTTTCACCAAATAGGTAATAGCAATAAAGAGACAGAAATCACTTTTAAAAAGAACCAACTAAAAATTCTGTAGCTAAAAAGTACAATAACTGAAATGAAATATTCAGAAGTTGGCCTCTATATTGGATTTGAGCAGGCAGAAGAAAGAACCAGCAACTTTGAATGTAAGTGAATAGAGAGTATTCTGTCTGAGGAACAGAAAGAAAATACAGAGAATAAAATGAACAGAGCCTGAGACACCTGTGGAACACCATCAAATAGACCAACATGTATGAAATGAGTCCTAGAAGGAGAGAGGAGAGTTAAAGAAGAAAATTATTGAAGAAATAATGGTCAAAAGTTCTATATCAAGCAAAGTTATCCTTCAAAAAGGTAATTGAAATAAAGACATCTCTGGGTAAATAAAAATGGAGTAAATTAATCTATAACAGACCTACCCTACAAGAAATATCAAAAGAAGTATTTCAGGTTGAAAATAAATGATATTCGATGGTAACTTGAATCCATACAAAGAAAGAAAGAAAACCAGTAAAAGTAATTACATAGGTAAGTATAATAGGAAATATAAATATAGTTTTTACTCTTTCTTCTCTTAACTGATTTTAAAAGGTAGTTATTTGAAATAATAATTATAAAACTGTATTATTGACTTTATAAGCAGTAATTTGTAGGATAATAATATCACGATGAGGGGATGACAGGGCCCTATATTGGAACAAAATTTCTGTATACTATTGAAACTAAATTAGTAATAATATGAACTATATTGTTTTAAGGTAAGAACAATACTCTCCAGAGCAACCACTAGGAAAATAAGTAAAAGAATAAAAAGAGTAAATAATCCATCAAAGGAATTAAAATGGTGCACTAGAAAATATCTAACAACCAAAGAAGGCAGAAAAGGGGTAACACAGTAACAAAGAGGATACAAGAAAACAAAAAGCAAAACAGGAGATGTAATTCAATCATATCAATAATTATGTTAATTATGTTAAAAAATGTATTTGGTATTCCAATCAAAAGGTAGAGATTATCAGACTAAATTTTAAAAAAAGATCCCACTATATGCTGTCAATAAGAGACAGATTTCAGATTCAAAGACGCAAATAGGTTGAAAGTAAAAAGATGATAAAGACACACCATGCATGCATACAGTAACCAAAAGACTGCTGGAAAGATTATACCAATATCAGAAAAATAACTTTAATATAAAAAGATTACTAGAGACAAAAGGGACATTTTATAGCAATGAAACAGTCAATTCATCAGGAATATATAACAATTCAAAGCAGATACGCACCTAACAACAGAGTCCCAAAACATATGAAGCAAAAACTGACAGAATTGTAAGGTGAAATAGACATTTCAACAATAATAGTTGAAAACATCAATTCTCCACTCTCAATAATTGATAGGACAATTGGACAGAAAATCAGCAAGGAGCCAGAAGACAAAAACAGCACTATCAACCAACTTGACTTAGCTGACATTAATAGAACACTCTCTCAGCAATGGCAGAATATATACACGTTCTTTACAAGTGCACCTGTACTTTTCTCCAGGACACAGCATTTTCTGTATCATAAAACAAGTCTAAATACACTAAAAGAGATTAAAATCATATAAAGTATGTTCTCAAAACATAATGGAATTAAATTAGGAATTTATTGTTTAAACCAGGAGACTTTTAAGAGGACTCAAGACTGATAATTACACCAGGAAAACAGACATAAATCAAAACTGACTTGAGCAAATTAAGGCTTGTGTTCATTCTGCCTTTGGCTGGGAATCCATTTCCCCATATTTCCCGCTCCCTCTGCTTCAGTCATCTCCAGAGTGAAACCTACCTCATCCTGTGAACTTTGACTCTGCAGCACCTTTTTCAGACCAGTTTAAACTGGGGCATTTCAGAAAACATGCACTTTATTTTCAAATGAATTTATTTTAAATTCCACTATGCTTCATCCCTATTTTAAGCTATTTTAAAAACATAGATTACGTCAGAATTTTTACATTTTTTTTATTAAACCACATGACAAAAGCTGTGCTATGGGAACTTTTTAAGAAGAGCTTGGCTTTACCCTTTCGTTGCATACAGCTACTGACCTTGTCTTGGCCTTGGGAATACTTGACAATTTAAAATGGTTAATTTCTAGTTGTAAGATCTTTCTGGAAGTTCCATGCTTTACTAGAAATGTATACCATGCCAAATCTCAAACATCCTAAAATCTTCACAAGGTAAATAAGACGGGAAAAGAAATTTCCACTTTTCTCACCTATTGTTTTTGCTTACAGGACTGAGCCAATGGAGCGTGACTGTATGGGGGGGAGTTTCTTAGCAGAAGTATTCTAATTGGAATAAATTGGGAGATTGGGATGGACATATATACAATAATATGTATAAAATAGATAACTAATAAGAACACGCTCTATTAGAAAAAAATTAAAAGTTCAGAAATACATAAATAAAATTGCATGCTTTGAAAAAATGCAATGAAGGACCATAAAAAAAAATTATTCTAACTGAAGTATCTGGGCATGACAAGGGCAAAGGCAATGTAAATGTCATTCAAAACCACTCTTCTTCTGACTTCCTGAGCATTGTCTGTGAGAGAAAGTAGTTTGAATATTTTTGTGACCCTTTAACTTGATACTGAAACTAACAGTATACCTCTGTACCTCCAAATGTTTAATAGTTAATGATTTTATATTCTTCAGCAGTAAAGCAGAGAAGCAAACCAGTAGGAGATATAGATATAGATCTGTAAATATATAGATATATGTGATAGACATACATACGTATTGCTCATACACTATGGGAGCTGGCCAGGCAAGTTCAAAGTCTACAGGGCAGGCCATTAGGAAGGGACTGTTGGGAGCAGTCTGGAACTACAGGGACACAGGCCAAAGATGTTTGCCCACAGGTGGAAATCTTTTCTCTTTCTCCATATGTCTCTCTGTCTCTCTCCAGAAAGTCTCAAGCCAGTTTTTGAGGCTTTACATCTGATTAGGTCAGGCCCACTGAGGAAAATGTCCTAAACTTAAAGTCAACTGATTAGGGATTCTAATTACATCTACAAATTCCTTCACAACAGCACCTAGATTTATATTTGATTAAATAATTGGGGACAATAGCCTAACCAAGTTGACAAATCAAAATGCCACCACAGTCTTCCCCTTGTCAACTTGGCACCCATACACATCTCTTAAATCATATTTAATCTCCAAATAAAGACAGTAACAAAGTTATATTTCTGCTTAAAATGATACAACTAACCTAACTACAACCCAAAACGTGCTAACACTTTCACCAGAAGAGAGCACAACGTCTTTCGGTGCTGTACACTCATGTTTTGATATCTTATAACTTAAATAATGAGATATAAAATTAACTATTATTAACATCCTTTATATTAGGTAAGGGGATAATAGAGGAAAGAAAACAACAATATTTGTATACACACAAAAACATATTCACACCAAAATAAAGAAGAAATATTCATAACTGTTAGACTCCTCATTTTTGAAACTGGCCATATGGTTGTAGCTGGTATTTACAAATACTTCCTTCCACTAATTATTTCATATTCACTTTACCCTCATCAAGCATTTCAATTAGTCATGGTGTTTTGCCTGACAGGCTGACCCAGACTCATTCCTGGGGGGTTTCTGCTGAACTGCGTTGTTGAAGTTTTCCATTGGCTTTAATTACAGGACATGAAAATACTAAAAGATTCCTTTTGAGACCTCCTGTATTTTAGGCATACTCTTCCTAACGTCTCTTGTGGAGCATCAGTCCAATTTCCCCATGGTCATTAGGGTTAATCACCCAGCCAGCACAGTCAGTCTCTTTCCTGGCTTGTTGATTCAGAGGCCTGAGTCCCAAATGGCTGGTTGCCAGTCTTATCTCTGTTTGCAATGGAATCCTTGTCATGACCCCAGGTAGAAGCATTCCTCCCTTTGGAACTGAGACCTCTAGACGAGCAGAATCTAAGGTCAAGGAGAATAGAACCAAAATCTTTCTAGGTATTGTTGCTGCCAAAATCTTGGCTCTCTGTGCACTAATGCTGAATAGAAATACGGAGACAGAGTTTTGGAGGAAAAAGAAAAAGAGCAGCTTTATTCTTTGCCAGGCAAAGAGGGAACACAGCAGGCTAGCACCTCAAGAACTGTACACACCCCTCCCTGGGGAAATAGAAGAAGACTTATAGGTGGGGTTCACAGTCTGGGGTAGGTGATAAGGATCAAAGTAGTGAAGGTCTTGCATTTTTATTATTCCTGAATTATTTCAAAGCAGTCACAGCTGGCATCAGGCAGCCCAGTAATAGGGTCCATTTGTCTCTGGATTATTGGCCCACAACCTTCTTTCTGAAATGCAGAATGCTACAAGGGGTGATTTGCTACAAGGGAATGTAGGGGGTATAAACACCAGGTGCAGGATGTAATTCAAACCGAGTCAGAGTGTTAGAGGTTAGACTTGTGAAGGACAAGTCTAGCTACAAGTGTTTGTTAATAGTAACTGCTAAGGAATAACTAAGATTGTTTAACTCTTTCAGGCCTGTTTATGCTGTTTCCCCAGCCTGTTTATTGTTTTCGTATTTTCCTTGTTTATCAGAAAAGTCTCATTTCTATTTTTGCTGCAACATTGTCACCTAGCTGGTGTCATAGCTGAGTCTTTGAAGGCTGCTATAACAAATTACCATAGAGTGGGTGGTTAAAACAATAAACATTTATTTCACAAAATTCTGGAGAATGGCAGGTCCAAGGTCAAGGTGCTGGCAGATCCAGTGTCTGGTGAGGGCCCTCTTCCTGGTTTTCAAATGGTTGTCTTCCTGTTGGGGTGCATTGATATTTCTGAATTATGATTTTTCTCTGGGTATATGCCCAGGAGTGGGATTGCTGGGTCATATGGTAGTTCTATTTTTAGTTTTTGTTTGTTTGTTTGTTTTTTGCGGTACATGGGCCTCTCACTGTTGTGGCCTCTCCTGTTGCGGAGCACAGGCTCTGGACGCGCAGACTCAGTGGCCATGGCTCACAGGCCCAGCTGCTCCACGGCATGTGGGATCTTCCCAGACCGGGGCACGAACCCACGTCCCCTGCATCGGCAGGCAGACTCTCAACCACTGCACCACCAGGGAAGCCCTATTTTTAGTTTTTTAAGGAACCTCCATACTATTCTCTATAGTGGCTGTACCAATTTACATTCCCACCAACAGTGTAGGAGGGTTTCCTTTTCTCCACACCCTCTCCAGCATTTAGTTTTTGTAGATTTTTTGATGATGGCCATTGTGACAGATGTGAGGTGATACCTCATTGTATTTTTGATTTGCATTTCTCTAATAATTAGTGATGTTGAGCATCTTTTCATGTGTTTTTTGGCCATCTCTATGTCTTCTTTGGAGAAATGTCTATTTAGGTCTTCAGCCCATTTTTTGATTGGGTTGTTTGTTTTCTTGTCATTGAGCTGCATGAGCTGTTTGTATATTTTGGAGATTAATGCCTTGTCAGTTGCTTCATCTGCAAATATTTTCTCCCATTCTGAGGGTTGCCTTTTTGTCTTCTTTATGGTTTCCTTTGTTGTGCAAAACTTTTAAGTTTCATTAGGTCCCATTTGTTTATTTTTTTTTGTATTTTCATTACTCTACAAGGTGGGTCAAAAAAGATATTGCTGCAATGTATTTCAAAGAGTGTTCTTTCTAGACTTCTATAGTGTCTGGCCTTACATTTAGATCTTTAATCCATTTTGATTTTATTTTTGTGTATGGTATTAGGGAGTGTTCTAATTTCATTCTTTTACATGTAGCTGTCCAGTTTTCCCAGCACCACTGTTTGAAGAGGCTGTCTTTTCTCCATTATATATTCTTGCCTCCTTGATCATAGATTAGTTGACCGTATGTGCATGGGTTTATCTCTGGGCTTTCTATCCTGTTCCATTGACCTATAATTCTGTTTTTGTGCCAGTACCATACTGTCTTGATTACTGTAGCTTCATAGTATAGTCTGAAGTCAGGGAGCCTGATTCCTGCAGCTCCATTTTTCTCTCTCAAGATTGTTTTGGCTATTCAGGATCTTTTGTGTTTCCACACAATTGTAAAATTTTTTGTTCTAATTCTGTGAAAAATGCCATTGGTAATTTGATAAGGATTGCATTGAATCTGTGGATTGCTTTGGGTAGTACAGTCATTTTCACAATATTGATTCTTCTAATCCAAGAACATGGAATACCACTCCATCTGTTTGTGTTGTCTTTGATTTGTACCATAGTTTTTTAAGCTGTTACCTTTGGAGGAAACTTAGTAAATGTTACATGGGATTTCTTTGTATCATTTTTACAAGTTCATGTGAATCTACAATTATATAATTTTTTAAGTTTAATTTAAAAATTACAATGATTTTCAAAAAAAAATCCAGAGGGAAGAAAACCAAATGAAAGTTAAATTGATACCTTCTCCACAATATATGAGAGACCAGAGGATAATGACAGTTAAGAGAAAATAACTTTCAAATTGAATTCTATATGCAGGACTATATTTTAAGAAAGAAAATTCACCAGAGACGTTTTTAGGTTAATAAAAATCTGAGATTTGGGTGCCAAATGATCCTCACTAAAAGAAATTCTAGGAAGTGGAAGAAGATCTTAGAAGGAAGTTTTGATATAGAAGATTGAAATGAGAGCAAAAATGTTGCAACCATGTTGATAATTCCAAACTCACACTGAGCACACAAAACAATTTAAAAATTGCCTAATATGTGGGAAGAAAATTAAAGATAAACATGAATTCCTGGACAATTATAGCATGGGATATACCAGAAAGCAGCTGCCTGATTGGAGTTAACATATTCTTATATGCTACATTATACATTTTGATGGAGTAAAGATTTTATAACTTAATCCTGGCAAGCCTTAAGGAGCCTTCATTATAAGAACTAATGGTGACCATTCAATATATTTACTTGTGGATCTAAAATGAAAAGGGTGGGAACGAGGGTAGAATTATAGTGCGCAAATGTTAAATACCATGACAGAGCAGAGAGAATTGCACTGATGAGAGGAAGAAGGAGAGAGAAAGGGGAAAATGAAACTAGTCCATTGACTGCTGTAGAGATAGTAGGTAAAAGTCAGAGTAGGGCATTCAAAACAGCCAAACTGTTGAAAGATTAGACAAGAAAAAGTATTACAAGCATCAGAACAAAAACACAAAACTCCTTGTACTCCAGAAATGAATTCTAAAAAGAGCAAAGAAGACACACTATACAGAGAAAGTTGAGACCTTGTACCAAAGTAAGTCTTATTGTAAAGGTAAAGAACTTACCTCTTCTATCAAAAGGAAAATATTTTCAAATACATTCATAAAGCAGAACTAAACTCTATGATACAGAAAAAACACACACAAAAGCCAGTGATCCAAAAAGGCTACATATAAAGTTATCAGCAAAGATATACCAGGCAAATGAAAACTAGAAGAAAGCAGAGTTTGAAATCCTGACATTGAGTATGGTAACATTCAGGCATAAAAAGATTAAACATGACAAACCACAATGAAAAGCAAAGATACAACAGTTAGAATACCTAGAAATACACCAAAAATTGTGACCATAACCCATGCAAAGTAGAAATTACAGAAGATGAAAGGAGACTGATATAAATGCATACACATTAAAAACTTTAATATTAGGACAAAATAAGGCAAGAGAGCAAAAAGTAAGTAAAGATTAAAAAAAACCTAAAAATCATAATGGTGTAGGTCTTATGATGTATTTTGACATTACATGCTCATAACTGATAATAGACTTTCTTCTCAAATACACTGGGACCAGCCACAAAATTAATCACATATTAAGTTACTTAGTGATATTAAGAAATATTAGTATATTTATAAAGTAGAAGGTTCATAAATAACACTCTGATGATAAAACTAGAAATTAAAAACCAAAATTTGGAAAAGTCCCTTCTAATTGGAAATTTAAAAATTCTTCTATTAATTAACACAAGGATGAAGGGAGATGCAGAAATTGTCAAAATTTCTAGAAATCAAGGGTAATTTAAAATTACACATAAAATTCTATGGGATACATTTAAGGCACATCAGAAGAAAATTCATATTCTTAAACACATATCAATACAGATGAAAAAAAGCAAAAAAAGAATTAAATTCCCACTCAAAAATCTAGAAGTAGAACAATGAAATAAACCAAAAGAAAACACAAGGTAAGTAAAACAAAAATAAAAGCAGAATTTAATTGTATATCACATATAAAAACAGTAGATCTAACTAATGAATCAGAACTCTGGGGATTAATAAAATGAATTATACAAGCCACTTAAGAAAAAATAGGGGAACGTACACAAAATAAGACACAAATTACATATACAGAGAAAACCAAAAAGAAGTCACAAAAGACTACTTAGCACACCTTTATTCAATAACATTGAAACATTGATGAAATGGACAATTTCTTGCTGAAATTGACTCCAGTAGAGATAGAAAGTTAAGGTCAATTTTCCATGGAAGAAAAAAGAGAACTTTATCAAGAAAATTCTACACATACATAAACGTGCGCACACGCACACATACACACAAAGAGCCCAGATGTCTTCACAGGGGAATTCTACTAAACTTTTGGATACCTTAGAATCCCAATTTAAGTAAATTGTTTCAAAGTATAGAAAATGAAGAAAAACTTCCAATTTTATTTTCAACTGTGTAAGAACTGTTCAATATCAGGAAATTCGATAATATAATTCAGTTACTAATCACCTATGGGGAAAATCATTCGAGTAACTCCATTGTTGCTGCAAATATGATAAATTTCAATACCCATTTCTGATTTGTTTGAAAAAAAACTTCAAAACAATTATTTATGGGTATCTCCTTTCTCCTCCTTCTGTTTGTCTGTCTCTTTCTCATTAAGATACCCTAGAGAACTGTCTACTGTAATTTGGAATAAGAAATTTTCTCCACTACTTCCTCTATTCTTTAATTAATTAATTAATTAATTAGTTAATCTTTGGCTGCATTGGGTCTTCGTTGCTGTGCACAAGCTTTCCCTAGTTGCAGGGAGTGGGGGCTACTCTTCACTGGGGTGTGCAGGCCTCTCATTGTGGTGGCTTCTCTTGTTGTGGAGCATGGGCTGTAGGGTGCACGGGCTTCAGTAGTTGCAGCACACAGGCTCAGTAGCTGTGGTGCATGGGCTTAGTTGCTTTGTGGCATGTGGGATCTTCCTGGACCAGGGCTCGAACCCATGTCCCCTGTTTTGGCAGGTGGATTCTTAACCACTGTGCCACCAAGGAAGCCCTCCCCTATTCTTTATCATCATACTTAACTGGAAAACACTAGAGAATCAATGAGCAATTAACTCAAGCATCAAGGGAATTCAAAAAGCAAGCAGGATATAAAAATAATATAAAAATAACAAATGTTTATATGCATGAATAATAACCAATTAGAGGACACTGTGGAAGAGAAAACACCATTTACCAAAGAAATAAGGAGATAAAGTTCTTACAAATAAACTTAACAAGAAATATGAAAACCTTATATGAAGTACTCATGAACAAATAGAAAAAATATTTCTTGTTATTGTAAAGGACAACTGAACATCATAAAGATGTGGATTCTCCTTAAGTTAATTTATCCATGTAATAGAACTCCAATAAAATATGAAAATAGTTTTTTTTCTGAGGCTACACAAGTTGAGAATAATGTTAATCTGGAAAAATTAATATGTGAGAATACTTGAAAATACTGACCAAGAAAACTAGGAGCTAACACTGGCCCAAACAGATATTAACACATAGTACAAAGTGTTTATAATTAAAATGGTGATACATATTAGTAGTAAAGCAGTCACTAGAATTAAATGAAAATTCAAAACCGGATCTAGGTACATATAGAAATTTAGTATATGATAAAGTATTTAAACCAGTACGGCAAAGTTGAGCTTTTGAATAAGTAGTGTGGGTAGATCTGGATAACCATCTGGAAAATGTCAAAATAGCATCATGCCTCACATAATACATAAGAATGTACTCCAAATGGATTAGAGATATAAATGTAAAAAATGATCAGAATAAATCATGAGTGAATTCTTTTATAACTTGAGTGTAGGGGGAAGGTTTACAACTATGTATTTAAATTGAGATGCAATAAAATACTGATAAATTTTACTACAGAAAAAATTTTTAAATTTGCATGATGCAAAAAATACAAGCAAATCAAATGAAAAATGACAAGTGGGAAGAAACTATTTGCAACATATACCATGGGAAAATATAAATTCTCAAAATTTGAAGACAAGATATGAAGAAATCTTATAGAAAAATGTGCAAAGGGCATGAAAAGATAACTTGCTAAAATATAAAATGGCCATAAATATTTTAAAATGTTCAATATTACTCATAACAGGAAAAATGAAAATTAGAACTATGTTGAGATACCATTTCTCACCTCAGTTCAAAGCAACGATATTTCAATACAGTTAGATCATGTTTTCTAAATATTATTTTTAATTAAAAGAACCAGGGAGAAAGTATGGATTCAAGGGCTGAGAAAAGGAAATTATGAGTGAGCCTGGAAAATCTTCTTGTGCAAGAAAGTAAGGACATGCTCAAAAATACATTGGAGATGGGCTTCCCTGGTGGCTCAGTGGTTGAGAGTCCGCCTGCCAATGCAGGGGACACAGGTTCGTGCCCCGGTCTGGGAAGATTCCACATGCTGTGGAGCGGCTGGGCCCGTGAGCCATGGCCGCTGAGCCTGCGCGTCCGGAGCCTGTGCTCCGCAACGGGAGAGGCCACAACAGTGAGAGGTCCGAGTACTGCAAAAAAAATAAAAATAAAAAAATACATTGGAGATATGCTAAAAGGAGTCAGATGTCAGCTTGAAGAGGCCCCTACCGTCTAAATCTTGGATAACTTGAGAATAACAGTAAGAACAGTAATGGACTAAAATGTATTAAGTAAGACAAAAAGTCATGAGTCCATACTAAAAATAGTAAGAGAGGAAGAGGGAAAGTGCTTCCTCACAATATAATACCAACTCATAAATGCAGAAGAAACAATCGAGTTAGCAAATCTCCATTTTACAACCAGCAGGCAAGAATCACCAATGAAAGCTAAAACTAAAATGGTTAAATATTCTTAAAGAGTTCCCTCTAAGAATATTTAACAAGGGCTTCCCTGGTGGCGCAGTGGTTGAGAGTCCGCCTGCCGATGCAGGGGACACGGGTTCGTGCCCCTATCCCGGAAGATCCCACATGCCGCGCAGCGGCTGGGCCCGCGAGCCATGGCCGCGGAGCCTGTGTGTCCGGAGCCTGTGCTCCGCAACGGGAGAGGCCACAGCAGTGAGAGGCCCGCGTACAGCAAAAAAAAAAAAAAAAAAAAAAAAAAAAAAAAAAAAAAAAAAAAAAAAAAAGAATATTTAACAATATAAAATGAAAAAAAGCAACTTCACAGGGGAGAAGGCTGGCAGGTACCAACTTAACCAAGGGATCAACATGACCCATAGTAGGACAAACCAGCATTATGTGCCCCCGATGTGATGCTCTGAGAAAAGCAACATTACTTACATCGTATCTCTGCCAAAAATACATAACCTGAATCTGATCAGGATGAAACAGCAGATAGACTCAAACTGAGCTGCATTCTACAAGATCACTTGCCACTACGGATATTGTCACGATATTATGAAAGACCATGAAACAAGCTGACTTATATGGAAATGCAAAGAGCCTAGAACAGCCAAAAGAATAAATTCAGAGTACTAAGAAATAGATATTCAGAACAATTTTAAAGCTATAGAAATAAAAAAAACATGGTAATGATGCAAGTTTAGACAAATAGATCAAGAGAACAGAGCTCAGAAAAAGATGCATTCATATATGGTCACCTGATTTATACAAGTTGAGTGGTAAAAAGATGGTGTTTAAAAAAAATCATGCTAGAGAAATTGGGTATATCAGTATGGAAGTAAATAAACATTGACTCATAAATAAAATCACACACTAAAATTAATTAGAAATGAAACCTAGACCTAAAAGGAGCTTTCTTATTCAAGCTTTTAGAAGAAAACATAGTAGACTATTTTTATAACCTCTGGGTAGGCAATGATTTGTTAAATAGGATGCAAAGCAATAATGTTAATAAAAGACACTATTTGCAGAAAGTAAAGGCAAACCATCAACTGAGAGAAGCTATTCATCACACACATTAAAGGACTCATATCAAGAATACAAGAAGCTTCTATAAACAAAAAGAAGACAAACAGCCTAGTTTAAAAATGGGGAAGAGACTTGAATGATACTTCGTAAAAGAAGATATTTTAATGGCTGGCAAGACGTTGAAAGGAGCTCAATGAAATTAAAACCAGAATGAAATATCAGAATGGTTATAATCAAGAAGAATGACAAGGCCACATTTCACGGCTATGTATGGAGCTCATACAGAGCCAATAGGTGGTAATGGATACAGCTACTTTGGAAATCTCTTTAGTAATGTTTATGATCACTAAACATACACCTTCCCTGTGATCTAAAAAAAATTTTTAGTCAGATAACCAAGAGAAATCAGCACATATGCCCACCAAAAGACATGTACGAATATGTTCATGTCAGCTAAATATTGTGTGCTATACTGAATACCACAGTGAAATACCATGCACAGAATAAGCAGTAATGGATGCCTGCTACCTGCAGCAACATGGATGCATCCGGAACACATTTTGTAGGATGAGAGCCAGAGGTTACATAGAACACAGTACACGAGTCTATGTGAGATTCAAGAGCAGGCAAAACCAGTCTGTTGCGATGGAACATGGAATAGTGGTTACCAGGGTCGGTGGTAGCAGTGAAGCTAGCTCAGCGCCCGGGAGGGGGCACCGGAAAAATGTTCTGTATCTTAATCTGGACAATAGACACATGCTATTCTTATACATGTGGTATATACGTACGTAAAAATTCACTGAGCCATACTTTTAAGATGAGTGCATTTTGTTGTATGTGTATTATCCCTTGATAATAACATTATTTAAAAGTTGAGAAGAGAAAGTTTTTTTTTTAACCACAAAACATCATTATACAATTCAGAAGTAAAGTTTTGAGAGTGGAAGAGATTTTATTCAAACAGAAAACCCAGAAGCAATAAAGAATAAGATCAGCTGATGCAGCAGTTCGGTTTTATTCAGCACCACAGCTCGCTAGTTCCTTCACGCCTGTAGGAGGTGAAGTGAGGCCAGGCAAGGAATTCTGAGAGGTATTTCTTGAAGAAGCCGCAAGAGGATCCCTAGCCCAGGCAGTCAGTCTCGCCGCCCTCTCGGGCTCCCTCCCTCCTCCTGCCAGACGCAGCGGCCAGCCCAGGTCTTCCCGGGAAACGCTGAGTCTGAATCAGATGCCAGCACTCGAAACAAACAGCAAGCATAGCTAGAGGATGCTTGATATTCACATAAGTGCATGTGCTCCAACCCTTACCTCTTCCTTAGGTTACTTTTTATTTACCCTTTCCTGAGAACTTGGGGAATGGAATGCAAATGCCGGGCGCCAAGTGGAACAGAACTGTCAGGTTCTCTACTGCTGAAGATGGAGAGGACAGAGGCAAAAAAAAAAAAAAAAAAAAAAAAAAGAGAGTGAGCACTGCTCATGCTCCGTAAAGCATTTCTTCCCCCCCACTTCCCTCCCTCCCTATTTGCTCCTCCCTCTCTATTTGCTCCCCGCACCCTCCCTCGGTCAAGCTGGGCCAGGCAGGAAAATAAGCCAGAAAGCTTTTCTTTTGAAGATTCTAGATTCTTGACCTTGAATTTTGCTTTCACACTTCTGCCCAGAAAGCTTGCTTTGAATTTGCCTTTCCTCAACTCATTTAGCGTTAAAAAAAAAAAAAAAAATCTTGTTCCAGGCAGCACCATGGGAAGGGGGGCTTTCTATGGTAAAATGTTCAATTCTATCAAGTTGACCCACTAAGTCTAATAAATGGGGCCAAGTACCAGAAGAGATCATGCTACACTCATTCATGATAACAACAGATTGAAAATATGCAAGAAAGGAAAAGACTAAACAACAAAGGGATGTAAAAAGAGCATCACATTTTCTTTCCCACTGTTTGTGTTGTAAAAACTTCATTGGACACTTCTCACTATACTGATATTTTGCAAAAACATTCACGTATCAGTCTGTTCTATGACAAACAACTTGTAAGCATTTGTACGCATGCTCAAATAATAAAGAATACAGCAAGGAATCTGAAACTTTGCTCGAAGAACCAAACAACAAATGTTTACTGAGCTCCTATTCATCTGAGAAGTAGTATGGCATAGTGGTTAAGAGATGCTGGAGCCTGCTACCTGGGTGTTAACTCCCAGTCCTCAACCTCCTAGCTGTGTGATCTTAGGGAAATGACTTAACTTCTCTGTGTGTTTTCTCCATCTTTGAAATGGGAATAGTATTGTGAGAGTTAAAATTAGTTCATTTATATAAAGCTTTCACATTAGCCCTGGGCCCCTATTATGTTATCAATGTCTGTTATTTTACCCAAGTTCCTATTACTGTGTTTAAAACTGAGGCATAGATGAATTGTTTCTTTTTACATGCAGTTTTCTTGCAGCGCACATAAGAAGTATGTGGAGACTTGACATATTTCCATATGCAATTAACGAATGATAAGTCATCATCTAACTGATTTTTAAAAAAATAAATTTATTTATTTATTTTTGGCTGCATTGGGTCTTCATTGCTGTGCATGGGCTTTCTCTAGTTGCAGTGCATGGGCTTCTCATTGCGGTGGCTTCTCTTTTGCGGAGCATGGGTTCTAGGTGTGCGGGCTTCAGTAGTTGTGGCATGCGGGCTCAGTAGTTGTGGCACACAGGCTTAGTTGCTCCGCAGCATGTGGGATCTTCCCCGACCAGGGCTTGGAACCGGTGTCCCCTGCATTGGCAGGCGTATTCTTAACCACTGCACCACCAGGGAAGTCCCCATCTAACTGATTTTTAAAGTGCTCAATTGCAGTGTGGGATAGAGAAAATGAAAGATTAGGACAGAGTATGATAAAGGCTCATACTCCCCTGAAGCTGGGAGAAGTGTTAAAGGTGTTGAAAATGGCAGAATGTAGGAATGTTGGAAGTCTTCTTAGTGTCAGGACCTGAGTGAGAGAGATGTGGAAGGCAGGGGAGGATGTCAGAAGGAGTCCTGGGAAGGGATGAGCTGGAGCAAGCTCAAGGCGACACAGAGACAGATAGAGACAGGAAGATGGCAATGCAAAGAAGGCCACAGCTCCACTGTTAATGTGTGTATATATATATATATATATATATATATATATATCCTCATCACTAACAACTTCACTCTACTTCATGACGACGTTCATGTTGTTGAACCCAGAAATAAGAGGGAAACACCAGGCAATTTTCAACTTACCCTTGCATATATCCTGTGAACAATATATTAAAGAAACATCACAACTTTATAATTCTATGAATAGTAGTTCAAAATAAAAAAATACTTTCTAAGAACTATCTTTTTTTTTCCAATATAAAAGACAACTTCTGGGCTTCCCTGGTGGCGCAGTGGTTGAGAGTCCGCCTGCCGATGGAGGGGACGCGGGTTCGTGCCCCGCTCCGGGAAGATCCCACGTGCCGCGGAGCGGCTGGGCCCGTGAGCCATGGCGGCTGGGCTTGTGCGTCCGGAGCCTGTGCTCCGCAGTGGGAGAGGCCACAGCAGTGAGAGGCCCGTGTACCGCAAAAAAAAAAAAAAAAAAAAAAAAGACAACTTCTTAGTGGATGTATTCTAAGGTACTCTGACACTGTAATTCTTATATGGTGAAAGACTAACATTCTTAATGATTATTACTAATGAAAACATAAATGCAATTTTCAGTCTGTGAGTTTTTGAAAAGCTATTGAATGAAGTGCGCTTCATAGTTAAACCACATGAAACGTCTTTTGCTCTTTTATCTAGGTAGGGATCTTTGTCTCCTACCTTCAACACCCTTTTTCACCACTGCTGTTTATTGGTATGTATTAGTCTCTCTGTGTGCGAAAGGTACACATCGGGGGTGCTTTTTTCCAAATACTCCCCAGCATGCCACTTTTCCTCGCAGAATCTCAGCAGTGTGCGGAAGGGGTTCAGTCGATTTAGCACGACGTGTGCGAAGGAAGGGCTTCTCAGCAGACCGTCTTGCTCCTTCGCCAGGGCGCCTAGGTAGGGACGCTCTGGGAGGTCAGGGAGCACGGAGAACCGCTACATAGTGTTGAATTGCGGGGAGGAGGGCATCCCGTCGGGCTCGAGGGCTCTTTTCGGACTACCGGGTGCCTATCCCGGGGCCCTCCCTCAGGCTCCCGGCGGGATCCCCGAGCCTCCCCGCCCCCGCCCCCGCCGGGCCCCGCCCCCTTCCTGGCTCAAACTACGGGTCCTTTCAAACCTAGCTTTCTTCGCCTCGCGCATTGTCAAACGTGTAATTGGGGGAACTCCACCCAGCCGGGGCCTCCTCTGAGTCGCCGGTAGCGGCCGCCTCCCCGCCCCCACCCCGGAGCGCACGGCGGCCCCACAGCGCGCGCAGAGCCCACCGCTCTGGCAGCGGCGCGCGGCGCGGCTCGCGCCTCAGGGCGGGGTGGGCTGCTGCGGGCCGCGGGTCTTCTGGGCCAGGGACCGCCGGCGCCCACCTGCTCCCGCCTGCTGGCTGCGCGGACCCGGCGCCGGTGCGCGGGCGGGGGCTGTGCGCCGCGGGGACCGGGTGTCCCGCGTGAGCCAGGCGGAGCCGCGCGCAGACCCGCCGGCCGTCGGGGGCGCGGCCGGCCGCCAGAGCCCGCACCTGTCCCACCGCGGCGGCCCGGCGCCCGAGTCGCGCTACGGTAGGCGACATCGGAGGTAGCGAGGGCGCGGAGAACCGGCGGAGGCGAGGCCCGCGCCCCGGAGGAAGCCGCGCTCGGCCCGAGGCCTCGGACGCTGAGCCCCACGTTCCGCGGCACCATGGCCCCGAAGCTGCTGTTGCTCCTCTGCCTGTTATCGGGCTTGCACGCACGGTAAGTGGCGCCCGGGCTCCGCATCTCCGGAGGCTCCGAGACTGGAGGGAGGGCGGCGGGGGGCGCTGTCCCCCGGCCCCGAGTCGCCGGCGTGCCCCGCCATCCGTCGTCTGGGCTGCGGCATATCCTGCTAGGGCCGCGGGGAGGAGACGGGAAGTCGGCCGGGACCCTACCTGTCCCATCTACCCCGGACATGGCCATCTGCCTCTCCGGGCTGGGCGACTGCAGCCTTCTCTGCAGCCTGAAACATGGGGACTCTGCGATTAATGGGCTCTTCTCCTGAAGCTTTTAGGATCTGGTGGTTTTAAGAGGTTTTGAAAACCAACATCATAGGGGAAAGCCTGTGTCTACCTCCTACCCCTCCCCCAAGTGTTTCAGCGCTGTGTGCGCGCGCGCGCGCACACACACACACACACACACACAGACACAGACACACAGCACACACAGCACACACAGCACACACAGCACACACAGCAACATTCTGTATCATTTCCATCACTGAAATTTCCCAGGACCCAGGAGTTACGGTTTCCTACCTGCCCAGTTTAAACCGGTCTTTGTGAGGAGCAGCCGGGCTGGAGGCAGGTGGAGGAGGACTGGGGCAAGGTGGACAGCTGAGAGCCCTGCTTCTCAGAAAGGATTTCCTTCCCAGGTCCTGCGAGCACACGCACAGTACACATATGCACCCCTTCTACATGAGCCACTTTTCACACACGGGAGCATGCACAAACCTACCCCTATAAAGCAAGCATGTTGAAATTGATAATGTTTTCTACCTAGTAACTGTAAGAAATTACCTCACCGTAGATACCCCAACCTTCCTCCCAGGACACCAACCACCTAATGGGAGCTTAGAAATGCTCCAGGAAGAGATGAAGATGGCTCATGAGTGTGGAAAGACAGTGGGACCAGAGGGGTTAAACACTGTTGCTGTGAATATAACTGGAGATTCTGGGTTTGGTTCCTTTAATTCTGTCTCGGGCTAGATCTTTAGCCCAGAACTTGAAGACTGCCCTGTGCTTTACAAATTAGAGCAGCTCCCTTCCTCCCATCCCACTCACCACCCCAAGAATCTCAGGGCATCCCTACCCTCAAAACACTTTTGTTCTGACACCATCTTCTTTTCCTAGATCTGGGAGCTAGAAATCTAGAGAGCCTTCCTGTGGGCTATAAGCCTTGCAGTTGTTAGCAGGCAATACCTAGAGGTCTTGCATGTTCATTCACATTTGTGAAGTACCAAAGAACTAGGAAGGTACATTAACAAATCCTACAAGACGTGAATGTGAATGGGTCATAGTTCTCCCTCCCTACCTTTGACAGACCCTGAGGAAGAAAGTCCTGGCCCTCCCCACTGCACACTGCTGGTCTTTGCTAAGAGTTGAGAGTGAGAAAGGCAGATTGTGTGTGCTCGGGAAGGCAGACTCACGGCAGCTCTTCCAATCAGGCTGCACACTCCTTGGGCCTTCAACTGAAGTTTCTTCCTGTCTAAGGAGCTAGCTGGGAAGGGAGATGGAAGTGCGCTCTCTGAGGTAGATCATGCCTGGATGTATCTCTGTTTAGAAGCAGACAACACCAGGCACAATGTGGAGGTCCCAGGTCATATACAGATCTGAGGTTATATCTAATCGACCTCCCTACTGCCACCGACTGGATGCAGTGACCTGCAGTTCAGGGTTAGATCATCAGCTGTTTAGATCTATAGATACATGTTAGAAGGAAACCCGCTATTGTCTTCATTACTTTATGTGCTTAGTAGGAAGGTATCTGGGTGTCTAACTTGAAGCGCTCAGGTGTCTAGGGATTCCCAAACACACATACAATCTCTGGGGATTCTTCATCCTTTCATTTTGCCAAGGCAGGTGTAACAACTTTAATATGTTCTATGTCTGGGTTGATTCCATGGCCTTGATAATAGAGGTTGCATATCAGTTTTAAAAAAATCCAAGTTTTAAACTAATTTTATTGCTGTATACCTCTCCTTTGAAAGTGTCTTTGCTCTTTGAATGGGTTTTACAGACGTGAAGTAATCTGATGTCCAGCATCACCTTTCAAAACTGTTATTAATTCGAGAGGGTTCTCATTTGCACTCTGGCATGCCTTCCTGGTGTTGAAGAGCCCTAGAGAAGGCTCTGACAGTTGTGCTCCATGGTGATGGCTTGGCAACTCCGTGGGGAGAAAATAACCCATTCTGACACTTATGGAGGAGCTTATTCTACATTAAAACACATTAAGTCACACCTGGACCTTGGTGATACCATAAGCGGATGGCTAACTGCTTTCTGAGGTTTCGGAGCTCCTTTTTATGTTTATAGATGCATCCAACTTTGTCTCTGCCCTTGTAGTTGAAGAGAATGTGTAAGACATGAAAATACCATATGATGGCTGAGCTGTCAGTACATCACCAATTTGTTTTTAAGAAAAAGGTAATGATGGTGTTTAGGACCCAACAATCCTGATAACAGAACACTGATGAAGATTATATATAACCCACTTAGAATTTAGAAAAATAGAACATTTTTGTTTTATTCACATTCTGGTGAGTCCCTGAGATTGGGTTTTCGTCAAAGGGAGGATTTTCCTTTGGGCTGGTGGTCCGGCACTAGCACTGGGAAACTTCGATTTCATTCTCTGAAGTCCTGCAGCAAACTGACATGGCATCAAGATTGGGAGGAGCCCAGTGTCGGCCCAGAGCATCGCTGCCTGTGTGCTGCCCGCTGTCCCCCCCAACCCAGCCACGGAGCCGCGAGTGTCCCATTTTTACCTCCCGAAGGGGAAGGGGCAGGAGAGGATGCTGCAACTGTTCCTTTCTTTGTCTCCTCCCTCACCTACACGGAGCTAAGAAGCTTACGCAATTTTAGGAAAACCCTCTCATCACCACTTGACTGCTAGAGGGAGAATTAGTCTCATTATAATACCTGTTATTGACATAGCTCAAAGTATTTTTCAGAAACTAAGGCTGTGTATACAGAAAACTGATGAACAGTTAGTGTGCTCCTTCTGTGAACATATGAGTGTTGGGGCAAGAGAAGATACAGAGCATGGAGAGCATGGTCTGGTCTGTGCTGGTGAGCTGTCTCTGGGGATGAGGGAGGGGAGGGGAGGGGAAGAGACAGACAGCAGAGGAGGAGAGGACCGCACTGTGGGCGAGTTGGAAGGAGTCCTGAGGATGCTGTATGTGATCCTGCCCAGGTGATCTGTCCCTCTGTCCATAGTCTCCCAAGTGTTTTCGCTGTGGACTGAATTGCCAGGTCCTGTGGGCAATGGTTGGCTCCCAGCAATCCATGTCCTGCAGAACCTGCTTCCACCCACTTTCTTTTAAGATGATAAAATTAATATTTCTGACAATATTCCTGATAAAATAAAATATTCTGCATTTAAAATTCTGTAGTGTTATTTGTAAAACATCAGGCTTACAAATAATGAATTGAAGTTCTTGAATATGTGTCCCAAATTTTACAAGTTCCTATTGAAGGTGAATATTCAGTGTGAAAAAAATCCACGGCAACTTATAGTTCCTATGGATGATTTATTCTAAACTTCCAGTTAAGAAATAGAATTATAGTTTAATATCAGCCAAGGAAAAAATTAAAAGATGTCAATCTCTGAGACATATGCCATATACTTATTATCAAAACTTCATGTAAGTGTATATATTCATATAGGACTAGACTGGCACTGTTCTGATCTATGTTAAGGCTAGTTAACACTCATAAAAAGACTCATGTACATATGACACATACATAAGATTATACAGATGTTATATATTATAGTTACATGTTATAATATTATATTATGTAAGTATATATATATGATTCTGAGGCTTTAAACAAAGTAGAGATAATAAACTTTAAAAAGTTTATTCTTTTCATTTATTTCATGTTCATTACAGATAACTCAGACCATTCTAAAAACTAACTTAAAGACACACGTCCCAGAACACAACTGCCCTGAGATGTTGTTGCCATTTTGGCTCCCATCTGGGAAGCTAAACAGAAATGAGCTCATACTCAGGACAAATAAACCTCAATGCAATTTTCTATTCTATATTTTGTTCTCTTTTGTGAAGAAAGAAAGTCATTACGGTGCACCCACTGACAAGCCATAAAGGAAGAAGGTTGCTTGTTTGTTTGTGTGATGAGCTTTTTTGCCCCAGTAAATGACAGGCCCCCTGGAAGTGCTACTTTGAAGAGAAGACTCTGCTCTTTTCAGGCCTGGATGGCTGTGTTGCTGAGATGACCTCACTCACTAAGGAAGCTAGCTTGTTGTTTTGAGACCTCTCCATTCAAGTACTCCTGTGAGTATGTATCACCCAGGAGAGGCACCTGTCAGGCTCAGCCCTGCTCAGGAGAGACTCAGATATGCTCAGCGTTCATTTGGACACATTTATTAAAGGGCCAAATGGTAAAGACATATTAGAAAGGTTTTAATTTTTAATGTCTGTATTAGCCTGCTCTGTAAGAGATGAATCAGTTTGTGTGGTAGGAGGCATGTAAAATCACCAGAGGATGTTTACCAACCAATATCGCTGTTTGTTGGCACCCCACATGGGTGCTGGCCAAGCATACCACCTCCTTGTATCCCTGTGTCTTCCTAGACCAAAGGTGCTAGTCTCCATGAGAAGCACAGAGTCAGACTCAACAGTTTTCAGTGAGTGCATTCTGAAGAAGCTGTTCTTACCTTCAACTAAAATGAGGTCTTGGCAGTGGGGAGTGGAAACGGCAAGATGTTTGTGCCTTGACCTTCAGAGGTTCTCAAGGTTGATCCAAGGAAGGCTGACTGTCTGCTGGTTGGCCTTCATGCATTGAGTTATTACAATGTCTATGGTTTAACATGGACATGGAATTATTTTGTGACATTTAATGAAAACATCATGCTATGTTAATAGTACTGTCATTCTTGTTGGATTCTTTCTTATTTGTGTTTTGTTTTACTTTTTTAATTTTAGAGATAAGCTATTGGTTGCGATGAGTGTATTAGGGCCTTTCTACCTATTTCAGTGGTGCTTGGGTGAGCCAAAGCTTGACACTTCCTGGAGCCATTGCTACAACTTATATGTCATACTTTGTGCCACAATTACAGATCCAGAAAGGTGGAAGAGGATGAATATGAAGATTCTTCATCAAACCAAAAGTGGGTCTTGGCTCCAAAATCCCAAGATACAGATGTGACTCTTATTCTCAACAAGTTGCTAAGAGAATATGATAAGAAGCTGAGACCTGATATTGGAAGTGAGTGTTGATGTTTGTTATTCCAGTAGGAAACATACTGTAATATATTTTTAAAGTTTTTATTTTAAATAATTATAAAGTCACAGGAAGTTACAAAGGTAGTGCAGAGTCACACAATTCGTGGGTATCAAACCAGGAGTTGACATTGGTACAGTGTGTGTACGTGGCTCCACATCATCTTGTCATGTGTGGATCTGTGTAATGACCACTATAATTGAGACACAGAACTGTTTTATCACAATGAATATTCCGCTCCTGCTATCCCTCCTCCCAAATTTCTAACCCGTCAGCCACTAATTTGGTCTCTATTTCCGTATTTTTGTCATTTTGAGAATGTTGCATATGTGCACTCATTCAGTACGTGACCTTTTGAGATTGGCTTTTCTTCCCTCAGCAAAATGATTTTGGGATCCGTTCAAGTTGTTGCCTGTATCAATAGTTTGTTTTTCTTATTGCTAAGCAATCTTCCATGGTATGGATAGACAAAAGATTGATTAATGTTTATTGAGGAACATTTTGGTTGTTTCCAGGTTTTGACTATTACAAATAAATGACTATGTGCATTTGTATGCAGGTAATTTGCGTGGACATAAGATTTTATTCTCTGGGATAAATGCCCAGGAGTACGATTGCTAGGTCCTATGATAAATGTTGGTTTAATTTTTTTTAAGAAACCGTCAAACTCTTTTCCAAAGTTTCTGTACCATTTTCTATCCCACCATCACTATGTGAGAGATCTTCACCAGCAATTGGTATTGTCACTATTTTTTGTTTTAGCTCCAATAGGTTGATATCTCTTTGTGGTCTTAATCTACATTTTCCTAATTGTTAGTGGTATTAAATTTTCTTTATGTGCTTATTTGCCAATAGTATATCCTCTTCATCAAAATGTCTCCTCATATTAGTTGCCCCTTTAAAAATTGGATTATTTTGTTTTATTTATTTTTCTACTGCTTTGTTAAGAGTTTTTCCTGTAGTCTACATATGATTCCTTGGCCAGATGTAGTTTTCAAATTTTTTCCCTCATGTGGCTTTTCTTTTCATCCTTTTAACAAGTTCTTTCAAAGAGGAAACGTTTTTAACATTGAGGAAGTCCAAGTTACTGATTTTTAACTGTTTTATGGAACATACTTTTGGAGTAATGTCTAAGAACTCTTCATGAAGCCCTAGTTCCTGAAGATTTTCTCCTGTTTTCTTGTAAAAGTTTTATAATTTTAGGTTTTACATTTAATTCATTATCAGTTTTGAGTTAATTGTTATAAAAAATCAAGGTGTGAGGTTTAGAGCTAAGTTTCTTTTTCTTTTGCTCATGGATATCTGGTTACCTTTTTACCATTTGTTGAAAAAACTATCCTTCCTCTTTGAATTATGTTTGCACATTTGTCGAAAGTCAGTTGGCTCAACTTCTGTGGGTTGTTTCTGGGATCTCTATTTTCTTCCATTTATCTATGTGTCTATCACTGTGTCAGTACCCACAGTCTTGATTGTTACAGCTATATAATATGCCTTGGAATTGGGTGGAAGTAATTCAACCTCTTTATTTTTTAAAAAAATATTTTATTTATTTATTTATTTTTGGCTGCGTTGGGTCTTCGTTGCTACGTGCAGGCTTTCTCTAGTTGCGGTGAGCAGGGGCTACTCTTTGTTGTGGTGCGCGGGCTTCTCATTGTGGTGGCTAATCTTGTTGCAGAGCACGGGCTCTAGGCATGCAGGCTTCAGTGGTTGCAGCATGTGGGCTCAGTAATTGTGGCTCGTGGGCTCTAGAGTGCAGGCTCAGTAGTTGTAGCTCATGGGCTTAGTTGCTCCGCAGCACGTGGGATCTTCCTGGACCAGGGCTCGAAACGTGTCCCTGCATTGGCAGGTGGATTCTTAACCACTGTGCCACCAGGGAAGCCCTCAACCTCTTTATTTTTCAAAATTATTTTAGCTCTTATAATACATATTTTTCATATGAATTCTAGAATTATCTTGTCTGTATCTACAAAAAATCTTGTGTTAAATCTTTATATCAATTTGGGAAGAACTGACATCTTTACTATGTTGAGTATTTTGATCCATAGACAGGATATGTCTTTTCATTTATTTAGATCTTCTTTAAGAAGATCTAAATAAATGAAAGATCTTCTTACATTCAGTGTTTTACAGTTTTTAGTATACAAGTTCTGAATATATTTTGTCAGATTTGCACCCAAGTATTTCATGGTGCTTGTAAATGGTACTATATATTAAAATTTCCTTCTCCCTGTGTTCATTGCTAGTATACAGAAATATGGTTAATTTTTGTAAGTTAATGTTGCATCCTCTGACTTGCCAAGCTCAGTAGTTTTAGGAAGTTTTGTTTGTTTGTTTGTTTTTGATAGGTTCCTTGGGATTTTCTGTGTACATCATCAGGTCTCCTGCAATTGAGACTTTTATTTCTTGCTTTCCCATCTGTATACCTTTTATTATTATTTTTCTTACCTTGTTGCACTGGCTAGAACTTCCAATGCTACATGAATAATAGTAGTGTGAGTGGACATCTTGCTTTGTTCTAGATCTTAGAGGAAAAGCATTCAGTCTTTCACAATTAGGTGTAATGTTAGCTAGAGATATTTTATATATATTTTCACCAAGTTGAGAAATTTCCCTCTATTTCTAGTTTTCTGAGAGAATATTTTTTTTTGTCATGAATGGGTGTTGAACTTTGCCAAATATATTTTCTGGATCAGTTGATATGATCATGTGATTTTTTCTTTTTTTTAGACAGCTAATACGGTGAATTACATTGGTTGATTTTCAAATACTGAACCAGCTTTGCATCCCCAGGATAAACCACACCTACTTATCATGTTTAATAATACTCTTTTTTGAAAACTTTTAATATATTGCTGTATTCTATTTGCTAATCCTTTATAAACCTTTTAATATCAGTGGGGCCTATAATAATATTCCTTGCTTCATTTCTGATACTGGTAATTTGTGTCACCATTCTTTTTTTCTTTGTCATCTTGCTAGAGGTTGGTTCCATTGACCTTTTTGAAGAACCAACTTTTTGTTGCATTATTTTTCTGTATTGCTTTTCTATTTTCAATTTTTTTATATTTTGCTATTTATCTTTATTATTTACTTTCTTCTGTTTGCTTTGGGTTTATTTTGCTCTTCTTTTTTGAGGTAGCATTTAGAGTCTCGACTTGAGACTATTCTTTTCTAATGTAAGCATTTAATGTTCTAAATTGCCCTCTCTGCACTGTTTTAGCTGTATCTCACAGATTTTGATATTTTGTATTTTCATTTTCATTCAGTTCAATGTATTTTGTACTTCCCCTGAGATTTTTTCCCCCTTTAACTTGTGGATTATTTATTTATTTAGTTATTTATATTTTAAAAAATTTATTCATTTTTTTTTTTTGGCTGCATTGGGTCTTCATTGCCGCGTGCAGGTTTTCTCTAGTTGAGGTGAGCAGGGGCTACTCTTCATTGCGGTGCGTGGGCTTCTTACTACGGTGGCTTCTCTTGTTGAGGAGCGTGGGCTCTAGGTGCATGGGCTTTAGTAGTTGTGGCATGCGGGCTCAGTATTTGTGGTTCATGGGCTCTAGAGTGTAGGCTCAGTGGTTGTGGCACACAGGCTTAGTTGCTCCATGGCATAAAGGATCTTCCTGGACCAGGGCTCGAACCCATGTCCCCTGCATTGGCAGGTGGATCCTTAACCACTGTGCCACCAGGGAAGCCCCCTCATGGATTATTTAGAAGTGTGTTTTTAGTTTCCAAATGTTTGAAAGTCTTCCCGTTATCTGTTGCTAATTTCTAGTTTGATTCCATTGTGATCAGAGAACATACTCCATATGAGTTCAAAATTCTTTTAAATTTGTTACTATTTAATTTATGGCCCAGTATATGTTTTGTTTTGGTGAGTGTTCCATGGATACTTGAAAAGAATGTGTATTCTGCTGTTACTGGATGAATTGGATCCTGTTGTTTGATAATTTTTTTGAGTTCTTCTATATCTTTGCTGATTTTCTATCTAGTTTTTCTACCAATTGTTTTGATAGATTAACAATTGATAGATTAAAAAAGACCAAGACAAGGGTAGTGTTCTTGGCCAGGAGAGAAATGCATACCTATTTATGGTGATGGTCAGATAACATGGGGGTTGTTGCAGACACATTTTTCATAGGATGCACCTAGTCTATGGCTTGTTTCCTCTTCTCCATGGGGCTCAGTTTCATTTAGAGCCCTGCAGCTTGCCGACCCTCACACTACCCCAGCTGCCCCGTCCCTCTGTTTTTCCAAGTTTGAGGCTCATTCTCCAATTTATCTGTATCAAGACATAGAATTACACTGGTCCCAGTAGGCATAGAATTTCAAAATCCTTGTGGTGTAGTGTGCAGAGGGTTTGGAGATGCATGTCCTGTGCAGTATTGGAGCAGTCTTATCATCTTTCTGTGTCTCAGTTGCCTCTTTCATACGATGAAGGAGGGGAACAAATTACTCTTAAACTTCCTTCTTGCTTTAAGGTATTTATTCACTGAGCAATACATCTAAATTACCATTGCACAAGGTTCATAAATTCAATTGTCACCACAGTTTTCCCATTATAATTACATAAAAACTCTACACAGTATGAAAAGTGTGCAGCAATTCTGCATTTACATGGAAAGAGAAGATTGAGAAAATGTTACTAATTTCCTCATTAATTGTCAGACATTGTGCTTGACCTTAGAGCAAAGATAAATAAGACTCGCTCTTTGCCCTTCTGGGTAAGTTTAGTCCAATTGGTCCTTTGTTTATCTTGTGCTAGAACATAGCAAAGTGCCTTCCATACATGGTGCCATTGGAAATATTACTCAGCACCACATTCATCCTCTGAGGGGGAAAATTGGAAGAAAGTGGGTGAAAATGGGTAGAAAGTGGGTAAGCTTGGCTTCCAACCCAGATCTCTCTGACTCTAGCTAGATCACTGCACTATTTATAGAAAATGCAAGGCAAGTCCATTCAAAATCAGGGGGCCCCTCTTACATACTCACATGACACAACACTTGGGAGGGGATGTTCTAAGGCCTTGTCATGTGCAACAGGCAAGCAGAATTCACAATTCTAAAGATTTTATTTTTCTTTTAAGGAAAAATAAGAAATTGTGAATTTTCCAAATGAAACAGCATAATACAAAGAACAAATGCTTCTTTCTTAGAAGGCAGCTCTTCTAAAGCCTCATGTCATTTGGTCCTCAGAAGTCATTTTCATATATCAGAAGAGCTCTGTGGTTTTTGAGTGAAAGAGATTTAAAAAACAACTAAATATAAAACCATATAGTAGTATGCTCCTCTTTGGTTTCATGACTTGAAAGTTCCACCATGCACATTGTCATGGTCCTGGGACAGCAGAGTGACCTGATGAAGCGCCCCAGGGTCACTGGGTATCTTAGGACTCCTCTTCCTGTCTCACTTAAATGCTAAATAATGTCTGAGTGGCAGAATCTGGCAACTCACTGATGTTCAGAGTGACTGCCCAAGGACAGCTCTCCTGGTAAAAGATACTGAATTAGACACCATTTTTGTTCATGGTTTAGAGGGCTCTGCTTTAAGGGATAATTTACTATAAATATCTGAATTTCTTTTCTCACTACTTTTTTTCACATGTAGCAATATTTTATTTGTTGTAACCATTGTGTTCCTCATCAAGGTGCAGTCAGCTTATATTTACATAATACAGTGCTGTGCATGGATTTATCAGTCGTTTGTTGTAATTACCAGTTTATTTGCTCCCCTCCATTATCAGTCCCATCCTCTCTCAGCCAGTTGGCCCATATTTACTGAGCATCCCCTCTGCATCCAGCCCGGGGCTGTGGACAGGTGGGGAGCTGCCTGACACTGCCTACGCTTGGGTTCTTCTGAGGGGGAGGGGAAGGGGAAGGGGAAGGGGTCTGCAGGTAGCATCTAGGATTTGATAATGCTATTCCCACTTTGGAGTAAAGCAGGCCTGTGAAGGCTCTCCCTGGCTTAAACTCCTTGAAAACTCCACTTGCTTCTAGGATGAAGTCCAAGCCCTTTCAGATGACAAAGAGAGGTAAGCGCTTTCTGGCCCTTGCCTACTTTTTTTATGTGTCACACCATCTAGGAACACCCAGCCTCCTGTCTTCTTCAACTGCATCCTTGCTGTTATCTCTTTCCAGCCTGTGATCCTCTTAACCCCTCTCCCATTTCCCACATGGAACTCATTCCTGCCTCCCTTCCAGCCTTGATGTTTTCTTCCATGGCCTGCACTCCCTCACCTCCCTGCCGGGCTGGATCAAGTGTCTCTCCCTTGATTTCTTCTAGCATCAATTTTTCATCTTTCCCATGGGATTAATAAATTCTGAAGGACTGTCTTGAGGATGGCATAATGTGGTGTAACCATGAAACAGTTTCTGCAACATTTTTGTATACTTTTTACGAGTTTCAGCTGAGAACTGTCCACTAGGATACAGTTCCTAATTCCTAACTTTAGATGCATCGGTTTACGTTGGCATCTCTCGACATACGTAGTCCAACTGAATCCACAAAGATCCAACATCAGGAATTAAATTAAATGGCTCATCACTGTTATTGTCAACAGTAAATAGAATCGAACAGACTCATTTATGTTGCATAGAATTAACATGTCCACATGTTACTCTAATTAGTTTTCAGAATACAAATTGTGATCATTGTGTTTTAAAAATACTCACTATTTTCCCAGCTATTGTCTCTCCTCAGCTAACTTCTGAATTATGGATGTATCTGTTTTAGTTTCCCATCTTTAACTATCTGTCATTCTAAGTAATACTTCAGCTGTGTCCCTTGCTATTTCAGGGCTATGCAGGGTGTCATTTATCTCAGCAACACATCTTGTCATGTGGGCTCAAAAATGCTGGAGGAGGATAAACCTTTTAATAAGATAATTGTGAAAAGGAAGGGAAATGACCTGAGTGAATTTTTCTCCCTTCAGGGTTTCAAGAAATTTGAAGCACTCTCCTGAAAATAGATTATTACAGAATACAAATTCCCTCCCTGTCCATAATCTGGCCAGTCTACGCTAAATGCAATCAGTGTTGGGAAAAATAAAATTGGCTTTTAAAGGTGAATGAACATGGTGAAGACATACACGATGTGTAGAGATGACCCATGGGCTCGTTTAATTCAGGGAGAACATCTGAAAAGCCTCCTCTTGGCTGTGTCTGTAGCCAGAGGGATTAATTTTCTGTTCCTCTTCCTCAGGTGTTTGCATATCTGGATTTCTTTTCCTGGCTTTGCTAAAGCTTATTTTCCAAGTTTAATTAGAATTTCTTCTAAATGTGGAATTAGGAACATTCAGTGTGAGAGGAAGCTGATGATGTGGGTGGTGAGGAGGTGCCTCGGTGGTGGAAGACAGGCCCCCAGCTCCTCCCAGTAGGGGGTGCCCACCTGCCCCACCAGAGTCAGAGCCTGAGAGGAGATGCCACTGCCCCTTCTTTCCTTCAGGCTTGCGGAGAGGCCTTGGCAGCCCAGCACTGACTAAGGTACTGACGTGACCCAGACAGACCCTGTAGGGTACTGCAGGAGGAACTCCTGCCCTTGCCAGGGTTGTGTTCCCGATGAGGTAGGAAGAGGGAAAATGAGTAAATAGTGGGAATACGATCCCCAATGGGACAGGAGTTAGCTCTGTTGCAGAAAATAGATGTGAAAAAAATAAAAGAAATAATAAGTGGGCCTTAAAGTATAATTTTTAAAGCAAGCCTTATCATGCTGCTCTCTAATATCTTTCAGTGAAAAATTATGAGCATAATTGAGTTACCATAGAACTGTGAAATGAATGCTTACAGACTTTTGGTCACAGATGTGATATCTCTGAGAGAGGCCTGGCTCAGCCCATGGAAAGCCAGAGGAAGTTCCCACATCTTCCTCACCTGGTTCCTGGGGTGTGTAAATGTGACAGCTCCTGCCAAGCCCTGCCAGGGTTTTGAGAGTTCAAGTTGGATCGCTGAATTTAAGAGAATTTTGAAATGTGTGAAGGGCTGTACAAAGAATTAAATATTTAGATATATTATGATTTATATTGGTTCTATAGAATTGTCCTTCATCCTGATGGGTTTCATATTTTAAGAAAAAATAAGAGACACGAGGTCTCAATTAAAAGGAATGAAGTATAAAGGTTGAAGTGCAGGTGCTTGTATGTCAGAGGAACAGGGAGCTGGAAGTAGGATGCGGGATATTTTGGGGTCCCTAAAGAACACAATCTAGCTGCCTCATCTGGGCACAGATTTTTGGATGACCGCTCTAACTCAAGTCAAACTATTTTTTCCATTCTTACTGCACAGGAGATGACTGTCTCAACTGAACATTTAGGTTAGCCTGGCTAGTCCTCACCTAAAAAGCACAGCCTACTCTACAGACAGGTGAGTTGTCATTTCTGGGCAATTACTGTATATCCAGATAATAATTCAAATGTATTCACTGCACTCTCAGAACAGATGTAGGAGGAGAGGAAACAGGCACTCTTAATTGCTGTGCTTGAAGTAAGAGCTATTACTGTAGACTTAGCTGTTTATATCACAAAGTTAATTCAAATGCATAGGGGAGGTGGAGAACAAATTCTGTGGATAAATTATACCTGTCATCTCCAGGAGAAACTAATTAGGTATCCAGAGGATTCTGAGTGAAGAGCCATTACCTCAGCTCAACACACGTTGGCAGGTGACCCTTCCCTGCGTATTCCCCACCTTTCACACACATACCTTAGTCCCATGGCATGCTTACCTAAGGCACCATTCTGTGTAAGACAAGGCCATATTATAGCTTATGCATGCAGTTCAGTTCATTAAAAATACTTTTTACTAGGCTATTATTTCTTGTAGAGAAAGAATGCATTTCAATATATAAGTATTTTATTTTTTCTTATATGTAATTTGGTAAATAACTCAGGTCACGTGTCCCTAGGAATAATCTAATGACTGCACTTGATTTGAATATGCAGTTCAGTTTATAGAATAACAAATTATCTATTTCTTATGTTTATTCATTACTACTGTAGGAATTGAGCAAATTAGCTTCATGTGGATTAGAGAGTGAGTGAGAAAAAATCTGGACTCACATAATGGGTTCTTCTACCAGTTACCAGAAGATTCCCTGACCTCACTGATGGAGGTTTCCATCTCTAAATGGAATAATTAAAATGACATCCAAGTCCTGTTGTAAGAGTTATAGACTATAACACCTGGACCATAGAGAGGACAGAAAGTCGCAGGTGCCTTGTGTCCCCCGTGTTTCCAGACTGGCACACTATTGTGGCTGTGGTTTCAGCTTGGTTTATGTGCAGTGGAATAGAGCCCTCAGCTCCACTGTCATGAAAGCTGTGTCTTAAATTGAGACTTCTGTTGAGCTGTCAGCATTTCATCAGTCTGTAATTAATATCCTGATCTAAAATATCTCAGATACTTTTATAAAGTTGTACTGAGCCCATGCTGATTAGGTTGTTATACTACTAATTCACATTTGAGGGACGAATGCAGATGTAATAATCATAGTTTTCAAATTGATGACGTTTACCCATTTCACCCTCCTGTTGCCCTGCCCCTTTCCCTTTGGTAACCACTACTCTGTTCTCTGTATCTATGTGTTTGTTTTTGTGTTGTTTGGTTTGATGATTTATTTTGTTTGTTTTTTCTTTTCCACTATGGTTTATTATAGGATATTGAATATAGTTCCCTGTTCTATACCATAGGATCTTGTTGTTTTTCTATTTTATATACAGTAGTATTTATCTGCTAATCTCAAACTCCCCACCCCCTTTCCCCTTTGGTGACCATAAGTTTGTTTTCTATGTCTGTGAGTCTATTTCTGTTTTGTAAATAAGTTCATTTGTATCATATTTTAGATTCCACATATAAGTGGTATCATATGATATTTGTCTTTTTCTGTCTGACTTACTTTCCTTAATATGATAATCTCCAGGTCCATCCATGTTGCTGCAAATGGCATTATTTCATTCTTTTTTTATGGCTGAGTAATATTCCATTATATATATGTACCACATCTTCTTTATCCATTCATCTGTTGATGGACATTTAGGTTGCTTCCATGTCTTGGCTACTGTAAATAGTGCTGCTGTGAACATTGGGCTGCATGTACCTTTTTGAATTAGTGTTTTCTTCAGATATGTGCTCAGGATTGGAATTGCTGGGTCACTTGGCAACTCTATTTTTAGTTTTTGAAGTTATCTCTATATTGTTTTTCACAGTGGCTGTACCAATTTACATTCCCACCAACAGTGTAGGAGGATTCCCTTTTCTCCACACCCTCTCCAGCATTTATTATTTGTAGACATTTTGATGATGACCATTCTGACAGATGTGAGGGGATACACCATTGTAGTTTTGATTTACATTTTTCTAATAATTAGCAATGTTGAACAACTTCTCATGGGCTTGTTGGTCATCTGTATGTCTTTCTTGAGAAATATCTATTTAGATGTTCTGCCCATTGTTTGATTGGATTGTTTGTTTTTTTGTTATTGATTGTATAAGCTCTTTGTATATTTTGGAAATTAATCCCTTGGTGGTCATGTTGTTTGTACATTTCTTTTTCCCATTCTGGTTGTCTTATCATTTTCTTTATAGTTTCCTTTGCTGTGTAAAAGCTTATGAGTTTAATTAGGTTTCTATTTGTTTATTTTGCTTCTATTTCCATTGCCTTGGGAGACTGACCTAAGAAAACATTGCTACGATTTATGTCAGAGAATGTTTTGCCTATGTTCTCTTCCAGGAGTTTTATGGTGTCATGTCTTATATTTAAGTTTTTAAGCCATTTTGAGTTTATTTTTGTGTATTGTATGAGGGAGTGTTCTAACTTCATTGATTTACATGTGGCTTTCAAGCTTTCCTAACACCACTTCCTGAGGAGACTGTCCTTTTCTCCGCTGTATATTCTTGCCTTCTTTATCAAAGATTAATTGACTGTAGGTGTGGGTTTATTTCTGGTGTTTGTTTTTTATATTGCACATATGAGTGAAATCATACAGTATTTGTCTTTCTGTCTGACTCATTTCACTAAGCAGAATACCCTCAAGGTCCGTCCATGGTGTCACACATGGAAAGATTTCATGTCTTTTTTGGCTGTGCTATGCGGCTTGTGGGATTTTTAGTTCCCTGACCAGGGATTGAACCCGGGCCCTTGGCAGTGAGGGCACAGAGTCCTAACCACTGGACCACCAGGGAAGTCCCAGATTTCATCTTTTTTATGGCTGAGTAGTATTCCATTGTGTATATGTATGTGTATATATGTATATAAACATCTGTATATGCATATTATATCTTCTTTATCCATTCTTCTGTTGATGGGCCCTTAAGTCGTTTCCATATCTTGGCTATTATAAATAATGCCGCAGTGAACATAGTGCATATATCTTTTTCAATTAGTGTTTTCTTGTATTCTTTGTATATGTACCTAGGAGTGGGATATCTGGATCATATGGTAGTTCTATTCTTAATTTTTTGAGGAATTTCCGTACTGTTTTCCATAGTGGCTGCACCAGTTTACATTCCCATCAACAGTGTATGAGGGCTCCCTTTTCTCCACATCCTTGCCAACATTTGTTACTTCTTGCCTAATGATAATAGTCCTTCTAACCAGCATGAGGTGGTATCTCCTTGTGGTTTTGATCTGCATTTTAATGATATTGAAAATCTTTTCATGTGCCTGTTGGCCACCTGTATGTCTTTTTTTTGGAAAAATGTCTATTCAGTTCCTCTGCTTATTTTTTTAATCAAGTTATTTTGTTGTTGATGTTGTTGAATTGTATGAGTTCTTTATTTTAGATATTAACCCCTTATTAGTTATATGATTTGGAAATATCTTCTCCCATTCAGTTGTCTTGTTGATGGTTTCTTGTGCTGTCCTTTTTAGTTTGGTGTAGTCCCATTTGTTTATTTTTGCCTTTGTTTCCTGTGTTGCTTGAGGAGACATATCTTGAAAGATATTGCTGTGACTGATGTCAAAGAGCATAATGCCTATGTTTTCTTCTAGTTTTATGGTTTCAGGTCTTCCTTTCAAGTCTTTAATTCATTTTGAGTTGATTTCTGTGTAGGGTTTGAGATAGAGGTCAAGGTCCATTTTTTTGCATATAACTCTCCATATTTCCCAACACCATTTATTGAGGAGATTATCCTTTGTCCAGTGTATGTTCTTTGCTACTTTGTTGTAAACTAGTTGTCCATATATGCATGGGTTATTTCTGGACTCTCAATTCTGTTCTATTGATCTATTTATCTGTATTCCTGCCAATACCATGCTGTTTTGATTATGATAGCTTTGTAATATATTGAATATTTTGAAAACTGGTAGTGTGATACCTCCAACTTTATTCTTTTTTTCTCAGAATTGCTTTGGTTATTCAGGGTCTCTTGTATTTCCATACAATTTTAGAATTATTTGTTCTACTTCTGTGAAAAATGCCATTGGTATTTTGATAGGAATTGCCTTACGTCTGTAGATAACTTTAGATAGTATGGACATTTTAATAATGTTAATTCTTCCAGTCCATGAACATGAAATCTCTCTCCATTTATTTGTGTTGTCTTCAATTTCATTAACTAGTATCTTAGCTTTCAGTGTATAGGTCTTTCACCTCCTTGGTTAAATTTCTTCTTAGATATTTTATTCTTTTTGTTAGTGATTGTAAATGGGATTGTTTTCTTAATTTCTCCTTCTGTTAGCTCATTGTTAGAATATAGAAACAAAACAGATTTTGTACCCTGCAACTTTACTATATGTGTTTATTATTTCTAAGAGTTTTTTGGTGGAGTCTTTAAGGTTTTCTATATATAAAATTGTGTCATCCACGAATAGTGACAGTTTTACTATTCCTTTCCAATTTGGATGCCTTTTTTTCTTTTCCTTGCCTAGTTTCTCTGACTGTGACTTACATTATGTTGAAAAGAGTGGCAAGAGTGGACATCTTTGTCTTGCTTCTGATTTCAGAGGGATAGCATTCAGTTTTTCACCATTGAGTATGATGTTAGCTGTGAGTTTGTCATTGTATGGCTTTTACTATGTTGAGGTTGATTCCTTTTATACCCATTTTATTGAAAGTGTTTATCATAAATGGATGTCTAATTTTTTCAAATGCTTTTCTGCATCTATGGAGATGATCATCTGGTTTTTATCCTTCATTTTGTTAATGTGGTGTATCACATTGATATATGGATATTGAACCATCCTTGCATTCCTGGAATAAATTTCACTTGATCATGGTGTATGATCATTTTAATGCATTGTTGTATTCTGTTAATATTTTATTAAGGATTTTTGCATCTATGTTCATCAGAGATACTGGCTGTAATTTTCTTTTTTAGTTGTTGTTTGTGTCTGGTTTTGGTATCAGGGTAATATTGGCTTTGTAAAATGAATTAGCAAGTATTCCCTTCTCTTCAATTTTTGGGAAGAGTTTGAGAATGATAGGTATTAAATCTTCCTTGAATGTTTTTTAGAATTCACCTGTGAAGCCTATGGTTTTGCTTTTGGGGGAGGTTTTTGATAACTGTTTCAATCTCTTTGCTAGTGATCAGTCTATTCAGGTTTTCTGTTTCTTCATGATTCAGTCTTAGAAGGTTGTGTGATTCTAAGAATTTTTCCATTTCTTCTAGGTTGTTCAGTTTGTTGGATAAAGATGTTCATAATATTCTTTTATAATCCTTTGTATTTCTGTGGTATCCATTATTATTTCTCCTCTTTCATTTCTGGTTTTATTTATTAGAGCCTAGTCTCTTTTTTTGTCAGTGAGTTCAGCTAAAGGTTTGTCAATTTTGTTTATCTTTTCAAAGAATCAGCTCTTAGTTTCATAGATCTTTTGTATTGTCTTTTTAGACTGTATTTCATTTATTTCTGCTCTGATCTTTATTATTTCCTTCCTTCTGCTCACTTTGGGCTTCGTTTATTCTTATTTTTCTAGCTCCTTTAGGTGAAAGGTGAGATTATTTGAGGTTTTTCTTATTACTTGAGATAGGTCTGTATTGCCATAAACCTCCCTTTTAATATTCTTTGGTTGCATCCTATAGATTTTGGTATGTTGTGTTTTCATTTTCATTTGTCTCCCAGTATTTTAAAATTTCTCCTTTGATTTCTTCATTGACCCAGTAGTTGTTCAGTAGTATGTTGTTCATTCTCCACATATTTGTGATTTTTCCAGCTTTCTTCTTGTAGTCGATTTCTAGTTTCATACCGCTGTGATTAGAAAAGATGCTTGAAATGATTTCATTCTTCTTAAATTTATTGAGACTTGTTTGGTGTCTCAACATATATGGTTTGTTCTTGAGAAAGTTCCATGTGAAGTTGAGAAGAATGTGTGTTCTTTTGCTTTTGGATGGAATGTTTTGTACAAATCTATCAAATCCATCTGGCCTATGTTTCATTTCAGGCCACTGTTTCCTTGTTTACTGTCTGGATGATCTGTCTATTATTGTACATGGGCTGTTAAAGTTATTGTGTTGCTGTCATTTTCTCCCTTTAGGTCTATTGGTAACTGCTTTATATATTTTGGTGCTCCTATGTTAGTTGCATTTATTTTAATAACTGTTATATCTTCTTGATGAATTGTTCTCTTTATCATTATATACTGTACATCTTTGTCTCTTGTTAGCTTTTTTGGCTTGCAGTCTATTTTGTCTGATATGAGTATGGCTATACCACTTGCTTTTGGCTGTCATTTGCTTGGAGTATCATTTTACATCCCTTCACTTTGAGGCTATATTTGTCTTCAGAGCTGAGATGATTCTCCTGGAGGCAACATATAGTTGGGGCTTGTTTTTTGAATCCATCCAGCCACTCCGTGTCTTTTAATTGGTGAATTCAATCCATTTGCCTTTACAGTAATTATTGATAGATGTGAAGTTAATATTACCATTTTTTCTTTTGTTTTGTGGTGGCTTTATATATCCAGTTTCTTTTTCCTTGTGCTTCTGCCTGTCATTTGGTGTGGTGGTTTTCTATGATGTTTTTCTCAGTTTCCTCTTTTTCCTGTTTGTTGTCTCTGCTCTAGATTTATGTTTTGTGGTTACCATGAGGTTTTTATAAAACATCTCATAGATGAAATAGTCCATTGTCTGCTGATAGCATCTTATCTCCATTTACCTGTATGGGTTTTGTATTTTTCCTCTTCCCCCATTTTTTGTTGTCTCAAATTATTCCTTTTTATGTTGTGAGTTGGTTAAAAAATTGAAATAGCTATCATTATTTTTTTCTCCCTTTTATTCTCTTTAAGCTTTATGCTATAATTAAATGTTTAAAAACCTATTCTGATATACAGTTGCAATTTTCTGATTCTATCTGTTTATCACCTTAGTCAAAGTTTTGTGTGCTTTTTGTCTTTTTGATTCTGGTAGAAGAGTTTCTTTCAACTTTTCTTATAAGTCAAGTCTAGTGTTGATGAACTTCCTCAACTTTTGTTTTTCTGGGAAAACCTTTACTTCTCCTTCACATCTGAGTGACAACTTTGCTGGATAGAGTGTTCTTGGATGAAAGGTTTTATCTTTTAGTATTTTGAGAATGTCATTCCCCTCCTGCCTGGCCTGTAGGATTTCTGCTGAGAAGTCTGCTGGTAGCCTAATGGGGGTACCTTTGTAGGTTACCATCCTTTTTTTCCTCTGGCTGCCTTTAAAATTATTTCTTTGTCACTGACTTTTGACAGCTTTAATATAGTGTGCCTTGGAGAAGGTCTTCTTGCATTCAGGTAGTTAGGTGTTCTCTTAGCTTCATAGACTTGTATATCCAGTTCCTTCTGCAGGGTTGGGAAGTTCTCGGCTATTGTTTCTTTCTTTCTTTCTTTCTTTCTTTCTTTCTTTCTTTCTTTCTTTCTTTCTTTCTTTCTTTCTTTCTTTCTTTCTTTTCTTTCTTCTTTATTGGAGTATAGTTGCTTTACAATGTCATGTTAGTTTCTGCTGTATAATAAAGTGAATCAGCTATATGTATACATATATCCCCCATCCCCTCCCTCTTGTGTCTCCCTCCTGCCCTTCCTATTCCACCCCTCTAGGTGGTCACAAAGCACCGAGCTGATCAAATAAGCTCTCTGCTCCCTTTTTACTCTCTTCTCCTTCTGGGTTACTCATTATCCTAATGTTGCCCTTCCTAAAAGAACTGAATAGCTCTCAGAATTTCCTCATTTTTTCAGATCTCAATTCTCTTTCTCTTCAACTTGCATCATTTCTAATTTCTACCTTTGAGTTCACTAATTTTCTCTTCCATATGGTCTAATCTATTTTCAATGCTTTCTAATGCATTCTTCATTTTGTTTATTGAGTTCTTCAGCTACAGGATTTGTTTGGTTCTTTTTGAGTTTCAATTTCTTTGGTAAAGTTTTCCTTATGTTCATTAATTTTATTCCTGAGGTCATTGAACTGCCTTTCTGAGTTTTCTTGTAGCTCATTGAGTTTCTTCATGACAGCTGTTTTGAATTCTCGATCAGTTTGGTTGCAGTATTCCATGACTTTAAGTTTGGTTTCTGGAGAATTATTGTTTTCTTTTTGTAGTGCAGTGTTACTTTGATTCTTCACAGTCGTTCATGAGTTGTTTCTCTGCCAACGCATTTTAGAGAACACCTTTCTTTGGGTAAAGCTTTTTTTTCACTTTGTTCGGATGATTCAACAGGTTAGAAATTACAGGCCTTTCTTTTATTTTCCAGTAGGTGGCGCTATAGGACAAGTTTTTGGTTTTTCTTACCTGAGCCACCCCTGGTTGTATTTGAAACTTGGCACTTTTCACCCTTCACCGCCTTTGTCAGAGGTGTTACCCAGCACCCTTGTTATCCATTGCTCCTGTCTCCGGAGTCATTGGTGCCTTGCTGCTGGTGTCACTGGCCTCACTGCCTGGGGCACTGGAATGGTGGGATTTTCTGCTGTATATGGGATCTCCTGAGTCACAGGCTTGTTGGGGGTGGGAGGAGCTGGGGTTGAATGTGCCTCTGCCACATCTGGTGTTGTCAGGTTTATGGGCTCCCCCATTGCACTGGGGACAGGGGGTGGGGGCGGGAGTCTTTCACACCTCTGGTGGCTGGAGGGACAGGGTCCCAGGTCTTACTGCCACTGCTGCCCAGTTAGCTATGGCCAAAGGTGTCACTGTGGCTGGGAGATTGGAGTCATGTGAGCTGCCTCCTTTGCTGCTTCCAGGTTCTCTGGGGCTGGGGGACAAGGATTGCAGGTACCACCTCCATTGTTCCCCTGGTTCCACCTCCTCTGTGTGTTCTAGTCCACCCACCTTTAGATGTGCAGATGTGTGGAATTCTCTGGCATCCCAGTGTGTTGGACAGAGGTACCTTTGATAAAGTATGGGTGTTTTACTGGTTGTAGGTTGAAGGGGAGAGACAAAGAGGACATCTCACTATACTATGATGCTGATGTAACTCCTGATTTGCTCTGTTTTTAGTTTCTTAAAATGAAAGATGATGTCATCGATTTGAGATCCTCTTTTCAATTTTAATGTTTAGTGCTATAAATTTCCTCCTAAATATTACTACAGCAGCATCCCACAGATTTCAATATTTTTAACAAAATATCTATTTATTTATTTGGCTGTGCCAGGTCTCAGTTGCAGCATGCGGGATCTTTTAGTTGTGGCATGCGGGTTCTTAATTGCGGCATGCGTGTGGGATCTAGTTCCCTGACCAGGGATCATACCCGGGCCCCTGCATTGGGAGCACAGAGTCTTAACCACTGCACCACCAGGGATGTCCCAGATTTCAGTATTTTGATTTCATTTACATTCAATAAAAAAATACTAATTTCCTTTTTTTCTTGACCCGTGTGTGCTTCATTTAGATGTGTGGTATTCATTTTCCAAACATTTGAGATTATTCCAGATACCTTTGGCTATCGATTTATAATGTGTTTCCACTGTGGTCAGTGAACATATGTTGTGTAACTTGAATTCTTTTCTTTTCTTTTTTGCATTTTTGAGTGTTTTATTTTATCAAACTGGATAAAATGTGTGTATTTCTCAGACAGAAAAGACATGTCGAGGTAGAAATGTACCTTTCAACTATTCATGGGTACACAAGTACTCTGGGGAGATTGTAAAAGTGCAGATTGTGATTCAGTAGGTCTGGTGGGCCTCAGTTCTATTTTTCTTTTTCTTTTTACATCTTTATTGGAGTATAATTGCTTTACAATGGTGTGTTAGTTTCTGCTTTATAACAAAGTGAATCAGTTATACATATACATGTGTTCCCATATCTCTTCCCTCTTGCATCTCCCTCCCTCCCACCCTCCCTATCCCACCCCTCTAGGTGGTCACAAAGCACCGAGCTGATCTCCCTAATGCTATGCGGCTGCTTCCCACTAGCTATCTATTTTACGTTTGGTAGTGTATATATGTCCATGCCACTCTCTCACTTTGTCACAGCTTACCCTTCCCCCTCCCCATATCCTCAAGTCCATGCTCTAGTAGGTCTGTGTCTTTATTCCCGTCTTACCCCTAGGTTCTTCATGACATTTTTTTTTCTTAGATTCCATATATATGTGTTAGCATACGGTATTTGTCTTTCTCTTTCTGACTTACTTCACTCTGTATGACAGACTTGACAGGTCCATCTGTCCATCTGTATGACAGGTCCATCACTTGAATTCTTTTAAATCTGAGACGTGTTTTATGGCCTAGAATATGATTTATATTATATACACTTGGAAAGAATGTGTATTATGCTATTGTTAGGTGGAGTGTTCTTTAAGTTATTTCAGTTAAGTGAAACTGGTACATACTTTTGTAAAAGTCTACTTGCTGACTTTTGAAACCTATTTTTATCAATCATTGAGAGTAGAGGATTGAAATCTCTGGCAATAACTGTGGATGTGTTGATTTCTCTGTATAGTTCTATAAGTGTTTGAATAAATAATTTTGAAACACTGTTATTGAGGGTAAAAGCATTTAGAATTTTTATGTCCTCTTGATTAATTGACCAGTTTATCATTAGAAAATGAATATCTTTATACCTGGCAATATTGTTTGCTGTGAAATCTACTTTGATGTTTAAGTAGACATTCAGCTCTGTTTTGAGTAGTGTTAGTATTGTATAGGTCTATCCACCCTTTTACTTTTAACCTGTATTTATCATTAGGTTAAATGTGTGCTTCTTGTAGGCACCATATAGGTAGGTCTTGCTTTTTTAATCCAATCTGACAATATTTGCATTTTAATTGAGTTTTTAGACCATTTACATTTAATGTGATTATTGATGTGGTTAGATTTGTCTGTCATCTTCTTGTTGGTTTTTTTTAGATCCTGTCTCTGTTGTTCCTTTTCTCCTCTTTTTATGATTCCATTTTATTTGCTTTATTATCAGCTATAACCCTTTATTTTGCTACTTTAGTAGTTGTGTTAAAGATTTGTAGTATACATCTTTAACTTAATCATAGTCTACCTTCAGGTGATATTAAACTATTTCACACATAATATAAAAACATTGTGGTAGTATATTTCTGTCTCTTTCCTCCCAGACTTTATGTTGTTGTGGTCATTCTTTCACTTAAACATATGTTATGAACCCTATAATATGTTGTTATTATTTTTACACATTTATCTCTTAAATAGATTAAATTATATATTAATTACACACTCATGTCATTCCTATTTCTGGTTCTTTTCCTTCCTGTGTATAAATAGATATTTCTGTCTTTTATCATTTTCCTTCTACTTAAAGGACTTTCTTTAACTTTTCTATTAGTATGAGTCTGTTGGTGATGAGTTCTTTCAGTATTTGTATGCCTGAAAATATTTTTAGTTTACCTACTTTTCTTAACATCTTATTGGGATATAGCCCTTATACCACAAAATTAATCCAATTAAAGTGTACAATTCAGTGGTCTTTAGATGTTCACAAAGTTATGTAACCATGACTTTTTAATTACCCCTAAAAGGAGATAAGTACCTATTAGCAGTTACTCCCCATTGTTCCTACAACCACCCATTGTTCCTATAACCACCAGAATGGATTTGTCCATTCTGGGTTTTGCATATGAGTGGAATCATGGAATATGTGGACTTCTGTCTCTGACTTCTCTTACTTAGAATAATGTTTTTAAGATTCATTTGTATGATAGAATATATCAGTATTTCATTCTTTCTATTGCTGAATAATATTCTGTTGTATGGCTATGCCATATTTTGTTCATCTCTTTATTAATTAATCATAATAAAGTTCAGTAAGGCATTTTGATTGTTTTCACTTTTGACTACTGTGAATAATATTGGTATAACTATGTGTGTGTTTTGTGTGGACATATATTTTGATTTCTCACAGATGATAAATGCAGGAGTGGAGTTGCTGGGTGATTTCTTTTTGGACCCATAGTTTATTTAGAAGTGTGTTGTTTATTCCCCACATATTTGTATATTTATCAAGATTCCTTCTGTTATCTCTAATATAGTTCCATTATGGTTGTAAAACATACTTTCAATGACTTTAGTCCTTTTACATTTGTCAAAGCTTGTTTCATGGTCTAGCTCATGCTCTATCATCTAGAATGTTCTTTGTGCACTTAAGAAAAATGTGTATTCTACTGTTGGGTAGAATGTTCTATAGAAGTGTGTTAAGTCTTGTGATTTTATAGTGTTGTTCAAGTCCTCTACCTCCCTGTAGATCTTATGCCTAGCTCTGTTGTTGAAAGTAGAGGCTTGAAGTCTTCAAGTATATGTTGAATTATCTGTTACTTCTTTCAATTATATCAGGTTTTTTCTTTATGTAATTTTGAGCTGTGTTAATATTTATATTTACTGTTATTTGCCAACATATTAACTTTTATCATTATGAAAGATTCCTCTTTATCTCTAATAGTGTTTTTAAAATTTTAAATATATTCTGTCTAATATTAATATAGTTACTTCAGTTTCTTTGGTTACTAGTTGCATCATACATCCTTTTCCATCTTTTTGATTTCAAACTATTTGTATCTTTGAATCTAGAGTGTGTCTCCTGAAAACAACAAAGTGTTTGATCTTGTTTTTATATTTATTTGGATTGTGTTTTTAGTTTACATTTAATGATGTTATTAACGTGGCTAGACTTATATCTGACATTTTCTTTTTGTTTTCTATGTCTCAAGTCTTCTTTTGTTTCTCTATTCCTCCTTTAATGCTTTATTTTGTATTAAATGAATATTTCCTGTTACAACATTTTAGTTTCTTTAATGATTTTTTAAAAAATCTTTATTTTTTAGAGCAGTTTTAGGTTTACAATAAAATTGAGAGGAAGGTATAGAGATTTCCTGCATACCCCCATCCCTACACATGCATAACCTTGCCTTTTATCAACATCACCACAAGAATAATGTATTGTTCCAAGGATAAACCTACATTGATGCATCATGATCTCAAAAAGTCTGTAGTTTACCTTATGGATCACTCTTGGTGTTATACATTCTCCGGGTTTGGACAAATGTATAATGACATGTATCCATCATTGTAATATCATACAGAGTATTTCACTGCTTTGAGAATCCCCTGTGTTCAGTGCTCTGTTTATTCATCTCCCCCACCCTGGCAACCACTGATCTTTTTACTGTGTCCATATTTTGCCTTATGTCATATAACTGGAATGTAGCCTTTTCAGATTGGCTTCTTTCACTTAGTAATATGCATTTAAGACTCCTCCACTTCTTTTCATGGCTTGATAGCTCATTTCTTTTTCATGCTAATAATATCTTATGGTCCAGATATTGCACAGTTTATTCATTCACCTAGTGAAGAACATCTTGGTTGCTTCCAAGTTTTGGCACTTGTTAATAAAACTGCTGTAAGTACCTCTGGCCAGGTTTTTTGTGTGGATTAATGATTTGTAAACTATATTTTTTGAATTATTTTCTCAGTATTTGTAAGCCTATCACAGTATACATCTTATCAAAATCTTTGCTACTATTAACAATATTACCTTAGATTATACTAACTTAATTTGAATTAAATACAGGAACTTGCCCTAATAACCCCATTCACACACCCATTTTTGTGTTGTTATACATACTATATCTCTATATATTATAAATGGAATAATTTATTTTTATAATTATTATTTTAGATAAACATGTTTTTTTAAAGTATATTTACCATTTAAATGCTATAGTTATTTATCATTTCTGATTCTTTTTTTTTTATATTAGTTTCTGCTTTATAACAAAGTGAATCAGTCATACATATACATCTGTTCCCACATCCCTTCCCTCATGCATCTCCCTCCCTCCCACCCTCCCCATCCCACCCCTCCAGGCGGTCACAAAGCACCGAGCTGATCTCCCTGTGCTCTGCGGCTGCTTCCCACTATCTATCTACCTTACGTTTGGTAGTGTATATATGTCCATGCCTCTCTTTCGCTTTGTCACAGCTTACCCTTCCCCCTCCCCATATCCTCAGGTCCATTCTCAAGTAGGTCTGTGTCTTTATTCCCGTTTTACCCCTAGGTTCTTCATGACATTTTTTTTTAAAATTCCATATATATGTGTTAGCATATGGTATTTGTCTTTCTCTTTCTGAGTTACTTCACTCTGTATGACAGACTCTAGGTCTATCCACTTCATTACAAATAGCTCAGTTTTGTTTCTTTTTATGGCTGAGTAATATTCTATTGTATATATGTGCCACATCTTTATCCATTCATCCGATGATGGACACTTAGGTTGTTTCCAGCTCCGGGCTATTGTGAATAGAGCTGCAATGAACATTTTGGTACAAGTCTCTTTTTGAATTATGGTTCTCTCAGGGTATATGCCTAGTAGTGGGATTGCTGGATCATATGGTAGTTCTATTTTTAGTTTTTTAAGGAACCTCCATACTGTTCTCCATAGTGGCTCTATCAATTTACATTCCCACCAACAGTGCAAGAGGGTTCCCTTTTCTCCACACCCTCTCCAGCATTTATTGTTTCTAGATTTCTTGATGATGGCCATTCTGACTGGTGTGAGATGGTATCTCATTGTAGTTTTGATTTGCATTTCTCTAATGATTAATGATGTTGAGCATTCTTTCATGTGTTTGTTGGCAGTCTGTATATCTTCTTTGGAGAAATGCCTATTTAAGTCTTCTGCCCATTTTTGGATTGGGTTGTTTGTTTTTTTGCTATTGAGCTGCATGACCTGTTTATAAATTTTGGAGATTAATCCTTTGTCAGTGGCTTCATTTGCAAATATTTTTTTCCATTCTGAGGCTTGTCTTTTGGTCTTCTTTATGGTTTCCTTTGCTGTGCAAAAGCTTTGAAGTTTCATTAGGTCCCATTTGTTTATCTTTGTTTTTATTTCCATTTCTCTAGGAGGTGGGTCCAAAAGGATCTTGCTGTGATTTATGTCATAGAGTGTTCTGCCTATGTTTTCCTCTAAGAGTTTGATAGTTTCTGGCCTTACATTTAGGTCTTTAATCCATTTTGAGCTTATTTTTGTGTATGGTGTTAGGGAATGATCTAATCTCATACTTTTACATGTCCCTGTCCAGTTTTCCCAGCACCACTTATTGAAGAGACTGTCCTTTCTCCACTGTACATTCCTGCCTTCTTTATCAAAGATAAGTTGACCATATGTGTGTGGGTTTATCTCTGAGCTTTCTATCCTGTTCCATTGATCTATCTTTCTGTTTTTGTGCCAGTACCACACTGTCTTGATTACTGTAGCTTTGTAGTATAGTCTGAAGTCAGTGAGCCTGATTCCTCCAGCTCCGTGTTTCGTTCTCAAGATTGCTTTGGCTATTCGGGGTCTTTTGTTTTTCCAAACAAACTTTGAAATTTTTTGTTCTAGTTCTGTGAAAAATGCCAGTGGTAGTTTGATAGGGATTGCATGGAATCTGTAGATTGCTTTGGGTAGTAGAGTCATGTTCACAATGTGGATTCTTCCAATCCAGGAACATGGTATATCTCTCCATCTATTTGTATCATCTTTAATTTCTTTCATCAGTGTCTTATAATTTTGTGCATACAGGTCTTTTGTATCCTTAGGTAGGTTTATTCTTATATATTTTATTCTTTTTGTTGCAGTGGTAAATAGGAGTGTTTTCTTGATTTCACTTTCCAATTTTTCATCATTAGTGTATAGGAATGCCAGAGACTTCTGTGCATTAATTTTGTATACCAAATTCATTGATTAGCTCTAGTAATTTTCTGGTAGCATCTTTAGGATTCTCTATGTAGAGTATTATGTCATCTGCAAACAGTGACATCTTTACTTCTTCTTTTCCTATTTGGATTTCTTTTATTTCCTTTTCTTCTCTGATTGCTGTGGCTAAAACTTCCAAGACTATGTTGAATAAGAGTGGTGAGAGTGGGCAGCCTTGTCTTATTCCTGATCTTAGTGGAAATGGTTTCAGTTTTTCACCATTGAGGACGATGTTGGCTGTGGGTTTGTCATATATGGCCTTTATTATGTTGAGGAAAGTTCCCTCTGTGCCTCCTTTCTGCAGGGTTTTTATCATAAATGGGTGTTGAATTTTGTCGAAAGCTTTCTCTGCATCTATTGAGATGATCATATGTTTTTTCTCCTTCAATTTGTTAATATGGTGTAAGACGTTGATTGATTTTCGTACATTGAAGAATCCTTGCATTCCTGGAATAAACCCCACTTGATCATGGTGTATGATCCTTTTAATGTGCTTTTGGATTCTGTTTGCTAGTATTTTATTGAGGATTTTTGCATCTATGTTCATCAGTGATATTGGCCTGTAGTTTTCTTTCTTTGTGACATTCTTGTCTGGTTTTGGTATCAAGGTGATGCTGGCCTTGTAGAATGAGTTTGGGAGTGTTCCTCCCTCTGCTATACTTTGGAAGAGTTTGAGAAGGATAGGTGTTAGCTCTTCTCTAAATGTTTGATAGAATTCACCTTTGAAGCCTTCTGGTCCTGGGCTTTTGTTTGTTGGAAGATTTTTAATCAAGTTTCAATTTCAGTGCTTGTGATTGGTCTGTTCATATTTTCTATTTCTTCCTGATTCAGTCTTGGCAGGTTGTGCATTTCTAAGAATTTGTCCATTTCTTCCAGGTTGTCCGTTTTATTGGCATAGAGTTGCTTGTAGTAATCTCTCATGAGCTTTTGTATTTCTGCAGTGTCAGTTGTTACTTCTCCTTTTTCATTTCTAATTCTATTGATTTGAGTCTTCTCCCTTTTTTTCTTGATGAGTCTGGATAATGCTTTATCAATTTTGTTTATCTTCTCAAAGAACCAGCTTTTAGTTTGGTTGATCTTTGCTATCATTTCCTTCATTTCTTTTTCATTTATTTCTGATCTGATCTTTATGATTTCTTTCCTTCTGCTAACTTTGGGGTGTTTTTGTTCTTCTTTCTCTAATTGCTTTAGGTGCAAGGTCAGGTTGTTTACTTGAGATGTTTCCTGTTTCTTAAGGTGGGATTGTATTTCTCTAAACTTCCCTCTTGGAACTGCTTTTGCTGCATCCCATAGGTTTTGGGTCGTCATGTCTCCATTGTCATTTGTTTCTAGGTATTTTTTAATTTCCTCTTTGATTTCTTCAGTGATCAGCTCGCTATTAAGTAGTGTATTGTTTAGCCTCCATGTGTTTGTATTTTTTACAGATCTTTTCCTGTAATTGATATCTAGTCTCATAGCGTTGTTGTCAGAAAAGATACTTGATACAATTTCAATTTTCTTAAATTTACCAAGGCTTGATTTGTGACCCAAGATATGATAGATCCTGGAGAATATTCCATGAGCACTTGAGAAAAATGTGTATTCTGTTGTTTTTTGGATGGAATGTCCTATAAATATCAATTAAGTTCATCTTGTTTAATGTATCATTTAAAGCTTGTGTTTCCTTATTAATTTCATTTTGGATGATCTGTCCATTGGTGAAATTGAGGTGTTAAAGTCCTCTACTATGAATGTGTTACTTTCGATTTCCCCTTTTATGGCTGTTAGTATTTGTCTTATGTATTGAGGTGGTCCTATGTTGGGTGCATAAATATTTACAATTGTTATATCTTCTTCTTGGATCGATCTCTTGATCATTATGTAGTGTCCTTCTTTGTCTCTTCTAATAGTCTTTATTTTAATGTCTATTTTGTCTGATATGAGAATTGCTACTCCAGCTTTCTTTTGATTTCCATTTGCATGGAATATCTTTTTCCATCCCCTTACTTGCAGTCTGTATGTGTCTCTAGGTCTGAAGTGGGTCTCTTGTAGACAGCATATATATGGGTCTTGTTTTTGTATCCATTCAGCCACTCTGTGTCTTTTGGTGGGAGCATTTAGTCCATTTACATTTAAGGTAATTATCGATATGTATGTTCCTATTCCCATTTTTTTAATTGTTTTCGGTTCGTTATTGTAGGTCTTTTCCTTCTGTTGTGTTTCTTGCCTAGAGAAGTTCCTTTAGCATTTGTTGTAAAGCTGGTTTTGTGGTGCTGAACTCTCTCAGGTTTTGCTTGTCTGTAAAGGTTTTAATTTCTCAGTAAATCTGAATGACATCCTTGCTGGGTAGAGTAATCTTGGTTGCAAGTTGTTCTCCTTCATCACTTTAAATATGTCCTGCCAGTCTCTCCTGCCTTGCAGAGTTTCAGCTGAAAGATCAGCTGTGAACCTTATGGGGATTCCCTTGTGTGTTATTTGTTTTTCCCTTGCTGATTTTAATATGTTTTCTTTGTGTTTCATTATTGACAGTTTGATTAATAAGTGTCTTGGCATATTTCTCCTTGGATTTATTCTGTATGGGATTCTCTGTGCCTCCTGGACTTGATTAACTATTTCCTTTCCCATATTAGGGAAGTTTTCAACTATAATCTCTTCAAATATTTTTTCATCCCCTTTCTTTTTCTCTTCTTCTTCTGGAACCCCTATAATTTGAATGTTGTTGCATTTAATGTTGTCCAAGAGGTCTCTGAGACTGTCCTCAGTTCTTTTCATTCTTTTTTCTTTATTCTGCTCTGCAGCAGTTATTTCCACTATTTTATCTTCCACATCACTTATCCGTGCTTCTGCCTCAGTTATTCTTCTATTGATCCCATCTAGAGTATTTTTAATTTCATTTATTGTGTTGCTCATCGTTGCTTGATTCATCTTTAGTTCTTCTAGGTCCTTGTTAAATGTTTCTTGCATTTTGTCTATTCTATTTCCAAGATTTTGGATCATGTTTACTATCATTATTCTGAATTCTTTTTCAGGTAGACTGCCTATTTCCTTTGTATTTTTTAGTTCTGGTGGGTTTTTATCTTTCCCCTTCACCTGCTGTGTGTTTTTCTGTCTTCTCATTTTGCTTATCTTACTGTGTTTGGGGTCTCCTTTTTGCAAGCTGCAGGTTCGTAGTTCCCGTTGTTTTTGGTGTCTGTCCCCAGTGGCTAAAGATGGTTCAGTGGGTTGTGTAGGCTTCCTGGTGATGGGGACTAGTGCCTGTGTTCTGGTGGATGAGGCTGGATCTTGTCTTTCGGGTGGGCAGGTCCACGTTTGGTGGTGTGTTTTGGGGTGTCTGTGGACTTACTATGATTTTACGCAGCCTCTCTGCTAATGGGTGGGGTTGTGTTCCTGTCTTGCTAGTTGTTTGGCATAGGGTGTCCAGCACTGTAGCTTGCTGGTCGTTGAGTGAAGCTGGGTGTTGGGGTTGAGATGGAGATCTCTGGGAGATTTTCACCTTTTGATATTATGTGGAGCTGGGAGGTCTCTTGTGGGCCAGTGTTCTGAAGTTGGCTCTCCCCCCTCAGAGGCACAGCACTGACTCCTGCCTGCAGCACCAAGACCCTTTCACCCACATGGCTCAGAATATAAGGGAGAAAAAGTAGAAGGAAAGAATTAGTAGAAATAGAAAGAAAGAAAGAAAGAAAGAAAGAAAGAAAGAAAGAAAGAAAGAAAGAAAGGAGAGAGGGAGGGAGAAGGAGGGAAGGTAGGAAAAAAGGAGAGAAGATAAAGTAAAATAGAATAAAGTATGATAAAACATAATAAAGTTATTAAAATAAAAAATAATTATTAAGAAGAAAAAAAACAGACAGAACCCTGGGACAAATGGTGGAAGCAAAGCTATACAGACAAAATCTCACACAGAAGCATACACATACACATTCACAAAAAGAGGAAAAGGGGAAAAATCATAAATCTTGCTCTCAAAGTCCATCTCCTCAATTTGGGATGATTCGTTGTCTAAAGGAGGGAAGGAAGGAAAGAAAGAAAGAAAGAATATAGCACAGCAAAGGAAACCATAAACAAGACCAAAAGACAACTCTCAGAATGGGAGAAAATATTTGCAAATGAAGCCACTGACAAAGGATTAATCTCCAAAATTTATAAACAGGTCATGCAGCTCAATAGCAAAAAAACAAACAACCCAATTCAAAAATGGGCAGAAGACTTAAATAGGCATTTCTCCAAAGAAGATATACAGACTGCCAACAAACACATGAAAGAATGCTCAACATCATTAATCATTAGATAAATGCAAATCAAAACTACAATGAGATATCATCTCACACCAGTCAGAATGGCCATTATCAAGAAAACTAGAAACAATAAATGCTGGAGAGGGTGTGGAGAAAAGGGAACACTCTTGCACTGCTGGTGGGAATGTGAATTGGTACAGCCACTATGGAGAACAGTATGGAGGTTCCTTAACAAACTAAAAATAGAACTACCATATGATCCAGCAATCCCACTACTAGGCATATACCCTGAGAGAACCATAATTCAAAAAGAGACATGTACCAAAATGTTCATTGCAGCTCTATTCACAATAGCCCGGAGCTGGAAACAACCTAAGTGTCCATCATCGGATGAATGGATAAAGAAAATGTGGCACATATATGCAATGGAATATTACTCAGCCATAAAAAGAAACGAAACCGAGCTATTTGTAATGAGGTGGATAGACCTAGAGTTTGTCATACAGAGTGAAGTAAGTCAGAAAGAGAAAGACAAATACCATATGCTAACACATATATATGGAATTAAAAAAAAATGTCATGAAGAACCTAGGGGTAAAACGGAAATAAAGACACAGACCTACTTGAGAATGGACTTGAGGATATGGGGAGGGGGAAGGTAAGCTGTGACAAAACGAAAGAGAGGCATGGACATATATACACTACCAAACGTAAGGTAGATAGATAGTGGGAAGCAGCCGCAGAGCACAGGGAGATCAGCTCGGTGCTTTGTGACCGCCTGGAGGGGTGGGATGGGGAGGGTGGGAGGGAGGGAGATGCATGAGGGAAGGGATGTGGGAACAGATGTATATGTATGACTGATTCACTTTGTTATAAAGCAGAAACTAATAAAAAATAAATTAATTAATTTTAAAAAAAGAAAATGAAAAAAAAGAAAGAAGATAAAATAAAATAAAGAAGGTAAAATAAAGTTATTAAAATAAAAAATAATTATTAAGAAAAAAATTAAAAAAAAAAAACAAACGGACGGATAGAACCCTAGGTCAAATGTTGGAAGCAAAGCTGTACAGACAAAATCTCACACAGAAGCATACACATACACACTCACAAAAAGAGGAAAAGGGGAAAAAATCGTAAATCTTGTTCTCAAAGTCCACCTCCTCAATTTGGGATGATTCGTTGTCTATTCATGTATTCCACAGATGCAGGGTACATCAAGTTGATTGTGGAGCTTTAATCCGCTGCTTCTGAGGCTGCTGGAAGAGATTTCCCTTTCTCTTCTTTATTCTCACAGCTCCTGGGTCTCAGCTTTGGATTTGGCCCCGCCTCCGCATGTAGATTGCTGGAGGGAGTCTGTTCTTCGCTCAGACAGGACTGGGTTAAAGGAGCAGCTGCTTCGGGGACTCTGGCTCACTGAGGCCGGGGGGAGGGAGGGGTACGGAGTGCAGGGCAAGCCTGTGCCGTCAGAGGCCGGCGTGACGTTGCACCCGCCTGAGGCGCGCCATGTGTTCTCCCGGGGAAGCCGTCCCTGGATCCCAGGACCCTGGCAGTGGCGGGCTGCACAGGCTCCCCAGAAAGGGAGCGTGGACAGTGACCTGCGCTCGTACACAGGCCTCTTGGCGGCGGCAGCAGCAGCCCCAGCATCCCACGCCCATCTCTGGGGTCCACGCTTCTAGCCGCGGCTCGCGCCCGTCTCTGGAGTTCCTTTAAGCAGCGCTCTTAATCCCCTCTCCTTGCGCACCAGCAAACAAAGAGGGAAGAAAAAGTCTCTTGCCTCTTCGGCAGGTCCAGACTTTTTCCCGGACTGCCTCCTGGCCAGCCGTGGTGCACAAACCCCTTCAGGCTGTGTTCATGCCGCCAGTCCTCTCCCTGCGCTCCGACCGAAGTCCGAGCCTCAGCTCCCAGCCATGCCCACCCCGGCGGGTGAGTAGACAAGCCACTCTGGCTGGTGAGTGCTGGTCGACACCGATCCTCTGTGCGGGAATCTCTCCGCTTTGCCCTCCACAGCCCTGTTGCTGTGCTCTCCTCCGCTACTCCGAAGCTTTCCGTCTCCACCACCCGCAGTCTCCGCCCACGAAGGGGCTTTCTAGTGTGTGGAAACCTTTCCTCCTTCATGGCTCCCTCCCACTGGTGCAGGTCCTGTCCCTATCCTTTTGTCTCTGTTTATTCTTTTTTCTTTTGCCCTACCCAGGTACGTGGGGAGTTTCTTGCCTTTTGGGAGGTTTGAGGTCTTCTGCCAGTGTTCAGTAGGTGTTCTGTAGGAGTTGTTCCACGTGTAGATGAGTTTCTGGTGTATCTGTTGGGAGGAAGGTGATTTCCGCGTCTTACTCTTCCGCCATCTTCCTCTACTCCTCCTCCAGTGCCATTTTAACTTGTTCTCCAGTCTTTATTGATGTATCTGTTTTTATGTCTTGAGAATGTTTTCAGTGTACTTCATATGTTGCTCTGATTGCTTCTGAGTGCATATAGTTTAGGGCATATATACAGAATTTCTGACACTCAGGATTGACTGTGATTCCAGCAACACTCTTTATAGATGTCTCTTTCTGTGGTTCTCTATGTTAAACTTCTGGTTGCTCTGCTGTTTTGCTTTTTTTTTTTTTTTTTTAACCAGTATCATAAAGCTAAGAGCACCCTCTTAATAGTTCTCTACCAAGATCTCCATTGTTTTCAACAACACCCTTAGGCATGGAATTTTCTCACTTTGTGTCAAATAATGTCATCCTCCTTATGCAGATCTACAGAGTGCTTCATACTTGTGGCCTTCCTCTTCTCCTGGAAAGAACCTCTGTGCCACTGAAATTTGTTGGGGACTGGGACAGCAGCCTGCTATTCCCAGAGTGACATCTTTGCTGTCCAGGCATGTGGGGTAGGAATGTTGGTAACCCTGGTCCACTTGGCTTGCTCTTTCCAGCATGTAACCTCCACCCTACAAGTGAACAAGGCATGGGCATCTGGAATAAGCTTCCCCCCCATGAGGAAGGCCACAGTGGAGAAAGGGAACATCAGTCCTCTGGACCATACCTACCTGAAATAAAACTTCTTAAAAATGAGGCTGGGGCGAGTGAGATGACTTGCCTCTTCCAGGGTGAAACCATAACCCTAGACTCAGAGCCTGGAGGTGTGGAGCTGATGTTGTCTTGGTCAAACCCACTCAGCACAGAGTGCCAGAATAGAGTTTCTGTTGAATGGGTCTGGGGGTGGGGCAGAGGGAGATTTCATGACTAAAATGCTTTAGACTCTCACTGTTCTTGCTGATACTTAGTAGAGTTTCTTAAGTGAATATTTCTCTATTTGCTTGGGACAATTTCCATGGTCTTTAAATTCTTCTTTTTCCAGCTTTTTTGAGATATAATTGACAAATAAAATTGTAAGGTATTTAATGTGTATATCATGATGAGTTGATGTACATATACATCTAGTTAATGAACACATCCATCATCCCACATATTTATATGTATATTTATTTGGAGGAGAACATTTAAATTCTACTGTCTTAGAATATTTTAGTTATTCAATACTGTGTTATCAACTATAGTCACTATGTTATAAATTTTGTCCTAATAATTTTAACCAGTTAAATGACTACTTTCTTTGGGAGTGGGTCTTCTAAGCGCTTCTTTCTGGCATTCTGGAAGTCCTGTCTCTCGCCTTCATTTTTGATACAGGATTCTGGGTTAATAGACATTTTTATTTGTTTGTTTATTTATTCCCTTTTTAGTACTCAAAAAGACACTTGCCTTTTTCTGATGACTAATGTGCTGTCATACTCATCGTTATTCCTCTGTGTTTAATATGTTTTCCCCTATAGATTCTTTTAAGATTTTCTCTATATTACTACATCTGAGCAATTTGATTATAATTTGCCTTGTGGCATTTCTCATGCTTGAGTCTCTCTGGGCTTCTTGGACTTGTGGACTTATACTTTTTATTAAATTTTGAAAATTTCAGGTATTATTTCTGCAAGAATGTATTTTTCTAGTTCCCCCATCTCCCTCCTCTTCAAAGACTCTAATTACACATATTTCAGGCTGCTTGAAGTTATTCCATAGCTCACTGATGCTCTTCCCATTAACATATTTTCTTTTTGTAAGTTTCATTTTAGATAGTTTCTATTGCTTCAAGTTCACTATTCCTTTCTACTGCCATGTCTAACCCACCATTAACCTTTTCTTGTGTATTTTTCATCTCATATATCATAGTCATCACCTCTAGGAGTTTGATTTATGTCATATTTATATCTTCCATGTCTCTACTTAACTTTTTTTTTTTTTTTCAGTTATCAGTGTCATTGTTATTGGAGACCACACACACACCCGCCCCGATAAAATGAATATATAATTGTGTTGATGTCATTAGGAACCAAGATTTTCAATGTAAAACAAAAGAGACACAAATATAAAATGAAAGTAAAAGAAGCTTAGTGGTAGTGATTTTGAATTGGAAATAACAGTATAAACTCATGACTATTTTCCCCTTAAAATATATACATCTTAACTCTCTCCACTGGAAAGACCTAGAAGCAAAGAGCCACCCAATAGTAATTACTCTGAAAACTGGTAAAGGGAAAGAATTGAGGATTTATCCTCCCTCTCCTATACAGACTGAATTTCAAGGTAAACCAATAGCTGATAGGGGAAAGTTTTTTTTTTTACTTTTTATTTTATATTGGAGTATAGCCGATTAACAATGTTGTGATAGTTTCAGATGCACAGCAAAGGGACTCGGCTATACATATGTCTACTTAACTTTTTGAACATCCCTGCTTTTTGAATATTTGGAATACAATTAATAACTGTTTTAACATTTTTGCTTCTAATTCTAGCATTTGTATCAGTCTGGGTCAGTTCCTATTGACTGATTATTTTCGTCATCATGGGTTGTGTTTTCTAGCTTCTTTGTGTGCCTGTTAATCTTGTTTGGCATTTCAGACATTGTGACTTTTACCTTGTTGACTGCTGGATATTTTTGTACTCCTATAAATATTCTTGAGTGTCATTTTGGGATGCAGTTAAGTTACTTGGAAACAGTTTGATCCTTTAAAATCTTGCTTTTTTGATTTGTTAGGCAGATCTGGAGAAATGCTCTGGCAGGTTTAGGGCTAGTTATTCTCCAGTATTGAGTCAGGACTTCACTGAGTACTCTACCAAAAACCGATGAATTTCTTATTTTTCCACTCTGGCTTTTGAGAACAGGCACTGTTCCCAGTCATGTGGGAACACAGGAAATTGTTCTCTAATTCATATGGCTGGTTCCTATACTGGTTCCAGGTGGTTTTCCTCACACACATGCACTGATAAGATAGATACTTTCTGCACAGCCCTTTCTTCTTCTGAGTTGTGTCCTGTGAGCTTTAATCGCCTTGGGCTCCTGAGACTCTTAGGGTCATCTCAACTCAGGGAATCCATTGAGCTTTGCCTGGGGGCTTTGCCATGAGCCACAACCTGGGAACTCTTTCCAGGCAGTAAGCTGGGGCAGTTGTAAGGTTAACTTGCTTGTTTCCAGTCTCATTGACCACTGGCCTTCATTGCCTGATGTCCAGTGTCTTGAAAACCATTGTTTCATATATTTTGTCTGATATTTTTACTGTTTCAAGTAAAAGAGTAAATCCAGTTCCTATTACTCCATCTTGAGCAGAAACAGAAGTATATCTTATCTTCCTGGCTGAGTTTAATATATATTTTTTTAATTTATTTATTTATTTATTTATGGCTGTGTTGGGTCTTCGTTTCTGTGCGAGGGCTTTCTCTAGTTGTGGCGAGCGGGGGCCACTCCTCATCGCAGTGCGCGGGCCTCTCACTATCATGGCCTCTCCTGTTGCAGAGCACAGGCTCCTGACGCGCAGGCTCAGTAATTGTGGCTCACAGACCCAGTTGCTCTGCGGCACGTGGGATCTTCCCAGACCAGGGCTCGAACCCGTGTCCCCTGCATTGGCAGGCAGATTCTCAACCACTGCGCCACCAGGGAGGCCCGCTGAGTTTAATATTGCAAGCCTCATACTTCTCTGCATGCTAACATTTGTGGACCTTGAATTTCTTCTGGCTGCTTGATTTGAGGAGCCCCTGCTTAAATTGGGCAAGGCAGGAGGAGTAATGTGCTTATTTTTAGCCAGTTTCTTACTGGGATGCTCCTTATTAAGTTAAGTTTGTCACAAGGCAGATACGTGCAGTAGTTAGTAGTTATACTTGTTGTCTGAAAAAAATGCACAACCTAAAAGTCGAAAGTTATGTTTTATTTGGTGGACATTTTGAGGACTTCAAGCCCAGGATACAGGACTCTCAGATCGCTCTGAGGGATGGCTCCGAAGAGGTAAGGGAGGAGCCAGGATATACAGCAGTTTTTGCAACAAAAATGAGGTAGTTAGAACATCAAAAGATTGCTGTTAGTTGAAGTAAACCAGACATCTCCTATTAAGGAATCTACCTCTTTTCTATGTATGAGAAGATGCAAAAATCAGGGCTCATTGAAATCATTCCTTTGATATGTACCTCAGCTATCTGGGGCCAGTGTCCTGTGCTTTCTCATCCTGAGTCCCCTCAGGGTACACTTTTGGGGGAGGGGGTGGCCGCAGTGTCTGATGGCTTGATGTTAGGCATCCTGTTTCTGTCCTCAGTTCCCTCATGGCTCACCATTGGAGACAGCTGTAATGGCTGATGGCTGCAACATCCTTTGTTTACTGATATGGCAGGTGACATTCGTAGTTCACGTACTCATACTGGTTTTATATACACCACACTCTGTTCCCATACTAGTCTATAGTAGGTCATGGGAAGAATGGGAAAGGTGAGGTCATATATCCATATCCCAGTGGTCTGTTTTCTCTGAGTCAGTCCCTGAATCTGGATGAATCAATTGACTATTGCCTGGCTTAGGAACAGGTGGAGGAAGAGGGTTTCTCCTGAAGGGAGATGCCCATTTTCCAGCTTTTTAGACTCTGGTCAGGGACAAATGGACTCTTTAGGGAGTGTTTGGGTATTATTAGCTAATGGCAAATATTGTAGGATAACTACTGTGTCTGGGGTTTTATATATGTTTTTACAGTGATTACATAGGAAACCACTTACTTTTACCTATGTCAACCACAACAGTGGAAAAGCTGAAACTTTTAAAGTATTCTCACCAGTAAATTTATTCTTCTTCCAACAATAAACAAGTTTTAAAAGTAATCAGTAGTTTACTCAAATATTGAAAACCTCCCTGCTGTTACGTCACTGAAACTATAACTGTGATGCAGTTTGTTGAAGGCGCTGCCTGGACTCACAGCCTGATGACATACTGTCATGAGGGCTCACTGTCCCCCGGGGAGAGTTTTCAGTGTCATCCAGCGTAGAGCCTATTTAGTGTCTGAATCCATCTCCATCCCCCTGGCAGCAGGCCAGTCTTCATGGATAACAATTCCTCTCTAAGTAAATCATTCTGATTTAATAAACTTTAGAAAATTCACAACAAGATTATGGCAGAATTTGTTAAAATTGTTTAACATTTCCCTCAACATTTAAATTGCTAAGTATCTTAATGAAGTAATTTACATTGGATGCAACATTTCACTTTTCCTTTGGTTATTATTTTTAAGTTAAAAAGACATTGTTTTGTAAAAAGGGGATGTGTGAAATAATGTAAAAAATAAAAACAACTCACTTTCTTACTCAGAAGTTATCACATGTGAATATTTTGGCATACGTCTTTCCAGCTTCTATTAAAAGTTTAAGTATAGTGAGAGAGTTTAGTAGTCTCACTTTTTCCACATAACATTATATACTTGGTAATTGAGTGTCATGAAGTATTTTAAAACTGTAATTTGATAGGTTTCTATTTTTCTTTTGTTGGACATTTATTTGGTTTACATTTTTTCATATTGTAAATAACACTGGTACATCCATTTTTATCCACATTTGACATTAGTATAAAACCACTCTAGGTTTTAGTGTCTTAAAACATATTATTGTGTGATTTGGCAGTATGACAGGAATTAGCTGGGGTCGGCTTAGTTGGAAGGTCAGCCAGGGGCTGGCTGGTGCCTGGTGGCCTCCTTGACCTGCCTGGGCTTCTAATGGGATGATTGGAATGGCTAAGATACCTGGGCCTCAGTCTCCATATCATCTCTCTTCCTCCAGCTGGCTAGTCTGGGCTTGTTTCCAAAGGAGCAATTGGAATTTGGATGGGACAAGAATTGGGTTATGTAGTCAAAGTGAATCACGAGGTTAACCTAGATTAAGTAGGCTCTACCCTTGCTGGCAGAGTTTTTGTCTATTTTCTATCTACCGTGATAGCTTTTCCCCAATTTGAATTTATAGAATCAGAACTACTTGGCTGAAGGATACAAACTTTCCAGAAGAGTTGCCTTGATGCATACTTCTAACAGCAGGGCATGGAGATGAGTAACCATCTCCAAAACTAACATCATTTTTCCACTTCTAGATCAAAGCTTTGAGCAGCATTATTAAGAGAAATGGTGAAAGGGAATACCTTTATTTGATCTCCTAAATAGTTATTGATTCCTGTTTGGACCAATGCTTTGGGCTTTATCTAGGCATACGTTTTCCAAAAGCAAAATTTTGGAAAATGTTTCCTCATTAAATGTTATCCACTGTCCATCTTTCATTTCTAGAGAATAATACAAGCTATCACTAAACATATTACAGATACTGTTATATATGAAACTGGTAGTGAATTAAGATTAGCCACAATTTGCCCTGGGTATGGGTCATTTAAAAGTAATTCAGTGAAATAATTATTTCAGATGCATTATTTTAAAATGTAACAGAAAAATTCACATCTGGAATCAGTGTTGAAAACACGTATGTATTAACCTACTAAAATCTATTAGAACATAGTCACTGAATATTTAACATTAGTGTTTACTGTTATTGTAGAAGGTTGACAATAAACCTAAATGGATGAAAACAGTGACCAACTCTTTAATAGTCTCACATTCTGAACATTTGGTTTGCATTTCAGGTGACTGTGCACATGCCCTTAATTTTAATTCTGAAATTATGGTGAACAATTGTTCTTCCAAGTATAGATGGGATAGGAAACTTTTGAGCAATAATCACTCAAAGATTCAGTCAAGAATAGAATCTGGGGTACAGTGTCCTGAATTCTGCTCTCATAGAAGCTGACAGGCCTGTGTGGCCTCTGTAAATAAAACTACATACTTAGTCTGCCTGTTTTGTTCAGTTCTCAAATTGCTTGCTTAAACACTGGGTGCCAGCAACTTTTTCAAATAAAACATTCTTCCTTTACCGCTTCCTACTAACCCATTGCAAAGAGACATGCATAATTTTTTTAAGTTGTAAGCAAAGGAATGGGGACAATATTAGTGTGATAAATGGCACCAGCAGACCAGCCTCTTGCTTGCTTTCAGGAGTTTCCATGAGCTGAAACTTCATTGCTGCTCGGGGGTGAAGCTCAGCTGGTGATACGAAGGAGTTTCCCTGGTCCTTCTCCACAGTACCTAGCTATAGGCTAGGTCAGAGGAAGATTCAGAATCTGCTCCCTTTTTCAGTACAGCTGGGGTCCCATGGTGTGAGGAGCATTCTCAGAGGAGATAGTTAAGAGAGGGTGAGGACAGGGGCTGGGAGCGGGAAAGATGTGAAGCAAGACTCTGAGCAAGACTGCTTGGACTCTGACCCAGGCTTTGTCCACAGCTTCCTCTCCAGCTGCTTTGGGCATTTACCAAAGCTCCTCAGACACACACTGGGTTAATGGGGCCTCCTCTAGGTGGCATAAAGAATCCCACTGATACAGCTTGCATATTGATAGCAACCCATAGGGAACAGCCCATCAATGTTGGAATTGGGTGGGTTGGTCTTTGGAGTCTTCTTACTTTTCTTCTCAGTTTTGTCCTGACTTTCCCTTAACAAGCTGGTTATGCAAATTGGAACGTGCTAATCCTACCAGCATATTTGTGTTCTTTTTTTTTTTTTTTTTTTGTGGTACATGGGCCTCTCACTGTTGTGGCCTCTCCCGTTGCGGAGCACAGGCTCCGGACGTGCAGGCTCAGCAGCCATGGCTCATGGGCCCAGCCACTCCGCGGCATGTGGGATCTTCCCGGACTGGGGCACGAACCCATGTCCCCTGCATCAGCAGGCGGACTCTCAACCACTGCACCACCAGGGAAGCCCCATATTTGTGTTTCATTGGGTGATACATATAGATTGAAAAACTGTTAGGTTCCAATAAATAAATACATACATATACACATACATACATATCAACAGAGGTAGATAGATAAATAAAACTAAAAAATGCTTCTAACCAGGTAAGGAAGAAATTTGAGGAAGGCAGGGGAATCTTGCCAAATGTTCTTCAACCTCTGATATGTATTCACTTGCCCTAGGTTTTACTTAATGAGCTTACTGCTAAGACTGATGGTGTTATAAATGCTCAGTAAATGCTAACTAGTATTGTTCTTACAGTTAAGATAGTTCTCATCCTCAAGGCAGAGCCTTCTGAGGTCCAGTGTTGCAAACATCCATCCATCCAAAGTTGGAACTAGATTAGAATGGGCAGCCCCTATCTTACTAGCCCCTTTCCGGCATCTCTCCCTCCTCCTGTCACCCAGCCCTCTGGACCTTCAATAAGTTATCTTTTGTTCTCTTCTCTTTCTCTTTTAAATCATCTTTAATTTGATAGTAATGTCGACATTTGTGGCTTCAGCCACCATCCCCATGTATTAATACATATGTTCTCAAATCTATTACTTTGGCCTGGACCATTACTACTTAGGTCTACCTTTGCAGTTTACTTCTGGATATTTGAGGTGCATGCTGTTCTGGCAGACTCTTTAACTTCACATGTACAGAAGCTTTTAAAATCACTCCCAACTGGCCTGGCAGTTACACATCTCATCCTTATAGCTTTCCACTGTTGCCAGAACCATCTGGATAAAGTCAGCTCTGATGCAAAACCTTTCCTTATTAATATTCTTCAACATGAATGTTAAACTTCTTATTCAGACAACAAACTTCTATAATAATTTTTATAGTAAACCTTTCTTCCAACATATTTTCCCTTCTTTCATGCATGCTAAATACCAGTTAAAGATGAGGGAATTGGACTTCCCTGGTGGCGCAGTGGTTGAGAGTCTGCCTGCTGATGCAGGGGACACGGGTTCGTTCCCTGATCCAGGAAGATCCCACATACGCGGAGTGGCTGGGCCCCTGAGCCATGGCCGCTGAGCCTGCGCGTCCAGAGCCTGTGCTCTGCAACGGGAGAGGCCACAACAGTGAGAGGCCTGCGTACCGAAAAAAAAAAAAAAAAGATAAGGGAATTATCTAATGATCCCAGTATGTATTTAGTGATTTCTCTGCAGCCGTTCCTGCTATTCTGACTGCCTAGGTTACCTGTTTCTATTAGTGTAGCCTAACTTCAAAAGGTCACTTTGTCCGTTGAGCTTTCTTTGCAAACCACAGTAAACTCTACAATACACATGTAATTTTTATAGAATATATTACTTTCAACTTTTTTCTCTACTCAGACATGTATGTCTTATTTTCTTCACTGTAGGAGTTTCTAAGACAGTTCATCTAATTTGTCTTTATGTTCCCCTTGGTGTAACATTTTGTCATAGTAGGACGATAACACATTTAGATTGAATTAAATTGTCTGATAACGATGCTACCAGCTTTTTCTGGTGCTTCTTATTCCTTCTTGCAGATGCTATAGTTTATTTAATTGTATGAGGAAGTTCCTTTAATATTTTTTATAGTGCACATCTCCTGTGGATGAATTCTCTCAGATTTTGTCTGGCTGAAGATATGTGTACTTACCCTTTCTTTTCTTTTCTTTTTTTTTTTTTTTTTTTTTTTTTTTGCGGTACACGGGCCTTTCACTGTTGTGGCCTCTCCAGTTGTGGAGCACAGGCTCCAGACGCACGGGCTCAGTGGCCATGGCTCACGAGCCCAGCCACTCCGTGGCATGTGGGATCTTCCCAGACCAGGGCACGAACCCGTGTCCCCTGCATCGGCAGGCGGACTCTCAACCACTGTGCCACCAGGGAAGCCCTACCCTTTATTTTCAAAGGATGTTTTTTTGTGTATAGAATTATAGGTTAACATTTTTTTCTTTCAGTACTTTAAAAATCTTGTACCATTGTTTTCTGTCCTCTGTTATTTCTTATGATGTAACAGCCATCATTTTCATTCTGTATATAACTTACCTTTATTTGTCTGCTCTTAAGATTATTTTTCTTTAATGACCACTCAGCAGTGTGGTAATGACATGTTTAGGTATAGCTTTCTCTATATTTAAGATTCTTGGGGTTTGATGAATTGCTTAGATCTGTGATTTGAAGTCTTTCATCAGGTTTTGGAAATTCTGTGACTAAAATCTCTTCAAAATTTTTTTCTTCCCCGTTTCTGGGACTCTAAATGTTTATATTTACAACTCATTGGATGTAATTTGGCTGTCTGCTTATCCAAAACTTGTCTATACACCAAGGCTACATGAACTGCATAGAGTGTAATGGCTCTAGGGGAGTGAGCCGCTGTATCTAAGGTGGGCTCCTGTCCCCACATCACAGTCACTCTTTCTCAGTGCCTAGGTTTATTCCCTTCATTGTACTCACCACTATCAAAATATTTGGTTTATGGATCAGTTTACTTGTTTCTTATCTGTCTGACCCACTAGGATTTAAACTATAAGGGAGGAGCTTTATGTCTTGATTATGGTCTGTTCTCAGCTCCTAGAACCCTATCCAGCTTGGTAATCACCTGCTGATTGTTTGTTGAATGAATAAAGATAAGTAGGAAGGCAAGGACAGGAAACAGGTAAGTATTAAAAAAACACTTTAATTGTAATACTGGAAAAATGAATTGTAAAAGTAGATTTACTTTTACAAAGGAAAGTGAAATAAATTCAAAATAGTTCAGTGAAAAATGTTTTGTACTATTTAGGCTTAATCAACTGTAATAGAATCATAGAATTTCACTGCTGGCTTTTGACAGCTTTAGACACTTCATATTAGTGGAATCATATAGTATTTGTCCTTTTGTGACTGGCTTATTTCATTTAACATAATGTCATCAAGGTTCATCCATATTGTAGTATATAACAGAATTTCCTTCTTTTCTAAGACTGAGTAATATTCCATTGTATGTGTATACCACATTTTCTTTATTCACTCTTGATGAATAAAGAAAGATCTAATGCACATCTAATGTCCATAAGTTGATGGACATTTGGTAACTTCCACCTCTTGGCTAGTGTGTTTTGCAGAAGTTTTTTTAAAGTTTAATGTAATCCCACTTGTCTATCTTTGCCATTGTTGCTATCACATCCAAGAAATTATTGCCAAATCCAATGTCATGAAACTTTCCCCACATAGTTTTAAGACTAGGCATCTTAAAGTTTTGTCTTACATTAAGATCTTTGATACATTTTGAGTTGATTTCTCTAAATAGGGTTAGGTAAGAGTCTAGCTTCATTCTTTTGCATGTAGATATCCATTTTTCCCAACATTATTTGTTGAAGAGACTGTCCTTCCCCAATGGAATGATAATGATGTAGTCTTGGCACTGTTGTAAAAAATCATTTGACCGTGTACACAGGGGTTTATTTCTGGGTTCTTTATTCTGTTGCATTGGTTTGTATATCTGTCTTTATGCTTGTACCATGCTGTCTTGGTTACTGTTGCTTTGAAGTTGTTTCAAAGTTGAGAAGTGTGAGACTGGTAACTCTATTCTTTTTTTAGAAGATATTTTTCCTCCTCAGGGTTCCTTCAGATGCCATGTCAACTCCAGGATGGGTTTTTCTGTTTCTACCAAAAATGCCCTTGGTATTTTGATAGGGATTGCATTGAATCTGTAGACCACTTTGGGTAGTATTGACAACTTAAAAATATTAGGTCTTCCCCTCCATGAACCCAAGATGTCTTTTCATTTATTGGTGTCTTCTTTAAGTTCAATCAGCAGTGTTATGTAGTTTTCAGTGTACAAGTCCTTTGCCCCCTTAGATGAACTTATTTCTAAGTATTTTATTTTTTCTGATTCTATTGTAAATGGAACTTTTCCTTTAATTTCTTTTACAGATTGTTCGTTGTTAATGTGTAGAAACACAATGAATTTTCATGACTCTATGTCCTGAAACTTTGATGAATTTTTTAATTAGTGACAACACTGTGTGTGTGTGTGTGTGTGTGTGTAGAATCTTTAGAGTTTTCTACTTATAAGATAATGTGTCTGTAAATGATACTTTTCTTCTATAAATCCATATTTGCAATTTAGATGCCTTTTATTTCTTTTCAGGTAAGCTGTGGGCTCTTCTTTTATGGCCTTTATTATGGTGAGGTAGTTTCCCTCTGTTGCCAGTTTGTTGAATGTTTTTCATTATGACAGTGTCAAATTCTGTCAAATGGTTTTTTCGAATCAATTGAGATAATCATGTTTTTTTTCTTAATTCTGTTACTGTTGTGTATTATATTAATTGATTTTAATGTGTAGAACCATCTTGCATTCCAAGAGTAAATCCTACCTGGTCATGATGTATAATACTTTTAATTTGCTGTTGAATTCTGTTTGCTAATATTTTGTTGAAGATTTTTCATTAGAATTCATCAGAGATGTTATTGGTCTGTACTTTTCTTTTTGTGTCTTTGTCTAGTGTTAGTACGAGAATAGTGACGCTGACCTCATAGAATGAGTTTGGAAGTGTTTCTTCCTCTTTGACTTTCGGAAGAGTTAGGGGAGGATTGTTGTTAATTCTTCTTTTGGTAGAAATCATCAGTGAAGCTGTCTGGTCCTGGGCTCTTCTGTGTTAGGTTTTTATTACTAATGTGGTCTCCTTACTAGTTAATTGTTCAGATTTTTATTTCTTGATGCTTCAGTCTTATTAAGTTGTATGTTTCTATGAATTTATCCACTTATTCTAGGTTATCCAATTTGTTGGTATATAATTGTTCATATTAGTCTGTTATCCTTTTTATTTTTGTGACATCAGTTTTAATGTCTCCCTTTCATTTACAATTTTAGTTATATGAGTCTTCTCTCTTTTTCTCTGAGTTAGTCTAGCTCAGGGTTTATCAATTTTGTTGAAATTTTTGAAGAATCAATTCTTGGTTTTGTTGATTTTTTTCTACTGTTTTTCTGTTTTCTATTATGTTTATTCCTGAAATAATCATTATTATTTCCTTCCTTCTGCCAACTTTAGGTTTAGGTTGTCCTTTTTCTAGTTCCTTGAGATGTAAAGTTAGGTTGTTGATTTAAGATCTTTCTTTTTTAAAATGTGTTTATTTGGTATCAACTTCCTCCTTAGTATGACTTTCACTGTGTCTCATAAGTTTTAGTATGTTGTGTTTTTGTTTTCTTTCTTTCCAGATATTTTTAAATACCCTTGTGATTTCTTCTTTGATCCATTGGTTTAAGAATGAGTTAATTTCAACATATTTGTGCATTTTCTTGTTTTACTTCTCATATTTATTTCTAGTGTCATTCCATTGTAGTCAGGTAAGATACTTTGTATGTATGATTTCAATCTGTGTAAATTTGTTAAGATTTTTTTAATGGTAAAATATGCAGCCTATCTTGAGGAATGTTCTATGGCATTTGATAAGAATGTGTATTCTGCTGTTGTGTTGGAGCTGTCTTTGTTTTTTATGTCTGTTAGGTGCAGTTGGTCTGTAGTGTTTCCACATCCTCTGGCACCTTATTGATCTGTCTCATTGTTATATCTATAACTGAAAGGGGGTATTGACTTCTGTTAATGTGTTGCTATCTGTTTTTTCCTTCAGTACTGTCATTTTTTGCTACCTGTGTTTGGGGGCTCTAATGTTAGGAGCATATATATATATATATATATATATATATATATATAAATATTTTTTTATTTGGTTGCATTGGGTCTTAGTTGCAGCACGCAGAATCTTTCATTGCGGCACACAGGCTGTTCATTGTGGCAGGTGGGCTTCTGTCTAGTTGTGGCATGTGGGCTCCAGAGCACATGGGCTCAGTAGTTGTGGCGTTTGGGCTCTCAAGTTGTGGCATGCAGGCTCTAGAGCACATGAGCTTAGTTGCCCCACGCATGTGGGATCTTAGTTCCCTGACCAGGGATCAAACTTCCCTCCCCTGCCTTGGAAGGTGGACTCTTAACCACTAGACCACCAGGGAAGTACCAGGAGCATATATAATTCTTATATTATCCTGGTGAATTGGCCTTTTTATCATTACATAATGACCTTCTTTGTCTCTTGTGACAGTATTTATCTTAAAGTCTCTTTTGTCTGATAAGTCACCACTCCTGCTCTTTTTAGGCTCCCATGTGCATAAAATAGCCTCTTCTATCTTTTCACATTTAGCTTGTGTGTGTCCTTAGATCTAAGTTGAGTTTCTTGTAGACATCATATAGTTTGGACCTTGTGTTTTTATGCATTGAGCCAATCTATGTTTTTTATTTGGGGCATTTAATCTGTTTACATTTAAAGTAATTATTGATAAGGAAAGACTTACTATTTTCATTTTATTAATTGTTTTCTGTCTTGCAGCCTTTTTTGTCCCTCTTCTCTTTTTGCATTCTTTTATTTTCATTTAAAAATATTTATTTATTTTTGGTTGTGTTGGGTCTTTGTTACTGTGCACGCGCGTGGGCTTTTCTCTAGTTACGTTGAGCGGGGACTACTCTTCATTGCAGTGTGCGGGCTTCTCATTGCGGTGGCTTCTCTTGTTGCACAGCATGGGCTCTAGGCATGCGGGCTTCACTAGTTGTGGCACGTGGGCTCAGTAGTTGTGGCTTGTGGGCTCTAGAGCGCAGGCTCAGTAGCTGTGGCACACGGGCTTAGTTGCTCCATGGCATGTGGGAGCTTCCCAGACCAGGGCTTGAACCCGTGTCCCCTGCATTGGCAGGTGGATTCTTAACCACTGCACCTCCAGGGAAGTCCCCATTTGTTTTTTTGTAGTGACATATTTTGATTCCCTTCTCATTCACCTTTGTTTATATTCTATCAGATATTTTCTTTCTGGTTACCAATGCAAATATTTTAAACATTTCAAAGTTACAGCAGTCTGATACCAAAACCAAAGATGTCACAAAAAAAGAAAACTACAGGCCAGTATCATTGATGAACATAGATGCAAAAATCCTCAACAAAATACTAGAAAACAGAATCCAACAGCACATTAAAAGGATCACACACCATGATCAAGTGGGGTTTATCGCAGGAATGCAGTGATTCTTCAGTATATGCAGATCAATCAATGTGATACACCCTATTAACAAACTGAAGGATAAAAACCATATGATAATCTCAATAGATGAAGAAAAAGCTTTTGACAGAATTCAACCGCGATTTATGATAGAAACTCTCCAGAAAATGGGCATAGAGGAACCTACTTCAACTTAATAAAAGCCAAATATGACAAACCCACAGCCAACATCATTCTCAATGTTGAAAAACTGAAAGCATTTCCTCTAAGATCAGGAAAAAGACAGGGGTGCTCACCCTCACCACTGTAATTCAACATAGTTTTGGAAGTTTAACCACGGAAATCAGAGAAGAAAAAGAAATAAAAGGAATCCAAATTGGAAAAGAAGAAGTAAAACTGTCAGTTTGCAGATGACATGATACGATACATAGAATATCCTAAAGATGCCACCAGAAGACTACTAGACCTAATCAGTGAATTTGGTAAAGTAGTAGGGTACAAAATTAATGCACAGAAATCTCTTGCATTTCTATACACTAACAATGAAAAATCAGAAATTAAGGAAACACTCCCATTTATCATTGCAACAAAAAGAATAAAGTAACTAGGAATAAACCTACCTAAGGAGGCAAAAGACCTGTATGCAGAAAAGTATAAGACACTGATGAAAGAAATTAAAGATGATACAAACAGATGGAGAGGTATACCATGTTCTTGGATTGGAAGAATCAATATTGTGAAAATGACTGTACTACCCAACACAATCTACAGATACAGTGCAATCCCTATCAAATTACCAATGGCATTTTTCACAGAATTAGAAGAAAAAATTTTACAATTTGTGTGGAAACACAAAAGACCCCGAACAGCCAAGGCAATCTTGGGAAAGAAAAATGGAGATGGAGGAATCAGGCTCCCTGACTTCAAACTATACTACAAAGCTACAGTAATCAAGACAGTATGGTATTGGCACAAAAACAGAAATATAGGTCAGTGGAACAGGATAGAAAGCCCAGAGATAAACCAATGCACATACAGTCTTTGATAAAGGAGGCAAGAATATACAATGGAGAAAAGACACCCTCTTCAATAAGTGGTGCTGGGAAGACTGAACAGCTATATGCAAAAGAATGAAATTAGAACACTTCCTAACACCACACACAAAAATAAACTCAAAATGGATTAAAGACCTAAATGTAAGGCCAGACACTATAAAACTCTCAGAGGAGAATGTAGGCAGAACACTCTATGATGGAAATCACAGCAAGATACTTTTTGACCCACCTCCTAGAGAAATGGAAATAAAAACAAAAATAAACATATAGGACCTAACGAAAAAGCTTTTGCACAGCAAAGGAAACCATAAACAAGACAAAAAGACAGCCTTCAGAATTGGAGAAATTATTTGCAAATTAAGCAACAGACAAAGGGTTAATCTCCAAAATATACAAGCAGCTCATGCAGCTCAGTATCAAAAAAACAAACAACCCAATCAACAAATGGGTGGAAGACCTAAATAGACATTTCTCCAAAGAAGATATGCAGATTGCCAACAAACACATGAAAGGATGCTCAATATCACTAATCATTGGAGAAATGAAAATGAAAACCACAATGAGGTGTCACCTCACAGCAGTCAGAATGGCCACCATCAAAAATCTAGAAACAATAAGTGCTGGAGAGAGTTCAGAGAAAAGGGAACTCTCTTGTACTGTTGGTGGGAATGTAAATTGATACAGCCTCTATGGAGAACAGTATGGGGGTTTCTTAAAAAAACTAAAAATAGAACTACCATATGACCCAGCAATCCCACTACTGGGCATATACCCTGAGAAAACCATAATTGAAAAAGATACATGTACCCCACTGTTCTCTGCAGCACTATTTACAGTAGCCAGGACTTGGAAGCAACCTAAATGTCCATCGACAGATGAATGGATAAAGAAGATGTGGCAATATATACAGTGGAATATTACTCAGCCATAAAAAGAAATGAAATGGAGTTATTTGTAATGAGGTGGATAGACCTAGAGTCTGTCATACAGAGTGAAGTAAGTCAGAAAGAGAAAAACAAGTACCATATGCTGACACACATATGTGGAATCTAAAAAAATGGTATGATGAATCTAGTCGCATGGCAGGAATAAAGATGCAGACATGTCCAACTTGAGGACACGGGGGAGAAAGGGAAGCTGGGATGAAGTGAGCAAGTAGGATTGACATATATACACTACCAAATGTAAAATGGATGGCTAGTGGGAGCTGCAGCAGAGCACAGGGAGATCAGCTTGATGCTTTGTGAAGACCTGGGGGAAAGGGATAGGGAGGGTGGGAGGGAGGCTCAAGTGGGAGGGGATATGAGGATATATGTATACATAAAGCTGATTCACTTTGTTGTACAGCAAAAACTAACACAACATTGTAAAGCAATTATACTCCAATAAAGATATTTAAAAAATATTTACAGCAATCTATGATAAACTGATATTTTAACTTCCATTGCATATAAAACTCCACTTCTTTACATCTCTTTACCCTTTGTAAACTTTATGCTATTGATGACACAAATTATTCCTTTTTACATTGTGTATCCAGTAACATAGATTTAAAATAACTTTTTATGCTTTTGATTTAAAAAAGTTTTTATACCATAATTAAGCGTTTTATGTACATACATTACGATTCTATAGGATTCTATATTTGTTTATATATTTTTACCTGGGAGTTTTACATTTTTTAAAGCATTTTAAAAATTAATTAATTAATTTTTTATTTTTGGCTGCATTGGATCTTCGTTGCTGCACAGAATTTTCTCTAGTTGTGGTGAGCTGGTGCTACTCTTCTTTGAAGTGCACAGGATTCTCATTGTGGAGGCTTCTCGTTGCGGAACACAGGCTCTAGGCACACGGGCTTCAGTAGTTGTGGCATGTGGACTCAGCAGTTGTGGCTCGCGGGCTCTAGAGAGCAGGCTCAGTAGTTGTGGCACACAGGCTTAGTTGCTCTACGGCATGTGGGATCTTCCCAGCCCAGGGCTCGAACCCGTGTCCCTGCATTGGCAGGTGGATTCTTAACCACTGTGCCACCAGGAAAGTTCCAAGTTTTACATTTTTATATGGTTTTGTGTTGCTGTTTATTGTTCACTTCAATTTGAAGGATTTACTTCAGCATTTCTTGTAGGACAGGTCTAGTGTTGATGAACTCCCTCATCTTTTATTCAGCTGAGAAAGTCTTTATTTCTTCTTTATTTTCAAAGGACAGTTTTGCTGGATACAGTATTCTTCATTGGCACTTTGCGTATATCATTTTATTTTTGTCTAGCCTTCAAAGTTTCTGCTGAGAGATCCAATGATGAACTAATAGGAGCTCCCTTATATGTGATGAATCACATTTCTTTTTTGTTTTCAAGATCCTTTATTTGTCTTTGATTTTCCACAACCTGATTATGATGTACTTCTGTGTAGATATCTTTAGATTTATCCTACTTGTAATTTTTTGTACTTCCTGAATTTATATCTCCATTTCTTTTCTCCAGATTGGACATTTGGGGCCATTATTTCTTCAAATAGGCTTGCTGCCCTTTTCTCTCTTAGTTCGCTTCTAGAACTCCCATATGCATATGTTGTTCTTCTTGATGAACCTTATTCCATAGGACCCTTAAGCTGTCTTCACTTTTCTTCATTCTTTTTTCTTTTAGCTCTTCTATCTTAGTAATTTCGAGTGTCCTACCTTTGAGTTCACTGATTCTTTCTTCTGCTCAGTCAAGTCTGATGCTGAGTCCCTCTAGTTAATTTTTCAATTCAATTATTGTATTCTGCAACTCCAGAATTTCTGTTTGTTTCTTCTTTATAATTTCTATCTCTCTCTCTCTTTTTGATATTCTTATTCTGCTCATGCATTGTTTTCTTGATTTCATTTAGTTGTCCATATGTGCTCTCTTTTCATTTACTGAGCATCCTTATGATGGTTATGTTGAACTCTTTGTCTGGTAATTCATATATTTCTGTTTTATCTCCCAGAGGTTTAATATGCTCCTTTGATTGGACCATGTTTCTCTGTTTCTTTGTATGCCTTGTTACCTTCTGTGGCATTTAGGCATTTAAAGAAATCAGCCACTTCTCCCAGTCTTTGCAATCTGGTTTTGTATATGAAGGACTTTCAGCTGTCTTCTGACTAGAAAGGCTGGTGATCTCTCAAGCCTTGTCTGGGAACGCATCCTCTCTGGGCTTTTGTGTGTAATCTAATTGAAGAGGTTTGCCAGTTTCTACTGAGGATCTTCCCTCGGGGTTTGTCTGCTGTACTGCAGACTCTGCTGACATGTCAAACCTATTGATGACTTTTGTTCTCAGTAGTCCCCAACTGCGTGTCCCCTTCCTGTCAGTGCTTAAATTCAGGCAAGACAGAAACCAGTCTCTTGGGCATTCCTTCCAAAAATCAGATCATTGGATGTATGTTCCACTTTTCTATTTCCTTATATGAGCTTTGGAGCATCTACCCACTGGAGCTCTGAAGAATTTGTGGTTTTGAACTTTAACCCCAGTGCTTTTTTCATTCTTCTGAGAATGTGAATTCTCAAGCTGTCTACCTTAGTAAAACATTTTATTTGAGTGTATACAAACGTGGAATCTCACCATTTACCTTTTTCCATATTATCATGGAAAAGTAATATTCCATATTACTTTTCCATATTACTATCAGGTCTGACCCAGGTCTGAGGTGATGGCAGTTTTATCTTGATCTTCGTAAACTCTTCTTGGCCCACTTGAGATCATATGCCTAAAGGATGATTGAAGAGAAGTGAGAACTTTAGAGTTGAATCCATAGTTCTGGGACTAGTGGAGATGGGATTAGCTCTAACACTATAATCAAAAGTCAGAACTGACCATATAGGAACCCTAAACCTGAAATGGGACCCATAACAGTGACTTCATCATCTAAATGGTCTAGCACTAAGCTATGTCAAACATTTTTGCATGGACCTAGGATCTTGGCAGAACTGTAATATTAACTAAGTTTGCCCATTCTATGTACCTCTTACCCAAATCTCTTCATCCACCCACCCCACTAACCTAATATTCTCCAAGCTAGAGAAAAACTTTTGAAAACACATCTCCATTGAGATCATATAGAGGAAGTTAATATAAGCCTCAGAGACAGAGTATTTTCACTTTAAGAAGAGGCTGGAAAGATTGTTTGTGGTGGTGATGGTGGTGGTGGTGGTAAACTCCCACTGAAGTCCCCACAATCCCTTTAAGCTTCATTGCCAAAGTTAAATCTCTGGGAGGTTGAGGGTGGAACTCTGGGGTTTTGCTTCTGTGAGGCTGCAGAATCCTAGATAAGTCACCTCCTCAATCGTGTTTTAACTTCCTGTCCTTAAATGGAAATGAAAATGGTATTACATACTGATTAAATGCAACATGCTTATTACAATGCTATTTAATATACATTAACAGTACTTTTGTCTGTAGGCATTAGCAGAAGGATGGGCAAAAGTACTTAAACAGAAGTTGGTGATGGAATAGGGGAGTTGGTCTACCTCATGCATCACCTTGCCCAGGGGCACTCTTAGTTCAGGTAAAGTAAGGGAGCAATAAGCTGGAGAGGTCAACAGCAGAGGAGCCCTCACTCCCTTTCCTCAAAGGCAGGGAAGATTGGAAGGGAGGTTCCCAGTTATGGGAAGAGCCCTTCTATTTAACCCTCATGGGCATGAGAGTTGGTATTATTTACTTCTCTTTTTTTCTATTCATTTGTTGCTATGTAAATGTTTCTATCAGTATATTTAAACTTTTCATGAAAAAAAACTTTAAGTGACCAGGGTGATTTTAGGCATAAATATTATTTGAAAGAATGACCAATGCAAGATTTTGGCATTCTTTTCTGTGTCTAATTCTAGGGGGCCTCAGAAGCCATAGCAAAAAACGTTACTGAGTACCTACTATTTACTTCACAACAATCCAACTAACCCCTCTCAGCCCCCATCATGAATTAGGTTTTGTTATGAGCTCATCTTAGACGTAGGGGGACTAAGGCACAGAGATGTTAAGAAACTTTTCAATATTACAGAACTGGTGAGGACAGAACCACTCTTTGCGGCCCGGCGGCCAGGAGACATGCTCCCTTGGCTGTTGCCCATGTAGCACATCTACTCAGCATTCTTTGGGGTCTCCATTCCTCATCCCTACTGCTGCCAGTCTGGGGTAGCTTGTTAGGACTTCCTTCTGTGGACAACTACAGTCACTCCACTCCACAGTTCTGTCCCTGTCAACACTTACCAGCCCTATATTCCATTTATTCTAATCTGTGTGTCTGTCATTGTCTATTTCTTGCTTACTTATGAGTGAATAGAAATGGTTTCATTTGTTCTAATGTCACCTTCCGTTTTTCCTTCTCTCAGGGAGTTAGTATAATTTCTGTTGTAACAGATGCCTATTTTCAGGAGTACCCTTGTCTTGGACAATCTCTTATCAGCTCTTTGCCTATTTGACCACTTGAGTCAGCCTGTAGTCACCATCAGGTTCCAGGGAACCTTAAAAAATTATTCCTCCTGTTGCAGTATTTAATCTCATGTGAAAATTTAACATGTAAAGTCCAAGAAACTATAATAACTCAAAACCATAATTTTCTACATATAGAGTACATGATACAATATATAGAAAACCTTAAAGTCTCCACACAAAAACTACTAGAACTGATAAGTGAATTCAGCAAGGTAGCAGGATACAAGATTAACACACAGAAACCTGTTGCATTTCTTTTACAACAAAATATCAGAAAGAGAAAGAAAAAATTTTCTGTTTAAAATTGCATCAAAAAGATAAAACACCTAGAATAAACCTAACCAAGGAGGTGAAAGACCTATACACTCTAAACTATGAAACATTAATAAAGGAAATCAAATATGATTCAAGGAAATGGAAAGATATCCTATGCTCTTGGATTGGAAGAATTAATATTGTTAAAATGGCCATACTGCACCAAGCAATCTACAGATTTAGTGCAATCCTTATCAAATTATCTATGACATTTTTCACAGAACTAGAACAAATAAAATCCTAAAATTTATATGGAGCCACAAAAGACCCAGAATTGCCAAAGCAATTCTGAAGAGAAAGAACAATGCTGGCGGCATAACCCTCCCAGACTTCAGACTATACTACAAAGCTACAGTAATCAAAACAATGTGGTATTGTCACAAAAACAGACATATGGATCAATGGAATAGAACAGAGAGCTCAGAAATAAACCCACACACCTTGGTCAATTAATCTTCGACAAAGGAGGCAAGAATATACAATGGGGAAAAGACAGTCTCTTTGGCAAGTGGTGTTGGGAAAGCTGGACAGCTACATGTAAATCAATGAAGTTAGAACACACCCTCACACCATACACAAAAATAAACTCAAAATGGCTTAAAGACTTAATTGTAAGACATGACACCACAAAACATTCTCTGACATGAATCGAATCAATGTTTTCTTTGGTCAGTCTCTCAAAGCAAAAGAAATAAAAGCAAAAATAAACAAAGAGGACGTAATCAAACTTCTAAGAAATGTTTTTAGTACCTGTTTTATTCAGGGTTGGCATTTTAGACATGTTCTAGGAAGTACCCCTTTATGACACCCATATGGGGCCCCTTACCAGGTAACTTGTTGGGCATTTTGGAAATTAAAATTGGGGTTTATTTTTCACAAGAGGGGCTGAAGTTTAAAAGGAATGTTGTACTATGTTAAATGTGGTTTTGAATGTCTAGCCCCAAAGATATTGACATCAAGAATTTTTTCCATTAAAATATAATTTATTTACTTTTTACCATGACAGGGTTTCTATATATATTTAAATTTTCCTGTATATTATGGTGTTTTGATATCTTAAAAGCCCTTCGCGATTGGGCAGAAACTGCCTCTTCTAGGGTTAGCCAATTCTTAGAGATGGCAAGGAGTCCAGCCTGGAGCAGGCCTTTGAACATACAGACTATTCAATCCAGAGTCATACCTCCTCTATACAGCCCTTACACCCCAGCAGGCAATACTCTTCTGTTTTAATCATCCCAGGGCCTGGTACCAGGCCACTGGAGACCACCTGTATAGCTGAAAGCCCACAGGAATTATTCAAGCTAGCCAAACTAGCCAACCCGAGCTATTTACCCTTCCCTGCTCTGCCTTTCCTTCAGAGACCCCAATTCAGATCAGGGCCTAAGCACCCCCTCCCTTGCCCTGTCTTCTGCCTCCTGACTACCCTTATGTCTTAACCATGTAGTCGGGCAAAGCATGCCATACCTCCTGTCTTTACGACCTGTGAATAAATCAATTTTGTTTTCCTGAGCCTCTCTTCTTGAGGCTGCACCTGACTGACCATCACATAAACAAATACAAAAAGGCTGAGTAATATTCCATATGTATATACTATGTTTGGTTTACCCATTTATCCCTCCATGTGCACTTGGCTTGCTTCCTCCTTTTGGCTGTTGTGAATGATGCTGCTGTGAACATGCGTGTACAAATATATGTTTGAGTCCCTGATTTTAATTCTTCTGGGTATATAACCAGAAGTGGAATTGCTGGGTTATAGGGTAGTTCTATTTTTTGTTTTTTTGAGGAACCACCATACTGTTTTCCGTATTGCCTGCATTATTTTACATTCCCACCAGCAGTGTACAAGGTTTTCATTTTCTCCATGTCATTGCCAACACTTGTTTTTTTTTGTTTTTTTTTAATAGTAGCCATCACAATGGATGTGAAGTGGTTTTGATTTGCATTTCCCTAATGACTAATAATGTTAAATGTCATTTCATGTGCTTATTGGTCATTTGTATGTCTCTTTAGAGAAATGTCTAAGTCCTTTACCCATTTTTAAATGAGGTTGTTTTGCTTATCTGTTGTTGAGTTGTGGGAGTTCTTTTTATTTTTTGGATATTAACCACTTATCAAACATATGATTTACAGATGTTTTCTCCCATAATGTGAGTTGCCTTTCCACTGTGTTAACTGTGTCCTTTGATGCACAGAAGTTTTTAATTTTGATGTAGTCCAGTTTATTTATTTTTTTCTTTTATTACCTGTGCTTTTGGTGTCATATACGAGAAATAATTTCCAAATCCAGTGTCATGAAGCTTTTCCCCTATGTTTTCTTCTAAGAGTTTTGTAGTTTCAAATCTTACCTTTAGGTTTCTGATCCATTTTGAGTTAATTTTGTATATTGTGTAAGGGTTCAACTTCAGTTTTTTGCTTGTGGGTATCCAGTTTACATAGCACCATTTGTTGAAAATACTTTTTCCCCATTGAATGGTCTTGGCATCCTAATTGAAGATCATTTGTCCGGGCTTAATCTGTAATCTATGAACTGTAAACCTTGAGTCTCCTGTGGCCAGTCTCTTTCCTGGGTACCACTGTCGGAGCCACTTTCCTAAAGGCTTCTTTTACTTTAGCATGACGCTGCTTTAACGAGAATTTACTTAAAACAGTTTATTTCCCCCAAGTTTTGTGTGTGTGTGTGTATGTGTGTTTGTGTTTTCCAAACTCTTCTCTTAAAACCTTTATTATACTACTGCACTTAATACTCATTTGACACTTCCCACTTCAAGTTGTCAAGGCTTTACATCTGTAGGCCCGTTTTATTTAATGAGATTAAAAGCCCTGGAAGCCTAAAGTCTAATAAGTACCATGAAACAACCAGAAAAATCTCTTGAAAAAAGTAGGTCCTCAACTGATTGACTTAACACAGCCTTTGTATAACATTACCAAAGGTTATGCAGCACAGCGTTTGGAGACAGAACACTTGCTGAACCCAATTAAGTTGAAGAAAGATGTTACTTACTGTTCAGAGTAGTTAGCAAAGCTCAGCCTAAAATGAAGAATAGTCCTTTTATGAAATTTAAGCACTAGACACATAGTACTTAGAATTGTATTGCGGTGTTTTCCAAAATGCCAACAGCTCTTTGAAGCTAACGTGGCTTGGTTGCGCTGACAGATGTCATAGTAGTTGGCTCCAGTTCATTGTCATTATTTTCATTTTCTTGGAGGTCCGGACAACATGGCTCAGGCTGCAGAATGCTGGTTACATAACTGAACAACAGACTGTGAGCTTACAGGTGCCACTCATAGTTCCAGAAGTAGAGTGCAGAAGTCCATTTGTGAATGATTAGTTAGCAAAACTGGAGGAAGCTCAAAATAATTGCAGATGCAAACACCCTTGTTTCCATAGAAACACTCTGTGTTTATGTGCAAAGGTTCAGGAGTCTTGTTCATGTTCCTCTGGGGCAGAAATATTCTGAAATTGGTGTTTTTCTCCCCGTTATCAGTTGCTGAGTGCTGGGGAAAGAGAGACTCCTCCTTTTCACTGGCACGGACCCCTGACTCAGAGGTGGCTGTCTCAGGAATCTCATTACTGGTCTCCCAAGTTCCATTTTTGCCAAGGAAAGTGAAAATGATTTTCTTTAAGGTTAAATGAGGCAATTTTACCTCATGCACGATGTTAGATATTACAGTTTCTTGTTATATGAATTTTACTCCCTTATAGTTGGAACGGTAATTTCTTGACTTACTAAAGTGTTATTCTTTTTCTTTTTTTGTTTTTTTTAAAGAAGATGTTGGGGGTAGGAGTTTATTAATTTATTTATTTTATTTTTGCTGTGTTGCGTCTTCGTTTCTGTGCGAGGGCTTTCTCTAGTTGTGGCAAGCGAGGGCCACTCTTCATCGCGGTGCATGGGCCTCTTACTATCAGGGCCTCTCTTGTGGTGGAGCACAGGCTCCAGACGCGCAAGCTCAGTAGTTGTGGCTCACGGGCCTGGTTGCTCCGTGGCATATGGGATCCTCCCAGACCAGGACTTGAACCTGTGTCCCCTGCATTAGCAAGCAGATTCTCAACCACTGCGCCACCAGGGAAGCCCATAAAGTGTTATTCTTTTTTGAGTTGTATGATTTGAAGTCTGTGATATGTGTGTGTGTGTTTCTTTAGGTAATAATGACACCAATAATCAGTATTTCTTAATCTCCTTTGGTGTATGTACTCTCCAGATCTTTGCTTTGAGTTGCAACCAGGTAATGGATAAATAACTTGAATTGTCCCTGATATTACTCATTACTTGGGTTTGATTTCTTAGCATAACTTTGACATTAAATTTCTGATGCAGTGTCTTATATTTTAACATTTTATGTTTTCTCTGCCATATAATCAGCTAAACAAATGCTACAGAGTATCTTTATGGTCATCTATCACTGGCAACTTGCAGCGTATAAATATCCTGTTTTTTTAGAATTTATTAAATACGAGTAAGATTCTTTAATCCTTTGAGAATTGTAACTACCTGGCAAGTCCCAAAGAAAAATACACCCCTTTCCCACATGCCGTTGAGCTGTTAGTGTGTGACTCAGAGGAAGTTGAGTAGCACTTTCCTCGGTCTCTCTAGCACAGTGTATTAACACACATTTGTTTTCTCCACAGTAAAACCCACCGTAATTGATGTTGACATCTATGTTAACAGCATTGGTCCTGTGTCATCAATAAACATGGTAAGAAGATATTTTCTTTTCTGATCTCACAGTCTTTGCATCAGTTCTTGCTTACATTCTCATTGTGGTTTCTGCTCGAGACTTATCATGCAAGTTTAAACTCACAATTGACTTATTAAATATGTAGTATTTATTGAAAGTTTAAACACTGAAAATGGTAAAACTCAAGGAGTAGAGATTTTGACACCAGCAATGAGATGTTGCTCTAATGATTAAAAAGTATCTCATCCCCATCTTGTCCACAAGTGTGTTTACTGTGCGTAGATTTCCAGATGATGTTATTTTCAGTTGTGCAGTCATTGGCTATGTCTGACCTCATTTATACTAGGGATGAATATAAATGACAGCTTTTTTACTTTAGTTCATTTTTCAAGATTCAAAAGACCTGCCTTTCAACATTTCTCAGGAAAGGATCTGAGATTACCTAGTTGATACTTCCGTCTCCCTGAGGGTAAATATCCTGCCTTTTTTTTAAACAGGGGAGAAAGTTTGGGATCAAGTATATGTGTGATTTTTCCTAATAGAAGAAGGCATTTTTACAGACGTACAAGCAAAGTGAGCTCCAGTAGTAACTATTTCTAGTGTAGAAGAAGGCCTTCCCTGTACAAAGTGCTTAGCTCTTAGGAAGGAGCTGGTATGTTGGCATCCACCTGTGTCAGAGTCTTCTCACAGGCGCCTCAGGCTGGGGTGGGCCTCCCTGAGCAGAATGTGGAGGATTCTAGGAGCAGGCACTTGCTTTGCAGGCCCAGTGACGCAGGAACCCCTAACGCTGGGGCCTTCTTTGTGCTTCCCTGCTGCACAACGGCTCCTGGATTTGGGGGATGCTTGAGGCTGAGGGAGGTTTGCAAAATGCCAACTTAAGAAGCCTTCCTTTCATTGCAAAGTTCTGTGGATGGAAATAATCCTTCCAAAATGAATAGCAAAATCCTTTCTTTTCATTGCCAGATATTAAAAGTGTTCATCTTTTTGTTGATGGTATAAAGGTTCCATGTGGGGCTAAAATTTATGGGTCACTTACTTTAAAAAAAATCCCCTATGTCATCCATACACTGGAGATGGGCCACTAGCAAAGAGGTGAAGTGAATAAAAGAGGATTCACCCCACACAACCTATGGGCTACAGATTGTGAAATGTAGACCGTGACTGTAATACTTCCTTTCCCTGATAAATAATTATTTAGTTCACCACACTGAGTAGTCATTTCTCAGTTTGTTTCTTATTTTGGAGTTTTATTTTCTTACACTAGTTCCACCACACTTTATTCAGCCACTGATTTATGTCTAACACTAAAACAAAAGTGCCTCCATAGATACATAGTCACAAAATTGTTTTAGGAACAGTTGCTTGTATCTGCATATCTAGGGATTATCATGAACTCCTGTAACCCTGAGATCTCCTTTGTGCCCAGGATTAGGTTTTGCTGTTGGAATTGATAGACTTTTCTGCGTGAAAATCATAGGCTGCAGAGGAGGCTAAAAGTAAAGTAACAGTCCCCACAGGGTGGTAAGGACTCTGCTAATGGCTGGCACCCCCTCAGGAAAGCCCACTGCAGTTGGGATATATTTCTCTGATGACGTCTTCTCAGTCTGGGATGAAGCCGATAGGCAGGGGTCTGCCAGGTGGGACAGGTAGGAAGGTCCCCAGTAAAAGGCAGGACAGCAGGTATGTGACACGACTGGGGACTGAGGGACTGATGTGCTGTTTGAAGGCCATGTGGGTGGGCAGGGCTGGGGGCACTGTGGACCTGCAGAGACTGAGGCTCTGAGGCCATGTGTGGTGAAGAGTCAGCTTCACCCTCAGCTCTGCCCCAGACAGACCGTGCTCTGGGGAGTGTGCAGACCCTTCCATCTGAGTATGTGCACGTCTGACTTCACGAGAGATTAGTTCAAATCCAGATTCATAAATAAACCATCATCGTGCCCAGAGAGCCAGAACAAAGGTAGATTCATGTTCCCAGAGGAGGGAATGTGCAGCACTCCTGAGAGACGTTTCAGAGGACTCAGGGTGTCAGGGGCTACCAAGTTGCTTTTTTTTTTTTAATTTAAATTTTTATTTGTAAAAACATTTTTTTTAGGTTCACAGCAAAAGTCAGAGGAAGGTACAGAGATTCCTCATATACTCCATGCCCCAACTCATGCATGGCCTCCCCCACTATCAACACCGCCTCCAGTGGGGGACATTTGTTATAGTCAGTGAACCCATGTTGACATGTCATCGTCACCCAAAGTCCACAGTTTGCACTAGGATTCACTCTTGGTGTTGTACATCTGTGGATTTGGACAAATATGTAACAACGTGTTTCAACCATTACAGAATCATACAGAGTAGTTCCACTGCTCTAAAAATTCTCTCTGCGTCTGCTTCCTGAAGGATTAGTAGTTCCAGCCTTTGTGTTCCTAGCACTTTTCCTGGAAGTCAGAATGATAAAGGGCTTCTTCTCCTATTGCTGAGCACATCACACATACCCACTATATCTATGAAACCAAATGACACAGTTTCAAAAGAATTGTAAAGTACTCTAAAGTGGACCGCGTGAAAAAGAAAAGCAATTCAAAAGTAGGGAACTGAGTGTTTAAGAGGGAATTGGGGATTGAGTCAGCAATAATAATAGAAAAAGTGAGAGAGACTAAAACAATCAAATTAAAAAACATTTTATGGGAGAAAGGCACAATTTAGAGATGTGTACAGGATTTAAGGATGTAAATTTTTATTGCGGTTTTGATGATAAGCAAAAGCCTGATAAAGTTATGGCTTTTCCCCCCTAAACATTCATTTAACAATCAAAGAAAGAGAGAAAACCACAATTTCCTCCTCCCCCTCCTCTCCTCCCTCCCACTTTTCTGCTTCTTTTATTGAGATTATTCATACTGAAGTTTCAGTTTCAGACATTCTCCCTGCAAAATAAAATGAAGTTGCATTTCGATCTCTTGTTTAACAGATTGATTTTCATTGTCTTGTCTCTCTTGGAGTTGTTTATGCTTTTTCCAGTTATAGAGGAGATTAGAAATGGTTCAGATGGGTTGAAGAGAATCTTTTTTTACAAAGCCTCAATCACATACTCTGTCTTTGTCATTATAACATATCTAAATGTGCACAGTTCCTCACGGAAATTACCCATCATTTGTTTCAGGCCTTGTATGGAAGCTGCATACAAGGGAGCTTGAGAGTTTATTTTTGAGAATATTCACCATAAGAAACATTTTAGTAATGGAACAAAGAAAAGTAATGCTTTGATACCTATTCTCTGCTATCAGTCTGTCTCATGTGATCTTCATGAGATCATGGTAGAGAAGATACTGCCTTTCCCACTTATTTGTGAGGAGTGAGCTGGAGCTGATGAGGATGGAGACCCCAGAGCAGTGGTTCTGACTCTAGCCCACTGCGTTTCTGTGGTCATCAGGAACGCGCAGCAGCAGCACCTCTAGAGCTATAGTTCTGACTTGGAACTTGAGATGAAAAGGGCTCAAGGGTGAGTCTAATGCTAGGATCATTTTCCTTTTATTAAAAAAATTAATAAACTTTATTTTTTAGAGCAGTTTAAAAATTTTTCCCAGCTTTGTTGAGATACAGTTGGCATATAACATTATGTAAGTTTAAGGTGATTGGATATATATATCCAGTATACTGCAAAATGATTAAAACAATAGGGTTAGTTAACACTTTCGTCGCCCTACATAGTCCTTTCTGTGTGGGTGTTGAGAACTTTTAAGACCTACTCACTTAGCAACTATCAAGTATATAATACTGTATTGTTAACTATAGTCACCATGCTGTACATTATATCCCTGGAACTTATTTATCTTAATACTAGAAATTTGTACTCTTTGACTAACATTTACGCATAAGTACCCCGGCCCCCCCTCCCTGGAAACCACCAATCTACTCTGTTCCTGTGATTTCTGGTTTTTAAGATTCTACATGTAAGTAAAATCATACAGTATTTGTCTTACTCTTTCTGACTTATTTCATATAGCATAATTTTAAATTTACAGAAAAAGTGAGTAGAAATCACAGAGCTATCATATACCTCTAAACACACACACACACACACACACACACACACACTCTCTCTCTCTCTCTCTCTCTTTCCTCATATTATTAACATCTTGCATTAGTGTGGTACATTCGTTATGAGTGATGAACAGATATTAACACATTATTATTAGCTGAAGTTTATAGTTTACATTAGGGTTTACTTTTGGTGTTGTACATTCTATGGGTTTTCACAAATATATTATGACATGTATAATGTACTCACCATTATTTTATCATACAGAGTATTTTCACTGCCCTAAAAATCCTCTATGCTTTACCTCTTCATCTCTACCCTCCAAGCCCTGGCAACCACTGATCTTTTCACTGTCTTCATAGTTTTGTCTTTTCTAGAAAGTCATATTTGGAATCCTCAGTATGTAGCCTTCTAAGACTGGCTTCTTTCCCTTTGTTTTTAAAAGAACTGGTATAACTCATCTGAGGATATCTAAGACTTGCAGTGGTTGAGTCAACACGATATGACTGTAACAGCTGTTTGTGATGGTGTGTTACCCAGAAATTAAGGGGGCGGCTGTGTAGATCATAGAGATGGGTTAAAAATCATTAGTATATGCTCCATTATATGATCCATAGCCAAAAGTATAAAACTTGTAGTATGGCGTGCAGCCAGGAGGGGCATGGGGGAGCATGGGGGCCCATGAAGCTCACTGTGACATCTCTGAACCTCATCCCTGCTCCTCTCACTTTTGGCTGCAGTTTTGAGACATGAAGTCAACGACCATGTGGAATCACAGATGGTCAGGAGGGAAGAAAGTAAATTCCATTCCAAGAAATCTGTTAACCACTGGAGGATGTCCATTGCTTTGTAAAACTTTTCTGAAGGCACCTAAGCTCAGGAAAGTCCAAAAGAAGTGAAGGCTGGAGCACCCTGGTGCCACCCTTGTTTTGGTCTTCTTTGCATTTATGCTGCTTAAGATTCATCACAGTTTTTGCATCTACAGTTTGATATCCTTCATCAGTTTAGCAATAATATTGGCCATTATTTCTTTAAACATTGCTCTGCACCATTCTCTCTCTCTTTTCACATCCTAGGACTCCAATCCTGTGAATGTTAAACAGTTCTTCCAAGTCCCATTTGTCCCTTATGCTTGTGGTTTTATTTACATCCCTTTGCTCTCCATGCTTCAATCAGTGGAAACCTTCCAATCTACTTTGTAGCATCCTAAGTTGCTGCTCATGTGTCTATTATCTGTTAAAGCCATCTGTTGAATTCTTTTTAAAAAAATATTTATTTTATTTATTTTTAAAATTATTTATTTATTTATTTGGCTGTACTGGGTCTTATTTGAGGCATGCGGGATCTTTTTATAGTTGCGGCATGCGGGATCTTTTTAGTTGCAGCATATGGGATCTAGTTCCCTGACAAGTGATTGAACCCAGGCCCCCTGCATTGGGAGTGCAGAGTCTTAGCCACTGGACCACTTGGGAAGCCTCAGCCATCTGCTGAATTCTTCATTTCAGTTAATGTAGTTTTCATTTCTACAATTTTAATTTGACAGTTTCTAATAGATGTATTGTCTCTGGTGAAATTCTCCATCTTGCAATCTTTTTTTTGAACACGTTAATCATTAATTTCTAGGCTGATAGCTGCAGTATCTGGCCATCTGTGGTATCATTTCTATTGTCTCCTTTGTTGCTTGTCCCCAAGTTTTGGTCTGCCTGGTAATTTTTTTTTTTTTTTTAGAACTATTTGGTCACATGTGTTTTTTTTTTGGCTGCATCGGTTCTTAATTGCAGCATGCGGGATCTTCGTTGAGGCATGTGGGATCTTTCGTTGTGGCATGTGGTCTCTTCATCTCAGTGTGCGGGCTTCTCTTTTGTTGTGGTGTGCGAGTTTTCTCTCTCTAGTTGTGGCACACAGGCTCCAGGGCACGTGGGCTCTGTAGTTGTCTACCTGGTAATTTTGATTATGTGCGAAAGTTGTAGAGACTTCACGCAACGTTCCCTCTCGTGTCTGGAGGTCAGAGCTGGTGTAGGGGCTGCTCTGCTGTCTTGCTGAGGCTCAGCTAGGCTCTGGTCCCCACCACCCCAGTCTTGGGGATAGCTCTGCAGGAGTCCCACCTGAGGGCTTGAGCTGCTTCCCAAGGCAACTCCAAAGTGGTCCAAAATTCTAATTTTTATATTTCGGACAGCATAAAATGGCTGAAAATTCTGCTCTTTTTAAGCCATTTTTATGACTGCTTTATCACCTCTTCCCTGTGCAGATTAGTCTGTAAACGTGTTGAGGGAAACACCGTGTGCTGTTTGGCTCATTTCCTCGTCATTCTGTCTCTCTAAAGCCTCACCCCTCCTGGTAGGGCTCCTTGGCTGCCCCAGACTCTGGTTATGCCTCGGCTCTGCCAGGTCCCTCACTCCTAGCAGCCACTCCCCACCAGCTCCTGCACATGGAGGCCAACAGGAGGTAAGTTCTGGGGAGAGAGGGCATGTACAAAGTGCAGTCAACCTGCTGACCCTGCCTTCTTGGTGTTGGGCCTCTTAAATCAGTTTTTAGATGTGTATTTTATCCAGGTTTTCTATTTGTTCTTAGTGAGAGTGTTGATCTGTGGCAAGCTTTCCCATAATAGCCACACACCTTTGATTTAAAATTTTAAGTTTAGGTAAGTTTGATTTCTATTAGTTGGCAAGGAAATAATTAGGAGCTAAGAGTTAAGCCCTATGAAACTTTACTGTGCGATTTTCTTCTTGCTTCAGTAACCTTCCCAGATGTCTTCAGATTAGTGAGAAGGGAGGGCTTTCTGAAGTCCATTCTGTCCAGGTTTTCATATAAATAATGACTCTTTGAGGGAAATTAAAGGGAATTAATGATATATTTCTTCTGGCAGCATTAGCTTTAGAGGAACAGAGCCATGGTCTGTTTGTTGTTGTTTGTTTAAGAGGATGGTCTTGTACGTAGTTTTAATATCTTTTTAAGAAATGAAAAACAATATTTATATTTATATATATTCATAAAGTGTGTGTGTTTGACATTTGGTTCATCACTAGACATAAAGCCCTTTCCAGTGTAACAGCAGTAGAAATAATAATGATGGTATCTAAAATATACATATTATTAAATAAATCAATAGCATATTGGAAGAGCCACATGGCATAAATGGGAAAGATTTCTGGAACTTAAAAAAAATCTCCAAGAATGAGAAAGAAGATGGCATTTAAAGGCTTTAAAAACTAGTGAAGTCTTTTTAAACCAAAGATCCAATGAGCCTCAGTCTGTAGCAGGTACCCATTTGACTGAACCCTTGAGGCCAGCACCCACATCTCTTTTTGGTGCCCTGGGACTCAGTCGAGAGGCCCTGATGAGTGTTTGTCAAATGAATGAATGAATAAAAATCATTTTCAGCCTCTGCCTCTCCTCTTATGTACCCATCGTGCATCTCTGTGTGTGAGTGTGCACATCCTGCATACCCATACACTTCCCATGTCTTTACGTTACATTTTCATCAATGAATAGATCCACTTACTTTGCTCTAATTGTATTAGCTTTTACACTGCTACAAAAATTTACACCTGACAAACCTGTGGAGCCTGTTGATATCATCAGCCAAGTTTATGGCTAATAGAGCTTAGGTGTAGGACCCTCAAGTCGTATCTCAAAGTCTGTGCATCTGGAAAGATGATAGAAACAACACCCACACTTTAAAGGAAATCAGTGAGAGCTATGCTAATGGGCATGTCTTAGATAAAACCAGTGCATTTAATTAATTTATAGTTCTACCATTTATTTTATTTTATTTTTTAACATCTTTATTGGAGTATAATTGCTTTAAAATGGTGTGTTAGTTTCTGCTTTATAACAAAGTGAATCTGCTATACATAAACATATATCCCCATGTGCCCTCTCTCTTCAGTCTCCCTCCCACCCTCCCTATCCCACCACTCTAGGTGGTCACAAAGCACCGAGCTGATCACCCTGTGCTATGCGGCTGCTTCCCACGAGCTATGTATTTTACATTTGGTAGTGTATATATATGTCCATGCCACTCCCTCACTTCATCCCAGCTTACCCTTCCTCCTCCCCGTGTCCTCAAGTCCATTCTCTACATCTGCGTCTTTATTCCTGTCCTGCCCCAATGTTCATCAGAACCATTTTTCTTTTTTTAGATTCCATATATGTGTATTAGCATATGGTATTTGTTTTTCTCTTTCTGACTTACTTCACTCTGTATGACAGACTCTAGGTCCATCCACCTCACTACAAATAACTCAATTTCGTTTCTTTTTATGGCTGAGTAATATTCCATTTTATATATGTGCCACATCTTCTTTATCCATTCCTCTGTCGATGGACACTGAGGTTGCTTCCAAGTCTTGGCTATTGTAAATAGAGCTGCAATGAACATTGTGGTACATGACTCTTTTTGCATTATGGTTTTCTCAGGGTATATGACCAGTAGTGGGATTGCTGGGTCATGTGGTAGTTCTCTTTTTAGTTTTTTAAGGAACCTCCATACTGTTCTCCATAGTGGCTGTATCAATTTACATTCCCACCAACAGTGCAAGAGGGTTCCCTTTTCTCCACACCCTCTCCAGCATTTATTGTTTCTAGATCTTTTGATGTTGGCCATTCTGTCTGGTGTGAGGTGATACCTCACTGTAGTTTTGATTTGCATTTCTCTATTGATTAGTGATGTTCAGCATCCTTTTATGTGTTTGTTGGCAATCTGTATATCTTCTTCAGAGAAATGTCTATTTAGGTCTTGTGCCCATTTTTGGATTGCTTTGTTTTTTGTTTTAAATTGAGCTTCATGAGCTGCTTCTAAATTTTGGATATTAATCCTTTGTCAGTTGCTTCATTTTCAAATATTTTCTCCCATTCTGAGGGTTGTCTTTTCATCTTGCTTATGTTTTCCTTTGCTGTACAAAACCTTTTAAGTCTCATTAGGTCCCAATTGTTTATTTTTGTTTTTATTTCCATTTCTCTATGAGGTGGATCAAAAAGGATCTTGCTGTGATTTATGTCATGAGGTGTTCTGCCTGTGTTTTCCTCTAAGAGTTTTATACTTCTGGCCTTACACTTAGGTCTTTAATCCATTTTGAGTTTATTTTTGTGTATGGTGTTAGGAAGTGTTCTAATTTCATTCTTTTACATGTGGCTGTCCAGTTTTCCCAGCACCACTTATTGAAGAGGCTGTCTTTTCTGCATTGTATATTCTTGCCTCCTTTATCAAAAATAAGGTGACCATATATGCATGGGTTTATCTCTGGGTTTTCTATCCTGTTCCATTGATCTATATTTCTATTTTTGTGCCAGTACCATACTGCCTTGATTACTGTAGCTTTGTAGTATAGTCTGAAACCAGGGAGCCTGATTCCTCCAGCTCCATTTTTCTTTCTCAAGATTGCTTTGGGGCTTCCCTGGTGGTGCAGTGGTTGAGATTCCACCTGCCGATGCAGGGGACACGGGTTCATGCCCCTGTCTGGGAAGGTCCCACGTGCCGCGGAGCAGCTGGGCCCGTGAACCATGGCCGCTGAGTCTGTGCGTTCGGAGTGTGTGCTCCACAATGGGAGAGGCCACAACAGAGAGAGGCCCACGTACCACAAAAAAAAAGAAAAAAAGAAAAAAAGATTGCTTTGGCTATAAAGGGCCTTTTGTGTTTCCATACAAATTGTGAAATTTTTTGTTCTATTTTTGTGAAAAATGCCATTGGCAGTTTGACAGGGATTGCACTGAATCTATAGATTGCTTTGGGTCATACAGTCATTATCACAATGTTGATTCTTCCAATCCAAGAACATGGTATATCTCTCCATCTGTTTGTATCATCTTTAATGTCTTTCATCAGTGACTTATAGTTTTCTGCATATAGGTCTTTTATCTCCTTAGGTAGGTTTATTCCTAGGTATTTTATTCTTTTTCTTGCAGTGGTAAATGGGAGTGTTTCCTTAGTTTCTCTTTCAGATTTTTCATCATCAGTGTATAGGAATGCAGCAGATTTCTGTGCATTTATTTTCTATCCTGGTACTTTACCAAATTCATTGATAATCTCTAGTAGTGTTCTTGTGGCATCTTTAGGATTCTCTATGTATAATATCATGTCATCTGCAACCAGTGACAGCTTTACTTTTTCGTTTCCTATTTGGATTCCTTTACTTCTTTTTCTTTTCTGATTGCTGTGGCTAAAACTTCCAAAACTATGTTGAATAATAGTGGTGAGAGTGGACAACTTTGTCTTGTTCCTGATCTTAGAGGAAATGGTGTCAGTTTTTCACGATTAAGAACGATGTTGGCTGTGGGTTTGTCATATATGGCCATTATTATGTTGAGGTAAGTTCCCTCTATGCCTACTTTCTGGAGAGTTTTTATCATAAATCGGTGTTGAATTGTGTCAAAAGCTTTTTCTGCATCTACTGAGATGATCATATGGTTTTTCTCCTTCAAGTTGTTAATATGGCTTATCACATTGATTGATTTGCATATATTGAAGAATCCTTGCATTCCTGGGATAAATCCCACTTGATCATGATGTACGATCCTTTTAATGTGCTGTTCGATTTTGTTTGCTAGTATTTTTTGAGGATTTTTGCATCTATGTTCATCAGTGATATTGGCCTGTTGTTTTCTTTCTTTGTGACATCTTTGGTTTTGGTATCAGGTTGGTGGTGGCCTCATAGAATGAGTTAGGGATTGTTCCTCCCTCTGCTATATTTTGGAAGAGTTTGAGAAGGATAGGTGTTAGCTCACCTCTAAATGTTTGCTAGAATTTACCTGTGAAACCATCTGGCCCTGGGCTTTTGTTTCTTTGAAGATTTTTAATCACAGTTTCAATTTCAGTGCTTGTGATGGGTCTGTTTATATATACTGTTTCTTCCTGGCTCAGTCTTGGAAGGTCGTTCTTTTCTAAGAATTTGTCCATTTCTTCCAAGTTGTCCATTTTATTGGCATGTAGTTGCTTGTAGTAATCTCTCATGATCCTTTGTATTTCTGCAGTGTCAGTTGTTACTTCTCCTTTTTCATTTCTAATTCTATTGATTTGAGTCTTCTTTCTTTTTTTCTGATGAGTCTGGATAATGGTTTATCAATTTTCTTTATCTTCTCAAAGAACCAGCTTTTAGTTTTATTGATCTTTACTATTGTTTCCTTCATTTCTTTTTCATTTATTTCTGCTCTGATCTTTATGATTTCTTTCCTTCTGCTAACTTTGGGATTTTTTTGTTCTTCTTTCTCTTATTGCTTTAGGTGTAAGTTTAGGTTGTTTATTTGAGATGTTTCTTGTTTCTTGAGGTAGGATTGTATTGCTATAAACTTCCCTCTTAGAACTACTTTTGCTGCATGCCATAAGTTTTGGGTCATCGTGTTTGAATTGTCATTTGATTCTAGGTATTTTTTGATGTCCTCTCTGATTTCTTCAGTGATCTCTTGGTTATTTAGTAGTGTATTGTTTAGCCTCCATGTGTTTGTATCTTTTACAGTTTTTATCCTGTAATTGATGTTTAGTCTCATAGCATTGTGGTCAGAAAAGATACTTGATACAATTTCAATTTTCGTAAATTCACTGAGGCTTGATTTGTGACCCAAGATATGATCTATCCTGGAGAATGTTCCATGAGCACATGAGAAGAAAGTTTATTCTGTTGTTTTGGGATGGAATGTCCTATAAATATTAGGTCCATCTTTTTTAATGTATCATTTAAAGCTTGTGTTTCCTTATTTATTTTCATTTTGGATGATCTGTCCTTTGGTGAAAGTGGGGTGTTAAAGTCCCCTACTATGATTGTGGTACTGTTAATTTCCCCTTTTATGGCTTTTAGCATATGTACTTTCCTTGTGCTGAGGTGCTCCTATGTTGGGTGCATAAATATTTACTATTGTTATTTCTTCTTCTTGGATTGATCCCTTGATCATTATGGAGTGTCCTTCTTTGTCTCTTGTAATAGTCTTTATTTTAGAGTCTGTTTTGTCTGATATGATAATTGCTACTCCAGCTTTCTTTTGATTTCCCTTTGCATGGAATATCTTTTTCTATGCCCTCACTTTCAGTCTGTATGTGTCCCTAGGTCTGAAGTGTGTCTCTTGTAGACAGCATATATACGGGTCTTGTTTTTGTATCCATTCAACCAGTCTGTGTCTTTTGGTTGGAACATTTAATCCATTTACATTTAAGGTAGTTATCAATATGTTATCTTCCTGTTACCATATTTTTAATTGTTTTGGTTCCTTATTGTAGGTCTTTTCCTTGTTTTATCTGCCTAGAGAAGTTCTTTTAGCCTTTGTTTTAAAGCTGGTTTGGTGGTGCTGAATTCTCTTAGCTTTTGCTTGCCTGTAAAGATTTTAATTTCTCCATCAAATCTGAATGAGATCCTTGCTGGGTAGAGTAACCTTGGTTGTAGGATTTTCCCTTTCATCACTTTAAATGTGTCCTGCCACTCCCTTCTGGCTTGCAGAGTTTCTGCTGAAAGATCAGCTGTTAACCTTATGGGGATTCCCTTGGGTGTTATTTGTTGTTTTTCCCTTGCTGCTTTTAATATTTTTTCTTTGTATTTAATTTTTGATAGTTTGATTAATATGTTTCTTGGCATGTTTCTCCTTGGATTTATCATGTATGGGACTTTCTGCACTTCCTGGACTTGATTGACTATATCCTTTCCCATATTAGGGAAGTTTTCAAATATAATCTCTTCAAATATTTTTCAGTCTCTGTCTTTTTCTCTTTTTCTTCTGGGACCCGTATAATTCGAATGTTGGTGTTTTTAATGTTGTCCCAGAGGTCTCGAGACTGTCCTGAATTCTTTTCATTCTTTTTTCTTTATTCTGCTCTGCAGTAGCTATTTCCACTGTATTATCTTCTAGGTCAGTTATCCATTCTTCTGCCTCAGTTATTCTGCTATTGATTCCTTCTAGAGAATTTTTAATTTCATTTATTGTGCTGTTCATCATTGTTTTCTCTTTAGTTCTTTTAGGTCCTTTTTAAATGTTTCTTGTATTTTCTCCATTCTATTTCCAAGATTTTGGATCATCTTTACTATCATTACTCCGAATTCTTTTTCCGGTAGACTGCCTATTTCCTCTTCATTTGTTTTGTCTGGTGAGTTTTTACCTTGCTCCTTCATCCGCTGTGTGTTTCTCTGTTTTCTCATTTTTCTTATCTTATTGTGTTTGGGGTCTCCATTTTACCCGCTGCAGGTTCGTAGTTCCTGTTGTTTTTGGGGTCAACCCCCAGTGGCTAAGGTTGGTTCAGTGGGTTGTTTATGCTTCCTGGTGGAGGGGACTGTTGCCTATGTTTTGGTGGATGAGGCTGGATCTTGTCTTTCTGGTGGGCAGTACCACATCCGGTGGTGTGTTTTGGGGTGTCTGTGACCTTATTATGATTTTAGGCAGCCTCTCTTCTAATGGGTGGGGTTATGTTCCTGTCTTGCTAGTTGTTTGGCCTATAGCATCCAGCAGTGTAGCTTGCTGGTCGTTGAGTGGAGCTGGGTCTTAGCGTTGAGATGGAGATCTCTGGGAGAGCTTTTGCTGTTTGATATGACATGGAGCCAGGAGGTCTCTTGTGACCAATATTCTGAACTCAGCTCTCCCACCTCAGAGGCACAGGCCTGATGCCCAGCCGGAGTGCCAAGACCCTCTCAGCCACAAGTCTCGGAAGAAAAGGGAGAAAAAAAGAAAGAGGGCTTCCCTGATGGTGCAGTGGTTGAGAGTCCGCCTGCCGATGCAGGGTACACGGGTTCGTGCCCCCGTCTGGGAAGATCCCACGTGCCATGGAGCGGCTGGGCCCATGAGCCATGGCTGCTGAGCCTGCGCATCCGGAGCCTCTGCTCTGCAACAGGAGAGGCCACAACAGTGAGAGGCCCACATACCGCAAAAAAAGAAAGAAAATAATAATAATAAAATAAAATAAGTTATTAAAATAGGAAAAATTTTAAAATTATTAAAAATATAAAAATTAAAAAGTAATAAAAAATTTTTAGAAAGAAAGAAAGAAAGAAGGAAGAGAGCAACCAAACCTAAAGCCAAATCCACCAGTGATAACAAGCACTAAAAACTATACTTAAATGAAGAAAAAAAAAAAGGCCAGACAGAACCCTAGGATAAATGGTAAAAGCAAAGCTATACAGACAAAATCACACAACAATGCATACACATACACATTCACAAAAAGAGAAAAATGAAGATAATATACATATATATCTCTATATAAAAAAACGGAAGAGAGCAACCAAAGCAATAAACATTATACCAATGATAAACTCTAAATACTCAACTAAGATAAACACAAAAGCAGAAATAAATTAGATGAAGAAAGCAAACCCCAACTCTACAGTTGCTCCCAAAGTCCACTGCCTCAATTTTGGGATGATTCTTTGTCTATTCAAGTATTCCAGAGATGCAGGGTACATGAAGTTGATTGTGGAGTTCTTTCCCTTTCATCACTTTAAATATATTGTGATACTCTCTTCTGGCCTGTAGAGTTTCTACTGAAAAGTCAGCTGACAGTCTTATGGGAGTTCTCTGTTGCTTTTCCCATGCTGATTTAAATTTTTTCTCCTTATCTTTAATTTTTGCCATTTGAATTTCATTGTGTCTTGGTGTGTTCCTCTTTGGCTTAATCCTGTATGGGACTCTCTGCACTTCCTGGACTTGGGTGACTGTTTTCCTTTTCCAGGTTAGGGAAGTTTTCAGCTATTATGTCTTCAAATATATTCTCTTCCCCTTTCTCTCTCTTGTTCTTTTTGGTCCTCTGTAATGTAATGTTAGTACACTTGATGTTGTCCCAGAGGTCTCTTAAACTGTCCTAAGTTTATAAATTCTTTTTTCTGTTCAGCATTAGTGATTTATTGCTGATATGTTCCTCTGTGTCATCCAAGGAACTCTTGATTCCTTCTAGTGTATTTTTATTGCAATTATTGTATTCTTTCACTCTGTCTGGTTTTCTTTGTATTTTATAACTCTGTTAAATGTCTCATTGTGTTCATCCATTCTTCTCCCAAATTCATTGAGCATCTTTATGATTATTACCTTGAACTCTTTATCCGGTGGATTGCTGGTCTCTATTTCACTTAGTTCTGGGGTTTTATCTTGTTTCTTTGTTTTGAACATATTCCTTTGTTGCCTCATTTTACCTAATTCTTTGTCTTCATTTATGTGTGTTAGGTATGTCAGTTACATTTCCCAATCTGGTATAAGTGGCCTTATGTAGGAGATAGCCTGTAGGGCCGAGCAGCACACTTCCCTCTGGTTCTAAGAGCTGTGTGATCTAAGGATACCCTGTATGTGGGCTGTGTGGGCCCTTCTTTGTGGCAGGGCCGACTGCTCTGGCTGTGGCTGTAGGTGATGCTGGCCCCTGGCCTGGTTGGCTGCCAGGCCTTGCCTTGTTTGGAGGCTGCCAGCCACTGATAGGTGGGGCTGGGTCTTGGCATGGCTGGCTGTAGGGCCTGGGGTCCCAGGGGTGGTGTCGACCTGCTGGTGGGCAAGGCTGGGTCCTGGTGATCCACTGTTGGATGGTTCAGATCCTGAGGCAGCTTGGGGGGTGATTGGAGCGTCCCATGGCTGGTGCCAGCCCCCTGGTGGGTGGGACTGGGTCCCTGCACAGCTGACTGCTTGGCTCGAGGGTCTCAGGACTGGTGCCAGCTTGCTGTTGTGTGGGTAAGCCCCCAGTGTTAATAAGCTAGAGGGAGGATTCCAAAAGGGCATTTGCCAGCACCAGTGTCCACTTGGTGAAACGAGCTCCCCAAATGGCTGCCGCCAGTGTCTATGTCCCCAGGATAAGCTCCATTTGCCTTCTGCCTCTCCAGGAGACTCTCCAAGATCAGCAGGTGGGTCTGACCCAATCTCCTTTCAAATTACTGCTTCTGCCCTGGGTCCCAGAGCATGAGAGATTCTATGTGCACCCTTTAAGAGTGGGTCTTTATTTCCCACAGCCCTTCTGAAGTTAAGCCCCGCTGGTCTTCAAAGCCAAACGTTCTGGGGGTTCGTCTTCCTGGTGCAGGACCCTGGATGTGGGGCTTGGTTCCCCTTACTCCTTGGGGAAAAACTCTGCAATGTAATTATTCTCCTGTGTGGGTTGCCCACCTGGCGGTTTGGGTCTCGATTCTACCACTTCTCTGTCTCTCCTACCTATCTTGTTGTGGTTCCTTCTTTATAGCTTTAGTTCTAGAAAATCTTTTCTGCTGGTCTTCAGGTCATTCTCATAGACAGTTGCTCTGTAAATAGTTGTAATTTTGGTGTGCCCATGGGAGAAGGTGAGCTCAGCGTCTTCCTACTCCTCCATCTAGGCTACTCCAGTCTGTATTAGGTCTTTTTAACCAGGAAGATATGTGTGTGCCTTGCCTCACTGAACAAGTTAGAAGGGGTGAATCAACAACATGCATAGTAGAGAAGAGAATGAAAAGAAATGTGTTAATCTGTAGTTCTGTCCAGTTGCTATTCAGTCAGTTCATACTGCTGGAGTGACTTAGGTTTTTGGAAAAGATACAGCAATTCAAAGCATGTTAGTTAAACACTGTTTTCTTTAGAGCTGCAACACTGTAAGTGGGGATTATTTACCTACCCGAATGTCTGATCTTTTGACAATTTATTTTCATGGAAATGATCACAAACATCATTTCAAATCAACTACAATGGAAGTAACTTAGGCTGCAGTGTCTGGGATTTCCCAGGTCAGAGAAACCATGAGGCACGGTGTCAGTAGCACAGCACTTGCTCAGGGCATCCCTCCATCATGGAGTTCTTCACCAAGGCGTCATCACTCCCCAAATCGAGATGAGGTTTGCAAGGAAGGAGTACCAGGAGTAAGAGCCCTCCTTCTCGGTGGTCCCATGGTTCTGCATCACCACTCTCCCTCTTTTCTTGAGCTTTTGACACCGCCAGCTTCCCCTGGTCCCTGTGGTAAGGTAGGTGGAATGGCCGGAATCACAGAAGCTGCATGAAACCTGCCTGTAACTTTCCCATTTTGGGAATGAACACTGTGCTTTCCGCATTTTGGGGTGTGAGCAATGCAGCTGACCATTCAGGCATGTGTAGGGCCTCGCCCTCTAAAGGGCTGAGCACAGGTGCAGAAGGGGGACTAGAAATGTCAGAGCGACCTCAGGAAGGCTGGAGGCTGGCACAGGGATATTGGCAAGGAATGAGAAAGGGAAACAATGATCATTCAAGAGCAAGAGTGAAAGGCGCGTATATCTTCTGTCCCTCATTGGTGAACAGTGAGGAGGCAGGCCTTCAGGGGAGATGCACGCTTTCCCTCTATGCTTCCAGGACTGTGGGTGGCACTGGAGAGCACCTTGTTCCCATGGGGGCTGTTGGCGACTCATGCTCCCAGGCGCATCCCGGGCTCCACAGCCTCTGTGTGCTCTGCCTCTGTCTTCCAGCCCTCCTCCTTCCAACCAGCCTGCCCTGGTGGAGGGGTCTTGTGGGTCCCTCAGCTGCCCCCTGTTCTTTTCCCTTGTGCACTGATGCCTGTCCTCTGCTCCCTGGGAACTTTGCTCCAGGAGCTATTTTCTTTGTATGTTTAATTGTTTCTGCCCTCTCTTCAGGCTTGCACAATATTTTGCCTGATCTGCTTCATAATTTCCTAATTGGCTTTCTTGTGTAAAATATTCTCTCTCTCATATCGTCTTCACACAGGTACCACAGCTGTCTTCCTGAAAGTGGGTCTGAGCTCATTGCTCTTCTGCTCAAAAACCTTGTGTGGGTCCCAGGTGCCTGTAGAACAAGGCTCCCCAGCTAGCACTATGGGTCTTCCAAGGCTTGTCTCCAGCCTCTTTCAGCCTCGCATACCCACTGTGCTCTCAGAAACGTGATGCTTTGGGTATGCTGGACTAACAGCCCTGCCCCTCCATTCCCTTATATTCCATGCCTCTGTTCTTCCTGATCCTCTCTTGGGATGACTGTCCAGTTTTTCTTTCTGTAAAGATTATACTCACTCTTCAAGGCTCACATTGACACCTTCCCTCACTCCATAGCACACCACCACCATTCAGTTGATGCCTTTTTTCAGCTACTGTTGCAATAAAAATGGACATGACAATAAAACCCCTCAGTGGTGGCACGCACTTCATATTCTCCACATCCCTATTAGTTTAAAGTATGTCAGACCCCAAACATTTTAAACTGCTCCTGGAGGTCACTGCTCAGGAGCTGTGCTCTTTTTTATTTAAAGTTGTACTTTTTTTTTATTTACAAAAAAAAGATAAAACATTTGAAGGGATGAGAAGATACAATTCTGTAAAACCCTAAAAGCATTTCTGAGATCCTCCCGAGACAGACTTCTGTCCTCCTATGGATAGAAGGAAAAGTAGAGAAAACCAAGGACTAAGGTTTTCTTTTTTGGGGGGAGCGGGTTGGGGTGGAGAGGGATGGTGTGCCTATTTAGAAGAAGAATGTGGGATGGAAGCAGAAGGCTCCAGAGACAAGAAAACCAGGCAGTTTTCTGAGGGGGGAAATGGGCTGAAGTCCAGCTCCTGAGGAGCTGTGCTCTTTTTGTTTCCTGCCACGATTTCCAGGGGTTCTCTGCACATAGAAGAAGTTGGCGAAATTCAGTTGAAAGAAAATAATTTTCAAACTGGAAAGGATGTAATAAATATTAAGAATTAATTCAACTCTGGAGTTGTTTATTTTTAAATATGAGTCCTACTTCAGACCAGCCATGATTCTAGGGTCCTGAAAAAGTTTGTCAGTGTGAGCACAAAGCCAGTATCCATGATGTTTGATAAATTATGGAAAATCTGGATGAGGATAAGTAAATATTGCCTTGCTTTTCAAAAAGGAGCGAGAAGTCAGTAAGAGAAATCAAAGTTTGCCGATTCTCACTGATGCTTCTTATATAATTTGGTAGCTGCTTCATGATCCATAGATTGGAAGGGGGTGGTCTTGGAAGTCAGCATGGGCTCTGCAGTGCTCCTCTTGTTGGAGAGAAAACACCGAGGACAGGAGCTTGGCCAAAGGGCTTACCTGTTACAGAAATGTTGAAGTTCTTGTGTTGAATAACAGAGGAAGGTGCAGGAGGGCAGATGGCCCTCAGTGTAAAGATGCACCTGACAGTCCAGCCACTCCTTGCCGGCCAGCACCACGGAGGGGCCCCAGGTGCTTATTGCTGCTCAGCAGTTACTGTGAGGGACCACTGTACCAGGTGGGAACCTGATCCCAGCCCACAGGGATGACCGTGGTATGAAGATGTCAAAAGGAGCCCTTCATAGCACTGAGTTTGGTTCTTCCACCCCCAAATCAATTTCATAGCTCAACTGTAAGCAAGACCCAACATTTAATAGTTCATGGCATCTGTGAGGAAATAACAGATTTTTCTTTTGTTAGAACCATATTCCTGAGGCCTGTTTCAAAATAATTATCAGACCTCATGGGTGTGAAGGAGCGCCGACCTTCACATACATCTCCCAGGGGCCACCACTGATGATGCATGGTGGTCCAGTGATGCTGCTACTGCAGCTTCAGCCAGCCCTGAAATCTGGCTGTGGGGTTCCCTTGCACTTAGCCACTCACCTGTGATACTCTGCTTCTTGTTTTATCTCCCTGGGAAGTCCCTCCTCATTAGACACCGTCCTCTCTGCTTCTCTGCATCCTCACTTTGTCCAGCTTGGTTCTCTTTCGCTTGCTTCTGCCACATCCTTGCCTTTGCTTTGGCGGGTCAGCTGCCCCACTCACGTCCCTGCATTTGTGTTGTCCCGTTGTTCACAACAGCAGAGCAGGGCTGGGTGTGTGTCCTGGTGGGCTGCAAGTCCCGCTGATCCACCACTGTCTGCTGGTCTGCTGTTTACTCCTCAGGCTGCCAGGCACCCAGGCTGGGAGGTCCCGAGACACACTTCAGTCTGCACAAACCGCACTGCCCACTGTTTTGTCCATTGAAGAGCAGGTGAAGTTCTGCAAAAGGACAGGACTGGAACAAAAAAAAATGGCTGGGCCTTGGAGGCAGGCACATTTCACCTTTGCTTCTGTAGGGCAGACTCTCTTGCTCCCAGGTTACTGAGGTTCCCCATGGACACCAAGGTTCTGGGAGTGTGGGACGTTCTCTGGGAGAAAAAACCCGCACACAGTGGCCTCTCTGGTCTCTTCCAGAGCAAATGTCCTATGATTTTAACACACAACAGGGAAATCTGTTTTTATAAAACTGAAGAAACTCTTTTAAAATTTCCTATGAACAATTAATTTTGCCAATGATTTGTAAGATTTGCAATCACTCACCTTTTGTTTCTAGACTCTCTAATCTGCCCATCCTTCTCTTTCATTATACTGAAGTCTAAAGATAAACTTGTCCTTGAGCTATGCAAAGAAATGAAAATGAACTGGAATCAAAGAAAACAGTAAAATACTGTTTTCCTTTTTTTTCTTCTTTTTTTGGTCTTCAAAGTTACAAGTTAGATATTTCAAGAAAGACATTGAGTGAGAAAAGCAATTAAGTTTTAAGCATTTGAAAGGAATTTACATGAGTTAAAAAAAAGTGACCCCGTGAATTCAGTTCCCTTTTTTCCTTCTGAAATTGTCCAGCCTGAGTCACTCTGTCTTGTTGAAAATGACTGGCAAAACCCCTTCTCTGTGAAGAGCTGACCTTTCTGTGAGGTGCCCTGGTGGGTGAAAACTCTTCCCAGTAGGCAGCATTCAAACAGCGTTTATAGACTATTTACTGAAAATCTTTCTCTCACTTGCTCTCTAGCAGTGTTGGACAGACTAAAAGACACTGAAGAGAGAACTTTGCATGTTATATGAACCATACATGATGTTCCTTATTTGAAAATTCTGTAATTTGAGCCTCTTCTGAGTTTTTTTTTTTTTTTTTACCCTAAGCTGAAGACATGATTTCTGATGTTTTCCTAGATCTTGTGTAGGCTATCCGTTCCTACTCCTCACTTGGCTAGTTCTTAACTGAACATCCTAACTTGGCCATCCAAACCTTCCCTTTTTGGTTTCCATAAAGTTAGCAACATATTCATTGACAAAATAAGCCAATCAAAACAACCCTACAGACAGTCAGAATCATCTTTGATCCGTGTCTTTTACTTTTTACTTGATCTGTGTCTTGTCCCGAGGTATGCTGGCCAGCTAATTCTAGCACAGTGGAGTTTGAGCTCCACGCTTACCTCTGCACCTGCAGGAGGACATGGCAGGAGGAGCAGTGCTGTCTGCCCCAGGACTTGCCTGCCACAGTCCCTCTGGTAGACTGTCCTGCACCCTGAAGTGGTACAGGAACTCTCCCGATAGGTCTTCATATGGATGGTATAGAAGGAATACCTGCAAGGCAGGTCTCCTGTTTGGGGTCTAAATTTGTGGTGTTTGATTTCTTTAGAGGAAACTAAGGCAGAGCACCAAAGCTGACCTCAGTGAATGAGATCCTTGAAGACCAGATCTGTGTATGAGGACATAGCACCCTAATGGCCTCACTTGATGCAAAGGACTTCCCTTCTGGGTCCCCTCGGTGTCCCAACTCTCACCTGCTGATGGAAGACCTCATTGTTCATTGATTTTCACCTGGCCAAAGTGAGCCAGCCAGCCCTCTGCTGAAAATATTTTTTTTCCTCTGAGTCTATTTCTGTTTTGTAAATAAGTTCATTTGTGTTATTTTTTATCCACATATAAGTGATATCATATGATATTTGTCTTACTCTGTCTGACTTACTTCACTTATTATGATAATCTATAGGTCCATCCATGTTGCTGCAAGTGGCATTATTTCATTCTTTTTATGGCTGAGTAGTATTCCATTGTTACATATATATATATATATACATACACAGCACATCTTCTTTATCCATTCATCTGTTGATGGACATTTAGGTTACTTCCATGTCTTGGCTATTGTGAATAGTGCTGCTGTGAACATTTGGGTGCATGTATCTTTTCAAATTAGAGTTTTTGTCTTTTCCAGATATATGCCCAGGAGTGGGATTGCTGGATCATACATGGTAGCTCTATTTTTAGTTTTTTTAAGGAGGCTCCATATTGTTTTCCATAGTGGCTGCACCAGTTAACATTACCATCAACAGTGTAGAAGGGTCCCCTTTTCTCCACACCCTCTCCAACATTTATTATTTGTAGACTTTTTGATGGTGGCCATTCTGATGGGTGTGAAGTGTACCTCACTGCAGTTTGATTTGCAGTGTTGAGCATCTTTTCATGTGCTTTTTGGCCAGCTGTATGTCTTCTTTGGAGAAACGTCTATTTAGGTCTCCTGCCCATTTCTCGATTGGGTTGTTTTTTTTTTTTTATATTGATCTGTATGAGCTGTTTGTATAGTTTGGAGATTAATCCCTTGTCAGTTGCATTGTTTGTAAACATTTTCTCCCAGTCCATAGGTTGTCTTTTTGTTTATGGTTTCCTTTGTTGTGCAAGAGCTTTTAAGCTTAATTAGGGCCCATTTATTTAGTTTTGCTTTTGTTTTCATTACTCTAGGAGACGATCCAAAAAATATTGCTACAGTTTATGTCAAAGAGTGTTCTGCCTATGTTTTCCTCTAAGAATTTTATCTGGTTTTACATTTAGGTCTTTAATCCACTTCAAGTTTATTTTTATACATGCTGTTAGAGAATGTTCTAACTTCATTCTTTTACATATTTATATCTTTTACATGTTCAGTCTCCTGAGCACCACTTATTGAAGAGGCTGTCTTTTCTCCATTGTATATTGTTGCCTTCTTCGTTGTAGATAAATTGACCATAGGTGCATGGGTTTATTTCTGGGTTTTCTATCCTGTTCCATTGATCTATAAGACTGTCTTTGTGCCAGTACCATACTGTTTTGATTACTGTAGCTCTGTAGTATAGTCTGAAGTCAGGGAGTGTGATTCCTCCAGCTGCATTATTTTTTCTGCTCCCCTTCCTTGACACTGTCCCTGCCCCTCCCCTTCCCTTCCTCCAGGCCCGCTATATCACCACGTATTGCTGGCGTGGTGCTGTGGAAGTTTCCTCAGCATGGGGGCTCCCAGTCCCTCCTCCTGGCCGCCTGTTTACACACTGCCAATGCTTCTCACAAATTCTGGGCTCAGATCCAGACTTCTTGCCATGGATATCAGGCTGTCCACAAGGTATTTGGGACTTTGTCCCTTGGCTGGTGCCATTGCCTCTGCTGGGAATGCTCAGCTTCTTTTGTCTGTGTAATTTTTACTGTCCTTCTACTCCTCAGAAGTTTCCTGCCCTCACTGCAGGCTGGGCAGAGGCCTTTTCCTGGTGTGTTAGACACTTACCAGACATCATTGTTGATTTTCTCTCTGTAGGTCTATGTGTTGTTCTCAGTCAGAGCCATCCAGTGGAGAGGGGTGTGTGTGTGGTGGTCCTGATTTGTGCCTGACCCTTGCTCAGTAACTGTCTCTTGCTCCATCTGCATCTGATTAGCTTCTGCATGCTCCTCCCTACTGGGTGGACTTTCTGTCCCCAACTCTCATATCTACTGCCTCTTCAGTAAAGCTTTCTGTAACAAAGCCCAGGCAGAATTGCTGATTGAATTGAATTTGGTGGGACATTTCACTTTCTACAACTCAGAAAAATGCCCCATCTTTTTTCCTGTTGTTTGGATGTAAAATATGTGTTTCTCCATCAGGTTAAGAGTGTGCAGTGAAGTATAGGTTAATTATCTATTATCCCAACACTCAGGAGCTTGAAGTGACACACTTCTTTTTTAAAAATATTTTATTTTATTTTATTTTTAACCATTAAAATAATTGATGTATATTCAATTTACAATGTTGTGTTAGTTTTAGTTGTACAGCACAGTGATTCAGTTATGTGTGTATGTGTGTGTATATATATATATATTTTTCTTTTCCAGATTCTGTTCCATTATAGGTTATTATAGGATATTGAATATAGTTCCCTGTGCTATACAGTAAATCCTTGTTGTTTATTTTATACATAGTAGTGTGTATCTGTTAATCCCAAACTCCTAATTTACCCCTCCCCCCACTGCTTTCCCCTTTATTAACCATAAAATTGTTTTCTACGTCTGTGAGTCTATTTCTGTTTTGTAAATAAGTTCATTTTTATCATTTTTTAGATTCCACATATAAGTGTAAAGTGACACATTTCTTATCTCCCAGTTTGCATGGTCAGAAATCTGGGTGTGGCTGAGCTGGCACCTCTGCTCCAAGGACTCTCACAGGCTTCAGATGAGGCTGGGCCTGCAGTCATCTCACAGCTTGACTGGGGAGAGTCCGATTCCAGGATCCTCGTGTGATATTATTGGCAGGACTCATTTCCTCACTGGCTGTTGGGCTGAGGATTTTGGTTCCTTGCTGGCCTTTGCCTGGAGCCTCTCTCAGTTCCTGCCACACAGGCCTCTCCAGAGGGCAACTGGTTGTATTAGAGAGAGGCCAGAGACAGACAGACAGACAGATGGAGGGAGAAGGGAGGGGAGGGGAGGCCTAAGGGGCAAGGTTTTATAATGTAATCTGGAAGAGATGCCTTGTCACTTCTGCTGTGTTCTACTTGTCAGGAGCACATCACTGGGTCCAACCCACAGGAAAGAGAATCTCCTCAAGGGCTAGAATCCCAGGTAGGGGAGATATTTGGCAGCCATTTAGAAGTTTATGACCGTACACCTTCTTTATGCCAAACAAGATGTAGTTTCTGAAATCAAGGTGATAAAGCCTGGAAGATCAAATTGTTATTAATTCACATAACCACCAAAATATATTACTATACAAGCTGAGATGAATTATTTGAAGAAATGGAATGAGCAGCTTTGGAGTGAGGTTATGACAGAACTCGGGCTGGATCAGAGATCATCAGAGGATTCCTTTGGGCACTTGTGAAGCTAAGGGGGTGAGTTGAAGCTAACCCAGCAGGGGATGGCAGAAGGCTTGGGGTGGCGTTGGGGCATCCTGAATAGGAGGGAACGACAAGTGCAAAGACCTCTTGTTGAGTACTGCACAGCACGTATATTATATAATCCTAGACATGCAGGAGAGGGCAAATCCTAGCAGCTCTGACCAGGAAACAAACTTTAGAAGGTCAGTGCCTTATGCTCCATCCTTATTGATTTGCCTATAGTCTCTTCATCTGTTTCCTCTTTCTGGATGTACCTAGTGTCTCCTACAAGATAAACTATCTAAAATGAATGAAATGATACATGTTTGGCAACAATTAATTTAAGCAGCTTTCAGCTAGAGCACAAAACTACGAATCTGCTGAAATTACTGGATATCAAGGGACATTAGCAACTGCACTACTTTGCTGTATCAGAAGCATGTGTAGGACTTCCCTGATGGTGCAGTGGTTAAGAATCCACCTGCCAATGCAGGGGACATGGGTTCGAGCCCTGGTCTGGGAAGACCCCACATGTTGCAGAGCAACTAAGCCCGTGCACCACAACTACTGAGCCTGAGCTCTAGAGCCTGCAAGCCACAACTACTGAGCCCACGTGCCACAACTACTGAAGCCTGTGCACCTAGAGCCCATGCTCCGCAACAAGAGAAGCCACTGTAATGAGAAGCCCGCACACTGCAATGAAGGGTAGCCCCCGCTTGCAGCAACTAGAGAAAGCCCATGAGCAGCAACGAAGCCAAAAATAAATAAGTAAATAAATTTATTTTTTTTTAAAAAAAAGAATGTGTGCATTCAGTGAAGGAGAAAAAAAGGAATTGTTACTGAGTCCAAGCTTGCTCTCTACTCACCGCACGACACGCCAATAAATTGGAGACGAGGTGTTGAGGCAAGGAATATGACTTTATTCGGAAAGCTGGCAGATGAAGAAGATGGCGGACTAAAGTCTCAAAATAACCATCTTATCGGGGTTTGGATGCCGGTTTCTTCTATAGCACAGAGAGAGGGAGGAGATGAGGAAGTAAAGTAAAAAGGCCATAAGTTTTGCAAATACTGGCGGGAATGGCCAGCCTCAGGGAGGGAATGTGTTAATTTCTTCTTGCTTATAGCCATCCACAGGTGGACAGGGTCCAGATATTTGCCTGAACAAAGGTACTTTGGTTTAACATTCAGGCAGGGAGGCAGGGTTCCCAGAGGTAGGCCATTATGTATAGACAGTATCCTTTTAGCGAACAAAAGCAGTGGAAAGCAAAGCTTAAAGCAAAAGAAACAGATCCAACACGTGGTCAGATTTGGCTCTTCCCTGTTACAGAATTAGCTTCTACTGAGTTCCCAGCACCCGCCAAAGAATTTACCCATATTATCTCATTTAGTCCTTACAGAACCTTATGAATTCAGTATTCCCAGTGTCTGTACCGACAAGGAACTAAGTGTAGTTAGATATGGCCTGAGACCCGTGCCCAGGGCGGTCCTTCCCAGAGGCACCATGTGCTCTGCAGGGTGGCCTCCTTTTCACTTTGCAGCAAAACCGAATTCCCACCAACCAGCCAATTAATTCTATATCCACAGAGAAACTCTGGCTGACTTTGGAGCAGAGTTTCTGTCTCTCCATCTGCAAATGATGGTGTTAATTACATTTGCTCTGTCAGAGCAGGTGGTGGATGTTAACTTGACCTGAGAACTGCAGAGAGTTCAGAGGTCAGAGTAATGAGAGGGAGCAGGCAGGCCCTCACACATTTCTTTAAATCATTTCTTCTTCCTCAGCGTTCCTGGCTCATTCCTGTGTTCTCCCGCAGCATGAAGGCTGCTGTTTCAGGTCGCCATGTGCTCTGTGTGGTCCTGCAGTCTTATGCTTGCCCTAGTTCCTCTTTGTTCTTTGATCTGCAGCTCCGTGTTATGGGAAGAACTGGTCCTTCATACTTATTTTGCTCTTTAAAATAGTGATAGGAAGTTCTTTGAACTCCAACTTCAAAGTCATCTCATGTTCATGTTTCATTGCTCTTGCATATGAGAGGCGTGTTTTTTGGAGGTCTCAAAATAGGCACATGCTTTTAAAATATTATCCCAGCCTGGGAGTGGAAGAGAACACTCATTACAGTTTTGTCTTCCAGCTTTTCCCCTTTTGGGTTTACAATATAATCAGGCACATCTGCAACTCACAGACACTTAGAATAATTTGATGTCTTTGGGCAAAATTGTAGCCAAATGCAACTGCTCTCATGGCTACACCTCTTGTCTTTCTTGTTTTACATATATTGTTATTTATTTAAAATCTTTTCTTAGTGTCTCTTCCCTTTGATACTCTGAGGTTGTGAGAGATGACATAAGATACTGTCTGCAGTGGGACATATGGTGTCAGTTGCTTACTCAGCTAGTTGTTGCATAATTTTTCATGCTTGCTTCCTTTCCAGAGATAAACCACCATATTAAAATCCAACATGTTGGGCATTGTTAGGTGGTTGTGCTCTGAAGGAACACTCTGGTCAAGTTGTCTTGTCCTCATTGGGACCTTCCAGTCTTGTGGTTCTTACATCATTGACATTATTGAGGAATAAAAAGTCCAGGAGTGCACATTATACTCAGTTGGGTAAGGGGTCCATACCTCTCATAGGTCATTACAGTTGTGTGTAGACTCACTGGAGAACAGTGGGGCCCAGGACTGACACTGTAAGTCTTAGGCACGACTGTCACACCCATGGCCTGGAGCCCTAAAAGTCTATCATAATTAACTGTACAAATCAGATGTTGTTACTGAACCAAGCTTGGGTCTGCTCACCTGTGCACAGTAAAGCCAGTCTACTGAGACCAGGTTTGTGGTGAAGCAAAGTATAGCCTTTAGTGTAGGGCACCAAGCAAGGAGAACAGCCATCTCATGCTCAGAAGACCCAAACTCCCCCATGGCTTTCAGGGAAGGCGTTTTTAAGGCAGTGTGAAGGAGGGGAGTTGTGGGGTGTGTGATCAGCTTGTGTTCAGTTCTCAGATGGCTGGCATCAAGGTGAGGTTTTAATCATCATCAACCTTTTGGTTTCAACCAGTCTAGGGTCTACATGCTTGCAGTCAGCAGTTTGATCTGGTGGAGGTCTGCTTCCTATAAAGACAACTTAGGAATGTGTGTCAGGCCTTTATCTGTAGCTTTCAGGGAACTGGGAGTTGAGTGATTCTGCCATGTGTGGTCTGAATTGTTACCAGATTCCAGCCCAACACCTATTCTTAGTTTCTACATCTTCACATTTCCTAATCATTAACTCCTGAACCAGTCTTTTGAGACTCAGGAGAGGCCTAGGAGACTAAAGCAAAAGCCTTTTACTTCAAAGGACAGGGACACAGGGGCTTTTATGTGGCTTCAGTATGCATTCACGATCCTCAGTTCTCATATATCTGTTGCATGTGAAAAAGTTCAGCTAAAAGACAAGGGTAGTTCCCTTTGTATCAACATTCCATTTATTGAATAAGGAAAAAGGAATTTTCAGTACTTGAGATGTATTTGGCAATGCACAGTTTAAAATTTTTAAAATTTATACTTTGCAGGCATCCTTGTTTTTAGCTTCTGAGAATCTCGGTCAGGCTCTGTTTTAAAAGAAACAAATTGGAAATAATATTATATTTGCTGTCAAGCTGCTGCTACCTACTTTGGTGATCTGGGAGAGGCAGTGTGAATCTGTTTGTGGGCTAAAAATGGAGGCAAGATGGATGAGATCAGTCTAGGAGACAATATTTAATTGTACACTTTATCTTTATTTGGATCTATTAGGTTTTAATCAAGGTCATTTTGCTAAATGTTTTGAACTCAAATAAGAATTTAATTTGTGAAACAACTGAATTACAGAAAAAAGGAGAAGCATATGAACAGGGGTTCAAGAAAAGAAATTGAGAATAGCCCATTTATATTTAGTAAACTGTGGGAGGGGCAAGGCGACACCCTGTAAGGGCTTCTGTGCCTCAGGGAGGGGATGGACGGAGGGGCTGCATCTGGGGACAAAGGGGGGTCCTGCTTCAGCCTGGGAGGAGGCTCTGGCAAAGGGCCCTGCAGGGGACGGGGCAGAAGGGCCGCATGCTCCCCTCATGAGTGCTGCATCCCCACTGCCCCTGGAAGTTGGGTTGTGCCTCTCATGTGCTCATTGCTCTGCTGAGGGCCTGGAGGTCCAGTCTCTCTCTCTGTTCCTGAGAAGGGCTGTCAACACTGTTTCTGGGCCAGACCACCCTCTGATCCAGAGCTTTTGGACTTGGACCAGGAAAATGTCAGAATCTCCAGGAAAACTCTTGTACATTCCAGGTGCCAGGCCCACAGATGATGTCATAAGCAGACACCTAGACAGGGTGTGTTTAGAAAGGCCACAGGGAGTTGATCTGGCCCTTGGCATCAGGGCCCTGGGGATGTGCACAGGAGAGTGAGGAGCACAGCCCCTCCACAGGGACAGCAGGCAGGGTGCCCAGGGCCTGGACTGAACCCAATCTGCTCCTGCACCCAATCACAGTGGTAGTAACACCTGAATTTTAGCTGTTTGAGAAAAACATGCAGATTTCAGTATCCTGGGACTGCCATTTATGCTAACAGCATAAAATCATAAAATCATACCATCAGTCAGCTCCCTCAGAGCTGTCATCATAATTCTCCTTTAAAAAGAAGGATGTCTTCCTCTTAAACAACCATCTGAAAGTTACCTTTGAGATCTTTCCCCAGAGATGTGAGGGGTTGAATACTGTCACCATGATGTGACTTGTGTGCTCAGCCAGGTTGTGGTTCCTGTGGGCTCAGAATCCTCTAGCTAGGTGGAAGCTTGAGGCCTGAGATTGGCCCAGGGTGTTCTTTCTGTCCCCCAGCGCCTGCCTTCGCTGATTGTAAACCTGCCCCGTCCCCTCCCCAGGCTCTGCTCTGCCACAGCCAGGCACCTCAGGACTTGTTCCTGTCCCTCTGCCTGGATTGGTCCTCCAGAATACGTACAAGGTTTGTATCATCACCTTCTGAAGATCTTTGCTGAAATGGCCCCTAATGCGAGGCCTTCCCTGACCCCCATCTCCCTCCCTCTCTATTTTACTTTAAGACACTTGAGATGCTTCCTTCCGGTGCAGCCAGTCCCTGACTCTCCTCCAGGAGCCCCTGAGCCACCTGCACCCCCTGCTGACCACCGCAGGGGCTCTGCATGTGTGCCTCCTCAGGGCACAGGACCTGGTGGAGGAAGTCTGCACTCAGACACCAGAGAAAGGGAGCAGCTCTGAGGTCAGAGACTGATGAGGAAATGCACAGCCGCCTTCAGCAGGGTGGCTGCAAGGGCAAACGTCCAGGCAGCCACGTGGGGCCCCGCAATCACAAGGCCCCCATGGGTTTAATGCTCTGATGCCATTGTTTGTTTTGGGACTCTTCAGTTGTTTCAGAATATTCAAGGAGCATAGAGAGAGCCTTGGGTGAATATAGAGAGTCTTAAATTGGTAATTAATGAGCTCAAAAGTCACACTTATGATTCTACAGTCTGTACTGTTACCTCCAGGAGAACATGATGAAGAAATATTTATAAAAGTTTATGAATTTGTATTTTAAACAGTTTGCTTTTACTTTATTTTTTATAGGATATGTTTTTTTTATTGAGATACAATTGACATAATATTAGTTTCAGGCATACAACATGATTTGATGTTTCTGTATATTTTGAAAGGATCACCACAATTATGTCTAGTTAACATCAATCTCCATACACAGTTAAATATTTTTCCTTATGATGAGAGCTTTTAAGACCTACTCTCTTAGCAACTTTCAAATATGCAATATGGTATTATTAACTATAGTCACCATGCTGTGCATTACATCCCCAAGACATATTTTATAACTAGAAGTTGTACCTTTTAACCACCTTTACTCATTTCTACTGGTGTCCGTGGCTTGATATCTTTTTCATTTAATTTTTAAATTTTTTTGTGATTCTTCCTAATGTCTACATATTTTATTTTTAATTGAAGTGTAATTGACCTACAACACTACATTGGTTCCAGGTGCACAACATAGTGATTTGATATATCTATACATTACAAAATGATCAACATGATATGTCTCATTAGCATCTGTCACCATACAAAGATATTGTAATATAAATGTCATCCCTCTGATAGCACCTTAATAAATCATCCCAATGCCCATGAAGTCTCCCTGATGGCAGGCCACTTCCCTTTCACTTCTTCTGGAAGACAAGAAATCCAATGTTGACTAACAAAATGAATGGGCAAAAAGATTTAACAGACTAGCCAATAATTTCAAAATATTTAATGTACAGTCTTTAAAAAATCTAGATAAAATGAATAACTTGCAGAAAAGATCAATTGAAAGTGTGGACCAAAGAAGGAAACAAATAGCATTGAAAAAATTGTAAAAATTGTCAAAGAATTTCCTCCAAACAAGATGTCAGGGCCAAATTCTTGTTTTTCAGATTTTCTCAGAATCAGTATTCCACAAACTATAAAACTTGACTGGGCAGTATAAGGAAGGTGAAAATGCACCCTTCTTGTAATGAAATGTTCATTTTGTGGTGCTTCCTTGACTCTAATCCAGAAAGCTAGAGTGCTGCAGATCAGTTGATAAAAGAGTGCTGCAGATCAGTTGAATATAATGAATCTAGCTGACTCTTAATGCAAACAGCAATGCTTGCAAAGGAAACTCCATATTATATTGAAAGGATTTTCTGTGGATCCCAGGGACTTCTTTTTTTATAGAAGTATAGTTGATAAACAATATTAGTTTCAGGTGTACAACATAGTGATGCAGTATTTTTATAGATTATTCTTCATATAAAGTTATTATATAATATCATATTATAAAATATTGGCAATATTTCCCTGTTTTGTATCCTTGTATTTTATTTTATTATACCTAGTAGTTTGTACGTCTTAATCCCCTACCCCTATCTTGCCCCTCCCTTTTCCCTCTCCCCACTGGTAACCACTAGTTTGTTCTCTGTATCTGTGAGTCTGTTTCTGTTTTGTTATGTGTATTTATTTGTTTTATTTTTTAGATTCCACAAGAAGTGGAAACATACAGTATCTGTCTTTCTTTGTCTGACTTATTTCACAAAGCATAATACCCTCTAAGTCCATGTACATTGTTGCAAATTGCAGTATTCATTCTTTTTTATGGCTGAGTAGTATTCCATTGTATATATGTACCACATCTTCTTTATCCATTCAACTGTTGATGGACGCTTCTGTTGCTTCGGTATCTTGGCTGTTGTAAATAATGCTGCATTGAACATTGGAGTGCATGTATCTTTTGAAATTAGTGTTTTGTTTGCTTCAGATATATATCCAGGAGTGGAATTGCTGGATCATATGGTAGTTCTCCTTTTAGTTTTTTGAAGAACCTCCATACTGTTTTCCATAGTGGCTGCACCAATTTTCATTCCCACCAAAAGAGCACAAGGGTTCTCTTTTCTCCACATCCTCACCAATATTTGTTTTTTATGGTCTTTTTGATGATAGCTATTCTGACAGCTATCTCATTGTGGTTTTGATGATTAGCCATGATGAGAATCTTTTCATGTGCCTGTTAGCCATCTGCACGTCCTCTTTGAAAAAGCTGTCTACTCAGGTCTTCTGCCCTTTTCTTGATTGGGTTCAATTTTTTTTGATACTGAATTGTATGAACTATTTATATGTTTTGGATATTAACTCCTTATATGTCACATCATTTACAAGTATTTTCTCCCATTCCATAGGTTGTCTTTCCATTTTGTTAATGGTTTCCTTTGCTGTGCAAAACTTTTAAGTTTAATTAGGTCCCATTTTTTAAGTTTTGCTTTTATTTCCTTTGCCTTAGGAGACAGATCCAAAAACTATTGCTAAGATTTATGTCAAAGAGTGTTCTGCCTATGTTTTCTTCTTGGAGTTTTATGGTTTCTGTTCTTAAACATGTAGGTCTTTAATATATTTTGAGTTTATTTTTGTAAATGTTGTGAGATGTTTAATTTCATTCTTTTACATCTAGCTGTCCAGTTTTCCCAGTGCCAATTATTGAAGAGACTGTTTTTTCTCCATTATATATTCTTGTCTCTTTTGTTGTAGATTAATTGATCATAAGTGCCTGGGTTTATTTCTGTGGAGAGCCACTGACCTCTGTGTCTGTTTTTGTGCCAGTAACATACTGCTTTCATTTCTGTAGCTTTGTAGTATAGTCTGAAGTCTGAGCGTGTGATACCTCCAGCTCTGTTCTTTTTCCTCAACATTGCTTTGGCTACTCAGGGTCATTTGTTTCCATATAAATTTTAGGATTGTTTATTCTAGTTCTGTAAAAAATGTCATGGGTATTTTGATAGGGATTACATTAAGTCTGTAGATTGCTTTGGACAGTACAAATATTTTAACAATATTAATTCTTCCAATCCATGAACACAGGATATCTTTCTGTTCTTTGTATCATCTTCAGTTTCCTTCATCAATGTCTTATAGTTTTCAGAGTATAGGTCTTTCACCTCCTTGGTTAAGTTTATTCCTAAATACGTTATTCTTTTAGATGTGATTTTAAATGGGATTGTGTTACTTACCTCTTTTTGATAGTTCATTGTTAGTGTATAGAAATGCTGCAGATTTCTGTTTATTAATCTTGTATCCTAAAACTTTACTGAATTCATTTATCAGTTCTAACACTTTTCTTGGTGGAGCCTTTATGTTTCTCTATATATAATATTACATCATTTGCCAATAGTGACAGTTTTACCTCTTCCTTTCCAATATGGATGACTTTTATTTCTTTTTCTTGTCAGATTGCTGTTAAGTAGGACTTCCTATACTGTGTTAAATAGATGTGTTCAGAGTGGGAACTCTGTCTTTTTCTTGATTTTAGAGGAAAAGCTTTCAGCTTTTCAGCACTGAGTATGTTAGCTGTCAGTTTTCAGAAATGGCCTTTATCATGTAGGGATTTGTTCCTTCTTACCAACTTCGATGAGAGTTTTTTATCATAATCGTTGTTCAGTTTTGTCAAATGCTTTTTCTGCATCTATTGAGATGACCATCCTTCCTTTTGTTAGTATCGTATATCACATTGATTGATTTCAATCACTTGTATAAATCACACTTGATCATGATGTGTGATCTTTCTTATATATTGTCGGATTCAGTTTGCTTAAATTTTGGTGATGATTTTTGTATCTATAGCCATCAGAGTTATTTGCCTGTAATATTCTTTTTTACAGTGTCTTTGTCTGGTTTCAGTATCAGGGTAATGGTGGTTGTAAAATGAATTTGGGAATGTTCCCTTCTCTTCAGTTTTTTGGAATAGTTTTAGAAGGATAGATATTAGCTCTCATTTATGTGTTTGGTAGAATACCTTGTGAAGTTGTCTGTTCATGGACTTTTATTTACTGGAATTTTTTGGATTACTAATTCAGTTTCAGTACTGGTGATTGGTCTGTTCAGATTGTCTATTTCTTCCTAATCCAGCCTTGGAAGATTGTATGTTTTTAGAAATTTATCCATTTCTACTAGGTTGTCCAGTTTGTTGGCCTATAACTCTTTATAGTATTCTCTTATGTTTTTTTGTATTTCTGTGGTATCAGTTGTTATTTCTCCTTTATCATTTCTTATTTTCTTTATTTGGGTCCTCTCACTTTTCTCCTTGGTGAGCCTGGTTACAGGCTTATAGATTTTGTTTATCTTTTCAAAAAGCTAGCTCTTGGCTTCATTGATCTTTTCTATCTTTTGTGTGTGTGTGTGTATTTTATTTTTCTCTCTGATTTTTATTATTTTCTTTCTCCTTCTGACTTTGAGCTTTGTTTCTTCTTCTTTTTATATTTTGTTTAAGTGGTAGATTAGGTTGTTTATTTGAGATTTTTCTTGTTTCTTAAAAGTAGTCTTGTATCAATATTAACTTCCCTCTTAGAACTGCTTTTGCTGCATCCCCAGGATTTAGAAAGTTGTATTTTTATTTTCATTTGTCTTGAGGTATTTTCTGATTTCACCTTTGATTTCTTCACTGACCCATTGTGGGTTTTTTTGGTTTTTGTGTGTGTGTTTTTAGTAGTGTGTTGTTTAGTTTCCATGTGTTTGTGTTTTTTTTCCATTTTTGTTTGTGATTGACTTCTAGTTCATACCATTGTGTTCAGAAAAAAAGCGTGATATAATTTTTATCCTCTTAAATTTGTTGAGACTTGTTCTGTGGCCTAGCATGTGATCTACATGGAGGACATTCCATGTGCACTTGAATAGATGTTATTCTGCTGTTTTTGGATGGAATGTCCTGTAGTTATCTATTAATTCCAAGACCAGGGATTGAACCCATGTTCCCTGCATTGGCAGGTAGATTATTTTTTTTTGGGGGGTGGTACGCGGGCCTCTCACTGTTGTGGCCTCTCCCATTGCGGAGCACAGGCTCCGGACGCTCAGGCTCAGCAGCCATGGCTCACGGGCCCAGCACTTCGGCAGCATGTGGGATCTTCCCAGACCGGGGCACGAACCTGTGTCCCCTGCATCGGCAGGCAGACTCTCAACCACTGCACCACCAGGGAAGCCCCTGGCAGGCAGATTCTTAACCACTGTGCCACCAGAGAAGCCCCAGTGTCCATTTAGTGTTGATGAACTCTTTTAGTTTTTGGCTTATCTGAGAAGTTCTTTATCTCTCCTTCAATTCTAAATGACAGTCTTGCTGTAGAGTATTCTCAGTTGTAGGTGTTTCCCTTTCATCACTTTACATAAATCATGCCACTTTCTTCTGGCCTGCAAAGTTTCTGCAGAAAAATTAGCTGATAGACTTATGGGGGAATTCCCTTCCTTTGTATGTGACTCTTTGGTTTTCTCTTTTTGGTTTTAGAGTTCTCTCTATTTCTTTAACTTTTGCCATTTTAATTACGATATGTCTTGGTGTGGGTCTCATTTGGTTCATCTCATTTGGGACCCTCTGTGCATCCTGTTTTGGCTATCTGTTTCTTTCTTCAGGTTTGGAAATTTTACAGTCATAATTTTATCAAATGCATTTTCAACTGTTTTCTCTTTGTCTTCTCCTTCTGGAACCCCTATAATGCAAATGTTAGTGTGCTTGGTGTTGTCCAAGACATCCCTTAAATTGTTCTCATTTTTTTAAGTTTGTTTTTTTTTCTATTCTGATTGGGTCATCTCCATTATTCTATCTTCCAGAGCACTTATGTGTTCTTCTGTTTGACTGCTGTTAATTCCTTCCAGTGTGTCATTCATTTCATTTAGTGTATTCTTCAGTTCTGACTGGTTCTTTTTATATTTTTTAGTTCCTTGTTAAACTTCTCACTGTGTTCATCTATTCTTTTCTCAAGTTCAGTTAGCATTCTTATTACTAAAGCTTTGAACTCTTCATCTGGTAAATTATCTCTGTTTCATTGGTTGTTTTTTTTTCTTTCTTTCAGGTTTCTTTTCGTCCTTTCATTTGTAACAATTTCCTCTGTCTTCTCATTTTGTTTAACTTTCTCCGTCTTTATGAAATTAGGTGAAATGGTCACCTATTCCAGTCTTGAAGGGGTGTCCTTGTGTGGGAATATCCCTATGCAGTTTGTGTTGAGTAGCTTTGATGGGAGAGCCAGATCTGAGCATGTGCTAGCAGCTATCACCATGGTGGGAGGTGGGGCTGGAGATGAAGCAGCCAGAGCCAGTGCCAGATGTGAGCTGAGCTTCTCCTTTGCGCAGTGGCTGTCACTGCCCTATGTAGGGTGGGTCAGAAACTTCTGCTCCCAAGTTGCTGGAGCAGAAGCCCTGAGTGTTGGGTCTGAGCTGATTCCATTCTCTGTAAGTGTGTGCTGGGTCTGATCCCACTCCATCCCTCCAACTGTGCACCTTCCTTGGCAACAGCAGCCTCCACCCTAGTATGGAGCTGCATTGGAGCCAGAAGTGCTCAGCGGGTGCTCAGCCTGGGCCAGGGTGCACTGGAGTGGTCACGGGAAGCTAGACAAAGTCCCAGGCAGTTTCAGTCTGCTTCCTCTGTCTTGTTTTGGGAGAAAGCAAGCATCTGTGCATGCCTCATGAGTGGAGCCTAGGTTTTCTCAGCCCTCCTGCTAGTTTTACTGGTTTTCAAACCAGCTAGGGGACTCATCTTCCTAGTGTTGGGCCCCCAGGCTGGGACCCAATATGAGGTTCAAACCCCTCACTTCTCATGGAGGATCTCCACCCATGAAATCCCCCTCTCCTCTGAGCCCTTCCCAGGGGCACAGGTCCTGACCTGATCACTTCTCCTCCCTTCCTACTTGATTCCGTTTGGGTCTTTCTTACAGTCTTGGTCGCAGTGGAGTCTTTCTGCCCGCCTCCTGTTAATTTTCAGTGAGAACTGCTCCACGTGTAGATCCATTTTTAATGTGTTTTTGGAGGAGGTGAGCTCCATGTCCTCCTACTCTTCCATCTTGATCTCTCCCTCTGTAGACTCCTTGACAGGTTGTAAGGTGGTTTCACTTTGAAGGAGGAGGTGTAGCTGTGTAAACATCACAGCTTTGAGACCAAGAAGGAAATGCTTGTAATCACTGAGACCAATTGCTGTCCCTGTTCTGCAGGGGACCTTGAGAAGGACACCTTCTTGAATGAGTGTGGGCCTTAAAGTAAGAGCATCAAATCTGAGCATGAAACTGGTCAAGGTTCAGTAATTTACAGCCCATGGGCCAGATGGGGCCAAGGCCTGCTTTTCTTTCTTAAAAATTGCTGGTTAGTTAAGAAAAATCTGTACACTTTTAAAGTATTATAAAAAACCAGCAACAACGACAGCAACAGCAAATCTCAAGAAACTAAAGAAGAATGTGTGAGACTCTGTTCCATAAAGCCTGAAATATTTTCTCCCTAGCTCTTCACAGAAGAAAGTTCACCAATACCTGCTCTAGAGGCACCCCAGCTTTCTGCTTTACAGGCACACCACGAAGATATTGTGTGTTCAATTCCAGACCATAGTGATAAAACAGATATCACAATAAACTGAGTCACATTAATTTCTTTTTGTTTCCCAGTGTGTGGAAAGTTTATATTATACTATATATGTTTATATATAGTATATATATATACTACGTATATATATATACTATATGTTTATATTATACTATATTCTATGATGTGTTCAATAGCATTGTGCCTGAGAAAACAATATACATACCTTAGTTAAGAAATACTTTATTGCTAAAAAGTGCTCATCATCATTGAGCTTTCAGTGAGTTGTGGTAACATCAAAGATCACTAATCACAGATCACCGTAACAAATGTAAGAATGATGAAAAAGTTTGAAATATTGCGAGAATTACCAACATGTGACACAGAGATGCAAAGGAAGCAAATTCTGTTGGAAAAATGACACCGATAGACTTGCTCAGTGCAGGGCTGCCACAAACCTTCAATGTGCAAAGCACAAGAAAGCAAAGTGCAATAAAACAAGATAGCCCTATGTAACAGTTTTTTGATTGTTAAGATCAACCAATACTGAGTACCATGAACTTAGAGGAGGCATAACTTGGGGTTATTAGTTCTAAAGTTGTTTGCTAATGATATGGTTATATATTTAGGAGACTGAAAGGAGACAATGAAAAAGTTAGAACATGATAGAGATTACTAAAAGTTTGAGAGCAAAGATAAAAGTGTTCTCAAAAATGAATAAGAAAAAAATCCACCATTAACCCAGAAGTAGAAAAAATATTTTTTAAAAAGCACAAGAGAAGAATCATGAAGAGAAAATAAAGATACAAAACAATGATTAAATCAGTAATCAAAGAAGGTCACTCATTTAATAAATATACATGAGCATCTTCTTTGGGTCAGGCATTGTTTTAGGTCCTGAAATCAAATTTAACACCAGGGCATCCCTGATGGCGCAGTGGTTGAGAGTCCACCTGCCAATGCAGGGGACACGGGTTCGTGCCCCAGTCCAGGAGGATCCCACATGCCGTGGAGCAGCTGGGCCCGTGAGCCATGGCCGCTGAGCCTGTGCGTCCGGAGCCTGTGCTCCACAACGGGAGAGGCCACAGCAGTGAGAGGCCCATGTACTTCAAAAAAGAAAAAAAATAAAAATAACACCAACGATTCACCCTGGGAATTGGCAGAGACATTCTCAGAGTTTTGGAAAGGGCTGTGGGAAGAGGTGAGAAGTATCATCCAGTGTTGGTGAGAGAATAAAACTGGGGTTTGTGGAGAGCTTTTTTGAGAAGCCCTGCCTGGAAGCCTGTCATGTCAGGTCTGCTAGCCCATCTCGCATGGCTGAATGGAAACCCCGAGCTCCCACCACAGCAGCATCCACTGCAAACAGAAAACCAGTACCTGTGCCAGATGGCGAATGAGGTTTTTAAAATTATATTGGTCATATTTGTTCTGCAATAAATGAAACTCAATTGTACGGTGAACTTTCAAGGATGATTCTAGCACATTCCTCTGTATTCCTGCACTGACTCTTCCTAAGACCCCAGACTTTGATCAGGAAAAAGCAACAGATCACCCAGTTCAGGTGTATACAAGTGCTGGAACCTTCATCAAAGAAGCACATCATAAAAATATTGTCCATTTCTCCCTTTTTTCCAGACTCTGTACCCTTTCTTATTTCAAAGGGTTGAGGATACAAAGACAGAGTCTAGAGTAGACAGTTCTTCTGTATCCGTTGTTCAGATGGAAAAACAAGACCCTCCAGCAGGTGGCCAGAAGACGATAACCCTGGCCCTGCTTTGAAACATTCAGTACTTGATTCCAGTTTTTTGGCCTCCAGATTTTCAGCTTCTGAAAACCCCAAGGGCACTTCCTCCTTATTACCTGGGAGCACATGGATGTGAGCTGATCTGCAAGAAACACTTCACCTTTCCGTGTCCCGAAGTAACCGAGAACTTCAAAAAAGACATTTTCCTATTGGGTTCTTTGCACAAGCTGGGTCAGGACAAGTCATCAGACACACGGTTTTTATGGGATTAAACCATTTTTGCTTTTGTAGTTCCAGTAGAGAATGTTTTTTGAATCAAATTAACAAGAAGGCTTCAACATCTATGGTCATTTATGCTTTTGGTTTTTAAGAGAGAATGGCAAATGACAAACTAGAGTGTCTGAGATTTATTAAAACCAAAGGATTCCAGAGGTTGTGTCTTGGAGTCATTTGAGTTTTGCTCCGTTGTCTGTGCCTTACACATCTATAGGGCTGCACAGTCCTAAAGGATGCCTCTGTGGTGCCTGGAAAGATTGGGCAGCAGAGGGCCCTGGTGATGGAGAAACTGAGTCTTGGTCACCAGGTTATCCTTAGGGCTCCCTCTGCATGCCCTTCATTAGTTCCATATGTGAAATGTGGCGTTGTTTTAAAGGGATTGTCCCATGTACTTATTTTTTTTTTTTTTTATTTTTTTATTTTTTTTGCTGTACGCGGGCCTCTCACTACTGTGGCCTCTCCCGTTGCGGAGCACAGGCTCCGGACACACAGGCTCCGCTGCCATGGCTCGCGGGCCCAGCCGCTGCGCGGCATGTGGGATCTTCCGGGATAGGGGCACGAACCCGTGTCCCCTGCATCGGCAGGCGGACTCTCAACCACTGCGCCACCAGGGAAGCCCCCATGTACTTATTATTTGGAAAATTACCATCCTGATTGGTAGGTGTAAGACAACATAGTTCAGAACATTTACCATTTAGTCTAAAAACAGAAAGACCAAATTACTTGCCTAAAAGAAGTCCCAGGGACAAAGAAATAAAAAAGAAGTGACTGCGTACATGCAGACAGTGTCCGTGTACATCCAGACAGAAAGTCATTACATCCAGCTTCCGTTGCAGTACCAGGAGGGCTTTTGCCCTGCCCTGTGCAGCCAGGCTTGTTGCATGACATGAGAGCATGTGGACTCAACTGGGAAGCTGTTTATTTACTCATGTCACAGTGAATCTTTGGGATATTTCCATTGCAGAATTTTACAAACAGTTGCATGGAGAAGCCATGGACTTTTACTGAAGAGCGTGCTAATCTGCTCTATCTGCAAAGACAGCCTTTGAATTTAAAGTCCTATCTTACTGAATTCCCATGGTGACTCATAATGATAAGACAGCGGGTTCAGGTTTACCATGCATCTGAGAATGGAACAGATGGTGACAAGAGTTTATACCCAGCTCTCTCAGCAGAGTTTGGTGTAATTAATAAGTGGCGGAGTCTTACTGAGTAGTTGTGGATAAGGGTAACGATTTTTGTGTATGCTTTTCACTTTAAGTTTTAGATGCACCCTGTGGGGTGAAGAACTCAGTGAAGGGGCTTCCCTGGTGGAGCAGTGGTTGAGAGTCTGCCTGCCGATGCAGGGGACACGGGTTCGTGCCCCGGTCCGGGAAGATCCCACATGCCGCGGAGCGGCTGGGCCCGTGAGCCATGGCCGCTGAGCCTGCGCGTCCGGAGCCTGTGCTCCGCAACGGGAGAGGCCACAACAGTGAGAGGCCCGCGTACCGCAAAAAAAAAAAAAAAAAAAAAAAAGAATTCAGCGAAGTCTGAATCATTTGATTTCTCAATTTGACTAAATTCTGAGAAACGTACTGAACAGTAAGTGAGCTATGTTATGCTCACCCAAAAGTCACAGTATCTTTGAATTCGGGAAATTAATTTATGTATCCCAAACTTTCTGGCTACACATCCAGTTTCTGGTCATTGTTTTGATCTGTTGCTATTTGTCAAAGTACTTCAAAAAAACAAATTGCCATAATGGAAACTAAGAGCTATCATCTCATAAATAATCAGAGTAACTGTAGAGATGTGCTGTCTGAATTCATCCTCGTAGCTCTGAAGACTAATTTAGTCCATTAGATTCCAGTATGTTCTTTGACTTGATCAAGATTGATAAGTGATTAGCACTAAGTCTGAAACTGTGCCACTTTGTATAAAATAAAATTGATTTTTAACTGCTTTTGTATTGCTAGAGTATGTATTTTCTTTTTTCTTTTTCCAGCTTTATTGAGATATAATTGACACATAACAGTGTGTAAGTTTAAGGTTTACACTGGGTTGACTTGATACATTTATAAATTGCAAAATGATTACCACCATAATATTTGCTTCCACCTCCATCCCATCACATAGTTACCATTAAATGTTTTTTTTGGAAAGCTCTTAGGCTAAATGCAACCATTGTCACCAGTAAAACCATTTGTACAGTCTACACACAAATGAATTTTGGATCCAATAGCCACTATTAAAATAATTTTAGGCCTCCATTTGCTGGTTAAGGAACACTAAGCTGCTGTAACAAGAAAATCCAAGTAATTCAATGATTTGAAGAGTGTAGAGATTTCTTATTAGGAATTCCGAGGAACATTTCAGGCTGGTAGGCTGCTCTGGCCCCTCCAGCATTCAGGGAAGCAGGCTGACAATGAGTGCTCCATCATTTCCAGCATGTGACTGCAAAGCCTGGAGGGTACTCCCTACTCTGTTCACAAGTCCCTTGGGGAGAACTAAGTTCTGGGGCTACAGCCAGCTGCAGGGGCGGTCTGTGAAATGGGTTCTTGTCTGGCACTGTCTTCCCACATGCAACCCTGTTCTTACTGAAAATTGGGAGAATGGATTTTGGTGGGCAAATAACAAGTAGTCTCTACTTCTTTTGGTTTAGTTCATAAGCTAAATCCAAGTTACAAGAACAGTATGTTGACCTGTAATTTCTAAGTTTCTACTGATGACTGGGATAGTTAACTGTAACCTTTATTCCAGTTTGAAAATATGGTTCAGTAAATATGGAGTCAAGGATGTATTTCCAAATCGAGTCTTTATTACTGTTTTGTAACAATTTCTAAACCCAGACTCCCAGTAGTGTTTCTTTTACTGTCTATGCTCATGATGGCATTGACACCACTGTGTAGTGACAGTGCACAGGGTGGACTCACTGGAAGGACTGAGCCCTTTTCATTTCTATTGACCATCAATCAGTTATTTGGATACCAACTACATTCTTCTCTCACCCCATCAAGAAACCTGAAGTTTGGCAAATATTCTTTTTTCATTTCTAACTTAAATGTCCCAGAGAGGAGACATGTGTTCCAAGACTGTATTGAGATGGTATGAAGGTAAATTATGCAAAGCAAAGGGATTTGCAACCATGTGTATAGCTTTCACCAGCCTGATGATAATGCCTTCAGATAGTCTGTGTATAGAACAAACGTATGGATACCAAGGGGAGAAGTGAGGGTGGGATGAACTGGGAGATTGGGATTGACACTACTATACATACCCTACTATGTATAAAATAGATAACTAATGAGAACCTACTGTATAGCACTGGGAACTCAATTCTCTGGTGACCTAAATGGGAAAGAAATCCAGAAAAGAGAGGATATATGTATACGAATAGCTCATTCACTTTGCTGTACAGCAGAAACTAATACAACACTGTAAAACAACTATATTCCAATAAAAATTAATTAAAATTTTTTAAAAGATGCAGTTTATTTCTAGTTTAGTTTTTTATACAGAAAAACTTATAGCTTCAGGTCTCTGTTACTTCAGATACAATAATGCTGAGAAAAGTAATATCAAAATGATGCCCAGCATAACCAAAATTTTAGAAAAAAAGTTACTTAAATCAATTGAACCAGCGTCATTTGTTTTTTTAAAAAAATTACCCTTCAATATAAATTTCTCACTTCTAAAACACTTTTGTCCATCAAGAAAAGATAAAACAAGAAACCATAAAAGGAAGACCAAACGCATGTATTAGTATCTTTGCTGCCTTCATTCCCTTTGCTAGTGCTAAAAATCTCTAGCCAAAAGGGACTTGCCAAAGACAAGGATTAGCAAGCAAGCCTGTAGGATGCTTAAAAACATGTAATAAAATTGAAAAGTATCATACTTCTCAGCTTCTATGGAGATAGTTCAAAATTTTGAATTCAAACCAATGGTAAGAACATTGTGTGAAAAATCTGCAGTCTTGTTGCAGATAGGTTATTTGTTGTCATTGGTGGTATGTAAAGTGATGGTGGTAAAAACAAAATATGGAAAAAGCAGTTCAATGTTTGTATCTACACAGGAATACCAGATATAAATGAAACAGGTTTCCTGTTTAGGTCAGTCTTTTTTTTCTCTCTCTTTGGGGCTATTCAATGTAAAGTTTTCAATAAAATGTCTGTAAACTGTGAAAAAAAGATGCAGTTTAGATGATTGAACCACTAGGTGGCACCACAGAGAATATAAGTATCTGTAACAATCGCCAGGTAAGAAGTTTTGTTCTTTGCTTAAGTATCTGTATTTCATAGCAGCAGAACTTGGTCCTAGAACCTCTGTGTGGCCAAAAGTTACTGAAGAATGAACCATGTCCCCCCTTCTAGTTTTTTCCCTAAAATATGTATGAATAGATACTGTCATTAATTACAACCTTTTATCAATGTTATAAAATTAAATGCTTAGAATATGGGCAATGTATTGTGGTTATAAACCAAGAGATGAAGAACAGTAGAAACTATATGATTTAAAAATATGTACTTTAATTTACATGACATTAAGGAGAATCTAAAATCCAAGTGGTTTTTTAAATTTCCAGTATTGAACCACTTGTGGTCATGAACTTTCACGAGAGGAGAACCTTGTTCAAACATAAACCTTCTTCGTTCCAGAAGGGGCAGGGTGGTTACCTACTTGGAGCATCCCATGGCCTGTCAGTGTGCTTCCCCAATGGCTGACTGGGCCTCTGGGCAGGGCTGAAGCCCCACTTGGCTGGTCCTACAAGGTCATGGCATGCTCTGAGAAACAGCTCTCCAGCAAACAGCTGGCAGCTCCCAGGCTCTTAGAACTAACGGACTGTGTCATTGCCAACTGTTGTCAAATAGTCCTTGCCCACAGGACTCAACTCAGCTTCAGAAGGTCCCTGAGATTTCTAGAATGTCAGGAGAAAAGTGTGTCAACGAGCAATGCAGTTCACTGAACTCCGTGGAATTACTGTGTTAAGTGTTAGGTGGAGTGAGTATGGTACAGAGGCCATTCCTGGTGAGTGCCTGCCCCAGAGGAGCATCAGATGATGGGAGCACAGAGCCGTGCTGAGTAGAATCACACGTGCCAGTCTGTGGGGTCTTGAGGACCGAGTCACTGTCTTCCTTTGCTAACTCCACTCTGCCAACCTCATTGATTACTTTGTGCACTTGAAACTATATTGAACTGATAGCCCCCAAGCTCCCTCCTCTCTGTAAAAGGACTGAGACCTTAGGTCTGGTTTTTATATTTCTCTCTTCAGTTCTTCTGTCTTCTAGAAGTTCTGACTCTAGTTCCATTGTTTCATCTGTGTAGTCCTAGTAGGACTTCGCATTTCTAAGGAAGCCACAAAATGCTGGTAAATATTCTGTAGTGTACTTTAGGTGGTAGTGCCTCAATACAGTTCAAATGAATGAAGCCATAAATAAAGCATTTTGAGTTTAATAGACGGGAAGGTCATAATACAAAGTAGGAATATATTAGGAATGAGGAAACTTGCTATTGCTCTCCTGGGTTTAATATTTTGTTTTCCATTAAAGGTTAATAACTTAACAGACAAGTGTGTCCATGCTGGCAGGAAATGAAAGGCCACATTATGGAGATGTTATTGTGTACTTTTAATGATGATGGGAGCTTTCACCAAACATATGTTCTTATATTTCTGGTGCAGTAAACTCCCCAGCTTCATGGGTCCTTCAAGGAGGCCCCCGTGTGGTTAAGCCACACAGTTCGGTCTCATACCTTATACTGGGCTGGGTGGATTCTGAACTCCGGCTGTTTGAGTAGGGTTTTAAATAAGTCTATGATAAAACAGTATTCCATTGAGGTAACTACTCTTTTTGTTGTTGTTAAAATTAAACATCAGATTTTACCATTTAACTAGAAAACACTGTTCAGCTGCATAAAAACTTTCAGCTGTATAACAGCTCTCTAGAATAATTACATCTCTCCCAAGTTTAAACCATGTGCTTATTGATATCTGTATGTGCCAGTCAGATGCAGCTAAAGATTTATCATCAGTACCAGTTCCAAAGAAAATGCTAGGATTGACTTATGGAGCCAGCCTCTCTATCTTCTATCTTCCCACCTTCCACTCCCACCAAAAAATTTGAAAAAGGAAAAGAGAACTATTTCTCCTGCAAACTAAAACTCCAACTCTGACCCCGGCTTAGTTGATAACCTCAAGTAAATTGCTTTCCAGAACAAGCCCATTTTTAAAAGGTAACTGGGACCTGGTGGGAGCTGGGGAATCACTTCTCCTCCCTGGGCACAAAATGTCTGAGAAGATCTATCTACCCCCTGCTTTAGCATTTTCACTGGGAGGCTCTTCCATTTTTGAACAATTCTAATTACGGAAAAATTCTTCTCATGCAGCTACAATCTGCCCCCTTTACTTCTGTCCTCTAACCCTGTATTTGCCTTCTGGTGTCTTAAAGAACAAGTCTAACCTATCACCCATGGCTGCTTTTAAACACTGAAGTCTGTCGCTGTGCTTCCACGTGTGCATGCTCAGCCGCCCCAGACCCTCACCACGTACTGGGGTTTCCCACCCCACCACCCAACTGCCTTCTCTGGACGTTTGTGGGCTTGTGTTCATGGGGCGTCTGTCGTTGAGCCTGGCTGCTTTTATTTTTTTAATTTATTTTTTTAAATAGTTATTTAATTATTTTTGTCTGCGCCGGGTCTTCGTTGCTGTGCACGGGCTTTTCTCTAGTTGTGGTGAGCGGGGGCTACTCTTCGTTGCAGTGCGTGGACTTCTCATTGCGGTGGCTTCTCTTGTTGCGGAGCATGGGCTCTAGGCACACAGGCTTCAGTAGTTATGGCTCGTGGGCTCCAGAGTGCAGGCTCAGTATTTGTGGTGCACAGGCTCAGTAATTGTGGCTCACAGGCTCTAGAGCTCAGGCTCAGTAGTTGTGGTGCAAGGGCTTAGTTGCTCCGTGGCACGTGGGATCTTCCCGGAGCAGAGCTAGAACCCATGTCCCCTGCATTGACAGGCGGATTCTCAACCACTGTGCCACCAGGGAAGCCCGAGCCTGGCTGCTTTTAAAACACTGGAAATAGTTCAGTCTTTAGCTCGAGAGTAGGAATACATATTCTTGACTAGATTTGGATAAATAGTTTAGATAGTTTATACTCGTTGGTAGGCCCCCTGAGGACCAGATATGTTTACTTAATATTTAATAGTTAATGCTTAATTAATGTTTATTGAACTCAAAAAGGACTTTTTAAAGAAACAATAAACACTAAAAAAAGAAATTAAAAAATTACTGTCTTATTTGTAAAATAAGTAGATTCTGCTGAATTATATCTGAGATTCCTTTCAACTCTAATACTCGCTGATGACTTACGTATAAAAGAAATCGATACATTACAGTTCAGTCTCATGAGGAGTTGCATTTTGCACTGCATAATGTAAACAGCAGGTGGCGCATTACTTTTCTCCCTAATGAGGGACACGCTCAAGGGGTGAGGTCTATACTGTACTTTAATTTCTCACGTGCCTAAGCCTGGCTAAACTGTTGCAAGGCAAATGCAAAGTTGGAACCCTGGAAAAATGGGAACTTAAAGTTTCATATTTAGTTGTTGTCGATGTTTATGTCATAGCAATGACAGGATGTTAATAGGGTGGGAATTGAATTCATAGAAAACATGCTCCTAGACATATATCTCTATTTCTGAAAACTTGAAATGATATCAGGTTGTTTCATTACAATAGGAAGATATTGGAGGCAGAGTTTCAGGAATATGTGAATTTTCCTCTGGTAGGTCAGTGGTGTTTATTAGTGGTAAGAATGTGGGGGCCAACTTCCCTCCTTCCTGTAGATCCCCCGAAATATACTCTGTAGAACATGTGGGTCTCTGTTCCTCCCATTTGTGACATCCCATGGATTTGGAGAGTCAAATTATCTTTTGGTGTTTTTTGTTGCTTTGATGTGTGGTAGAAGATCTTTTCTTTTCTAGGGAAGTATTGAGAAGAGAGAAGAGGACAAAACAGAACTTAGCTTAGTCTGCTGAGCTATGATCAGGCAATCACTGGGGCCAAAATACAGCCTGATAGATCTCAGCAGTTTATGTGCTTTTTTTGAGAAACAGTAGAAAAAGAACCTCAGTGTACTTGGAGTTTTATCTCCACTGGAATCCTCTGTGGGGAATTTAACTAGACAGCTATAGCATCGTGTGGACTTCTCCTTTCATACAGGTAAAATCCTGGTCAATTTAGATATGTCAACTTGGATTTATACTTTTAAAGGGGAAAGCATTCTCTGTGGAAAGGTGGCATTTCCCTGCTACATACATTCCCAGAAAATTACCAATTTTGCATGATCATACTTCTATGATATTGCTCAATAATAGCTGAAATAAATGAACTAAAGTGATACTGGCTGTTTGCAAGAACTAAAGATTAGGTTTCTAGAAAAATCCTTTGGTCATTTACTTATGATATTATAATTTCCCTTTTTTTCCTAACCCCTGATAGACCTAGCAGTTCTTACTGCGATATACATATATTCACAGAAATCTGGCTTAATACTAACCATATATCTTTTGAACATAAAAGATGTAATCTGTTTTATTTATTCCCTTCTTTTCTAAATATTCCTGAAATCGTGGTGCCCTTTTATTCTGTGTCTCTGGTTTTTGGAGATACAGTAGTGCTTAATAAACCTTGCTGCTGAGTGGTCTGGAAGACCCATGGGCTCAAACTTTAGTCAAGAAAAAGCATCTCACTAACCTTTTGGAATAATTGGTACTGCTTTTAATGAAATGCTGATATGTATTTTATGCTATGATTCAAATATTCCTGGTGGAAAAAAAAGGAGAGGTGCCACCAGAAGGGACACATTTAAAAGTAGACTCCAGGCCACTTGAAGGACTTTCAGGAAAGACTAGTGTTGCCCACACTTGCATGGAAAAGCTTCAGTTTCTTGGAAAATTTTAAAACAGTTTTCAGTCTAAAGCTCACTCGACCTGAAGCACTTAAGTCTTCCTTAAATGACTTTTCTTAAATAACTATACTGTGTGTTTTCCGAAAGCAATTTAAAAAAAAGTTTATAACTTATCAGTTGTAAAGGTGTCTTTTTCCTTCCTGGTAGTCTTTTTTTCTTACCAAAATTCACTAATCTTGAATGTCTGTGAAATTGAATTTCAAATGTAGAATACTTGACTCATTTAAAGTTAAATTTTGTTACTGATTTAATTATAGATTGTTTTTGTAAAGACTGTTTATATCTCTATCTATCTATATATATATATATAAAGATGTGATATATATATTTCACATCTTCTTTATCCATTCATCTGTTTATTTTATTTACTTTTTATTTTTTAACATCTTTATTGGAGTATAATTGCTTTACAATGGTGTGTTAGTTTCTGCTTTATAACAAAATGAATCAGTTGTACATATACATATGTTCCCATATCTCTTCCCTCTTGCGTCTCCCTCTTCATCAAAAAAGCCTTATTTCTATCTATGTAGAAAACACAGTGAAACAAATCCTTATTGGAAAAAAAAAGGAAAGACCCTTTAACCTCAGAGCAGGTATGGTAGTTATCGCGGATGGAGGAGCAGCTGCTGGGGTGGGGAGAGGGAGGGCCTGCTCAGGACTCAGGAGGTTGCTCCTGGATCACTTTTTCTGGATTCCCATTCCCCCTCATCTTGGAAAATAGCACCATTTTCATATGCATGCTTCAAAAATAATACCTTTTCTGACTTTATCCTGTTAATTTTACACTTCAAGTTCTAGGAGTGAAGGAATTGATAACATTTATTTAAAATATTGCATAGCTGAACTTATGCTGTGTGCTGAAATGTTGGGAAATAGCATGTCAAGGGAAAGTGAGACAAAATCAAAAACAAGCAATGAAGAAACACACAAACCTCTTCAATGTGAGTATGACTTTGGGGGATGCAGGGAGCTCATTTGACTACTAGCAGCTTCCAAGCAAAATGAAAGCATTGACATGTGCATGAATATTGCTAGGTTTTTAAATTCCCCAGACACATCAAAACCTCTTACAACCCCCACTGCCTTCCCCTCTTCTGCTCTTCTTTCCCAGTCAAGGGAGCATTTTATAATGTGCTTGCTCCAGTGCTCCCAAGCAAGAGGGTCTGCAGCTTAGTGACGTAGGACATGTTTTGGAGTCAGATGGAATTGGGAGGATTCATTTAGATGAAAACAGCAAAGAAGGCTTGGAAGTGCTTCCGCTGTTTGCATTTTCCTGCCGTCTCACTCCTGTGTTTCATTTCAAGGCTGCTGTGGCAGTTGTGGTAAAGTTTGTCCCCACTCAGAGGTTAATTCCCTGTGTCCACCTGAGGTGCCTATTTCTTTCCTTCTCTTACAATGTCTTATGGAGGAAGCTGCTGTTGTGTTGCCAGCTGAGCAACTTTCCAGAGAACATTCCTTGGCTGAATGGAGCCACCATGCCTGGAGGGGGGACAGCAAATGACAGACGGCTGGCACAAGAGGCTGGTCCCTTTGCCACAGTGGAGTAATTCTGTAGTTGTGTCTGTGCTCCAGAGTGCCCTAGTGGGGCCAGCTTGCCTCCAGCTAAGACCCCACTTGACTTTCCCTGCTGCCCTGACCTGCTTCCCTGCCTCTCCTGCTCCTGGGCACTCCCTCAATATGTGACCGGACCACAGCACCTTCTAGGCTCGACTTTCAGGGAGGCTGACCCAGTCAGGTCCTTCCCGTTGGCTTTGGCACCTAGAACCCTCGACATGCCAAGGTTGCTCTCCTTTCCAAGCCTGGCCTCCGCACCTCCCCTTCATTCTGTGAACTCCTGGACACCCCGCACTAAACTCTCTTCTGTTCTCCGTTGAGTCGGTGTATATAGTTTGCAGGCACAGAGCTCTGACAGCTTGATGCCTGGGTCTATCAGTATCAGCTCAAGAGAGAGAAGCTACAGAGTGGTTTGAACTGGGAAAGTATAGTATAAAGAATTGCTATAACTATAACAGAGGATTGAAGTAAAGGGGGATGGGATAGTAAGAAGTAAAGAGAACACTGAAAAATACAGGCAGAGCATACAGAAGGAGATAGCTACCCAAGGAAGGGGCCCTGGTCTGAGATGCAGACATTGTCAAAGGGGCTGTGGCCATGGCTTGCTGGACAACAGAGGAGTCAACTGTGGTCCTGCACCAGTGGAACTTGCCAGAAATCCACCTTCCAAGTTGCTGGGGAAATCCATTTACCCAAGGAGTCATTCTACTACAAAACCAGGGAGGGTGCTGTGAAGCTGCTGGCCACTGGGTACCACTGAGTGCTGTGCACTGAGGAGCCAGGTGCTGTGGGAGCCGGGCATGGTTGGGGGTGGGGTGGGCACAGGGTGGGGGACAGCCTTTCCACTGGAGCCTAGAGCTGGAAGGGCCTAGTGCACTGAAGCAGCTGGGCCCTGGAGACATGGCCACGCTGCAGCAGCCCTCTCAGAGAGCACTCTAGAACCCAGCAGCAAAGCCTTCACAGTGTATCTCCAGCACCCCCGCTGACAACACTTACTGCCAGTTGGCCAAGGAATCATATTTATAGGACCCAGATCCATTTTCATGCATCAGGCAATGAAGGAGAAATTCAGAGCTGAGAGGCAGTACATTGATAACTGGCACAGCGCCTTATTTCCTCACGTGATGCATTAGCAGGAGCTCTTACCTGGTCACAGATAGGATAGGGAGTGTATGATAAATACAGTGGAATTGCAAAAGGGTGGGACACTGAACAGGATGAATTGCAACCCTTTCAAAATGGAACATGCAAAACATTGCCCAGAGCTGTAGTGGAGACTTTGATCTAATCAGAGCTCCTGATCTCTCACTCTACCAGGCTTTCTGAATCTTCTGAGATGGACAGCACTTGGGGTCTGACTGCCATATTGTTACTGAGTCCAAGCTTGTACTGTTCACCGCACGACAGTCCAATAATCGAGAGACAAGTTGTTGGGGCAAAGAATAACAACTTTATCTGGAAAGCCAGCTAACCAAGAAGTTGGTGGGTTCATGCCCCAAAGAACCATCTTGCCTGAGTAAGAAGTCAGGCTTTTTTTTATACTAAAAGAGGAGGAAGTAAAGTCAAAAACTTCCTGGTTCCCATCAGCCTCCAGAGGGGAGTTGTGAATTTCTTCCTCCTCGTAGTCATTCAGAGGTGGGCCTGGTCAGGATGTTTCTTGTGAGCTAAACAAAGGTATTTTAATTTAATGGTCATTACCTGGGAGGCAGGGTTACCAGAGAGGGACCATTATGTGTAATTTAAGCTTATAGGCAACATCCGTTTAGTGATTAACTTGTAACAGGTTACAAAAGGTTCTTCCCTATTACAATTCCCCACTATCAACATCCATTCCATTTCTTGTGATAAAAGAATGGAGACCATTCTGCTGAACTAAGGTGACAAATATTCCTTAGAATCTTTAGTCAGTCCCTTTTATCCACAACTATTTGAACCTAGTGAAACCTCTTAGCACTTTGTTGTCTAATTCGTAATTGCATTTGGGGTTTTGGTTCCAGTTCCCAATACATATACTAAATTCCTGTGCTATTTATTTGGACAAAATTAAACAAATTGGCTGCCCCTTCTCCAGCTACAATGGAATTACCATCTATTTCAGTTGGATAGGCAGACCTATTGGAGGCAAACTCATGAATAGTATAGTGCCCAAAGTTTTAATATAATTGGCAATTGCTAGGTCTTTTAACATTTATAGATTCTCCTACCTGGGTAGACACCTGGAATGGCCTACCATACAATATTTTAAAGGGGCTTAATTTAAGCCTGCTTCTGGGAGCCACGGATCCGTAGCAGGACAACTGGCAAGGCCTTATCCCAAGTTTAATGTCTCTTGACTTTTTCACAGCATTCCTTTTTAATATAGGATTCATTTTCTTGTTTTTAACTGTTGATTGTTGTCTCCAGGATGAATGTTGTTTTAATGCTTTAATCCAAATCAGGGGATAATTTCCCTAAGGAGGGCATTAACCACTTCAGAGATTTTCTGTCCAGGTGGGATATCCTGAAAAAATGTCCACACAAACACTAGCAGGTTATCTGAAATTTTTGCAGCTTGAGGCATTTGAGTTAAGTCTATTTTTCAGTCCTGGGGAAACCAAGATGGTGGAGGAGTAGGAGACGTGGAGTTCATCTCTCTCCACAAATGCCTCAAGAATACATCTACAGATGGAACAATTCTCACAGAACACCAGGTGAACACTAGCAGAAGACCTTAGACACCAGTAGGGACAAGAAAGATCTCCACATAACTGGGTAGGACAAAAGAAAGAAGGGGAAAAAAAGAGGAGAGGAAGTGGGATGGGATCTGTGCCCCTTGGGGGGAGCTGAAGCAGAGAAGAGGTTGCCGCATCTGGGGAAGCGCCTCACCAATGGGGAAATCAGCTGGGACAGAAAGGGAGCATCTGAGGCTGTCAGAGGAGGGTGAAACAGCCAGTCTGTGGCAGACAGGACAGAGTGAGACCTACACAGATGGTCCGTGCCACAGCCCTGCATGCCCCAGACTGAGACATGTGTCTGCCAGTGCACACAGGGCTAAGAGCTGGAACGTTGGGATTGGAGAGCAAACCCAGGGGGAGGACTGCCACTGACTGTGAGGAGACAGCCTGAGGGGATGGGAGGGAGGAAATCCACAACGAGGAATGGTTGTGGAGAAAATCCAACTGCCATAGAAGCAAGGCACCACTGTTGAGTGATGTGCAGGGGGTGGAGCTGCCATTGCAACCTCTCTCCCCCCACGTGATGGCCCCCTGCCCCGCCAGGCACAAGGAAAAGCCCCCACCAGGGCTGACCTTGTGCCGGTTCCCACTAGGGCTGGATCTCATGCACCCGTGACTTTCACCATGCACCTGTCACCACTGGGGCCCCTGTGATCCAGGCTGTCATGCCACCTCCACGCCCTGTCCTCACTGAGGCAGACCTGAGTGCTCCACGGCAGCTGTGGGAACACACTCCGGTGGGTGGCCCACACACAGAAGTGGAGCTAAAACCACAGCTGAGCCCCAGGGGCACGGCGACTAAGGAAGAAGAACAAAAATATTTCCCTGCAGCTGCACGAACCACAGATTAAATCCCTGAGATTGGCTTGGTAAACCCTTCATCTATGGAATATCTGAATGGACAGTTGTTCCACAACTGAAACCAGTCTAACTGTGGACTTTGGGGACTAATATATATGGGAGTTGGGCCAGGTCAGAGTCTGAGCTGCCCCCACAGTGGCAAAGAAGGACCAGAGACCTACCTAGAGGTTTCGGAGGGCCTCCTGGGGAGATGGAGGTTGTCTGTGACTCACGGAGGGGGCAAAAACACTGACAGCTGAGTCCCCAGGAAAATATAATTATTACTGTTTTTTATATTTTGTTCTGTTTTTGAATTATTTGTTTTTATTTAGTTTTTAAAATTTTTTATATTTCTATTTCTATGTTACTTTTATGTTGTTCTGTGTTTTTTCCTTGTTTTTTCTTTCTTTTGTTCTATTTTGTTTTTATGTTGTTTTTATCATTTTTGTGTGTTTTGTTTTCTTTGCTTTTTTCTTCAGTTTGCAATCTACTTTAGTTTTTATTTTTTGTTTTTGTTAGTTTGGTTTTTAATTGTTTGATTTCGTTTGGGGTTTATCTGGTTCTCTTGGTTTTTGTTTTTCCGGTTTTGTTTCTTATTTTGTATGTGTCTTTGTGTTTGTTTTTGTTTGGTTTTGCTTTTACCATTTGTCTGCAGTTTTGTTTGTTTTCTTCCCTACCAATTTTTTCTTTTTTTTTTTTTCCTTTTTGCCAAGCCATGTGGCTTGCGGGGTCTTGGTTCCCAGGCCGCATGTCAGGCCTAAGCCTCTGGGATGGCAGCGCCAAGTCCAGGATGCTGGAACGCCAGAGAATTCCTGGCCCCAGGGAATATTATTAGGTGAGAGCTCTCTCGGAGGTCTCCATCTCAATTCCAAGACCCGGCTCCATCCAACTGCCAGCAGGCGCCAGTGCTGAACGCCCCATGCCATACAACAGGCAAGACAGGAATACAAACCCACCCATCAGTATACTGACAGGCTGCCTAAAGTCATACTAAGCACACAGACACCCCAAAACACATCAGCCGTTGCCCATCAGAGGTAAAAGAATCCAGGTCCACCACCAGAATGCAGGCACCAGTCCCTCCCACCAGGAAGCCTACACAAGCCACTGGACCAGCCTCGCCCACTGGGGGCAGACACCAGAAGCAAGAGGAACTACAACCCTGCAGCCTGTGGAAAGAAGACCTGAAACACAGTAAGTTAGACAAAATAAGAAGACAGAGAAATATGTTGCAGGTGAAGGAGCAAGGTAAAAACCCACGAGACTAAATAAAGAGGAAATAGGCAAACTACCTGAAAAAGAATTCAGAGTAATGATAGTAAAGGTGATCCAAAATCTCAGAAATAGAACGGAGAAAATACAAAAAACGTTTAGCAAGTAACTAGAACTAAAGAACAAACAAACAGTGATTGAAAAACAGAATAACTGAAATGAAAAATACACTAGAAGGAATCAACAGCAGAATAACTGAGGCAGAAGAACTGACCTAGAAGATAAAATAGTGGAAATAACTACCTCAGAGCAGAATAAAGAAAAAAGAATGAAAATAATTGAGGACAGTCTCAGAGACCACTGGGACAACATTAAACACACCAACATTTGAATTATAGGGGTCCCAGAAGAAGAAGAGAAGGAGAAATGGTCTGAGAAAATATTTGAAGAGATAATAGTTGAAAACTTCCCTAACATGGGAAAGGAAACAGTCAATCAAGTCCAGGAAGTGCAGACAGTCCCATACAAGATAAACCCAAGGAGAAACATGCCAAGACACATATTAAGCAACCTAACAAAAATTAAATTCAAAGAAAAAACATTAAAAGTAGCAAGGGGAAAGCAACAAATAACATACTAGGGAATCCCCATAAGGTTATCAGTTGATCTTTCAGCAGAAACTCTGTAGGCCAGAAGGGAGTGTCAGGATATATTTAAAGTGATGAAAGGGAAAAACCTACAACCAATAATACTCTACCTGGCAAGGCTCTCATTCACATTTGAAGGAGAAATCAAAAGCTTTACAGACAAGCAAAAGCTAAGAGAATTCAGCACCACCAGACCAGCTTTGCAACAAATGCTGAAAGGATTTCTCTAGGCAGGAAACCCAAGAGAAGAAAAAGATGTACAAAAACAAACCCAAAACAATTAAGAAAATGGTAATAGGAATATATGTCATCATTTATTATCTTCAATACAACTGGATTAAATGCTCCAACCTAAAGACACAGACTGGTTGAATGGATACAAAAACAAGACCCATATATATGTTGTCCTCAAGAGAACCACTTCAGACCTAGGGACACATATAGCCTGAAAGTGAAGTGATGGAAAAAGATATTCCATGCAAATGGAAATCAAAAGAAAGCTGGAGTAGCAATACTCGTATCAGATAAAATAGACTTTAAAGATTGTTACAAGAGATAAGGAAGGACACTAAATAATGATCAAGGGATCAATCCAAGAAGAACATAATAACAATTGTAAATATTTATGCACCCAACATAGGAGCATCTCAGTACATAAGGCAAATGCTAACAGCCATAAAAGGGGAAATTGATAGTAACACAATAATAGTGGGGGACTTTAACACTCCACTTACACCAATAAATAGATCATCCAAACAGAAAATTAATAAGGAAACACAAGCCTTAAATGACACATTAGATCAGATAGACTTAATTGATATTTAAGTATTCCTGTATTCCTGAAAGCAGCAGAATACAGTTTCTTCTAAAGTGCACATGGAACATTCTCCAGGATAGATCACATCTTGGGTCACAAATCTAGCCTCAGAAATTTATGAAAATTGAAATTGTTTCAAGCATCTTTTCCAACTATAACATTATGAGATTCAAAATCAATTACAGCAAAAAAAAAAAAAAACTAAGAAAACACTAACATGGAGTCTAAGCAATATGGTACTAAATAACCAAGAAATCACGGAATAAACCAAAGGTGAAATGAAAAAATTCCTAGAAACAAATGACAATGAAAACATTACGACCCAAAATCTATGGGATTCAGCAAAAGCAGTTCTAAGAGGGAAGTTTATAGCAATACAGTCCTACCTCAAGAAACAAGAAAAAGCTCAAATAACCTAACCTTACACCTAAAGCAGCTAGAGAAAGAAGAAGAAACAAAACTCAAAGTTAGTAGATGGAAAGAAGTCCAAAGATCAGAGCAGAAATAAATGAAATAGAAAGAAAGAAAAAAAAACAATAGCAGAGATCAATAAAACTAAAAGCTGGTTCTTTGAGAAGATAAACAAAATTGATACACTTTTAGCCAGACTCACTAAGAAAAAACGGGAGAGGACTCAAATCAATAGAATTAGAAATGAAAAAGGAGAAGCGGGCTTCCCTCGTGGTGCAGTGGTTGAGAGTCCACCTGCCAATGCAGGGGACATGGGTTCGTGCCCCGGTCCAGGAGGATCCAACATGCCGCGGAGTAGCTGGGCCCGTGAGCCATGGCCGCTGAGCCTGTGTGTCCAGAGCCCGTGCTCCACAATGGGAGAAGCCACAACAGTGAGAGGCCTGTGTACCGCAAAAAAAAAAAAAAAAAAAAAAAAGAAGCTACAACAGACACTGCAGAAGTACAAAGGATCAAAAGAAATTACTACAAACAACTATATGCTAATAAAATGGACAACCTGGACAAAATGGACAAATTCTTAGGACGGTACGACCTTCCAAGACTGAACCAGGAAGAAATAGAATATATAAACAGACCAATCACAAATAATGAAACTGAAACAGCAATTTAAAATCTTCCAACAAACAAAAGTCCAAGACCAGATGGCTTCACAGGCGAATTGTAGCAAACAATTAGAGAAGAGCTAACAACTATCCTTCTCAAACTCTTCCAAAAATTTGCAGAGGGAGGAACACTCCCAAACTCATTCTACGAGGCCACCATCACCCTGATACCAAAACCAGACAAAGGTATCACAAAAAAAGAAAATTACAGGCCAATATCACTGATGAACATAGAAGCAAATATCCTCAACAAAATACTAGCAAACCGTGGGATAGGGATGGTGGGAGGGAGACGCAAGAGGGAGGGGATATGGGAACATATGTATATGTATAACTGATTCACTTTGTTATAAAGCAGAAACTAACAATTGTTAAGCAGTTATACTCCAATAAAGATGTAAAAAAAAAAGTCATTGTTAGGAACACGGGATTTAGATAGATTTAAGTGAGCAAATAATTTTTAGGTGAATTTTTTGCAATAATTATGCTTTATGATATGTTAACTAAAAAGTACCTTCCAAAATACTTTTGGTAACTTGAGACTTTACAGTTTTGCTAAGTTAAATGATGGAAATTTACTGAATACCTAGATCATCCCCAAATAAGATAAAATAACTAAAACATTAATTACTAAATATAGGTATATCCACTGTGGCTTCCTCTTACAGAAAAACTAAAGATATTTGGATATATTGTAACAGGGTAGAAAAAAATCTGACTCCATGTTGTATCTGTTTCTTTTACTTTGACCTTTGCTTTCCAGTGCTTTTGTTCTGTCTATAACTATAAGAATACACAATGGCCTCCCTCAGGGAACGCTGTCCCTCTGCCTGAATGTTAAACTAAAGTGCCTTTGTTTGGCTCGCAGGGAAACACCCTGATGCTGCCCACCTGTGAATGGCTGCAAAAAAGAAAAAATTAACACATCCCATCCCTGAGGCTGGCCAAAACCAGGAGATATTTTGCAAGACTTATGGCCTTTTTGGGACTTCCTTGGTGGCACAGTGGTTAAGAATCTGCCTGCCAATTCAGGGGACACGGGTTCAATGCCTGGTCCGGCAAGATACCACATGCCGCAGAGCAACTAAGCCCATGCACCACAACTACTCAGCCTGCACCCTACAGCACACACACCACAACTACTGAGCCCGCAAGCCACAACTAATGAAGTCCGCGCACCTAGAGCCCATGCTCTGCAACAAGAGAAGCACGCACGCTGCAACAAAGAGTAACCCCCACTCACCACAATTAGAGAAAGCCCATGGGCAGCAACAAAGACCTACACAGCCATAAATAAATAAATAAAATTTAAAGAAAAAAAATACTAGCAAACCGAATCCAACAACACATTAAAAGGATCATACACCATGGCCAACTGGGATTTATCCCAAGCATGCAAGGATTCTTCTATATATGCAAATCAATCAATGTGTTATACCATATTAACAAATTGAAGAGTAATAACCATATGATAATCTCAATAGATGCAGAAAAAGCTTGACAAAATTCAACACCCATTTAAGATTAACACTCTCCAGAAAGTGGGCATAGAGGGAACTTAGCTCAATATAATAAAGTCCATATATGACAAACCCACAGCAAACATTATTCTCAGTGGTGAATAACTGAAAGCATTTCCTTTAAAATCAGGAACAAGAAAATGGTGCCCACTTTTGCCACTATTATTCAACATAGTTTTGTAAGTCCTAGCCATGGCAATCAGAGAAGAAAAAGAAAAGGAATCCAAATTCATAAAGAAAAGTAAAACTGTCATTTTTGGCAGAAGACAAGATACTATGCATAGAAAATCCTAATGATGTCCCCAGAAAACTACTAGAGCTAATCAATGAATTTAGTAAAGTTGCAGTATACAAAATTAAAACACATAAATGTCTTGCATTCCTATACACTAACAATGAAAGATCAAAAAGAGAAATTAAGGAAACAATCCCATTTACCATTGCAACAAAAAGAATAAAATACCTAGGAATAATCCTACCTATGGAGGCCAAAGACCTGTATGCAGAAAACTATAAGATACCGATGAAAGAAATCAAAGATGACACAAACAGATGGAGAGATATACCATGTTCTTGGATGGGAAGCATCAATACTGTGAAAATGACTATACTACCCAAGGTAATTTATAGATTCAATGCAATCCCTGTCAAATTACCAATGGCATTTTTCACCAAACTAGAACAAAAATTTTACAATTTGTATGGAAACACAAAGGACCTTGGACAGCAAAAGTAATCTTGAGAAAAACAAAATGAAGCTGGAGGAATCAGGCTCCCTGACTTCAGACTATACTACAGGGCTACAGTAATCAAGAGGGTATGGCACTGGCATAAAAACAGAAATATAGATCAATGGAACAGGATAGAAAGCCCAGAGATAAACCCTCACACCTATCGTCACCTAATCTGTGACAAAGGCCAGAATATGCAATGGAGCAAAGACAGCCTCTTCAACAAGTGGTGCTGGAAACTGGACAGCTACATGTAGAATAATGAAATTAGAACACTCCCTAACACCATACACAGAAATAAACTCAAAATGGATTAAAGATCTAAATGTAAGGCCAGACACTATCAAACTCTTAGAGGAAAACATAGGCAGAACACTCTTTGACATAAATTGCAACAATATTGTTTTTGATCCACTCCCTAGAGTAATGAGAATAAAAACAAAAATAAACAAATGGGACCTAATTAAACTTAAAAGCTTTTGCACAGCAAAAGAAACCATAAACAAGACGAAAAGACAACCCTCAGAATGGGAGAAATTATTTGCAAATGAAGCAACAGACAAAGGGTTAATCTCCATAATATACATTCTCATGCAGGTCAATATCAAAAAAACCCAAACAACCCAGTCAAAAAATGGGTGGAAGACCTAAATAGACATCTCTCCAAAGAAGACATACAGATGGCCATCAAATACATGAAAAGATGCTCAACATCACTAACTGTTAGAGAAATGCAAATCAAAACTACAATGAGATACCACTTGACACCATTCAGAATGGCCATCACCACAAAATGTACAAACAATAAATGCTGGAGAGAGTGTGGAGAGAAGGGAACCCTCTTACATTGTTGGTGGGTATGTAAATTGATACAGACACTATGGGGAACAGTATGGAGGTACCTTAAAAAACTAAAAATAGAATTCCCATATGACCTGGCAATCCCACTCCTGGGCGTATACCCAGAGAAAACCATAATTCAAAAAGATACATGCATCCCAATGTTCATTGCAGCACTATTTACAATAGCCCAGACATGGAATCAACTTAAATGTCCATCAGCAGAGGAATGGATAAAGAAGATGTGGTACATATAAACAATGGAATATTATTCAGCCATAAAAAGGGACAAAATTGGGTCATTTGCAGAGACGTGGCTGGACCTAGAGACTGTCATACAGAGCGAAGTAAGTCAGAAGGAGAAAAACAAATATCATACATTAACGTGTATATGTGGAATCTGAAAAAATTGGTATAGATGATCTTATTTACAAAGCAGAAATAAAGATACAGACATAGAGAACAAAAGTTTGGATACTAAGGGGGAAAGGGGAGAGTGGGATAAATTGGGAGACTGGGAATGACATATATATACTATTGATACTATGTAAAAAATAGATAACTAATGAGAACCCACTGTATAGCACAGGAAACTCTACTCAATGCTCTGTGGTGACTTAAATGGGAAGGAAATCCAAAAAAGAGGGGCTATACGTATACGTATAGCTGATTCACTTTGCTGTACTGTGGAAACTAACAGAGCATTGTAAAGCAACTGTATTCCAATAAAAATTTTTTTTAAAAGAGGGGTATTTTTCAGTCCTCTGTGGGGCATTTTCCTCTGTTTGATTCCCCATCTGGGGAGGTCTGACAGCAGTCTTTGGGTTAAGGAGCTGTGTCTCCTTTTCTGGGATTTTTGTGAGTGCCACCTATAGGCTTACGGGACTGATGTCAAGCTATTCTGTGAAAAACTCCAGGGTGTGGTCTATCAGAAAGTTAGTCAGCTCCTTTCCTGCTGTCAGTTTTACCCAGGGCTCCTGTGGGGAATTAGGTACCTCAGGTCCAAGGGAGCCCGCGGACCTCTTCATTCAGAGTGTTCCTCTCTCTCTTGTCTTTTATTCTTCTTCTTCTGTTTTAGCCCAGGGCAATCCGTTTTCCAATGTTCCTCCTCCTTTCAGTAAGCACATTGCTCCTTCCCCAATGGGGGCTTACCTCTCTTCGAGTTACTTGCCCTCTGAGAATCCGATGCCTCTGCCAAAAAAGTGGTGTTTCATTTTGCATTTTCTTTTTTCTGTTGTTGTTCCCTGTTGAATACTTTAAAAACAAGATCTACCAATTGAGAAGGGTTCATTCCAAATGTACCATCTAATTTTTTCAACTTTCTCCTGATATCTGAGGCACTTTGCTCCAAAAGGTCAAAACTACCATTCTAATATTTTTAGGGGCCTAGGGACCTGCATTAGTATGATGTCTGTAGGTCCGATAAATCCTTTCCAAAAATTCAGAGAGTTCTTCATTTGTTTTGCTGAATTTCTTGAATTTTGTCCAAACGCTTTGGCTTTGGTTTCCCTTTTCAAGGCCGTGCCAAGATGCACTAATAAGCAGTGCTCTATTAAGGGCCTTCTTCTCTCACTGGGGCCCCAATTTGGTTCAGCTGTAGATGCTGTCAAGTGGGCTTCAGGTGTAGAGGATCCTCCCTATAAGGTGAGTTGCCATCTTTCCAATTAAAGAAGCCTGAGAAACCTAGCCAGCTGTTCATTTGCACTTAGGCCCCCTACAAGATAATGGCATAGAGGAAATTGCCTTGTCCCTGAAGTGGCTCCTGGCCAAAATTGGGTGCCCTGTTGGGTCTCAGATGGCAACATCAGACCAGATCCTGTGCTCCAGAAACTAACACAGGATTCTCTAATTGATCCCTATAAGCAGGGGAAGTCCTGGGCCCCAGTGTCAGGAATTGGGGCTAGATAGGAATGGAAGGTGGAAGGGGTGGATATATTGGCATTATGGCCAGAGTGTCTGGGACAGCTAGTGCAGCCAGAGGAGTTAAAATTTGAAGCAACATATCCTCACTCTCATTCTTTTCCTTTTTTTATTTTCTCTGATAATAGTACAAATGCTTGCACATAAAGGATTTCATCATTCTTCCCTGCTTTTTTCACAGAATAACTATAGAGTCATTCAAAAGCCACTGTAAAACCATAGATAACAATTGATCATCTAACCATTAAAAGGATGCCTTTTTGCTTTGGCATCAATCAACTGGGATTATGATGCAGTTGAATAGAAACTTGATTACTGCTGTGACAAACAGTTTAAGATAATTACTAAAATTATGCCTCATACCATTTACCAAGATATACCAGAATTTTAGGAGTTCTGTAGAATATGTGTATTAATAACGTTTAACCCTGTGACACAATCTAAGAAGTTTTATCATCACTCATTTGACAATGCCTCCGCCAAATAAGCCCTATTAGTTTAATATTCCTCTCTGAGATGGAGAGAAAACAAATAATTTGAGGTGTTCCAGGACCCTCTGGAAAACCCCAAAGTTAACCAGAGTTCAAATCACCCCCATTTTGAACTTGATCTTTGGGAAGTTTGTCAAAAATATCAAAAAAGTTTTAACCAGTGATAATAAAAGATCTTAATGGCAAATAGAGATCACTTAATCAAAGAACCTCACAACCTGTTACCAAAAGCAGTTCAGTATTTTAAGAAAACTTTGTCCTCTTATAGAACCAAATTCAGGTTTTATATCACTTTACCTTTAAGATTTATTTTCTTAATTAAGTTCAATCTTATCTTAAAACTTAGTTCAGTTTCGAGTTATGAAAATCTGGAGAGACTATTCTAGATAGACATTCCCAAAACATTATTCCCATAGAGGTTACCCCAAAACTCTTTACTTCATTTACCTCTATTTTATTTACCTAAAAGCCTTGTCACATTGTTATTTTCCTTGCTAACAAACTTTGTAACAGGTATAAGGTATTACTTGATTTCTAGTAAACCCAGGTACAATGAAAGTGTTATACTTAAAGTTGTTGACTCTAAAGATCTATCTGTATCAAACCCACAAGCTTAAGTTAACTAACACCAGATATTAATTCAATACTGCATTTTTCCTAAATCATGTGAACCTGAAATCCAGCCAGTTTCTTTTATATTTGAGTATTTATATGAGCAATTTCCTTAAGCCAATTAAATAGAGCTCTTTTACAAATTAATTTTGACAGTGCCACACATCTATAACACACAAACAAACACAGGGACCTCATAGTTCCTATTCCAAAATTTTAGACATGAGTCAGGTATGACAATATAAAACCCATCAGTTAGAAAAGAGGTTGGATTCAAATTGGGCTCCTGGCAGATGGGATAAATCAAGGTCACCTGTCTACATAGCTAAATCCTTATACCAATGTATATGGAAAAGACACTTCTATTTCTATTTGTAGCTTTTGGTGATTTTAGGAACCAAGTGGAACCTTTCTCTTCTTCCTTGGACTGTCCCACTCTTGGACAAGAACAGACTGGTTTTTTCCTGTTCCTTTCCTCCATTTGATATCAGTAAAAGTTTTAAGTATCACAAAACTGATTTGGCTGTAAATGGAGAACAGTACCACACAAAATGAAACAAAAAGCCCAAAGAACAAACAGAAAATTCTAAATAAACCCTCAAGTTTGGTCGTGGGGTTTTACATATACCAACAACACAGGAGACCATAGATGATGTAATTAACACAGCAAGAGTAGCAGTACACAATGCACAGGGTCCCAAAATAACCCTTTCTAAAGCCCCTGTGGAGATCTTAACAGGTACTGTGGCCACATATTATTACAATAAGATATCATCTTTCTCTCACCCATGGGTTCAGAGCTATAATCAGATCCCTTATCCAAAATGCATCTCAGAGGACTTTCTTTAGTGGTAGTTGAAACATTCTCCCTTTTTCAAGACAAACAAAACACAAAGAAATGCTAGCATCCAAAGAAACAAACAAACTGTTTCACAAATTGGGTGGAAGTCCAACAACTCTTTCCGCTCTCCAACAGGGTACCCCACTCAAATACGAAAGACACTGGCTTGTTCTGTAGAAAAGGCCCCAAATGGAGAGGAAATAAAGTTCCTGGCTGTTCACACTGGAGCGACTTACCCTACTATATGGAGCCTGTTGGCTCCCAAATGTTGATTCCTTGCTCCAACTGCCAAGCTCTGAGGCAGCCAGTGCCACTTCAGGGAATTTTGGAGGGCGAATCCTCAGGACAAATGGTCCTGGCAGCTCCTTGTGCCTTACCTGAAAATTCCCCAACTGGGGATGGCTGGCCATGAGCAGCAAGGCTCATGGCTGTTCACCAAAATTTGTTACTGAGTCTAAGTTTGTACTGCTTGCCACATGACAGGCCAATAATGGAGAGATGAGTTGATGGGGCAAGGAATAATGACTTTATTTGGAAAGCCAGCTAATCGAGAAGATGGTAAGCTTGTGTCCCAAAGAGCCATCTTGCCTAAGTTAGAACTCAGGCTCCTTTTATACCAAAAGAGGAGAGAGTAAAGTCAAACAGATCCTAGTTGCCATCAGCCTTCAGAGGGGAGGTATGAATTTCTTCCTCCCTGTAGTCATTCACAGGTGGGCCTGGTCAGGATGTTTCCTGTGAGCTGAACAAAGGTATTTTAGCTTACTGGCCATTACTGGGAGGCAGGGTTCCCAGAGATGGACCATTATGTATAATTTAAGCTTATAGGCAACATCCCTTTAGTGACTAACTTGTAATAGAATACAAAAGTTTCTTCCCAATTACAATATCTCACTCTTTTCCAGCAAGGACACAGCTCAGGCATTATTGCAGAAACTCCCCACTTTCAAAAAGACTTTGCTTTCCCCTGGCAAATGGGAATCCCAATCCCAAATTAAAGCAGTGTCTAAGAGGAGGCATGCACACTCTGTGGGTCAAATTATTTTGTTTCTGTTCCTCTTCTTACAAGCTTGCAGTCCCATACCTTGGCTGTCACAGGAACAGCTGTATGGATACAGTGTTCCCTTGAGCCGTAGGTCTGCTCATAGAACCCTTAAGCAGCTCCAGGCTTTTTAGCAATGTGTCATACTTGTGGATTTTTGTAATTGTGATCTTCCCAAGGTCTAGTGTCAAGTTGTTAGGAGACACTTGTCCTAGACTTTCAGGGCATATTGGACAGATCACTGCACCCAGAGGCAGACTGCTTCTCTCCTGAGGTAGCTGGGTCACTGGGAAAACCCTTTCAGAGTGCCTATGTCAGTTGCTGCATCCATCAAATAAATGTTATATCAAAAAGCTCTTAATGTCATGTATTTCTACAGTTCTACTGTGTATTAAAGATTTGTACTCTGTTAGAGAGACTCATGCAGGAACCAAAATGTACACACAATCATGTCTTCCCTTTCATTTCTCTCTATGCATATATGTGTGTCTGAGTGTGTTTATATGTAAATATGTGAGGGAAAAATTGATAGGGTATAGATGAAAATGTTCACCATACTTATTCCAGGAGGTAGGATTATGGATAATTTAAATTTCCTTCTGCATACTTTACCAAGTCTTCAAAATGCTGCACAATCTGAATGTATCATACTTACAATTGGGAAAAATAAATGTTATTAGAAGTAATATAGCCTCTTCAATGAGTGGTGCTGCGAAAACTGGACAGCTACATGTAAAAGAATGAAATTAGAACACTCCCTAACACCATACACAGAAATAAACTCAAAATGGATTAAATATCTAAATGTAAGACCAGACACTATAAAACTCTTAGAGGAAAACATAGGCAGAACACTCTATGACATAAGTCACAGCAAGATCCTTTTTGACCCACCTCCTAGAGAAATGGAAATAAAAACAAAAATAAATAAATAGGACCTAATGAAACTTAAAAGCTTTTGCACAGCAAAGGAAACCATAAACAAGACAAAAAGACAACCCTCAGAATGGGAGAAAATATTTGGAAACGAAGCAACTGACAAAGGATTGATCTCCAGAATTTACAAGCAGCTCATGCGGCTCAATAACAAAAAAAACAAACAACCCAATCCAAAACTGGGCACAAGACCTACATGGACATTTCTCCAAAGAAGATATACAGATTGCCAACAAACACATGAAAAGATGCTCAACATCACTAAGCATTAGAGAAATGCAAATCAAAACTACAAGAGGTATCACCTCACACCAGTCAGCATGGCCATCATCAAAAAATCTACAAACAATAAATGCTGGAGAGGGTGTGGAGAAAAGGGACCCCTCTTGCAGTGTTGGTGGGAATGTAAATTGATACAGCCACTGTGGAGAACAGGATGGAGGTTCCTTAAAAAACTAAAAATAGAACTACCATATGACCCAGCAATCCCACTACTGGGCATATACCCTGAGAAAACCATAATTCAAAAAGAGTCATGTACCACAACGTTCATTGCCGCTCTATTTACAATAGCCAGGACATGGAAGTAACCTAAGTGTCCATCAACAGATGAATGGATAAAGAAGATGTGGCACATGTATACAATGGAATATTACTCAGCCATAAAAAGAAACAAAATTGAGTTATTTGTAGTGAGGTGGATGGACCTAGAGTCTGTCATACAGAGTGAAGTAAGTCAGAAAGAGGAAAACAAATACCGTATGCTAACACATATATATGGAATCTAAGGGAAAAAAAAGGTTCTGAAGAACCTAGGGGCAGGACAGGAATAAAGATGCAGACATAGAGAATGGACTTGAGGACACGGGGAAGGATAAGGGCAAGCTGGGACAAAGTGAGAGAGTGGCATGTACACATGTGCACTACCAAATGTAAAATAGATAGCTAGTGGGAAGGAGCCGCATAGCACAGGGAGATCAGCTCGGTGATTTGTGACCACCTAGAGGAGTGGGATAAGGAGGGTGGGAGGGAGACGCAAGAGGGAGGGGATACGGACATATATGTATATGTATGGCTGATTCACTTTGTTATACAGCAGAAACTAACACACCATTGTAAAGCAATTATACTCCAATAAAAATGTTAAAAAAAAAGGAAGTAATATTCACCTCATCATTTTGTAGAGGACATATACCCGTGTTACACACATGCAAAAACAGACTGCCTCTGCAACCCATACTCACTGAAGGAATGAGCGCACAGAGCTTGCATTCTGTGGGTCTGTGCTTTCTTGCAGTGCTCTTCTGTCTTCCGGGAGAATAGAAGCTATTTTCAAACATCCTCAACTGTCTCTGATTACGCTGGTAATTTTATTACTCAAAGATGATTGAAGCTGCCCTTTCCAGAAGAAGAGGGAAGAAGGGCGGGTTAGAAAAGGAAGAGTTTTCTAAGTGTGTTGGGGAAGCAAGAAAGCTAGGAGGCAGAGGCTGGATATCCAGACCCCCTGGGGGTAAATCATCCCCTATTTGAGGAGGGCGGTGTCCAGTTTACACTTATACCACCTTCTCTGAAAAACAACACATTTTTCAGCATCCTGAATGCAGGTTAAACCTTGCTTTTTGTCTTCTGTGCCAATATAAAAAGAGGCAGAAAATCAATTTGGGGTATTGCTTCCCGTTGGTAATTCATCGCTGCATTTGATGTGGCACGGAGGCGTTCTGGGACAGTATCGAGTAGTTATGACCATCTGTCAAGTTGTAAATATCTATTTTTCATCATTGAGAGTGAATGTGGCCCAATATCACCTGTGTCATCCTTCCCTCTTCTGTTCCATTAGACTGCATCCTTCATGGTGACACTGGTTTTAAAAGAAAAGTCTTGTGAATATAAGTTTTGCATTAACAAAATGTCTTCTCCTGCATCTATGGGAATGGAATTGTACGTACCAACAGTCTGAAGAGTTTTTGGTTAGTTCATATCCTTGTCCTTTCTTGTCTTAGAGATGAAAGTAGCAGATTTGATGAAATTTTAAGGCTCATGATAATTGGTATAAAGGAAGAAGCTGAAACCTGTTTCTGGTTGGCCCTGAACCAGCTGTGACCCTACGTCATCCTGGGAAGCCAGGGATGGAGTGAACTGGTAGGATCTGTTTATTTAGTAAATAGGAATCTTAGGAAAAAATCAGTGAAGTAAATGTCTCAATGATAAGTGGCCATATTTTATTCTGAGTTTAGAAAAAGAGAACTACCCAATTAAGATTTCTTTGTGTTCAGATAGTTGCTCAGTCTCCCACTGTCTGGCTGAAACCAGCTTCACTTTGCAAATGCAAATGGAGGCTGCAAGGCCCTTTTCCACCTAAGGACCTCCGGAGGCTCTGGAGAATCCGCTTGACTGCTGCGTTCTAATTTTTCTTCATCTGACTAATTTGAAATATGTCTGATCTTGCATTCAGTGTCTGTGTTGTTTTTCAAAATCTGGGCTCCCTTGTATCCTAGGCAACCGTTTAGAGCAGAGGTAATCCAAAGTAGGAGGCTGCTTGTGTATTTTTGTCACAATCCTTACTCCCAACTAGCAGTAGCTATTTTGGTTTTGTCATTTTGACCCTTTGGGTCAAATTAGTAGTGGCATTTGGTGGCACTGCCTTGGGCTGAGGGAACACGTCTGTGCTTTTACCACCTGCACCTTCCCTGCCCTCTTTTCTCTTAGTTCAGTCAGCTTGGACAGAATTGTGGAGAGGCGAGGAATGAGGAGGGACAGTGCTAATTATACAGTTACTAATACATGGCCCAGTCCTGCTTTTTATCTTTGCTGGTGAATGCCCTGATGGTGCTGCAAACTTGAATGTTCTTAGGGAAAGCTGTTTACCAGTCCTGATTTGGTGCTGTAGCTTGATAAATCTCTGATTTTCAGCACCATGTCCAGAAACATGATTGCTCTTCATTTACCGGTGTCAACTTAAAAAAAAAGCACAACATGAGAGTTGCGAGTTAAGTTTTATTGGGGGCAAAATGAGGACTATAGTCCAGGAGACAGCATTTCAGATAACTCTGAGAAACTGCTTCAAAGAGATAGGAGGGGAGGTCAGTGTATATGTGATTTTGGTGAAGGGGGAGTACCTGCAATCAAGCATATATTTTTTGCAGAAGGTTTCTGCTAGTCTTGTGAAGGTTACTGCTAGTCATGAGGAGCAGATGTCACCATGAAGGATTTTAGTGCTTTTCTGGATATGAGGAGATACAAGAATTGGGCTCATAAAATCAGCTCCTGAAAATATCTCACTATCTGAAGACCTGTTCTGCCAGTTTTTTTTCCAGAGCACAGAGTGCCTCATTTCTGCTCTCCACCTGAACTCCTTTCAGGGGGTGTTGAAAGTCAGCAGCTGCAGTAGCACATGGTTTAATCCTTGTAGAGGTAGATGGCAAGTGCCAATGGCAAGTGCCAGTTTGTAGTTGATACCAGGCACTGTGCTAACTGTGGGAGTGCCAGGACAAACATATTACACGTCGCTGGGATCCCTCTCTTTCTGGGTTCATTGTGGTGAGAGGGGGTTCTTCCTCTCAGCAGTAAAGCAGTACCCATTCTAAATATGCTGAAGACCTGTTTTCTGGAGAGTCAAAGTTATATTTGTAGTCAGATACGGATATTTACTCTGAATTTTGGTTGTTAAGGTGTCACCATGTTAAAGTCTATCTTAGAGCTTGAACATTCTATTCAGGAGCTCTAGAATAAGTTTTTTGTTTTTTGTTTTTAATATTTATTTACTTATTTATTTTGACTGTGCCAGGTCTTAGTTGTGGCACGTGGGATCTTCAATGCAGCATGTGAGATCTTTAGTTGTGGCATGTGGGATCTTTTTTTTTTTTTAAGTTGCAGCATGCATGCAGGATCTAGTTCCTCAACCAGGGTTTGAACCTGGGCCCCCTGCATTGGGAGCACAGTCTTACCCACTGGACCAGCAGAGAAGTCCCTAGAATAAGTTTTCTGGTGAATAGCAATTACTTTTCTCTTTCAAAGTTGTGGGAATAAGGAAAAATAGTCTTGACACCTCTCAAGCTGTATCAATTCATTCAAATAAAACCTCACAGAGTTTTCTCTGCCCATTGGTCAGCCTCAGGGTGCAGACAAGAAATCCGGGTCACATCTAATATCAGGACAATATTTAAGCCATATGCAAAGCTGGATCTCAGTTAATACAACCTTGCTTTTCTCATCCTACCCTTAGAATTGAGAGCCTATTACAGCACCTTGTCTCCAATTTTTCTGTTTGCGATGACAGAAAAACTCTCCTTGTCTATGTCCTGGAAGGCTAGATACTTGCCTGGTAAGCCTTCTCGTGATCTGAAGACTCTTATCTGTAAGAAAATACATTATTTGTTTTTCATTTTATAAATGGAATTCCTTTCCCCAATCAGTTTTCTAATATTGTGAAGTAGATTAAGTTTGTCTTCAGCATCTTTTCACCTTCTCTTGAAGCACCGTTAGTATTCTAGAAAACTCATTCACAGCCAGATAGTGATTCATCTTATTTTAGGATTCTACAAGGCACTCAGAATAGACCAAAGTATCACCTCTCTCAGGGGACATGCTCATCAATTCCCAGGGACAGTTTTACCCTGTGGACTTCTGGTGGGTGGTTAGCCATCTCTGCAACAATCCACTCCTCTAGTCACCAAATAATTTTTGAAATAGAACAGACACATTCACCACTGTCCTAAGCAGACAACCACATTCCTGTCAAGGACTGCATCCAGCTTAACATGTGAGGTGTTTGGGCAGTTTGTCTAGTCTGGTGTGACTCCTTGGGTCCAGAGATTTATGAGCCCTGCAGTGTCCCTGCACACAGCCATCCATACATGGTGGAGAAGCAGAGACAGAACCATCTCATAAAAACCTGCTTCAGGAGAAGAGAAGAAAGGGTGCACATAACCCACACAACCTCCAAGAATCCAGCCTCAAGAGGTCCCACCTAGAAGATGCAGGATCTCTGCCCTGGCAAAGGAGGAAGCCCGTGGCATCTGTTCTGCCTGCCAGGTGGATATCAGCAGGGTGCCTTCCTTGGGGGTAGTATGGCATATGTTTCTGCTACATGGTGGCTACATTGACCATATGAAACAAACTTGGTTGTTAAGCTTATTTTAAAGACAACAGTGTCACCTGATCATCTATGAAGTCCTGAGTCCCCATGTTTGACTGAGATTTATTATTTTTTTTAAAAGGGAAAAAGAAGTGAAAAGGTTTTATTTATTTATTTATTATTTTTTTCATCTGCTTTTATTAAGATGTCATTGACCTACAGCACTGCATAAGTTTAAGGTGTACCGCATAATGATTTGACTTACATACATCATGAAATGATTATCACGGTAAGGTTAGTGAACATCCATCATCTCATTGAGATTCAAAACAAAGAAACAGAAAAAAAATTTTCCTTGTGATGAGAACTCTCTTAGAAACTTTCATATAAAACATACAGCAGTGCTAATTATATTTATATTGCATATTATATCACTAGTAATTATTTTTTCTTATAACTGGAAGTTTGTATCTTTTGATCACCTTTATCCAATTCCCTCTCTCCCATCCCCTACATCTGGTTACCACTAATCTAATCTTTTATTCTATGAGTTTGTTTATTTGTTTCTTTGGAGTATAACTGACCTACAACACTATGTTCGTTCCTGTTACACAACATAGTGATTTGATATTTCTGTACGTTTAATAATGCTCATCATGATACATCTAGTTATGTCATCATACAAAGGTATTACATAGTTACTGACTATGTTCCCCACACAGTACATACATAGCAATCTATGTATATGTGATTATTTTAAGTTGCTGGTCTCTAAGTTCCAATGCATTTTAATAATGCTGCATTTTTTTCTGCCTTCCCATGTTTACTGTTTTTGACATCATATTTTACAACTTTTGTTTTGTGTTTCCCTTAACTACTTATTGTGGACATAGATGATTTTGCTGCTTTTCCCTTTTAACCTTCCTACTAGCTTTATATATGGCGGATTTACTACCTTTACTGTTTATTTGCTTTTACCAATGAGATTCTTACTTTTATAGTTTTCATATTTCTTGTTGTGGCCTTTTCTTTTTTGCATAGTGATGTCCCTTTAACATATCTTGTAAAGCTGGTTAGGTGGTACCAAACTCTTTAACTTTTGTTTGTCTGTAAAACTTTTGATTTCTCCATCAAATCTGAATGAAAGCCTTGCCAGGTAGAGTATTCTTGGTTGTAGATTCTTCCTTTTCATCACTTTAAATATATCATGCCACTCCCTTCTGATCTGCAGAGTTTCTGCTGAAAAATAAGCTTATAACCTTATGGGAGTTTCCTTGTATGTAATTTCCCTTGCTGCCTTTAATATTCTCTCTTTATCTTTAATTTTTGTCATTTTAATTACTATGTGTCTTGGTGTGGTCCTCTTTGGGTTGATCCTGTTTGAGACTCTCTCTGCTTCCTGGATCTGGATGTCTGTTTCCTTTACCAGTATAAGGAAGTTTTCATCTATTATGTCTTCAAATGTGTTCTTTGCCCCTTCCTCTCTCTCTCTCTCTCTTCTCCTTCTGGGACCCCTATAATGTGAATGATAGTACACTTGATGTTGTCCTGGAGGTTTCTTAAACTGTCCTCATTTATTTTTATTCTTTTTCCTCTTTCTGTTCAGCTTGAGTGATTTCCACTACTCTGACTTCCAGCTCACAGATCTATTCCTCTGTATCATTTAACCTATTGTTGATTTCTTCTGGTATATGTCTCATTTTAGTTATTGTATTCTTCAGCTCTGTTTAGTTCTCCTTTATATTTTCTAACTCTTTGTTAAAAATTTCTAACTTCATCCATTCTTCGCCCAAGTTCTTTGATCATCTTTACAGTTATTACCTTGAACTCTTTCTTGGGTAGATTGCCTATCTCCACTTCACTTAGTTTTTCTGCTGGATTTTTTTTTTCTTGTTTCTTTATTTAGAGCATGTCCCTGGTTCATTCCTGGGCATAGCTGGGTCCTGGGATCTCTGGCTATAGTGCTCTGGCTGTCCTGCCTGTGTCGGCCTGTTGCTGGGTGCTGCTGGATCCCAATATGGTTGGTCTTAGAGCTGGTGTTGGCCTGCTGGTGGGTGGGGCCATTGCCCAGGAGGTCCCAGGGCTGGTGCTGGCTTGCTGGTGTACAAGACTGGTCCTAGGGCTAGTGCTGGCACACTGCTGTGTGGGGCCAGATCCTGGGCCCTCTGTTGGACAGGCCCAGGCCCTGAGGCAGCTTGTGGGCTCAGGGGGTCTTAGGGCAGCAGGCCTGCTGATGGGTGGGGCTGTGGCTCTGCCACTAGTTGCTTGGCCTGAGGCATCCCAGTACTTGTGCTGAGAGGCTGGTGGGTGGTGCTGGCTACCAGCACTAATAAGCTAGAGGGAGGATTCCAAAATGGCACTTGCCAACATCAGTGTCCATGTGGTAGAACGATCTCCCCACAGTAGCTGTCACCAGTGTCTATGTCCCCAGGATAAGCTCCAGTTGCCTCCTGCCTCTCCTGGAGATTCTGCAAGATTAGCTGGTAGGTCTGACCTAGGCTCCTTTCAATTACTGCTCTACCCTAGGTCCTAGGGCATGTGAGACTTTGTGTGCACCCTTTAAGAGTGAGTCTTTATTTCCCACAGCCCTCTGACTCTTCTGAAGTTAAGCCCCTCTGGCCTTCAACGCCTAATGCTCTGGGGGCTTGTCTTCCTGGCATAGGACCCCAGGCTGGGGAGCCCCATGTGGGGCTTGGACCCCATACTTCTTGGGGAGAACCTCTACAGTTGTGATTATCCTTCTGTTGGTGGGTCACCCACCTGGGGGTATGGGTCTTGATTATACCCCAATTCCACTGCCCTACCTGTCTTGTTGTGGTTCATTCTATGTATCTTTAGTTGTGGGAAGTCTTTTCTGCTAGTGTTCAGGTTGTTCTCTGTTAATAGCTATAATTTTGATGTGCCTGTGGGAGAAGGTGAGCTCAGGGTCTTCCTACTAATATTATTTCTTGATAGCTTTTTAATTGAGATATAATTGACATACAACATTTTATTAGTTTCAGGTGTACAACATGATGATTTGAAATTTGTATATATTGTGTAATGATCACCACAGTAAGTCTGACTAGCATTTGTCACCACACATAGTTACATTTTTTTTTTTCTTGCAATGAGAACCTTTAAGATCTACTTTCTGAGCAACTTCCAAATATACGATACTGTTAACCATAGTCACCTTGCTGTACCTTCCATCCCCAGGGGCTGAGAATTCTTAATGGAATTTTGTTCAACATCTTTTATGGTTTTACTTCATATTATTGACTTCAGAAGCAGTCAATTTCATCTCCATAAAGGCTCTAAATTTCTGGATTCTCTTTCTTTCTACCATTTATTTCTGGTTTTGCACAAGTTAATATTTGACTGAGCTCAGTTTGTTCTTATACCTCGTCAATTAGTTCACTGTATTATTATATTAGCACACACTCAGTTACAAAGGACAATGTATATATATATATATATATATATATATATATATATATTAAAAATTTTTTTATATTATATACTCTGCGGGACAGGAGTCCAGGCATGACTTGACTGGGCTGTCTGCAGGGCTTTCTCATCTTGGCCTGACTGAGGAAGGCTCCACTTCCAAGCTCTTATGGTTATAGTTCATACGCAGTTGAACTGAGGGCATCAGTTTGTTACGGTGGCCGGAGACTGCCGTCAGCCCCTGCTGCAAAGGACCCATCCAGTGTGGCTGTTTGCTCCATCAGAGCCAGCCAAGGAGAGAGTCTTAACAAGATGTACATTACGGGAGTGATATCTAGTCACTTTACTGTATGCTCTCTGTTAGAAGCAAGTCACAGATGCTGTTTATACTCTGGGGCAAGGGATTACACAAGGGTTTGGGGACTAGGAAGTGAGACAATTTCAGGCTATCCTAGAGTGTCTATTGAGAGTCTTCCATTTGTGAATGTAGCACTTACTCTGTACAACAAAACTTAAGTCACCTGTTGAAATTCAGATCAATTAGTAACCTGATACTAAGTGGTACAGCAAGGGATGAAATTTAGTTTTTAGTGTAACACACTTAGTGTTGTGTGTGTGTGTGTGTGTATACATGTGTGCTTGTGGGGGTGGGTGGGTGGGTAAATGGAAGGGACAGGTAGAAGGTGGAAGAGACTAGAAGGTAGAGCTGAGAGATGGGTTGGAAGTGGTTGGTAAAGGACATGAATGTCACACTGATGCTTCATTCTGAAGGTCCAGGAGGAGCTGTTGTGTTTGAAAGTCTGAGAGGCTATCTGCACCCTTCAAGTAGTTTTCAGTAATAATCATATCGTACCTAACAGCTTATGCTCAAAGTTGATATTAGGAAAAGATAATTTTTACTGATACCAGTGTGTGAATCTTAAATTATCAACTTCAAGTTAAATCAAACATAATTTTTAAAATAATTTTTGAAACTTTGGTTGCTGATTTTGATTATCATTTCTTCTCATTTGTTTAGAGTAATAACACTGGCTACTACTAGCCCTTGAGGTTATGTGAAAAGTATTTAACAGAAAGACTACCTTCTTTTATTGAACAAAATATCTTAGAAGTATTTAGTGGGATAGGTTATGTTACTTTAAAGGCATATTCAACTTTGAAAACATTTTACTTGCAAATGTAAGTACATGGGTTTTGCCTTGATTGAGCTGCATTATAGATTCCTGAGGAAAGAAACTGAATTTTGTTTTTTTGACTGCCCAACCCCAAGGATAGTACCCACCACAGAGTAGGAGCTCAGTGCTGACTTTCAGAAAAAAAATGAGTTATATAATTCATCCTCAACCAAGTGCAAAAATGAAGGCAGCTCCTAGGAGATGACAGCTTTGGGCAGCCAGTGGAGAGTTCTTACTATGGTGTTTGTACAAGAAATCCTTTCTACCCTCTTGAGTAATTCATTACAGATGAAAGAGTCAAACGATTCAAAATGCAGAGGGTAAGCTGGTAGCGATGTTCAAAGTTATATAGTTAGAATAATTTTTTAAAGTCACATGATGGGGAAATGTGATCTTTGCTATTCAAAGAATTTACAAGTCATTTTGTTGACCTTAATTTTCTATGAGAGAGCCAGGTTGGCTTCCTGGTGGAGGTGATATTTGTGCTGGAAAGATAAGTACCTTGTCTGTCAGACAGTGAGAGATGCAAAGGATTCCAGTCTAGGGGAACCATAGTGTGAAGGTCTTGATGGAGGTGATTGTCACCCAGATACATGTGTGTCTCGTCTACCATCTTCCAGTCCCTTCAAGAATGAAATGAAACTCAGAGTCTTTTAGTGTTTATTTAGCATGTAGAGTTTCTGCACTGAATGTCATGGGCATTTTTTATTTTCAAGGGCTTCTTCCCAGTCCTGAGCTTGCTAGTCTTAAACCCTGGATGCCCTTCTTGGGGGCTCTGTATATGTTTCCTTCTGTCTTGGTTTCACAGGGATGCTGGCACCACAGCACTTTGCATTTATTGGTTCAGAGTGTTGACATTGGATGGGTCTTGTAGGTGATCTCACCTAGCCCTTCCTTGGGAGACTGAAGAAAGCTCCACAAAAGATATCCACATCCAATCTCTGGGTCCTGTGAACGTCACCTTATTTGTAAAAGGGCCTGTGACTATGGGATTAATTTATCAATCCTGAGATGAGGTCATCCTGGATTATCGGGGGGGCTCCTAAATCCAATGAGAAGTGGCCTTATAAAAGAGAAGCAGAGGGAGGTTTGAGACAGACAGAGGGAGAAGATGGTGTGAAGAGGGAGACAGAGATTGGAGTGTTGTGGCCACAAGCCACGGAATGTGGCAGCTACCAGAAGCTGGAAGAGGCAAGGAAGGATTCTCCCCTAGAGCCTCTGGAACGAGTGAGGCCCTGCCAACACCTGGATTTCAGACTTCCGACCGCCAGAACTGTGAGAGAAAAAATTTCTGCTGCTTTAAGCCACCAAATTTGTGGTATTTTGTTACGTCAGCCACAAGAAGCTTCCTTATTGAGAAATGACAAAATTGATTTCAGTGTGTTCAGATGACCTGTCCCCATTGGTAGCCCTTATGTAGAGTTTGTATTCTGAAATTCTGCCAGGGTTTTATACCTGTGGTATTTGTCTTCCTCTGCCATTTTCCAGAACAGACTATCCAATGAGGCTGAGCACTGGCAGTTTTAGCCGGATGGTGGCTGGCTGTTAGCGAAACAGCCTCGCTGCCTGAGAGATGCGGTTTCGCGAAAGCACTATGCATTTCCAGCCTCACAGGGCAGTTGCTGTATTGCCGCTGTGTTTGTGGTATACGTTTCATCCACCATGCAGTTCCAATTGTGCGAGTATTGTGCTACTTCACAAGGACTTTCTTCTAATGGGAATTGGGACAAAAAGACCCATATGTTCCCAAGGGCTTGCACAGCCATACTCCAGCTCTTTAGACTCCTTCGAGCCCTGCTGGATTTTCCAGGGCAGCTGCTCTCTCATTCTCTCATTTTTCTTCTATTCTATTCTATTCTGGGGTGCATTAATTTTAGAAATGCAAAGACAAACAGGGACTAATTCGAAGATGCCCCTTATGGCTTAATGGATTGTTTCCTGCGCTGACCTTTGTGGGCAAGTGACAGCCAGAGGAACACAAGCATCTTCCTTGCCTTCTCCACAAGCCATCCTCTGTAGCCTTGTCAGCTTCCTGAATACTTTGAGGAAATTGGATAAAGATGAAAGAAACGGCTTCCTGAGATGGCCAGTGATTTTCCAGGCTTTGTTGTGATCAGCTGATCTCTTCTCTTACTCAGCTGAAGGTGGCTCTGGAAACCAAAGGAAGGGCTTTTTCTCTCTAGTCCTACACAGTGTTTAAGGCTGAGGCCTGTCAGAGGTAAGGCAAGCACTATGGTTGGATCTTCCCTGCAGTGCAGTTTTGAGCATCACCACAGCCCAGCACACACTTGCACTGTGCCCTGGCCCACATAGCAGGGGTTTCAGGTCAGATCACATCAAGGGCTTAAAAATGTTACTATTTCCCCAGGCTCTCAGAGATGCTGAACACACCAGAATGTGGGTTTTCCTTGGATGATGGTTAATTTTATATGTCAACTTGAGTGAGCCAGAGGGTGCACAGATATTAGGTCAAACTTTATTCTAGGTGTGTCTGTGAGGGTATTTTTGGATGAGATTAACATTTAAATGGGTATACAGAGTAAAAGCAGATTGTCCTCCCTAATGTGGGTGGGCTTCACCCAATCACTTGAAGGCCTGAATCAAACAAAAAGCTGACCCTCCCTAAGTAAGAGAGACTTTGTCCTACCTGGTGGCCTTCAAACGGGAACATCAGCATTTTTCTGCTTTTTTATTCAAACTGAAACACAGCGTCTTGATGCCTTGAGCCTGCAGCCTTCAAATGAGAACGACACCATTGATTCTTCTGATGCTCAGGCCTTCAGACATGGACTGGATCTGCACCACTGGCCCTCCTGGGTCAGCACCTTGCCTACTCACCCTCCAGATCTTGCTACTTACCAGCCTCCATTATCCCATGAGCCATTTCCTTTTAACAAATCTCACTATGTATGCGTCCTATTGGTTCTGTGTCTTTGGAGAACTCTGATGAATACACCTTTTTTCATCTTATCATTTGGTATTTTGACTATTTACTCAGTTCTTCTCACAATATTTCTAAATTTGGAAAACCAAGTTTTTAGCTCTTTATGCTGTGGGAAAAAACCCATATTTAGAAAAGGTAAAATATGCTTTGATCAAAACACATTAAGAAATCTGTAGAAGTAAAATAAAACTACAGTAGAGAAACTGGAACATGGGCCATGCATGGAATATTGACGTGACAAGAGGAAAAGTACCTCTTCTGGAGGATGTAACGTGGCACCAGCATCACTGGATCATCGTCCAGGGTCAGGAGTTAAGGATAATCTCTAGATCAGGTGAAATGTGAGGCAATATGACACATTTCAAAGGAGTCAAACCTATTTGGAAGCAAGATATGTCCCTAGGAAAGATGTATCCTCTTTGAGTCATCCCAAGCCCCCCAAATCCACAGGGTCCCTTCTTGCTACAGAAATAGTCCAGGGATAAGCATAGTCTCTCCTGAGACTGTAATTGTCAGGATGAAATGTCTTTTGCATGATGACCTTAATACAGGTTCAATAAACATCAACTGATCTAATAAAGAGGCCTGTACTGGGTTGGATAGTGTCTCCCCAAGATTCATATCCTTCCTAGAACCTCAGAATGTGACCTTATTCGGAAATAGGATTGTTGCAGATGTAACTAGTTAAGATGTGGTCATACTGGCATAGTAGAGTGGGCCCTAATCCAATATGACTGTGTCCTTTTATAGCAAGAGGAGAGACACAGAGACAAGAGACATAAAGGGAGAAGGCCATGTGATGATGGAAGCAGAGATTGGAGTGATGTGTCTATAAGCCAAGAAACACCAAGGTTGTTGGCAACACTGGAAGCTGTGAAATTCATGGACTGATTCTCCACTGGGGCCCTCAGAAAGAGCATGACCAGCCAGCACCTTGATATTGGACCGTAGGCAAGATCAGGCGTGAGCACAGATGTGGCACTTTTGAGATTGGCGTGGTGAACAGTGAGAACAGTCATTAATATCCCCCATCAAAGAACTGGCAATTGCTAAAAGAAAATGCAAAGGCAAAGTGTAGAGAGGCAACAGGAAAAGGCACACAAAAAACCCTGTTCTTTTACAGAATTGAAGAACTGTTGGAAGTTAGAATGATACTTTTAAAAAATTAAGTGCAATTTAAAATTGAACAGGAGCAGGGAAGGTGTTCAGAGAAACACCTTCATTATGATTTAAGTACAAAAGCTAAGCTAGAAATAGAATAAATTAACAAAATGCTGCATAGTGTGTGTATATTGTGAGTGGGTGAGATCTCACCTGAAGATGGATTTAAATCTTGGCAAGGGCTAACAATCTATCAAGTGGCTGGGATAAAATGGGACAAAATGGCAGTACAGCAGTTTCATGAAGAGGCCTTGTGGGAGTTGGCAGCAAACTTGTTTTCTTAGCCTATGGGCCCACTGTTAATGAACATTATTTAAAAAATAACAAACACTTCCATCACCTTCCTTGAAAGTAAGGTAAATTGAACATACAGCCTCCAACACAGTCCCAAACAGCTCTGAGAACTGGTCCATGCCAGCCCCAGGCATAGAATCATCCAAACCTTTAAGGGGAAAGGATAGGTTGGGGGAGAATTAAATAAAAATCGACTCTCACCTTCTCAGGCTTACTCTTCTCTTGATTATATTCCTAGCAGAATTGTGTCCTCTCCACATAATTCCCGGTTCACTTCTGCATGCAGAGATTGATTTCTTAGGGGCTGGCTTTTAGCTGAGGATAATCTCTAGGAAGCCCACTGGGGAATGAGTGATACATGATAGTGATTTAAAGTTCAAAAGATATCTTGAACAATTGCTTACAAGCAGTGCTTCTAGTTATGCCCCTCTCTGTGTCCACATCCCTTTGCATCCACAGTGTGACATTTTAATTTCTGCCATTCAAAGAAGGAGTCTCTTTCTCTGTTCTTTGTATCAGACCTGGACTTGCTTTGAACAATAGGAAATAGGAGTTACCCCTCAGTTCCAAGCCTGTGAGGCAAGAGGCCTTGTTGTTCCCACTTATTTGCTTGAGCCCTTTCCCAGCCACCATGGAGACCAGGTATGCTTGCCAGGGAGGCCTGGCTGCAGAGAGTAGAGATGGGCCATTCCAGCTGAGGCCGTCTTAGGTAAGACACCTCCTAGTGAGGGCTCATGGCACCCACACCAGTGAGCTCAGCCAAAATGAGCCAAGCTTGGCCCAACTCACCAGGACCACCCAGTTGACTTACAGACTCATGAGCAACAATGAATGATTGTTGTTTTAAGCCACTACGTATTGGTTATGGTGAAGGCTAACAGTTATAGGTGCTAACCCTGACATTTAGTTTGCAAATTAGAAAACTGAGGTCCTGAAGAATGCTGGATGCATAGTGACAGAACCAGGGTCTACTTATTCTGATGTTAGGTCGAGGGCTTTTCCTACTTAATCAGGCTGCTTTGGGTTGGGAAACTTTGGGCTTGGGATAAATTGTAACAAACATTCTGGTGGAGTTGTTGGTTTGTTTAACTATCGCACTTCTATTTAAAAAATCATGTAAAATTCATTAAATATTCACTTATTTGCTGATTCTAAAATAAAAATAAAAGTATAATCAGTAATCAAGAATACATTTGCTAGCATTCTTCACCCCCACAGTCATGCCTTGTATGGACCCTCAGAGCACATGTGGACCAGAGGGACTGGTCCCCAAGTAGGTGCTGGAATACATTGTGTGAAGCATTCCTTGGCTCTGTGAACAGGGAGGGAAGGAACGGGTTGTGAATGCTCAGTGATTGGGCAGAACTGAGGCCCCTCCCATCCTTTATGAGTATATATATGAGTATATATGTATAAGTAGCTCATGCTTCCCAGAGTCAGTGTCTAATAGCCTGTAACTGAGCCCATCTTCTTATAGACGATCCCACTCACTGGGGGAGACATACTTCAAATGTTCATGGCTTGACAGCATGAGTATTAAATAGGATTTTAATATTAAAGAAGGCCTTTGGAGCTATATTTGCTGGTGTGTCATATCCCTCCAGTGGCTATTAACTGGGCACATTTGCTTGAATTGACTTTTGATCCTCAGCAAGAGTTCTCTTGGGAACCCAGAATTTGCTTAAGTTATAGCCTTTATTTGGACACATCCTGATGAATTTTTAGTTGTGTGGCAAGGCAAACAGTCACACCAAATTATAAATAAAATACCTAGCTGTCCTCATGAGAAGCTCTGTTTTTCCTCTCATTATGAAGATTCTCTGTGGCCAATTCTTGCTGAATCCAGATATGATCCTTACACCTGCTGCTGTGTTCTCCACCAGAATGACAGAAGCAATCCGTCTACTCCCTTACAATGGTCGATGGTATCAGGCACGAAAAGACTTCTGAAAACTAAGTTACAGAGCATTTGGCTTCTGATCTGGCAGCCTGCACAGTTCTCTAAGGAGGTCTAAGCCGCTATTCTGGTTTAGTCAAAGGAAATGAAGATGCAGGTATAATGATAGCCAGAGAAGAATGAACGCAAACACCTTGAATGTATAACCTTTTATTTATCTGGGGGAATACATGAGCTTGTATGACAAGAATCATCAGATTCTTAATTGAATTTTCAAAATAATAGAACAGAAAACTTCTGTCAGCAGGTTTCAGACCAGAAATATTGTTTTTGGAGGAATTCAGAAAATAGGTGCACTGTATTCAATGGAACCTGATTCAGAATCACTAACTCAAGGGCTAGGCCTGCCTCTCATTCCTGCAACTGAAGAAGGATGGCACAGAGAATTTAAGATCACAGGAAAACCACAGCATCATTAGACAGTTGGCAGAAAATGTGATTCATGTGGAAAGGATAAAGAAAGCTTACTTAGCTTGCAAACAAAAGGATAAGGAATAACTCTCAGAAACTACAAGATGCCTTTTAAAGTCTCCTGCAGTAAAAGCTCCTGTAGATCCCTGGCTTGGTGAATGAAGACCAGTAGGGACTGCAGTGCGCTCGGTGGAGCCCCACCGTTGGCAGCACTGGCTGCCAGCACTCCCTGCCTCCTCATCAGCCAGAGTCCCACTGAGCGCCCTGAATCTCTGCGCCTTCTGCAGGGTTCTCAGTGCTGCAAGTTTTCTCCATTAACCATTTTCTGTGCTTGAGAAAGCCTTTATGTGTATGTGTAGTGTAATTTAGGTTTTATCATTATTCTTTATAATATAAGGAAATGGTCAAATGAATTGAAATTATATAAAATATATTTTTCATGTTTTTAATGGGAACTTACAAGCTGGACTTGTTAGCATGACATAAATGAGGCAGGGAAAAATAAAAGACAGTTTTCATTACTAAAATAGCACTTGCAGGCAAGCAAGCTAACTCCCATCAACAAAGGCTAACATCATTTTTTTCCGACTTTTATTCACAAAGGAAGCTATATAAAAATTTTAGTCATCTGAACTGACTGATGGCCAGATTTGATTACTGAAAAAAAGAGCTATTGACTATTTTTTTAAGAAAGTTTTTTCACTTCCAAATGCTTTTAGTTAAATGCAAACGCAAACAAACATGGCCCCAGCAAGGGTGAGTCTCTCCCCACACACGTCAAGGTCTCATATGGATTCTTTCCAAATGGCATCACAAAGCCCCAGGCCCTGTCTGCAGTATCATTTTATTGCATATGTGGAGCATGGGTGCTTTAAAGCTCCATAAATGGAGTTTAAGTAAATGTTTGCTTTCTAGGCTTCTTTTTCATTGTATTTATTGAACAAGCCTAATTTTTTAAAACATGGGGTGAAAGTAAACTGCTGACCTTTTTCTGTCTACACCATCACAAATCTGCTTACTAATGGTTTGTACATTACACTGTCCACAGGCAAAGAGGCTACGGGGGAGCCTGACTTGATTTCAGAGCTGGGGGCACAGTGGAGAGACTCAGCTTCTGCCCCCAAGCCCCTGAGGACCCTGGATCCCAGTAGGACCACATTTTACCTAACCCACTCTGTCTTACCTCAACCACTCTATTGATGCTCCCTCCAAAACTCATCCAAGCAAACCAGTCTCCCTGAAGATGCTCATTCTTTCGTCCAAATGCATATGCTGTTTGTACTTGAGCCTGTTTGCATTATCCCAGATGTCTTTCGATTCATGCAGTCCTTTGTGTCTCTCCTAGACCATTTGTTGCAACCTCTTTTTTTTTTTCTTAGTTCCCCATGAAAGTTTCTCATTCTCTCTCTAGATAACACAAAATTCAGGGAAAAACCCTTAATGTCTTTGTCTCCACTGCACCCAGTAGGATGCCTTCTACAGTCCCTTCAGAATGGGAAACCATGTCTGTTCTGCCCTGGCACTGGCATAGGACATTAGCATGTAATGGAGCTTACTTCCGTCTTTAACCCAAGGAGCTTTTGTAGTGAGTAAAATTAGGAGACACTTAGAAGACAGGACCCCAGTACAACAGTGAAGGTGAACACAGGCCCTTTAGGTTAGCCTGGGGCTGGGGGTGCCAGAGTCAGGGAGACTTCTGGGAAGTTTAAGATATACTGATAAATGCTTATCAGTCAATCCATTTACTGTGTCTGTTTTAGATCATGGAAATCAAAGAATTAGTTAACAAATTTGGATACACATGGGCAAAAAAGCCTCAGTTTTATGGAACAGACACTATAAGCAGCTCTATCCATCACTGGTGGAATCATGAAGCCTGAGCATCTTCAAGGAGAGGGCCCCACTCTGAAGAGCTCCTTCCTCTGCTTCCTGAGCAGATAGGATCACTGTAAAATATGATTCTTGCTTTGATGTTGGTGTTTTCTAATTGTCTGTCTGACTACTCAGCACTTGGGCCTCTTTCACAGGAAGGGGTGTCTCTAATCTCAGCAATTCACAGAAGTGCTGTATGTTGAGAACTACTTCAAGGTTATTGCATACTTTATGGGTGCATTTATGAATGAGAGCAGGACACACTGCATGAGAGGGTGAACAAAGACTTTATTTCTAAGCTGATTTGAGTGGTTGGTATTACATGATTCTGAGAATACTGAAGGAAAAGTTGGAGATGAGTGGGATGCCACATCTCTAGGCTGTAATTTTGTTTTCTGTAAATTTTTTGCACAAAGTAATTTTTAAGGCTTATTTGGTTCTAAAAACAATTAGATCACCTTTCACATAAAGTTAATACATGTTCTCCATTCTATTTAATTGGTGAAAAGTATTCTGCAGTATGGCTCCATGGCCTGTTTTTTTGTTGTTGTTTTCTGAACATCTTTACTGGAGTATAATTGCTTTACAGTGCTGTGTAAGTTTCTGCTTTATAACAAAGTGAATCAGCTATACATATACATGTGTCCCCATATCTCTTCCCTCTTGTGTCTCCCTCCCTCCCACCCTCCCTATCCCACCCCTCTAGGTGGTCACAAAGCACCGAGCTGATCTCCCTGTGCTACGCGGCTGCTTCCCACTAGCTATCTATTTTACATTTGGTAGTGCATATATGTCCATGCCACTCTCTCAATTTGTCCCAGCTTACCCTTCCTCCTCCCCATATCCTCAAGTCCATTCTTTTGTAGGTCTGCGTCTTTAGTACCGTCTTAACCCTAGGTTCTTCAAAGTCTTTTTGTCTTCTTCATGGTTTCCTTTGCTGTGCAAAAGCTTTTAAGTTTCATTAGGTCCCATTTGTTAATTTTTGGTTTTATTTCCATTTCTCTAGGAGGTGGGTCAAAAAGGATCTTGCTGTGATTTATGTCACAGAGTGTTCTGCCAATGTTTTCCTCTAACAGTTTGATAGTGTCTGGCCTTACATTTAGGTCTTTAATCCATTTTGAGTTTATTTTTGTGTATGGTGTTAGGGAGTGTTCTAATTTCATTCTTTTACATGTAGCTGTTCAGTTTTCCCAGCACCACTTATTGAAGAGGCTGTCTTTTCTCTCTCTTTTGTGTTTCCATACAAATTGTGAAATTTTTTGTTCTGCTTCTGTGAAAAATGACAGTGGTAGTTTGATAGGGATTGCATTGAATCTGTAGATTGCTTTGGGTAGTAGAGTCATTTTCACAATGTTGATTCTTCCAATCCAAGAACATGGTATATCTCTCCATCTATTTGTATCATCTTTAATTTCTTTCATCAGTGTCTTATAATTTCCTGCATACAGGTCTTTTGTCTCCTTAGGTAGGTTTACTCCTAGACATTTTATTCTTTTTTTTGCAATGGTAAATAGGAGTGTTGCTTTGATTTCTCTTTCTGACATTTTGTTGTTAGTGTATAGAAATGCAAGAGATTTCTGTGTATTAATTTTGTACCCTGAAACTTTACCAAATTCATTGATTAGCTCTAGTAGTTTCCTGGTGGCATCTTTAGGGTTTTCTATATATAGTATCATGTCATCTGCAAACAGTGACAGCTTTACTTCTTGTTTTCCGATTTGGATTACTTTCTTTCTTTTTCTTCTCTGATTGCTGTGGCTAAAACTTCCAAAACTATGTTGAATAAAAGTGGTGAGCGTGGGCAACCTTGTCTTGTTCCTGATCTTAGTGGAAATGCTTTCAGTTTTTCACCATTGAGGATGATGTTGGATATGGGTTTGTCATATATGGCCTTTATTATGTTGAGGTAAGTTCCCTCTATGCCTACTTTCTGGAGGGTTTTTATCACTAATGGGTGTTGAATTTTGTTGAAAGCTTTCTCTGCATCCATTGAGATGATCATATGGTTTTTCTCCTTCAATTTGTTAACATGGTGTATCACATTGATTGATTTGCATATACTGAAGAATCCTTGCATTCCTGGGATAAACCCCACTTGATCATGGTGTATGATCCTTTTAATGTACTGTTGGATTCTGTTTGCTAGTATTTTGTTGAGGATTTCTGCATCTATGTTCATCGGTGATATTGGCCTGCAGTTTTCTTTCTTTGTGACATCTTTGTCTTCTTTTGGTATCAGGGTGTTGGTGGCCTCATAGAATGAGTTTGGGAGTGTTCCTCCCTCTGCTATAGTTTGGAAGAGTTTGAGAAGGATAGGTATTAGTTCTTCTCTAAATGTTTGATAGAATTCACCTGTGAAGCCATCTGGTCCTGGGCTTTTGTTTCTTGGAAGATTTTTAATCACATAATTCAGTGCTTGTGATTGCTCTCTTCATATTTTCTCTTTCTTCCTGGTTCAGTCTCAGAAGGTTGTGCATTTCTAAGAATTTGTCCATTTCTTCCAGGTTGTCCATTTTATTGGCATATAGTGCTTCTAGTAATCTCTCATGATCCTTTGTATTTCTGCAGTGTCAGTTGTTACTTCTCCTTTTTCATTTCTAATTCTATTGATTTCAGTCTTCTCCCTTTTTTTCTTGATGAGTCTGGCTAATGGTTTATCAATTTTGTTTATCTTCTCACAGAACCAGGTTTTAGTTTTACTTATCTTTGCTATCTTTTCCTTCATTTCTTTTTCATTTATTTCTGCTCTGATCTTTATGATTTCTTTCCTTCTGCTAACTTTGGGGGTTTTTTGTTCTCCTTTCTCCTATTGCTTTCGGTGTAAGGTTAGGTTGTTTATTTGAGATGTTTCTTGTTTCTTAAGGTAGGATTGTATTGCTATAAACTTCCCTCTTAGAACTGATTTTGCTGCATCCCATAGGTTTTGGGTCGTCATGTTTTCATTTTCATTTGTTTCCAGTTATTTTTTGATTTCCTCTTTGATTTCTTCAGTGATCTCTTGGTTAAGTAGTGTATTCTTTAGCCTCCATGTGTTTGCTTTTTTTACAGTTTTTTTCCTGTAATTGATATCTAATCTCATAGCGTTGTGGTTGGAAAAGATACTTGATACGATTTCAATTTTCTTAAATTTACCAAGGCTTGATTTGTCACCCAAGATATGATCTATCCTGGAGAATATTCCATGAGCACTTGAGAGGAATGTGTTTTCTGTTTTTGGATGGAAAGTGCTATAAATATCAATTAAGTCCATCTTGTTTAATGTATCATTTAAAGCTTGTCTTTCCTTATTTCTTTTCATTTTGGATGATCTGTCCATTGGTGAAAGTGGGGTGTTAAAGTCCCCTACTATGATTGTGTTACTGTCGATTTCCCCTTTTATGGCTGTTAGTATTTGCCTTATGTATTGAGGTACTCCTATGTTGGGTGCATAAATATTTACAATTGTTATATCTTCTTCTTGGATTGATCCCTTGATCATTATGTATTGTCCTTCTTTATCTATTGTAATAATCTTTGTTTTAAAGTCTATTTTGTCTAATATGAGAATTGCTACTCCAGCTTTCTTTTGATTTCCATTTGCATGGAATTTCTTTTTCCATCCACTCACTTTCAGTCTGTATGTGTCCCTAGGTCTGAAGTGCATCTCTTACAGACAGCATATATACGGGTCTTGTTTTTCTATCCATTCAGCCAGTCTATATCTTTTGGTTAGAGCATTTAATCCATTTACATTTATGGTAATCATTGATATGTATGTTACTATTACCATTTTCTTAATTGTTTGGGGTTTGTTATTGTAGGTCTTTTCTTTCTCTTGTGTTTCCTTCCTAGAGAAGTTCCTTTAGCATTTGTTGTAAAGCTGGTTTGGTGGTGCTGAATTCTCTTAGCTTTTGCTTGTCTGTAAAGGTTTCAATTTCTCTGTCAAATCTGAATGAGATCCTTGCTGGGTAGAGTAGTCTTGGTTGTAGGTTTTTCTCCTTCATCACTTTAAATATGTTCTGCCACTCCCTTCTGGCTTGCAGAGTTTCTGCTGAAAGATCAGCTGTTAACCTTATGGGGATTCCCTTGTGTGTTATTTGTTGTTTTTCCCTTGCTGCTTTTAATATTTTTTCTTTGTATTTTATTTTTGATAGTTTGATTAATATGTGTCTTGGCATGTTTCTCCTTGGATTTATCCTCTATGGGACTCTCTGTGCTTCCTGGACTTGATTAACTATTCCTTTCCCATATTAATGAAGTTTTCAACTATAATCTCTTGAAGTATTTTCTCAGTCCCTTTCTTTTTCTCTTCTTCTTCTGGGACCCCTAAAATTTGAATGTTGGTGCATTTAATGTCCCAGAGTTCTCTGAGACTGTCCTCAATTCTTTTCATTCTTTTTTCTTTATTCTGCTCTGCAGTAGTTATTTCCACTATTTTAACTTCCAGGTCAATTAAGCATTCTTCTGCCACCTTTATTCTGCTATTCATCTCTTCTAGAGAATTTTTAATTTCATTTATTGTGTTGTTCATCATTGTTTGTTTTCTCTTTAGTTCTTCTAGGTCCTTGTTAAACGTTTCTTGTATTTTCTCCATTCTATTTCCAAGATTTTGGATTATCTTTACTATCATTATTCTGAATTCTTTTTCAGGTAGACTGCCTATTTCCTCTTAATTTGTTAGGTCTGGTGGGTTTTTGCCTTGCTCCTTCATCTGCTGTGTATTTCTCTATCTTCTCATTTTTCTTATCTTACTGTGTTTGGGGTGTCCTTTTCGCAGGCTGCAGGTTCATAGTTCCCATTGTTTTTGGTGTCTGTCGTCAGTGGCTAAGGTTTGTTCAGTGGGTTGTGTAGGCTTCCTGGTGGAGGGGACTCGTGTCTGTGTTCTGGTGGATGAGGCTGGATTTTTTCTTTCTGGTGGGCAGGTCCATGACTGATGGTGTGTTTTGGGGTGTCTGTGGCCTTATTATGATTTTAGGCAGTCTCTCTGGTAATGGATGGGTTTGTGTTCCTGTCTTGCCAGTTGTTTGGCATATGGTGTCCAGCACTGTAGCTAGCTGGTCATTTAGTGGAGCTGGGTCTTGGCATTGAGATGGAGATCTCTGGGAGATTTTTGCCTTTTGATATTACGTGGAACTGGGAGGTCTCTTGTGGACCAGTGTCCTGAACTTGGCTCTCCCACCTCAGAGGCACAGCCCTGATGCCTGGCTGGAGCACCAAGAGCCTGTCATTCACACGGCTCAGCATAAAAGGGAGGAAAAAAAAGAAGGAAAGAAAGAAGAAGATTAAATAAAATAAAGTAAAATAAAATAAAGTTATTAAAATAAAAAATACTTATTAAGAAAAAATTTTTGAAAAGTAATTTAAAAAAACAGACAGAACCCTAGGACAAATGGTAGAAGCAAAGCTATACAGACAAAGTCATACACAGAAGCATACACATACACACTCACTAAAAGAGAAAAAGGGGGGAAATCTATATCTATATATATCTATATATATCTATATCTATATCTATATCTATCTATCTATCTATCTATCTATCTATCTATCTATCTATATATATATATATATATATCGTTGGTCCCAAAGTCCACCTCCTCAATTTGGGATGATTCTTTGTCTATTCAGGTATTCCACAGATGCAGAGTACATCAAGTTGACTGTGCAGATTTAATCCGCTGCTCCTGAGGCTGCTGGGAGAAATTTCCCTTTCTCCTCTTTGTTCGCACAGCTCCTGGGGTTCAGCTTTGGATTTGGACCCACCTCTGTTTGTAGGTCACCTGAGGGCATCTGTTCTTTGCTCAGAGAGGACGGGGTTAAAGGGGCAGCTGATTAGGGGGCTCTTGCTCACTCCTCCCTGGGGGAGGGAAGGGCACGGTATGTGGGGCGAGCCTGCAGCAGCAGAGGCCAGCATGACATTGCAGCAGCCTGAGGTGTGCCGTGTGTTCTCCCAGGGAAGTTGTCCCTGGATCACAGGACCCTGGCAGTGGTGGGCTGCACAGGCTCCTGGGCAGGGAGGTGTGGATAGTGACCTGTGCTTGCGCACAGGCTTCTTGGTGGCTGCAACAGCAGCCTTAGCGTCCCATGCCCGTCTCTTGTGTCCACGCTGATAGCCGCAGCTCACGCCTGTCTCTGGAGCTCCTTTAAGCAGTGCTCTTAATCCCCTCTCTTTGCGCACCAGGAAACAAAGAGGCAAGAAAAAGTCTCTTGTCTCTTCGGCAGCTCCAGCCTTTTTCCTGGACTCCCTCCTGGCTAGCTGTGGTGTAGTAGCCCCTTCAGGCTGTGCTCATGCAGCAAACCCCCGTCCTCTCCCTGGGATCTGACCTCCAAAGCCCGAGCCTCAGCTCCCAGCCCTCACCCACCCCGGCGGGTGAGCAGACAAGCCTCTCGGGCTGGTGAGTGCTGGTTGTCACTGATCCTTTGTGTGGGAATCTCTCTGCCTTACCCTGCGAACCCCTGTTGCTGTGCTCTCCTCCTTGGCTCCAAAGCTTTACCCCTCCACCATCTGCAATCTCTGCCTGCGAAGGGGCTTCCTAGTCTGTGGAAACCTTTCCTCCTTCACAGCTCCCTCCCACTGGTGCAGGTCCCATCCCTATTCTTTTGTCTCTGTTTTTTCGTTTTTCTTTTGCCCTACCCAGGTACGTGGGGAGTTTCTTGCTTTTGGGGAGTTCTGAGGTCTTCTGTCAGCATTTAGTAGGTGTTCTGTAGGAGTTGTTCCACATGTAGATGTATTTCTGATGTATTTGTGGGGAGGAAGGTGATCTCTGCGTCTTACTCTTCCGCCATCTTGAAGCTCCCCATGGCCTGTTTTTTAAGCAGTATGCTGGTGATGGTGTCCCTAGTTTTTCTCTAAACAAATTAGTTGGAAATAAGTTTATTTATACATTCACTCTTACATACATGTTGGGGTATTTTTGTAGGATACATACCTAGAAATGCAGTTGCTTTTCTCAAGGTCTTTGTACTTTAATTTCTATAGTTATTGCCAAATTTCACTTGAAAAAACGTTTAAGATGTTGTCCCAAATTACTACCATCAATAGTGTAGAAGGTTGCTTTTTTCCCCTCTCACAAGCACTGGATATTATCCATTTAACTTAAAAATTGCTAATCTAATGATTACTAACAATTTTTTTTAAATGATGTATGATAGGGAGCGATGGAGTGAGGGAGCATATATATGCATATTAGTGGGGGTGGTAGGAAGCTTCAGTTAATTTTAAAATATTTAAATATTAATTTAAATATATAATAGAAAATCTTTGGCTCATTTTTGTGCCTGGCTTTTTTTTTTTTTTTTTTTTTTTTTTTTTGCGGTATGTGGGTGTCTCACTCTTGTGGCCTCTCCCGTTGTGGAGCACAGGCTCCGGACGTGCAGACTCAGTGGCCATGGTTCACAGGCCTAGCCGCTCCACGGCGTGTGGGATCTTCCCGGACCAGGGCACAAACCCATGTCCCCTGCATCGGCAGGTGGACTGTCAACCACTGTGCCACCAGGGAAGCCCTGGCATATTATTTTGACAGTGAAAGACCTTCCTATCATGTGTAAACTTTACAATTTATTCTCCACTCATAAATCTAAAATTAAAAATTACACTCTTTGAATATATGGTGCTTTTTAGCTGGAGGATAGTGACTCATGCACTGTAGAGTCAGTGTAGAGTTTACCAACAGTAAACATTTTATTGAAGAGCTTAAAATTGACTCTGAATGGATATTATAAATGAAATAATTCAAACTAATAGCAAACTGTTCTCCCAGTTTTTTCTTCCTTCCTAATTCTCCTTCTAAAATTTTCTCTTAATGTGGTAAGAATCCTTAACATGAGATGTACCCTCTTAACAAAATTTTAAGGGTGCAATGCAGTGTTGCTGAGATTACCTATTACATACATTTTCAGAAATTGAACTTTTTGGAATTTTGACAATTCCCTTTCTTCCATAAGGAACATTGGGGTGGTAAATAAGATAAATGAATGTTTTTGGAGCTTTAGAGATTGCTCACCACACTTTATGAAATGCTCCCAGGGGGGAGGGGAGCGGGAAGAGGTTGCCACGTTGTTGGAAGTCCGTGTAGACCATCTGGCAGTAGACTGAGGCCTGGACAGGCATCATGAACTAACTGAGCTTAAGACCCTGCTTCTTCCTCTGAGAATGAGGGCAGTAATGATGATCCAGCCAGCCTCACCAGGATTTACTGAAATCCCAGGAATAATCTGCATGAAAGCATTTTTCAAACTGGAAAGTCCTATACAATGGAAGGGTGTTAAAGCTGTACTACATTTCAACTTGAAAAGTAATTTAACAAAAACTTTACTGTTATATTAACAACTTTTTCATATATACATTCAGGTTTGTGGGCAAATAAATATCTTTTCAATGGGCAGTTTATTTAAATGGCTACTTCCTAAGTAAAGCATGAAAAAAATACTGAGGTTTGTCTGGATTTGCTGATTTATTTTTGACATATTTAGCATGCGACCTTTGTATGGGTCTCCAGTTGCTGTGCTGGGGCTCTTGGGGCCCCCACGATCTGTGCTGGGTTCCCAGGGCCCTATGGCTGATGTTCTTGTTTCCACGCTCACCCAGGTCTCCAGGACAGACAGAGGCCCTGGGGACCTTCCGCCCCTTCAGGAAGCCAGGATCTCCACCCCCAGAGAGGGTCCACAGGCACAAGGAAGTTAGCAGGTGCCTGAGCCACTGCTGTGGGCGCGTGGCCCAACAGGAGCACCGGGTCCTTCAGCTGCTGCCGCACCAATGGGAGCTCTTACAGGGTTGTTTATGGCAGACACAGCTTAGGTGACCCCAGACACCTCCCACCTCGAGTGACACAGCTGGAGCCGATCACATTTACACTTGACCCCAAGTGAAGCTGCAGTTCAGTGGAGCAGAGTGGACACTGGGCACAGAGAGCTTGCTGAGGTGAGAGCTGGGCTCTGCAGGCTGAGGTCAAGGATGCCTGGGTCACATCCCAGCCTCGGCACTTCCTGACCTGGGCCAGAATTCTTTTTTTCTGAGCTCTATGGTGCTTCTTTATTCAGTAAACATTTACTGGGGACCTAGTTTTACTAGACATCTCTCAGGGGTGCTAGGAATGTAGCAGTGAGAAAACAAACTCCTTGTGCTCCCAGATCTTACATTCTAAGGTGTGGGATGAGACATTTCTAAAGAAAAACAAATGTATAATCTGACAAATGGTGATAAATTCTGTGTGGAAACGTAAAGCAGGGAAAGGGGATAAAGAGGGCCTGGTGTATCTGTGTGTGTGATTGTGTTTGTTCATGCATGTGTTTGTGAGTATATGTGTGTGTGTGCCTGTGTTTGTGTGTGTGTGTGACTGGAGAGACTTGAAGTGGCTGAGGGACAGCTGTGTGACTCTGGAGAAATGGCATTCCAGTGGGGAACAGGTTTCTGGGGCAGGAGCACTCTGTAGACTTCTAGAACAGCAAGGGGACTCATGCACATGGAGGAGAGGAGCAAGGGAACAGGATAGACATGGTTAGAGGAGCTACCCTTATCCGGGGGCCTCCAGGGCCCTGGTGAAGACCTGGGAGAAGAGACAGTGTGCACCATCTAGGAGGAAAGATGTTCTGTGGGCAGGCAGGTAGGGGTTCTGCTGACTGAGGGGTTTTCCTCTGGCCATGTGGGGTGCAGTATGCAGGGCAGGAGAGGAACAGACACTGTTGTATTCAGCAGTACAGGATGAAGGGGGTGCAGGTGGTTAATGAGAATGCAAGGGAAGAGGCACCGAATTCCACTGCAGAGGGAGGGAAATGAGGTCGTGGTGGGTCTGAGGCAGTAAAGGCCGATGAGCAGACTAGAGGGTTTGAGGGGTGTCTCAGCCTGGTTGACTGTCCTTTCCACACTTATGGTCTTGGCACCCTTGTCAAAAATAATTTGATAATATATATGTGGGTTTATTTCTGGGCTCTCTATTCTATTCCATTAGTCTGTGTGTCTGTTGTCTATATGTCTGTCTCTGTGTCTATTTCATTAGTCTTCATGCCCATACCCTACTGTTTTTGCTTACTGTAACTTTGTAGTAAGTTTGGAAATCAGTAAGTGTGAAACCTCCAAATTTGTTCTTCTCTTTCAAGATTTTGGCTCTTCGGGGTCCCTTGAGATTCCATATGGGTTTTAGAATGAGTTTTTCTATTTCTGCAAAAAAAACCCAAACAAGCAGTCATTGAGATTTTGAGAGGGATTGCATTAAGTCTATATATATATATATATATATATATAACATACTTTGGGTAGTGTGGACATTTTAACAAGAGACTATCTTCCACTCCATGAACATGGGTTGAGTTTCCATTTATTTACATCATCTTTGATTTCTTTCAGCAGTGTTTTGTAATTGTCAGTGTTGAAGTCTTTCACCTCGTTGGTTAAGTAATTACTAAGTGTTTTATTCTTTTTGATTCTACTGTAAGTAGTTTTGTTTGCTTAATTTCCTTTTCAGATTGTTCATTGTTAATGTGTAGAAATGCAACTGATTTTTGTCTGTTGATTTTGTATTCTGCTACTTTGCTGAATTCATTTATTAATTCTAACTTTTTGGGAAATCCTTAAGGTTTACTATGTATAATCAGATCATATCACCTGCAAGTAGAAATAGTTTTGCTTCCTCCTCTCCAATTTGGATGCCTTTTGCTTCTTTTTCTTGCCTAAGTACTCTGGCTAGAACTTCAAGTACTATGTTCAATGGAAGTAGTGAAAGCAGGCATCCTTGCCGTGTTCCTGATATTAGAGGAAAAGTTTTCTGTTTTTTTCCACCATTGAGTATGATGTTTGCTGTGGGTTTTTGATATATGGCTCTTATTATGTTGAGATGGTTTCCTTCTAGTCCTAGTTTTGGAGGTTTGTTTTTGGTTTTTTTTTTGGTTTTTTGCCATGAAAAGGTGTTGAATTTTGTCAAATGCTTTTTCTGCATCAATTGAGATGATCATATTTTCCCCCTCTTCATTCTCTTAATGTCATATATTACATTGATCAATTTTCTTATATTGAACCATCTTTGCATTCCAGGAATAAATCCCACTTGGTAATGATGTATAAACCTTTTACTCTTCTTCTGAATTTGTTTTGCTAGTATTTTGCTGAGGAGTTTCATGCTAGTGTTCATAAGGGATATTGGTCTGTAATTTTTTTTTCTTGTAATATCTTTATCTGGGTTTGGTGTCAGGATAATGCTGGCCTTATAAAACGAGTTAGGAAGTGTCCCACCTCTTCAGTTTTGGGGAAATATATAAGAAGGACTGGTGTTAATTTTTTAAATCTTTGATAAAATTCACCAATGAAGCCATCAGGCCTACACTTTTTATTTTTTGGGGGAGGGTGGTCAGGAGATTTTTTTTGATTACTGATTCAATCTCTTTACTAGTTTTAGGTCTATTCAGGTTTTCTATTTCTTTTTGATTTAGTCTTTATAGGTTTTGTAGTTCTAGGAATTTTTCCATCTTATTTAGGTTATCCAATTTGTTGCTGTACAGTTGTTCATAGTATTCTCTTATAATACATATTTTTTCTGTAGAATCAGTAATAATGTCACCCCTTTGATTTCTGATTGTAGAAATCTGTCCTTTCAAAGGACCAGCACTTGATTTCAGTGGCTTTCCTCTATTGTGTTTTTATTCTCTATTTTATTTCCCTCTGCTGTAATCTTTATTGTTACCTTCAGTTGTAGGTTGTTCTTTTACTACTTCCTCAAGTTGTAAAGTTAGGTTGTTGATTTGAGATCTTTCTTGGTTTTGAATGTAAGTGTTTATAGCTATAAAATTTCCCCTTAACACTGCTTTCAGTGTCCCATAAGTTTTGGTACATTGTGTTTTTGTTTTCATTTGTCCCTAAGTATTTTCTAACTTGCCTTGTGGTTTCTTTTTGATCTATTGGTTGTTTAAAAGTGTGTTGTTTAATTTCCACAATTCTGTTTATTTTTCAGTTTTCTTTCTGTTATTGATTTCTAATTTCATCCCATGTGGTTGGAGATGATAAAAGTATCATATAAAATCTACTGATACTTCATTTGTGACCTAACATCAAGTTTATGCTTGGGAATGTCCTATGTGCTTTTGACAAGAATGTGTATGCTGTTGTTATCATTGTGTATAGTGTTCTGTATATGTCTGTTAGATCTAGGTGGATTAATGTGTTTCTTAAGTCCTCTATTCTGTTTCCTTGCTTATCTTCTGTCTGGTTGTTCTATCCATTACTGTGAGTGGGGTTGAAATCTACAATTATTATTTTAAAACTCCATTTCTCTCTTTAGTTCTATCAGTTTTTGTTTTATGTATTTTCATGGTCTGTCATTAGGTGCATAAATGGTTATATCATCTTGCTTTATTAAAATTTTTATTAATATATAATGTCATTCTTTGCCTCTTAAAATCTTTTTTTTTTTTTGCGGTACGTGGGCCTCTCACTGTTGTGGCCTCTCCCGCTGCGGAGCACAGGCTCCGGACGCGAAGGCTCAGCGGCCATGGCGCACGGGCCCAGCAGCTCCGCGGCATGTGAGATCTTCCCAGACCGGGGCACGGACCCGTGTCTCCTGCATCGGCAGGCGGACTCTCAACCACTGTGCCACCAGGGAAGCCCTTAAAATCTTTTTTGATTTAAAGTCTGCTCTGGTATTAGAATAGCCACTTCTACTCTCTTTTGTTTATTATTTGTACAGAATATCTTTTTCTGTCTTTTCACTTTCAATTTATTTGTGCCTTTGTGCAAATGAATCCCTTATAGACAGCGTATAGTTGAGTCATGTGTTTACTCATTCTGTCAATCTCTGTCTTTTGATTGAGTGTAACCATTTGCATTTAAAGTAATTACTGATAAGGAGGAACTTATGTCACTTCGCTACTTGTTTTCTGTATGATTTACAGCTTTTTTGTCCCTCATTTCCTTCATTACTGTCTTCGTCTGTGTTTTTAGTTGGTTTTTTTGTAGTGACATGTTTAAATTACTTTCTCATCTCCTTTTGTGTATATTCTATAGCTATTTTCTATACCGTTACCCTGGTGATTACATTTAACTCCTAAAGTTATAACACTCTAATTTGAATTTGTATCTGCTTACCTTCAATAATATACAAAAACTTTACTCCTTTACAGTTTTGTTCCCAACACTTGTATCCTTTATACCACAAAATTACCTCTTTATACATTGTGTGCTCCAAAACATAAACTATTAATTTTTAAAAATACTTTAGTCTCTTAAGCTATGCAGGAAACAAGATTTAGAGTTACAGATCAAATGTACAGTGATACTAACTTTTAGACTAATAATTGTTATTTTCCTTAAATGTATTAACCTATTAAATTATATATAAAACAAAAGTGCAGTTACAAACCATTGTTAAGATAACACTAGCTTCTATAATTGCCCATATATTTACCTTTATTGAGATCTTTATTTCTTCATACAGCTTCAAGTTACTGTGTACTGTCTTTTCATTTCACCTGCGGGACTCCCTTGAGCATTTCCTGTAGCCAGGTCTAGAGGTAAAAAACTCCCTCAACTTTTGTTTATTTGGGAATGTTTCAATTTCTCCCTCACCTTTCCTTCCCAGTTTATTGAGATATAACTGACATATAACATTGTATTAGTTTTAAGTGTATTCTCCTTCACTTTTGAGATACAATTTTGCTGGTTATAGAATTCTTTGTTGACAGTTTTTTTTTTCTTTTAGCACTTTGACTGTATTAGCACACTGCCTCTGGCCTCCAAAGTTTCTGATAAGAAATCTTCTGATAATCTCATTGAGGATGCATTGTATGTGATGATACACTTCTCTCTTGCTGCTTTCAATATTCTCTCTTTGTCTTTGTCTTTTGAAAGTTTCATTATAATGTGTCTCAGTGTGGGTCTCTTTGAGTTCACCTTACTTGGAATTCACTGAGTTTCTTGGAAGTTTAGATTCATGTCTTTCATCAAATTTGGGAGGTTTCAGTGATTATTTCTTCATATATTCTCTCTGCCCCTCTCTCTCTCTCTTCTTCTTCTGGTAAATGGTGTCCAAAGGTCACTTAGGCTCTGTTCACATTTTTTTTGCAAATTTTTCTTTCTGTTCCTCAGACTTAATAATTTCTACCGTTCTATCTTCAATTTTCTTGATTCTTTCTTCTGCTTGCTTAAATTTGCCTTTCACTCTCTCTACTAAATATTTTATTTCAGTTAATGTACTTTTTGGCTCCAGAGTTCATTTTGGATTCTGTTTAGGTTTTCTATCTGTATTGATATTTCTACTTTGCTCACATATTGTTTTCGTGACTTTCTCCACATTTTCCTTTAGTTTTTTGAGCATCTTTATGACACTTATTTTAAAGCTTTTTTCTAGTATATCTGCCATAGGTCTTTCAGGGACAGTTTCTGTTGATTAATTTTTTTCCTTTGAATGAACCATAGTTTCCTGTTTCTTTGTATGCCTTTTGATTCTGAAACTGTATACAAGCCCCTGTGTCCCTGTCCTTTGAAATATAAGTTTTTTTCTTTAGTCTTCCAGGCCTCCCCTAATTCTCAAAAGGCTGACTCAAGAGTTAATGATTAGGAAATATGAAGATGTAGAAACAAAGAACAGCTGTTGGGCCTGGAATCTGGTAACAATTTAGGCTATAAATCTGCCACATAGCAGAGTCACCAAACTCCAGTTCCCTGAAAGATAGAGATAAAGGCCTGACACACATTCCTAAGTTGTCTTTATAGGAAGCAGTCCCCCACCAGATGAAACTGCTGACTGCAAGCAAGTAGACCCCAGACAAGTTGAAACCAGAAGATCGATGATACTCAAAACTTCACCTTGATGCCAGCCAATCTGAGAATTGTGCACAAGCTACTCATACACCCTGCAGCCCCATCCTTCAGACTGCCTTTAAAAAACCTTTCCTGAAAGCCATCAGGGAATTTGGATCTTTTGAGTGTGACCTGATCATTTGCCTTGCTTGGCCCTGCAATACATGCTGTACTTTCCTTGACCACTACCTGGTGTCATTCGCTTGGCTTTGCTGTGTGTCAGGTGAGTGGACCCAAGTTTGGTTCCATAACAATTTCTTGGTTGTTGAGGACTGGACGTTTGAATATAATAATGTAGTTACTCTGGAAATCAGATTCTTCTCTTTCCCCAGGGTTTGCTGCTTTTGTTATTGTTATTATTTGTTGTCCTTGTTTTTTATTGTTGTAGGCTGTCTGTATGCTGAGGATCAGTTTGATGTGTAAATGTTAGGTCTTCTGTGTTCTTTTCTGATTCTTTTCTCTGTGTATGCACAGTCACTTTCTAATTTCCCGCATACATGCAGTTGTTTTTGAATGTTCTAGTGGGTTTTGTTTTGTTTTTGTTTTTGTTTTTGTTTTTGCGGTACTTGGGCCTCTTACTGTTGTGGCCTCTCCTGTTGCGGAGCACAGGCTCCAGATGCGCAGGCTCAGCGGCCATGGCTCACGGGCCTAGCCGCTCCGTGGCATGTGGGATCTTCCCGGACTGGGACACGAACCCGTGTCCCCTGCATCAGCAGGCGGACTCTCAACCACTGCGCCACCAGGGAAGCCCTGACCATTTAAAAAATTGGATTGTCTTTGAATTGTGAGAGTTTTTTTTAAATATATATATTCTGGATACTAGACCTTTATCAAAATCATGATTTGAAAATATTTTCTTCCATTCTGTGTCTTTTCTTTTAACTCTCTTGGTAAATGTCCTTTGATGCACAAAAGTTTTTCATTTGATAAAGCCAGATTTATATATTTTTCTTTTCTTGCTTGTGCTTTTGATATTATATTTAAGAATCTATTGCTGAATCCAAGGTCATGAAAATATACTTCTATATTTTCTTCTAAAAGTTTGATAGTTATGGATCTTAAATTTAGAATTTGATTCATTTTTGAGTTAATTTTTGTATGTGGTTTGAGGTAGGGGTAAAACTTCATTCTTTCACGTGTGTATCCAGTCATCCTAGCACCATTTGTTGAAGACTGTTCTTTCCCCATTGAATGGTCTTGGCACACTTGTTTAAAACCAATTGACCATAGATATATGGGTTTACTTCTGAACTCCCAGTTCTATTCTGTTGATCTGTATGTCTATCCTTATGCCAATAAGGATACTGGCATATACACTCTTTAAATTACTGTACTTTGTAGTAAGTTTTCAAATCAGGAAGCGTGAGACCTCCAAATTTGTTCTTCTTTTACAAGATTGTTTTGGCTATTTGGGATCCCTTGAAATTTCATATGTATTTCTGGGTCACGTTTTGTATTTTTGCAGAAAAAGCTCTTGGGATTTTGGTAAGGATTGCATTGACTCTGTAGATTGTTTTGGATAATATTGCCATCTTAACAATATTAAGTGTTTCAATATATGCACATAGGATGCCTTAACATTTCTTGTGTCTTTGATTTATTTCAGCAATGTTTTGTAGTTTTCAGTATACAATACTTGCATCTCCTTGGTTAACTTTATTTCTAAGTATTTTATTTTTATGCTATCAAGTGGAATTCTCTTTTTAATTCCTCTTCAGGTTGTTTATTGCTAGTGTAGAGAAATACACTAATTTTTCCCAAGTTGGTCTTATATCCTGAAACATTGCTTTTGAAATTGTTTATTAGCTCTAACATTGTGTGTGTGTGTGTGTGTGTGTGTGTGTGTGTATTCTTTAGGATTTTCTACATGTAAAATCAGGTCATCTGTAAATATAGATAGTTTTACTTCTTTCTTACTAATTTGGGTGCCTTTTACTTATTTTGTTTCTTAATTGGTCTAACTAGAACTTCCATTACAGTATTAATTGAAGTGGGAAAATTGGGCATCCTTGATCTTAGTGGGTTCCTGATCTTAGGGAGCAAGCTTTCAGTGTTTTGTCATTCAATTTGATGTTAGCTGTGGGTTTTTCATATATGCCTTTTATAATTTTGAGGAAAGTCTCTTCTACTTGTAGTTTATTGAGTGGTTTTATTATTAAAAGCTACTGCATTTTGGCAATTGCTTTTGCTGCATTGAGATGCTTGTGTAGATTATTTTATTTTTTCTCCTAATCTAGTATATTACACTGTTTTGTATGTTGAACTTCCATTGTATTCCTGTGATAAAATCCCACTTGGTCATGAGATATAATCCCTTTAATATGCTATTGCATTCAGTCTTCTAGTATTTTGTTAAGGATTTTTGCCTATATATTCATAAGGGATATTGTTCTATAGTTTTATTTTCCTGTGATGTCTTTCTCTGACTTTGTAATGAAGACCTTATAGAATGAGTTAGGAAGTAAGTATTCCCTCTTTTATTTTTGGAAAACTTTGAAAAAGAGTGATGTTAATTCTTTAAATATTTGGTGGAATTCACCAGTGAAACCATCTGCTCATGGTTTTCTTTGCTGGAAGGTTTTGACTGTTGATTCAACCTCTTGTTTTGAGTCTGTTCACACTTTCTAACTTTCTTTGTGAATCAGTCCCTTGTAACAGCTCCTGTCAGGTTGAAACAAACAAACACAATTTCCTGGGAACAAGGCCTACTCTGCTCTCTCCAGAACCAGGTATCCATAAGGGGAACATGGACTACTGTCTTCAAGACTGATGCTGCACTGGGTGGGAGGGTTGGCCTAGATAAGTTAAAATGCCACAGCGCTCTCCTGCTCTGTTTCTATGGACTTTCTCCTGGCTCACTTGGTTACTGCAAACCTTTCACCACCTTTGAGAATTTTGATAAGGTTGATTCTGGCAATTTTTGCCAAGTTTTTCTATGTTTCTTTGAAAGGATGCTCCAACAGTCTCTACTCTGCCATTTTTGGTGATGTCAATACTGTCAATAAACTTTTGATACATAGTCATGTTTTCTCAAACATTAGTTCTTTTAATCTGGAATTTTAAACATTCTCATCATTTTTCTGTCTTACGTAAAGCTCTCTACTACATTCATTAACCCATGTCTTCTGTCAGGGTCACACTATATCAGCTAATAAACCAGCCATTTTATCTTCATGACTTGGTTTACCAGCTTTTCATTTCTTTTATGATAGAAATGAGGACTCTTTACTTTAGGGAACTCTGTCTCTCAGATTTGAGCCTTATTAAGGATGCTTTTGTGTGTGCAAGTTTTCAGTATATGTGCAGGTGTGGCACAGAATGTCTTTCTCGCTTGATTTCTCTACTATCATATTTTCACAAGATCCTGGAGCATCTGTGTACATGTCTTCTGCTTTCCCCTTCCAATTTCTGAGACTTTATTCTGCCCTGACATGCCTGCCTTTGGCAGCTGTTACTAACCTATAACCACTGTGTAAGGATTCATTACACTCTCACTTCATGGTTTTTCTTGTCTCACCAGAAACCAGCTGGTGTTCTGGAGGCTCAGAATAGTGCATCTCAGTCCACGTGGGCTGGTTGTACTGAGTCTCCAAAGATTTAATGCTGGCGAGAACAACAGACAGACCTGCCATTGAAAGAGAGATGTGCTCATTAAATATTTGTTTCCCTTGCCTGCAGGTTGAGTTACAGAATTTTCAGAACAGAAAGTGACCTTTGAAATGATCTGTTCAGTGTCCTCATTTTACAGATTAGGGAAAGAATTCACAAAAGTTCATCAGCTAGCAGAACCTTCCCCTCCAGAGTGTACCCGCTGCTGTACCACACAGTTGTTCATGTCTGTATCTAGAGGGTCCTTCTCCATGGGTTATTGCTAGGCCTGTTTGGTAGCTGGAATTTCAGATTCCTGCTTGGTACAATTTAAAGGCAACTGAGAAAGTACCTCCCCTCCTAGTATGTTTCCTTATATCTTTCACCAGTCCTGGAGTCGTCCGTGTGAATGAGGGTATGTCCTCAGGAAGGGTGGCTGACCCGGTGCATCAGTGCCTGAGTACAAGGCCGTGGCACTGAGTCCTGAAGCAGGAGAGGATGGGACTGCATGAGAAAAGAGGGAACAAACCAAAGGCAAGTGCAGCCAGGTTGGTGAGCCAGAAGCAAAAGAGCAGTGATCAAGTGGGAGGAGCGTGGCCAGGCCAACTCGGGTCACTTCCTGGCTTTGCCGCTACTAGTGTGTGACTTTGGGCAGAACACCCACATGAGTTGCACCTCAGTTTCCCCATCGGTACGATGGGAATAATAAGTAATAGAAAAGATTAATGAGAAAAATGTATGAAGCACTTAAGATGGTAGATTAAGTATCTTGAGTGTGAGCTGTGATTGCTTTATAATTGCCGTACATGAGCCTGTGTTGAGTGCTGCAGCTCCCTGGCAGGTCTGGGGATTCTGCGTTTCAGTGTGCACACATTCCGGTCCTGGGTGCCTTCCCTTTAGCTCTACTGTTGACTCCTCTATTAGATGTACAGAAAGATTACACACCCAGGATGTTTTCTTGAGAAGAAATTCCTTTAGACTTTTTAATTTTTTAAATTTAAAAAAGATACCAGGTTGGAGAATTTTGGAAACAGTGCTTGGGCACTTAGTTTAGAAACCCAATTTTCCATATTATAGAAGCTCAAAATGTCAGAGCATGAAGAGCCCTAAGAAGGAACTCCAAAAGGTATTGACACTACTGTACCTTTTGAATGTGGAGGTCCCCTCAGTGTGTTAATGAGTTTGTTAATCTCTTATTTTATGTGGGGAGCGGACAGAATATAGTGGCTCAAATTTCGTCACATTACCTGGTTCCAAGGCTAACTCCATGGAATTATGAGCAAGTGTGTAACCTCGCTCATTTAAAACATGCCTCATTTAAAAAGTGAAGATAATAATACATTCCTCCTACAAGGTTCTGACAACTACAGTGGGTTTCATGAATGTAAATCACACAGCAAAGTGCCTGGCACATAGTAAACATACACAATTAGCATTAGTGGGGGCAGATATTTACTGAGTACAGTCCGGAGACCTTTGTTAAGCAGGCTGTTTTCATGTGCCCCACCCTGGACTCTGAGCCAAGCACTCAGACACTTGCCCTTCCCATTTCAACTGGGTTATCAATTATTCAGAGGCTGCAAGGGTTACTGCTGTTTCCTTGTTTTTCCTTTGGAAACCAGGACTCACAGAAACTGAGAGCATTACTCAAAGCATGTAAGGGGGTAGAGGATTCCAAATGCGGACTGTCAGACTCCCAAGCTTTTCATAGCACCACGTCGCCTTCTTGAAAAGTTGTTTGCCCTGATATTTGTAACTTGCTTAGTCCAGAAAGCAGAAACCCCCAATCTCAACCAAGGAAAATAGAGATTGGGTTGTAGTCATATGTGATTGCCCTTCCTGGGTTCTAAGAAAAGCCTCTGGCCACGGGGAGAGGATGCCCAGATTCTGGGTACCAGATCACATAGGTAGGTGGCAGTAGTTCTGCAGTGAGCGAGGAGTGACAGATGCCTTGTTATCTTGATGCAGTAGGGCTTAAGAACATTTCTATTCCTTGTGTTTATTATACACTCAAAAGGTAATTTGGAAAAAATCTACCATGAAGATTTTTCTCTGATCACAAAAGTATTAGATATTTACTGTTGAAATTCGAAAATATAGAAAAGCACCGAGAAGAAAAAAAATCCTAAATATCACCATTTACATTTTAGAATATAGTTTTCCAAATGTATACATGATAACAACACATATACATGCACAGTTTATATCAAAAATAGCATTTAACAGCCTGCTTTTTACACAAACGCATCATAAATACCTGTGTCATTAACTTCTACACCATGGCTTCTTACAACCATGAGTCAAATTTTTGACCTCTATATAGGACCTTAACACAATCTCAACTGAGAGGCAGGGATCTCTGCAAACAAGCAATATAATACTGGCTTTTCTATCACATCGATGTCTCCCATCGTAAACTTTAAAAAAAATGAAATGTCAAAAAAAGAAATGAAATGTCAGTTAACAAATTCCACCTGGACCAGAGTTAGCCTGTCTTTTCACCATCATAATCAAGAGTGTCTGGCCCACACCTCTTTGTAGCTGGCTGTCTGCAACTCTGTTGAATGAGGGCATCAATGCAGTTTTGGCTAATGGGCATGGATTTTATTGAACTTCATAGGACAAATATGCAGACACACACACACACACACACACACACACACACACACACCTTCCATAATGGCAAGGGAGAGTTCTTGGAATCAAGACTCAGCCCATAATCACATCTGCAAGCTCTGCCTCAGCTTATTTCCTGTCACTTTCCTACCACAGATGTGGGGGATATAAGCTATCTCATTTGAAATGATCTTCTTTGGCTAGACCTCTGTATCCCTTTAGATATTTGGTGATGTGCTGGAGAAGGAAGTGGAATCCCTTCCTTCTAGAATCACATATGGGTGTTTCCCATTATAGTTCACAAAACCTCCCTAGAGTTCTCACAGTCGAGGTTGTACTAATCACTTGCTAGCAGAGAATGTTACCAAAGCTGGAGAATGGAGATAAGTGTCACCTGCTCCCCCATCTTTAACTAAATTTAGGTGTTTCCCTTGGGATGCTGTGTTATGTGGAGCAAGTGTTTGGGAATTTAGCCTCTTCGGAGAGGAGCCTCTAGGGCCTACCATGAGGAGAGAGCCCAGACCCTTGTGTCTACCCACCCTCTGCCTTCTGGCCCTTAACTGGAAGCCAGAGAGGGCACACAGCCCCCTGTCTCTCTCTGCTCTCTGGCTTTTCTCTTCACACCACTCTAGTCTTTGGACATGGGTGCCCAATCAGTGTCCTCCTGAGTTCTGAGACCAAATTCCTGCTGGCAGCAGAATTTCCTGGGGGTCCACTTTTCCCTCCTATGTCCCCATGACCGCTCTTCAGTTTCCAGCAGTTCAGTTTGACCTGGATTATCACATCTGATAAACAGCCACCATATTGTCAGCCTGGCAGGCTGTAGATTCTTACATTCAGAAAGGCTCCAATTCATCACACACTGTTCCCAGTAAAATATAGGCAATCAGCTCATACTAAATCATGACAAATTGTTCTTCCACAGATTCACAGTAGATGCCATCACACAAAGCAGGGTTCTAGTTTCCATGTGTTTTTTACTCATGTTTATCATTCAACTTAACAAATACTTATTGAGAACAACTGTATAGAGGCCCTGGGCTCAGTGTTGCTGAGGGTACTGAGGTTGGTCAGAGAAAATCTTACCCTTCAGGAGTATCTAGTCTGATGAGTGGCTAAAAGCTACATGCAGACATCTGGTAAACTAGATGAAGCATGTCTCTGTTTTGTTTGGGAAGTCAGGAAGAACTGGATCTTTCAGCAGAGAGATGATGGATTGGTGACTCACCTTTGTGCTAATGGTTCTTGCATCTTTGGACTTTTAAGGCAGAGCTGCAGGGCTCTTGTTAAGACAAGACTCTCTAGTCAAAAATAGGCAATTCTAGACAAAGCGTGAACTTAGAACTGGCATTTGCATTCAGTTGTCAGTTGCTCTGTGCGTACATTTTATTTGTATGTTTTCTGAGAAGGACAAATAACCATGAGACACTAACCTTTCTGTAAACTTGCTTTTCAAATCTAGAACCACTTTCTAAATAGTAAATAAATTTGAACTGAGTCAGGAAGAGGACAAGGTTTAGATTCTGCCCACCTCCCTTTTGTTTTTCTGTTGCTGTACCATGTCCTTCTTACATAAAACACATGCTGATGTGTTATTTGCCTCATTCCCTTCTACTAGGTTCTGAGCTCTGGCAAGCAGGTGCTTGGGGACTCTGCCCACTGCCTGGCACATAAGAAGTGTGAATGATGTGGGAAGCTGCACAGGGAAAGCCTGGAATGAGTGGCACAAAGTGGTTTGAAGCAAGGGGTATGGGCTAGTGGGAGTCTTGAATACATGAAGCTTAGGACCTATTTACCTGGGGCATAGCCACATGGGTGGAAAGGGTAAGGAAGAAAGAACATCTTTCCTATAGACACAGCTCGCCTCATTCACAATTTTTCCCAAGGCGTGGAGATTTTTTTCCAGTTATTTTTACCTCTCTTTCCTTTCCCTCCCTCCCTCCCTCCCCTCTTCCCCCCTCTTTCCTCTCCTCCCTTCTTCCCCCCTTTCTTCTCCCCTTCTCAAATCTTTCTTTTTTCAGTGCTCCAGCTTTAATTATGATATTCTCTAAATTATCTGTTCATTCTAGAACAGTGATAATCAACCAGGGCAATTTTGCCACCCCTCCACCAACAAATACACACCAGAGGACAGTTGGCAATGTTTGAAGATGTTTTTGATGCAGTGTGTAGGGGTTGTGCTTTTGGCATTGAGTAGGTAGAGGCCAGGCATGCCTTAGATATCCTGTAATGCACAGGAACCATTCCCCCAATAAAGAATTATCTGGCTCAAATGTCAATAGTGTAAAGATTTTGAGAAACTCTACACTAGAGAATCAGGATATCTAGGATAAAAGACATCATGATTATATTCCAAACCTATTGTCATTATTAGCTAAAATTTCTTTTTTTTTAAACTCTTTTTCTTTTCTATCAGAGATGTTACAAGAAGACATGGTGAAATTAAAAAAAAACAATAACAGTGAATTCCTGGGTAAGGGTAACACACATTGTTATGACTTAATAATTTGGAGTTGTCACAATTTTAGTATGTTGAATTTTTGCCCTGAGAACACAAGAAGAGAAGATTGATCCTTTAATAATACTGAATGTTAATGTCACAGAGCCTAACTTAGAAAATACCCTCCTTTTTTTTTTTTTTTTTAAAACCAACCTGACTTGGACATCAGGGAGAGGAGGTACTTTGTTAGTTTTTAAATAAGACATTTGATATAATTATCATTAAGATTATTCTTTAAATAATTTGAGCCTTTCCCAAGTCTGTTTTCAAGATTTAGAACTAGAAGTCTCCCAAGTCTGATATGATAAGCAGAGTCTCTATTCATGAAAGTAAATCAGAAAATCTTATAAAATTCAGATATGACAAATTTCCATAAGAAAATGACAGTAAGAAATGACCAAAAAGAAACACTCGTTATACCAGACAGAACGCTTAAAAATCTTGAGAATCCAGTGAAGGTGGAGCATCCTCATTGTTCTCATGTCCTTCTAAAAATCACTGGACATAATACAAGAGTCCAGTGTAGGAATACTGAAGGGTGGTAAGAAGAAGGCAAACTGCCTAGGGACCTTAGAACAAGGAATAAGACAGCAGTGAGTTAGCCCCAGTGCCATAATATGATATCCCAAATGCCATGGATACAACAAAAACTCATTTCTCATACAATGAAACAGGAAAGTCACAACGTGAATGAGAAGAGAAAATGAACAGATGCCAACAACAAGACAAATGAGAATGTAGTATAGAGGGGAAATACTTAGACAATTATATTTTGAAAGTGGGGAAGGTAAAAGGACCTAAATGGAAAAAGTTCTCTATGCTTCCCTCAAAGTGATAACATGTCAGTACCAGTAGACTGCAGACTGTGATACTTACAGTAATGTGTTACTTACAGTAATGCAGTAAGTAACACATTACTTACTGCATTAGTTTGGTAGGGCTGCCATTAACAAAGTACCACAGATTGGGTGGCTTAAACAAATTTATTTTCTTAGTTATGGAGGCTAAAAGGCCAAGATCAAGGTGTCTGCAGGTTTGGTTTCTCCTGAGGTCTCCTTCCTTGGTTTACAGATGGCTGTCTTCTCCCTGTGTCTTCATGTGGTCTTCTTTCTGTGCATGTCTGTGTCCTATTCACCTTCTTAGAAGGACACCAGTTATTATGGATAAGGTCAAACCTTAATGACCTCTTTTTAATAACTTAATTACCTCCTTAAAGACCCTATCTCCAACCACAGTCACATTCTGAAGTACAGGGAGTTAGGACTTCAATATATGAATTTTAGGTGGGACATAACTTAGCCCATTACAGTTACATATGCTTATTGTAATATCTAGAGTAACCACAGAGAAAACTATACAGATAATATACCAAAAACCCACTATAAGATAAGCAAGAATTCTTAAAAATACTCAAGAACCCCTAGAGAGATGAGAGAAATAGAAGATTGTGAAACAGAGGAAAAATAAAAACCAGGAAAAACCCCACAAATCACCAATATTAGAAATAAAACAAAGTGTACTACTGTAGATCCTACAGTAATTAAAGGGTTAATAAGATAATACTATAATCAATTTTAAGCTTATAAATTTGACAGTATTCTATGAATTAGCATAAATGAACCATTAAAAAATTTACTGACCAAAAAAACAAAACCACAATGAAATAGAAAAATTGTATATTCTTATAACCATTAAGTAATTAGTAATTAAAAGTTCCCCCAAAGAACTCTTGAGGTCCATATAGTTTTACTAGAGAATTTTGTCAAACAGAGAAGTATGAATAGCAATTTCACACAGCCTCTTCCAGAAAATAGGAAAGGAGGGAACACCCTTCCACTGTTTCTATGAAGCTAGTTGTTATCTGATAGCAAAACCAGATAAAGGCAATGTACTAAACTACAGATTAGATTCTTTTATGAACTTAGATGCAAAGATCTTCAACAAATATTAGCAAACAGAATTAGCAAAGTATAAAAAAATTATACACCATCACCAAGTGAGATTTATACTTGGTATGGAAGGCTGGTTCAACTTACTTTCAGAATCAATCAGTGCAATCCACTAAATCAATGGGCTAAAGAAAAAAATCATGTGATCATATCATTTGATGCATAAAATGTATTTGATAAAACCCAATACCTATTTATGATAAAAACTCAGCAAACTAGGAATAAAGGGAAACTTCTTCAAATTGATATAGAAAGCATCTAAAATATTCAAACAAACAAAACAACCTACAGCTAACATTAGACTTAATGGTGAAAGACTGAAAATCGAAACAAGACAAGGATGTATGCGTTCACAAGTCTTATTCAACATAGTACTGGAGGTTCAGGCCACAGCAATATGGCAAGAATAAGAAATAAAAGGCATACAGATTGGAAAGAGTAAAATAAAAGTCTGTCAGTTTACAGGTAACCTGATTGTCTATGTAAAAATCACAAGGAATCTACAAAATACACCTAGACCTAATGAATTCAGCAAGGTCTTAGGATAAAAGATCTTCACACAAATTTAGTCACATTTGTATATAATAACAAAGAACATGTGGAAGTCAAAATTAAAAACAAAGAGCATGGGCTTCCCTGGTGGCGCAATGGTTGAGAGTCCGCCTGCCAAGGCAGGGGACACAGGTTTGTGCCCCGGTCTGGGAAGATCCCACATGCTGCGGAGTGGCTAGTCCCGTGAGCCATGGCCCCTAAGCCTGCGCATCCAGAGCCTGTGCTCCACAACGGGAGAGGCCACAACAGTGAGAGGCCCGCGTACCGCCAAAAAAAAAAAAAAAAAGCATTTACGATTGCTCCAAAACATGAAATTCTTAGGGATATATCTAACAAAATATGTACAAATTCTATATGCTGAAAATTACAAGATGCTGATGAAAGAGATCAGAGAAGCCCTAAGTAAATAGAAAAATATTTTATTCCTGAATTGTAAAACTCAACGAAATAAAGATGTCACTTTTCTCCTACTTGATCCATTTAATGTAATTCCTATCAAAATAGTATCAAGGTTTTGGTGAATATAAGCAGGCTTATTTAAAATTTATATGGAATGGTATAGGACCAAAAATAGCTAGAACAATTTTGAAAAAGAAGAATAAATTTGGAGGAATTAGTCTATCTGATTTCAGGACTTTTCATATAGCTATACTAATAAAGAAAATGTAGTCTGGTAGAGGAATAGACAGATAACTTAGTGAAACAGTATGGAGAATCCAGAAATAGACCCACACAATTATGTTCAACTGATTTGTGACAGGCAAACAAACAAAAAATCAAAAAACCCACAAAAAGTTCAATGTTCACTTCATACTTTATGAGAAAAACTAACTCAAAATAAAATGTAAAACTATAAGTTTTATTTTTTAAATGGAGAAATTCTGAGGATCTGGGGCTAGTAAAAATAATTTTTAGACTTGATCCAGATTCATAAAAAGAAAAACCAATAAGCTGACCTCATTACAATTAAGACCCTGCCAAAGACCTTTTAAAGAGGATGAAATGACAACTTACAGATTGAGAGAAAATATTTGCAAACTACATACCCAACAAAACACTGATATCTAGAACTTATAAAGGAATCTCAAAACTTAACTGTAAAAAATGAACCAACCAGACAAACCAATTAGAATACAGGCAAAAAGCATGAAGAGACATTTCACCAAAGAAGATAAACAGATGGCAAATAAAAGATGTTTAACATTGTTAGTCATTAGAAAAATACAAATTAAAACCACAAAAAGGTATCACTGCAGACCTATCAGAATGACAAAAATGAAAGACTAGTGATAATACCAAATGCTGGCATTTGGAGCTGGGATGTGGAGAAATCAGAACACTTATATGTTTCTGGTAAGAATGCAAAATGGAACAGTTACCTGGGAAAATAGTTTGGCCGTTTCTTACAAAGCTCAGCATGTGTTTATAATCTAACCCATTGCATTCTTGGACATTTGTCCCTAAGAGATGAAAACTCATGTCTGCACAAGAGCATGTACAAACCTGTTCATAGCAGGTTTATTTTGTAATTCCAAATAACAATTGTAGTTGTAATTCCAAATCTGGAAATAGCCAAATCTTTTTCAGTTGACAAGAATGGTTAAACAACCTGTGATACATTCTACCATGGAATACTCCTCAGCTATGAAAAGGAAGGAACTATTGATACACAGAATAATTTGGATGGTTCTCAAGGGAATGATTCTGAATGAAAAATAAGCTACTCAGAAGATTATATACTTTGATTGCATTTATATAACATTGAAATGATGAAATTACAGCAACAGAGACCAGTTTAGTGACTGCCAGGTGTTGGGGGCAAAAGAAAGATGATTATATAAAAGAGTTGCATGAGAGATTCTTGTAATGGAGCAGCTCTGTCTTTACTGTGATGGAGGTGACATGAATCCACACATGATACAATAGCATAGAACTAAATTCACACACATACACACAATGAGTGCAGGCAAACTGGTAAAGTCAATGAATAAAGTAAAGTCAATGAATCCTGATTGTGAATTTGTAATCTAGTTTTGCAAGATGTTACCGTTGGGGAAAACCAGGTGAAGGGTACATGGTACTGTCTGCATTACTTCTTAAAACTGAATGTGAACCTACAACAATGATCTCAAAAAGAAAGTTAAAACGCCTATCAGAGAGAGCATGCTTTTTGCATGTATGTATCTGGATATGTTAAGAACAATTTGAACATAATTGTATCTAGTGAAGACTTTGGAGCGTCCATGAATTCTGGTCTTAGGGAGGCTCTTCACAGCAGGTACGACTGAGTATGTAATTTGAGAACCCACAGAGCCTTGCTGCAGGCCATTCAAGTGTGAACAAGGCCTCCTGGTGTCAGAGCTCTTCAAAAGTGGGTCTACCTCCTGGTCTCGGCTTAGCAAGGGCCATATGTCCAGTTAAATACGTTGGCTGCTGTCAATATTCTAAGCTCATAGAGCCAGTTAATTCATTTTAATCTTAAAAATATAAAATCCTGAAAACTGCCATTTTCCACACAGTTTTGGAAATGAAAGTCTTTGTGTTTTATTATGACTTGCCTGTTTATTCCTTGGTCTGGTTATTTGAGGATTTTGGAATAACTAATCAGAAGTTCCACCGAGGAGTTAGAAGCTCAAACTTGGCTCTAAAAATTGATTTGAAGGCATATTCCTTCCCCTGGTAAGTTATCAGATAAATGGCCTGGCTCCAAAATAATAATAATAATGATAATAATAATAATAGGCTTTCTAGGAGAGGGGATTTCACATGGTGGGGAGCATTGTTATTCAAAAAGTCTTTTGGTCAATTTATGGAATCTTTGGCTGAAGACAGTTCTATGGTCATACAACCATGAACAAGTTTTTTTCTGTAATATGTGCTTCAGGGATGTGATGTTATGAATTAAATCACAGAATTGCCCCCACACTAACTAATGAGCTCACTTCTCCCAATAAAAGTGCTGACAGGGAATACATTTTAATGTTCAAATTTAGTTTGTGTGTTTGCTAATATCTGATTTCTCAACATAAATATGTGATCTGGGTGTGTGTTTGTATTTTTTCTTCCACAGTCCTCCCAAGGGTACTACCTATATTAAAAATTAACCATGTGTCAAATATTGAAAATCTCAGGAAGAACAAGTAAAACTGCCACTGATAGAAATGCTGCAGCACGATTTCTAGCTAATATTTCCTATAATTATTTTTCGATTATTATTCTTTCAAAAGTTAAAAACCTTGATTGTGCCAAGCATTCAGATTGGTGAATTATGAAATAAGTATTAGTCACTGGACAAGAAAAACACTCTTGTGTTTCTTCTGTACTCTCCCACACTCACACCATTTCTGACACCAGATGTGGGGACTTTTCCCACACTAAACAATTCTGTGACACCAGCTGAGTGTCCTGCAGTTTAACTCAATCCTGACTGCCTGGAGAGAGCTTCAGATCCCACAGCTGAAGGGCTCAGTCCCACAAGACAGTCCCCACCTCAGATGCCAATCTCAAGTCCCAGGTTGTCACCTGTACTTCTGACCAATCAGCTAGAAACAGGGGTCCCCATGACCCCTTTTGGGCTGGATAATTTGCTAGGTTAGCTCACATAACTCAGGGAAACACTTATGTTTACTGGCTCATTATATAATAAGGCTACCATAAAGGATATGGATGAACAGCCAGATAAAAAGATACATAGGGTGAGGTCTGGAAGGGTCCCAACCGTGGCAGCTTCTGTCCCCATGGAGTTGGGGTGTATCGCCCTTCTGGAACAGGGATATGTTCCCCCACTTGGAAGCTCTCCGAGCCCCATACTAATGGGATTCTTCTGGAGGCTTCATCATACAAGCATAATTGGTGATTAACTCCATTTCCACTCATTTCTCCTTCCTGGAGGATGGGGTGGGGGCTGTGCCTGAAAATTCTAATATTCTAGTCATGGCTTCGCCTTTCTGGTGACCAGCACTCATCCTGAATCTGTCAGGTGCCGACCAAGAGTTGCCTCAGTAGTACAAAAGACACTGTTATCATCCAGGAAATTCCAAGGGATTTAGGAGCTCTGTGTGAGGAAGTCGGGTCAAAGATCAAATATTAGAACAAAAGATGTTCCTAATGCTCTTATCCCTTAGGAAATTACAAGGTTTTAGCAGCTTTGTTCCAGGAACCGGGGACAGAGACCAATATATATATATATATATTTTATTATTTCATAGTCATATTCATAATCTTTCTCACCTTGAAATGAATGTGGAGGATTTAATAGGTGTTTGTGTGCTGTCTTCATCATACAGTGATATCCTCAGTGACACCTCACAACGAGTCTCAGGAGATTCCAGGCCTCCTGGAGTCCTTGCCTCTTCTCTGGCATATCAGTCTATACACATTTGTCTGCACTGAAAAGCCACTCCTTGGAACTGATCCCCTTTCCTTCAGGTGTTAATAAAGTCACATTAGCTCGGTTTAATGCTTAAAAGTTAACTCCTTTGCTGCCAAAGATCTCCACTCAGACATAGTTAATGTGGGAGCTCCTGCCCCCGCTGGGTGGCTCACAGCAGGGCCCACTAGGATGAGACAGGGATGCCCTGCAGGGGAGGGAATCAGAAGAAACAGACCAGTATTTATAAACACCAAAGTATGGGCAGGGAGCCCAGAGAAGAGAAAGGCAAAAGGAATTGCTTCCCCTTTCCCTTTAAGTCTTTATTCATTCCCTCTTGTAAATTACAAAAGTTTTACATATCCATTGTAACAAGCATACAGTACAACAATGTGTTAAAAACAGTTAACTCTCCTTTCTGTTCTCTGTTCTTTCCCACCTACCTGAACTGACCAACATCAATAGCATGGGGTATGTCTGCCCACAGTTTTCTCCTGGCTTCTATAAAAGCATTCAAATATAGAATATATGCCTTTTAAATGACTGCCTTTTAAATGATCCTTTGACATAGCTGCCTTTCATGGTTAAGGCTTTCTTTAATGGTTAGTGAGGAAATAAATAAGCACTTGTTTTCATGAACAAAAGACTAGCTCAGCCAGAACCCTATGGAACTGTGCAGCTCAGTTTGTGTAAATTACCAAGTTAAAGCAGTTACACTGTAATATACATGCATATAGCAGTCACAGGGAATGAACATCCCTTGCCTTATTGTGTTTGGGAAAGGAAAAATCCGACTAATGAAATGTGAAGTTACATGAAAAATAACCCTTGTTAACTACTATTTGTAGAATGTTCAGCTATTCTACTTCAAAACAATGATTTCAGTAATTTTCTCTCTATTATATATTTTCTAACTTTTTGCGCATGGTACTTGACTGAATCATATGTATAAGCAAAGATAGACTAATTCAAACTGGCTGAGTGCTCTTGCTTTCCAGAGGCTTTTGTAGGGTCACGAGCATGGCCCACTAATAGCCAAGATGTCCTGGCTTTTGAGTTTGAATGTGGGTGCTTCTTACTCAGTCTTAGTGGGACGTGAATTTTGAGAGTATTTTAATGTTTGCCAGCTGGCTTGTTTGTTGTAGTTTTGTTTATGGGTTGTATTAAACCTTTTCTGTCACTTACAAATTTACTCACTGAGAAACACTGAGGGCTACCCAGACAGCTGGTGCTGTTTTATGCATTTGTTATACAGACACCAGTTAGGCATGACTTATGTTTCCTGTGAGATGTTAAACTAGCCTCAGTGGGCATTTTGCCATAGCTTTTTTCTCATAACTGGGTTAGTCTGCCTGGATAGGAAGAAGAGCCCAGGTGCTCTCCATCTCCTCATTTGAATAGGAAATGGAAAATGTAATATACTGAAATACAAGTAACTAGGATCATAAAGAGAAAATCATTGTAACAAATTGCATCATTTCTTGCCAATGCTATCTATGTGTAAGTATAAATTTATAAAATTTAAAAGCAGAATTAGGGGAATCAGAGGAAACAAATAGAAAATTTAATATTAAATGACAGACTTATGCTCTAATATATCAATAATGATCTTAAAATGTAAACAGTCATGATAAATGGAATATTTATAAATGGAATGGAATATTTATATATGGAATATTTCCTGCCATATCAGTAAACAAAGAATGCACAGTCATCAACGATTGCAGCCCTCCAACATGAGGTGATCCAGTGAGCCCTGAGGAAACTCAGGACTGAAAAGTATACCTGCCATCTAGCAGCCAACAGACTGCAGCCACTCCCTGCGGTGAGCCCTGAGGAAACTCAGGATGTGAAAACACAGTATACTGGCCCCAGAGAGCTGAGGTGCAGATCAAAGGAATGATTTCAGTGAGCCCAGTCTCTTGCATCTTCCCATAGTAAAGGACTAAACTCCGTAACTTGATATGTCTGGTTTTCTTTAAATAACAATAATCCATTGACATCCCAACTACCTGCCCTTTATACAAAACCCTGTGTATCCTGGCTTCCCCCCTCACCTCCTCTGAGCAGTTTCTCAGAGCTATCTGAAACACTGTCTCCTGGGCTGCAGTCCTCATTTTGCCCCAAATAAAACGTAACTCACAACTCTCACGTTGTGCATTTTTTTTTAAGTCAACAGTTAAAATACACTAATTAAAAGACAGATAGGCAGAGTAGATTAAAAAAATTTTAATGTAAATGATTCAACTATATGCTGCTTAAAAGAAGTTCACTTCAAATTCAACAATATAGGTAGGTTGAAAGTAAAAGAATGGAAAATTTGTACCATGCAAATGTTAAATTAAAATTTTAAAAGTAGGAGAGATATGTTAATATCTGATGAAGTAGAATTCAGAACAAAGAAAACTACTAGAGATAAAGAGGGACTTTACATAATGATAAAAGGATCAATCCACCAGGAAGATATAATGATCCTAAATGTGTGCATCAGTCAATAGAGCTTCTAAATACATGAAGCAAAAACGTACAAAGTTGAAAGAAGAAATATATAAATCCACAGTTATACTTGGGAAGTATGCAAGAGGTCCAATCAGCAAAATCAAGCAATAGGGTCTAATTGACATGTATTGAACACTCCACCAACAAGAGCAGAATACATATTTTTTTTCAAGTACTCATAAAACATTTGCCAAGAGAGATGATTTATGCAAACCTCAACAAGTTTAAGAGAATTTAAATCATACAGAGTTTGTTCTGTGACCATAAGGCAAACTAGAAATCAATAACAGAAAGACAACAAGAAAATCTCTAAGCAAATGGAAATGAACAACACACTTCTAAATAATCTATGCATCAAAAAATTTGAAAACTTTCAAAATAAAAAATATATATAAACTGAATAAAAATAAAAACATATCAAAATATGTGGGATAAAGCTAAAGCAGTGCTGAGAGGTAAATTCATAGGAAGAAATATATTAGAAATGAGGGTAGATTTCAAATCAGTAATTTAAAAAAATTTTCATTGAAGTATTTACAATACTTTACAATTTACAAGATTTACAATATTGTGTTTAATTTCTGCTGTATAGCAAAGTGACTCAATTATACATATATATATATTCTTTTCATATTCTTTGCCATTATGGTTTATTCCAGGATACTGAATATAGTTCCCTATGCTATACAGTAGGACCTTGTTGTTTATCTCAAATCTGTAATTTAAATTCCTACTACAAGAAATTTAAAAAGGAAAAGCAAAATAAACCCAAAGCAAAATAAACCCAAAGCAAACAGAAGGAAGGCAAGACAAGACAATGCAGACAATGATAAGATCAGAAATCATTTCAAGGTGAAATTGGAAAACAATGGAGAAAATCAGTAAAAGAAAAATTGTTTTTTCAAAAAAGGCAATAAAATTGATAAGCAAAACTGACAAAAATAAAAAGAGAAATGAGGGCTTCCCTGGTGGCGCAGTGGTTGGGAGTCCACCTGCCGATGCAGGGGACACAGGTTCGTGCCCCAGCCCGGGAGGATGCCGCGGAGTGGCTGGGCCCGTGAGCCATGGCCGCTGAGCCTGTGGCACGTTCGGAGCCTGTGCTCCGCAACGGGAGAGGCCACAACAGTGAGAGGCCCATGTACCAAAAAAAAAAAGAGAGAGAGAAATGATGCAAATCACCATTATTAGGACTGAGATTAGAGATAGCACCACAAATCCTGCAGCTATTAAATAGGTAATAAGGAAGTATTGTGAACAACTTTATGCTCATAATTTCAACAACTTTAAGAAATGGACTAATTCCTCGAAAACTACAAACTACCAAAGCTCAACCAGGATTAAAAAGGCAATCTGAATATCCCTACACTACTATAGAAATTGAATTTGTAATTATAAAGTTCCCCCAAAAGAAATCTCCTGGCACAGATGGTTTCTTTGGATGACTTCATACAGTCTCTTCAACTTTATATAATATCTTCTACAAAATAGTAGTAGGGTCATATTATCTCCAATTTTTATGCCATTTAAAACAAATAAGTTTTTAGAATAGTTTTAGATTTACAGGAAAGTCATGAAGATAGCACAGTGAGTTCTCATATATCCTGCACCTAGTTTCCACTTTTGATAACATCTTACACCCACATGGTACGTTTGTCACAAGTGGTGAGACAGTACTGATACATACCATTGGCTGAAGCCCATACTTCTTTTTAATTCCCTATAGAATATATAAAACAGTGAGTTCTATGTCATTTCCCTGTTAGGATATCACAAAATATTTAGTTGTCATGTCTCCATTGTGGGGTTTTGTTGTTATTTGTTTGCTTATCTGTTTATTTTTTGTGCTTTCTTACTTTCTGGCACTGCAGGATTCTCCAGGTTCATCCTGTATATTCCCTCCCTAGTCCTGGAATCAGCTGTCTTCCAGAGTCTCTGTCTTGTAGCTGTTTAAGCTGTAACCCAGTTATACTGGAGCTTCCTTGGTGTGGTAGGTGTATGTGAGGTGGTGGGGGACATTCTATACTTTTCTATATTAGTCTCAAACTTTTAGTGGACCTTTGTCTCAGGGCTGTGGGCTTCACGAGTGTTGCTGTCCATACTCCAGTGGTTAGAGTTTCTTTCTACACCATTTCCCCCATCTGGGATCAAGTTTCAGAATTTTGCCCTTGCAAAGTCATTTCCCCTGGAGAGTAGGCCTTTGTTATTGAGAAGGTTCTGTGAATGTTTCACAATAATTTCTCTCCCCCTTCTCCTACCAGGACCATGATGGGATCTAGTCTGGATCTTCACCATGAGAATATAAGGATTCTCATTATCAGTTCTAATATGTGTGTGTGTGTGTGTGTGTGTGTGTGTGTGTGTGTATGTGTGTGGTTCCATACCAAGAAGCAATTTTATGACACTGACTAGGTGTCCTACAATTCAACTCAATTCTGACACTATCTGCCTGGAGATGATAGCGTCAGATGCCACAGGATAAGGTTTCAGTCCCACAAGACTGCCCGACCCCCCACTTCAAACATCAATTGAAAGTTCAGTTTGTCATCTGTGCTTCTGACCAACTGGCTATAGATCAGAGATTCCAAGGATCCCCTTCTTGTGTTTGATTGACTAGCTTGAGTGGCTTACAAGAACTCAGGGAAACATTTTACTTATTAGATTACCAGTTTATATAAAAGGATATAACTCAGGAATAGCCATATGGTATTTGTCTTTCTCTCTCTGACTTACTTTGCTTAGTATTGTAACCTCTAGGTCCATCCATGTAGCTGCAAATGGCATTATTTCATTCTTATTTTTATGGCTGAGTAATATTCCATTGTATATGTGTACCACATCTCCTTTATACATTCATCTGTTGATGGACATTTAGGTTGTTTCCATGTTTTGGCTATTGTAAATAGTGATGCTATGAACATTGGGATGCATGTATCTTTTCGAATTAGAGTTTTGTCCAGATATATGCCCAGGAGTGGGATTGCTGGATCATATGGCAACTCTTTTTTTAGTTTTTTGAGGAAACCTAATATTGTTTTCCATAATGGCTGCAGCAATTTACATTCCCACCAGCAGTGTAGGAGGGTTCCTTTTTCTCCACACCCTCTCCAGCATTTTTTATTTGTAGACATTTTAATGATGGCCATTCTGACTGGTGTGCAGTAGTACCTCACTGTACGTTTGATTTGCATTTCTGTAATAATTAACAATGTTGAGCCTATTTTCATGTGCCTGTGGGCCATCTGTATGTCTTCTTTGGAGAAATGTCTATTTAGGTCTTCTGCCCATTTGATTAGGTTGTTTGTTTTTTGTTATTAAGTTGGGTGAGCTGTTTGCATATTTTGGAAATTAATCCTCTCTTGGTCACATCATTTGCAAATATTTTCTTCCAGTCTTTAGGTTGTCTTTGTTTCCTTTGCTGTGCAAAGATCTTATAAGTTTGATTAGGTCAAATGGGATTAGGTCCCATTTGTTTATTTTTGCTTTTATATCTATTGCCTTGGTAGACTGACCTAAGAATGCATTGATATGATTTATGTCAGATAATGTTTTGCCTATGTTCTTTCTCTTCTAGGAGTTTTATGGTATCATGTCTTTTTTTAAGTCTTTAAGGCATTTTGAGTTTATTTTTGTGTATGGTATGAGGGAATGTTCTAACTTCATGGATTTACTTGTGGCTGTCCAGCTTTCCCAACACCACTTGCTGAAGAGACTGTCTTTTCTCCATTGTTTATTCTTGCCTTCATTGTCGAAGATTAATTGATCATAGGTGTGTGGGTTTGTTTCTGGGCTCTCTATACTGATGAACAGCCAGATAGAAGAGATGCACAGTGAGAGGTGTGGGAAAGGCATATGGCTTCCCTGCCTTCTCTGGGCATGCCACTCTTCCTGCATCTCCACATGTTCACCAACCTGGAAGCTCTGCAAACACCAGCCTTTTGGATTTTTATGGGGGTTGCATTACTTAGTCATGATTGATTAAATTACAGACCATTAGCAATTGATTCAACCCCCAGCCCTTCTCACATCCCCAGAGATCTGAGGTCAGGGTATGTGAGACTGAAAGTTCCAACCCTCTAGTCACATGGTTGGTTCTCCTTGCAACCAGGCCCCATCCTTCAGTGTGGTTCAAAATTTACCTCATTCACATAACAAAAGACTATTTTGTTGCTCTCCAACAAGGGTTCCCAGAGTTTTAGGAGCTCTGTGCCAGAAATGGGGATGAAGACCAAATATACATTTCGTATTATAAATAACAATATCACAGAATCTGGGAGGGGGGGTTCCTAAAAGTAAATCCAGGAGAGCATTGGGGTGTTGCTTATGCTGGGCCCACAGGGTTTTCTGACTGTCATGCTGGTCTTCACTCAGCCTCCAGTGAATCAGCATTTCATTGTTCCTATTATTTTATGGCTCCTGTGACTTCTGCCCCAAGCAAGAAGATCTCCATTGCTTATCTCTCAAAATGTGCCCATTTTCCAGTGGCAGTTTGATCTATGACTTTAGTTCTTTGATGGTTCCAAGAAAGATTGTTGATTTTTAGTTTGTCTAGCTTATTCTTGTCATAAAGCAGAAGTGACAACTTCCAAGCTCTCTGTAGGAACTGAATCCATATGTCCTATTAAAAAAAAAATCCCATTTCAACTTCTACCTACATTTTCTTATGTCATTAAATGTTTTTAGAAAACACAATTTTGTGTTGTTTTCATTTCCATTGTATGGACGTGCTCCTAATTAGTCAACTAATACCTTATTAGTAATTATATAAAATTAGTTAAATAGTTTGCTGGTTCATAGCACTGTGATTTATTTCAGGGCTTTTTTCATTTATTGTACTTTAGTTACAGTCAGTAATCCTTTCCGATGTGGAAACTCTGCCCTGAAGGTCCATGAATAAAGTCTTGAAATATTTCTTCACTAATTTCCTCTAATACATATTCTCTTGTTCTAATTTTTAGAATTCCTTCAGTTCAGATGACTTCTGGAGGGATCCTCTGCTATTTTGCATATACTTTCTCTATTGTTTTTTATTTTTTTGTTTTTCTAATCTTTGGTCACAGATTTCCTCAACTTTATCTTGTATTCCTTCTATTTGGAATGCATTATTTTTTTCAAAGAGCTCTTTTTGTTTTGTGAATGTCTTTCTTAGTCTCCTGGATGCAATACTTTATCTCTCTGAGGTTATTAATAACAGTATATTTTATGCAATTTCTCTGTGCATTGTTTCTGCTTCCTCCAAGTTCCTTTTTTTAAAATTAATGTACACTGATAATTTGAGTTTACAAAATTTTTCTATAATAACCTTGTAATGTAGGCGATCAGTCATTATTTTCCTTGTTTTCCAAATGAAAAAATTAATGTTCAGGTTTTATAACTATTATCCCTGTAAAATAAATAGTATCATTGATCAAACCCAAGTGTTTTGATTCCTAGCTTCATCTCTTTCTACAATACTACATGACATGTCTATTTTGAGAAGCTATAGAATGCTCCCCTGCATAAGCCATGTTTTTTTTAAAGTAGTTGCTGCTTGAATCTATAGGTAATAATTTTTACTTGTCCCAAATTTGCTTTAGTATTTCATTTTATTTCTAAGTGAAACTGCCTATAACCATTGACATAGGTCCTCACTTCAAAGTCATAGTTGTTCTTGCCTAGATTGCATACCTCCCCACCCTCTTTTCCCCATACATCTGAACAATCTACAGATTGCTGTGGATGCTTCTTGCAGAGGTTTCAGAAAAATCTGAAGATGTGATTCAGGGAAATAGGAAGATAACCGCTGATTCAACATTAAACACAAAAACTATATTGAACGCTTAATCTCTTTTTGATGATTCAGAAGGTAGAGTCATTCTGCAGTTGGAAATGCACGTGGTGTTTTGGATGCTTTGAGATGACAGTGACAGGTACCTTAGAAATATTTAGACAGATGTTTGGGATTGTAGGGCCATACCAGCAGACAGTCACAGAAGGTGGGAGTGTCTAGAAATCAGGCATTGGTCTAGGATCAGTGGCAAGAACAGTCTGTTTATAACCTGGAACCATGCCACCGTTTGGATAGGAATAAAGTTCCCTCGGGCAGCTCCAACTGACAGGAAAAGGACTTCACCATTCAGGAAGGCTCAAGAGGGAAGTTGTTATTTTAAAATCTAAAAGCAGCTCGCCTTGTCCTTCTTTCTATGCACAATATAAGGACCTGACCCCTTCTTTTGGATGTCTCATATGGCAGCTTGTTTTTTAAGGGCCAAATAGGAGAAGAAGGGAAAGGGTCCCAGTGGAAATATGGCTGTATGGACACTTGTGCCTCTGGACCAAGAAAAGAATAACAGGACCTGAGCCAAGAGGGTTCAGAATTAAAGCTAAGGAAGACTTTCTTAATGACAAGATTTGGAAATTATGGGTAGTTGAGGGGAATTACATAGATTCCCTCTCTGATGAGGTTTCAACATGGAACAGGTTCTGTTGTCTAGGATATTAGTATAAACAAGATGGCTTTAGGATTCTTTCTATAATTTTGACTTTATCTAAGAGATCCACAGATTGCAGTTAATTCTTTATAGAGAGTGATGCCCCAAATACTGCTGTCTTGTTGTGTTATAATATTGTTTCTATTTTATTGTAAAATTTATTTATTGTACATATTTATTGTAAAAACTGCAAACAAGACAGAAAAGTACAAGAGCAGAAAATCTCTCCTAAAATCTCACCATCCAGAGCTAACTGTTGTATTCTTCAGAACTCTTTTCTAGATACTGGCTTAGGGGAACTTTTTGGCTTAGGTAACTGATAAGTCCGAGGGTATTCCTAGCTTCAGGCATGGCTGAGTCCCAGTGTTCAGATTATGCTTTAAAGAATCTCTGTCTCTTCTGTGTGAGCTTCATTCTCTGGACCCCACCAGGTCCAGGGCCCAATGGTCTTTACCACCTTCTGTCTCAGGAGGATAAACCACCTTTTTCGATAGTTTCAGTAAAAGTCCTGTTATTGGGGGCGGGTTGTGCATTCAGAGAGGGACATGAGGCACCAGCAACCCCAAATGAACCATGTGAATTGATGAATTGAAGAGAAAAGGGGAAAGGAGACGCTTCCTATAGATCAATTGGACATTTGTTTCCAAATGAAGAAGAAAAGCACCACACAAAGTTAATATGTTGTATGATTCATCAATTTCTGCTTTTTTATAGGCCAAATGCAGTGCTAATCCAGGAGACCAGAAATAGGCCACCAGCAGGTTGTTGTGAGTAGGCACTAAGTTGGGATTGATTCTTCCCTTGAAGGTTCTTTTTTTTATTATTATTATTGAAGAGAACAGAATATCCAGAGGAGGAGAGGGCAAATTAGTTTCAGCTCATCTTCACCTGCTGAAACCTGGATGTTAGCTGGCATTCTATTCATGCGTTTCCAAGTTTCTTTTTTATTCCTGTTTGTTTTGATTTCTGTGCTTTACATTAATTAATTAATTATCTTTAAATTGAAGTTTAGCTGATTTACAGTACTGTATTAGTTTCAGGTATACAACATAGTGATTCAATATTTTATAGATTAGGGACTGCCGTGGTGGTGCAGTGGTTAAGAATCTGCCTGCCAGTGCAAGGGACACGGATTCGATCCCTGGTCCAGGAAGATCCTACATGCTGCAGAGCAACTAAGCCTGTGCTCCACAGCTACTGAGCCTGTGCTCTGGAGCCCGCGACCCACAACTACTGAGCTTGCACACCACAACTACTGAAGCCCACGTGCCCTAGAGCCTGCTCACCGCAACTACTGAGCCCACGCACCACAACTACTGAATCCCATGCCCCCTAGAGCCTGCACACCGCAACTACTGAGCCCACACACCACAACTACTGAAGCCCGCGTGCTCTAGGGCCCGCATGCCTCAACTACTGAGCCCATGTGCTGCAACTACTGAAGCCCGCATGCCTAGAGCCCCTGCTCTGCAACAAGAGAATCCACCACAATGAGAAGTCCATGCACCACAGCAAAGAGTAGCCCCCACTCGCCACAACTAGAGAAAGCCCACGTGCAGCAGTGAAAACCCAAAGCAGCAAAAAAAAAAAAAAAAAAAAAAAAATATATATATATATATATATATATATATATTTATTTATTTATTATTATTTTTCTTTTGCGGTATGTGGGCCTCTCACTGTTGTGGCCTCTCCCACTGCAGAGCACAGGCTCCGGACTCACAGGCCCAGCGGCCATGGCTCACGGGCCCAGCCGCTCCGCGGCATGTGGGATCCTCCCAGACCGGGGCACAAACCCGCCTCCCCTGCATGGGCAGGCGGACTCCCAACCACTGCGCCACCAGGGAAGCCCTATATATATTTATTTTATAGATTATACTCCATTTAAAGTTATTATAAAATAATGGCTATATTCTCTGTGCTGTACAATATACACTTGTAGCTTATTTATTTTATACATAGTAGTTTGTATCTTTTAATCCCCTACCCCTGGTTTACCATTCCCACCTTCTGTCTCCCCACTGCTAATCACTAGTTTGTTCTCTATAGCTGTGAGTCTGATTTTGTTTTTATATAGTCATTCATTTTTTATATTTAATATTTCACATATGAGTGATAACATACAGTATTTGTCTTTCTCTGTCTGACTTATTTCACTAAGCATAATACCCTCCAAGTCCATCCATGTTATTGCAAATGGCAGAATTTCATTCTTTTGTATGGCTGAGTAATATTCCATTGTATAGCTGAGGAATATTCCATTCCATTCCATACACCACATCTTCTTTTTAATTGAAACATAGTTAATTTACAATGTTATGTTAGTTTCAAGTGTATAGCAAAATGATTCAGTTATACATACATATATATATATATATTCTTTTTCAGATTCTTTTCCATCATATAGGTTATTACAAGACACTGAATGTAGTTCCCTGTGCTGTACAGTAGGTCCTTGTTTTTATCTGTTTTATGTACAGTGATATGTATCTGTTAAAAACAAATTCCTAATTTATTCCTGACCCCCTTTCCCCTTTGGTAACCGTAAGTTTGTTTTCTTTGTCTTTGAATCTGTTTCTGTTTTGTAAATAAGTTCATTTGTATCATTTCTATAGATTCCACAAGTAAGTGATATATGACATTTGTCTTTGACTTACTTGACTTAGTATGATAATCTCTGGGTTCATCCATGTTGCTGCAGACGGCATTATTTTATTCCTTTTATGGCTGAGCAATATTCCATTGTATGTGTGTATACATATATATATCACATCTTCTTTATCTGTCATTGGACACTTAAGTTGCTTCCATGTCTTGGCTATTGTAAGTATTGTTGCTGTGAATATTGTGGTACATGTATCTTTTCAAATTAGAGTTTTCTCCAGATGTATGCCCAGGAGTGGAATTGCAGTATTGGGTTTTGGGGGTTTTTTTGGTTTTGGTTTTTGTTAATATTAAGCTGTATGAGCTGTTTGTATATTTTGGAAATTAAGTCCTTGTCAGTCTCATCGTTTGCAAATATTTTCTCCCATTCTAAGGGTTGTCTTTTTTCTTGCTGTGCAAAACCTTTTAAGTTTAACTAGGTCCCATTTTTGTTTTTATTTCCACTACTCTAGGAGACAGATCCGAGAAAATATTGCTGCAATTTATGTCAGAGTGTTCTCCCTATGTTTTCCTCTAGGAGTTTGAAGGTATCTGGTCTTAAAATGTAGGTCTTTAATCCATTTTTAGCTTATTTTTGTAAATGTTGTGAGGAGACATTCTAATTTCATTCTTTTACAAGTAGTTGTCCAGTTTTCCCAGTTCCCAGTGCCACTTATTGAAGAGATTGTCTTTTCTCCATTGTATATTCTTGTCTCATTTGTTGTAGATTAATTGACCATTAGTGCATAGTTTTATTTCTGGGCTTTCTATCCTGCTCCATTGATCTATGTGTTGGTTTATGTGCCAGTGCCGTAGTGTTTTGACGACTGTAGCTTTGTAGTATAGTCTGAAGTCAGGGATCGTGATTCCTCCAGCTCCATTCTTCTTTCTCAAGATTGTTTTGGCTATTCAGGGTCTTTTGTGTTTCCATACAAATTAAAAATATTTTGTTCCAGTTCTGTGAAAAATGCCATTGGTAATTTGATGGGGATTGCATTGAATCTGTAGATTGCTTTGGATAGTATGGTCATTTTAACAATATTGACTCTTCCAATCTAAGAACATGGTATATCTTTCCATCTGTTTGTGTCATCTTCACTTTCTTTCATCACCATCTTATAGTTTTCAGAGAACAGGTTTTTTGCCTCCTTAGGTAGGTTTATTCCTAGGTATTTTATTCTTTTTGATGTGATGGTAAATGGGATTGTTTCCTTAATTTCTCTTTCTGATATTTTGTTATTAGTGTGTAGAAATGCAACATATTTCTGTATTAATTTTGTATCCAGGAACTTTACTAAATTCATTGATGAGCTCTAGTAGTTTTCTGGTAGTGTCTTGAGGATTTTCTATGTATGGTATCCTGTCATCTGCAAACAGTGACAGTTTTCCTTCTTCCATTCTAATTTGGATTCCTTTTTTATTCTTTGATTTCTGTGGCTAGGACTTCCCAAACTATGTTGAATAAAAGTTGTGAGAGTTGGCATCCTTGTCTTGATCCTGATCTTAGAGGAAATTCTTTCAGCTTTTCACCTTTGAGTGTGATGTTAGCTATGGTTTTGTCATATATAGCCTTTATTATGTTGAGATATGTTCTCTCTATGCCTACTTTTTGAAAAGTTTTTAACATAAATGGAGGTTGAATTTTAGCAAAAGCTTTTTCTGCATTTATTGAGATGGTCCTATGGTTTTTATTCTTCAATTTGTTAATGTGGTTTATCACATTGATTCGTTTGCAGACATCTTTACCCATTCATCTATTCATGAACACTTAGGTTGCTTTCATATCTGACTATTGTAAATAATATTGCTGTGAGCCTTTGGCTGGATGTATTTTTTCAGATTACTGTTTTCATTTTCTTCAGATATACCCTAGGAGTGGAACTTATGGATATGGTAGATCTATTTTTAGTTTTTGAGGAACCTCCATACTGTTTTTCATAATGGCTGCACCAATTTACATTCCCACCAACTGTGTACTAGGGTTACATTTTCTCAACATCCTTGCCAACATTTGTTATTTGTTATTTGTGATCATTTTGATGATAGTCATTCTGACAGGTGTGATGTGATAATCTCATTGTGGTTTTGATGTTCATTTCTCTGATGATTAACAATGTTGAACATCTTTTCATGTGCCTATATCGTCAATTTATTTTGTTGATGATTTCCTTTGCTGTGCAAAAGATTTTAAATTTATTTAGATCCCATTTGTTTATTTTTGCTTCTGTTTCCTTTGATTTAGAAGACAGATATAAAAATATTGTTATGATTTATGTCAAAGGGTGTTCTTCCCATGTTTTAACCCAGGATATTTATGATTCAGGCCTTACATGTAGGTCTTTAATTCATTTTGACATTATTTTTTTATGTGGTGTTAGAGAATGTTCTAATTTCATTCTTTTACATGTAGCTGTTCTGTTTTTCCAGCACCACTTATTGAAGAGACTGTCTTTTCACCACTGTATATTATTGCCTCCTTTGTTGTAGTTTAATTGACCATAAGTTCATGGTTTTATTTCTGAGCTCTCTATTTTGTTTCATTGATTCATTGATCTATGTGTCTTTTTTTGGCCAATATCATATTGTTTTGATTACTGCAACTTTGTACTGTTGTCTGAAGTCAGAGAGGGTGATACTGGTAAATTTGTTCTTTTCCCTCAATATTGCTTTGACCATTTTGTTCCATATAAATTTTAGGATTATTTTTTCTAGTTCTGTGGAAAATGTCAAGGGTATTTTGATAGGGAATGCATTAAATCTGTAGATTTCTTTGGGCAGTATGTAATTAACAATATTAATTCTTACAATCCATGAACATGGTATATCTTTCCATTTTTTTGTATCAACTTTAATTTCTTTCATCAGTGTCTTATAGTTTTCAAGGTATAGGTCTTTCACCTCCTAGGTTAAGTTTTTTTCCTAGTATTTAATTCTTTCTGGTGCAATTTTAATTGAGATTGTTTTCTTGCATTCTCTTCCTGATAGCTCATTATTAGCATATAGAAAAGCAACAGATTTCTATATATTAATCTTGTATTCTGCAATTTTCATTAATTCATATAATAGTTCTAAAGTTTTTTGGTGGTGACTTTTGAATTCTGTATATATAATATCATGTCATCTACAAAGAGTGACAGTCTTACTTCTTCCCTTCCAGTTTGGATGACTTTTGTTTCTTTTTCTGTTTGATTGCTATGGCTCAGACTTCCACTACAATGTTGAATAATGTGGCAACAGACAATATTCTTGTCTTATTCCTGATTTTAGAGGAAAGGCTATTAGCTTTCCACCGAGTGTGATGTAAGCTGTGGGTTTGGCATATATGGCTTTATTATGTTGAGATATGTCTCTCTATACCAACTTTAGTGAGCATTTTTATCATGAATGGATGTTGAATTTTGTCAAATACTTTTTCTGCATCTATTGATATGATCATGTGATTTATTTTTTATTGGGGTAGTTTCTTTACAATATTGTGTTAGTTTCTGCTCTACAGTGAAGTGAATCAGCTATATGTATACATATATCCCCTACCTCTTGAATCTCCCTCCCACCTCCAACCCCATCCTACCCATCTAGGTCACCACAGAGTGCCAAGCTGAGCTCCCTGTGCTATACAGCAGGTTCCCACTAGCTATCTGTTTTACACACGGTTGTGTATATATGTCAATCCCAATCTCCCAATACATCTGACCCCCCTCCCCCCTCCCCGAGTCCACATGTTCATTCTCTACATCTGCGTCTGTATTCCTGCCCTGCAAATAGGTTCATCTGTACCATTTTTCTAGATTCCACATATATGCATTAATATACGATATTTGTTTTTCTCTTTCTGACTTATTTCACTCTGTATGACAGACTCTAGGCCCATGCACATCTCTACAAAAATGAAACAATTACATTCCTTTTTATGGCTGAGTAATATTCCATTGCATATATGTACCACATTTTCTTTATCCATTCATCTGTTGATGGACATTTAGGTTGCTTCCATGTCCTGGCTATTGCAAATAGTGCTGCAGTGAACATTGGGATGCATACGTGTTTTTGAATTATGGATTTCTCGGGGTATATGCCCAGTAGTGGGATTGCTGGGTCATATGGGGGTTCCATTTTTAGATTTTTAAGGAAGCTTCATACTGTTCCCCATAGTGGTTGTATCAATTTACATTCCCACCAACAGGGCAGGATGGTTCCCTTTTCTAGACACCCTCTTCAGTGTTTATGGTTTGTAGACTTTCTGATGATGGCCATTCTGACTGGTGTGAGGTGATATCTCATCATACTTTTGATCTGCATTTGTCTAATAATTAGTGATGTTGAGCATCTATTCAGTTTGTTGGCCATATGTATGCCTTTGGAGAAATGTCTATTTAGGTCTTCCATGCATTGTTGATTGGGTTGTTTGTTATTTTGGTATCAAGCTGCATATATATTTTGGTGTTTGTATATTTTGGAGATTAATCCCTTTTCAGTTGCTTCGTTTGCAAATATTTTCTCCCATTCTGAGGTTGTTTTTTCATCTCATTTATGTTTTTCTTTGCTGTGCAAAAGATTTTGTTTAATTAGATCCCATTTGTTTGTTTTTGTTTTTATTTTTATCACTCTAGGAGGTGGGTCAAAAGAGATGTGATTTATGTCAAAGAGTGTTCTTCAAACATTTTCCTCTAAGAGTTTTTTATAGTGTCTGGCCTTACATTTAGGTCTTTAATCCATTTTGAGTTTATTTTTGTGTATGGTGTCAGCAAGTTTTCTAATTTCAGTCTTCTATATGTAGCTGTCCAGTTTCCCCAGCACCACTTATTGAAGAGGCTGCCTTTTCTCCATTGTATATTCTTGGCTCCTTTGTCATAGATTAGGTGACCACAGGTGTGTGAGTTTATCTCTGTGCTTTTCATCCTGTTCCATTGATCTATATTTCTGTTTTTGTGCCAGTACCATACTGTCATAAATACTGTAACCCTGTAGTACAGTCTGAAGTCAGGGGGCCTGATTACTCCAGCTCCATTTTCCTTTCTCAAGATTGCTTTGGCTATTCGGGGTCTTTTGTGTTTCCATACAAATTGTAAAATTTTTTGTTTTAATTCTGTGAAAAATTCCATTGATAATTTGATAGGGATTGCATTGAGTTTGTTGGTTGCTTTGCGAAGTATAGTCATTTTCACAATATTGACTCTTCCAATCCAAGAACATGGTATATCTTCTCCATCTGTTTGTGCCATTTTGATTTCGTTCATAAGTATCTTATAGTTTTCTGAGTACAGGATTTTTGCCTCCTTAGGTAGGTTTATTCCTAGGTATTTAATTCCTTTTACAGTGGTAAATAGGATTGTTTCCTTAATTTCTGTTTCTATCTTTCATTGTTAGTGTATAGGAATGCACGATATTTCTGTGCATTCATTTTGTATACTGCAGCTTTACCAAATTCATTGATTAGCTCTAGTAGATTTCTGGTGACATCTTTAGGATTTTCTATGTGTAGCATCATGTAATCTGCAAACTGACCATTTTACCTCTTTTCCAATTTGGATTAGTTTTATTTCTTTTTTTCTCTGATTTCCATGGCTAGGACTTTCAAAACGATGTTGAATAATAGTGGTGAGAGTGAAAATCTTTGTCTTGTTCTTGATCTTAGAGGAAATGCTTTCAGTTTTTCACCATTGAGAATGATGTTTGCTGTGGGTTTGTTGTATATGGCCTTTATTATGTTGAGGTAGCTTCCCTCTATGCCCACTTTCTGGAGAGTTTTTGTCATAAATGAGTGTTGAGATTTGTCAAAAGCTTTTTCTGCATCTGTTCAGATGATCATATGGTTTTTATTCTTTAATTTGTTAATATGGTGTATCACATTGATTGATTTGCATATATTGAAAAAATCCTTGAATCCCTGGGGAAAATCCCACTTGCTCTTGGATATGATCCTTTTAATGTTGGATTCTGTTTGCTAGTATTTTGTTGAGGATTTTTGCCTCTGTTTATCAGTGATATTGGTCTGTAATTTTCTTTTTTTTGGTGATATCTTTTTCTGGATTTTGTATCAGAGTGATGGTGGCCTCGTAGAATGAGCTTAGGAGTGTTCCTTCCTCTGCAATTTTTTGGAAGAGTTTGAGAATGATGGGTGTTAGCTCTTCTCTAAATGTTTGATAGAATTTGCCTATGAAGACATCTGGTCCTGGACTTTTGCTTGTTGGAAGATTTTCAATTACGTTTTCAATTTCATTACTTGTAATTGGTCTGTTTATATCTTCTATTTCTTCCTGGTTTAGTCTTGGAAAGTTGTACCTTCCTAAGAATTTGTCCATTCCTTCCAGGTTGTCCATTTTATTGTCATATAGTGGCTTGTAGTATTCTCTTATGATCCTTTGTATTTCTTCCATGCCTATTGTAATTTCTCCTTTTTCATTTCTAATTTTATTGATTTGAATAATCTCCCTTTTTTTCTTGATGAGTGTGGTAAAGGTTTATCAATTTTTTTATCTTCTCAAAGAACCAGGTTTTAGTTTCATTGACCTTTGCTATTGTTTCATTCATTTCTATTTCATTTATTTCTTCTCTTATCTTTATGATTTCTTTCCTTCTACTAACTTATGTTTTGTTTGTTTTTCTTTCTCTAGATGCTTTAGGTGTAATGTTAGGTTATTCGAGATTTTTCTTGTTTCCCAAGGTAAGATTTTATTGCTATAAACATCCCTCTTAGAACTGCTTTTGCTGTGTCCCATAGGTTTTTGGATTCTCATGTATTTGTTGTCATTTGTCTGTAGGTATTTTTTGATTTCTTCAGTTATCTGTTGATTATTTAGTAACATATTATTTAACCTTGATGTGTTTGTGTTTTTTACAGTTTTTTGTCCTTGTAATTGATCTCTAATCTCATAGTGTTGTGGACAGAAAAGATGCTTGATACGATTTCAATTTTCTTAAATTTACCAAGGCTTGATTTGTGACCCAAGATACAATCTATCCTGGAGAATGTCCCATGTGCACTTGAGAAGAAATTGTATTCTGTTGCTTTCAGATTGAAAGTCCGATAAATATCAATTAAGTCTATTTGGTCTGATGTGTCATTAAGGCTTGTGCTTCCTTACTCATTTTCTGTCGAGATGATCTATCCATTGGTATAAGTGGGATGTTAAAGGCCTCCACTATCATTGTGTTACTGTCTATCTCCCCTTTTATGTCTGTTAGTATTTGCCTTATGTATTGAGGTGCTCTTATGTTGGGTGCATAAATATTTACAATTGTTATTTCTTCTTCGTTATTTCTTCTTCTCGGATTGATCCGTTGATCATTATGTAGTGTCCTTCCTTGTCTCTTGTAATAGTCTTTATTTTAAGGTCTAGTTTATCTGATGTGGGTATTGCTACTCCAGCTTTTATTTGATTTCTATTTGCATAGAATATCTTTTTCTATCCCTTCACTTTCAGTCCATATGTGTCCCTAGGTCTGAAATGGGTCTCTTGTAGACAGCATATATACGTGTCTTGTTTCTGTCTCCATTCACCCAGTCTGTGTCTTTTGACTAGAGCATTTAATCCACTTGTAATGTAGGTAATTATTGATATGTATGTTTCTATTACCATTTTCTTAATTGTTTGGGGTTTGTTTTTGTAGGTCTTTTTCTTCTCTTGTGTTTCCCACCTGAAGAAGTTCCTTTAGCATTTGTTGTAAAGCTGGTTTGGTGGTGCTGAAGTAGCTTAGCTTTTGCTTGTCTGTAAAGCTTTTGATTTCTCCATTGAATCTGAATGAGAGCCTTGCTGGTTAGAGTATTCTTGGTTGTAGGGTTTTCCCTTTCATCAGTTTAAATATATCATGCCACTCCCTTCTTGCCTGCAGAGTTTCTGCTGAAAAATCAGCAGATAATCTTATGGGGAATCCCTTGTATGTTACTTGTTGCTTTCCTCTTGCTGCCTTTAACATTTTTTCTTTTTATTTAATTTTTGTTGGTTTGATTAATATGTGTCTCATTGTGTTTCTCTTTGATTTTATCCTATAAGGGACTCTGCACTTACTCGACTTGGGTGACTATTTCCTTTCCCATGTTAGGGAAGTTTTTGACTATAATCTCTTCAAATATTTTCTCAGACCTTTTCTCTTTCTCTTCTTCTTCTAGGACCCCTTATAATTCAAATGTTGGTGTGTTTATTGTTCTCCCAGAGGTCTCTGAGACTGTCCTCATTTTTTTTCATTCTTTTTTCTTCAGTCTATTTTGCAGCAGTTATTTTCACCATTCTATCTTCTAGCTCACTTACCCCTTCTTTTCCTTCTGTCACTCTGCTATTGATTCTTTCTAGTGTATTTTTCATTGCATTTATTGTATTGTTCATCTACGTCCTTTTTAAACATTTCTTGTGTCTTCTCGATCCACATCTCCATTCTATTTCCAAGATCTTGGATCATCTTTATTATCATTACTCTTAATTCTTTTTTAGGTAGATTGCCTATTTTCTCTTCATTTATTTTGTCTTAGAGGTTTTTGCCTTGCTCCTTCGTCTACGACATATTTCTGTTTCATCTCATTTTATCTAATTTACTGTGTTTGTAGTCTCCTTTCCGCAGGGTGCAGGGTCGTAGTTCCTCTTGCTTCTTGTGTCTGCCCCCTGGTGGGTGAGGTTGGTCCAGGGGCTTGTGTAGGCGTCCTGGTGCCTGCACTCTGGTGGGTGGAGCTGGGTCTTGTCACTCTGGTGGGCAGGGCCATGTCAGGATGTGTGTTTTGCGGTGTCTGTGAGCTTAGTGCGTCTTTAGGTAGCCTGTCTGTTGATGTGCGGGGCTGTGTTCCTCACTTGCTGGTTTGGCCTGAGGCATACATCACTGCATCTGGCAGGGTGTTGGGTGTAGGTGGATCATGGTGCCAAGATCGGACCTCTGGGAGAGCTCACGCTGATTAATATTCTCAGGTTCCGGGGAATTCTCTGGTAGTACAGCGGCCAGGACTTAGCACTCCTACCACGGAGGCTCAGTTTTGACCCCCTGCTGGGGAACCACGACCCTGCAAGTTGTGTGGTGTGTCCAAAAGGAACAAAAACACAAATAAAGAACAAGCAGAAAAAAAATTAAGGCAAACAACAAAAACCAAACCAAACAAAAGCAAACCAACAAACAAAGAAAACAACTAGCCAAACAAAAAACCTCAAAAGCCAAAGCAAATCTAACAAAAAACAAAAAAGTCAAAGTAAACAAAAAACACACAAAAGTGTCAAAAAAACAGAGAAAAGAGAAAAATAAAACAAAAACTCCAGAGAAAAACTAAGACAAAAAATAAAAACAAAACCAAGCAAATGAAAACAAACAAAAAGCTAAATAAAGAAAAAAAAAGAAAAAAAATCAAACAAAAAAACTCGAAAAGCAAAGCAAACAATAAAAGCAAATATAACAAAAGAAAAACAAAAACACAAAAAGTCAAAGTAAACAAAAACACAAAAATGAGAGAAAAACAACAAAAATCTCAGTCAAAACCCAAAACAAACAATAAAAACAAAAACAAAGAAAAAAAGCAAAGAAACAAAAAAACACAAAAGTGACAGAAAAAAGGAAAACAGAAAACAAAAAAGCAAAAATGAAAATAGTAAAAAACAAAAAAAAACAAAATAAGAAACAACAAAAAAGCAAAGACAAAAATAAATAAAAGTAGAAAAATGAAAAATATATTTAAAAATTAAAAAATTAAACAACAACAAAACAAAAGATTCCCTGTGGCCTCCGCTATCAGTGTCATTGCCCCCACCATGCCAGTCAACCCCTTCCTCCCGAGGAGGTCCTCCACAACCTCTAGGTAGGTCTCTGGACCATCTGTGGACACTGTGGGGACAGCTCAGACTCTGACCTGGCCCAGCTCATGTGTGTATGTGCTCCCATAGTCCAGAGCTGTTAAAACTAGACTGGTCTCAGTTGTAGTAGATGTTTCCATTCAGATGTTCTGCAGACTCTGGGCTTACCAAGCCAATCATGGGGGTTAATCTGTGGCTTGTGGAGCTGCACAGAGAGATTTCAGTTCCTCTTTCTTAGTTGCACAGTCCCTGGGTCTCAGCTTTGTTTTGGCTTCACCTCTGTGTGTAGGCCACCCTCAGGTGTCTGTTCCCCACTGAGGCAAGAGGTGGCAAAGACAGCGACTAAGGTATTCTTGCTCACTTAGGTGGGAGGGGCAAGAGACAGCTATCAACTGGGGCGTGTGGACTCACTTAGGTGGGAGAGGGAGAAGAGTGCCACGACTGGGGCATGTGTGCTCACTTTGATGGGATCCTTCTCTAGTGCCTTCAGTGTCGGGCCAGCAGGAGGCAGTGACAGACAGGGATGCGTGCTCACTCAGGCAGGAGAGGATTAAGGTGGCCATGACTGGGGCGTGTGTGCTTACTCCAGTGGGATCCCCCTCTAGTGCCCATGGAGGCAGGGGCCATCAGGAGTTGGCAACAGACGGGGCATGCATGCTTGCTCTGGTGGGTGTCCCTCCCAGGGCCTGTGGAGGCAGGGGCTGACATGTGCATAGAGAGTCCGTGATGGTGGCCCCACCCCTTGTGCACTACTTAACAATGGCTCCTTGCTTCCAAGGCAGACCCTGCTTCCTCCAGGAGCATTCCCAGCCATGGAGCTCCTCATGCCCATCCCCTCAGTCTCTCTCCATGCAGGTGAGCTCCTCACTCCCATCCCTTCAGGTCATCTCCTTGCAACCAATAGCAGTCCTCTCTCCAGATCCACTGTCCTAACCCCACACTTCAGCACCCAGTCCCTGCCAGCATGGGCGGGCACCCATCTCATGCTGGGATGCACAGGACAGTGGCACAGACTGTCGGTGGAAGTTGTGCTCTCTCCTGCCTGCCACAGACTGGCCACTGCATTTTCTTCCAATAGACCCCAAAGTTCCCCCTCTATTTCAGTGTATTTTGCCACCTGAGAGGGGGCCTCCCTGGGTGCAGTCACCTCTCATCTCCTTCAGCTCCCCCTGCCAGGGATGTGGTTCCCATCCCATTTCCTCTTTTCTTTTTCTTCCCTTTCTCTCCTTCATCCCACCTGGTTATGTTGTGATCTTTTCTTGTCCTTTAGGTGTCTGAGGTCCTCTGCTAGTGTTCAGCAGGTGCTCTGTGCAAATTTTTCCACTTGTAGATGTATTTTTGATGTACTTGTGGGGAGTGGTGAACCCCAGGTCTTCCTATTCTACCATCTTGACCTCGAGCCCCCACCCTATGTTTTTTGATTGTTGCTTTTATTCCATTGATATTGAAAGTGGTTATTGATAGCTATGTACTTACTGCCATTTTATTACTTGTTTTCCGTGGAGGTTTTTTTTGGTAGTTCTTTTCTGTTCTTTTCTTCTTCTTTTAGTTTCTTCCCTTGCGGTTTGATGATTGTCTTTAGTGGTATGATTGTGCTCCTTTCTCTCTAGTTTTTGTGTATCTATTGTAGAGTTTTTATTTGTGGTTATCACAGGGTTCTTATATATTGATCTATAATATTTCTACATGTTCTAAGCTGAGAGTCACTTAAATTCAAACACATTCTAAAAGATAAACATTTTAGATTCCCACATTTTGTGGTTTTGATGTCATATTTTACATCTTCATATTTTTCCCTTCATTGTTTATTGTAGTTAAGTTTATTTTACATTTTTTGTCTTTTGATATTTATACTTTTTTTTGTCTTTAAGTATACATATTTAAGTGGTTGATCCTTAGCCTTTACTATATATTTGCCTCTAGTGGTGGGATTTTTTCCTTTCCTATGGATTCTTATTTCTGTTGCAGCCTTTTCTTTTCCACTTAGTGAAAGTCCGTTAGCATTTCTTTTATGTTCAGTTTTGTATTGATGAACTCTTTTAGTTTTTGCTTGTCTCTTTATCTTTCCTTCAGTTCTAAATGACAGTCTTGCTGTGTAGAGTACTGTAGGTTGTAGGTTTTTCGCTTTCAGCATTTTATGTGAATCATGCCACTCCCTTCAGGTCTACAAATTTTCTGCAGAAAAATCAGCTGATAGCCTTGTTGGGGTTCCCTTGCATGTGACTTTTTGTTTTTCTCTTGCCAACTTTAAAATTCTCTTGATCTTTAATTTTTACCATTTTAATGTCTTGATGTGGGTCTTTTTGGGTTCATCTTGTTTGGGACCCTCTGTGCTTCCTTTCTTGGATATCTGTTTCCTTCTTAAGGTTTAGGAAGTTTTCAGCCATAATTTCAACATTTTCAACAGTTTTTTCTGTGTCTTCACCTTCTGGAACCCCTATAGTGCAAATGTTAGTACGCTTGGAGGTTTTCCAGAGATCCCTTAAACGTTATTTAAAAATTATTTTTTTTTTGCTGTTCTGATGTGGCAATTTCCATTATTCTATCTTCCAGATCACTTATGGATTCTTATGTATCACCTAGTCTGCTGTTAATTCCTTCTAGTGTGTTGTTCGTTTCAGTTATTGCATTCTTAAGCTCTGACTGGTGATTTTTATATTTTCTACTTTCTTATTAAACTATACACTGTGTTCATTTATTCTTTTTCTGTGTTCAGTTAGCATTCTTATTAATAATGCTCTGGACTCTTTTTTGTGTGTGTAGTATGCGGGCCTGTCACTGTTGTGGCCTCTCCCATTGTGGAGCATAGGCTCCAGACACACAGGCTCAGCAGCCATGGCTCACGGGCCCAGCCGCTCTGCGGCATGTGGGATCCTCCCGGACCGGGGCGTGAACCCGTGTCCCCTGCATTGGCAGGCAGACTTTCAACCACTATGCCACCAGGGAAGCCCGGCTCTGAACTCTTTATGTGGTAAATTTTCATCTCTGTTTCAATAGTTGCTTTTTCAGGTTTTTTTCCTTGTTCCTTCATTTGGAAAAAATTCCTCTGTCTTCTCATTTTGTTTAACTTTCTCTGTCTCTATGAAATTAGGTGAAATAGTCACCTATCTTAGTCCCAAAGTGGTGTCTTTTTGTGGGAATGTCCCTATGCAGTGCCCTGTGGCTTTGGTGGGAGATCTGGATCTGACATGATCATGGGTCCTGTTTTCCCTTTGGGTGTGCTGGCCACTGTCACCTTGGTGGGAGGTAGGGCTGGAGATGGAGCACCCAGAGCCACTGCCAGATGTGAGCTGAGCTTCCCAGCTGAGCTGGGCAGGTGCTGGGGCAGTCCTGGCATACCAGTCAGAACTCCAGACTGCTCCTGATCTGTTGCCTCCGTGAATGCCTGTAATGGCCACCTTTGCCTCATTTGTATGCCATGCTGGCTTTGAGCCGGCTTTGTCCACACAACTGAATCAGCAGCCATTGTCATAGTGTGGAGCTACACCAGAGCCATAAGGGCCAGAGTGAGTGCTGAGTGTGGGCCAGGGTGTGCTGAGGTGTTTATGGGAAGCCAGCCAGCATCCTAGGCAGCTTCAGTCTGCTTCCTCTGCCTTTTCCCCAAGAGTAACAAATATGTGTGAGCTCTTCACTAGCAGAGTCTAGGTTTCCTACAGCCCTCCTGATTTTCAAACCAGCTAGCGGACTTGTCTTCCCAGTGCCAGCCGAGGGCTGGGGCACCCAATATGTGGTTGGAACCACTCGTTCCCCAGGGAGGATCTTTGTGCCTATGTAATCCCCTTCCTCTTCTGTGTCCTCACCTAGAGACACTGGTTCTGACCTGATCGCTTTGCTTCTCTTCGTACCTGACTCCATGTGTATCTTTCTTTACAGCCTTGGTTGCGCTGGAGTCTTGCTGCCTGTCTCCAGGTTGTTTTCAGTGAGAACTTCTCCACATGTAGATGTATTTTTAATGTGTTCTTGAGGGTGGTCCTCATACTCCACCATCTTGATCTCCTCCTGTTAGTTTATTTTTTTTTAATCTCCATTGATCCTCACTTGTCTGCTCATAAATTAGGTTATCATGTGACAAGTGAATCCAAGACATTTCATTGCCTAGTATGTAGGTAGTGAGTGATTGCAAGATTAATGGAGTAACCACAGGTTTGTGTCTATCACTGGATCACATAGCAGTAGGATGGGGGATGTACTGATTGTGAGCTGGTGGGGGACTGATGCATGTGGTATACTCTTGAGTTTTAAGACCTGTGAGACATAGGTTGGCTAGACAATTGCAATTCTAATACATTTTTGGCAGAGACATGTGCTCCTGGCTTCTTAATTGATCAATCCTTTGAGCCTTAATCCTAGGGATTCATATTTTCTCCCTTTAGAAATAGGTTTCTTTGATTTTTCACTTCCAAGAGATACCAATTTCATTAAAATAGAAAATCTGATTTAGAATATAGCCTTATATATGAGTGAAATAGGTTTAACAACAGCAGGGAATATAATACTCTATAAAGATAAACCTTTTCTTATCAACTATTTGATTGCCTGGATACCCTAAGGTGCAGTTTGTACAGAAAAGCCTAGATAAATGCTTGATTTTTTTCTGCCTTTATTTACTGGTTTAGAGGATGCTAGGGCACCAGCTCATTATTTTGCAAAGATGACCAATCAGTTTTATAAAACTCTCTGAAGACATGGGGTAAACATATCTGATATATTTTCAATCTATTGCACTTAATCTTACTGAAACTCAAATTTTCTTATCTTTAGCTAGTGGAAAGATACTGAGATTTCCTCCTGGCTTCTTTGTAAATACATTTAATAGTCTTTAATAGATTATTGGCATCCTGTTATAACAAGATATTCTGTGCTTATCTTATATATTTCCTGCATCAAACATAGAATGACCATTTCTTCAAGGAACTCTGGTTCCCTTTACTGCTAACTAGTATTTATAGGCTACTATCTGGAATCTAGGGTACTCAATGCTACTAGATTTGATACTGTTTCTAGGCTTTTTCAGTGGAGCAATCTAGGAAATATATTAAGCTAAGATATAGCCTGAACTGATACACTTAATTGAAATTTAAGACTACATGATTTTATTTAACTTCATCCATTTTATAACTGTATATTCTCTCTCTGATGGTTGAAAATCCCAGTTTCCTGACTTAATTCTTCATTTGCTTTGTTCTGCAACACACATGTAACAGTCCCAGAGTAACAATACCAACACTAAGATGTATTGCTTTTATAGGTCCCTTGCTGCACTCTTTTCAAAAAATAAGTTTTGATTTAAGAAATATGTCATGAAAGTAGCTGAGTGAGCATGAATAAATATTCTGCTACGAGTTTCCAGGATAGTTTAGTTGATGAATGAAGATAATGATTTAAAATGGAAAGTGGGAGACAAAGTTAATTGACTAGATTATATAAAGTATATATTTACTGAGGGAAGAAGGGACTATTTACCCAAAAGGATTATTTATTTACCCATGGAAATGTACTATAACACTGAACTCACAGGTCTAATTAACATTTGCAGGCTTCATTGCAAAGAAATTTATTATCTTTATTAGATGGAATAAGTCTCTAAGCAGATGTTTTTGGTCCTTTGAATTCTGGAAATACAAATTTTTAGATAGATATTGATATCTTTCTTAAGTTAAAATGTGTGTCCTTAGTTTTCTTTCATATTATTACAACCAGGACATACTTAAAAAATAAAAAAATGAAATAAATAGAAAGAGTGACCTACCTGAACACAATTTTTTTGTTGTTGGTTGGCTACACTTTTTACTACTGGTGGCATTTAGACAGGGTTCGACTGCTAAGACACCTCACAGAACCCACAGTGATCATGGCCATAAAGCTATAGTTTTTTGCAGGAAAAGGATGCAGTATAGCAGCAATGTGGAAAAAGGAGATACATGCCAGTCAAAGGCCTCCCTCACAGGTCTGGAGAGACCAGGCACCATATGGAAACACTCATTCTCTCAGATCAGGAATCACTGACATGTGCACCAAACACCTTGGGTCCAGACACCCCAAATTAAGTCTTGGTCAGGATATGCTATATTCTGCTGGTTGTGTGCACCACCATCCCCACCGTAGGGTTCTCACCTTTACCATGTGTGATTCATCAGTCTCACTGTTATCAGTAAACCATGCTGAAAAGTTGGTGCATGCCATCCCCCAAACTCCTCAGATCTGTGCTTATCATCAGCACTGTCAGTTACTATGTTTCATGCCCAGTGTGTCAGTCTGATGCAAGTACATTTCTTATTTTAGTGCAACAGCTCCTCACAGCATACCTTTGAATTTAATAATATTCCGACATATATGCTAAATAAACATTTATTTTTAATCAGCATTTCCAAATCCTTTCAGAGTAAAACAGAGTTCCCAGTTTCTAAATCAAGGCAGTTACATACAAATGTTGAAAATAGGATTTGATGGTGATCTGTCCTTCGTTTAACCACTTTACAGAAAACAATAATAGCCTTTGTCAAATGGCAAAACTGAGACAATTCAATAATGAGTTTGATGCCCTTTAGTTAAGGGAAAACAATTCATGTACTGGGGGAGTCCAGTGCCTCACAAGCAGTATAGCACTCTTCCCAGGGGATTTGGGTCAAGAGCAAGGCAACAAATGTGTTAACAGGGCATGATTTGCTAGGAGGCTGGGGATTTCCTTTAAGGCCAGCAGGTCTTCTTTTCTAGGGCAAAGTAGGATAGCTAAAGCTGAGTTAGGTGTGTTTCCTGTGACTATGGGGTGAATTAGGTTCACATTTGTGATGTTTGCCCAGCCACTGGGTGGCCTCCATTTTGTGAGTTCTGATACGTGAATTAACTTTATCAACCTCTACAGTTTTCCTGTTGATGATTTTTTCACCCACTTACATGCCTGGGATATATAATACTCCTGCTACTCTATCTTGAGTTCCTTAATAGCAAAAAACAACAACAACCAAAAAACCTTGAAATATTTACTGTTTACTTATATTATCCAAGGCACAATACTGTGATTAAAAAAGGATTCTAGTAAAATAATATAAATACTGCCACGTCTAGTGCTGCTATTTCTGCTACTACTGCTTCTAAGAAAAGAAGGAGAAGGAGAAATATAGCTCTTCTAAATACCTTACATATACTAATCCATTCAATCCTCACAACTCAGTGAGGTAGGTAATATTGCTGTCTTGGTTTTTAGATAAAATAAATCAAGGCAGAAGGAAGTTAAGCACTAGCTCAAGGTCACAAAGCTAATAAGGGATGGAGACAGAATTTAAGTCTAGACATTTTGGCTTTAAAGCACAGTCTTTGTTTAAACTCCCTTTAAGTCTCATTTCACTGAAGTATTTCCCTTAAAACTTTACTTTCCCTGAAAGTCTTACATATGTAAATTTCTCTCTCATCCCCCTGAATTGAGGCCTGGATTTCAGTTTGGAGTCTTCTTCCCTGAATCAAAGCAATACTCAGGATTTAACAGATGCAAATATTAACAGACCACAGAGAAATGCTTTCTCTCTCAGTATTCTGAATAAGTCATACACTTGCTTTCTTCCAAACAAACAAAAAGTGACACTCCTTTTCCATTTTGGAGTGCGGTTGGGTCAAAGGGATCGCTTGAATTGTTGAGTGACTGAAAGAAATTAAAGATGTTTTAACATGAACTCTCTCTTAAAAATCATAAAGAATTATTTGCAAATTTCCAGGAGTGAGGTGTTCTTTGCTTCTAAACGTTTATTTCTGTTTTGGGGCTGCTCAGATAACCAGAAAGTTCTTTGTGGAGAACTGGTCTACTTCCCTGTAACTTCTATCCACTAATCCTATTTTTGGCCCCTGGAATGACTCAGAGTAGGCCTACTTCTAACTAGCCTTTTAACTAATACAAGAATAATGTTATTATTAATGATAATAATACTAATCATAATGCTTACTAAGTGCAACTTACTATGTGCCATACATTTTTCTAATCTTGGTAAATGTGCTAACATACTTTTTCTTCATGAAAACCCTCTTGAGATGGGTGCTGGTATTCTAATATTCTTTATTTTACAAATAAGAAAACTTAAGTATAAAGGGGGTAAGTGACATTAAATGCAGGTGTAGGAGCTGGATTTGAACCTGAATCATCTGGCTCCTGTGTCTGTGTACCAAACCAGTGTAGGGGAGGAAAAAGTTTTCCTTTACTCTCATAGAGTCCCTGTCTGTTCTGAAAAATAAACTGACAAGACAGATTAACAGGAGGAAAGCATACCAAATTATTTAGTATAAGATTTATGTGACATGGAGCTTCATAAGGCAATGAAGACCTAAAGAAATGGTTAGAGCTGAGTGGTTTTGTGCTATGTTTGATGAAGAGTGGAAAGCCGTGGAAAGCGGTGATAGCACAAAGGACATGAGCTAAAGGTAGTGAACTGTAGAAACTTAGCAAGGCCTGTTCCTTCAGATTCTGCTTGTGTCCCTCTGTCTTTGGGGATAAGGATGCTCCTTTCTTGCTGGTATAGGAAGGGCATCTCTCATAGGAGGGTTTATGACTTGCTTCAAGGGAAGATCAGAAAGTCTTTCTTGCACATGCCATTTCTCAAATTCCTTCAACTTGAAATATTCAGTATGCCAAGGTGCCATATTTTGGGGCTGTGTATCCTGAAACCTGTCACCAGCATGCCATAATCACACACTGTAAGTGCCACAATGTAGTGTCCTACTAGTTAGAACACTTCATTTTTTTCAAATTTTTTTTCTCAAGGGTTTAGTTTAAAGATTATTGTCACTCAATCCATAATGTAGTAATTCAGTAGACATTTATTGAATGTCAACCATGTACCAGGCGCCATGCCACTGTGCTGGCTTGACTCCTCTAAATGGTCTCTAGTTGGTGATACTTGTCAAAATTAAACATGGTTCTCCAAGGCCTGGAACTGAGATGGAAGGAAATGCCAGTGGCCTGACTCATGTGTATGTTTATTATACAATAAATGCAGTAAAAATAGTGGCATTAACTAATATGATATTTCTTTCAGTTCACAAAGAATGGGCATGTAGCCCAAGAACTAAGGCTTTCCACTTATGCTACCATATATAACCCATTTTATTTGTGTGTAGTTTATGCTTTTCAGCCTAAATTGAGAGTTTTTATTTATATTTCATTAGAGTTGGTGCATTATTCTGAACTTTTGAGTCTATATTGTTCTATTTTTCAACTTACTTGCTTTCCCTTGAGAGAACTACATCACTCATAAATTTGGTATCCAGACCCTCTGTTTTGTTTTTAGTTACTAATTCTGATGTTGTAGAAGAACAGCACAAGCGCTGGCACCTGAATATGCCAGGGTAGCACCTGATATTTAAATGTCATTCGTGTATTCATTTAATATATACGTGTGCATCTAGTTCTGCCCTAAATGTCATTTGGCGAGTCACCCAATCCGTAAAGAATCCACCTCTAAAGCTAATTGTGTTACTATCTAGGCCACAGTTTCAGTAAAAATGATCACAAGACTTTGTGAAAGTAAAATCCAGGGTTATGTCTCAATCATCATCCTGATTGACTATTGAGGAAATGAAGTAGAAAAAAACTTATCCTGCATGTAGTATGATGACACTTAAGGCTCATCTGTGTCCTCTAAATGCTTTGAACTCTCAGCATATATAATCTTAGAATTTTGGCAAATATTGATGCCAGGTTTAATGAAATACAGCAGATGTTATTAGTTGTCCATGGCAAAATATGTCCAAAATACGTCCTTTAAATATGTCCTTTAGATGTGATTTGTTCCTTTTGCATAGTGTATTTATTAATTAGTTACATACTGCTATGTAGCATTTGAGCAAAAACTAGTGGCTTAAAAAAGAACACATTTATTATTTCATAGTTTCTGTGAGTCAGAAGTCTAGATAAGGCTTAACTGGGTCCTCTGCTTAGGGTCTAATGAGTCTGCAATCCAAGTGTCTTCTGACTGTGTTCTCATCTGGAGGATCAGTTAGGTAAGAATCTGCTTCTGCGATCACTCATGTTGTTTATAGAGTTCATATCCATGTGCTTGTAGTACTGAAGGCCTTGGATTCCTGGTGAATGTCAGCTATAAACTGCCTACAGCTCCTAAAGGCCACCCTCAGCTCCTGGAGACCACCCCAGGGGAACCACAGCTCCTAGAGACCACTGTCAGCTGCTGGAGACTACCCTAGGGGAGCCACAGCTCCTAGAGGTCACCCTCAGTTCCTGGAGACCACCCTAGGGGACCCACAGCTCCTCGAGACCACCCTCAGTTCCTGGAGAACACCCCAGGGGAACCAGAGTTCCTAGAGGTCACCCTCAGCTCCTGGAGACCACCCTAGGGGAACCCTCAGTGCCTTGGCATATGGGCTGTCTCTACTTGGCTTCTTACTTGATCCATCCACAATGAGCATCTCTAGACTCTTATATAATGTCACAGAGTCATGGGAATGATGCCCTATCACCTCTCCATGTTTTCTTGGTTATAAGCAAGTCACAGGTTCTGCTCACACTCAAGAAGAGGAGATTAAACAAAAATGTGAACACCAAGAGGTGGGCATCATGGAGGACTGGGGTCACCAACCCCTGAGCCATGGACTGATAGTGGTCTGTGGCCTGTTAGGAACTGGGCCACACAGCAGGAGGTGAGCAGCAGGTGAGCCAGTGAAGCTTCATCTGTATTTACAGCCGCTCCCCATCACTCACACTACTGCCTGAGCTCCACCTCCTGTCAGATCAGCAGTGACATTAGATTCTCATAGGAGCGTGAGCCCTACTGTGAACTGCACATGCGAGGGATCTAGGTTGCGCGCTCCTTATGAGAATCTAACGCCTGATGCTCTGAGGTGGAGCTGAGGCAGTGATGCTAGCACTGGGGAGCGGCTGCAAATACAGATTATCATTATCAGAGAGGTTTGACTGCACAGAGACCCTAATAAATCAATTGCTTGCAGACTCATATCAAAACCCTATCAGTAAGTGGCAAGTGACAATTAAGCTGCATCTGGCAGCAGGCTTTATAGTGGCAAGTGAGTTGATGCAACTGTACAGCTGCATCTGGTGGCAGGCTTTAAGTCAGAATCTGACACTTATTTTGGTCCATGCGTGGCCCGCCCATTATTTTATTTACTACTTCTGTCCTCGTCTCTTTCCCGCACTGTGCACTTGTCTCAGTCACAGTTTTGGTAGCCCACAAGCTACTCCTAGCCAAAATGAGTAAACAAATGTTGCTGGAAAACTTCTTTGAAAAGGGGGAAAGACCCAATGATGAGACAGCAGATGACTCTAATACCGTCAACAACAAAAAAACTGCAGTTAAAAGAAAATATCAAGAGTCCTACTTAAATTACGGGTTCATTGTAACAGGTGATTCACATTCTCCAAGCCCGCTTTGTATAATATGTGATGACTGGCTATCCATGAAACCTTCAAAACTGCTTTGCCACATGGAGACCAAGCACCCTGCATTAAAAGACTAGACTTTGGAGTTTTTCAAAAGAAAAAAACCTGAACACAAAGAACAGAAGCAATTATTGAAGGCCACCTCTTCATCGAATGTGTCTGCACTGAGAGCATCATTCTTAGTGGCTAAGCATGTTGCTAAAGGTAAGAAGCTCTTTAATACTGGTAAAGAGTTGATCCTGCCTGCTGCTGAGGACATTTGTCATGAACTTTTGGGAGAGGCTGCAGTTCAAAAGGTGGCACGTGTTCCTCTTTTGGCTAATACCATAACTAGATGAATTGATGAAATAGCAGAAAATATTGAGTCACAATTGTTAGAGAGGATTAATGAGTCACCATGACATGCAATCCAGGTTAAGTCTACGGATGTTGACAACAAGGCAACAGTGCTTGTTTTTGTGCAATATATTTTTCAGGAGGATGTGCGTGAGGATATGTTATGTGCACTTTTGTTGCCAACCAACACCACAGCTGCAGAACTATTCAAGTCTTTGAATGATTACATATCACGAAAACTGAATTGGTCATTTTGTGTCAGTATATGCATGGATGGAGCGGCTGCCATGACTGAACGGCTTTGTGGTTTCACTGCTCGGGTCAAAGAGGTCACCTCTGAATGTGAGTCATCCAGAGAGAAATACTGGCTAGCCGAAAAATGTCACTTGAACTTAACAACGTTTTGCAGGACGTGATTAAAATTATCAACCACATTAAAGTACATGCCCTTAACTCACGTCTGTTCATACAACTCTGTGAGGAGATGGATGCAGAGCACACATGTCTTCTCTTATACACAGAAGTGAGATGGCTTTCTAAAGGTAGATCACTGGCCAGAGTTCTTGAGTTGTGAGAGCCGCTCCAGAGATTTCTTTTAGAAGAACAGTCACCGCTGGCAGCACATTTCAGTGACACAGAATGGGTCGCAAAACTTGCTTACTTGTGTGACATATTCAACCTGCTCAACGACAGTCTGTCACTTCAGGAGAGAATGACAACTGTGTTCAAGTTGGCCGATAAAGTGGCTGCATTAAAAGCCAAACTGGAATTACGGGGGCAATGAGTGAACATTGGGATTTTTGGCATGTTTCAAACATTAGCAGAGATTTTGAAAGAGACTGAGCCAGGGCCTTCTTTCTCCCAGCTGGTGCATGATCACCTATCTTGGCTTTCAGAAGAGTTTGAGCATTACTTCCCAACCACAAAAGACCCCCGAACTGGGAAGGAATGGATCCATGAACCATTTGTGAATAAGCCAGGTGAATCGACTTTGTCCGTGCTAGAAGAGGATCAACTTCTTGAGATCGCAAATGACAGTGGCCTGAAAAGTATGTTTGAGACAACTTCAAATCTCCATACGTTCTGGATTAAAGTCAAAGCGGAATATCCTGAGATTGCCACAAAAGCACTGAAAAGCCTGCTTCCATTTCCAACATCCTATCTTTGTGAAGCAGGGTTTTCTGCAGTGACAGCAACCAAAATGAGATTACGGAGTTGACTGGACATAAGCAACACACCTCGGGTGTCACTGTCTCCCATCACCCCCAGTTGGGACCATCTAGTTATAGGAAAACAAGCTCAGGGCTCCCACTGATTCTACATTATGGTCAGTTGTATAATTATTTCATTATATATTACAATGTAATGATTATCAAAATAAAGTGTACAATAAATGTAATGCACTTGAATCATCCCAAAACCATCCCCTGTCCCAGGTTCGTGGAAAAATTGTCTTCTGCAAAACTGGTCCCTGGTGTCAAAAATGTTGGGGACCACTGATGGAGGACCACTCTCAAGTCTGTCCATGACACATGATGTTCAAACAACTAAATTCATTGCTGCTGTTTAAATGTTACGAAATTATATGTTAAAAGACACGTGTTACCAGATTTTTAAAAGCCTGATAAACTAGGTGTGTTTTTATATGGCAAGTTTGCTGTGAACTGAGAATAGCTGCTCCGTTTCAACAGGTCAGTTGCTCCTTCTTGCAACCCCGTCCCTGCTTGTCCTTATTGTATGTTGCCCTTCACTGTCATGCATGCATAGTTGTTTTTCTTACATCTAGGCACTTCAATTATTTGTGTTACCTGGCTGCCTTCTGTTGGCATTTAAGTTTTTATAACTTCTGGCCTAGATATGTGATGTTGCCTCTTTCTTTTCCTTAGAGGTACATGCTCTCTTTGCTCTCACCACTTGTGGAATTCTGGCCATTATTTTGTGCCAAAGATGGTAGGAAATATTCTGTCTTTGGCCACTGAAATGTCTAATCATTGAGGGGCCCTGTCCTTGTCAGTTGGTGTTCTCTGACCAGGCTCCCAGTACCCAGACTGCTGGTTGTAACTGCTAACTAAATCTTTTTGCTGAGACCAAATCCTGAAGCCACATCTTGTTGTTGTCAGAATGTTGACTTGTAAGAAACTTCTTAAAATCTCTAACTTCTTTGATTATTTATTTATTTATTTATTTTATTTATGGCTACATTGGGTCTTTGTTGCTATGCACGGGGTTTCTCTAGTTGCAGAGAGTGGGGGCTACTCTTCATTGCTGTGTGGGCTTATTGCGGTGGCTTCTCTTCTAGTTCTGTAAAAAAAAAATGCCATTGGTAATTTGATAGGGATTGCACTGAATCTGTAGATTGCTTTGGGTATCATAGTCATTTTCACAATATTGATTCTTCCAATCCATGAACATAGTATATCTCTCCATTTGTTTCTGTCATCTTGTAGTTTTGTAGTTTGATTTCTTTCATCTTGTAGTTTTGTAGTGTCTTGTAGTTTCCTGAGTACAGGTTTTTTACCTCCTTAGGTAGGTTTATGCCTAGGTATTTTATTATCTTTTATGTGATGGTAAGTGGGGCTGTTTCCTTAATTTCTCTTTCTGATATTTCATTGTTAGCATATAGAAATGCATCAGATTTCTGTATATTAATTTTGTATCCTGCAACTTTACCAAATTCATTGATTAGCTCTAGCAGTTTTCTGTTGGCATCCTTAAGATTCTCTATGTATAGTATCAAGTCATCTGCAACCAGTGACAGTTTTACTTCTTTTCCAATTTGGATTAGTTTTATTTCTTTTTCTTCTCTGATTGCCGTGTCTAGGACTTCCAAAACTATGTTGAATAATAGTGGTGGAAGTGGACATCCTTGTCTTCTTCCTGATCTTAGAGGAAACACTTTCAGTTTTTCACCATTGAGAATGATATTTGCTGTGTGTTTGTCATATATGACTATTATTATGTTGAGGTAGGTTCCCTCTATGCCCACTTTCTGCAGAGTTTTTATCATAAATAAGTGTTGAATTTTGTCAAAAGCTTTTTCTGCATCTATTGAGATGATCATATAGTTTTTATACTTTAATTTATTAATATGGTGTATCACATTGATTGATTTGCATATATTGAAGAATCCCTGCACCTGTGGTATAAATCCCATTTGATCATGGTGTATGATTCTTTTAATGTGTTGTTGGTTTCTGTTTGCTAGTATTTTGTGGAGGATTTTTGCATCTATATTCATCAGTGATATTGGTCTGTAATTGTCTTTTTTTATAGTATGTTTGTCTGGTTTTGGTATCAGGGTGATGGTGGCCTCATAGAATGAGTTTGGGAGTGTTCCTTCCTCTGCAATTTTTTGGAAGAGCTTGAGAAGGATGGGTGTCAGCTCCTCTCTAAATATTTGATACAATTCACCTGTGAAGCCATCTGGTCCCGGACTTTTGTTTGTTGGAAGATTTTTAATCACAGTTTCAATTTCATTACTTGTGATTGTTCTGTACATATTTTCTATATCTTCCTGGTTCAGTCTTGGAAGGTTATACGTTTGTAAGAATTTGTCCATTTCTTCCAGGTCGTCCATTTTATTGGCATAGAGTTGCTTGTAATGGTCTCCTAGGATGCTTTGTATTTCTGTGGTGTCTGTTGTAACTTCTCCTTTTTCATTTCTAATTTTACTGATTTGAGTCTTCTCCCTCTTTTTCTTGATGATTCTGGCTAAAGGTTTATCCATTTTGTTTATCTTCTCAAAGAACCAGCTTTTAGTTTTATTGATCTTTACTAATGTTCTCTTTGTTTCTATTTCATTTATTTCTGCTCTGACCTTTATGATTTCCTTCCTTCTATTAACTTACGGTTTTGTTTGTCCTTCTTTCTCTAGTTCCTTTAGGTGTAAGGTTAGATTGTTTATTTGAGATTTTTCTTGTTTCTTGAGGTAGGATTGTATTGCTATAAACTTCCCTCTTAGAACTGCTTTTGATGCATCTCATAGGTTTTCGATCACTGTGTTTTCATTGTCATTTTTCTCTAGGTATTTATTGATTTCCTCTTTGATTTCTTCAGTGATCTCTTGGTTATTTAGTAACGTATAGATTAGCCTCCATGTGTTTGGTTTTTTTTTTTTACAGTTTTTTCCCTGTAATTTATTTCTAATCTCATAGCATTGTGATCAGAAAAGATGGTTGGTATGATTTCAACTTTCTTAAATTCAGCAAGGCTTGATTTGTGACCCAAGATGTGATCTGCCCTGGAGTATGTTCCATGTGCACTTGAGAAGAAAGTGTAATCTGCTGTTTTTGAATGGAATGTCTTATAAATATCAATTAAATCTATCTGGTCTGTTGTGTCATTTAAAGCTTTTTCTTCCTTATTAATTTTCTGTCTGGATAATCTGTCCATTGGTGTAAGAGAGGTGTTAAAGTCCCCCATTATTATTGTGTTACTGTTGATTTCCTCTATTATAGCTGTTAGCATTTGCGTTATGTATTGAGGTGCTCCTATGTTGGGTGCATATGTAATTAAAATTATTATATATTCTTCTTGGATTTATCCCTTGATCATTATGTAGTGTCGCTCTTTGTCTCTTGTAATAGTCTTTATTTTAAAGTGTATTTTGCCTGATATGAGAATTGCTACTCCGGCTTTCTTTTGATTGCCATTTGCATGGGATATCTGTTTCCATCCCCACACTGTCAATCTGTATGTGTCTCTAGTTCTGAAGTGGGTCTCTTGTAGACAGCATATATACAAGTCTTGGTTTTGTATCCATTCAGTCAGCCTGTGTCTTTTGGTTGAAGCATTTAATCCATTTAAGGTAATTATCAATATTTATGTTCCTAGTACCACTGCCTTGTTTTTGGTTTGTTTTTGTAGGTCCTTTTCTTCTCTTGTGTTTCCCACTTAGAGAAGTTCCTTTAGCATTTTTTTGTGGAGCTGGTTTGGTGGTGCTGTATTCTCTTAGCTTTGCTTGTCTGTTAAGCTTTTGATTTCTCTGTTGAATCTGAACGAGATCCTTGCCAGGTAGAGTAATCTTGGTTTTAGGTTCTTCCCTTTCATCACTTTAAATATATCATGCCACTCCCTTCTGGCTTATAGAGTTTCTGCTGAGACATCAGCTGTTAACCTTATGGGAGTTCCTTTGTATGTTATTTGTTGTTTTTCCCTTGTTGCTTTTAATAATTTTTCTTTGTTTTTAATTTTTATCAATTTGATTACTATGTGTCTCATCTTTGTTCTCCTTGGGTTTTTCCTGCCTGGAACTCTCTGCAGTTCCTGGACTTGGGTGGCTATTTCCTTTCCCATGTTAAGGAAGTTTTCAACTATAAGCTCTTCAAATATTTTCTCAGGTCCTTTCTCTCTCTCCCTTCTCCTTCTGGGACCCCTATAATGTGAATGTTGTTGCATTTAATATTGTCCCAAAGGTCTCAGGCTGTCTTCGTTTGTTTTCATTCTTTTTTCTTTATTCTGTTCCACGGCAGTGGATTCCACCATTCTGTCTTCCAGGTCACTTATCTGTTCTTCTGCCTCAGTTATTCTGCTATTGATTCCTTCTACTGTATTTTTCATTTCAGTTATTGTATTGTGCATCTCTGTTTGTTCTGTAATTCTTCTATGTCTTTGTTAAACATTTCTTGCATCTTCTCAATCTTTGCCTCCATTGTTTTTCCAAGGTCCTGGATCATCTTCACTATCATTATTCTGAATTCTTTTTCTGGACAGTTGCTTATCTCCACTTCATTTAGTCATTTTTTCTGGGGTTTTATCTTGTTCCTTCATCTGGTACATAGTCCTCTGCCTTTTCATTTTGTCTATCTTTCTGTGAATGTTGTTTTCATTCCACAGGCTGCAGGACTGTAGTTCTTCTTGCTTCTGCTGTGTGCCCTACAGTGGAGGAAGCTATCTAAGAGGTTTGTGCAAGCTTCCTGATGGGAGTGACTCGTGGTGGGTAGAGCTGGATGTTGCTCTGGTGGGCAGAGCTCAGTAAAACTTTAATCTACTTGTCTGCTGATGGGTGGGCCTGAGTTCCCTCCCTGAGGCGACCCAGCACTGGAGCCTATAGGCTCTTTGCTGGGGCTAGTGGCAGACTGTGGGAGGGCTCACACCAAGGAGTACTTCCCAGAACTTCTGCTGCCAGTGTCCTTGTCCCCATGGTGAGCCACAACCACCCCCTGCCTCTGCAGGAGACCTTCCAACACTAGCAGGTATGTCTGGTTTAGTCTCCTGTGGGGTCACTCCTCCTACCCCCTGGGTCCTGATGTGCACACTACTTTGTGTGTGCCCTCCAAGAGTGGAGTCTCTGTTTCCCCCAGTCCTGTCAAAGTCATGCAATGAAATTCCGCAAGCTTTCAAAGTCTGCTTCTCTGGGAATTCCTCCTCATGTTGCTGGACCCCCAGGTTGGGAAGCCTGATGTGGGGCTCAGAACCCTCACACTAGTGGGTGGACTTCTGTGGTATAATTGTTCTCCAGTTTGTGAGTCACCCACCCAGCAGTTATGGGATTTGATTTTATTGTGATTGCGCCCCTCCTTCCGTCTCATTGTGGCGTCTCCTTTGTCTTTGGATGTGGGGTATCTTTTTTGGTGAGTTCCCGTGTCTTTCTGTCAGTGACTGTTCAGCAGTTAGTTGTGATTTCAGTGCTCTTGCAAGAGGGAGTGAGCTCACGTCCTTCTACTCTGCCATATTGAACCAATCTCCCTTGCCTTATTTATTGTGTCTACTTAGTCCAATTCTTATAAGCAACAAGAGGATGGCATTCTTACAGAGTATCTTATGGCTCTGGTACACTGCAAACTTCAGCTCTATGATGTCAACTATATAAGGAATTAAATGTCTACTTATTTTGGAAGCTTTTTAACTTTCTCAGCAGTGAAATGCAGCTTGCATTTTGGTTTAGTGTTTGAGAATTTATGATCGCTTTAAAGCAGACATTTATAGACTACCAATGCCTTTTCCTCTGGAGAGGACTCAGATTTTCACCTCACAGCTTCAGGGACTCAGAATCTTAGAGATTAGCTCAGTTTCTGTTCGGTAATACCCATCCTTGTTCCATCATCTCTAATTTTCCTTTGAGCAGCTGGTACCCAATTTATTCAATTGACAGCTACAGGGGTCCCAGGGCTGTGCAGCCAATGTGACTAAGAGAGGCTTTTGTAGAAGCTCCAGCACGGAGCTGCCCAGCCTTCCACCACCACAGTAATACTGGACACTGGGGTAAATTCTGTGCTGCCTATTGTGCCGCCACTTTACTTAGAAAAGTTATATAATTTGCCCAAGGTCACAAAAACTAGAAAATAATTGAGGCAGGGTATGAACTCAGGCAGTCTGATCTCACTACTGATGCATGGTATATAAAGTCTGCTTTGGCTAAATAATATAGATACAAACGTTTATGTGCCAGACAATGTACTAAGTGCTTCATATACAGTACTGTATATGATTATTAGGACAACACTGTGAAATAAGACATATTGTTATTATTATCTTCTTTCCCACATGAAGAAACTGAGGCACAGAAAAGTAACTTGTTCGAAGTCCCACAGCTAGAAGTGGATTCAAACCCAGTGTCTGCATTTTTAAGGAATTATTATTGAGTGTGTAGAGGAATTAATTTATTTGTGTGGCCCTGCTCTGAATTTGGTAAAAAAATAAAAATAAAAATGGAAAGCAAAAGGAAGAGAAAGCCAAAGCAGCATCATTTCAGAGTAACCCTCTGCTACCATGTGTAGGTACAGACAACCTGTGCCCTGGAGAAGGTGCCACTGCACATACCACTGGCCTGGTTCCCCAGCCCTACATCAACAGTGCTGATAAGCCTGGGTGATAAGAGATGACTGTTTAGTAAGAGATATACAGTCAAACAAAATAGATAATAAGCTGATGATTATGCTTGAAGCTCAGTGAAGCACTATACCTTCTGCACCTAAGTAGTTTCATTCATCACCCTTTATAATTCATTTTGGTATTTGGAAGAGTATGTTTACCATTGAAAGAAAGCTGGGGAGTTGTTTCAGTAATGTCAGAGTGGTCCCAAATGTCAGTCTAGCCCAATTCTAATAAGATGTTGGGCACAGATGGGCCTGGCTCACAGTGATAACTTGGAGTTCCTTTCTCTCTACCTTCCAAAACTCTAAGAACCATCTTAATACCACATGTTGATTTTGCCTAATAAGGCATCTATGAAATCTTCCTTTTTGTTTCTTTGTGAGTGAAGCTTTTATTGAGAGTTGGAATATTCTAATGAATAAAATAGGTATGCTAATGTGTTCATGAAAAAAGGTAGATTTTCATCCTTTTACATATCAAATATCTTTTGCCTGGTTGAACATCTTGGTACATTTTCTTTGCCGTAGCCTACAGTGAGACAGCAATTATTTATTAAGTACCATCCATGTAGTCCTGAATGATTAGTACAGTGAGAGAAATAAAGATAACTTATACCCAACCTCTGCTCTCAAACAGCTTAGTGTCTGGTTAGGGAGAAATACATCCACAAAAATGATAACTTAGAGTTTGAACAGGACCCAAAAGAGTGAATGTAGGAATAAGAGGAAGGCAAGGTCACTGTGGAGTGACTGGGATCACTGAAGGGGTTACACACAATCCATCCATCCATCCATCCATCCATCCATCCATCCATCCATCCATCCGTCTTATCCTATCTATCCATCCATCCATCCACCAGATGTTTGCTTAACACCCACTTGGCTGGATCCCTTTCTACTAGCATAGACCTGCCTGGGAAGCTTGTGTTTTAGTGAGTGAATTAAAATACAGATTGAATTAAAATCTGGATTGTCTGGGTTATTTGGAGGGCAGCAGTGAGGAGGAACCTTTAGAGCAGTTTGACTCTCATAAAATCATAGTGGAATGGCCTGTGTTTGTATCTTTTTAGGGCCTGGGAATAAATTGCCAGGTCGAATATTTCTAATGATATAGTTTTTGTTGTTGTAAAACTGAGGTTTACCTGTTAAACACAACTTGTAGAATGGGATCATTGAAACAACTATGGTAAGAAACCATACTTATCCCATTTGTGTCTAGTTCACCGGCACTTTATCTTCTGCTCTCATGGCAGTCCTGTGAGGTCTCACCCACTTAAGAGGTAAGGAAATGGAGCTTTGAGTGTAGATTGGACTGAACCAAACCAAAAGCCCAGTGGCCTAGGCTGAACATGGCTGAGCTATCCTGTCTCTATCATTTTTCCATATAGACCAGACAGATGGCATTACTCTATGGTGTGATGGGGGAGCAGAGGGAGAAATGCCCGTGCTAGAGCCTTGACCATGGTCATCACTGAACTGTTATCCTTGATTAATTTCCATGGATTTTGTTGGTTTTGTCTCTCATTAAAGGGAAACCATTCCCAGAAATGTGGCAGTGTATCCATCCTTCAGTGTGTGAATAAACACCGCATTTTGGATAACAGCTCTCGAAGGGGAAGAGAGGAGTAGAGAGAGACACAGAAAACCCTCTGGTGGGAGCAGCTGTGGGTCTCTGAGTGAGCTCAGCACAGCGCGTGCCAGCCCCTTGCCTTGGGCACAGCAGCTCCAGCTTCTCTCCATACTCACAGGATCCTGGAGGAACTGTTCTGGTTCCTCTGGGTTAAGAAATACACATTGAAAGCTTGCCCTGCCTTTGCTTTTTCTCTTTCAGAAATGTTGAGACTACCTGTTTGATACCTCATAATTACCTTTTTGTTCTAATTATAGCTACTGCTTTCTAAAAAATTCAATTCCTTCCAATATGATTCTTTTTTTTTTTTTTTTGTGCAGTATGCAGGCCTCTCACTGCTGTGGCCTCTCCCGCTGCGGAGCACAGGCTCCAGACGCACAGGCCCAGCGGCCATGGCTCACGGGCCCAGCTGCTCCGCGGCATGTGGGATCTTCCCGGACCGGGGCATGAACCCGTGTCCCCTGCATCGGCAGGCAGACTCTCAACCACTGCGCCACAAGGGAAGCCCCAATATGATTCTTAAGGCTTGCTTACTAGTCATTGTGGGCTTGTTTTCCCCCAAATGTTCATTAGACATTAACTTTTAATGACAACTGCCAGTAGCATTTCCAAAGCATCCAATTATATTACCTCTTTTCATCCAAAGAGATTCAGTGTGACTATATGCCAAAGGCCTTTTTTTTTATTTTTTGAGAAAAAAAAAAGCTGAAGTCTATCACTGATAGATAGATTCAGCAGCCACTGTTGTGCAATGAACGATAGGTAAAGAAATAGGCTTGTTAGCTGGAGTGCTCTGTTCCAGAGAAGGAGATGGGTTCTCAAAGTAAAACATGGTGACCGGCAGCTGACCTGCATTCCCCACGTGGTTGGGCCATGTGGATTGTGTTCAGGTGTCCCAGAGCCTGCTTGGGAATGTCATCAACAGCAAATACAATGCCAGATCCAGCTTTGTGTTGAAAGCCTCTTAATAGAATCTAAGGCAGATAATAATATGTATTAGGAGCTTTTAAATGGCATGTTACAGTAAAAAGAAAGGACCTTCCTAAGTGACACAGCAGAGGTGATTAGAGATGGTTGTCACTGATCACAGTGGAATGAAAGGTGCTTCTTCTTAGGCTAAATCCACTTGGAGAAGCAGAACCTCATGCTGCTACGGCAGCCAGGGGCACAACAGAAGACCAGTGGGCAGCAAGTTGTGAGAGGAAAGTGTTTTTCATTTTACACTCTCTTTACTAAACACTTTACATACATTATCCTTTTGAAGCCTCACAGATATTCTAGAGGTAAATATTGTTTCAGTTTACAAATGAGAAAACTGGGGGATCAGAGGGGCTTGGTAATGGGTAAGGTCATGGATTTTCCGCAGAAGCAATGGGTGTCAGTTCCAGACCTGAGCATCGAATGGCTGGTGCAAGGCCCTTCTGAGCTCTCTCTCCCCTCACCTGTGGGTGAGTCAGACCCTTAGTGAAGCAAGTCCAGCATGAGGATGACACAGCGCTATGCCCGCCAACCTGCTATGGACACTGCAGAGCAAGAGAAGGAATGTTTGTTGCTCCAGGCCACCGAAATTGTGGGGTTGTCTTTTGTGATAGTTTAACATAGCCCATGATGATGGAATCAGAAATTGGTACTAGGAATGGCTGACATAATAACCAAAAGCCTAAAATATGCAGCATTGATTTTGGGGCTGACTGCATAGCAGGGGAGCCATTCTCCAGGGCTGACAGCACCTGTGTTAGGCAGTGGTGTAATGTTTGGTTTTGATAGGCAGCAACTTACAAGGTCCTACAGATCTCGTGGCCAGGAGACAGATTGGAAAACAAATTTTCAGTGGTACATCTTTCTTCGTATTGATTGCGTTTGACAAGGCATTAAGAGAAAAAGGTGATTCCCCCAAAACAAATGGTTGTTTGCAAGCAGGAATATTAGACACTAAATGGAATTCACAAATCCAGGGACTTAAATGGGTGGGAAAAGACAATTCTCAATTCCAAACTCGAAAGGATAAAATCTGGACTCATCTTGGTGAACAAAGTCAGATTACAATAAGCCAGCAGCCATCATCGAATCAAGAGTGTGGCCGTTGCACTCACTGCTAAAACTGGCACCCAGTAAACCTTCCAACAGGGCATGGAGGCCCAGAGAAAGAATCACAGATGTGGTCCTCCCACTGGAGCATGACAGGCCAAAGCACCTACACCGAAAGTACCCAGAGCAGAGAGGAAATGCTGGAGAAAAAGAAGAGATTAAAGGCATGGGGGAGAGGCAAAGAAACAGGACAAACATAAACAGTGTGTCAAGAAAAAGCCCCGGCACAGCTGTGGACTCGTGCTGCTGGCAGCACCGAGCTGCTGGAAGAAGTCTCCTGGATCTCAGCAGAGTCACACTGCCAAAATAGATACCAACACACAAACCTGAACACATGAACCCAAACTAAGTTTGCAACTGAAAACAACCCATTAAATGTCTACGAGCCAGACTAAGAAATCTGCTCAGCCCCTATGGAGGGATATTCTCCAGTGTCTACTTCAGAGGGGCCCAAGGAAGATAACAGAAAAGAAAGCTCATTCCCAAGGCCACTTGGCACAATGAATTGGTGGGACACTCTCTGAGACCAGCATGGACACTTCCTAGAGCTGACAGCCTTCACGGCACAGGCATGGACCTTTACTGCCATCTTCCCACATTTACTGCAGTTACCCAGTGGGTTGGAGACAAGGCAAGTAACTTGTTCTTTTAGCTCTGAGTCTCTGGAGCGAGAAGAACGGCAGCAGGGTCTTGACAGAGAGACTCCTGCACATTACACAGAAATGCTGGAGCTTTGAGCTGGATGCCATGAATAGAAAGGCCTGTGGGTTGTCCCCCTGTGATGGAGGGATGAATATTTTTCTTGCAGGAAGGACAGGAGGCCAAATACCGTGTAACTGGATTGCCTTTCATAAAATATTGTTGCCCCCGCTTTCTCAGTACACGTTAGGATTGGGTTTCCTAGACCCCTATAGTTGGTTAGGGACAGGGAACTAGTTCACACCAAGAGTGATATCACTTTCACATTTAATGGTCAGTTTGAGACTCCTTAGGGCCCACTTTTCCTCTGATCTAGGAGGCAACACTCAAGCTGTGTGATTCCAGCAGCCTGGTCCCCAGAGAGCGAGGTGTTGGCAGCCCTGGTAGCCCGGGAACAACAGTAGGAGACACCTGGGTTGGCCACTGAGGTGCAGACCATGGTCATCCCCCCACCTCCCAGAGGGGAATCCTACACCAAGGCTGGTCCCTGAATCAGGATTTGTTAGAGTTTGTGATTTCTTTTTTTACAGAGATCACAGCTTCTTCTTTTTTTAAATTAGTTTTTATTGGAGTATAGCTGCTCTACAAAGTTGTGTTAGTTTCTACTGTACAGCAAAGCGAATCAGCAACACATATAAACATATCCCCTCTTTTTTGGAGTTCCTTCCCATTTAGGTCACCACAGAACATTGAGTAGAGCTCCCTGTGCTATACAGTAGGTTCTCATTAGTTATCTATTTTATACATAATATCAATAGTGTATATATGTCAATCCCAATCTCCCAATTCCTCCCACCCCGCCCTTTCCCCTTGGTATCCATACACTTGTTCTCTATGTCTGTATCTCTACTTCTGCTTTGCAAATAAGTTCATCTATACCATTTTCTAGATTGTACATGTATGCGTTAATATACGATATTTGTTCTTCTCTTTCTGACTTACTTCACTCTGTATGACAGTCTCTAGGTCCACCCACGTCTCTACAAATGACCCAATTTCGTTCCTTTTTATGGCTGAGTAATATTCCATTGTATATATGTACCATATCTTCTTTATCTATTCCTCTGTTGATGGACATTTAGGTTGTTTCCATGTCTGGGCTATTGTAAATAGAGCTGCAATGAACATTTGGGTGCATGTGTCTTTTAGAATTATGGTTTTCTCTGGGTATATACCCAGTATTAGGATTGCTGGGTCACATGGTAAGTTCTATTTTAGTTTTTAAGGAACCTCCATACTGTTCTCCATAGTGGCTGCATCAATTTACATTCCCACCAACAATGCAAGAGGGTTCCCTTTTCTCCACACCCTCTCCAGCACTTATTGTTTGTAGATTTTGTGATGATGGCCATTCTGACTGGTGTGAGGTGATATCTCATTGTAGTTTTGATTGCATTTCTCTCATAATTAGTGTCATTGAGCATCTTTTCATGTGTTTGTTGGCCATCTGAATGTCTTCTTTGGAGAAATGTCTATTTAGGTCTTCTGCGCATTTTTTGATTGGGTTGTTTGTTTTTTTGATATTGAGCTGCATGAGCTGTTTGTATATTTTGGAGATTAATCCTTTGTCCATTGCTTCGTTTGCAAATATTTTCTCCCATTCTGAGGCTTGTCATTTCGTCTTGTTTATGGGTTCCTTTGCTGTACAAAAGCTTTTAAGTTTCATTAGGTCCCATTTGTTTATTTTTGTTTTTATTTTCAATACTCTAGGAGGTGGGTCAAAAAAAGATCTTGCTGCGATTTATGTTCTGCGTATGTTTTCTTCTAAGAGTTTTATTCACAGCTTCTTCTATACATGTTAATCTTCACCTTTTAAAGTGGAGTGAGAATTTAGACACTGGTGCACAGAGTGCCAGACCCCAAGCCTCTCCACTCGCCTGGCCAACAGGAGTTTAGGCAGTGCTTGTTTAGTGACACCATCATTGGACTTTTCCCTAAGTTGTCAACTTAGTTTTCAAGGACATAACCGTTCTTTTACTAATTCATATTTCATGTGTATTTTAAATAACAGTACATGTGATGACAATAAAAATTTGGCCTTGGCTTATGTGGATAGCACACAACTGTCACTAACAGTAGACCCCTCAGCTAGTGGGCAGGTGAAGGGCAGGGATGAGCATGGAGGGGCTGCTCCATCCTGTGAGCTGGTCCAGTAGAGGCCAGTTAAGGAGTGTATCTGTGGATAAGAAACTGTGAACAGAGAAACAACAGATGGGACTTGGATATGAAAGACAATGACATTAACACACATCTGGTGATGTATAGAGGGAAACTCCCCTTTCATCCTTTAAAATCGGATTTATTATGATTAATGGTATGTGTTATCCATGTCCAATGGAGGAGACTACAGCAGCTATAATTAACTGTCACCAGAACAGTACCATGTATCTCATTATTTATTTATTTTTTTTCTCGGTACTTGGGCCTCTCACTGTTGTGGCCTCTCCCGTTGTGGAGCACAGGCTCCGGACGCGCAGGCTCAGCAGCCATGGCTCACAGGCCTAGCCGCTCCGCGGCATGTGGGATCTTCCCAGACCGGGGCACGAACCCGTGTCCCCTGCATCGGCAGGCGGACTCCCAACCACTGCGCCACCAGGGAAGCCCTCTCATTATTTTAATGAGATCGATTTGATATTTTTAGTTGATTTTGAGTTTTGTATTTTGTTTATAAAATTTAATTTACAGCTGTGTGAGAATTAGAAGATACAGAATTTATATCTACTTTTAAGTTCCCACCTATTTAAGTAAAATTAAAATTAAAATAACTTAAAATAAACTTAAGTCACTATTGGAAGTTCGAAAAAATTCAGGGGAGAGGCATTGTTTTACTTGTGTTAAAATATACATAATATAAAATTTATCATTTTAACTAAGTGTACAGTTCAGTGTCATTGAGTACATTCAAATCATGCTACAATTACCACCATCCATCCAAAGAATTTTTATCATCTTCTAAAACTAAAATTCTGTACCCATTAAATAATAATTCATCCAATCCTGTGCCCCTAAACCCTGACAACCACACTCTGTCACTATGAATTTGACTGCTGTAGGTATCTCGTATAAGTGGAATCATACAGTCTTTGTCCTTTCGTGACTGGCTTATTTCACTTAGCATATTGTCTTCAAGATTCATATGTGCCATGTGTCAGAAACTCCTTTCTTTTTAAGGCTGAATAATATTCTTTTGTATGTATTGACATACACCACATTTATTTATCCATTTATCTGTCAATGATTACTTGAATTGGTTCCAACTTTGACCGTTATGAGTAACGCTGCTGTGAACATGTGTGCACAAATATATATATGATTCCCTGCTTTCAGTTCTTCTGAGTATATACTCAGAAGTGTAATTGTTGAATCATATGATAATTCCATTTTTAATTTTTTGAGGAACCATCATATTGTCTTCCATGGCAACTTCACAATTTTACATTCCCATCAGCAGTGCACAAACATTCCAATTTCTTTACATCCTCACTAACACTTGTTATTTTCTGTTAAAAAATATTTTTTTTATTAAAGCCATCCTATGGGGTATGAAGTTGTGTCTCTTTTCAGATCCTTCATGATTAGTGATGTTGAGCATCTTTACATGTGCTTATTGGCCCTTTATATATCTTCTTTGAGAAATATCTATTCACATTATTTGCCCACTTTTAAATCAGGCTGTTTGTATTTTTTATGCTGGATTATATTTCTTTATCAAGTGTATGATTTGCAAACCTTTTCCCCAATTCTGTAGGTTGACTTTTCACTCTGTTTATAGTTCCCTTTGTTGCACAAACGTTTTTAATTTTGATGGAGTCCAATTTGTCTATTTTTTCTTTTAATGACTGCGCTGTGGTGTCATATCCAAGAAATCATTGCCAAATCCAATGTCATGAAGTTTTCCCCTATGTTTTCTTCTCAGAGTTTTATAGGTCTTTAATAGGTCTTTCTTTTATAGGTCTTTAATAAATTTGGGGTTTATTTTTGTATATGGTGCATGGTAAGTGTCTGACTTCATTCTTTGACATGTGGAGATCCAGTTTTCCCAACATTCATTGAAAAGACTGTCCTTTCCCCCATTTAATAGTCTTGTTAGTCTTGTTGAAAATCATCTGACAATATATATCTGGGTTTATTTGGGGCTATCTTTTCTATTTGTCTGGTCCATACATCTGTTTTTATACTAGTACTGCACTATTTTGATTATTGGACTTCGTAGTAAATTTTTAAATTAGGAAGTGTGAGACCTCCAGCTTTCCTCTTCTCAAGATTGTTTTGACTACTTGAGATCTTTTGAAATCCCATATGAATTTGAGGATTTTTTTTCTATTTCTGCAAAAAACCATTGTTGGGAATTTGATAGAGATTGCATTGAATCTGTAGATAACTTTAGGTAATGTTGATGTCTTAACAATATTGTCTTTCAATCCATGAACCTGGAGTGTCTTTCTACTTATTGGTGTTTTCTTTAATTTCTTACAGCAACATTTTGTAGTTTTCAGTATCTAAGTTTTTGTTTTTGTTTTTTTTTTTGCCTCTTTAGTTTAGTTTCAAGTATTTTATTCTTTTTGATACTATTGTAAATAGAGTAATTTTCTTAATTTCCTTTTTGAATTGTTCATTGCTAGTGTATAGAAACACAGCTGATTTTGGAGTATTGGTTTTGTATCCTGTAGCTTTGCTCAATTTGTTTATAGTTCCAGTAGATTGTGTGTGTGTGTGTATAATCTTTAGGGTTTTCTACATATAAGTTCATGCTGTCTGTGAACAGAGATAATTTTACTTTTTTTGCACAAATTTGACTACCTTTTAATTTCTTTTCTTTTCCTAATTGCTCTGGCTAGGACTGCCAGTACTGCATTGAACAGAGGTGGTAAAGTGGGCATCCTTGTCTTGTTCCTGATCTTAGACAAAAAACTTTTAGTACTCATTGTTGAGTATGGTATTAGCTGTGGGCTTTTCACATATGGCCTTTATTATGTTTAGGTTGTTTCCTTCTATTCCTAGTCTGTTGAGTGTTTTTGTTATGCAAGGGTGTTGAGTTTTATCAAATGCTTTCTCTCAATCAGTTGCAAAGATCATGTCTTTTTTTTCTTCATTCTGTTAATATAGTTCATTGCATTGATTTTTCACATGTTGAACCATCCTTGCTGTTCAGCAATAAATCCCACTTGGTCATGATGTATAGTCCTCTTAATGTGCTATTGAATTTTGTTTGATAATATGTCATTGAGGACTTTTGTATCAATATTTATAAGGGATATTGGTGTCTAGTTTTCTTTTCTTCTAATGTCTTTGTCTGTTTTTGCTATCAGGATAATGCTGGCCTCATAGAATGAGTTTGAAAGTGTTCCCTCTTCTTCAATTCTTTTGGAAAAGACTGAGGAGGATTAATGTTAATTCTTCATTAAATGTTTGGTAGAATTCACCGGTGAAGTCATGTGGTTCTGGGCTTTTCTTTATTGGGAGGTTTTAGATTACTGATTCAGTCTCCTTAGTAGTTATACATTAGTTCAGATTTTCTATTTCTTCATTATTTAGTCTTGATTGGTTGTACTTCTTGGAATTTTTCCATTTCATTAGTTATCTGACTTGTTGGTATACACTTTTTCATAGTTTTTTCTTATAATCCTTTTTATTTTGGTAACATTAGGTTATAATGTCCCCTCTTTCATTCTTTATTTTAGTTATTTGAGTTTATTTTTTTTCTTAGTCAGTTTAACTTAAAGGTTTGTCAATTTTGTTGATCTTTTCAAAGAACCAACTCCTGGTTTTGTTGATTTTCTTTATTTTTCTATTCTCTATTCCATTTACCTCTGTTCTAATTCTTATTTCCTTTCTTCTGCTAGCTTAGGGTTTATTTTGTTCTTATTTTCCTAGTTCCTTAAAGTGTAAAGTTAGGTTGTAGATTTGTAATCTTTCTTCTTTTTATAATTTAATAAATTTATTTCTTTATTTTATTTTTAGCTATGTTGGGTCTTCGCTGCTGCACACAGGCCCTCTCCAGTTGCAGCAAATGGGGGTCGCTCTTTGTTGCAGTGCACAGGCCTCTCATTGCGGTGGCTTCTCCTGTCGCAGAGCACAGGCTCTAGGCATGCAGGCTTCAGTAGTTGTGGCTCATGGGCTCTAGAACACAGGCTCAGCAGTTGTGATGCACGGGCCCAGTTGCTCTGCAGCATATGGGATCCTCCCAGACCAGGGCTCGAACCCATGTCCCCTGCATTGGCAGGCAGACTCTCAACCACTGCGCCACCAGGGAAGCCCCTCTCCTTTTTTAATGTAAGCATTTTCAACTCTTAATTCCCTCTTAACCCAGCTTTTGCTGCATTCTGTAAGTTTTTGTATGTGACTTTTTCATTTTCATGACTCTCAAGATATTTCAAATTCCCCTTGTGATTTCTCTTTTGACCTATGTATATTTAAGAGAGTGGTTTTTAATTTCTACATGTTTGTGAATTTTTATTTTCCTTCTGTTTTTTATTTCTAGTTTCATTGTAGTTGTGATTTCTTCACGCATGAGTAGAGAACAGAAAAGTGAATATGGTCATGCTTTAATATTAACATAAAACTGGCTTTCTGACAGGAAATGCTACCCATTACACATGCCTGTTGAGAAATTAAGATGTTTTAAAATAATGGATACATAATTTTTTTACCATGTGTCCTCGATCAATGCCTACAAATTCCCAGGTTTTCCATTGCCAGACTCCTTTTCTCATTCAGTATTTATTATTCATGGAAACTCCTGTCCCTGGGGGGTGTTGGGCCTCAGTTTCAGAGCCTGGGGTCTCTTTCTGTAGCCAAGGCACAGGGGGCCCTTGGGGCACGTGTGGATCTCTTGTGTCTTGGTTCTGAGCTGTGAGTTCTCCTCCTCTCACTGCCTTCCCATCTTGGAACAGACTCCTAATGAAATGCTTTCCTATCAACAAAGGCTATTTGCTCTGTTTCTGAGAATATAATTTGCTTTCTGGAATCCAAACACAAACCCCTCTGGGAAAGCTTTTTATTAATTCTTATGATGATGGAGTTTTTCTCTATCAGGAAATTTCTGATGAATTCTTTGGATTTGTCACCCACAAAGTTGGATAGCAAATTGTTAAAGCTGCAAATGCAGTGGAGCTGTTAACTTGAGTGTGATAAATGATTTTTGTCAATGTAAATATCTAGGTTCATCTTATGTTACACATTTACCAGATTTCACATTTCAACAAGATCCATATGTCTCAGTTGTTTATAAAGTTCTCACAGAATACCAAACATCTGGACTTCTTTGAGCTGCTTGCATTTTAAGCATTTAATTGAAGAAAATCAACATTACTCATGAACCAAGGGAATTATGACACCATTTGTTCTAATTCTTAAGGCCTCCCTGAAATTAAATGCTTTACTGCTCACCTCCCATCACCTAAGGAAAAGCCAGTTTCACATCTCTGAGCTTGTCCATAGGCATCAGAAAAAATTGTCTTACACCTCATTTATCTCATTCCTAGGGAATTGCTAAAGTAAGAAATGGCCTTGGCTGTGACCATAATGATTGGCCTGAGACCAGATTTGGAAATGTATGCCATCAGCTTAAATATACGTGTAAATTAGAGTAGGTATCATGTGCTAAGTACAGATTTATCCAAGAGATGCCACAGCCCTTGTCCTTGAGGCATTTCAGTTTGCTGCCATCCCTTCCCCTCACTGTATGTTTGTTTTGTTTTTTGTTTTTTTGGGCTGCATTGGATCTTTGTTGCTGCACACAGGCTTTCTCCAGTTGTGGCAAGCAGGGTTACTCTTCGTTGTGGTACCCGGGCTTCTCATTGCGGTGGTTTCTCTTGTTGCGGGGCACAGGCTTTAGGCATGCAGGCTTCAGTAGTTGTGTCTTGCGGACTCTAGAGCACAGGCTCAGTAGTTGTGGTGCATGGGCTTAGTTGCTCTGCAACATGTGGGATCTTCCCGGACCAGGGATCAAAACAGTGTCCCCTGCATTGGCAGGCAGATTCTTAACCATTGCGCCACCAGGTAAGTCCCTCCTTCACTGTATTGAAAGGGCATTCCCTCTACAGCTCTCTGTGAGGGGTACCCCTGAAGCAGTCTTTGTTGGTACCACCCTTCTGTGTAAGACCACCAGCACAGTGATCATCTGCTCAGTTCAACGTTAACCTCCTCTGCTTGGCTTCTGGGGGCTGTGCCATGTGACACCCCACCTGCCTACCCAGATGCCCACTGTCCAATCCATCTTCTGAAGCCCTGGTGGTTATTACACTAGCCTCTGGCTTATTCCCACTCATGCCTGGCTTGTCCTTTCAACACCGCGCCCCCTTCCAATTGTGCATTGTCTTCTTCAGAATAACCACAGGTACAAATTATCCTGGTTCCAGAGACCTCTCTCAAAGCTCCTCCTCCAAGAAGCCTTCCTGGACTTCTGCTCGTGTTGGTCTCACCCTCCACAGAGATTCTACTGCAATCATAGTCAACATTGTGTAATTTAACACTTTTTCTAAAGTAGATGCCAATGGAAAAACAATTTCCTCTGTAAGAAACTCAGAACTTCCTTAAGATAGAGATCATTTCTGAAGTGTCTGTGTTTTGCTTCAGAACCTCATAGGGCTGGTCCTCAACGGATTAAAAAAGATACAAATTTCCAGGGATTCATTAATAGTGTTCACCAAATTAGAATCGATTTTCCAAAGTGTCATAAGAACAATTAGCACCATGAGTGATAAAATGGGATTTTCAGACATCACACAAAGCAAGGTCAATAATTTCTTCTAAAAATTTGTATTCTAAAATCTATACTGATAAAAAAATGTGTGTTTTTAACTATAGTGACTAGAAATAATCAGTTGCTACATAGGCAGAGATACTTCTTTTTTATCATTGTAAATTCCACTAGTTGAGGTAAATATGATTAAGATGTGTGTGTGTGTGTGTGCTCCTATACAAATAAACAATAAACTAACAACCAATCTTAATTAGGGAAAACATTAAATAACTTTGAGAGTAACAGGATGAGTGGCCAGATAGAGCTTCTTTGAATGAATGGATAATGGTTATTTTCCTAAGTGGCTGTTCTTCTGTACTTGAAGACAGTCTGTTCTTGTAAGCAGCAAGGGAAATTCTGTGCACCATCCTAATTTGTTCAGCAGCTACTTCCCAGTAGCTCCAGTGCTCCAGTAATTGGTCTAGACATTCAAAGAGGATCTTTTTGATGGACCAGGTAAACCATGTCTCAAGCATGTTGTGTGACCCAGGGCAAGTTGTGTGAGTCCAGCACTGACATTTAGGTCTCTTGTGGTGCTAAAGGAGAAAAAGTGCAGTGTTGTGCCCTGAGTTGATGCTCAGTAAGCCTGTTCCTTGCTTCCCTCTAACTGGGAGCTGTGAAGGGCTGACTATACCATAGGGAGTGGAGAGTGTGGCATCCATAGCCAAACAATGTCCTGAAGCTAAAGAAATGGCAGGCTCCATCCTTTAAGCTCAAGCCATACCTTGTATGTCAAAAAGATGCTGTGATCATTAAATATGAATACAATGATTAAGCATTTTATCCTTTTTAAGGCCTTGCAAAGTAATATTTGACAAAATGACTTCTGCATTAGGGAATCATTTAGATAGATCTTCAAAGAGTAAACATTTGGATTGAATTTTATAATGGCTGATATGGAGTGTGAAATTGACATATATAAGCTTTGAGAGAGTGATTTTCAGGAGAAAGTTTTTTGACTGCATGTTCTAATGCTTCTGAATTATATCTGAATATAATTGAAAATAGTTTCAGATAAAGGATAGGTTTCAACTTTAGGGGTTGGAATGTGACTGTGAATGCATGTCTTCCCTTGTGTTTTACCGGGAGGTGATAATGTTAAATGAATTAGTCATGTATAATAGACATAATTTCTCAGTCAAATGATCTCTTGTAATGTGATCATGGTTTAGCTGCCTCTTGTTCTTATTATGTGGAAATGGATATCAATTCTTTAAATTTTTTTAAAGGGCATTTTTCATTTATATTTTCTTAGATATAACATTCTAAATTTATTCTCCAGTCTAGAAAATGTGAATTAATCTTAGGTTCCCCCCATCAGGCAACTCAGTCAGTAGGTCACAATTACACCACCTGGATTCTCTCAAGTACAGAACACCCTCCCCACTCCTCCTTCCTCCCCGCAGCTCAGGCCCTTGCCTTCTCTTTTGGGTGGCTGCTGATGGGGCTGCCTTCAGACACCCCTTCCTCCAGGTCAATCCTCTGATTAAAATACTGTGATGATTCTTACTTGCCTCTTCTCTATAAAAAAGGCCTGATGCCCTTCTGGGACGTGCAAGACGCTGCATTACCTGAATCCAGCCTCAGCTTCACCGCTTTCCCCTAAGCATTGCTCACTGAAGCAAACTCAAGACTGTAAAGGGTCTCCTCTGGCTTAACACCTTGGACTTCTGTCTGGGTGGCCTTCCTGCCTGTGACCTCCCAGATTCAGTAATCGATGCCCCAGGAAAGCCTCTTCTGCGTTCTGGCCCCACACCCCCAAGGTTAGTCCTTTACAAATCTTTCATATCATGTATTAATCTGTCTTGTAGTAGTTGTCTTTGCCCCATCCTGCACTAGACCATAACCATGCAGATTCATTCTTACAGCCGTCTCCAGTCAATGGCATGTTGCCTAGCACAGTGTTTGCTAAACAAAAGTTCGTGAATAAATGAATGATCCTTTCCCAGAGAACTTGAGGAAACTTGTGAGAGAATTGTGAGAAAGCAAACCAATTGATGAAAAAGTCTTCAAATAAAGACCAAAACCAAAATGTTCAAATGAATTCAGGAAGGACCGTATGGAATGGAGTATCCTGGGAAGAGGAGCAGGCAGGTCACTGCAGTATAGGTGAGAGGAAAGCCAAGGGCTCTGGCCTGAAAAGATTCCCCTTCATAAGCTAGGGAGCACATATTTTCGAATATTAAAGCTAAGTTTCACTCAATTAACTCCAAATCAAATTCTGGATGGTGTAAGGGGAGATGAATACAAGACTGAAGGTTAAAGTAGAAACAATAGTTCAATAACATTATTGCTCTATTGTTTTTGCTTGTGGTTCCCTAGTCCTGAAAAAAGAAATATGGCTGAAGAAACATATTACGCTGTCATAATTGTTGAAACCCTTACTTATGTAAGAGCAATGTCATGTGGTTTTTTTCTTTTGATGTAATATCTACAGCAATGTCCATTTAATATTAGATGTTCCAAACACTCTGTGCACATTCTTTCTGGACAACCAAACCTAATGTATAATATACTGGGGCCAACACAGCTGAGACATCTGTGACTATTTTGTAATACAGACACCCTATTTTTCTCTTTTTTCAGAGTTTACAGGACTTTATCATCTCTATTTGGAGGACTTTGTGACTACTTCTGGGGCATATTTGGTTTCCCTTTTATAAAACCATGGGTATTCTGTGACAAATGAAACTGTGTTCATGTTACTTTTTCATCTTGTCTTTCTCTCCTTTTTTGGTGGGGGTGGGGGTGGGGAAGGTTGCTTTTATCTTTAAGATAAATAACTTTTTGTGCTTTCTTCTTATTGATCTACAGCTCTAGAGTCTGTGACAAAGTCCTTTATCAGGATTTGACGTAGTATCTTGTGCCCCCATAAAAGGAGACAATGCAACAGCACTTTGAAAATGTCTTTACTTTCCTAAATTTCATTTTGTGTTCATTTAACTTGTTATTCCTATCCTTATATTATTTGTAAATACTTTAAAACATAACAAAAAATCACGTCTCTCTTCTCAATCCTGTTTCCAGAGGCAACCACTTTCACCTTTTTCAGCTTTATTTTCTCTGATATCTATCTCTCTAGTTCAGAATAATCTGCATATTCTACTTCTTTGATTTAACTTTAGATGCATATGACTGACTTTTTGTAAAGGTTGCTGAGGACTGTGGGGACCTCACAGCCCCTGTCCACAACCCTGCCCCTCCCCGTGTAAATGCATATCAATTGGGTAAGCACATAATAAGAGTTTTCATTCTTCTGACCATGTAAATTCTGTTCACTCTTAGGCTAGGCTAGTGTCATTTCTCATCAAACTCTGTTTTTCCTTGGAGTCAAAAATTGACTTTTTTTTTTCTGCTGTAGACTCGATTTTCTTGGAGTATATCACTAAAAATTCCTGTAATCTTAGCAGTTTGTAATATATCTCTCAGAAGAGTTTTCCACACAGTCAGTTCTGTCTGGTGATTTACTCATCTCCCACTCCTGGCCCCCCAGTGTGACACATTTTATAGACCTGGGAGAGCTGTAACCCTGATGAACATAAAAGGGTCTTCCTTGAATATCATCTAAAGAACTTCACTTCCCTCTGGCATTGGACCCCCTTTACACTGGCTTTCCTAATCCTTGGTTAAGCTCCACTGTGGGACTGAAAATCATTTTTCCTCAGGATTATGAAGGCATTGTTCCATAGTTGTTCAGTTTTGCTTATTAAAAATTTCAATATCGTTCTGAATAATTATTCTTTGTAATGTTTTTCTTCTTTCTGGAGGCTTTGAGAAATTTCTTTTATTCCTAGTGCTCTGAAATCTTACTATGTGACTAGAAATGGATTTTTTTCATTTAGTATCTTAAGAATTTCAGGGGTGGTTGTAAGGGATGGGGGAGGAGGAAATAGGGAAATGTTGTTCAATAGGAATAAAGTTATACAAGATAGAATAAGTTTTACAGATCTGCTATACAACATGGAAACTATAGTTAACAATACTGTGTTGTGCACTCAAAAACTTAAGAGGGTGGATCTCATGTTAAGGGTTCTTATAGCACCACCCAAAATAGCCAAAGCAATCTTGAGAAAGAAAAATGGAGCCGGAGGAATCAGGCTTCCTGACTTCAGACTATACTACAAAGCTACAGTAATCAAGACAGTATGGCACTGGCACAAAAACAGAAATATAGATCAATGGAACAGGATAGAAAGCCCAGAGATAAACCCACGTACCTATGGTCACTTAATCTATGAAAAGGAGGCAAGAATATACAGTGGAGAAAAGATAGTCCCTTCAATAAGTGGTGCTGGGAAAACTGGACAGCTACATGTAAAAGAATGAAATTGGAACACTTCCTAACACCACACACAAAAATAAACTCAAAATGGATTACAGACCTAAATGTAAGGCCAGACACTATAAAACTCTTAGAGAAAAACATAGGCAGAACACTCTATGACATAAATCACAGCAAGATCCTTTTTGACCCACCTCCTAGAGAAAAGGAAATAAAAACAAAGCTAAAAAAATGGGACTGAATGAAACTTAAAACCTTTTTTACAGGAAAGGAAACCATAAATAAGATGAAAAGGCAACCCTCAGAATGGGGGAAAATATTTGCAAATGAAACAACTGACAAAGGGTTAATCTCTAAAATATACAATCACCTCATGCAGCTCAATATCAAAAAAACAACCCAATCAAAAAACGGGCAGAAGACCTAAATAGACATTTCTCCAAAGAAGATAAACAGATTGACAACAAACACATGAAAGGATGCTCAACATCACTAACCATTAGAGAAGTGCAAATCAGAACCACAATGAGGTATCACCTCTCACTGGTCAGAATGGCCCCATTATCAAAAAATCTACAAACAATAAATGCTGGTGAGGGTGTGGAGAAAAGGGAACCCTCTTGCATTGTTGGTGGGAGTGTAAATTGATACAGCCACTATGGAGAACAGTATGGAGGTTCCTTTAAAAACTAAAATAGAACTACCATATGGCCCAGCAATCCCACTACTGGGCATATACCCTGAGAAAACCATAATTCAAAAAGATACATGTACCACAATGTTCACGGCAGCACTATTTACAATAGCCAGGACATGGAACCAACCTAAGTGTCCATAGACAGATGAATGAATGGATAAAGAAGGTGTGGCACATATGTACAATGGAATATTATTCAGCCATAAAAAGAAACAAAATTGACTTATTTGTAGTGAGGTGGATGGACCTAGAGTCTGTCATACAGAGTGAAGTAAGTCAGAAAGAGAAAAACAAATACCGTATGCTAACACATAGATATGGAATCTAAAAAAAAAAAAAAAAAAAAAAGGTTCTGATGATCCTAGGGGCAGGACAGGAGTAAAGATGCTGAAGTAGAGAATGGACTTGAGGACATGGGGAGGGGGAAGGGTAAGCTGGGACGAAGTGAGAGAGTAACATTGACATATATACACTACCAAATGTAAAACAGATAGCTAGTGCAAAGTAGCTGCATAGCACAGGGAGATCAACTCAGTGCTTTGTGACCACCTAGAGGGGTGAGATAGGGAGGGTGGGAGGGACACACAAGAGGGAGGGGATATGGGGATATATGGATACATATAGCTGATTCACTTTGTTATACAGCAGAAATGAACACAACTTTGTAAAGCAGTTATACTCCAATAAAGATGTTAAAAAAATTAGACATATGTGTGTACATGTGGGTCTGTTTCTGGATTCTCTGTTCTGTTCCATTTATCTATTGCTTCACCAATACCACACAGTCTTGTTTACAATAGTTATGAAATAAGTCTCCAAATAAGGTAGGTTAATTCCTCTAACTTTATTCTGTTTTTTCAAAAGTGTTTTAGCTATTCTAGTTTCTTTGACTCTTCATATAAATGTTATAATAATCTTTGTTCCTACAAAAATCTTGCCTGAAATTTTGATATGAATTTTACTAAACTTGTGTATCAATTTGGAGAGAATCACATCTGTTGTCACACACATTATGTTGAGTCATTCAATTCATAAAAATTGTGTGTCATTCATGTTTTTAGATCTTCTTTGATTTCTTTCATCAGTGTTAAATGTCTCTTCGTGTCTTTCATCAATTTTCTAATTGGATTTTTTTGAAGCAGTGAATTATAAGAGTTCTTTATATATTCTAGAAATAATTTCTCTGTCAATGTTTTCCAGCAATTCTCTGATACCAACTAAATATCGTACAATTCAATTTTCCTTTTATAAGTTTACATTTAAATCTATGATCTTTGGGTGGTTATATTGTATAAGGTTTGAAGTTTAATTTGAGGTTCTTTTTTTGCCTATGAATGTTTAATTATTCCAGGAGTCTTTGTTGGAAATGCTCCCTTTTTTTCATTGAATTGCACTTGTACCATTGTCAAAACTCAGTTGACTATATATGTGGGCTCCTTCTATTGTAGGTTCTCTATTCTGTTACATTGATCTATGTCTACCCCTTGGCAATGCTTTATGGTCTTGGTTACAGTAGCTATATATAGAAGTCATAATATTGTGTAGAGTGGTTCCTCCTACTTTATTCTTCATTTTCAGATCTGTTTTAGTTTCATTGGCTTTACATATAATTTTTAGAATAAGTGTATTTATGTATATGAAATTATCTTGTAGAGATTTTTATGGGAATTTTGTTAAACTTGTATATCAATTTGGAAAGAAGACATCTTTACTATGTTGACTCTTCTAATCCATAAACATGATATGTCTTTCTATTTATTTAAATCTTTAATTTCTTTCATAGACATGATGAAATATATGTTGTATGTTTTCAACATAAAAAACCTGTACATGTTGTATTAGACTTACACCTACATATTTAATTTTTCTGCTCTCTGGCTTCTGTCAATATTTTGTTTTCTTTAGTTTTCTGAAATTTGCTTACATTACCCATATAATCTACTTTTTCCTTTACAGTCCTTTATATTAATCATAATTATTTTAAATTCCCTCTTCAATAATTCCAAAACCTGTGGCATATCTTAATTACTTCTCATAGTTTCTTTGCTTCTCAGATTGTGTTTTATCTTGTCTGTTAGTACGACTTGTAATTTTTAGTTGAAATGCAGACATTTATTGGGTAATAGGCACTGAGGGCAAACGAGCTTTCAGAGTGAGGTTTTATGTTAATCTGGCTAGTAGTTGGACTGAGTTTATTTAATATTTACTGTAGCTATAGGTAACAGGGACTCCAAATTCTGTTTTGGTCTTCCTTGCTGCCTTTGGCCTTCCAAAGGTAGACTTAGTGCCTTGCAACACTTTCAGCTGCAATCCAATGTTATTATATTGAAGCCACATTAGAGGTGTTAGTAAGGTGAGAGAAAGAGAAAGTGTTCTATTATCTTATGATTAATCTGTCTTTTAACGGCCCTGTGTCACTAGGCTGTGATATTCATAATTTTTCTTACCTCCCGCCAACTCCCTTAGGAGGTAAGAGAGGAAAAGTACACAGGGCAGGAGTTGGGTAATTGACCTTTCCCATAGTGGGGATAAAGCTCTGGTAAAGTATTTTCTTCCAGAAAGTAGGCCTTGGTTGTGGAGAACACTCCCATCATATTTCACAATGATTTATTTTCCCTTACCACTGCCAGAGACAGAGAGACATTTTTTTAATACATCGCCATGAGATCCTGGGGAGTTTCCTGAAGTTTTGTAAGACCCATGAGAGTGTGACAGTTCTTTTAAGACTGCAGCCCCCAGGAATGTCTCATTTACATACTAGTCCACACTCAGCTTCCAACTTTAAGTGTTCCTACCAATTACTGGCTCAGTGGCTTCTACTCTAGGTAAGATACTCATCAGCTTTAATTCTCTGTGTTCACCTGTATCTTCAGACTTTGGGGTGGCTGCAACCTCACTTTTGGAGTCTTACAATCTCTGTTATCCAATGGCTCCAAGAGAAGTCATTGATTCTAGTTGTTGGGCTTTATTCTTGTTGCAATGACCAGTGAGGACTTTCAAGCTTTTTATATGTTAGAAGTAAAACTGGAATCCAAAGTATTTTGTTTTATAAAAGAAGGATTATAAATGCTATTGTATTTTTAATTTTGGTTTCCACATGTTCTTTGTATGTAGATATAATTTTTGTGCGTGTGTAGTCATTTGGTATCCTGAGACCTTGCTAAACTCACTCATTATTTTATAAGGAGGTTTTTTTGTCCATTCTTTGGGATTTCCATCATATGTAGACAATCATATCATCTGCAAATCAGGACAGTTTTATTTATTACTTTCCAATGTGTATGCCCTTTATTTCCTTTACTTACCTTATTGCATTGACTAGAACTTTCAATAGTATGTTGAATACGTGTGGTGAGATTGGACATGCTTTGCTGCTGATTTTATGGGGAAAGGATTTAGCTGTTCACTATTAAGTAATAGTAGCTATAAGTATTTTGTAGATGTTTATCAAGTTGAGCAAGTTCTAGTTTTCTGAGAGGTTATTTATTGAAATATATTTAGTTTATAACATTATATGAGATTCAGGTGTACAACATAGTAATTCAGTATTTTTATAGATTATGCTACATTACTACATTTAAAGTTATTATAAAATAATGGCCGTATTTCTCCATATGTCTCTATAGCTTACTTTAACATAGTATTTTGTACCTCTTAATCCCCTTTCCCTATATTGCCCTCCTCTTCCTTCTCTTCACTGGTAACCACTAGTTTGTTCTGTATGTCTGTAAGACTGTTTCTGTTGTGTTATAGTCACTCATTTGTTTTATTTTTTATATTCCACGTATGAGTGATAACATATATTATTTGTCTTTGTCTGACTTATTTCACTAAGCATAATCCCTCAAAGTTCATCCATATTGTTGCAAATGGAAGATTTAATTCTTTTTTGTGGCTGAGTAATAATCATATATATGTGTGTGTATGTATGTATGTGTGGAGATATATATATATATACCACATCTTTGTCCATTCATCTGTTGATGGACACTTAGGTTGCTTTCATATCTTGGCTATTATAAATAATACTGCTTTGAATATTGGGTTCATGTACTTTTCAAATTAGTATATTTGTTTTCTTTGGATATATACCCAGGAGTGGAGTTGTTGGATAATATATGGCAGATCTATTTTTAATTTTTGGAGGAACATCCATACTATTTTCCATAGTGGCTATACCAATTTACATTCCCATGGACAGTGTACTAGGGTTCCCTTTTCTCCACAACCTCACCAACATTTGCAAATAGCAGATAGTGTTCTTTTTGATGACAGTTATTCTGACAAATGTGAGGTTTTGATTTGCATTTCCCTGATAATTAGCAATGTTGAGCATCTTTTCATGTAACTGTTTACCACCTGTATTCCTTCTTTGGAAAAATGTCTACTCAGGTCTTCCCATTTTTTAATGGAGTTGTTTGTTTTTTGGTATTGAGTTGTATGAGCTGTTTATATATTTTCTATATTAACTCTTTAGTGGTCATATTATTTGCAAATATTTTCTCTTATTCAGTAGATGTCTTTTTGTTTTGTTGATTTTTTTGCTTGTTTGTTTTTTGCTGTGCAAAAGCTTTTTACATTTAATTAGGTTCTATTTGTTTTTGTTTTGTTTCTTTTTGTTTCTTTTGCTATAAGAGACAAATCCAAAAATATTGCTATGATTTATATTAAAGGGTGTTCTTCCTGTGTTTTCTTCTAGGAGTTTTAAATACCTAGGAATAAACTTAACTAAGGAGGTGAAAGACTTATACTCTGAAAACTATGAGACATTGATGGAGGAACTTGAAGATGATACAAATAAATGGGAAGATATCCCATGTTCAGGGATTGGAAGAATTAATATTGTTAAATGTCCATAGTATCTGGAGCACTCTACAGATTTAATACAATCCCTACCAAAATACCCATGACATATTTTCACAGAAATAGAAAAAATAATTCTAAACTTATATGGAGTCACAAAAGAATTTGAATAACCAAAGCAATCTTGAGATAAAAGAAGAGAGCTGAAGGTATCATGCTCCCAGACTTCAGAATATGCTATAAAGCTACAGTAATCAAAACAGTATGGTACATTCACAAATTGTCTTTTAATTTTTGTCAGGTTGATTACTATGTGTCTTGGCTTGTTCCTCCTTGGTTTTATCCTGCCTGGGACTCTCTGCACTTCCTGGACTTGGGTGAATATTTCCTTTACCATGTTAGGGAACTTTTCAGCTATTATCTTTTCCAATATTTTCTCAGGTCCTTTCTCCCTCTCTTCTCCTTCTGGGACCCATATAATGTGAATGTTGGTGTGTTTATTGTTGCCCCAGTGGTCTCTTTGGCTGGCCTCATTTCTTTTCATTCTTTTTTCTTTATTCTGTTCCACAGTAGTGATTTCCACCATTCTTTCTTCCAGCTCACTTTTTCCATTCTTCTGCCTCAGTTATTCTGCTACTGATTCCTTCTAATGTATTTTTCATTTCAGTTATTGTATTGTTCATCTCTGTTTTTTGTTCTTTAGTTCTTCTAGGTTTTTATTAAACATTTCTTGTATCTTCTCAATCTGTGCTTCCACCCTTTTTCTGAGATCTTGGATCATCTTTACTATCATTATTCTGAATTACTTTTCATATAGATTGCCTATCTCAACTTCATTTAGTTGTTCCTCTGGGGTTTTATCTTGTTCCTTCCTCTGGGACATGTTTCTGTGCTATGTCATTTTGTCTAAACTTCTGTGATTGCTGTTTCTGTTCCACAGGCTGCACAGATGTAGTTCTTCTGCTATCGGCCCCCTGGCAGGTGAGGCTATCTAGGAGGCTTGTGCAGGCTTCCTGGTGGGAGGGACTGGTTCCTGCCCACTGGTGGGTGGAGTTGGGTCTTGTCCCATTGGTGGGCAGGGCCAGCTCAAGGGGTGTGTTTAGTGGGCAGCCGTGTACTCAGGAAGACTTTAAGCAGCATGTCTGCTGATGCGTGGGGCTGTGTTCCCACCCTGTTGGTTGTTTAGCCTGAGGTGCCCCATCACTGGAGCCTACAGGCTGTTGGTTGGAGCCAGGTCTTGGTGAGAAAATGGCAGCTTCCAGGAGGGCTCATGCCAATGAGTACTCCCAAGAACTACTACTGCCAGTGTCTGTGTCCCCACAGTGAGCTGCCATCCACCTCCACAAGAGACCCTCCGATACCAGCAGGTAGGTCTGACCCAGGCTCTTATGAAGTCACTGCTGTTTTCCCTGGATCCTGATGTGCACAAGACCTTTTGTGCACCCTCCACAAGTGTAGTTTCTGTTTCCCCCAGTGCTGTGGAATTCCTGTGATCAAACCCCACTGGCCTTCAAAGCCAGATTCTCTGGGGCTCCTCCTCCCATTTCCAGACCGCCAGGCTGGGGAGTCTGACATGGGGCCCAGAACTTTCACTCCTGTGGGAGAGCTTCTGTGGTATAATTATTTATCAGTTTGTGAGTCACCCACCCAGTGGGTATGGTATTTGATTTTATTGCAGTTGTGCCCCTCCTACCACCTTGCTGTGGCTTCTTTTTGTCTTTCAATGTAGGCTATCTTTTTTGGTAGGTTCCATTGCTTTTTTTGTCAATGGTTGTTCAGCAGTTAGTTGTGATTTTGGTGTTTTCATAAGAAGAGGTGAGCTCTGCTCTGCCATCTTGTCTCCATCACTGCACTCTGCCCTAGACATGGCTTTTTTTTTTTTTTTTTTTTTTTTTTGCGGTATGCGGGACTCTCACTGTTGTGGCCTCTCCCATTGTGGAGCACAAGCTCCGGACGTGCAGGCTCAGTGGCCATGGCTCACAGGCCTAGCCACTCCACGGCATGTGGGATCTTCCTGGACCGGGGCACAAACCCATGTCCCCTGCATCAGCAGGCAGACTGTCAACCACTGTGCCACCAGGGAAGCCCCCTAGACATGACTTTTACATGCAAGGTTCTCTTTTTTTCATAGCTCTCCTAGGAATCATGAATTGAAGACTGAGGAAGCCAATTCTCCTACTTCACTCCCCCACATAGCTTCTTTGCAGGTACCTTCCAGGTAGTGACGTGCTTTAGACTGCTTACGTGAAATAGATTTTTGGTCAATTGGAATAAGGCAGAATGGAGGAGACTCCTTGCCTGACAACAGTTTTCCAACAGCCAGATGAAGAGATACATAGGGTGAGGTCCCAAACAAATGAGCCTCTGTCCTCTTGGAGTTTGGGAACCTGCACAATGGCATGTGGAAGCATTCTCAAGAATATACAGTGGAAGAAAGACAGTCTCCTCAATAAGTGATGCTGGGAAAACTGGACAGCTACATGTAAAAGAATGAGATTAAAACATTTTTTCACACCATATACAAAAATAAACTCAAAATGGATTAAAGACTTAAATTTAAGCCCAGAGACCATGAAACTCCTAGAAGAAAACTTAGGCTGAGAGATTATACTAAGAAAGAGTATTGTATTTTGTCAAATACCTGTTCTGCACTGACTGATGTGATCATATGATTTTCTTTCTTTAGCTTGTTAATATGCTAGATTACATTACTTGATTTTCAAATATTAAACCAGCCTTTCATCCTTGGGATTTGCTCTTAGTCTATAATTCTTTTCAGTCTATAATTCAGTTCTATCATTTTTACTTCACATATTTTATAGCTCTGTTGTTTGGTGCATTCATATTTTCAATTGTTATGTCTTCTTGGTGGATTGAAACTTTCACCATTATGAAAATCTACACTGAAGTCCACTCTATCTGATGTTAATGTGGCCATTCCTGCTTTTTATTTATGATCTTTTGCATGATATACCTTTTCTATCCTTTTTCAAGGTACCTATGTTGTTTAATTGTTTTAAGTGAACCGTAATTGGTTCATGTTTTTTAATCCACTCTGCCGATCTTTATCTTTGAATTGATGTTATTAGACGATTTGCATTTCATGTTATTTTCAATTTGTTAAGATTTAAGTCTATCATTTGTGTTTTGTTTGCTGTTTGCCCTTCCTGTTTTTTGTTTTCCATTTTCTGACTTTCTGCAGGTTATTTGAGCTTTTATAGAATTCCATCTTTGTTTATCTATAGTGTTTATGTGTATTGATTTTTGTATGCATTCAGTGGTTGCTCTAAATCTTACATTATATATGCAAACATCACAGTTTACTGGTGTCATAATTTTACCAATTTAAGTGGAATATACACACTGTGCCTCCTTTACATCCTTTTATCCTCCCTAGTTTATAATAAAATTGTCTTAATATTTTATGAACATACATAAGAAAGAATCATAATTTCTGCATCCACCATCAGACAGAAAACCAAAGAGAAAAAGGAAAATCAATTGTATTTTTTATGTTTTTTACTAACTTTGTGCTTCCTTCCTTCCTGATGTTCTAAGATTTCCTTTTCAATAGTTTTCTTCCTGTTTAGATATGTTCCTTTAGCCATTCTTTTAGGATAGATCTGCTGGTGACAAATTTTCTTAGATTTTCTTTGTCCAAAATGTCTTTATTCCCTTTTCATTCCTAAAGGTTACTTTTGCTGAATATAAGATTATAGAGTTCTTCTTATTCAGTATTTGAAAAATGTGTACTGCTTGCATGTGACCGCATTGATTTCTGATGAGAAATTCACTGTCATTCAAATTGTCTTTTCCCTGTAGATAAAGTATCTTTTTCACTGTTTTTAAGATTTAAAAAATTTTATTTGTCAGAAATTTTACTATGAAGTCATAGTACATTTTTTTGCTTGTAGTTTACATTTTTTGCACTTATTCTGCTTTTGGTTTGCTTAGCTTATTATGTAGGCTTATGTCTTTTGACAACTTAAGAAGTTATCACCTATATTTTTAAAGTATTTTTTCATCATCACTCTGTTTTTCCTCTGCTTTCCAGACTCCAATGACATGAACACTAGATATTTTATTATAGTCTCACAGGTCCCTGAAAATCTGATCATTTTATCCAGTCTGTTTTCTCTCTGATTTTTCAGATTGTGTAATGTCTGTTGTTCTATATTCTGTTTCATGATTCTTTCCCCTGTCCCCTCCATTCTGTTGGTGCCCCCATCAATGAATTTTCTTTTTAATTTTAGATATTTCATCTTTCAGTTCTGACATTCATTTTTCTTCTATATATTTTCTATTGAGTCTCTCCATTTCTTTGCTTATGCTTTTTATTTTTTCGCAGGTATATAGATAATTGCTCAATGAAGCATTTTTATGATGACTGCTTTCACCTGACAAAATCTTTGTCAGATAATTCTAACATCTGTCTTCTCAGTTTTGGCATCTGTTGATTGTCTTTTTTCTTTCAGTTTGAGATCTTCATGGTTTTGGTACGATGAGTGTTTCTTAATTGAAACCTGTGCATTTTAGGTAGTATGTTATGAAACTGTGTAATTAACCTTTTTGTTTTAGCTATCTTTCCCTGACACCACTCCAGCAGAGGAGGGGTTAGGGTGTCACCTCATTACTTCCAAGTTGTAGAAGTCCTGGTTTCTTACTTGGCATCCCTTGACACCAGAAGACTGAGCCTTCTAATTACTGCTGGGTAGAGTTGGATGTCCTGAATTCCCACTTGACTGCTACTGACACCTAACTGGCTGGAGGCATAGAAGTGCCTCCTTGCCATGTCATTTCCAGTCATACCATTGGGAGGAGAAGCTCCCAACGTATGATGGGAATGAAAGTCCTGTCTCTCTTCTCAGCCTTCCCTGACATCACCTTAGTCACGGGGTTGAGGTTTGGGGCATATTATGATAGCCTGGCAAGGTTGGATATCAAGTCTCCCCACTCATCTTTGTTGGCATGGGTCAGGCTAATTCCACAGTTTTTCTCTTGTGTTTGGGTAAAATAGAGCAATTATTGTTTAAAAGTATTCTAGCTGCCCCTTTACTGGTTCTTTAGCTAGAAAGAACAGACTTTTGTGGTGTTTATGATGTTTCTGAGTTGCTGGCTTCTTCAGCTCCAAGTCTAGGCTACGTCACCCCAATGAATTAACCACTGAGCCGTTCCTTGTGTCCTGATGCCCTGGTGGGGGGGGGCGTCTGCCTTCTTCTCTCTACTTTTCACAGTCTTCTCATGTTTGTTTTATAGATAATATACAGGGATTTCTAGAGAAATCTGTGTAAGTATGTCTCTTGCTTCTTCCCAGAGGTGGAAATCTCTGAGATGGATTTTTTTCCCCCAGCTCACCCTTTTCCCATCAAGGCAGTTTTGGTTTTAGTAAAAGATGGGTTTGTTTTCCTGTTTTCACTCTAAGTGACCAGATTTTTGTGCAAGGAAAAGGCTATATACATTTGGAGCTGTGGGCTACAGATAAAATTAAATGTTTTGGAGTGTTTTCTTTTCTATGATAGGTTTAAGTAGTTCGTCCATTTAAAAAGTCCACACTTGACAAGTAATTCCGTCCCACCATTTTCCTACCTACCTACCTTTTATCTAAGTGTATAATGTACATGTAAGGACATTCTTTTCCAAATACAGAAACTATAGGAGATGACAGAGTCTCAACTTCCTTAATCTCCACTTCAACAGAGAAAGAATCGTGTTTCTTATTGTGGAACAGAAGCATATATTATTGGCAAAATTACTTGCACTTTTGGTTAGGTAATACTGCACTATAAAAAAATGATTTTGCTAGTAATATATGCTTCTGTTCCACTTCAGAAATATGATAACTAGAATTCAATTACTGCATGCTTGGAGTGGAAGATGGAAATATTTTTGGAGAAAAATAAGATTATACATACTTTTCAAGAATTATGCTTTGCAAAATTATATGATTTAAACAGGGTTAAAAAAAAACCTCACCTTTATGGCACTAAAATTTTTATTCCAATGTGATAGTTTGCCTCAAATGTAACAAAAGAAATGTAAACTTTTCAAGATTTGAGCACAGGGACCATAAACTGACTGAAAAAAAAAAGCCAGCAGTAGTGTTTCATTTGAAAACACAGTGGATTTAAAAATAATAGATTTGAATTCCCTTAGGCTCATCCTGAACTTCCTGGTTCATCACAACTGCTGTGTTCGCTCTTATGTATACCTCTGGTTCTCAGGTTGTTATTATAAATCTGAACTTTGAAGGTACTTGAGATACTTACTCCTGTGTTCAGGTAAATCCCAAACTTAGAATGTGGGCAGACAGACCTGGGCTCAAATTCTAGTTTGGCCATTACTGCCTATGTGACACTGGGTAATTTATTAATCTTACTGCATTTCTATTTCCTTATCTGTAAACTGGGGATAATATTACTTGCCTTATAATAGTAATAATTCTTATATCAGTATATTCTAATATTAGGTATCCATGTGCTCACCATTGTAATTATAACTATAGTGAGATATCACCGTGTACAGGGCAGAATATGTAAGACCATGTGTGCAGTGTCAGAATTTCTCATCATGGTTCCTCAGATTTCCTGTGCGTAGAGCTCTCTTGCTGAATATAAATCACTACCTGCTTCCTTCATCTGCATTTGCCCACACTGCGTGGAATTCCTATTATTTTCTTGAACAAAGGGAGTGAAGTTCTTATGTTCTTAGCTGACATGTACTAACTGAGCATCTTCTTTGTGCAAGCAGGGGATAATACAGTGAGTGAGACCCATGAGCCTTTCCCTCTACCCTGTTGGGCCAGGTGAGATTTGCAGGTCACAGGAGCTTCTGGAAAGCAGGGGGAATGGGAAATATAGCTGTGAGGAATAAGACCTGGGTTAGAGGTTCATATGGAAAATCGAGTGTTAGTTTGGGGTAAATTACAGGAGAAGAGGGAGATAGAAAGAAGATATATTTAAAATCATGAATTAGCCACTGAAGGAAGCAGGGCAGCAGCGGAAGCACAACTCCCAGGGACAGTGGACATGATGTTCCTGTCATTTGGTGCTGAGCACATATTCATCAGAGCTCAACAGATCCTGCACCTAGGAGTCCTTGAAGGAATAATTCTAGTAAAGACCTTTTATTTCCCCTTATTCCATGCTCTCCTCAATGAGGTTTTTCATTTACTTTCAATTATACCTACAAATACTGTTTAAATTTGCTTTGTATTAATCATTTTATCTACTTATAAATAAAAAGTAATAAAAAGAAATTATGCTACTCATACTTATTTCCATATGGATTCTGAATGTGATATATTATTTTTTCCTAGCTGTGGACCTGCACTGAATTCCCCTTTAAATAATGTGCCAGAGGTTAGAATAAACTACCGTTTATCTATTAAAAATTTAATAACAAGTAAATGTCATTCTTGTCAGATATGTGAAAAAAAAGGAAAATAAAACCTCCATTATTTCCCTTATAAACCGTGTCACTTGGGGAATACCTCCTTTATTAGATAAAAATATTTTACTGCTAAAAATTTTCATATGTAGAAATGCCATCTAAATATTAATTTATTCTGATAATGTTCTTTCATTTCTCTCTAATTTGAAAGACATTGTCCTTATAACCTGCATGTCCCTCCTCCATGCTCACTGCCATCCTATTCCCATCAAAATGCCTATTTTATTATATAGGTCATTTTAGTAATGAAGTCATGTGATGTTATCTCTCCAAACTCACTTTGTTTATGCAACGACCAAGGACTTTCTTTCTTATTTCCCTTTTCCCCTTCTCGCTCTTTGCATCTCCCTCCCACCCGCTCCTCCCCTTCTACCCTCCCCCTTCACTATCTCTTCCCCCCACTTCTTCCTCTTTATCTTCTTCATTACTTTAAAATTTATGTTCATTAATGGAATTGAATTTTCATACCTTAAAGAATAAAATACTACTAAAAGACTTAAAAAAGAAAAATATATTTGCCTCATGCTCCACCCTGTCTGACTTGAGTCCACTGTTCGTTCTTTGAGGAGTTCCTTCTGTTACTTACCTTCATGTTCCTCGTAATATCCTGGTATGAAAACTTCTGGATTAGTCAGTGGAAGACAATACATAGTGATGCCTACTGGCGAAAACTATAATTTAGTTCTCTTCTACTATCAGCCCTCCTCTACGTGTCCTTCCCTGCCCTCATCCTCCCCAAGCAATTACAAAATACAATTTGATGAAATGCTTATTCCCTGCTTCCAATGTTTTAAATATAGAAGTACTGAACTCTGCAGAATGTTCTAGTGTGATTTACTTACATTTTGCAGAGTTGAGGGGGGCATAAATTCTGTTTGTCCGAGAGATAATTTCTTCCTTTTAAAAAAATTTAGTGTTTTTATCCTAACAATGCAGTGTTTTATCAGCAACTCTGATGGAACCATAAGATCCTCTCCATAGGTTTGAATGCTTCAGACAGCCCTTATTGGCCATAATTCTCTGATTCTTGTCCTTCATCTCTGGACCTGGAGCCCCCCTGCACCATCATCCCACAAAGCCCCTTCCTTTGTTTCCTGTGTTGACTTCCTCATCTCCAGATCAGATCTTCCTGATCTTGGTCATTCTGTTTCCTTATTTTGGTGGAGTACATTCTCCAGGAACTTCCTGAGGAATGTTGCATGTTGGAAACCTTGGATATCTTTACCCTCACTCTCCTGGGTTGGAAAAAATTTCCCCTCAGAGTTGTGCAAGCTGGCTTGATTGCTGAATTGCTATGGATGAGTTCTACCCTGTCCTTATGGATGCTTATTTGATTATGATTGCTTCTTACCCCAAACAGCAAGTTTCTTTTCCCCCTCATATTCTGGAATTTCTGATGATATATTTTAAATATGGGTATTATCTACTTTCTTTTACTGTACCATGAACTAGGTAAGTCAACTATCTGGGAAGTCAAGTCTTTGGATTTGGAAAATTTGTCTTGTATTAATTCTTTGATAAATTATTTCTTTGATGTAATTAATTTTCTCTTTTATATTACAATTACATATTACATATTATTTTATGTTCTATTATTTTTATTTATATATCTTTTTTCAAAATAATTTTTTGGGAAATTCCTCCAAATTTACCTAACATCTATGGATTTTTGTTTTAATTTCCAGAGGATCTTTCTTGTTCTTGGAATATTCCTTTTTTATAGCATCCTGCTGTTTTTTTCAGTGGTTTGGTGACTTCTCTCTCTGAGAACATTGACCATGGTGTCTTTGAAGTTATCTTCTGGTTCCACATTACTTCTGTTACCTCTGAAATCCTACTTTTCTGTTTGTTCTGGAGTATATTTGTCATGATAAAGCATTTCCTCACTGACCTTTCAATATTTAGAAATGAAGCACTCATGGCTGATTGGAAGCTCTCTGTGGGCCTCACTTTAGGGTGAAGACTTAGAATTTGGGGGAGGTGCTGCTAATTAGTATTTCTAGGCCTTTTAACTTCAGTTTGTTAATTTCATAAACTGGAAGAGTTTTTACATTTTTGTTATTTATTTGTTTGTTTTAAAATCTGTTGCCTTGGAAGTTGTAAACCTGTGGACAAAATTCTGTGAGCCAGCCAATCAGGGATGGTGGTTGTGGCAGCACATCTGGTGCTGGGTCAGGTGGCAGTACCCAGCAATACTGAAGATGGTAACCGAAGCATGCCAAACATGAAAGAACGTACCCAGCATTTTCTAAAATAGGATCAGAGGAAAGGAAGTGGGCATCCTATGGTGATTGGGTGGAGCATCCCTTTGATGCACCCAGATACAGATTATTATCAGGGGAGGGGGAAGCACAGTGGTCCCAAGTTAGCAGCTAGGATGAGGACCAGCAAAAAACTACATTTAACCCATAAATGTAAGGCAACATTATTGTTAGAATTTAAAACATTTAAGATCTCTTACCTATTCAATCCTCTTAACAACCCAAGAGATTGCAGCTATTTTTCTTAAGGTATAAAAGTGGTAGGAGTCACATGGAGGTTGAGATTTGCCTACAATGTTAGTAGATGATCCAGGTTCACTGGACACTGGGTCTTTAGATGTCAGTTTCTCTTCATTGCCTCTTAACCTCTCCAGCCTCACTGTCCCCACATGGAGTCTCACCCTAGTCCCTTTCAGCAATCGTGACCTGTCTGACCAATACCACTCACAGACAAATTCTGCTGAAACACAGCTCTTACCATGTTTCAACACCCTTGGAGACTCCCCACTGTCCCCAAAATTACAAATAAACTCCTAAGCCTGACAGCCATGTACCCTTCTTCTTTACCTCTCACTTCTCTTTTATTCTGTTGTCAAACCAATTTTACAAACATCTTGAGATTTTCCAAAGCTTTTGTAAGCTCCATTGCTATCTTTCCCAATGCAAGCATTGCTTTCTACCACGTGTATACAGAGTTGCTTGCCATAACCCTGCCTAAAGGTGAACATTCTATGGGGGCAGGAAGTATCCAGGCCTTCTAGGTGTCTCCCCTGCAAGGGCTGTATAAGGACCGTGTGTGGTGGGGCCGACCCCATTGTTGACAGTGCTTGCCTCACTGTTGCTCAACAGTGCCTTCTTTGGAGTGGACTCCTGTACAGTTCAGCTGGAGGAGGGGCTGGAAGAAGGAGATATCAGAGCAAACCATCTCCATGTCCCTGAGCAAATATTACTGTCATGGCACATAGAAGAAATTAGAATGTTTAACATAAAATATTTTCCTACTTTAATTTTGAAAATTTTCAAATGTAAAGCAAAGCTGAAAGAGCAGTACAATAGACGCCTATTAACCCTTGACCTAGATTAACTGAGTTTTTGCACATTTATTCTCTCTCTCTCTCTAAACACACACACACACACACACTCGTACACAGACACACACACACTTCTCTTTAGCAAATTATTTGAAGGTAAAGTGCAGACATCACAATACACCACCCCTTAGTATTTTACATGCACCACCTAAGATAGAAAGCATTCTCCTACATACCCATAATACCATTAAATCAAAGTTATCATTTAGTATCTAATCTATAGATCCAAATTTCCAGGTTGCACCTGAAGTGTCTTTCATGACTATGTTATTTTGATCTAAGAATCAAGTTCACCTTGATACTTACTAACCATATCTCTTCAGTCTCTTCTGATCTAGACTGGCACCCTCCTTTCTGATTTGTTGTGTTTATTGTACCATTTTCTTTTCCTGAAGATTGTAGGTTAGTTATCTGATAACAATATCAGGTCCCACATTCTGGTATATCTGATTCCTCAATCATGATTAAATTTACATTGAACATTTTCGGCAAATAATATCTCATTGGTGGAATACTTTTAATTTAAACATCAAATATCAAGTATTACATTTACTGCTGTTGTGAAAGGGAGTTTTGCATCATAATTGGCATGCATATATTAGCTCCCAACAAAATTAACACATGCGAACCTCCTCCTTTTAATGGAAAGTGATGTCTCACATCAAATTGGTTTTTTTTTTTTTTTTTTTTTTTTTGCGGTACGTGGGCCTCTCACTGTTGTGGCCTCTCCCATTGTGGAGCACAGGCTTCGGACGCGCAGGCCCAGTGGCCATGGCTCACGGGCCCAGCCGCTCCGCGGCATGTGGGATCCTCCCGGTCCAGGGCACAAACCCGTGTCCCCTGCATCGGCTGGCGGACTCTCAACCACTGCGCCACCAGGGAAGCCCCAAATTGGTTTTATTTTGAAGTATTTAGAAGTTCAGTTCCAAAAGCAAATGAGTAATTAGTCTTGGATCAGAGTTTTCTCCAAACTGTTCTTAGAAGTCTTCTCCAAGAGATCCAGGAAGGCAAATGTGCTTCTAAATATATTTACTAGCAACATTTGAAAGATGTCCGACAGAAAATATCTGTCTATGACATAGAGCAACTTCTCAACTAATGTTCAGAAATACCAAAAAGGAAAGAAATATAGAAATAACTATATTCTCCTTTCCCTTACATCTTAATTTTTCTTATAGCACTTCAGCTGATTGCAAACAGAATATCACCATTCATTTCAGCTTGAAGAACTCCTTTTAACATTTCTTATAAGGCTGGTCTAGTGATGATGAACTCTCTTGTTTGGGAAATTCTTTATCTCACTGTCGTTTCTGAAAGGTAACTTAGCTGGTTAAGTATTCTTGATTGGTATTTTTTTCTTTTAACACAACGAATATACTATTCCACTCTCTCTTGTTCTGTAAGGTTTTGGCTGATAAATCCACTGATAGCCTTATGGAAGTTTCAGTGTGACTATTTTTGCTCAGCTTTCTGAATTTAGGCCTCTTTAAACTACCACCCTGGCCCACTGCACTCTGTGCCCATGCAGAGCAGGCGCTGTCTTCTCTTCATTTTGCGTCCCCAGCTCCTGCACAGTGCAAGGCTCGGCCTGCGTGCTTCAAGCCTGTTGGCTTTGGGCAGATGGTTCCAGGAATGAGCAGGGAGCCCATCCGCAAGGCCACTGTGCCTCCCACTGGCACAGCGTTCCAGGGCCCTTTTCCTCCTTTCTCTGCCCTCAGAGCATTGGGTGGTGCCTGCCCACACTGGGCAGAGTGACCTTCTTTCTTCAGTCTGCTAACACCCTCACAAACATACCCAGAAATAATGGTTTATCAACTATCTGAGCATCCCTTAGCCCAGTCAAGTTGACACATAAAATGAACTGTCACAATTCCCCAGAAGGTGGTCACCCCACATATGACTGACATACACAATGAGTAAGCAGCTCCCTCTGTGAGAGGAAAGTCATGCATGGTTTAAAAGTTTCTCCTTCTGTTCTTCCTCAAGGTCCCTGGAGTCAAGGTATATGCAGAGAAATTAAACCCAGGCCGGAGCCATTACACATGTGAACATGTGTGGTGGGTTCAAGTCTTTATTGCTCTTTATCAGTGTGTTCATTAAAACAGACATGTTCAGTGCATATAGATGTATGCCAGGTACTGTGCTGAGGGCTGGGGTGAGATGGTGAGCACTAGACATGGAGCCTCTGTCCTGGTGGAGCGTGGGGAAAAGAGTGAGGGGGAAGCCATTAGTTTCATTTTCACAGAAAACATATTTACAGATGTTGGTAAGTGCTAAGGTATACTGTACAATGGGGAAATTTATCTGATTAGGAAATTCAGACTTTACTGGACACATGCTGATGTGGAAGGACTGGATGAGCATGTCATGAAGAGGGAATGGCACGACAAGGGCATGAGGCCAGAGGAAGCATGGCCCATTGAAGGAGCTGATCAAAGGCCAGTGAGTGTGAGGAGGAGAGTGAAGAGGAGCATGTTGCCAGATGACTCTGGAAAGGTGGGCTGAGGTTAGCTCGTCCAGAGTCCCTAAGTGTTGAGAGCTGTAGAAAGCCAGCAGCAGGGAGAATGTGGTGATGGAACGTGATCAAAATTGTGTCCCTTTTACTTGAGGGTTTCTGTCTGAGAGGAGATGCAGCTGGTGACCAAGAATAGCATATGCTGCAAGCCCAGTGAGAGGGTTCGGCCTCCTCTCATAACAGCACACCCTCCCTCTTTGTCTTAGCTCAAGCCATCATGACAGTATACAGTAGACTGCATGGCTTAAACAACAGACATTTATCTTCTCATAGTTCTGGAGGCTGGAAGTCCAAGATCAAGTTGCTAACAAATGCAGTTGTCAGATGAAGGCTGTCTTCCTGGCTTGCAGACAGCTACCTTCTTGCTGTGCTATTACATGATGCTGAGAAAGAAAGTCTGGTCTCTCTTCCTCTTAAAGCTAAACCCATCATGAGAGGTCCACTCTTATGACCTCATCTAACCCTAATCACTTCCCAGGGGCCCTGCCCCCAAGTATCATCACATTGTGGGGGGATGGTTAGGGCTTCAACATAGGAATTTTGGGGAGACCCAAACATTCAGTCCACAATGCAGCCCCTCTGGGACCATCAGGACAAAGGCCAACAACAACAATAACAATAATGGCCAACCTTTATATAACACTTTCTATGTGCCTGGGACTCCTCTAGGTGGGTGTTTTACACATGTAAACTCCTTTATACTCAGAGAAACACCTTCTTAAAAAATGATAAGACCAGCAACCCTCTGTGAAAGGGACTTACAGCAAAATAACTTTGCTTCAGTTTATCTGATTGTGATATTGGTTAACCAAACACCCAGCCTACCTGCTTCCACCGCCTACTCTATCTTTCCTCTTTCTTGGTTACAAGCTAGCTCTTGTCTCAGGAGTTCAGTCTTAACTAGCACTTGCTCCCCAGAGGTTACCTTCATGGGAAAGTCCTACCTAAGTCCCCACTATAACCAGCCCCATACTTAAGGGTGAAGGACTGTCTCTATTGTTTACCAATGCATCTGTAGCCTCAAACTCAGTGTGGGGGTTACAGTAAAGCTTAATAAATACTTGTGGAATAAATCGTGTTATTTTTGTCTTGACATTTGCCAACATGTCCAAGACTGGGTATGTTTCTGCCTGACGGGTCTTAGACCATCTAAGTCATACTTCTTGCTCAATCCTTTCCTATATGAGAATATTCCTAGACACGCATTAACATCTCTCAAACCAGTGCTCCTAATTCTACTTCTTGGCATTACACAAAATAAATGAAACCTTTGATTATCAAAGCCCTTTGGGTATTTGAGAATATAATTCTATACACTTAAGTTCCATTTTCAAGGTTAAAAATTCCTTATTCTCTTCTCCTGAGATTCCCTTCACCAGCCTGGTGAGGAGACCTAAGTGTTTTTATCCATCTCATGCCTCAGAATATTCAACTCTGCTGATTTCTATTGGAAATCCTCTGGTTCAGTGATGAAATTCTTTTTTTTTTTTTTGTCAGTCCTCAGAAGGGCCCTAAAAATGTTTCCCAACCATGCATTGACTCCAGATGTACTCAATTCAGTGCTCGGTGCTGGGCCGCCTTTTCTGCCCTTAGTAGGAATAGAAGACTACTATTACACAGCATAAGGTTGTAGTAGCATGTTTTTGCTAGCTTAAACTTGGCAACCCAAACTCCGAGACTTCTTCTCAAATGAATTCCTGCTAAATTATCTCTCCTTATTCAGTTCTTATATGCTTAATTTTTACTTCTTCCCTTTAAAGTTCTTTTTGGTTTAAATTGATCACCATAACCGGGAAAGAATATTTTGTGTATTAATGTCATCTGACATATTCCCCTCATTGCACATGTCGACTAAAAAAATATTTACAACCTAAAAGTTGAGAGTTATGTTTTATTCTGCAGGAATTTTTAGGACTTCAAGCCTGGGAGGCAGCATCTTAAGTTAACCCTGAGAGAACTGCTCGGAGGAGACAAGGCAGGGAGCTAGGATATACAGGAGTTTTGCAACAAAGGGCAGGTAGTCGGAACATCAAAAGATGTTAATTAAAGAAAACCACATATGTCAAGTTAAAGAATTTAGCACTTTTCTATGTATGGGAAGATGTAAGAGTCTGGGTTCACTGAAATCATTCCTTTCATATGCACCTCAGCTATCTGGGGTCAGTGTCCTGTATTTTCACATCCTGAGTTTCCTCAGGGCTCACCATAGGGAGTGGCTGCTGTCTGATGGCTGCTAGATGGCAAGCATTCTTTGTTTCCTTCCTGAGTGCCCTCAGGGCTCACCAGCACACCAGTTGGCAGTGGTTGTAATCACTGATGACTGTGACATCCTTTGTCTACTGATATGGCAGGAAATATTTCATTTTTCACACAGAATGCTCAGCTAGGCAGCTCATGATGTTATGATGTCTGCTGTGTCTTCAACCACATTTTCAAAGGTGAACAAACCTTCATGATGCTGATAAGTATGCTCTTGGCCATTCTCTGAGCTTGGCTTTTCACGCCTTCTTAAACCTGCTGCACTGTTCAGCATATATTTCTGTGTTCACTGCAACATTTGGTGTCCACAAACACCTGCTGAAAATCAAGGCACATGGCCGGTAACTTTGGAATTTCTCTGACCTGCAATTCTAGTAGCTCTGTCTTGAAATAATGTGGCATTGTTTGCCATGACTTTTTTTTTCAGTGATTCCATTTTAGCTCCTAGTGATTAGAGCATCCTTTTCTAAAGGCTTAACAACTACCTGATAATTATTTATTCTTGCCTTTGAGGAGAGATTGTTAGATTTACCAGTTTGTCCTAAACCTACCATTTCCCTCTTACGAAAATCATAACAGCATGGGCCAGTTTCCACAATTCCATAACCACTGTGTTCTCTGCCCTCCCTGTGGTTTGCAGTTACATCTATATGGGAGGCAGTTCTCATGAACCTGAAACTATAAATTGTAACAAGTAAATGCCACCTTTCTCAGATCAAGCCTCCTGGAAGACTATTTTAGTACTTCCATTTACCTGCTATTAGTGCCCCATGGATCTTTTATTATATCTAAATCTTACTGGAGAGTGTTGACTGAAGAAAAATAAAAAACCTAAAAGTTTCGAGTTAAATTTTATTTGGAGACCTTACTGAGGACTATAGCCCAGGAGACAGCCTCTCAGATAGCTCTGAGGAACTGCTCAGAAGAGTTAAGGGAAGAACCAAGATATATAGGGATTTTTTTGCTGGAAAAAAAAAACAAAACATGTAATTGGCCATCAAAAGATTACTGCTGGTCTTCCCTGGTGGCACAGTGGTTGAGAGTCCGCCTGCCTATGCAGGGGACACGGGTTCGTGCCCCGGTCCGGGAGGATCCCACATGCCACGGAGCGGCTAGGCCCGTGAGCCATGGCTGCTGAGCCTGCGTGTCTGGAGCCTGTGCTCCGCAGTGGGAGAGGCCACAGCAGTGAGAGGCCACGTACCGCAAAAAAAAAAAAAAAAGGTTACTGCTAATCACAAAAAACAAATGTCTCAAGTTAATGATTTTAGTGCTTTTCTGTGTGTGGGAAGATGCAAGAGTCTGGGCTTATTGAAATTATTCCTTAGATATACATCTTAAGAAGCACAAAACACTTCCTGTTTTGATCCAGCCTAAATTCCCCTCAGGGTGCACCATTGGGGGTGGGGGCAGCTGCAGTGGCTGGTGGCTTGATCCACGTAGAACTGGAATGTTGGGCAACATTCCCTGTTGACAAGAGCACCATCTCTGTTCCAAAATTCTCCTCCCTCTATAGAGTGACCCCCCCCCATAGCTTTCCTGGGCTCCTCTTAGCATTAACCTTTATTGCTATCTTTACCTGTTTTTATAACCAAGCAAGTCGCTGTACCCTCCTTTTAAAACCCAGGGTCGAGTTCTCTAATCCTCTTGCCTGTGGCAGTCCCAAAGTCTCCAGACCCTGACCCTTGCATCTATTCCCATATGCTGCTTCAGATCTGGTTTGTTGAAACATAGATTTCATCCTGGTATCTTCCTTTTCAAAAATTTTCAAAAACTCTGCATTTCCTATTAAATCAAGCTTTGTTTTCTTTCCTCTTATTGGCCAAAGTGTGTTAAATCGGTGTGGAAATCTTCACTCTACCAGCCACTTCACATTCCTTAGGTGTCAGTTAGACTGACATTTACGACTTGATTCAGTTATGGCCTTTATTCTGCTGCTGCCAGTTCTACTGGTCAGCCTTGCTTATTGCCTCCATCCAGAAGCTGAGCCATGCTGGGAAAGCCTTAGAGAGTGAGGCAGCAAGGAGCTTGGGTTCGACTCAGCCCAGACACCTCCCTCAAATGCATTTTCCTCATCAAAATTTGATAATAGAAGTATCTATTATCAAATATTAGTAGGATTGTAAAGAGTGGCTGTGAGTCCTGATAACAGTGCCCAGAATGTGGCAAACAATTTACTGCATAATGAATGCCTGGTTTAGGAGATTGATGGATCAGTTTTTTTAAGTACAGTACTGTAACAACTCCAGTGAGCTTCAGTTATCTCATTGAAAAGAAGAGAGAAAACTGAAGTGGTACATAGGCCTTAGAACATATTAATTTTATTTATTCAGCCCTCCAAAGCTTATAAATTCTGCCCTTTATCAAAATTTTCATAAATCTTATGTCTCAAGGTGCATTTGAAGGCAGTGTCATGAGGACAAAGAACAAGGCTTTGCCATTAGACAAACTTGGGTTTGAGGCTCAGCCCAGCCACCTACTCACTCTGCGACCCAAGGAAAGTTATTTACAGTTAGTTATGGGGGCAGGTTACCACACATCCTCTTAGCCTGATACCTGGTAGACAGTTAAAAAAAGAATGATTGAATAAATGGAATCCTGACAATGGGAAATGGTCTAAGAAAGATGAATCAAACATAGCACTATCACGTTCTACTTCAATGAATTTGACCCTTTTCAACTTCACTTGCCTCACATAACAGTGTAAGGATCAAAGAAAACAGTGCATGATAATAAAGCAGCATGCTGAAATTTATTTGCCTCTCAATAAGTGCTAATGATTGTTAGTACATTACTATAACTAATAATTAAAAGGAGCAGTATACATAATGTCCCTAGCAGAGTTGGTGTGTGCTAAACACTCAATAAATGATTTCTGTTAGTCATCATCATCATTTTTCTCATCACTCTACCCTTTTCAAGTCCAAAATCATTCATTTTGATAGAAAAGGTATAGATAATATTTGAAATAGCATTAAACTCAGGTAAGTGGAAATCCAGTGACTGATTAGAGACAGGTAATTCTTTTCAGCTATTTCCAAGGCTGGAATTAAATCAGGGGTGGTCATATTCAGAATTTTGGCTTTATTTCACCGTGTGTGTGTGTGTGTGTGTGTGTGCATGTGCATGGAGGGTATTTATTTATTTATTTATTTTTTGTGGTACGCGGGCCTCTCACTGTTGTGGCCTCTCCCGTTGCGGAGCACAGGCTCCGGACGCGCAGGCTCAGCGGCCATGGCTCAAGGGCCCAGCCGCTCCACGGCATGTGGGATCTTCCCAGACCGGGGCACAAACCCGTGTTCCCTGCATCGGCAGGCGGACTCTCAACCACTGTGCCACCAGGGAAGCCCCCATGGAGGGTATTTCTTAGGTTACTATTAGAGACTAGAGAACATTTTTCCCTTGTGATGACTCTCCTACTAGGTGGATCTTCTGCCACCTTTGAGAACACAGATGAAGAGCCATGAGAAGTGGTTAGACAGCTCACTGGGCATTTCAGAGAGCAATAAAACGAGTTGAAAGCTTCTAAGACCATTGTCCTGAGAGAGGCAGCAATGTGACAAGGACTTTTTTTCAAGATTTTTAGAATTTTCTTGATGTCTAAATAATTCCTCTTTACCCTTATTATTATACCGAATCTTTACACCTCACCTTACCTCTCCCATCCCCTTTCCTTTCTTCCACAGGTATTTTCACCCTCATTCTTATTTTTCTCTCAGAAACTCTTTGCATCTCTGAGTACATCTTTAATTCTTCTTTCTCTACTTATTTTTCACTTCTCCTCTTGCTTTTAATTATTAATATATAAATTTGCATATTATTTTAAATGTTTTATGCATTGAGGAAGATTTTCATATGCCTCTTTAAAAAAACCAAGTGAATTCACAATCCTTTCTTACTTTTTACTTCTCTGTGATACGTGATGGTTTTTTTTCCTTTTGATTAGCAATTTTCATTTTTGAGAGAATAGAAAATGATATTTCACCCTGAAAACAATGTTTCTCATTATATAAGGTTGTGTAAGATTTTAAGTAACTATACGCATTCATATCGCTGTATACCTACTATATGTGTTCGTAGCTACTTCTTGTGAACCCCACTAGAGGTCAGAGACTGTCATAGGTGCTGCATTTATCATCTTCAAGTCTGAAAATTACCCTTCAAACACAGGAAGAAATGTGAAAAATACTTGTTTTTCAGGCAAGGAAACTGAGGCTTAGAGAGATTATTACTTGGGAAGTACCAGACTGAGAGTTGGCAGAGCTCAGCTGTTTTTACTTTAGCCATTCTGATTGGCGTGTAGTGACTGCTCGCTTTGGTTTTAATTTGCATTTCCTATGACCTGTGATGCTGAACATCTTTTTTACATGCTTATTTGCCATCCAAATATCTTCTATGGTGAAAATCTCATTTTTTCAACCAATTTTCTAATAGGATTGTTTTAAATGTGACCCTGGATCTTAGAAATGCCTGCTTTGCTCTTTGAAAGAGTGACAACGTTCAAGCACTTCTGTTTTGTAACATACCACCCCTTCGGAAGGGGGCAAGCCTTCCTTAACAACAGGAATAGACATAGTGCCCGGTAGAGGGGTAAAGGACTTACATTGTTTTCCTGTTCAGAATGTCTTGCATTCCATAAATTAAAGGGGTATAAGAATTTATGTTTTTCAGGATAGTTTCACAGATATTATTCTGGGGGTTCCTCACACATGATCCTGAAACTGAAAAAGAGATAAGTGAAGTGACTTGATGGGAACCAGAAGTCAAAAGCCAGTAACAGAAACCCAGATTCCCAAGCTTTTCTTAAGACTGAGGGGGAAAATACCAAACTTCTATATTATTTTTTCCTGTTTATGACTAAGCTGTGAGTCACTATCTTTGGAAGAGAAATGGACCAGAAGCTCTTCAATGGTTCTCTCACTATTTGGGAAGGCAGTTTTCAACTCAATTACAGACATGGCAGCAGTTATAATTCAGAAGGAACTCAAATGAATAAACATAGAAATTTTCAGTCGTCATTTTTTATAGTTATTTCTTTGCCACGTTGCTTCATATACTTCGGTGAAACATTGCTTAAAAGATCAAGTTCAATAACCACTGTTATATATTATTTATATTTCCTTCCATCAGTGTACCAATTATTATTTTTTCTTTTCCTTTTTAAAAATTGTTATAAAGAGACTAATGTTTATCAGTTAGCTAGAGGCATTTTTTATCCCAGAAATGTGGAGACTGATTTTCTCCCCTCCACTGTCTTGAGGATAGATACTATGTCTATTTTACTATTCTGTCTCCAGTACCTAGAGCAGGGCCTCATTCATAGACTAGGGTTCACTGACAATTGTGAGAGTATTCTAAATCCTTGTTTTCTACAGAACTGATAGATTTGTCAGTTACAAAAAGGAAGATAAGACATGACTAAAAAGAAGTACAGATAATGAAGTTTAAATTAATCAGATAAGAAGGGAGAAATAGTTCCAAACATAAATAAGTTTAAAATGTAAATAGATAAAACTCTCCCAGTAGAAGAAAACAATTTGGAAAAACCGAATACTAACTTTTGCTCTTCAAGATTGACACAAATAAAAGCATCAGGGAAAGCAGAAAATAGCAGAACAAATACTAACTAAAGAAAGCTGAAGAATCTGTATTAATTTCACTAATTACTTGGATTTTAAAAACTAAAAAAAGGGAAGAATTTTTCAAGTTTTTGCATCTTTTGTTATCCCTTCCACTCCTATCATGTATCCAATGTAATGTCATTTTGATTAATTTCCTTTGTATGTGCTCTGGCATTTTCCTCAGTGTTGCAAAAAATTCAGTGTTCTTTTTGTGTTTCTCCTTTACTCTTACAGTAAGATGTTGGGGGGTTATTCCCCAACATCACAGTAAGATGTTGGGGGGTTATTCCCCATACCACACAATTCCTCATCACCAGGTGGGTGTCCTACAATTTAACTCTGTTTTGACAGTGTTACCTGGAGTTAGTGTCAGATCCCACAGGTTAAGGGCTCAGTCCCACAAGACTGTCCCCCCCAACTTCAGTGCCAATTGCAAGTAATAGGTCCCCAGGTTACCCACAACTTCTGTTTGATTTGGCTACAAATCGGAGGTTCCCATGACTCCTTCCTACTGGGATTTAATTATTTTTGCTAGAATAGCTCACAGAACTCAGGGAAACACTTACCTTTACTAGCTTGTTAAAGAATATTAAAGGATGTGGATGAACAGCCAGATGAAGGGATACATCAGGGGAGGTCTAGGAAGGTCCCGAGTGCAGGAGCTTCTGTCTCCATGGAGTTGAGGTGCATCACGCTCTGGTATGTGGATGTGTTCATCAACCTGGAAACTTCCTGAGTCCCATACTGTTGGGGTTTTTACAGAGGCTTCACCATATAGGCATGATTAATAACTCTGTTTCCAGCCCCTCTCCCTTCTCTAGAGAATGGGAGGTGGGGCTGAAAGTTCCAAGTTTTGATAATGGCTTGGTCTTCCTGGTGACCAGCCCCCATCCAGGAGCCATCCAGGTGCCCACCCAGTCAACTCATTAGAGCAAAGACACTCCTATCACCCAGGAAGTTCCAAGGGATTTAGGAGCTCTGTGTCAAGAACCAGGGTCAAAGACCAAATGTTAGAACAAAAGATGTTCCTAGTGCTTTTACCACTTAGGAATTTTCAAGAGTTTCATGAGCTCTGTGCTGGGAACTGGGGTCAAAGCCTAAATATTAGTACAAAAGTTATCTTAGCACCTCTATTTACAAGGGTTTCAGAGGCCCTATTTCAGGAACTGGGGACAGACACCTGAAATATCCTATTTGGTTCTCTGTAGGCCATTTCAATCTAAGTTTTTTCTTAAATTTTAAAAATTCTTTAGCTTCACTCTTTCTTTACATATTTCTCACAACCCATTTTAATGTTTGTCTCTTTTCAGGACTTCTATTATCTGGATGATGGCACTTCAGTCTGTGTCTTGCATATATCTTAACTTTCCTTTTATATTTCATGTGACTTTGTCTTTTCTTATCCATTGGCATCTGCTCAATCTAGTCTTTGAGTTTTGTTAAGTTTTTCCTCTGCTATATCCATTCTGTTAGTCATCCCATTTAATATCTTATTTATTTTAATGTTTCTCATATCAAATATTGCTACTATATTTCCTTAGATTTTAGTGTGTTTATCAGGCTAATATAAAATTTTAAATTAATTTATTCAAATATGTCTGCTTATAGAATCTGTCATCCAGTATGTTATTACTTTGGCCTATTAGGCAATACTCCTTTATATGTATGCATGACTTTGTCAAGGGATGTCTGGGGGGGGCAAACCCCATTATGTGACAGCCCCGAAGTATGCACAAGGGTGGATTGGGGTTTGTAAGATGAACTTTAGGACAGAGACCCCAGGTCTCAGAAAACTACCAATTACCCCTCACCCAGCCAAACAATTCAGACCTTGTCTTTTCCTCCTTTGGGTGGAGACCATAGGATTGTAATTCATTTGCCCATCTGGTTTCACTTTGGTTTAGGGTGGGAAAAATGCCTTGTTAGTTAGTCCCCATCTGTTTTTCTCAGTTATGATGACTGAAGACACCTGGGCCAAGGTCCACGTTGCTTCAGGTGTGGTTAACACAGATGTCTCAGTCAGAGATGAAACACAGCAAAAGCTGAACTCCTACAATTCACTCTTCATTTTACCCTTCCATCACTAATTTGGTCTGTCTTCTTCCCCAAGCCCAAACCACCATCCACACAACTCAATTCAGTCTCAGGTTTTCTCACAGCTCTCAGGGGCATTTTGCTACCTTTACTGCTCTACTCTCTGAGGAAAGGATACAACCATGGTTTTGGTTCTGTGCCTTGGTAGGACTGCCTTGACCACATTTATTCCTACAATTGTGGTCTTGATTTTCAAAAATCTGTACTGACTTCCTGTTTTGGCCATGCAGAAGTTATGTGTCTGGCTGGCCTTCCCACCATAAATAACTATGTAATTGAACAAAATATATGAAATGATTGTTTTTGGATGTTGGGCAGGAGGAAGCATGTGACTATGTTCTTGGAGAGCAGAAAAGCTCATAGGGTGAGCCTCGTCATCACCTTGCTTTCTGCCTAGATGTGCTCTCCAGTCCTGGTGCAAGAAGATGGAGCCCAGACAGAACATGCTGACCTCACTGAGCTGAGGAGATGGAGATCAGAATTCTGTGATGCTGACATGGCTGGAGATGCAGGACGAATATCAGAGAAGAGGGAACTGTGCAGAAGAAGAGGTTCAGAAATTTGACCAAAATAATAAGCTGTGAGGCAGTGCTCACAAGACCTGACAGGGAACAATTACTGGGAAGCTCTGTGTTGAATGGCAGCTTTGGAAATTGTACAGAGCTCAGAGACATTAGAATTCAGACCAGCCCAAGTGGAGAGACACTAAGCATTTATTTGAAACTCAAGGAAACCAGTGCTTTAGAAATAGGGCTAGTCTAACCCAAAAGTAAGAAGCCTAAGTTCTAGAGCTACTCAAAAAAGATTAAAAACAAGCTTCAAAAGAAACAAGCTGAATTAACTAATTACTGGAACAAAATACAATGTACTTGAAAAAAGACAGCAAAATCTAGACATTAATAGCGTTGCATCCAGTGTGCATAATACAATTAAAAATTATTAGATATGCAAAAAAGCAGGAAAATGTGGTAATAATCAAGAGAAAATTCAGTCTTCACAGAAAAGACTCAGAAAGGATAGTAATGGTGGACATAACAGACAAGGACATTAAAAGACTATTATAAATATTATTACAGTTTAAAGGGAAACAGGAAGATAATGAAAGAAGAGATGGGGAATCTCAGTAGAGACTGAAAACTATGAAAAGAATCAAAATTCTAGACCTCAAAAAGGCAATATCTAAAATTTTAAAATAATATATGGACTTAACAGGAAATTTAATATTGCATATATTGCAGAAGAAAAGATCAGTGAACTTTCTATCTTCAACAGAAACTATCTAAGCTGAACTACTGAAGGAAAAGGGCTAAAAGAATGATCAGAGCCTGAGTGACCTCTGAGACAATGTCAAGTGGTCAAGTGGTCTCAAGTGTGTGTAATAGCAGCCCCAGAAGGAGAGGAATTGGGGGAAGATATATAGAGAAATAATGACTGAATATTATCCAAGTTTAACTGAAAAATATAAATCCTCAGGACAAAGAAACGTAACCAACCCTAGGCAGAAAATTCATACCTAGGAAAATAATAAATTGCTGAAACAAAAAAAGAAAAAAAAAGATAAAGAAAAACATTTTTAAGCAACCAGAGGGAAAAGTGACATATTACAGAGGAGAATGTTGATCAAAATAGTCTGACTTTGCATCTGAAATAATGCAAACTAAAAGTAACAGTGGAATAGCATCTTTAAAGGAGAGAGAGAGAGAGAGGAAGAGAGAGCTCAATCTAGTAAAAAATTATATATCCAAGGGAAATATCCTTCAAAATGTATGTTAAAAAATATATGAATGGGAGACTTCCCTGGTGGCGCAGTGGTTAAGACTCTGTGCTCCCAAGGCAGGGGGCCCTGGTTCAATCTCTGGTCAGGGAACTAGATCCCACATGTGTGCCACAGCTAAGAGTTCACATGCTACAACTAAGGAGCCAGAGAGCCACAAGAAAGGAGCCTACCTCCCACAACTAAGACCCTGTGCAACCAAATCAATAAATATTAAAAAAAAATGTATATATATATATATATATGATTAATGAGTGAGAGAATTCATCACCAGCAGAGGTGTGCTACAAGAAACATTAAAAACCTTTCTTCAGGCTGAAGGACAATTATACCAAATGGAAACTTGGGTCTACTGAAGGATTGAGGAGCTCAGATAAACGGAAATATGTAAGTAAATTTAAAGCACTTTTTCTCATTTCTTAATTTCTTCAAAAGACAATTAGCCATTTAAAGCAAAAATAATAACAATGTGTAGTCAAGTTTATATGTGGAAAGAACATTTGACAATAATAGCACAAAGGAGAGGAGAGAGGAATTGAAAGTAGATACTCTTGTAAGTTTCTTATATGATAGGTAAATAATATAATATTAAATTATCATAGATTTTGATAAATTAAAAGATGCATATTGTAAGCTATAGAGCCACCATTAAAAATAACACAAAGAAGTATAGCTTAAAACAAATAAAGGAGATACAACAGAATACTGAAACACATTTCAGTTGATCCAAAAGACAGAAAGGAAAAATACAAGGAACAAAGGACAGATGCAACAAATAGAAAACAAATTGCAAGACGGAAGGCAAGCAGAAACATATCAATAATCACCTCAAATATAAATGTACCAAATACTCCAATTAATAACCCAATATATCAATTTTTTTGATCGCAGTGTTAGTGCTCTTGATTATTTTGAAATCACGACAGTAGAATTATGTGATGACTGTGACAAATAAGATGTGTGCAAGAAATAAGATATTTTCATTTCGTTAGCATTTTCTTGCTAGTTGTCCCAAATGAGTGTTTAAAAGGGGAAGGCTGATGTAAAAATGTGCCAATTATCAGTATATTATTATTCATTCCCCAAATAGATTTTGAATCTCTCAACTCAAGCAATTTCAAATTGAAAATATATAATTACTACTTTCAAGTCTGTCCCTTCCAGATTGGGTTTTTAGCTCTCGCTCTGCAGATGACTCAGACTATTCATCAGGTGGTGACAGAAAAGCAGGAGCTGGGCCTGGTCTGGTGTTGGGCGAGGAGGAAGCGGGCGGAACAGGGCACCCGTATCTGGGAGTGCTCATCATGGGTTACACTGCTCGCACCTGGCTGGGTGAGTTGGATGTTAGAGCCAGATCATCAAACATTCCTCCTAAAAATACAGTCCATTAGAATCCATGCTCTCAAATTAAGAAATAAATTATAGCTTTGAGAATCTGCATCAAATCTTAAATCATGAAACCCCTTCACTTTACTTAACTATGTCTTTTAATATTAAATAAAAATTATTTTTCTTTCCCTTGGGCTATCAATGTAAAGGCTAGACATAAAGGAACACTGGTGCACAGAGATGTTCTCCTCAAGTTATTACTCCTGGTGGAAGTGCCCAAAGGTTCCTGCCATTCCTTTGCTCTTCGCCGCAAATTGTGTGTGTGTGTGTTTAGTATATGAAGACAGAGACAGAGAGAGAAGTAGTATACCATCAATTAAGAAAATCATAACAAGGAAGAAAATTATTCCTCCCTTGCCACCTAGAACAACAGTTTTAGTGTTTCGGTTTAGTATTTGTGCACATTCTGTGGTGTGTTACACAGGTTCTAGGCCAACCAAAACCCATGCTTGTGTCAGACACTGTTGTTCTGGGTGCAGTGAAGAGATGTGAATTAGGGTGATCTTAGCTTCCAAGGTGCCCAAAGGAGAGATGTGTGTAAGCAGAGCAAAAATTATAGAGTGGCAGGGATAGGACAGCATGGCCAGGTGTGTGGGAGGAAGTGTCTGCTCTGAGAAGTGAAGCTTCCCTGGAGTCCATGGAGTTGTTATGGGGAAGTCCTGGAAGATTCTTTAGTCCTCAGCATGGTGACTTCCTTGACTGTAGAGTTTCCCTAGGGATCATCAGGGCTGGGTTCTCCACTGAGCCTCACCCTCACTCTGCTTTCCTCCTTTGAAACCTGTAGCTCAGAGCCATGACATATCTGAGGCTTAGGTTATTTATACCCATTATTATCCTGCACTTCTGCATGTTGAACTCCTCTCTGACACCCTCCTTACTACCTTCCCAGAATCCACTCTATCCTTCTCCAGCCCTGAGGTTCAGCAGGACAGGCAGACCTGGACACTGATCTCTTGCAATATCACTTCATCTAGTAAATGCATGCAGCACATGTGCACCTGCAGCCTCAGACCTCTATGAGCCAGAAATGTTCCTTGAATCCTTTTCACCAAGTATGACTGCAAGCCCCATCACCCAGTTTAATTCCAGTCATACTGACCCGGAACCTTCCTCCCCTCCAGGGATCCAGGGATTCCCATGGTATTCAGACCTCAGAACAGGGCCTGCAGTGCCAAGACAGCCTTAACAGTCCAAGTCTCTGCACCAGGAAGGCACAGGCTCGTTCCTGTTGGGCAAACTGTGGTCTCAGGATTAGCTGGTGAGTCTAAGAACCCTGGGCAAACGGTCCAGCCACCCTGAGGGCACCACGCAGATGAGGGTTCCCTTAGGCTGCCAGCAGCAATTTGTACTCTGTCATCATCAGAGTGGCCTGAATTCCACTCATCCATCTGTGAATGCACCTAAAGAAACGCTCCTTCTGCTTGCAAGCCTCACTCTGGGACTAGGAGAGCAACACCTCATCAAACAGTTGGCCTCATCTCTTGTGACAGAGGCGTATAACACTCTGTTCTGAAAGTCTATAATCATTTGCTAGCTCTAAAGTTGAAATGTCAGGGCTTTCTTCTTGTTGCATTTTAACTACCTACTTCGTTTGTAAATGTTCTGGATGTGATCCTCTTCTTTGATGTAGGGAAATGGGTTTGCAGTTAGGGTCCCATTACAGTTCAGCAGGGAGTTGGCTGCTTTGGCAGTTCTGAGAAGATAACCCACACACATGCCCATTAGTCTGCTCCTTTGGTTAACAATTCCAAACCATCTGGATGCAGATTGGTGTGGTCTTATGAGGGAGAAGGAGGGAGAATGGAGGGGGAGGGGTAAGAGGAAGAGGAGGGGCAGGGAGGAACCTAGTGAGGAGATTCTGAATAGCATTTTTTGCTCCAAATACTTTATCTTTTATTAATAGTTAATTATAAATATGTATATTTGGGTGACATTTCCCTCACAATATTTGTAGGAAAATTTATTTATGAAACATACAAAACCAGAGAGAATAGTACATTGTTACCCTGTATGCTCATAATCTGATTCAATAATTATCAAGATTTCCCCACACTTTTTATTTTTGATGGTGAAATAATTTAATTCAGACCTAGGCCTCTCATCATTTTGCCCCTACATACCCGAGAATACTTTGCTAAAACATATGGACTTTTAAAACCGAACAATACTGTTATACTGCCAACAAAATCCCCATTGCTTCCCTGACATCCTGTAATGTGCAGACCACAACCAGTCGTATTCGTGTGGCTGCCTTGTTAGAGCAGCATCGGGCCATCCATGCCACACTTGGTCGCATCCACGTGTCCGATGAGTGTCCTTCCTTCTCCAGCAGAACATCCATCTGCTTGCTTTTCCATGCATTGATGTGTTGAAGAAATTTGGCTGCTTTCTTTCTTCTGGAGCTATTTAACCTACTACCCACATTTCCTGCATTTCATATGTTGTATCACATCAGGCACTGTTTCTTCCACTTTAATAGAGTCCATCAGTACAAAACCACTGTCCTTCATCAATTAAGGGCTATTTGGTTGCCCAGGCACACTACTGTACAGGAAAAGGAGGATGAATGCTGAAATATTTCCCTTTAATTGCCAGTTGGCAGAGTGGGCTGTACTCTATGCATCCCCAGTGCTGACCAGTGACTGTTCCCTCCCCCCCTCCCCTCTTCCCTCCCCCCCTCCCCTCTTCCCTCCCCCCCTCCCCTCTTCCCTCCCCTCCCATCTCCTCCCCTCCACTCTCTTCCCTCACTCTCACACACATTTTATTGAATATCATTATAAACTCATACATCCTTATATATTCAGTACATTTTTTAAATTGAAGTATCGTTGATTTACAGTGTTTCAGGTGTACAGCAAAGTGACTCAGTTATACATAAATATATACATATATATTCTTTTTCAGATTCTTTTTCATTATGGGTTATTACAAGATATTCAATATAGTTCCCGGTGCTATATAGTAGGTAGTAGGTTCTTGTTGTTTGCCTATTTTATATATAGTAGTGTGTGTATGTTAATCCCAAACTCCTAATTTATGCCCCCCATATCCCCTTTGGTGACCATAAATTTGTTTTCTATGTCTGTGAGTCTGTTTCTGTTTTGTTTTCTAAAAAAAGTTCATTTGTATCATTTTTTTAGATTCCACATATGAATAATCTCTGTCTGACTTACTTTGCTTAGTATGATAATCTCTGGGTCCATCTGCAAATGGTTGCTGCAAATAGCAATTTCATTCTTTTCTTATGGCTGATTAGTATTCCGTTGTATACATGTACGACATCTTTATCCATTCATATGTTGATGAACATTTAGGTTGATTCCATGTCTTGGCTATTGTAAATAGTGCTGCTGTGAGCACTGGGGTGCATGTATCTTTTATAGTAGTTACTTTTCTGAGTCTCACATTTTCCTGTCCTTGTTGAATGGAGGCCCCTGAAAATTGGCTTCTGTGACTTTTGACATGACCCTCCTCAGGTGTCACACGATGTCCCAGGATCTCTTTGTATATTTCTTTCCCAAACCCTGTAATTAGTCATTCTTCTACGGGGCTCTGTCCCTACTCAGTGGGGAATGGCATTTAGAAAATACCATCTGGCACCTAGGGACATTGCTATCAGGTTGTCACAGTTTCTAGAACCATCCATCATTCAGAGCTAGGAAGTAACATAGTGTTTAAAGAAAGTGATCAGGACCAAGGAACAGCCCCGTGATTGCTGGCCTTCCATCGGGCCTTCCCCTGGGAATGGTGGGTTTCATTGTCCCTACTTGTCTCTGGGAACTGCTTCTCTACACCCTCCACCCCAGGGGGACTTTCTGTCTCTACTGCCCAGGGCTCCTGCCCTACTCGGGGCACATTCTGCTTCTACAGCTTCCTCAGTGTTTGTGACCAGCACAAACTCCCTGGTCGTCTGTGACCCTCAATCCCTCTGCCAGCTGCACTTTCTGCACACACCTGCAGCTTAGGGCCTGCAAAGACTTCTCCCAGTTTTCCCGTAATTTGCCGACCCAATGCCCTGGTTTCTACCTGGGGCCAGATCCTCTTTTGGGGGGGATGGATGTTTTGGGGCAGCCTGTGCCTGTAGACTTCAGGTGGCCCCTTGCATCATCCACCACCTTGATGCCAACCCTACCTACCACTGTGGCCACCTACCAGTATTTTGGCACTCAGGGCTATTCCCTGACACCTGTTTGTTTGTTTTTTTGTCTGTTTTAAAGATATCATCCAGGGGTTTTTCATATGTTATCCTCATCCTCAATGATCTGTTTGGCTTGCATTGAGGATCTGGGGAAATTCAGAAACTATGCAGCCATCCTGATTCCACTGCCCAATAACGTTTTAAATTAGAATTAGTTTATGATTAGACGTGACCTAGACAGATGCCTCTCATGGAGACATTTATAGGCATGTTCAGGTGGAGAAGATAGATGCCAGAAAGCATGACAGACGGGCCCTTGGAGGGTCAGACATCCTTCAGGATCATTCTAAAGAAAGGAAGCCTTTATTTTCTTTTTCTCACAATGCATTCTGACCTTTGTGCTAAGAATAATTTCGTTGTTGCTTCAAACATTTCCAGTTCACCTCTAATTGCTGGTTACAAGGAAAGAAGGAACCTTGATGTCCCTTCCTCTAAACACACCTGCAGAATCGCCTCCGCAGAATGGCCTGGGGCAAGTCATGTACCATAAACAGCCTAAAAGAGTCAGTTCTTAGCAACCTTGTATTAAAAAAAGGCGTGGGGCTTCCCTGGTGGTGCAGTGGTTGCGAGTCTGCCTGCCGATGCAGGGGACACGGGTTCATGCCCCGGTCCGGGAAGATCCCACATGCCGCAGAGTGGCTGGGCCCGTGAGCCATGGCTGCTGAGCCTGCACGTCCGGAGCCTGTGCTCTGCAATGGGAGAGGCCACAACAGTGAGAGGCCCACGTATCGCAAAATAAAAATAAAAATATAAAAAAGGTGTGGAGCATAAAGCTGGTATTGGGAAATTTCTTCTGGCCTACATAAAAAGGTATGCTTAAAAAATGATAAACAAGCAAACTATACTTTCTGCAGCTCCAGTTTGACTGCTGGGGAAAATTAAACTTTTTCCTTTTTTTTTTTTTAATTTAAGAGATCAACACAGCATTCAGCATGCTAATATGCATACATATAATACTGAATTTCTTAAAGAAAGAGCCAACAGTCAGCATTTCCCAAGCTTACGTGACTGCCCAGCCCATTTATTCCTATATTTTAACCGTTCAGTTCCATCTTGTTCTAAACCTGTGCTCTCAAGGGACACAGCTATAGAATGGGTGCTACAAGAGCTATAGTGCTTACTAGCACCAAAAATCTACTGTGAGCTTAGGAAAGGTAATAATATTCACTCTTTAACCACTCATTCATGAACCACTGTTTACAGAATAGCTTCGTGTTATTCTAGGTCATGCTAGTTATGCCAGAGGACCTACACTTACCTTGCTGCTCTCAAGGAGAGAAGGGGGTTAAAAAATCGTTCTAACAATAGGTCTCGAGTACAGCAGTTGTGGAGCATGAGGAACTGTAAATAAAGGAGCAAGTGGTCTCTGTCCTAAGAATAGTTCAGTTGTTACTTTAAGCATTTCTAGTGTTAAGAGATAAACTGAAGCATGTTAAAGTTTTTCAAAAGTTTATCTGAGCAACATCAATTTGAGTTGGGCAGCACCAAACCAGAAGTGGTTAGGAGCACTCTACCAAAACAGGAGCTGGGGGTAAGGCTTTTATAGAGCAGACGGGGAAGCAAAGCAAGAAAATTATTTGATTGGCTACAGCTTAAGCAGTTTTCTTACTTGGGAAAGCCTAGTTGGCTCTGTATAATGGGCTGTTCTTAAATTTCATTTTCTGGTATACCAGTGCATTCACAGGAATTGACTTTGGTTTAGGTTTTGGTTTGCTTATGCAGGTAGCTACCAAGGCATTAGAGCAACTTTGATCTAATGGCCTCCTTGTTTAATTATTGTAGCACTAGTTATTGACTCTGCCCTGAAAAGTCAGGAAGGCTTCTCAGAAGAGGATTCAAGTCTGGGAACTTGCAAGGTGGAGAGTTGGAAATTTCCAGACTGGTTGTATTAAGTTACCACTGTGTGCTTTTCTACTGAAAGGAGAGCTTGGAAAATGCTGGAGATGAGATGCTGAACTCAATGCCTGATTATAAATAAAGTAGCAAAGAGCATCAGTGACAATGCCCAAGTTATGACTCTCTGATTAATGGGGAAAGAGTTGGTGGTTTGGCTTGTGTGTGTCACACCTACCTGGGTCTGTTTCGTATCTGTGGTTTAGTAGCAGGGGAATGCTCCTGAACTGCTCCAACATGCATTTCAATCTCTTAAAAACTTTGCAGGGCTGCCCAGAGTACTACCTTAAACAAACCAGCTTCTCACAGATGTTCCAAGTGTTGATGAGTATTATTGACTTGTTTAATACTTGCTCGTGGTAAAAAACCAAAACTCACACAAGCCTAAAAGTCAGAAATTGTGAAATTCCTTTTCAGAAGTTCAAATCAATGCCAAAATCAGACATATGACTTATTTTTAAATGAAAATAATAACATCGATGAAGGGCCATGATTTACCATTTTAAAACATGTCCAATTTAGCAATCTAGTGATACAGTATTGTCAGCCCTCCAAGAGTGTGTTGCAAAACAATGCCCCATGTATTGTCCCATGTCCCATGCAATGCAATATACAGTGTCACTGTGCATTCATCTTATGTGTCCAAGATAATAGTGCATTAGCTATATTCAAAAAAGGTGCATTGTACATTTTCCATTTTTGTTGATAACAGAGCCTCCAGTTTTGTAATTACTTACTTTCAGTCTATAACTTCTTGCTTTAACAGATTCCTTTGATTTGGGGGATGAAATTCTGATGGCTTTATGCTTAGTCTGACTCCACGAAATTTATCATTTTTCCCTGTGCTATAGCATGAAAACTTTAATCAGGAGCTACCCAAGTGAGCAGTTTCCAGTTTCAAAATGTTTAGAATTCATCCATTCCTATACAAAGAAACAGAACACCCTAGGGTTCTACTGTCCTGTCAGTAGAACTAAATTTCTGAAGACTTTGAGTGTTCAGAAGTTTAGTTTGATTCCCGATTTCTTGTCATCTTTTATTTGTTTGTTTGTTTGTTTGGTTTGGTTTGGTTTGGTTTGTGGTATGTGGGCCTCTCACTGTTGTGGCCTCTCCTGTTGCGGAGCACAGGCTCCAGATGCGCAGGCTCAGCGGCCATGGCTCACGGGCCTAGCTGCTCCGCGGCATGTGGGATCTTCCCAGACCGGGGCTCAAACCCGTGCCCCCTGCATTGGCAGGGGGACTCTCAACCACTGCGCCACCAGGGAAGCCCTATTTGTTTTTAATGGTATGAATTTCAAATGCATAGTAGTTGGAGGCCAGAAGAAGCACTGGGTGTTTGGAAAAGGAAACAGTGATCTGAGGTGAGGAAAAGGAGAATCACCTCTTCAACCTTGTATGCCTTAAGACAGCGCCTCTGTCTTTTCTCCCTGTTACCAAATTGTTCTGCTAGTTCACAGTAAGTTCATCACCTCTTAGATATGACTGAAGGCGGCTCCAAGGAGTCCGAGCAGTTCTGTCTTGAGTGCATTTTGCATGTTGGTCATTTGTGTGGAATGCAGACTCCCCAGTGAACATTTGTGAATCCTCAACTTTCCCCAGGAAACGCTGGGATCAAGGCACTTGTTTTCCATATCACAGCACTCACGAAGGTGCTGGTTAGCACCTTGGGCAATAGAGATAAATCGGGCATGTCCACCATGAACACACACTGTTTCTAAAGAACCTTATTAGCATTAAGTACGTAAAGGCTTGAGAACCATTGGTTGAGAAGACGGAATAGATTTATATCCTTCAACAGCAACTGTGAGTAGATGTGTGAACGGCTTGAGTGAAAGGAAAAAAAATGACACTGAACAAGAGAACAACCATAAAATTCTTCCAGATCACTTATTTTCAGTCACTTTTTGATGGTATGTTTCCATCCACAAGTGGCTCAGTGCCTCCGTGGTGGTGCAGTAGACATTTCTTTTTCTTGTAGCCTGCATTCACCTTCCATGGCTCACCATCACCCCACTCCCCTGAGCCAGCCTCTGTTCCTCTCATACCCCCTCACACTTCCTGCAGAGCTGCAACCATGACATCACTTACACCGTTAACTTTACTCCAGCTTGGATCCCTTTTCTAAAGTCTATACACCGTGTGTGAGTGTGTTTGTGTGTGTGTGTGTGTGTGTGTGTGCAGCTAAGGTCAGTTCCAGGGATAACTGAAAAACACCACAACCACCAGCATTGTTTTCTTTTATTGTTCTTTTATTTTCTCCTTGGTCCTTTCTGGCCACAAATCAACTGGCAAATGTTCTTACCATTCACCTCTTGTCACTGTTAGCACTCCTGGTGGCCACTGAAAATTGTCTATCTTGTACCTACTTAGGGCTCAAGACTTGGACTAACCAACCTAATACACAAAGTTGTTTTGGCTTAGTATTTTAGGGTTTGTTTTAGTCTGTTCTAACAAAATATTGTAGACTGGGTGGCTTAAACAACAGAAATTTATTTCTCACAGTTTTGGAGGCTAAAAATCCGAGATCCATCTGGTGTCTGGTAAGAATCTGCTTCCTGGCTTGCAGATGGCACATCCTCTGTGTGCATGGTGGACACTAATAATATAAGGACACTAATCTTATCTCACCAAGACCCTACCTATGACCTCATTTAGCCTTAATTACTTCTATAATGTCCTAATCTCCAAATGTGGTCACAATGGGGGTTAGGGCTTCAACATATGAATTTGGAGGGACACAATTCAGTCCGTAGCAGGGTTGGAAATTCCTCTCTTGCTTCAGGTGTTGCTTTCAGCTGCTAAATTGTACTGACTCCACTTAAAAGAGCCCCAGTTTCAAACTTCATGACATGGAGCATTGCAATAAGGGTCTAAGGAACTGAAGGGCCAGAATTAAATAAATATCTCACCATCAAATATGCCTGTCTCCCAGCATTTCAGGGTGGAGAATAGCAAGCAGGCACCTGGCAGGAGGATGTTTTGTTAAGAGCAGCCTCTGTGCCATGCCCCAGGGTAAGGGCCACTGAGAGCCACACAACATGGGCAATTTGGAGGGTATTGTCAATAGGGAATCTCAAGTCAGCACACTGATGCTGCCCCATGTCAGACCCTCAGAGTTCTTCATTCTACACTTCATCCATCCAGGAGGGAAAAACAGAAGGCAGGCCTCTTGAGCACACACACCCTTGTTTACTGGAAGTCTTATCTAGACTCTCACTTTCGGCCATATTTGTGTAACAGGTGTATCCTAACACAAATACTTGGGGATGCAACAATGAGGGAAGCTGTGTTACAGATGTGTGGCCACTCACAGCATCCACTGAAAGGATCAGGCCGAGATTGGGGCTAGAAACACAGATTCCACGATTTCTGTCTGAATGAATTTCTAATTCTCTCGGTTCTATGCCGATGCACTGTCATGTGTACACCATCTGACCACACATGTGCATCCTCACCACATCATTCTGGAGGCAGTTTTCCCTTTTCTCTGTTACGTGATGCACCAATGACAAATGATTATTCATTCACTTATACATACATGTTGAGCATCATAATTATGTAAGCACTCCTCGAAGTGCTGGGTAAGCAGTAGTAAACCAAAGACCTCAGCACTCAAAAGTGACGAGCTCTGGTCATATTCAGATCCTAAGGTCCCAGTTATTTCTTCACTTTTTTCCTACCAAACTATACCAGATACTTAGCAGTCTTATTCATCCAGTTCTGCACACGAGAAAGCATAGTGAATCCCCCAAGGTACCAAATGCCATTGTAATATAGCATTTCCACTGTGACGTGAAGTTGAATGTAATTGAAAAATATATGGGACTCCTACTGAGTGTTAGTAGGAAGTAGAAAGCAACAAAATTGAATGTAGACACAAACATTAGAATAACACAGAGAAACCAGTAAAAATGCAGATTTTGAAGCACCTTGCACATCAGCTCTGGGGATTGTCCCTCACTACATGTACTTTCTACAGATTATCTTGCTGGGTTTTGGACTGCAAGCTCTATGCTGGAATGCAGACTGGAGCCTGCAAAGCAGGGGTGGCTGGAACCTAAGCAATTCACTCCCACAAACTAGTCTTAATAGGCTTATTATTCAAATGTGTATTTATTCAAAATTACAGATTATAAAATGCCATGGACCTGAGAAGTTATTCTCAAATATTCAAGACTTTGAGTAGTCAAATCCATGAATAGTACACATTTTACTCGGCAACAATATTGTTTTTCATAAATGATATTTAAGAAGATGTGCTTAGGAATCAAAGAGACCGTGCTCTGAATCTGGAGTCACCACATAAGAGCTGCGTGACCTGGTACCTGGAGACCCCTGGGATTCCACTCCACAATGGAGATAATGTTTCCCACTTCCCAGTGTGATCCTGAGAGTTAAAAGAGTTGATGTGAGGAGAACACCTAGCTGAGAGGCTGGGATAGAGAAAGACCTTCCCACACAGCTGCCAGCCAAAGACATTTTGCTGAAGTCGAATGACCCCACTGAACATCCAGCTGTGCATGTGGATTTGCAACTTCTGGGCATCAGAGTGGTCCTGCTGGGAGGCCGGGTGGTGTGCATGCTCACCAGCCTCATTAACAGGATGCCCATTTGACAGAAATGAGCCACTGCTGGTTCAGGCAGCTGATGGGCAGATGATGCTTACAGGAAACCTACAGAAAACATCCTCTGATAACCAAAGGTGCAGTCTTAGGGTGATGTCAAGTTAAATAGAGAAAAAACAACAAGAAAAACTTGTGCTTTTATGATTTATTTTTAATTTTCAATGAGGAATGATCAGTTCATCTTAGAAGAGCCTTAGGTGGTCGGTTTCTTTAAATCCTTGATTTCTACTTTGTGAAATATTATTTTATAGATGACAAAGGTTTGCTTTTTCTTTTCCAGCTTTTTTCTACTGATGAGCCGTGAAATGATCAGCTGGAGTTTTAAATGGATGACAAACCTGCTTCATTTTCTTTCTATTAGTATCTGATCATGTTGCATATTTCTGAATGATGAGGTGTAAATAAACTATCTTATTTTCCCCCTGGGGCCATAAGAAAACTAGAAAGAAGAAAAAAAAAACAAAAGATTAGGCTGGACTTTGCACCCTTCTTTTAGCTCCTGTCTGTGAGATGGTGAAAGTGAGAACCTAGTGAGGAAGCAGGTGCCCACGCTGCACCTCTAAGGAGAAGGGAGAGGCTGGTACAAAGCCAGCACTTTAGATTCCAACTCCCTGATTTTATCCAACACACTGCACATTTAAGTAACAGAAGTGCTATTTTGAAGGGGGTCAAGAGGTGATTGAAATGGCTCTGGGCCTTGAAAAACTGTCAAAGTATTTTTTTTCCATTTTTATCAAGACATAATTCACATATAAATTGTATTAGTTTTAGGTGTACAGCATGATGATTTGATATATTGCAAAATAATCACTGCAATAAGTTTAGTTAACATCTAACATCACCTCGTACGGTTACAATGTTTTTTCTTATGACGAGAACTTTTAAGATCTATTCTCTTACAAACTTTCAAATATACAATCCAGATTGTTAATTGTTCATGTCAAATCATGCTATACATTACACCCTCAGATCTTATTGATTTTATAACTGGAAATTTGTCTCTTTTGACCACCTTCACCCATTTTCCCCACTCCCCCACCCCCACCTCTGGCAACCCCAAGCTCTTCTCTGTATCTATGAGTTTGGCTCTTTCAGATTCCACATATAAGTGAGATCATGCAGTACATTTCTCTGTCTGACTTAATCTCACTTAACATAATGCCCTTAGGGTTCATACATGTTGTTACAAATGACAGGATGTCCTTCTTCTTTATTTTATTTCTTTTACATATATACCCAGGAATGGAATTGCTGGATAATATGATAGCTCTATTTTTAATTTTTTAAAGGAATCTCTGTATTGTTCTCCATAGTGGCTGTGCCAATTTACATTCCCACCAACAGTGCAAGAGGGTTCCCTTTTCTCCTTAAAAAACTCTTGAAATATGTTTCATTTTACTATTGAAACATGCATTATTTTCTTCTTTGGTTTACTTGAAAAAACAAATGTTTGCTTTCCAAAAGCAATGCATGAACATATGCTCCCAACTGAAAAGTAAGTGTATAGATTAGAGAAGTATATTATGCAGAAAGGAATTACCTGACCAGTCACCACATAATCCTGCTATTGTTCCTAGGGGCAAGCTCAGTTAATAATTTGAAGATGTATCAATCAGATGATTTTAATGCATGTTTAATATATGTATTTTATATGTACATATACACACCTATTACCCTACAATGTTCTCTGAGGGATTTTCCTCTGTGTGGTCATTCATTCACCTCACTGTTTATTAATCACTTACTTTATGCCATCTGCTTTGCTAGTTACTAAAAATACAGATATGGTTCTTGCTCTCAGGGAGCTTATACCCCAGTATAAGAAACAGAATTTTTTTAAAAAAGGAAACAGCAAACACAAGTAATGGAAAGAATCATATAAAATTGGTGTTAATTAATTTTGAAATGTGAGTAAAATTCTTCAGTGAAACCATCTGGGTCTGAAGATTTATTTGGTGGGAGTTTTTAAATTACAAATATAAGTTATTAAATGGTAATAAGACTATTCAGGTTGTCTGTTTGATCTAAGATGAATTTTGACAGGTTGTAGATTTTGAGAAATTGGTCCATTATTTCTTAATTACCAAATTTGCGTGTAATGTTGTTCATAGTCTCCACTGTATCTTCTTAAGGGCTGCGAGGTCTGTAGGGATATCCTCTGTCTCACTACTGATATTGGTGATTTGTGTCTTTTCTCTACTTTTGTTTGTCTTTCTTGTTAGAAGTTTATCACTTTTATTGACTTGAAAACTGGCTTTTTGTTTCTTTGGTTTTTCTCTATTGTTTTCCTATTTTCAATTCCATTAATTTCTGCTCTTATCTTTATTATTTCACTCCTTTAGCTTGCTTTGGGTTTATTTTGTACTTTTTTCCCAAGTCTTTTGAGCTAGTAATTTAGATGACTGAACTGTGATCTCTTCTCTTTTCTAATGTAAGCATTCAGTGCTATAAATTCCCTTTCAGCAATGCTTTAGCTGCATTCCACATATTTTAATATGTTGTATTTTCACTTTCATTCAGTTCTATGCATTAAATTTTTTTTGACATATATACTTCACCCATAAATTATTGAGAAGTATGTTATTTAATTTCCACACGATTGGAAATTTTACTGTTGTCTTTCTCTTTTTTATTTCAATTTTGATTTCATTGTTGTCAGAGAACAAACTCTGGATGTTTCCAATTACTCTCAATTTCTTGAAGTTTACTGTATGGCCTAAGATATGGTCTATCCTAGTAAATGCTTCACAGCCGTTGGATTAAAAAATATGTATTCTTCTGTTTTAGGGTGAAGTTTTTCTATTTATGAAAATTAGGTTCTGTTTGCAGATTGATTTGTTCAGTTCTTCTATGTCCTTGCTGATTTTATGTCTAACAGTACAATCAATGGCTTGAGTGAGGTTTTAAGTCCCCAGTGATAGCTGTGAATTTTGTGTATTTCTCCTTCAGATGTATCAGTTTTTGCTTCATGTATTTTGATGCTCATAGCATATTTCTGTTTTATTCATATATATTTGATGTTCATAACATATTGCACATAACATATTGTTGTGTTCTTGATGAGATGCTCTTTTTATCATTATGTAATGTCTCTTTGTGTCACTAGTAGTTTTCTTTTCTCTGAAGTCTGCTTCATGAGATATTGGGTTGGCCAAAATGTTCATTTGGGTTTTCCCATAACATCTTAGGGAAAAACCCAAACGAAATTTTGGGCCAGCCCAATATTGATATAGCTATTCCTGCTTTTCCTTAAAATTAATATTTTTATGGTATATCTTTTTCCATATTTTTACTTTCATTCTACTTATATTGTTGAATTCGAAGTGAATTTCTTATAGACAGAATATAGTTGGATCATTTTTTTAATTTTAATTTTTTAATAAATTTATTTATTTATTTATTTCTGGCTGCGTTGGGTCTTCGTTGCTACATGCAGGCTTTCTCTAGTTGCAGCAAGTGGGGGCTACTCTTTGTTGCAGTGCGCGGGCTTCTCATTGTGGTGGCTCCTCTCATTGTGGAGCATGGGCTCTAGGTGAGCAGGCTTCAGTAGTAACAGCACGTGGGCTCAGTAGTTGTGGCTCCCAGGCTTTAGAGCACAGGCTCAGTAGTTGTGGCTCACGGGCTTAGTTGTTCCGTGGCATGAAGAGTCTTCCTGGACCAACAACTGAACCCATATCCCCAGCATTGGCAGGTGGATTCTCAACAACTGCACCACCAGGGAAGCGCCTGGATCGTGTTTCTTTTTTGTTGTTGTTGTTTTACATCTTTATTGGAGTATAATTGCTTTACAATGGTGTGTTAGTTTCTGCTTTATAACAAAGTGAATCAGTTATACATATACATATGTTTCCATATCTCTTCCCTCTTGTGTCTCCCTCCCTCCTACCCTCCCTATCCCACCCCTCTCGGTGGTCACAAAGCACCAAGCTGATCTCCCTGTGCTATGCGGCTGCTTCCCACTAGCTACCTATTTTACGTTTGGTAGTGTATATATGTCCATGCCACTCTCTTGCTTTGTCACAGCTTACCCTTCCCCCTCCCCATATCCTCAAGTCCATTCTCTAGTAGGTCTGTGTCTTTATTCCTGTCTAACCCCTAGGTTTTTCATGACATTTTTTTCTTAAATTCCGTATATATGTGTTAGCATACACATTTGTCTTTCTCTTTCTGACATACTTCACTCTGTATGACAGACTCTAGGTCTATCCACCTCATTACAAATAGCTCAATTTCATTTCTTTTTATGGCTGAGTAATATTCCATTGTATATATGTGCCACATCTTCTTTATCCATTCATCCGATGATGGACACTTAGGTTGTTTCCATCTCCGGGCTATTGTAAATAGAGCTGCAATGAACATTTTGGTACATGACTCTTTTTGAATTACGGTTTTCTCGGGGTATATGCCCAGTAGTGGGATTGCTGGGTCATATGGTAGTTCTATTTGTAGTCTTTTAAGGAACCTCCATACTGTTCTCCATAGTGGCTGTACCAATTCACATTCCCACCAGCAGGGCAAGAATGTTCCCTTTTTTCCACACCCTCTCCAGCATTTATTGTTTCTAGATTTTTTGATGATGGCCATTCTGACTGATGTGAGATGATATCTCATTGTAGTCTTGATTTCCATTTCTCTAATGATTAATGATGTTGAGCATTCTTTCGTGTGTTTGTTGGCAGTCTGTATATCTTCTTTGGAGAAATGTCTATTTAGGTTTTCTGCCCATTTTTAGATTGGGTTGTCTGTTTTTTCTGTTATTGAGCTGCATGAGCTGTTTATAAATTTTGGAGATTAATCCTTTGTCAGTTGCTTCATTTGCAAATATTTTCTCCCATTCTGAGGGTTGTCTTTTGGTCTTGTTTATGGTTTCCTTTGCTGTGCAAAAGCTTTGAAGTTTCATTAGGTCCCATTTGTTTATTTTTGGTTTTATTTCCATTTCTCTAGGAGATGGGTCAAAAAGGATCTTGCTGGGGCTTCCCTGGTGGCGCAGTGGTTGAGAGCCCGCCTGCTAATGCAGGGGGCATGGGTTCATGCCCTGGTCCGGGAGGATCCCACGTGCTGCAGAGCGGCTGGACCCGTGAGCCACGGCTACTGAGCCTGCGTGTCTGGAGCCTGTGCTCCGCAATGAGAGAGGCCGCGATAGTGAGAGGCCCGCGCACCGCGATGAAGAGTGGTTCTCGCTTGCCGTAACTAGAGAAAGCCCTTGCACAGAAACGAAGACCCAACACAGCCCTAAAATAAAATAAATAAATAAAAGAAGTTAGAGAAAAGGATCGTTCAAGTTTAAAAAAAAAAAAAAGGATCTTGCTGTGATTTATGTCATAGAGTGTTCTGCGTATGTTTTCCTCCAAGAGTTTGATAGTTTCTGGCCTTACATTTAGGTCTTTAATCCACTTTCAGCCTATTTTTGTGTATGCTCTTAGGGAGTGATCTAATCTCATACTTTTACATGTACCTGTCCAGTTTCTCCAGCACCACTTATTGAAGAGGCTGTCCTTTCACCACTGTACATTCCTGCCTCCTTTATCAAAGATAAGGTGACCATATGTACGTGGGTTTATCTCTGGCCTTTCTATCCTGTTCCATTGATCTATCTTTCTGTTTTTGTGCCAGTACCATACTGTCTTGATTACTGTAGCTTTGTAGGATAGTCTGAAGTCAGGGAACCTGATTTCTCCAGCGCCATTTTTCGTTCTCAAGATTGTTTTGGCTATTCAGGGTATTTTGTGTTTCCATACAAATTGTGAAATGTTTTGTTCTAGATCTGTGAAAAATGCCAGTGGTAGTTTGATGGGGATTGCATTGAATATGTAGATTGGTTTGTATAGTAGAGTCATTTTCACAATGTTGATTCTTCCAATCCAAGAACATGGTATATCTCTCCATCTATTTGTATCATCTTTAATTTCTTTCATCAGTGTCTTATAATTTTCTGCATACAGGTCTTTTGTCTCCTTAGGTAGGTTTATTCCTAGATATTTTATTCTTTCTGTTGCAATGGTAAATAGGAGTGTTTTCTTGATTTCACTTTCAGATTTTTCATCATTAGTGTATAGGAATGCCAGAGATTTCCGTGCATTAATTTTGTATCCTGCTACTTTACCAAATTCATTGATTAGCTCTAGTAATTTTCTGGTAGCATCTTTAAGATTCTCTATGTATAGTATCATGTCATCTGCGAACAGTGACAGCTTTACTTCTTCTTTTCCTATTTGGATTCCTTTTATTTCCTTTTCTTCTCTGAGTGCTGTGGTAAAACTTCGAAAACTATGTTGAATAAGAGTGGTGAGAGTGGGCAGCCTTGTCTTGTTCCTGATCTTAGTGGAAATGCTTTCAGTTTTTCACCATTGAGGACGATGTTGGCTGTGGGTTTGTCATATATGGCCTTTATTATGTTGAGGAAAGTTCCCTCTGTGCCTACTTTCTGGAGGGTTTTTATCATAAATGGGTGTTGAATTTTGTCGAAAGCTTTCTCTGCATCTACTGAGATGGTCATATGGTTTTTCTCCTTCAATTTGTTAATATGGTGTATCACGTTGATTGATTTGCATATATTGAAGAATCCTTGCATTCCTGGAATGAACTCCACTTGATCATGGTGTATGATCCTTTGAATGTGCTGTTGGATTCTGTTTGCTAGTATTTTGTTGAGGATTTTTGCATCTATGTTCATCAGTGATATTGGCCTGTAGTTTTCTTTCTTTGTGACATCCTTGTCTGGTTTTGGTATCAAGGTGATGTTGGCCTCGTAGAATGAGTTTGGGAGTGTTCCTCCCTCTGCTATATTTTGGAAGAGTTTGAGAAGGATATGTGTTAGCTCTTCTCTAAATGTTTGATAGAATTCTCCTGTGAAGCCATCTGGTCCTGGGCTTTTGTTTGTTGGAAGATTTTAAATCACAGTTTCAATTTCAGTGCTTGTGATTGGTCTGTTCATATTTTCTATTGCTTCCTGAGTCAGTCTTGGCAGGTTGTGCATTTCTAAGAATTTCTCCATTTCTTCCAGTTTGTCCATTTTATTGGCATAGATTTGCTTGTAGTAATCTCTCATGATCTTTTGTATTTCTGCAGTGTCAGTTGTTACTTCTCCTTTTTCATTTCTACTCCTATTTATTTGAGTCTTCTCCCTTTTCTTCTTGATGAGTCTGGCTAATTGTTTATCAATTTTGTTTATCTTCTCAAATAACCAGCTTTTAGTTTTATTCATCTTTGCTATCGTTTCCTTCATTTCCTTTTCATTTATTTCTGATCTGATTTTTATGATTTCTTTCCTTCTGCTAACTTTGGGGTGTTTTGTTCTTATTTCTCTAATTGCTTTAGGTGCAAGTTTAGGTTTTTTATTCGAAATGTTTCCTGTTTCTCAAGGTAGGATTGTATTGCTATAAACTTCCCACTTAGAACTGCTTTTGCTGCATCCCATAGGTTTTGGGTCATCGTGTCTCCATTGTCATTTGTTTCTAGGTATTTTTTGATTTCCTCTCTGATTTCTTCAGTGATCTCTTAGTTATTTTGTAGTGTATTGTTTAGCCTGCATGTGTTTGTATCTTTTACAGATTTTATCCTGTAATTGATATTTAGTGTCATAGCATTGTGGTTGGAAAAGATACTTGATAAAATTTCAATTTTCTTAAATTTACCAAGGCTTGATTTGTGTCCCAAGATATGATCTATTCTGGAGAATGTTCCTTGAACACCTGAGAAGAAAGTTTATTCTGTTGTTTTTGGATGGAATGTCCTATAAATATCAATTAAACCCATCTTGTTTAATGTATCATTTAAAGCTTGTGTTTCCTTATTTATTTTCATTTTGCATGATCTGGTGAAAGTGGGGTATTAAAGTCTCCTACTATGAATGTGTTACTGTCGATTTCCCCTTTATGGCTGTTAGTATTTGCCTTATGTATTGAGGTGCTCCTATGTTGGGTGTATAAATATTTACAATTGTTATATCTTCTTCTTGGATCGATCCCTTGATCATTATGTAGTGTCCTTCTTTGTCTCTTCTAATAGTCTTTATTTTAAAGTCTATTTTGTTTGATATGAGAATTTCTACTCCAGCTTTCTTTTGGTTTCCATTTGCATGGAATATCTTTTTCCATCCCCTCACTTTCAGTCTGTATGTGTCTCTAGGTCTGAAGTGGGTCTCTTGTAGATAACATATATATGGGTCTTGTTTTTGTATCCATTCAGTGAGTCTGTGTCTTTTGGTGGGAGCATTTAGTCCATTTACATTTAAGGTAATTATCGATATGTATGTTCCTATTCCCATTTTCTTAATTGTTTTGGGTTCGTTATTGTAGGTCTTTTCCTTCTGTTGTGTTTCTTGCCTAGAGAAGTTCCTTTAGCATTTGTTGTAAAGCTGGTTTGGTGGTGCTGAACTCTCTCAGCTTTTGCTTGTCTGTAAAGGTTTTAATTTCTCTGTCAAATCTGAATGAGATCCTTGCTGGGTAGAGTAATCTTGGTGGTTGGTTTTTCTCCTTCATCACTTTAAATATGTCCTGCCAGTCCCTTCTGGCTTGCAGAGTTTCTGCTGAAAGATCAGCTGTTAACCTTATGGTGATTCCCTTAAATGTTATTTGTTGTTTTTCTCTTGCTGCTTTTAATATGTTTTCTTTGTATTTTATTTTTGACAGTTTGATTAATATGTGTCTTGACGTATTTCTCCTTGGATTTATTCTGTATGGGATTCTCTGTGCCTCCTGGACTTGATTAACTATTTCCTTTCCCATATTAGGGAAGTTTTCAACTATAATCTCTTCAAATATTTTCTCAGTCCCTTTCTTTTTCTCTTCTTCTGGGCCCCCTATAATTCGATTGCTATGTCCATTTGACATTTAATGTTGTCCCAGAGGTCTCTGAGACTGTCCTCTGTTCTTTTCATTCTTTTTTCTTTATTCTGCTCTGCAGTAGTTATTTCCACTATTTTATCCTCCATGTCACTTCTCCGTTCTTCTGCCTCAGTTATTCTCCTATTGATCCCATCTAGAGTATTTTTATTTCATTTATTGTGTTGTTCATCGTTGCTTGTTTCATCTTTAGTTCTTCTAGGTCCTTGTTAAATGTTTCTTGCATTTTCTCTATTCTATTTCCAATATTTTGGATCATCTTTACTATCATTATTCTGAATTCTTTTTCAGGTAGACTGCCTATTTCCTCTTCATTTGTTAGTTCTGGTGGGTTTTTATCTTGCTCCTTCATCTGCTGTGTGTTTTTCTGTCTTCTCATTTTGCTTATCTTACTGTGTTTGGGGTCTCCTTTTTTCAGGCTGCAGTTTTGTAGTTCCCGTTGTTTTTGGTGTCTGTCCCCAGTGGCTAAAGTTGGTTCAGTGGGTTGTGTAGGCTTCCTGGTGGAGGGGAGTAGTGCCTGTGTTCTGGTGGATGTGGTTGGATCTTGTCTTTCTGGTGGGCAGGTCCACGTCTGGTGGTGTGTTTTGTGGTGTCTGTGGACTTATTATGATTTTAGGCAGCCTCTCTGCTAATAGGTGGGTTTGTGTTCCTGTCTTGCTAGTTGTCTGGCATGGGGTGTCCAGCACTGTAGCTTGCTGGTTGTTGAGTGAAGCTGGGTGCTGGTGTTGAGAGGGAGATATCTGGGAGATTTTCACCATTTGATATTATGTGGAGCTGGGAGGTCTCTTATGGACCAGTGTCCTGAAGTTGGCTCTCCCTCCTCAGACGCACAGCACTGACTCCTCGCTGCTGCACCAAAAGCCTTTCATCCACACAGCTCAGAATAAAAGGGAGAAAAGGTAGAAAGAAAGAAAGAAGAAAGAAAGAGTAAAATAAAATAAAGTAAGATAAAATAAAATAATATAATTAAAATAAAAAATAATTATTAAGAAAAAAAAATTTTTTAAGAAAAAAATATACTGGACGGATAAAACCCTATGACAAATGGTGGAAGCAAAGCTCTACAGACAAAATCTCACACAGAAGCATACACATACACACAAAAAGAGGAAAAGGGGAAAAAAATCATAAATCTTGTTCTCAAAGTCCACCTTCTCACTTTGGGATGATACATTGTCTATTCATGTATTCCACAGATGCAGGGTACATCAAGTTGATTGTGGAGCTTTAATCTGCTGCTTCTGAGGCTGCTGGGAGAGATTTCCCTTTCTCTTCTTTGTTCTCACAGCTCCCGGGGCTCAGTTTTGGATTTGGCCCCGCCTCTGCAAGCAGGTCGCTGGAGGGCGTCTGTTCTTTGCTCAGACAGGACGGGGTTAAAGGAGCAGCTGCTTTGGGCTCTCTGGCTCACTCAGGCCCGGGAGAGGGAGGGGTACGCAGTGCGGCGTGAGCCTGTGGCGGCAGAGGCCAGCTTGATGTTGCACCAGCCTGAGGCATGCCGTGTGTTCTCCTGGGGAAGTTGTCCCTGGATCCCGGGACCCTGGCAGTGGTGGGCTGCACAGGCTCCCCGGAAGGGGGTTGTGGATAGTGACCTCTGCTCGCACACAGGCTTCTTGGTCGCAGAAGCAGCAGCCTTAGCATCATTTTTTTAAATGAACTCTGTCAATTTCTGTATTTTAATTGCTGTGTCCAAGTCATTTACATTTAAGATAATTTTTGAAAATTAATTAATAATTTACTTTTGGCTGCGTTGGGTCTTCATTGCTGCGCATGTGCTTACTCTAGTTGTGTTCAGTGGGGGTTACTCTTTGTTGTGGTGTGCAGGCCTTTTATAGCAGTGGCTTCTCTTATTGTGGAGCATGGGCTCTAGGCATGTAGGCTTCAGTTGTTGTGGCTCGCGGTCTCTAGAATGCAGGCTCAGTAGTTGTGGTGCACGGGCTTAGTTGCTCTGTGGCATGTAGGATCTTCCCGACCCAGGGCTTGAACCTGTGTCCCCTGCATTGACAAGTGGATTCTTAACCACTGCTCTACCAGGGAAGCCCAAGACAATTATTGATATATGATATTAACATTTAAGTCTGACATTGTCATATTTGTTTTCCCTTCATTTCATTTTTTTAAATCGTTTCTCTCTCTTTAGTTATTTTTATTTGGGTTACTTGAACATTTTTTAGGATTCTACCCTGATTTAGTTATAATGTTCTTGACTATATTGCTCTATATGTTTTTCTTCATCACTGCTCTTAGAATCACAATATACATTATTGATTTATAATAGTCTCATTGTTTTATGACACTGAATGAAGTATAAAAAACCTACTTCCATTTAGTTTCCCATACTCTTTACTTTTTAGATATAATTGCCTTAGGGATTTCCTATACATACATTGAGCACCCTATCAGATAGTGTTATGATTCAAACAACAAATAGTATTTAAGAAACTCATGAGAAGAATTGTCTATTGTATTTTATCCCTATTCTTACTCATTCCCAAGCTCTTTTTTCCTTTTTGAAGTTCCAAGACTTCTTTTATTATCATTTTCTTTCTGTTTAGAGAATTTCCTTTAGCCATTCTTTAAGAGAGACTTACTAGTGACAGATTTGCTGAAGTTTTCTTTGAGAATGTTTTTTCTGTCCTCTTCATATGGAGGGGGAGGTATCTTCACTGGATGAGTAGAACAGTCACTGTGAGAGTTATTTTCTTTTACCACTTGAAGTGTGCTGTCTCATGTTCTGGCATCTGTGGTTTCAGATGAGAAGTGTGTTGTTGTTTGCATTGGCATCAACCTATATGTAATATGTTATTTCTCTCTGGCTGTTTTTTTCTCTTTATCTTCATTTTCATTAATTTTATGATGATGTATATAGACATGGATTATTTGAGTTCGTTTTATTTGAGGTTTGCTCAGCCTCTTGAATCTGGAGATGCATGTCTTTCTTCAAATTTTAGAAGTTTTCAGCCACTATTTCTTCTAATACTTTTTCAGTCCACTCTCTTCTTTTGAGACTTTGATAATGTGAATACTACCTGCTTTTTAATTATCATATAGTTCTCTGAGACTCTTCTTTGTGTTGTTTATATTTGTTTTTGCAGTTTACAGTCTATTTTCTCTCTATTATTTAGCTTGAGAAATTTTTTTCATCTGTCACCACTTACACAGAGTCCATCTTCTGCCATCTCCCCTCTACTATTGAGACCATTCAGTGAATTTAAAAAAATTGTATTTACTGGGGGGGGGAAGGAGTGGGAGATAAAATGGGAGATTGGAATTGACATATACACACTACTATATGTAAAATAGATAACTAATAAGGACCTGTTGTATAGCACAGGGAACTCTCTTCAATAAACTATAATGACTTATATGGGAAAATAACATAAAAATGAGTGAGTATATGTATATGTAAAATGGACTCACTTTACTGTACACCTGAAATTAACACAACATTGTAAATCAGCTATACTTCAATAAAAATTTTTTTAATTGTGTTTACTATATTTACTATTTTCCATTTGGTTATTCACTGAGATTTTTTGTTTTTTAAAATTTTCTTTTAAGAGAATTTATAATTGCTTGTTGAAGGATTTTTATTATGGCTTCTTGAAAATCCTTGTTAGATAATTTCAGCATCTGATTCACTTCAGTGTCAGCATCTTCTCTCATATATCTTGTGATTTTCTGGTGTTTGGGAATTTTGGACACTATGAGACTCTGGGTTCTATTGAATTTCTTTAGCAGGCATCTGCTTGTGGAGGTGTAGTGCAAAGGCCAGGTGATTGCCTGTATTCAACTTCCCTCTAGCCCCACCAACACTGGCAACCAACCCCTGGCAAAAGCAGGGTGCTGACCCAAATGCCTCATTGCAGATGGCTGGAGTGGGATTTCAGCTCTCTCCTAGACCTGCGTACTCCTTCTTGGTCAGCTCTCCTGTCTGATTTTCCTCTTCTTATAAATAGTGTCCTATTCTCATTACCAGTTGTAAAGGTCTTTAATGTCTGAGTTATTGCCAAAGCCTTTCTTCCCCTTCTCAGGCCAGAGCCCTCCTGTTCCTGATGTCCCTCCTCCAGGCCCCATCTGAGGGATAGTTCATGTAAATTTAAATGTTTTGTTTAAATTTAGTTGAAATGAGGCAGGTCTGTCTTTCTCTTTTACTGTGAACCATCTGACTATACTATGATGTTGAATTTTATGAACCATACTTGAAATACTGTTTCATCACTCCTCACTCTTAAAATACATGCTCCCTTTTGGGAATTTTACATGAAATAAAATGAGAAAGTCACATATGTATTTCCAGAGATCAGCATGTTAATAAGTGTTTAGGGTTGTTTCTGCAGTGTGTCAGGTGCTTCATATGTGGTATCACATCCCCGGCTCGAGATGCATCACTGAACACAGCAGATACAGACCCTCCTTCAAGGAGCTTACCTTCTGGCATGAGAAAGTAAAGGAGTGACACTTTTTACCTCTTAGAGGAGAAGGTCAGAAAAGTTTTCCTGTAAAGGGCCTGATAGTAAATGCTTCAGGCTTTGTGGACCTTGGGCCTCTTGTCCACACTCACCTGTGCCCTAGTAGTGAACTCAGCCATGGACCATATGTGAATGGTGGGCATGGCTGTGTCCCAGTGAAACTTTATTTACAGAAACAGCCCTTGGTGAACTTGACCCAAGAGAGCTACTATTACCCTTGGTCTATATTTATCACTCCCCACAAAAGTCCTTACTTAGGGCCTTGAGATTTACTTTATTTAAAACTTTTTATTGACGTTGCCTACATTCTCAACTCTTTATATCTAAATCCAGCATTCTAGCTCATCCATACTTTAAGAAACATGGAAAACAGCATCTCCCACATTCTGTATAGATACCCAGCCATCTCTACATACTTCCCCTGGAATAATCCCCACTAATCCAAACAAATATAAAATGGAGGGGAGAAAAAGAGCAGAATATTTGTCTTTAGCCCCTGTGCACTGCTTGACTAACTGCAACTGGCTTGAATTCTAAAAAAGAGATTAAAAAAAAAAAAGAAATTGGTTTCTGTTTAGTACCTAGCAATGTGTTATGTCCTTTGGATATGCAGCTGTAGGGTGTGGCTTCTATCCCTTAACTGTGGACAGGTCAGGAGGAAAGTGAGACAAACAGATACCCAGCAGAGTGGAGTGCCGTGAGGTCAGCCAACAGAGCTCAGATAGGATGTCACTGGAGGACAGGGAACCAGCATCTAACCGCCTGGGGCATGTGTGTGTGTGTGTGTGTGTGTGTGTGTGTGTGTATGTTTGTGTGGAAGGTGGGGGACAGGGAGGAAGGAATACAGAAAGAGAGAGAGAGAGAAAGATATTGGGGAGAAGGAAGGAGGGAGGGAGGGAGAGAGGAATTTAGGCCAAGCAAAAAGAACAGTCGTTCTGAGCAACAAGCAGATGGCCGCCTGCCCTAGGGTTTTCAAACACCTTATTGGGCCATGGTGTTTTTAAATACTAGGAGCAGCTTCTCCACAGTTTTGGTCCATAGGAGTAACTTAGAATCCTTGGGGCCTGGAGTCAGAGCTAACATATAGGATGGGGTCAGAGCTAACACATCCTATGTGTTAGCTCTGGGTCAGAGCTAACACATAGGATGGGGAAAATGCCCAGCACATGTCCATGGGCTCCGTCAGGGGCCAGGTTCCTTCCTGGGCTCTGGCATCATGCCTGGGTGCCCAAGGACAGGCCAGCTCTGCACAGAAGGCCCCTCACTGAAGACCACTGGAGCCAGGCTTCTGAGCCCAGGAAGAAGGCATGATCCCTTCCTCTCTCCTCAGCCTCCAGAAACACCTGTAATTCCTCCTGAATTTGCCTCTCTGCATTGCAGACCACACAGATGGTCTCTCTTTTATGAAAGAAAAAAAAAATTGAGTGGAGCAAGAAGAGTATTCATGTGCACTTTTTCCCCCACAGGGGAGATGTTCAACTTTCTGAGTCCCGTCATGTCAGTGGCTCATCCCTCTGTTCCTCCCCTGCCCCTCTCCTTCAGGGCCTCCCAGCTGTGGTCTGCCTGACGCCTGTGCATCCTTCCTCCACCAGCTGCACACGCGGACATGGGCATGCACAAGCGCACCCTCCACTCACCATCTAAACTGGAGCAGAGAATTGCCAGCTATGAGCTGACACTCTTATGTTTCTCTTGGTGACGGCTAAGTGCGATAGAGAATATTTCAACCACTTACTACTTGAGAGCACTAGGAAATATGGTGGCAGCAAACCGTGGTTTGATTTGAATATTTAAATACTGACATTTTAGAAATCAAGTGCCAGCAAAGTAGGAAGAGCAATATTCCTATCCCCAGAGCCCAGTAGATCTTGCGCATGCCCCGAGGGACGCAGAGGGGAGTGGTGTGGGGACAGCACTGGCCTGAGCACTTTGCTGAAGGAGGGTCATTCGTCTGAGCAGACAGAGGCTAGGTTCCTGGGAACATACTCTCCATTTTCTCTCACACTGAGCTCTCCAAATTCCCTAGAGGATCCATGATTAAGGTGACTCCTTAAGGACCATTTTCTTATCAGAAAGTAGAAGTAAATGAAGGGTTGAAGAAATACCACAGGCCATCTTTGACCCTGTCAGGGAATATATTTTTGTTATTTTGGGAGCCAGAGGAAAAAGGACACCTAAGAAATTGAGCCAATGAGGGGACACCAGGCCAAGGCCTTGTAGTCACACAGGCCTGCATGTGAGCCCCAAGAGGCCCAGCTGTGGTGTCCCAGTGCCACCACTGCTGACAGGTTGGCCACCTGTGGGCAGGGCTCCTGGATGGGGACAGCGCCTTGCCTTCCTTCCATCATCTCTTCACCAGATCTGTGCAACAGGGAGCCTTCCACAGGAATCCAGCGAAAGCTCCCTATGTCCAGAATCACAAGGAAGAAGTCCGCACGTGTAAATACACATTATCCCCAAGCTACATTGACAGATTTAATTGCACCTTTTGGTAGCACTCTTTCTAAAACATATTTTGCAATTCTGCCTTCTCAAAGAGAGTTGATCAAATATAAACTGCTCTGTTGTCCTTGACCAAAGGGCCGGCTGAGGCTAAGCAGTGACCCTTGGTGCCCAGGAGGTCCTCCAATGGCTGCGGTGCTGGCCACGGGCCCAGGCTCCAGAGGCCACAGCTGTCTGATGTCTTGTGTCTGTTTGCTTTCATTTCATCTTGTCTCTCCCTGCTCTGACACTCTCATAACATTTGGATGCTGTCAGCAGAATGTCTATTGCAATTCCCTCCATTTCTTACTGGTGTTTCTCAGCTTCCAGCAGCTTGAAACCCAGAAAACAAATCTTAAAGTAAACCAGAACTTGAGGAATTTAAGTTCACAAAAGGTCCAGCTTAGACCTGGCTCCTCAGACATTTACATGGGTGCACCTTTTGTCTGTGCTTGATATAATGATGAGAGCTATGTTAGTTGAGGTCCACAGCGACCCCATGTACAACCCTCTCAGACCCTTCAAGGGAGGAACTATTAGGAGACTATTCTTGCAGAGGAGAAAACAGGTTCAGTGTGCCTGAGAGAGACCCAGTGCCTCCCAGGAGTGAATCTGCCTCTAGATACCTGCTCTTTGCCACTCAATGACTAGATCAGAGAAGCAGTGACATGATTCATTATTTAACAACCTATGAAAAATTAACATAAACATTAGTCACTTCAACCATAGCTGGAAAGGTATTTACCTTGTGATAAACCAGACTTTTGATGTAAGAGAGAAATGCTGCTTAGGAAACAAATAATACATGAAGCATGGAGACCTCCTGTCCTAAAAACAAACACACTCCAGAGAGTTTAGATTCTCTGAAACCAGAATCCAGTTTTTTTAAGTGTATCTTATTATAGTGTAGTCATGTTCAATTAAGTCTGAAAGTTATTGCTCTGTAACTGTACACAGACATGTTGAAAAATGACTGAGAGCTTGTGCTAAAAAGTTTTTCCCCTTATCATTGAGTTGGGAGTACAATTTAGAATGACAGCAGCTTTTTTTCTTTTTTTTGAGACTACTGAGACAGGTCAGTTAAATATCCCTACACCTTCTGTGCTGAGTAATAGAAGTTAGACACACTCAAATCCACCCTCTGTCTCTCCTCCCCGCCCATTTAGAATTTGCTTTTGTGCTTGTTTGAAAGACTTACTGTATATTCATGAGTTTGCATGAATTATCTCATTAAATACAGGTAACAACTCTGTGGTGCTGGAATTTCTGTCTTCCCCTTCTAAAGACAAGAAAATTGAGGCTTAAAGAGTTTAATGAAATTGTCCATGGTCATGTAAGTGGTTAGCGCAACCAGGGACCCAGCCCAGTTCTGTACCTTGCAAGCCACCACAAGGGGAGGCTTCCAAGCCTACTCACCCGAGGGAGGGATGAGCAGAAGGATCACTCAGTGATGATCAGCCAAGTAAGAGGCATCACATAGTTTTAACTTTTCATTGAGGTATATCTTCTTGGTTATAAAGAAAATCAGTTCCATAAAGTTATAATATTTCACAGCAGTACCCATGTTCAAGCTCAGTCACTGCAAGTAGAAAATTCTGCACTTATGGTGCAAACTGTGAGCACTGGGGGGATGTGGGTGTGTTTGTTTATTTGATTTTAAGGCAGGGATGGAAGACAGTTTCAACTAAGGTGGAACCTCAAAGTTTCCACAGTTTACTCCACAGTTGACTGAGTGCTTACTGATGGCCCACCAAGGAGACAGTCTGTTACTGGCCATTTATTCAGTGATATAGAGCATTTTTAGAGTGTTTTTAATCCATTAATGTGGACTTTGGTGTCACTAAGATGTGTATTTGAATCAGTCTACCACTTGCTCACTGACCTCTCAGAGCCAACTCTCTCCCGTGGGCTAAGTACCCACTCTATAAAGTTTCTGTGAAGATAGATGCATTGTTATTGCTTGTAAAACAAGGGGAAAGTGCTAGTTATCAAGTGATACTAGCCATAGTGGCCAGTACTGAGATCTGTGGGATGTGAACTGATAATCGATCTAAGAATGTTCTCATTAAATGAGAAGTGCATGTTTGGGATTACTCACTTAACTAGTGGCCATGATAATCCCAACTGAGATGCCCATAGGTAGCCGTGATAGGGCATAGAGCATGCTGGGGACAGGATGAGCCTTCGCTTCCTTTTCTGAAAGCACAGTTTGCCTTTAAATTTTCAAAATTCAAGGGTGTTGCTGTTTGGGTGCTACTGCACTTAACTTTTTAGTTTCAGGAAAACTACACATTAGGAAAATAGCTGAATCTCATCATTTAAAAAGAGCATCTAGAAAATCTGAAGAAATTGACCAAAAACCTTCTAGAACTAATAAGTGATTATAGCAAGATTGCAGGATACAAAGTTAATATACAAAAGTCAATCCCTTTCTTATCTACCAGCAAGGAACAAGTGGAATTTGAAATTAAATATACAATACCATTTACATTAACACTCCTCCTACCAAATGAAATACTTAGGTATAAATCTAACGAAGTATGTAAAAGACCTATATGAAGAAAATTACAAAACCCTCATGAATTAAATAAATAAATGGGGAGATATTTCATTTTCATGGATAAGAAGACAATACTGTCAAGATGTCAGTTCTTTCCAATTAATCTGAAGGTTTGGATGCAATCCAGTCAAAATCCAAGCAAGTTATTTTGTGGCTATTGACAAAAACTGATTTTAAAGTTTATATGGAGATGCAAAATTGCCAACACAATATTGAAGGAGAAGAACAAAGCTGGAGGACTAATGCTACCTAACTCTTGACTCTTCAAGACTTACTCTAAAGCTGCAGTGATCAAGAAAGTGTGGTACTGATGAAAGCCTAGACAAATAGATCAATAGAACAGAAAAGAGATCCCAGAAAAAAAAGTATATATTCAAATAATCTTTGACAAAGGAGCAAAAGAAATACAATGAAACAAAGAAAGTCTTTTCAACAAATGTACCGAAACAACTGGACAGCCCCATGCAAAAAATTAATCTAGACATACACCTTACACAGCTGATAAAACTTAATTCAAAGTGGATCAGACATAAATGTACAATGAAAAACTATAAATCTCTTAAAAGATAACATAGGAGAAAACCGAAATGACCTTGGATATGGCAATGACTTTTTAGATACAACACCAAAGGCAAGATCCATGAAAGAAATAATTGATAAGCTGGCTTCATTAAAATTGAAAGCTTGTGCTCTGTGAAGGATAATGTCAAAAGAATGAGAAGGTAAGCAACAAACTGGAAGAAAATATTTGTAAAAGACACAACTGATAAAGGACTGTTTTCCAAAATATATGAAAATCTCTTAAAATTCATGAGTAAGAAAACAGCTTGATTGAAAAATGGGCCAAAGACCTTAATAGACACCTCACCAAAGAAGATGGTGAGTAAGCATATGAAAATATGCTCCACATCATATGTGATCAGGGAAATGCAAATTAAAACAATGAGATACCACTACACACTCATTAAAATGGTCAAAATTAAGAGTACTGACAATACAAAATGCTGGTGATGATGTGGTGCAATGGAAACACTCACTCACTGCTGGTGGGAATGCAAAATTGTACAGCCACTTTGAAAGACATCTTAGCAGTTTCTTGCAAAACGGAACATACACTTACCATATGGTTCGGCAATTGTGCTCCTTTAGTATTTACCCAAAGGATCTGAAAACTTATGTCCACAAGAAAACCTGCACACAGATGTTTATAGCAGTTCTGTTCATAATTGCCAAAACTTGTAAGCAACGAAGATGTCCTTCAGAGGGGAGACCTTCAAGATGGCAGACGAGTAAGACATGGAGATCACCTTCCTCCCCACAGATACATCAGAAATACATCTACATGTGGAACAACTCCTATAGAAAACCTACTGAACGCTGGCAGAAGACCTCAGACTTCCCAAAATGCAAGAAAATTCCCACGTACTTGAGTAGGGCAAAAGAAAATGTGCAGGACCTGCACCTTTGAGAGGGAGCTGTAAAGGACGAAAAGTTTCCACACACTACGAAACCCCTTCACTGGCGGAGGCAGGGGCTGGGATGGGGGGGGAAGCTTGGGAGCCACGAAGGAGAGAACAGCAACAGGGGAGCAGAGGGCAAAGTGGAGAGATTCCGGCACAGAGGATTGGTGCCAACCAGCACTCAGCAGCCTGAGAGGCTTCTCTGCTCACCCACCGGGGCGGGTGGAGACTGGGAGCCAAGGCTCCGGCTTCAGAGGTCAGATCCCAGGGAGAGGACTGGGGTTGCCTGCATGAACACAGCCTGAAGGGGGCTAGTGTGCCACAGCTAGCCAAGAGGGAGTCCGGGAAAAAGTCTGGAACTGCCTAAGAGGCAGGAGACCATTGTTTTGGGATGTGCAAGAAGAGGCGATTCAGAGGACCGCCTAAACAAGCTCCAGAGACTGGCATGAGATGCGGCTATCAGCGCGGACACCAGAGACGGGCATGAGATGCTAAGGCTCTGCTGCAGTAACCAAGAAGCCTGTGTGCAAGCACAGGTCACTATCCACACCTCCCCTCCTGGGAGCCTGTGAATCCCCCCACTTCCAGAGTCCCATTATCCAGGGACAACTTCCCTGGGAGAACACACAGCGTGCCTCAGGCTGTTGCAATGTCACACCGGTCTCTGCCACTGCAGGCTTGCCCTGCATTCTGTACCTCTCCCTCCCCCCGGCCTGAGTCAGCCAGGGCCCCCTAATCAGCTGGTACTTTAACCCCGCCCTGTCTGAGCAAAGAACAGATGCCCTCAGGCGACCTACATGCAGAGGCAGGACCAAATCCAAAGCTGAACCCCAGGAGCTGTGCAAACAAAGAACAGAAAGGGAAATCTCTCCCAGCAGCCTCAGGAGCAATGGATTAAATCTCCACAATCAACTTGATGTACCCTGCATCTGTGGAATACCTGAATAGACAAAGAATCATCCCAAAATTGAGACGGTGGACTTTGGGAGCAACTATAGACTTGGCGTTTGCTTTTTGCATCTAATATGTTTCTAGTTATATGTTTATCTTAGTTCAGTATTTAGAGTTTATTATCATTGGTAGATTTGTTTATCGATTTGGTTGCTCTCTTCCTCCTTTTTTTTTAATATATAGGTTTTTTTTTCCTTTTTTCTTTCTGTGAGTGTGTATGTGCATGCTTCTTTGTGTGATTTTGTCTGTATAGTTTTGCTTTGACCATTTGTCCTAGGGTTCTGCCTGTCTGTTTTTTTGTTTCTTTGGTTTCTGTTTTTTTAGTATAGTGTTTAGTGCTTCTTATCATTGGTGGATTTGTTTTTTGGTTGCTCTCGTCTTTTTTTTTACCACAATTTAATATTTTTTATTTTTAATAATTATTTTTATTTTAATAACTATTTTATTTTATTATTATTTTCTTTTTTTGCTTCCTTTTCTTCTGAGATGTGTGGCTGAAAGTGTCTTGGTGCTCCACATGGGTGTCAAGCCTGTGCCTCTGAGGTGGGAGAGCTGAGTTCAGGACATTGGTCCACCAAAGACCTCCTGGCTCCACATAATATCAAACGGTGAAAGCTCTGCCAGAGACCTCCATCTCAAAGCTAAGACCCAGCTCCACTCAATGACCAGCAAGCTACAGTGCTGGGCAAGCTATGCCAAACAACTAGAAAGACAGGAACACAACCCCACCCATTAGCAGAGAGACTGCCTAAAATCATAATAAGGCCAAAGGTACCCCAAAACACACCACTGGATGTAGTCCTGCCTATGAGAAAGACAGGATCCAGCCTCATCCACCAGAACTTAGGCACCAGTCCCCTCCACCAGGAAGCCTACGCAACCCACTTAGCCACTGGGGGCAGACACCAAAAACAACGGGAACTATGAACCTGCAGCCTGTGAAAAGGAGACCCCAAAACACAGTACGGTAAGCAAAATGAGAAGACAGAGAAACACACAGCAGATGAAGGAGCAAGGTAAAAACCCGCCAGACCAAACAAATGAAGAGGAAATACGCAGCCTACCTGAAAAAGAATTCAGAGTAATGATAGTAAAGGTGATCCAAAATCTTAGAAATAGAATGGAGAAAGTACAAGAAACGTTTAAATAGGACCTAGAAGAACTAAAGAACAAACAAATAATGAACAACAACAGCATAAATGAAATTAAAAATTCTCTAGAAGGAATCAATAGCAGAATAACTGAGGCAGAGAGCAGATAAGTGACCTGCAATATAAAATATTGGAAGTAACTACTGCAGAGAAAAATTAAGAAAAAAGAATGAAAAGAATTGAGGACAGTCTCAGAGACCTCTGGGACAAAATTAACCACACCAACATTCAAATTATAGGGGTCTCATATGAAGAAGAGAAAAAGAAAGAGACTGAGAACATTTTTGAAGAGATTATAGTTGAAAACTTCCCTAACATGGGAATGGAAATAGTCAATCCAGTCCAGGAAGCACAGAGAGCTCCATACAGGATAAATCCAAGGAGAAACACACCAAGACACATATTAATCAAACTATCAAAAATTAAATACAAGGAAAAAATATTAAAAGTAGCAAGAGTTAGGCAACAAATAACATACAAGGGGATCTCCATAAGGTTAACAGCTGATCTTTCAGCAGAAACTCTGCAAGCCAGAAGGGACGGGCAAGATATACTTAAAGTGATGAAAGGGGAAAACCTACAATGAGATTACTCTACCCAGCAAGGATCTCATTCAGATTCGATGGAGAAATTAAAACCTTTACAGACAAGAAAAGCTAAGAGAATACAGCACCACCAAACCAGCTTTACAACAAATGCTTAAAGAACTTCTCTAGGCAGGAAACACAAAGGAAGGAAAAGACCTACAAAAACAAACCCAAAACAATTAAGAAAATGGTAATAGGAACATACATGTTGATAACTACCTTAAATGTAAATGGATTAAATACTCCAACCAAAAGACATAGACCAGCTGAATGGATACAAAAACAAGACCCATATATATGCTGTCTACAAGAGACCCACTTGAGACCTAGGGCCACATACAGACTGAAAGTGAAGGGATGGAAAAAGATATTCCATGCAAATGGAAATCAAAAGAAAGCTGGAGTAGAAATTCTCGCATCAGACAAAATAGACTTCAAAATAAAGACTATTGCAAGAGACAAAGAACGACACTACATAATGATCAAGGGATCAATACAAGAAGAAGAAATAACAGTTGTAAATATTTATGTACCCAACATAGGAGCACCTCAATACATAAGGCAAATATTAACAGCCATAAAAGGGGAAACTGACAGTAATACAATCATAGTAGGGGACTTTAACATGCATTTTCACCAATAGACACATCATCCAAAATGAAAATAAATAAAGAAACACAAGCTTTAAATGATACATTAAACGAGATGGACATAATTGATATTTATAGGACATTCCATCCAAAAACAACAGAATACACTTTCTTCTCAGGTGTTCATGGAACATTCTCCAGGATTTTTCATATGCTGGGTCACAAATCAAGCCTTGGTAAATTTAAGAAAATTGAAATTGTATCAAGTATCTTTTCTGACGACAACGCTATGAGACTAGATATCAATTAGAGGCGAAAATCTATAAAAAATACAAACAAATGGAGGCTAAACAATACACTACTAAATAACCAAGAGATCACTGAGAAAATAAAACAGGAAATCAAAAAACTGCCTAGAAACAAATGACAATGAAAACATGATGACCCAAAACCTATGGGATGCAGCAAAATCAGTTCTAAGAGGGAAGTTTATAGCAATACGATCCTACCTCAAAAAACAAGAAAAATCTCAAATAAACCACCTAAGCTAACACATAAAGCAATTAGAGAAAGAACAAAAAACACCCCAAAGTTAGCAGAAGGCAAGAAATCATAAAGATTAGAGAAGAAATAAATGAAAATGAAATGAAGGAAACAATAGCAAAGATCAATAAAACTAAAAGCTGGTTTTCTGTGAAGATAAACAAAATTAATAAACCATTAGCCAGATTTATCAAGAAAAAAGGGAGAAGACTCAAATCAATAGAATTAGAAATGAAAATGGAGAAAGAACAACTGACACTGCAGAAATACAGTGGATCATGAGAGATTGCTACAAGCAACTATATGCCAATAAAATGGACAACTTGGAAGAAATGGACAAATTCTTAGAAAAGCACAATCTTCTGAGATTGATTCAGGAAGAAATAGAAAATATAAACAGACCAATCACAAACAGTGAAATTGAAACTGTGATTAAAAATATTCCAGCAAACAATAGCCCAGGACCAGATGGCTTCACAGGCGAATTCTATCAAGCATTTAGAGAAGAGCTAACACCTATCCTTCTCAACCTCTTCCAAAATATAGCAGAGGGAGGAACACTCCCAAACTCATTCTACGAGGCCACCATCAGCCTGATACCAAAACCAGACAAAGATGTCACAAAGAAAGAAAACTACAGGCCAATATCAATGATGAACCTAGATGCAAAAATCCTCAGCAAAATACTAGCAACCAGAATAGAACAGCACATTAAAAGGATCACACACCATGATCAAGTGGGGTTTATCCCAGGAATGCCAGGATTCTTCAATATATACAAATAAATCAGTGTGATAAAACATATTAACAAATTGAAGGAGAAAATCCATATGATCATCTCAATAGATGCAGGAGAAACTTTTGACAAAATTCAACACCATTTATGATAAAAACCGTCCAGAAAGTAGGCATAGAGGGAACTTACCTCAACATAATAAGGGCCATATATGACAATCCAACAGCTAACATCATTCTCAAAGGTGAAAAACTGAAACCATTTCCTCTAAGATCAGGAACAAGACAGTGTTGTCCATTCTCACCACTATTAGTCAACATAGTTTTGGAAGTTTTAGCCACAGCAACCAGAGAAGAAAAAGAAATAAAAGGAATCCTAACCAGAAAAGAAGAAGCAAAGCTGTCACTGTTTGCAAATGACATGATACTCTACATAGGGAATCCTAAAGATGCTACCAGAAAACTACTAGAGCTAATCAATGAATAAAAAATTAATGCACAGAAATCTCTTGCATCCCTATACACTAATGATGAAAAATCTGAAAGAGAAATTAAGGAAACACTCCCATTTACCATTGCAACAAAAAGAATAAAATACCTAGGAATAAACCTACCTAAGGAGACAAAAGATCTGTGTGTGGAAACTATAAGACACTGATGAAAGAAATTAAAGATGATACAAAGAGATGGAGAGATACACCATGTTCTTGTATTGGAAGAATCAACATTGTGAAAAAGACTCTACTACCCAAAGCAATCTATAGATTAAATGCAGTCCCTATCAAACTACCACTGGCATTTTTCACAGAACTAGAACAACAAATTTCACAATTTGTACAGCAACACAAAAGACCCCAAATAGCCAAAGCAATCTTGAGAAAGAAAAACGGAGCTGGAGGAATCAGGCTCGCAGACTTCAGACTACATTACAAAGCTACAGTAATCAAGACAGTATGGTACTGGCACAGAAATAGAAATATAAATCAGTGGAACAGGATAGAAAGTCCAGAGATAAAGCCAGACACATATAGTCACATTATTTTTGATAAAGGTGGCAAGAATATACAGTGGAGAAAAGACAGCCTCTTCAATAAGTGGTGCTGGGAAAACTGGACAGCTACATATAAAAGAATGAAATTAGAACACTCCCTAACACCATACACAAAAATAAACTCAAAATGGATTAAAGACCTAAATGTAAGGCCAGACACTAAAAAACTCTTAGAGGAAAACAGAGGCAGAACACTCTATGACATAAATCACAGAAAGATCCTCTTCGACCAACCTCCTAGAGTTATGGAAATAAAACCAAAAGTAAACAAATGAAACTTAAAAGCTTTTGCACAGCAAAGGAAAACATAAATAAGACTAAAAGACAACCCTCAGAATGGGAGAAAATATTTGCAAATGAAGTAACTGACAAAGTATTAATCTCCAAAATTTAGAAGCAGCTCATGCTTCTAAATATCAAAAAAAGAAATAACCCAAATCCAAAGCTGAGCACAAGACCTACATAGACATTTCTCCAAAGAAGATATGCAGATCGCCAACAAACACATGAAAGGATGCTCAACATCACTAAGCATTGAAGAAAGGCAAATCAAAACTACAATGAGGTATCACCTCACACCAGTCAGAATGGCCATCATCAAAAAATCTACAAACAATAAATGCTGGAGAGGGTGTGGAGAAAAGGGAACCCTCTTGCACTGTTGGTGAGAGTGTAAATTGATACAGTCACTATGGAGAACAGTATGGAGGTTCCCTACAAAACTAAAAATAGAACTACCATACGACCCAGTAATCCCAGTACTGGGCATATACCCTGAGAAAACCATAATTCAAAAAGAGTCATGTACCACAATGTTCATTGCAGCTCTATTTATAATAGCCAGGACATGGAAGCAGCCTAAGTGTCCATCAACAGATGAATGGATAAAGAAGATGTGACACATGTATACAATGGAATATTACTCAGCCATAAAAAGGAATGAAATTGAGTCATTTGTAGTGAGGTGGATGGACCTAGAGCCTGTCATACAGAGTGAAGTAAGTCAGAAAGAGAAAAACAAATATCGTATGCTAACACGTATTTATGGATTCTAAAGAAAAAACGAAGAAAGTTGTTCTGAAGAACCTAGGGGCAGGACAGGAATAAAGACATAGATGTAGAGAATTGACTTGAGGACACAGGGAGGGGGAATGGTAATCTGGGATGAAGTGAGAGAGTGGCATGGACATACATACACTACCAAGTATAAAATAGATAGCTAGTGGGAAGCAGCCGCATAGCACAGGGAGATCAGCTCAGTGCTTTGTGACCACCTAGAGGGGTGTGATAAGGAGAGTGGGAGTGAGAAACAAGAGGGAGGAGATTTGGGGATACATGTATATGTATAGCTTCACTTTTTTATAGAGCAGAAACTAACACACCATTGTAAAGCATTTATACTCCAGTAAAGTCGTTAAAAAAAAAAAAGATATCCTCAGTAGGTGAATGAATAAACATACTGTGGATGATCTAGACAATGAAATACTATTCAGCACTAAAAAGAAAAGAGCTCTCAAACCATGAAAAGATATAGAGGAAACTTAAATGCTTATTACTAAGTGAAAAAAGTCAATCTGAAAAGGCTACATGCTATCTGATTCCAACTATATGGTAGAAGGGAAAGGCAAAACTATTTAAACATCAGAAAGATCAGTGGTTGCTAGGGTTTAGGGGAGGATAGGGAGGAATGAACAGGCAGAGGAGATTTAGAGTACTGAAACTATTCTGTGTAATAATGGTGAATACATGTCATCATATATAAGTCCAAAACCATAGACTATATAACACCAAGAGTGAATCCTCATGCAAACTACAGGCTTTGGATGATGACAGTGCCTCAGCGTTCGTTCATCAGTTGTAACAAATGCACTGCTTTGGTAGTAGGTGTTTATATTGGGGGAGGCTGTGCATGTGGCGGGGGCAGGGTGTGTATGGGAAATCTCTGTACCTTCCTCTCAGTTTTGCTGTGAACCTTTAACTGCTCTAAAATTATATACATAAAATATTAATTTAAAAAAAGAATATTGTCTACTTTCTAGGTAAATGAAGTTAGAAGATGAAACTCAGGCTCTTCAGCCTTTAAAAGAGCTTCATTTATTCCAAAATTTCCCAAACAGATTTAACATTGACTCTATCTGAAACATTTACACTCACATTTTTCAGTGGAAAACACCTGCCTTGTTTCATCAAATAGCCTTTGAAAACCCTGGTCACTGGTATGCAGGCCCCCACCTTCCTTCTGAGGAAGTGGGGGTGGGCAGTTGGAGAGCTTTGAGGGGGACTGAAGTACCCTCTCTGCCTGCTGCCTTTTCTAAAAGCAAACAAAAAAAAGCAAAAAGTCCAAATGCTGTGGTCAGATATCAGAATGAGTTGTATTTAACTGTAGCCATATTCCTTACATCACTGATATCTGGAAATACATGGACATTCGTGGGGGGCAGGTCTCAGATTTGTGTTTTGTATCTCTTCCCATTTGATTCATTTTTCTGTCCTAGATAAGTCTGCCGGTCTTCTCCTTGCTAACGCTTAAGCTATGTTAGATTTAGTCAATGCCAATATTCCTTTAAAAACAGGCAGCCAACATTTGTAGATAACTCCTTGCAGGAAGAAGTTAGGAATCTAGAAGGAGGAAGAGGGGTCAGTATGGCTACTTGGCAGATAGCTTGGGACCCCGCAGGCTCCAGGTGGCCTCGCTCCCCAGCTTCTCTTTCTTTCTCTAGCTCATTTCTGGGCCCTCTGTCTGACTTTGCTGTTCTCAGAAAGGAGCTGCAGCTCCCTAGGCACCCTAGACAAGGCCTGACACAACTCAGAATGTTGGGAATGTGAGATGTGCCCCACCCAGTGTTGGATTCCAGAAAGCACTGTGGGGAGGGGCTGCACACACCCTGGGCAGAAGGTCCAAAAGGTCGGAAGGATGCTCCTTATTTACTCTTTCTCCCTCTCCTGCTCAGCCTCTTAAAGATAAGTCCTTCTCATGCACTCTGCACCCTGTTTCCTAGGGGCCATGCTTATGAGGGACGTGGCCCTCCTGGATGCACCTCATTGTTGTCATTTAACCTTTCCTCTGCTTCCCTGCAGTTCAACATTCTGCAAGCTTTGACCCCTTTGAGGTCCTAAGTCTAATCTAATAGATTCTTCTAATTTCCTCCCACACATGGCAAGGATCTTAGAACCCTTTTTATAATTAACTGGCAAAGGCTCAGTTTGCCTCTCTTATCTGATCCTCTGTTATTAAACATTTGCAAAACCTTTGTGGGAGAGTTGGTGTCCACTTCTCAGGTATGAGTCACAGGCAAAGACCCTGGCGTTCTGAGTCACTTGGGTCAGGAGTGAGCATGTGTAACGACTGGTCCATGATGGATGATTGTGGGCAGTGACCCTCTGTGAGGCCATGGCTTTTCTAGTCCTGGGGATGTTTCTGCTGGGTCATGGCCTCCCTGTCTTCGTTCGTCTTCTGGACCTGGCTAATATCTTCATTTGGTTACCTAGGATTACGGTGCAAATTAAAAATAATTTTTATGTGTATGTGTTTTCCTGAGCTGAACTTCCTGGCCCCAGAAGAGATGGAAGTGTGTCCTGGTCACATTTACACGCAGCATGATGAACTGAGGGACTTGGTGAGGATAAGCCTGCACTGCATCGAGGATATTATCTGCAGATTTCTGCTCTACTGATGTCCTAATGTGGCATTTGCTCATTCGCAGTGTGTTAGGAATAAGATGGCCAGGGGTTGGCCGTCCTGTGGCTGGCAAGAACTAGAGAAGCGGAGGCTGCGTCAAGAGCACTGCAGACCAGACATGGATGCAGATCCAGCATGCTCGGGGTAGAAACACACATGAGCTGTGGAGTCGGTGACAATTAGATGTACAAAGATTGAGTTTACCTAGAATTGAAAGGGGAAAATGGAGGGTCTGCAACAAGCAGAAACCTTTGGAAAAGGTGAAAACTAGACAGAGACCACCAGCTCAGCCCTGCCCCCTGGGAGTACAGGGCAGCTCCTCAGCAGCCAGAGCCACACGGCAACCACTGCACTCAGTACCATCCCGGAGGCAGAAGCTGCTTCATGACCCAAGATCACCAAGTCTGACCTCCATCAACGTGTTTCCAAGGAGTCTCCACCACACATTTTCCAAACCTGCTCTTGTGGTCGAATTATTAGGCCTCAGTGCTCGACAGGACTCCGAGTGGGGCTCATGCTGTGACTGTTTCTGCAAGTGCGATCAATCTTCCCAGCTTTAAACTGGCCATTGTGTTTGACCAGTTCTTTTCAATTAAGAGATGTTTGAGTATCTGCTGTGGCTGCTAATAATATTGTCAGTGAACTCGAAGTGAAGGCCCAGCTGTCACAGCTTTATGCTATGGCCCAGAGCTACACGTCTGTCAGCTCGTGGTCAGCCACATATGTCCTGGTTCTGAGAGATGCCCACACAGCTGAGTGATGCCACGGCCCTGAGGGCCTCCCAGCCCTACACCATGACCCTCGGAATGGCCTTCCTGGCTCTACCCCAGGCTCCAGAAATGAAAGACTCTGCCCCTACTAGCAGGAGCCTCCAAGACCCACACTGGCTGTTAAATGGTTGTATCTCACCCCTCCCTGCAGCACCCGGAACTTGTGCATAGGGAGTGTTTTGTAAACTGTGAGGCATGTTAGTGATCACATCTCACTCGCACTTGACATTCAGTGTGTCATGCTCCTCAGGGGGACACAGAAGAGGGCGAAGCATTCTGCTCTAGAGATAGACACACATAACCCCAGAAAGAGGGCCTGGGCCATTCTCTTCTTCCAGGGTGATCTCAGGGCTCCCCTGGCAGGCCCAACACTGCCTCCCAGGAGGCAGAGGCTCTCCCCAAGGTGGGCACTGAGGGGGAGGGGGACAGGGTGGGGAAGGAAGACAGGAGCCAGGGCGGGTCTCCTGGTGCTCTGAGGTAGCCTCACTGTCCTTGGGGTCTTCCTGTCTTAAAACAGGGGGGTTCTCTGTCTTCCTGGCATTGGGCATGCAGAGTTGCAGCCTTACTTCTTCTTCCTGCAGGAGGGGCCCTTCCGCAAATTGAACTGACTGAAGAACCGCTTAACAGGAGGAAAATGTTTATTTCATATACAGATGGCCAGCCTCACAGAAACAAAATGAAAACCCCAAAGAGGCAGTCAGACCTGGAGCAATAAATTTATGGAGAAATACCGAGACAAAGGAAAAGGGTTTTGAGCTTCTAGGGGTAGTAAATGTTGAGCAGGTAAATATATGGGACACCAATGGAAGATAAGGGTTATTTAGTGATGTTTGTGCCCATCTTGGTGCTGGCTTTCCCTCTTCTTCCTGGAGAGGGGGTTTATGGCAATGCTAATTTCTCAGAAGTTTCTGCTCTTAGTCAGATGGGAGAAGCTCCAAGAAAGCATCTTTCTGCATCTGTTAATTCTCGATGGCCTTCAGCTTAAAATACTCCAAAGCCAATGTGGCATGTGGCAATGTGGCATGTGGCAATGTGACATTTGGGGTGACATGTCTGCTCCCCTCACTCAGCAGTAATGAACACTCCATCCAGGGCTCCCCTCCCTGTATTTCAGGCTCCCCCACATCCCCACTCAGCTCCTGTCTATCTGACTTTGTCGAGCATGGCAGTCCTGCCCGAATGTCTCCTCTTTCCACTCTATCAACCCTAAGACCAAGTTATGAGGATGATTTTCATGTCTCATTCTGACCTTCAGTGCAAATCTTATAGCCTGTGTGTTTCACAGAAGGGAGCAGGGTTAAGAACAGGACTCGGGAATCAGACATTACTGGTTCTGAACCACTGGGACTGATGCTAACACGTGGGTGACCTTAGCAAGGTCGACTTCAGTGAGTCTTTATTTCTCTACATGCATAGTAAGATAAAGGTTCTGTGTGCATCCACATCAACACAGAGAGAGAAAGCCAGCTACTGTTATTCTGCTTCTCAGAGTAATGAGTAATGAACACAAACCCTGCAGCTTCCTTTCTCCCTGAGGACCCTGGCCATGCTCTCAGTTTACCCATGACCTGCTCTAACCTGGGCCTTCTCCTTTTGACTACAGCCCAAGTGCTAACTCCCTCCCTGACATTCTGGAATCCTTACTGTAGCTCCTCCTTCACTGTTTTTTTTTTTTTTTTTTTTTTAATCATTTCTCCTTCCTAGATCTTAAGTCCCTCCAGGAACCACAGGGCCGAAGGGGACCATGTGCCATATCTTTCGCTGTTTCCAGTGGATGGCATTGCTCTACACATGGGCACAGCTACCAGTTTTGTCTGTGCAGCACTCCTGACCTTGGAGTGAGCATGGGTTTCAGTTTGGGACAATGGCTGGTTCATCTTCCAGGCCATATAGTATCGCCCCAAGGAATAGGAAAGTGTCCAATTTGGGTGAAACCCCTTCCCCAGTATTAGTTACATAAGGTCTGCATGAGAGAAGCTCCATCCTAAATTGTGAAGCTGAGAGCACCTTCCATGGCTCTGGCCCTGCCCCCAGCTCCCACAGCAGGTGACAGGATACTGCAGGGCAGGGTAGGATGATGGATGTGCTCTTGTCTGTGGATTCCATAGCCTGGAAGCCTGAATGTGGGACCCCAGCCCTCCACTCCTGTCTTCCTGGCCTCTGTCCAGCAGCTCTGTGCCCAGCAGGCCAACAGCACCCACCTGCAAACTGCATCTCCAGGTTCGTGCTGGCTGTCCACTGCTGTGCGTGGCTCCAGGAGCTCCAGAGCTGAAGAGCACAGCCTCAGGGATACTTAATGCCTGCCTCCTCCTCTCTCTGAGGTAAAACATGGCCTTCAATTAATATGATTTACTTAACACAGGTTTTTAGAAATATAATCATTGGGTCAAAGTCTGTTTTTGCTATGACTTGTGCAAGTTTTCCCCAAGAACTTTGCCAATTATATGCTCACCAGCAATAGCGGAAAGTGGTCATTTTACTACTTACTTAGCACACCAAACATTATTTAACCTTTCGGTCGGTTGAACGTGAAATTGTTTATTTTTCTTTTCTTTTTCCTTTCACTCAACAAATATTGAGGTGCATGTCCTGAGTTACATTCAGTGAAGAGAACTGCTCAGGCTTACAAGGAATAATTAAGAGAGATCGGTGCATGCTATAAGTAGATGAGATCTTTTATTAAATAGATGGTTAAAGTCTATATGACACGAGGAAGATTGTCCCCTGAGGGATGCAGAAATTTGATTCTTCTCCTTTCTTCAGTGACCTTTATTTTTGCACGCTATGCAGAGAAGCCTCCTTCTCTTCCCATTTGCTTGGAGAAGAATCTGAAGACCACTGGTGTAATTCCTGGTACAATATTAGTTTATGTTACTGCACTTTACATCCTTAAATCAAAAAATCAATGACCACATGGTTTGAAAAAGAATTAAGGAGTTATAAAACAAAAACAAATAAGCAAAAACAAACAAAACCAAGATTAAGGCAGAGTGACTGAGTGGATGCTAATTTTTTAAAGTACCCAGAAAAGGAGTCTTTTGTAAGTGACATTATTTTGTGGATGCCCTCTCAGAAGGCCCCGTGGGACCTAGAGAGTCTCTCCCATTTGAACACAGGTTGCAGGGGACCCCGCAGGCTAACATCACACCTTTGACTTAAATTACATTTCCAGATGCCTCTGTAATTTTTTGCCTTATTACAACCAAGAAGCTGTTTTATAGAATGTCTAAATGGCCCTCAATCTGCTGTGTGTGTCTGGGTAAATGTAGCTTGTTTTAGCTTCATAAAATGTTGCTTCCCTCTTGTTTTTCAGCTACTCAAAATTTGAGGTCAGCAAACTGACCTTCCCTGTCCAGATGGCAAGTAAAGATGATGTAGATGCTGTTTTATCTTTTTTTTTTTTTTTGAGTAAAGCCATGCACTAGGCGTTTTTATGATTGCCCCCAATTGGGTTACATGATTAAAATCCACTTAGCTTGAGGATAGCAGGTGCTTTTGGTTTTCCTGAGCTGGCTCCATATTCTTTTTTTAAACCCTTTTAAATATATTCTTTCTGCACTCCAAATGTAGATTTCCCTATAGTTTTGGCTTCAATTCTTTTCCCTTCTTATTCTCTTCCTGGGGAATCTTAGCTAATCCTAAGGCTGCAGCACATTCTTCAACAGAAGTTGCCCGTGCTTTTTGAGTGCTGCCCCCCAGTTGGAATCAAACCAGAGAGTCAGTAGCATGAGAGGTCCAGCCAGGGATGGCAGGCTTGGATACTGGCTCCCTAGTTTCCTGGCAGTGTCACCCCAAGGCAGGGTGCCCCCACATGTTAAATTGGGGCCATAGAAGAATTTGCCTCAGGGATATTTGAGAATCACATGCAAAGTGCATAGAAGAGCACCAAAGAGAGAAAATTCATGCCAAAGAGGGTGTCAGCTGAGGTTATTACTGACATGATTCCTTCAGCCCTACCTCTTTCCTTGAATTTCTTTCTGGAACTTCTAAGCCAAAGACCTAAAAAACAAAGTCCTAATTTTCTAAGTTGAATTAGTGGAGGGCATGGATTTTGGTATCCAGGAGTACTTGAGTGCCATATGAGTGCATATGGCAGGAACACAGAGTTTCTCAGTGTAAACAGTGATCTAAGAATTAAAGGTGTCAAATGACATAACTGCTACCCCAAAAGATAGGAGCTCCCCAACCCTGAATGTGTTCAAGGTCTTCAGGCTCTTGAGAAGTATTTGGAGTGAATTCTTGTATTCAGTTAGATGACCTCTGTGATCCCTTAAAAATCACAGCCTGACTTCGGCTGAAGTCAGGCCCTTGACAGTGGCTAAGCCATCCTGGAATATTCCAGCCAAAGGGCACAGAGAGGAGGCCTCACATTCAGTCTCGCTTTAGATTTCCTGCTGCACTTGGACACCCAGGGCCCAGAGCAAAGTTAAAATAATCCTGCCAAGCTGAAGAGATTATTGCACGTTTCTCCATTTGTTTAACCTCTCTGGTTGATTTTTATTTACTTTCTTGATTTGAAGTAATTGAAATTCGTGACATTCTTTGTAAAAGCACAAAAAGGGGCACTATGAATAATTTAAAGATGTAACATACATTTGTATTTTTACAGCATTTCTTTTCAATCCAACATTGATGTGAGGGGCCCTGAAGAAATTCTTTTATAAACAACTAAAACATATATTTTTTTTTATTGTGCTGAAATTTGACAGCAGTTTATAATTAAATGATTTTTTTTCTTACTAAAGTTATAGAAAAGCATTCCAAAACATTGGAATAGGAAGAAAATTTTTTTTAAATATCCAAATCCTACTACCCTAACACATTTAACATTTTGGTAGGTTTTTAAAAAATGTTTAAAATACTAGATAATTGCAGCTCTATTTACAAGAGCCAGAACATGGAAGCAAACTAAGTGTCCATCGACAGATGAATGGATAAAGAAGATGTGGTACATATATACAATGGAATATTACTCAGCCATAAAAAGAAACGAAATTGAGTTATTTGTAGTGAGGTGGATGGACCTTGAGTCTGTCATACAGAGTGAAGTAAGTCAGAAAGAGGAAAATAAATACCATATGCTAACACATATATATGGAATCTTAAAAAAAAAGTTTCTGAAGAACCTAGGGGCAGGACAGGAATAAAGACACAGACATAGAGAATGGACTTGAGGACACGGGGAGGGGGAAGGGTAAACTGGGATGAAGTGAGAGTGGCATGGACTTGTATATACTACCAAACGTAAAACAGATAGCTAGTGGGAAGCAGCCGCATAGCAGTGGGAGATCAACTCGGTGCTTTGCGTCCACCTAGAGGGGTGGGATAGGGAGGGTGGTAGGGAGACACAAGAGGGAGGAGATATGGGGATATATGTATACGTATATGATATATGTATACGGGATATATGTATACGATATGGGGATATATGTATACGTATACATATATATACATATGATATACATATGTATATGTATATCATATATGTATACGTATATGATTCACTTTGTTATACAGCAGAAACTAACACAACATTGTAAAGCAATTATACTCCAATAAAGATGTTAAAAAAATACTAGATAGGTAGATAGATAGACAGATGATAGAAGTGGATGTTAAAATCTTTATATGTGTTTATTTGTGTGTGTATATATATATATATATATTTATATTTACACACACACACCATATCGATAGCTAGCTAGATAGATGTAAAAGGATATTAGACACCTTTTCCATGCCCGACACTGCACTCAGGAGGCCCCACAGTCCTGCCCTGCAGAATGATGCTCTGTCAAGTTCAGGGAGGGACTGCCCCCAAATCTGCTGGCTCACTTCCTCATTGCAGGACATGCTGATTAGTCTCTTTTTCATGTGACAGAACCCTCCGATATACAATCTCTTCTGTGTTTAGAACTGTTTCCTTTAGGTAAATTTCCAGAACTTACCATGGTTTAAGATTGGATATTTCTTAAAACTTTAAATCTGCTTCACCTTTATTAGCTTACTCCCTGCTGGAGCTGTGGCTGGGGATCGAGGGTGGGGTTCATGGAGAGTCAGAGCTCAGACTGCCCCCTGTCCTCCCACTGCTGGTCCCCTGTCCCCCAGGGTGAACGGTTAATGGTTAAGGTGTGTCTTGCTGAGGGAAGGGGTTCAGTAGTGTCCCATCTTTGCATCCTCACTTTGCCAGCACTGAGAGAAATAAAACACAGAAAAAAGCAGCTTTCAGCCAAGCTGTTAAATTGAAATCGGATTTTGGTGTCTCTACGTACAGAATCATTTTCTTAGAAACGCTGAAATAATGAGTTGTGTTAACCCATCTAACCAGCTGCTTAGGCAGTAGTTTTTCGAGAACCTCAATAGTGCATAGTTTTACCTACCCTAAGCCTCCCTAGGAAGTGGGTACTCACCTGAGCCTGACCTTTCTCTGACCCAGACTGGCAGTGCCAGCTGATGAGGCAGCATCCAGTTGTTTGTGTTAAAGCCCAGGGTAACCCAGCAAGGACCTGCCTCCCTCTGTGCCTCAGTTTCCTCACCTGAATGTGAGTAGACTAGACATGAACAGTTATTGCAGCGCCCTTCCCTGCCCTAGCAAAGAATCGCCACAAAGGGATTGATGAAGAGAATGTATGTTTTCACAGTTCTATTGAGATAAAAATGACATAACATGTAAGTTTAAGGTATATGGTGTGATTTGATGTGCTTACACGTTACAAAATGATCACCAAAGCCTTAGCCAATACCCCCATCTCATCACATAGTTACTATTTCTTTTTTTGTGGTGAGAACATTTAAGATCTATTCTTTTAACAACATTCAAGTATATATTGGGTTGGCCCAAAAGTTTGTTCGGGTTTTTCCATAAGATGTTACAAAAAACCTGAATGAATTTTTTGGCCAACTCAATAATAAACTATTGTTAACTATAGTCACCATGCCCTACGTTAGATCCCCAGAATTTATTCATCTTATAACTGGAAGTTTGTACCCTTTGACCATCTCCCATTTCCCCCAACGCCCAGCCCCTGATAACAACCACTTTACTCTCTGTTGTGATGAGAAAGTATTCCATCTCTAATGTATTTAAGATGGAAAGAGAAGGCTGAGAAGTAACAGACGAGATTATTTCTAAGTCCATACAGAGTGTAACATTTGCTCATGCTGTGGATTTAGGAGTGATTTTAGTGGATTCCATATATCATTTTAGCAGTGCTGTTCATGAGCTTAATGCAGCTCCTTTTCCATTCAGAAAGCACAGCATTTCATAGCCGTTTCTGGAGGAAGCATTATTCAATATGATGATAAGTTTCCTTTATAGAGGAGAGAAACATTTTCTTTCAGTAATTGGAAATGGCCATCTGGCCACAGTGTGAACTCCCTGTGTGGGGACCAGGGCAACCATTCTGCCACCCCTGGAAGCCCTCACCCCTCTCTATTCTTTCACAAAGACTAATAAGGTTTTTTCTTTCATCCTTCAGGGTATGCTCACCAGCCCATTTATCTAGTCACTCAGAATCAAATGTTTTATTCTTCCTGTTTCTATCGTCTTAATTCTATTGTCTTAAGATAATCACATCTTAGTTTACAGGCTAATATAAAAATATTTTGAATTAGAAACAAAAATTAGAATTTTGAAAGTCCCCTCCTGTCTTTCCTATGACAGTGCCCGTATCTTATAGCACGGGGCCTCTGGCTTCTGGGACACTGCCCTGCAGGTTGTAGAATCACAGCCCCCACTAGGAGAGTTTTCAAAGTGGATTCCAAGCATTTCTCTGGCTTGTGGGAGTCCACCTTTCCCCACTGCCCAATGCTTCAGTCTAAGACTTTACTTCTAAAATCTAAATATATTTGCTTGTAGATGAAGATTCATTGTAAGATTTGTTTTTCATTCCTGCCTGCCTGAGGAATAATAATTTAAATCAAATGCTAGGCTTGTGAGTTGTCAAGATTCTCTCCACCTTTGCAACCATCTTTGTCCCATCCAGAGAGATGAAGATTAAAACATGGTAACCTTCAATCTTCCAACTAACATCACTTTGTGGAGGACAGCCATGTTCCAACCCTAATGCCCCAGAAACAGCATGATGGACTTTGCAGCCTGTCTGGTAAAATGCACCTGGAATTACCCATTGCAGTCTAACTTGTGTGCTTTATCTGCTCTGGGTCCTAGAGAAGCCCTCCAACAGAATGTAGCTCTGAGAGGGTACTGGGATTCACAGGATACCTGTGGGGTGCTGTGAGTGGAGAGAGGGTCTGAAGCAAGAGAATCCAGGTCACTGGAGCTTCAATGGGACAAAGCACAGCCCAGAAGAAAGGGGTGGGGCCCAGAGCCTGTGCCTAAGGCTACTGGCTGATTTGGTGCTCCACTTGGTGATTATGTCCACTTTTGAGAATTTATTTTCTTTAGAAGAAGCCAGCAGGCAGACACAGGCACAGAGAGGGCAGTGTGGATGCATACACGCTGGGAATGTGCTGACGGGTGGAATCCTGGAAAATCGGGCAGCGGCGGTGAAGGCCCTAGCAGAGAGGGGCTGAAAGTAACAGCTGCCATGGCGTGAGTTGGTGGAGGGGGTGGAAAGAGCGCCAGAGAAGAGGACAGGGTGCTCCAAGGTTTGGAGGCTTGGGCCTTGGGGATGTTGCAGGAGGCATGAGTCAGGGTGCATGTGGGAGCTGCTCACTCCAACAGTTAGGGATTTGAGGAACAGGGTCCAGGGATGTCAAGAGCCGAGGTGGATGCGCTTTCAGGGACTGAGCACGCCGGGAGAGGACGACGTGAACCTTGCGCTTTGTTGCGGCCACAGCAAGACCTTGCCCCTCGGTGTAGGAGGTGGGGAGCTCACTAAGTTTGCGGCAAGCCTGACGGGCGGTGCCGCCCATGCTGACAGTGAACAAGCAAGCTGGCTGCACGATGCATGAGGACACGCTGGTAAGTGCACAGCTCTTGTCCCAGCTTGTGCCACCCTGCACGGCGTGCTAATGGGCTGCCATCTGGACACTCGGAGCTCCAGATGGTGAATTCCCCTGCATAGGGGTGTTGTGCAGGGGAGTTTGCTTCCGTTTTTAGCTAATGTATTCTACCAGGGAAACCTTTCAAGTTCAAGGAGCTCCAAGGCTCCATACCTCTCCTGACCAGCGGTCATGTTCCCTTTACCCTTGGGGAGATGAGGACAGAGGAATGCTCACCCGATTTATGCTGGGCACCTTGACCATTTATTCATAGCCAGCATCTCCCCTTATACCTTATTTTATCCCCTGGGAAAATGGGGCCTCAAGGGATGCCAAGGGATGCCAAGGGATGGGGTATACATTCTCTCACATCAAATATTTGTTAAAGAAGACTTGTACCATATCTGTGCTTGAAAAATAATATAGATATTGAGACAATTATTTAATAATTCCAGCCTACCAGTTATGCTTTTCTTCATGATCTTATATGACATATGAAATTTTCATTTATAAAAGTATAATTAGGAATAAATGCTTTTAATTTTTACATAGTTTTATAATTTTAAATGCTCAAATAGATTAACTATAATGTTTACTATATTTTCACAAATAAATACAACATTTTAGCACCAATTAATACACACTGTAATACAGAATTCTGAACTTACTATACATCAACTCTGTAGAATGAATCTGAGATACATTATGATGATAATTGCTGAACAAGAACTACAGACCAAACGAACTAGATTTTATATTATTTAGTTTATTTCCACATGTATTGACTGTCTTCTACCTGTCAGAATGTCGTGCTACACTCGAGAGGCATGTATGTGCCCAGAGTCTGGCATGGATGGTTATCCATAGTCATTCTCCTTACTTTGTTCTAGATGTTACTCCTCTCACTATGACTTTTTTTTTAATTGCACATTTTTTTCCCTTAGAAATACTTGTTCCCCATGCAAAATGAAGCATAGGCTTTTATAATTTGTGTGTGTTTGTATAGTTTACCTATGTTTTTTTCTAAACTATTTGCTATTTTTTTTGTTTGGTTGTTGGTGGTGGGTTATTTGTGTGTTTTGTTTGTGTGTGTTTGTTTTTGTTTTTTGTGAATAGGTATCTTCTGCCTCATTTCATTCTTTAATAGTGAAGAAAATAATTATCCCAGCCCTCTTTGGAAGCTGCCATTTGAAAATAAGAAATTCTTCTATAGTGGTCTTATTTATCAATTTTTACTTTTGGTTTTAAGCTATTAAATGACATAGCACTGTATTTTTTGTGTATCCTAAAAATATATTTTACAAATTACAGACCTGGACCTAACCATGCTGTTGTAGCCTGTCATTAACAACTATAAAGTGCTGTGCAGGGAGTAGTAGAGCTCAATTCTAGGTCATTGTTTTGGTCCTTTGCATAGTGAATGCAGTTTTAAAACTTTATTTTAAGTGATTGGACCAAATTTTAAAAATCTGTGTGAGTGTGTGTGTGTGTGTGTGTGTGTGTGTTTTATTCTTAAATTAAAGAGAATTCAAGAAAATTGAAAAGCCTTTAATATACCTAAACATTCTACATGAAATATCAAATATCCAAGTCTCATACCCATGTTTCCATGTTATATGCACACCAGTGCTACATGTATTTGAATGAATAAACTAAGAACTTTTAAAGTAACCTTTATACACTAAATATTTTTCCAAACATCTAAATTTTTTAAATCCTATATGGAAAAAAAATCCTGTATGTTCAATACTATATGCTCAGGAGAACAACATAATCATAGTTAAATTAATAATAACTAAACTCAAAAAAAAGGACTTATGGAGCCATGAGACCATATCCTTTCTTGATAACTTTGGAGGCTACTTGAGCAGTATACAGTTGTCCCTCAGTATCTGTGGGAGATTAGTTCCTGGACCCCACCTCCTGTGGATGCCAACATCTGAGGATGCACAAGTCTCATATAAAATGGCGTAGTATTTGCACATAACCTATACAATCCTCCCATATACTTTAAATCATCTCTAGATTACTTAGAATGCCTAATACAATGTAAATGCTATGTAAATAGTTGTAAATACAATGTAAATATTATGTAAATAATTGCCAGCATGGGGCAAATTTGAGTTTTGCTTTTTGGAACTGTATGGATTATTTTACTAACATTTTCCATCCATTGGATGGTTGAATCTGTGGATATGAAAACCTGTGGATATGGAGGGCTGACTGTATTTTCCTTTGATTTCAGAACATTCCATTAAGCTCACCTGCTAAAGGTATTATGCAATGGGAAGGGGAAAAGGACCTTAGAGGCAGAAGAGGAGGGCGTGGTTCTATTCCAAGGAGATGTTAGACTTTAATGAAATCAGCTGTTAATTTCTAAATGTCATTGCTATTTTTCATGAATGTGAGCTTGAAAACCCAATTTTGTTACTTAAAAAAATCTTTTGGCAAAGAAAGACAGCAGCTGGTCAAGGTTGCCATCCTAGAACCCTCCTTAATATCCTGGATGTGGACATGAAAATAAGAGTTTCAAGCTTATAGTCATCTTCTCTTAAAATAATTAATTTGCTTGATATGGTAACACTTCATGTTTTGCTTGGTAGACAGAGAATATCTAAATTGTTTTGACTCTTCCACAGCTCTATGAAGGAAAGAATAATCCAATTATCTAAGCTTTGCAAAACATATTAAAAAATTTTTATCTTAGCAAAGATTCTACGTCATCAACTGATCTAAATAATAGATGGGAAAACTTTAATACTACTCTTGTTTACCTGAGGTTTGCAAGAGTTTCTCATACAAAAATTCAATTTTTATGTCAATAAATAATAAAGCTGACTACACTATAAATCGTAGTGGGCCTCTTACAACTGAGGAAAAAATAAGTTTATAGTGAAAATGAACTATAAGAAGTGAAACAATTTTAGATTAATTTTCTCAGGGAAAATGGACACATGCCTTATGATAATAACTGTTGCTGTGTTAAATGGAGTAAAATCCAATTTCATTGCAGGAAAATCTGTATGTCATAATTCAGTCTAACTTTGAGCTTAGAAATGGTGTTCAACCACCTGGAATATGGATTGAGGGCAGATTCTTCAAACTTAAGATAACTCTCCAAAATAATAGAGAATGAATTTGATTTATGTTAAATTCAATATGTACTTAAATAATCGATTCTTTTCATGCCTCTGGCCTGAAATGCAGTGGAGTGTGGTCCAAGCAGTTGTCATTTCATCTGGATCCACCAGGAGCTTCCTTCCTGCCTTATGCAAGAACCAAGGTCTTCCTGTACATTTGTACATGGCCACTTACTGGATGGGATCACGATCTTTCTGGACTGTGGTTGGGGAATAAAAGAACAGCTGGGCAGTGTGGTGGACAAAGGACGAGACCCAGGGTGCACCAGTGGTGACTCTGTGCCTTGGACATGAATTGTGGCAACTCTTTTGTCAGGCCACGTTCTAAGTGCTGAGACTATAGAGAATATTCCTAAAAATTCTGTTTATGACCATCCAACCTTGACTTGGAGGCAGGAGGCAAGGAGACATAGATGAAAAGGGGAAAGGCCATTCTCTCTTGTTTGTTGAATATATTTTGACACAGAATACATTATGAGTCTAAATTATTCTCTACTAATAAACAATTTCAGTGAAAAAAGGATACACTGTATTAAATATTCCTTGCTGAATAAACTATTGAAGAGAATAGTTAGGTCCATGGCGGTTAAGCTCATTCTCTCTCCCTATATCCCAAAAGTAGTGAATTGATGAGAAGACTGTTTAGTTTAGCATAAATACCGATGGTTACATATAGGAATATTTGTAAATAAGTGTGTATACATAAACTAGAATACATATGCATATATTTTCTCATTCTTTCAACTAAGAGTGCCTAGAAGAACTGATGTAGCAATGAGAGTAACTGGTACTCAGATATTGGTTTCTAATACCAATCTCTAATAAAAGGACTCTAAACCAGTGTTTCTTAAAGAAATGGCTGATTCTAGGACTGGGGAAGGAAATATATAAAATGAGTCTGGAGTACTTCGTAGTATCAGGAAACAAGGAAGTTCTTAAGAAATATCACACATTGATGGAGGTATGTCATAGCATCATAGTGCACATGAGCCAACTGAAAGAGCACCCCATGGCCAGTGCTGGAAGAACTTGAGCCAAAACCCGATACAGTAGAATTAGATTATAAACCAAAGTATAAAATAAATATGGAGAAAAGGCAAATATTTCTTTCAGAAGAATTCCAAATAATTTATGGAGATACTCCCTACTGGGGGTAGAGGTTAACCCTTCTACCCCTACTTGAGTGTGAACTGGGCTTAATGACTTTCTTCCAAAAAATAGAATATTGAAAGAGGGCAAAAAAATAACTTTACAGTGGAGAGACCTGACAAACATGACCTCATCCTGGTGACCAAGGTCAACATCAGCAGTGGTAAGTCATGTCGATAACATATGCCTTTGATATGATATATTGAGCATGGCATTATACCTCAGTGGTCTTCCTCCTCCAAACCATAACCCAAATCTAGTCATGAGAAAAACAAAAGACAAATAACAATTGTAGGATATTCTACACCATTCCTAACTAGTACTCCTCAAAACTGTCAGGGTCACCAAAAGCAAAGGAAGGCTGAAACTATTAAAACCAAGAGGAGTGTAATTAAACATGACAACTAAAAATGATGTGGAACCCTGGGTGGGATCCTGGAATAAGAAAAGGATACTAGGAAAAAACTAAGGAAAGATGAATCAAATATGGACTTTAGTCAACAATAAAGAATCACTCTGGGTCCATTAATTGTAGCTAATATGTCATACTAATGTAAGATGTTAATAATAAGAAAAACTGGGTAAGGAGTGTATGAGAATGCTGTATTATATTTGCAGTTTTTTAGTAAATCTAAAACTGTCCTTAAAACCTTTAAGAAAAAAATGAGAAAATATATTTACAGTTTGTTGAATTGCACAATGAATTATAGACGTCCTTATAACAACGGAAGTTCCATTTTCTTATAGCACTTTTCTCAGTAATTATAGTAATTATTAAGAAAATTTTATACATGTTCCAGAAATATATATATACACACACGCACACACAAGTGTGTGTGTGTTCTGTATTTGTTACCAAGCTGTTTGTACTAAAATTCCCAGGACTTTTGGCAACCTCATATAACAGTATTCTGACTATTCTAAAGTTAGACACAACCCAGTCTTATGAAAACAGGTCGATGGCTAATAGCTTTGGATTCCAGGATAAGGCTTTCCAAGGAACTTTAGATATTATTCATATGTTTATGATCATGTTAACTTTATTATATGTATTTATGAATCTTAATGCTTTGTATATTATTACTTGTGCTATGCCTGTATGATATATTAGCTTAACCTTGGCTTTTGTGTTCAAGATTAATCATGAAAATCATTCCCTTCTATGATTTCTACCATATAATTGAATCCTAGTGAAACCAATCAACATGGCAGATGGGTTCATTTTAAATTATCAGTTTTCATTTAACTACAAGATAAAAAATTGAATTATTCAGTTCATTCCAGAAGTTTTTAGTTAATGAAAACATTCTACAGAAAAAGACTATTGTGTCCTTTTGTAGTATTCCAAATTTTGTCAAAATTATTGAACTCTTTTAAGGTGAACTGAAGAATAAACAAATGTATGTCTGGGGGTAGAGTTGAAATTATGACCTCAGTTCATTCTACCACACTCAAATGTATCCATGAACTGAGGGACAGTCTTCCGTTAGAGAGAAGAATCCACACTCTTCATTTCTCATTGGTCCTCCTTGTAAGTATGTGAGAGGGAGAAAGAGATTGGTGTGGTGGTGCTTCCCCATGTATCTGACACTTCAAATGTATTTGAGGTATTTGTACACTGATGTTAGAATAGGTTATCTAACCCTAATTATTTCCTAGATAATAATCCATGTCAATTAGCTGAATTGAGGACTGTCTTGGATGTGCAGAGGCTGGAGAGAAGCAACAGTGTGAAAATCAACTTTCTGCAAGCTGTTACTATAGCTACCAGGATGCAGGTTTTTTCTATAACAGCAGCAAACAGAAGTGCTTTCAGACAAGGGAGAAAGGGAAAGGAATTCGGGGCTATTTCCATAGCAACAGAGAGATTTACTGATGTGGCTAGATTATATTTTTTTCTATCTAATAATGTTGACAGTAGTCAATAATTTTACAGGAGTACAAACAGCAAACTCTGATCCTGAACTAATGGTTTAAAGCACAAGACATGGAAACTGCATTCATTGAAAATGTCACTAAAGTCCAGAAGTAATGTTGTGAATTGGATGGCTGACACTTGCTGAGGTGAAGGGATTAGTGACTGCTACTAATGTTGCCTTTTTTTTTTTTTTTACTGCAAAATTCAGAGACAATTCTTTTAATCTATTTGTACTAAACACTGTGTCAGGGGGATGGATGCAAGATATAGAATAAGTAGACATTAGAGAAGTGATATAATTGGAATTAGAGTTAGAATGTGTGACGGGAATCTGAAAAGACTTGCAACATTTCATAACAAAGATTTGATAAATAAAGAGAAGTAGAATTGAAGCAGCAACCAGAGTGTGCTCACTGGGAGTAAAAGGAGAGAGACTGGAGTGCTGGAAGGCACTTTAGGGTTATGCATGCTCAATTTGCAAATTAAGTGTTAAAAGGCATTCATTCATGTGCATATTTATTGAAACTCTTCTATATGTCAGATACTATTTTGTAGTATGTCAGTGATTTAAACAGACGAGGATTCCTGTTTTGGGGAGCTGCATTCTCAAAGGAGAGTATAGACAATAAAAAGTAAAAATAATAAGAAAAGTATGTGTGGCTCTCTGTGTGTGTGTGTGTGTGTGTGTGGCAAGTGTTATAAAATAAAGAAAAATGAGCAGGATAAGGGTGTGAAGGTAGACTTGCAATTCAAGATAAAGTGTCAAAGTTGGCATCATGTAGGCAATATTTGAGGGAGTTAGCCAAGCTTATATCTTAATTTTTTATTATTTTTCTTATTCGGGTATAGTTGTTTTACAGTGTTGTGCTAGTTTCTACTGTACAGCAGTAGTTATCTATTTTTTACATATTAGTGTATATACGTCAATCCCAATCTGCCAATTCATCCCACCCTCCCCTTCCTCCCCTTGGTGTCCATACGTTTGTTCTCTACATCTGGGTTTCTATTTCTGCCTTGCAAACTTGTTCACCTGTACCATTTTTCTAAATTCCACATATATGCATTTCTATACAATATTCACTTTTCTCTTTCTGACTTACTTCACTCTGTATGACAGTCTCTAGGTACATCCACATCTCTACAAATGACCCAATTTCATTCCTTTTTATGGCTGAGTAATATTCCACTGTATATATGTACAACATCTTCTTTATCCATTTGTCTGTACATGGACATTTAGGTTGCCTCCATGACCTGGCTACTGTAAATAGTGCTGTAATGAACATTGGGGTGCATGTGTCTTTTTAAATTATGGTTTTCTCTCGGTATATGCCCAGTAGTGGGATTGCTGTGTCATATGGTAATTCTATTTTTAGTTTTTTAAGTAACCTCCATACTGTTCTCCATAGTGGCTGTATCAACTTACATTCCCACCAACAGTGCAAATGTATCAATGGACAAAGGATTAATCTCCAAAATATACAAACAGCTCACGCAGCTCAATATCAAAAAAAAACCCAATCAAAAAATGGGTGGAAGACCTAAATATACATTTCTCCAAATAAGACATACGGGTGGCCAAGAGGCACATGAAAAGATGCTCAACATCACTAATTAGAGAAATGCAAATCGAAACTACAATGAGGTATCACCTCACACTGGTTAGAATGGCCATCATTAAAAAATCTGCAAACAATAAATGCTGGAGAGGGCGTGGAGAAAAGGCAACACTGAAGCTAATATATTTTAAACAAGAGCATCCCAGTAAGAAAGATGAGAACTGTCTTGACACTCTCACATGCCCAGATAATGGCAGATGATGACCAGAACCCAGTACCTTGTCCTCTGTATCCCACTGTCTTTCTATCCCTCAATTTAAAGCAATTATCCACAATATAATTTTTTGCCACAATATAATTTTTTGTTCAGTTGTTCTAATGAAGAGGCTCTCAAGGGGTTGTCATTTGGGCCAGCAGCATCAATATCAACTGGGAAATTGTTAGAAATGCACTTTCTCAGGCCCCACTCAAAGACTTACTGAATCAAACACTCTGGATGTTGAGTTCTGTGTCCTTACATGCCTCCCAGATAATTCTGACAGCCAGTTATATAAATACCCTGCCCATTGTCTTCAGTGCCTTCCTTCGCTTCTGACTCTTTGGTCTATAAAATATTTTATTAATGAGTCCCAATTTGTCAACCACTATTCTAGTCCCCCAACATCCTGGTATTTTTTAATAATAAGAAAGTATTCAACAGCAGTTGTTCAGAATAGAAGAGACATACTTTCAATGTAGCCAGTGAAGACAGAGTGTGTGCTCAGAGGTGAAGGCCTGGCCAGGTGCTGTCCTAAAAAAGGACAAATGTAGGAACAGCCAGGTCCGGGGACACCAGTTCACCCAACTCTAAGGAAATTCTGGGTGGAAGGATCCCATTCATGGAGAAAGTAAGAGGATTTTCTAGAACCAGTCTGAAAGCAAAGTGACCCTGGAAAGAAAAATCCATCAAAAAGTCACTGTTGGGTCAATTTTCATCAAAATGTGGGGGAACATAGTTATTTAATTTTATTATTTTGTCTTCTTTTCTAATTACACTTCAACTTGAGGTAGGTAGGTACAAGGATGCCTTATATCATTTTATTTCTCTCACTTACTTATTAGTAGTCATTAGGTTTTGAACCATGTTAGACCTCCACCCTATTTTCTGTAACCATTTCAAAAGCAAGGGCTGAACAAACACATGAAAAGATGCTCAACATCACTCATCATTAGAGAAATGCAAATCAAAACTACAGTGAGGTATCACCTCACACCAGTCAGAATGGCCATCATCAAAAAATCTACAAACAATTAATGCTGGAGAGGGTGTGGAGAAAAGGGAACCCTCTTGCACTGTTGGTGGGAATGTAACTTAATACAGCCACTATGGAGAACATTATGGAGGTTCCTTAAAAATCTAGAAATAGAATTACCATATGACACAGCAATCCCACTACTGGGAATATACCCTGAGAAAACCATAATTCAAAAATCATGTACCACAATGTTCACTGCAGCACTATTTACAATAGCCAGGACATGGAAGCAACCTGTGTCCATCAACAGATGAGTGGATAAAGAAGATGTGGTACATATATATAATGGAATATTACTCAGCCATAAAAAGAAATGAAATTGAGTATTTTATAGTGAGGTGGATGGACCTAGAGTCTGTCATACAGAGTGAAGTAAGTCAGAAAGAGAAAAACAAATATCGTATATTAACGCATATATGTAGAACCTAGAAAAATGGTACAGATGAACTGGCTTGCAAGGCAGAAATAGAGACGCAGATATAGAGAACAAATGTATGGACAGCACGGGGGGAAAGTGGGGTTGGGGGTGGCATGAATTGGGAGATTGGGAGATATTGGGATTGTCATGTATACACTAATATGTATAAAATAGATAACTAGGGCCTCCCTGGTGGCGCAGTGGTTGAGAGTCCGCCTGCCGATGCAGGGGATACGGGTTCGTGCCCTGGTCCGGGAGGATCCCATATGCCGCGGAGCGGCTGGGCCCGTGAGCCATGGCCTCTGAGCCTGCGCATCCGGAGCCTGTACTCCGCAACGGGAGAGGCCACAACAGTGAGAGGCCCGCATACCGAAAAAAAAAAAAAAAAAAAAAAAGATAACTAATAAGAACCTGCCGTATAAAAAAAGTAAAATAAAATTCAAATAAATAAATAAATAATTGAGGAGAGACTTCCCTGGTGGCCCAGTGTTTAAGACTCCATGCTCCCAAACAGGGGGCCTGGGTTCTATCCCTGCTCAGGGAACTAGATCCAGCATGCTGCAACTAAGAGCCCACATGCCTCAATGAAGATTCTGCACGTAACAAAGAAGATCCTATGTGCTGCAACTGAGACCAGGTGCAGCCAAATAAATAAATAAATAAAATTTTTAATTGAAAAAATAATGGCTAAAAACTTCCAAACTTTGACAAATGCTAGAAACCTGAAGATTTAAGAAGCTGACCAAACGTTAACAGGGTAAACACCAAAGAAATTCATGCAAAGACACATCAATATAAAACTGCTAAACATTAAAGACAAATACAAAGCATCCAGATAAAAATAAGATATTACCTATAAGGGGACAGTGATTTAATGTCAGTGAGTTTCTAATCAGAAACCATGGAGGACACAAAAGGAGGCTGACTGAGCTATTTGTAATGAGGTGGATAGACCTAGAGTCTGTCATACAGAGTGAAGTAAGTCAGAAAGAGAAAGACAAATACCGTATGCTAACACATATATACGGAATTTAAAAAAAAAAAATGTCATGAATAACCTAGGGGTAAAACGGGAATAAAGACACAGACCTACTTGAGAATGGACTTGTGGTTATGGGGAGGGGGAAGGGTAAGCTGTGACAAAGCGAAAGAGAGGCATGGACATATATACACTACCAAACGTAAGGTAGATAGATAGTGGGAAGCAGCCGCAGAGCACAGGGAGATCAGCTCGGTGCTTTGTGACCGCCTGGAGGGGTGGGATGGGGAGGGTGGGAGGGAAGGAGATGCATGAGGGAAGGGATGTGGGAACAGATGTATATGTATGACTGATTCACTTTGTTATAAAGCAGAAACTAATAAAAAAAATAAAATTAAAAAAAAAAAAAGAAAAGAAAAAGGCAAGATTTTCAGTAAAGAAACCAAACAACTCTATCTCAGAAAATATCCAGTCCAATTTTTTTTTTTTTTAGGAAATAGAATCAACATCCTGTAGTTAGGATAAATTGTCTGTTGGGAATAAATATTGCTTCTCAGACTCCCATCCCTGCTATCTACCCTCCATCCCTCAATGAAGCTACCCTAGTTGAAATCCATCCTCAGATTCCCAGAAATGAGTGAAGAGAGGGAATGGTATTCAGTTACCTTCCAGTCTCAGTGGTCCTGTGGGGTTCCCTCTGGCCTGGTCATCACTTCACTTGCAAACCCTACTCAGCAGCCCCAAGCAAAGAAGTCCAATTAGGCCAGTGCCTCTAGGCCTAGTCTAATAAAACTCCTGGGTCAGCCACCTTAGAGGTGGTCTGTATGGTCAGTGGTGGAAACAGACTGACCAACCCCAATTCAGACCAAAGCATCAGAGCTGGTTTGGAACTAAGGAAGAATAGGGAGAAGGAATAATAAATAAAATGTATACAGTGATGAGTAGTGCAGGAGCTAATGCCCGATAGCTTATCATGGTACTTCAGCCATCATACCAAGTGGAAAATCCTCTGCTTTAGAAATCCATTCATCCAATCAATAAGGACCAAGTGTCTACTATATTAACACACCTGTCAATATATCTTGACACACCTGTCAAGATATAATATCTCGAGAAGACTTTCACTATAAATTCTTAATACATTTGTACTTATTTTAGAAACTTTACAACTGATACGCATTTAACACAAAGAATCTCAGCAGAGTGATCATTAAGGGATATGTTTTGAAAGGAACTTGTTTTAGCCTTAGAAATGTACACTGGATCATAAGTCCATAATAAGCATTTGTTTTCATTTAATATTTTGTACCTAAATGTAAACTCTTTCACTTGTAAAATAAGCTAGAACATATTTAGATAAAAGAAATATTAAACTTCAAGAACAAAAAAAAAAAAAAAAAAAAAGGAGGCTGACATTTATTTTTCAAGTGTTGAAAGAAAAGAATTGTCAAGCTAGAATTCTACATCCAGTGAGAATATCCTTCAGAAATAAAGACATTTTCAGATGAAGAAAAACTAAGAATTTGTTGCCAATAGAACTTCTCTTTAAAAAGTTACTAAAAGAGACTGTTAAGGTGGAAAGGGAATTATACCAGAAGGAAACTTGAGATATCAAAAATGAAGGAAGAGCAATAGTTTAAAACTTTTGAATTATTCAAAGTATCTTCTCAGACTATAATACAATAAAACTAGAAAGATAACAGGAAAATTTCCCAAAGTCTTGAAAATTAAACAGAATACCTTTAAATGTGTAACAGACCAAAAAGAAAGTTTCAAGAGAAATTAGAAAATTTTGAGCTGAGTAAAAATAAAAATACAACATATCAAAATTTGGGGGTTTCAGCTAAAACAATGTTTAGAGGGACATTAATAGTTTTATATTATTTATATTAGAAAAGAAGAAATGTATCAAATCATTACCTAAGCTTCCTCCTTAAGAACAAGAAAGCAAAGAGCAAAACACACCCAAATAAAGCCAAATGAAGGAAATGATAGGTAAGAGTAATCAACAAAAGTGACAACAGAAAACAGAAAATAAATCAATAAAATCAAAGCTGATTCTTTGAAAACATTAATAAAATTCACCAAACTTCAACAAGAATAACAAAGTAAAAATGAGTTAAGACAAATTACCAATATCAGGAATTGAAATGGTGACGGTAATTGTGCTCTGGAGAATAAGAATATTAGAAACAGTACTATGGGTATAACTTCAACAACTTAGATGTAATGGACTAATTCTTCTAAAAACACAAACTATCAAAACTTACCCAAGATGAAATCAGAATTGTCTTATAACCATTAAAGAAATTGATTTCATAGGTTTTTTTTTTTAATGAAAATAAATAAATAAATAAGAAATCTCTAGGCCCAATTTTTTTTTTTTTTTTTTGTGGTACGCGGGCCTCTCACTGTTGTGGCCTCTCCCGTTGTGGAGCACATGCTCTGGATGCGCAGGCTCACTCAGCAGCCATGGCTCACAGGCCCAGCCGCTCCTCGACATGTGGGATCTTCCTAGACCAGGGCACGAACCCGTGTCCCTGCATCGGCAGGCAGACTCTCAACCACTGTGCCACCAGGGAAGCCCGGCCCAAATGTTTTAACTGTTGAATTCTATCACACATTTAAGAAGGAATTATACTCATTCTGTACGATCTCTGCCAGAAAGTTGAAGTAACTCACTTTATGAAACCAGCATTAATCCAATACCAAAACCTGACAAAAAAAGAAAACCACATATTATCATTTATAGACATATATTCAAAAATACTGAAATATTAGCAAATTGATGCCAGCAATATATAAAAAGAATAATATAAAGCATCAAGTAGTATTTACACTACAAATGCAAGACTGGTTTAATATCCTGAAATCAATTGACATAATAACCATATTAATGATCTAAAGAAGAAAAGTTACATGATCATAGCAATTCATGCAGAAAAACATTTGAGAAAATACAGCATCCATTCACAGTAAGACTCACAGCAAACTATGATTGATAGAAGGGAACTTCCTTAACTCAAAAAATGGCATCTAGCGGAACGGCTAGGCCCGTGAACCATGGCCGCTGAGCTTGCGCGTCTGGAGCCTGTGCTCCACAATGGGAGAGGCCACAAGAGTGACAGGTCCACGTACCAAAAAAAAAAAAAAAAAAAAAATGGCATCTAGGAAAAATCTTCAGGTGGGATCATATATAATTGTGAAAGACTGAATGCCTTCTCCTTAGGCTTAGGAACAAGCTTCCAACACTTCCGTTGAACACATTAGTAAGAAGTTTTAATGCAAAAGGCAAGAAAAAAACTAAAAGCATGCAAGAATAAAGCTAAAAGCATGCACATTGGAGTGAAAGAAATAAAATACTCCATTTGCAGAACACTTGATAGTCTACATAAAAATCACAAGGACTCTACGAAAATTTCTCCTAGAACTGAGAAGCAGTGTCAGAAAATCACAGGATAGAAGAAGAACACATATGAATAAAGTGTATTTCTATACAGTATAAATGTACGTCGGAAAACAGAAAAGTTTAAAAAATCATTTAAAATAACTACAAAATTTGAAATATTTAGAAATAAAAGTAGTAAAATATGTACAGTGTCAGTTTGTAGAAAACTAAAAATCTTGATAAAAGAAATCAAAAAGACATAAAGAAATGGAAAGTCACACTGTGTTCGCAGAGTGGAAGATCCAAATAAGTAAACCTGTAATGTCTCCAAAAATTGATATATAGATTTAATGCAAACAAATTCAAATCCCAGAGGAATTTTTTAAAATTAATTTTGATTGGAGTACAGTTGCTTTACAATGTTGTGTTAATTTCTGCTGTGCAGCAAAGTGAATCAGTACTGTCTATCAACAGAAGAATGGATAAAGAAGATGTGGTACATATAGACAATGGAATATCACTCAGCCATAAAAAAGAATGAAATAGTGCCATTTGCAGAGACCTGGATAGACCTAGAGACTGTCATACAGAGTGAAGTAAGTCAGAAAGAGGAAAACAAATATCATATATATCGTTTATATGTGGAATCTAGAAAAATGGTACTGATGAACACATTTGTAAAGCAGAAATAGAGACATGTATGTAGAGAACAGACTTATTGATACCAAGGAGGAAGGAGGGCGAGTGAGCTGAAAATTGGGAGATTGGGATTGGCATATACACTACTATGTATAAAATGGATAATCAATGAGAACCTTCTATATAGCACAGGGAAATTTACTCAATGCTCTGTATCATAAAGAAAAATTAAGGAAACAATCCCATTTACCACTGCAACAAAAAGGATAAAATACCTAGGAATAAACATACCTAAGGAGACTAAAGACCTGTACTCAAGAAACTATAGGATACTGATGAAAGAAATCAAGGACGACACCAACAGATGGAGAGACGTACCATGTTCTTGTATTGGAAGAATACAAGTCACTTGCACAATGCAAGTGACTATACTACCCAAAGCAATTTACAGATTTAGTGCAATCCCTATCAAATTACCAATGACATTTTCCTCAGAATTAGGACAAAAAAATTTTAGAATTTGTATGGAAACACAAAAGACCCCAAATAGCCAAAACAATCTTGAGAAAGAAAACAGAGATGGAGGATTCAGGCTCCCTGACTTCAGACTATACTATGAAGCTAAACAGTATGGTACTGGCACAAAAACCAGAGGTATTTTTGTAGACATGGACAAGTGATTCTACAATTTATTTGGAAAGGCAGAAGAAATAGACTATCCAAAACAACTATGAAAAACAAAGATAAAGTTTCTGTACTCAGATTACCTAATTTTAAGGCTTACTACAGTACTAATCAGTGTAGTGTGGCAGTGGCAAAGGGATAGAGAAAGGGTTCAAAGGAACAGCATACAGAGTCTACAGAAATGTAGCCAAATGATTATCGTCAAATGTGCAAGAGCAATTTGATGGAGAAAGAATAGTGGTATTTGAACAACTACATATTCACAAGCAAAAGTTGGACCTTGAAATAAATATAAACATAAAATAGCTCAAAGTGGGTCATAGATCATCATGTGAAACAAAAACTATAAAACTTTTTAAAGAAAATACAGGAGAAGACCTACAAGTTCTACGGTTTGGAGCTGAGTTGTTAAACATGGTACCCAAAGTATGGCACATAAAAGAAAAAAATGAAAAAAGCTACAGGCTGGGAGAGGGTATTTGCAAATCACCAAACTGACAAAAGACTTGTACTCGCTTGTGTGTAAAGAATCCTTCAAACTCAAGAGTAAGAAAAAAAAAACTTTAAATGGGTAAAAGATATAAACTGACACTTCACCAAAGAGGATCTAAAGATGGCAAATAGATGCATTAAAAGATGTTCATCACCCTTAAGTACTAGGTAAATTAAAACCATGATAAGATACTGCTACAAACCTTTTAAAACTATTTTAACTATAGAATGGTTAAATTTTTTAAATGCTTACCATAGTAAGGACTGTGGAGAATGTGGAGCAATTGGAACTTTTGTAAGCTGTTGGTGGAAATGCAAAATTGTACAGCAATTTTAGGAAAGTTTAGCAGTTTCTTATAAATTTAAACATGTTCATATAATATGACACAGCAGATGTCTTCTGGATATTCATGCTAGAGTGTTGAAATTTTTATTATTTTCACATAAAAACTTGTAGGTAAATAGTTAAAGCAGTTTTATTCATAATTGTTAAAAACTAGAAACTACCCAAATGTCTTTTAGTTGAGGAATGGATAAACAAACTATGGTACATTTTTACAATGGAACAATATTTATAGGAAAGAATGAACTTTTGAATCATGTAACTTGGTGAAAGACACTATTCTTAAAGTGAAGGAAGCTGGACTCAAAAGCTTACATACTGTATGATTCCATTTATATGACATTCTCAGCAGAACAAAATTACAGGGACGAAGAACTGATCAGGAGTTATGAGTGGGGAGAAGGTGACTACCAAAGGATAGAAGAAAGAAGTTTGGGGGTGAGGTGATGGAACTGTTATGTGTCCTGATTATGTTCATAATTAAACAAGTACATACATGTGTTTTGATGAAACTGTTACAATTTTTCTGTCACCCAAGACTAGAACACTAATAAGAATATCTCTGTGTAATAAATTTTTCTGAAATGTCTCCAAACACACCAATATATTTTAGAGCCAGATTGTCCTACAGCAGTAGTTACTTGTGCATGAAAAATACTTCAAAAACTGCAATAAGTCTCCCAGGTCTGTAGTTCTGTACTCAAAAGATATATTTTAACCTGTTTCAGAAGTGTTCTGACTTCTCTTTTTGCTAAAGGTACTGCAGATTCATCTAGACACTGTAAAGTAAGCACTTGGCACAATTTTGTAATAGTTTATTAATTTGTTTCCTCTGACATGCTGATATCTGTTAGTCACAGGTGTTGCATATAACTTCACCTACTCTGTAGTTTCCTTTTACCTTCTTAAGTCTTTTTTATAAAAGACATTCTTAATTTTAATAAAATCCAGTTTCTTAATCATTCTCATCAAAAGCATTCTTTCTCTTCCTTTTATAGTGACAGATATAAGCAATATTACTTTTATGCACAGAAATACATTTATCCTATGAAATTTCGTGCTTTAAAATAACTTTTGTAATACTGACCATTTTTATAAAGCAAATTCATTACACAAATGTTAAAACTTTTCAAGTAATTAAAGTGGTCTTAGATCTATCTGACGATTTCCAATGAAGTCTATAAGTAAGTAGACTATATAAGTGTATATTTCGTTTGCCTTCTGAAAATTGTCAGTATCCACTCCTGTTTTTGTAGTTCAGACTACTTCGCTTGATTTTTTTGAAAACATCTAAATTCTGATTTTTGTAGTTATGGCATTCCACATTTTTCTTTTCTTTTTTTTTTTTAGGTCCGAGGATGTTTATTGTGGTTGTTTATGCCAGAGAAAATAACCCAGAAATAACCTGTCTCCCAGTAAAAGATTGGTGAAGTAAACTATATAGTAATTTCAAACAATTGGATATGCTGCAGTCATTAAAAATCATAACTGTACTTCCAACTTGTTGACATGGAAGGAAGGCAGGCCATAGCCGAATATTAAGTCAAGGGCAGGGGAAGCTTACTAAAGTGTATATGTATAGTATAAATCTATTCTTGTGAATATATATATATATTTATATACACCACATATATACACACACATACACAAAAGTTAGGGAAATTTTAATTTGATTTAATTTAATTTTTTTAACTCAACATTACCTATGATGAATTCTTTTGAAAATGTTTGTCTACTGCACGTTGACAACTTTGAATGATATTTTCCTTGTAATGGTAAATTATATTCACTTATTCTTCTTTCTAATCCATTGCTATTTTCAGCCAAAAAAATGTGAAAATGGTTCGACTGTCTTCTAGTTGAAAAGAAAGTACATCTCTTTGTTGACACCGTCTTTGGATACAAAATTGAAGAATCATGAACTCTACCTCATTTGGGGCAGATTAAAGAAATAATATTTGTCAAATAATGATAATGCCTGACACATAGCTAGTGAACAGTGAATTGAACTGCTCACTGATGCTTTAAAATGTGTGAGATTTTAATCCAATGTTTTACTTGATGTTTTTAATTATGTATATTTCTCACAGGAGAGAAATTCCCCCAAATGATGAGGAATTTAGTTCATTTTGCAGGATGGACTTTCCATCATGATGTCGGATTTCCATCAATGCTGTAGCCCTCAAGCTAGGAGACAGTGTTATGAAGCAAGACTCCATCTCTACTAGTTTCATATGAGAAAGTGGTGAATTCCAACATACTATTTTTTATGATCCTAGTCCCCAAATTAAGGCCCTATTTAAATATTTGTCAGGAATATGATATTTTTAACTTAGATTACCAAGGTCTCGGAAATTTCTTCTTGTAATGTCATAAAGTACTGTCTACTTAGAAGACATTCTCTCTTCTGTGAACCCTCATCCTTGAGTTGATAGTTTGTGCTCTCGTGGTATACTTACTTCATCTTTCCATGCCAGAGATTCTAAACTCTAGCAAGTTTCAGATCCTCTCCACCGTTATGACTGTATTCCAGGTCCTTCCCTGTATTTCAAATTCTTTCTTCCTCTCAGTAAGTGCAAGCTCACATTCTTCCTGGGTCTGCCCTCTGCACATGGTTGTAACTTGGCACCTCTGCCCCTCTCCCCATGGTGTCCAAGGAGCTTCTCTCAGCAGGCTTGTGAGCCCCTGTGCCTCCCTCCAGTCCCACTGTGAGGGGCTCTTCTGATATGGAAGTGGTGTCAGCAGAAGCTCCTCACCTGGATGACGAGCTCAGGCCACTTGCCTCGGTGGACACCAAAGTAAGAGTCCACTGTTATCCTTTCCTGCCTTGGATGCCATGCCTCTCAGTTTCTTTGTTAGTCCAGACTCCTCCGGGTTTCCTTCAGAGATGATTTGTGATCCTGGAGGGAACCAAGCACAAGGGTATTAGAGGTCTGGCAGCACTAAGGACCTGTTATTTTCTGCCTAAATATTAAAAAAGGAAAACTTCAGTCTGAGGATAGAATGTGATTTGGCAGTGAACTTGGACCAGGAATGGTCAACAACTGTACCAGCTTCAGGCTGAGATCGGTCATATGGCAAAGCATGTTGTATAAATTTAAATCAATTTCTCGTGGAAAAATCATTTTTCAACCAAAAAGAAAAAAAGACCTGAGAAGTCTCCTCATTAAATAGCTGATAAGGCATCTTTTTCCTGACTTAAAAACTAAGGCAAGAAAGGAACTAAATGTTCTTACCACAAAATGAAATGGTAGTTATGGGATGGAATGGGGGTGTCAGCTGATGCTATTGTGGTGATCATTTGCAATATGTAAATATAACAAATCAACACATTGTACACCTTAAACTTATACAATGTTACAAGTCAATTGTATCTCAATAAATCTGGGGGGAAAAGAGGCTTCACCACACCCTTTGCTCATACAATGTAAAGAAAACACTATGAAATCTGGCATCATTATTTTTAAGGTTTCTGGTAGGATAAAGAGCCCAAGCCAGTTCTTCAAGGGTAAAAACCAAGTAACACAAAATAAAACCTTTGCTTATGTAAGCACCTGATACAGCCTCCTCTGCAAAGTATTACTAAACCATTTTACATTCTAACATTCTCGTGATTCGCTTTTGGGTGGTGGCAAGTACTTTTGAGCAATGCTTAAAGGGAAAATAGTTTATTATTCTGAGAGAAAACTCGAAACAGAGGTCTCCTGGACACCTGTCTTTTAAAATATTTAATTTTAAATGTAACTCAATACAGAATTACAATAGTTTTCTTCAGGCACAGGAAAACCACATTACTTTTTTTCACCTTCCACTGTCAGTTTATAGGGCCTCTTGTAAAGAAATGTCCCAAAGGGGAGATATACTTCTTTAAACTCATCTTTAATGCTGAAGGTCCCCTAGTGTAACAGATGTACTCTGCTGGAAAAAAGAGGGAAAATGCTGTAAGCCCCACTTCCTTCTTGGGCAGCTACCTGGAACATTATGTGGAATCTGCAAATCATGGCGGAGGTCTCAGAAGCTAAGAAGGCTTCTTCTTATTCAGGTCAGAAATTCCCATTGATCCCTTCTGTGATGATGGCTGGGGAATGCTGCTGACTGTCAAGTCAAATTGTGATTCAGTTCATTTAATGTTAATTTACCCAGAGGGACTTCAGATCTGTTGAATGTATCCTTTTATCATGAATTTAGCTTTGCCTGTTGGAAAATAACTTACTGGAATGGGAGCCAACACCAAAAGCACACGACCCTCCTGTCTGAGGGTCTGGGAGCCTGAGTTGTGGCTCTCATTATTGCTGAGCGCAGTTGTGAAAAAAACATTGGAAACGAATGTGGGCTTCAGCAAAGCTCGGTCACTGATTGCGTGGATTAGTCTCCAGCCCCTTAGTTTCTGTCTGTAAAATCGGGATGTTAATTTGTTGTGAGCCTTCAGCAAAGTGAGGGGACGGAGTCCTAGCAGTTTGTAGCCAGTGTCAGTATATTAGTAGGACAAAACCCACTTTCTTCAGACACAGGCAACATGGTGATGATGTCTGCCTTCACTATGGCAGGGATCTTGGAGGTCACCTTATTAATCAACAAGGACTCCAGGCACACATGGACTGAGGGGCTCACAGACGTACCCAGAATTCGGGCTTCTCTCCTTTCTCCTGTTCACGATTTTATACTATGCCGAGCCTCCCGACCTGGCCTCGCAGTCTATTTAAAAATTCAGTTTAGGGACCTGATTATTTCTGAAGGTTGTGGTCCCCTGTCCATGCCTTGGCCTTGGCCTGCAGGGCACCACCTTCAAAGTTCCTTGCATATATCTGGCCTGTCCTGACATTAGTGAATGCTGACAACTTTCTGCCTTGGGAAGTTATCCCTGTGTAGACGAGACAGCACCGCTGGAAGAAACCCTTCCAGAGGAATGTTCATGACTCTTTGGGGAATAAATGGTGTCCAGCGTTCTGATTGGAGAGAAGAAAATGGAAATATCATTTGCTACTGACATATAACTTCCTAGAACTTCCTAAAACTCATATTTCATTACAAATAATAGCACAAGAAAGGGTTTTATCTGGAAAGAAGATACACTAGGAAAGTGATGAACAGTTTTTCTAGAAAAATTCATGTTAACAGAGTCATTTTTTAAAAAAATTTTATTGGAGTATAGTTTATCTACAATGTTGTGTTAGTTTCAGGTGTCCAGCAAAGTGATTCAGCTATACATATACATATATTCATTCTTTTCCAGATCCTTTTCCCTTATAGGTTATTATAGACTATTGAACAAAGTCATCTTACATTAATAAAAAAGAAAGTCGTGTGCAGGACCTTCTTATAGAAGGTGTGAAACCATACATTAAAGGTGAGAATCTTTCCAAACTTTGATATTTAAACAATAAACAAAGCCATTCTTAATCTTCTTGATTCTCCTGAAGCTTGAGGCAGATCCCAGGGGCTCTGAGGTCATCCCTGAGAGGTCCTGCCTCCAGTCCCATGGGTCCTAATGTTGAAGGGTGAAGAACACAGATTTGCAGCCATCTAATGCAGGGGCTATCCCGGCTGCCTCAGAACCTGGGCCAAGCATCCAGGCCACCTGCACTCACCGTGGTGTTCTTTACACATCTCTCTGTGAAGGGTACCTTACAGCGAGAAAGCATATCATTTACATTACTTTTCAAAATGGACAGTAAAACTTGCCTTGTTAAATTGCAAAGCACTAATGAATTAGAGACTAGCTCGCAGCATTGTAACTACCTTCCACCTTTCAATATTCTGTATATTTGCAAGAGTTTTTATGAGTCTTTGCTGATGTGCAGTGATGTGAATGAGAGCCATGTTAATATGGTATTGGTAAAAGATATTACTTCACATTCTCACTCCATTCATGGCCAGTCATGCTTTTCCATAAGTTACTATATAGATATACTTCTTTACTATGTTTAATAGTTACATATATTTAATATACATTTGTATAATACAGATATGTATACACATATATGTAATAACCTCCCAAGTAGTTCTTTAAATTATTTAAAGAGGACTACATAGTTTCTTAAGAATAGGTGGCCCTAAAGTCTTGAGTGTAAACAATATATTTCACAAGGCAATTACAAGTGATATATGAATAATTATTTTCCCAATTTTCTTTGGTATAAAGAGATTTTAAAAACTTGCCCAAATTTTCATTGACCATGAGTGGTGAGCTGGGATTCAAACACAGGCAGCCTGGTTCCAGGCTGTGCTTCCCTCAGGACACACTGGGATTAGAAGTGGAAGGAGAGATGTGCAGTGGGCTTTGCAGCTATTACTTTAGGAATAAATACATAAGTCTTATGTGGAAGACAAGACTTGGGCGAGGATCTCTCCTGGTTCCTGGCTTTCCTAATCATGAAATTGCTTGGGATGACCGCAAACTTTTAGAAACCTGTGTATTGACAGGGAAGCAGCTTTGAAAGGCACCTTCTCCACTTTCAAATTATGCTGTATCTCCAGGCTCAGTGAGATCTCAAAGAAACGCCCAGTGCTCCCATTGGGAAAGCATTCAATACTCCTTTTGAGGACTAGAGTCACGTAACTATGATAATTATTAACACATATTTCTTGTATTATTTATAATGGAATAAAATAAAATTGTAAAGAATTTTTAAAGTCTCAGAGATAAGAGTTTCTGATAAGTATCTAGTCATCAACAAATAGTAAAGGGAAACTATGTAACTTTCCCTCTTATTTAAGATGTGCAAAATGACTTTGGTATTCTTTTTATAGGATGTTTGTGTTTTATTCAGTGAAGATATATTTATGATTTTCACTTGTGACTGGGGTTATTTTAGCCCTGTTCCACCATATCTCCAACTTTTCCAGCTTGGATTCTACTACAATGGCATTTTCATCATTTGAATATAACCTCTTCCTGAAAAAAATGAATAGCAATTTTTGGCTATGGAAGACTATATTCCATTTTCAAATGGGAATAATTATTGATGTATTTCCAGTCCAGGTAGAAATTACAAACAATTTCCCCAAATACCAACAAAATACTCTTAAACACCTATATAACAACCCGACAAAGATATCTGAGTACTATGCTGGTTGTGAATTATAACTTCTTTCCACACTGCAAAGAAACCGTTACAATGTAAATGAATAATGATATTAAAAGATATTAAAGATATTAAAGATACCATCTAAAATTGGACCCAGTTTTGGACTTCCCTGGTGGAGCAGTGGTTAAGAATCCGCCTACCAAAGCAGGGGACATGGTTTCGAGCTCTGATCCAGGAAGATCCCACGGAGCAACCAAGCCCGTGTGCCACAACTACTGAGGCCCACATGCCTAGAGCCCATGCTCCACAACAGGAAAAGCCACCACAATGAGAAACCCTCACACCACAACAAAGAGCAGCCCCCATTCACTGCGCTAGAGAAAGCCGGCACAGAGAAACAAAGACCCAATGCAGCCAAAAGTAAATAAATAAATTAATTTTTTAAAAAAGATTCTAAATAATAATAATAATAAAAAATAATATTGGACCCAGTTTTGCAATAGGTTTGGTAGGTTTGAAGAAGTAAAATTCACAAACCATGAGGGGCTAAACCCTCCAGGAAAGGGAGGGGAAGATGATAATCATGACACACAAATGTAACATAAGAACGTACCAGTAAGCTTGCTGTGAAACAAACCATCCCAAATCCAGTGTTTTTTCATACAGGTATGCTTGGGAGATACTGCAGGTTCATTTCCAGGCCACCACAATGACGCTAATATTGAAATAAAGCCAGCCATATGAACTTTTTGGTTTTCTAGTTCATGTTTGTACCATCTAGTAAGTTTACAATAGCATTATGTCTAAAGAAAAGTAATGTGTAAACCTTAACTAAAAGTACTTTATTGCTGAAAAATGCTAACCATCAACTGACAATGCAGGGGTACCACAGACTTTCAGTCTATAAAAGCACAATCAAGTGAAACTCTATGAAAGCAGATATGCCTGTGCTCCTCATGGTTCTTGGGTGGGCTGGTGGGCTGGTGCTGACGAGGTGAGGATGGTGTCCCTTACTTAAGTGGCTGTTGGCTTGATGTGAGATGGGGCTGTGAGCCTGGCATTTATCTATTTCCCAGCAGGCTGGCCTGGTTGTTTAAGGGTTCCCAAAAAGCAGCAAAACAGGCCAGCCCCTGCACTCAAGATTTTTCCAAGTCTCTGCTGCTGTTGCATTTGCTGTAAGGCAAATGGCCAAGTCCAGAATCAGTGTGGGAAGAGCTGGCCATGGCCATGAACAAAGTAAGAGGAGTTCTTACAGCTGTTTTTGCAAATAACTCACCTTAATGACATACTTTGATCCAGAATCACCTACCACTTAAAAGTTTTGCTGACGGACACATAAAAAGGCAACGTACAGTAAGTCCCTTACATATGAACCTTCAAGTTTTGAACTTTCAAAGATGCAAACCTGCGTTTGAAAGTCCAAACAAGTAAGTTAGTTCATGTGTCTGGCGTACATTGTCACTTGCGTGCATACTCTAAATGATTGTGCTTTTGTGTACTTTACTGTACAGTACTGTATAGAGCACAGTAGTACTGTATCTTTAATTCAAGCCCAGCATGTCTGGAAGCAAGCGTGAAAGCAGTGGTGATGTAGCTGGTACTGCTAAGAAGAGATTCACAATGCAGGAAATGGAAAGGGGATCTTCTTTATTTCAGGAGGTGCTGTTAGTTTTTGAAGCACAGGACTCAAATGTAGAACTGTATACAACGGTTGCAGAAGCTGTTCAGAATGCAATCCAGTGCTAACCATGTCATCTATGATGGGAAAAAAAGAGCTATTACCCAGACATCACTGGATTGTTTTTTCAAGAGGGTAGATAGAATTGAACCCAGCAAGGAACCAGAACTTGTGCCATCAACATCAGGTGTGAGTGAAATTACAGCTGGCCCTCTGTTTCCTATTGCTGATAATCCTTCAGCTCTACCATCTCCCACCTCCTCTCCCTGCTACAGTCAGTAACTCTTCTTACCTGTTCACTTGATGACAACCCCGGTATGCCAAGTGTTGTACTGTACTATTGTACTTTTCAAGGTACTGTACTATACTGTAAGATTTTAAAAGTTTACTTTTTTAAATGTATTATTTGTTTGAAAAGTATTATAAACCTTCTACAGCACAGTACTATATAGCCGATTGTGTTAGGTCGGTACCTAGGCTAACTTTCTTGGACTTATGAACAAATTGGACTTATGAACGCGCTCTCAGAATGGAATTCGTTTGTATATAGGGGAGTTACTGTAACAGGTTTTCCAGTTGATAGTAAATTTGGATAAAAATGGTTGTGAACTATTAAAGTGAATATTCGGACAGTGAAAGTTAGAATAGGAAGTATAGGTGTATTTTAAGTGAAAAACTTGCAAGTGGCAGAAACTGTGTTTAAGAGCAAATGTTACAAACACCTTTGGATAACTTTCTTTTTTACCTTTGACACTTTCAACTCATTTAAGGCATTTTACCTCAAAGTGAGTACTGATTTTCTTAGTCCTCATTTGGTCTCTACTTTAGTTTCCTAGGGCAGTCATAAGAAAGTACCATAGGGGACCTTCAAGATGGTAGAGGAGTAAGACGTGGAGATCACTTTCCTCCTCACAAATACATCAAAAATACATTTACATGTGGAACAACTCTTACAGAACACCTACTGAATGCTGGCAGAGGACCTCAGACTTCCCAAAAGGCAAGAACCAGGTACCTGGCAGTGTGGCTGACAGGGTCTTGGTGTTCCGGCCTGGTGTCAGGCCTGAGCCTCTGAGGTGGGAGAGCCTCAAGACATTGGACCACCAGAAACTTCCCAGGCCCACATAACATCAATCAGTGACAACCCTTCCAGAGATCTCTGTCTCGATGCTAAGAAACAGTTTCACCCAACGACCAGCAAGCTCCAGTGCTGGATGCCCCATTCCAAACAACCAGCAAGACAAGAACACAACCCCACCCATTAGCAGAGAGGCGGCCTAAAATCAAAATAAGTTCACAGACACAGCAAAACACACCAGCAAACTCAGTCTTGCCCAACAGAAAGACAATATACAGCCTCATCCACCAGAACACAGGAACCAGTCCCCTTCACCAGGAATCCTACACAACACTTTGAACGAACCTTACCCAGTAAGGGCAGACACCAAAAACAACAGAAACTATGAACCTGCAGCCTCCAAAAAGGAGACCGCAAACACAGAAACTTAAACAAAATGAGAAGACAGAAATATGCAGCAGGTGAAGGAGAATGGTAAAAACCCACCGGACCAAGCAAATGAAGAGAAAATAGGCAGTCTACCTGAAAAAGAATTCAGAGTAATGATAGTAAACATGATCCAAAATCTTGGAAATAGAATGGAGAAAATACAAGAACCATTTAACAAGGATTTAGAAGAACTAAAGGGCAAACAATAATGAACAACAAAATAGATGAAATTAAAAATTCTCTAGAAGGAATCAATAGCAGAATAACTGAGGCATAAGAATGGATATGTGGCATGGAAGATAAAAGAGTGGAAATAACTACTGCAGAGCAGAATAAAGAAAAAAGAATGAAAAAAATTGAGGACAGACTTAGAGACATCTGGGAAATTATAGAGGTCAAAGAAGACATCTGGGAAATTATAGGGGTGAAAGAAGAAGAAGAGGAAAAGAAAGGGACTGAGAAAATATTTGAAGAGATTATAGTTGTAAACTTCCCTAATATGCGAAAGGAAATAGTCAAATCAGGAAGAACAGAGAGTCCCATACTGCATAAATCTAAGGAGAAACATTCAAAGACATATATTAATCAAACTATCAAAAATTAAATACAAAAAAACATATTAGAAGCAGCAAGGGAAAACCAACAAATAACATCCAAGGGAATCTCCATAAGGTTAACAGCTGATCTTTCAGCAGAAACTCTGCAAGCCAGAACGGAGTGGCAGGACATAAAAGTGAAGAAAGGGAAAACCTACAACCAAGATTACCCAGAAAGGATCTCGTTCAGATTCGACAGAGAAATCAAAACCTTTACAGACAAGCAAAAGCTAAGAGAAATCAGCATCACAAAACAGCTTTACAAAAAATGCTAAAAGAACTTCTCTAGGCAGGAAACACAAAGGAAGGAAAAGACCTACAAAAACAAACCCAAAACAATTAAGAAAATGGTCGTAGGAACATACATTTGATAAGTACCTTAAATGTAAATGTCCAACCAAAAGGCATAGACTGGCTGAATTGACACAAAAACAAAACTTGTATATATGCTGTATAGAAGGGACCCATTTCAGACCTAGAGACACATACAGACTGAAAGTGAGGTGATGGAAAAAGATGTTCCATGTAAATGGAAATCAAAAGAAAGCTGGAGTAGTAATTCTCATATCAGACAAAATAGACTTTAAAATAAAGACTAATACAAGAGACAAAGAACGACACTACATAAGGATCAAGGGATCAATCCAAGAAGAAGATACAACAATTGTAAATATTTATTTACCCAACATAGGAGCACCTCAATACATAAGGCATCTGCTAACAGACATTAAAGGGAAATCGACAGTAACTCAGTCATAGTAGGGAACTTTAATGCCCCACTTTCACCAATGGACAGATCATCCAAAATGAAAATAAATAAGGGAACACAAGCTTTAAATGATACATTAAACAAGATGGACTCAATTGATATTTATAGAACATTTCTTCCAAAACAACACTTCCTTCTCAGGTACTCATGTAACTTTCTCCATGATAGATCATATCCTGGATCAAAAATCAGGCCTTGGTAAATTTAAGAAAATTGCAATCATATCAAGTATCTTTTGTGACTATAACTCTATGATACTAGATATCAATTACAGGAAAAAATCTGTAAAAAATACAAACACATGGAGGCTAAACAATACCCTACTTAATAACCAAGCGATCACTGAGGAAATCAAAAATATCTAGAAACAAATGACAATGAAAACACAAGGATGCAAAACATATCAGATGCAGCAAAAGCAGTTCTACGATGGAAGTTTATAGCAATACAATCTTACCTCAAGAAACAAGACACATCTCAAATAAACAAAGCTTACACCAAAAGCAATTAGAAAAAGAAGGGGGAAAAAAGCCAAACTTAATACAGGAAAGAAATCATAAGGATCAGATCAGAAATAAATGAAAAAGTAGTGAAGGAAACAATAGCAAAGATCAATCAAACTAAAAGCTGGTTCTTTGAGAAGATAAAAGTGATAAACCATTGGACACACTTATCAAGAAAATAAGGGAGAAGACTGAAATCAATAGAATTAGAAATGAAAAAGGAAGGAGAAGTAACAACTGACACTGCAGAAATACAAAGGGTCAAGAGAGCAACTACAAGCAACTATATGCCAATAAAATGGAAACCATGGAAGAAATGGAAAAATTCTTAGAAAAAGCACAACCTTCCAAGACTGAACCAGGAAGAAATAGAAAATATAAACAGGCAAATCACAAGCAATGAAATTGAGACTGTGATTAAAAATCTTTACACAAACATAAGCCAGATGGCTTCACAGACCAATTCTATCAATCACTTAGAGACGATCTAATAACTATCCTTTTCAAACTTTTCCAAAATATAGCAGAAGGAGGAACACTCTTAAACTCATTCTGTGAAGGCACCATCACCCTGATACCAAAACCAGAAAAATATGTCACAAAGAAAGAAAAATGCAGTCCAATATCACTGGTGAAAATAGATGCAAAAATCCTCAACAAAATACTAACAAACAGAAACCACCAGCACATTAAAAGGATCATACACCATGATCAGGTGGGGTTTATCCCAGGAATGCAAGGATTCTTCAATTTATGCAAATCAATCAATGTGATTCACCATGTTAACAAATTGGAGGAGAAAAAAACTATGATCATATCAATAGATGAAGAAAAAGCTTTCGACAAAATTCAACTCCCTTCTATGATAAAAACCCTCCAGAAAGTAGGTATAGAGGGAACTTACCTCAACATAATAAAGGCAACATATGACAAACCAACAGCCAACATTGTTCTCAAGGGTGAAAAACTGAAAGCATTTCCATAAGATCAGGAACAAGACAAGGCTGTCCACTCTCACCACTATTTTTCAACATCCTTTTGGAAGTAGCTGAATACAAAATTAATGCAAGCAAGAAGTCTCTGACTTCCTACACACTAACGATGAAAAATCTTAAAGAGAAACTAAGGAAACCCTCCCTTTTACCGTTGCAACAAAAAGAATAAGAAGAAACTTACGGACAGAGAGAAAAACCTGTATGCAGAAAACTATAAGACAATGATGAAAGAAATTAAAGACCATACAATCAGTGGGAGAGATATACAATGTTCTTGAATTGGAAGAATCAGCATTGTGAAAATGACTATAGAACCCAGAGCAACCTACAGATTCAATGCAATCCCTATCAAACTACCAATGGCATTTTTCACAGAACTACAACAAAAAATTTCACAATTTGTATGGAAACACAAATGACCCCAAATAGCCAAAGCAATCTTGAGAAAGTAAAACGGAGCTGGAGGAATCAGGCTCCTGGAATTCAGACTATACTACAAAGCTACAGTAATCAAGATGATATGGTACTGGCACAAAAACAGATAGATAGATCAATGGAAAAGGATAGAAAGCCCGGAGATAAACCGACGCACATATGGTCACGTTATTTTTGATAAAGGAGGCAACAATATTCAATGGATAAAGACAACCGGTTCAATATGTGGTGCTGGGAAAGCTGACAGCTACTTTTTAAAGAATGAAATTAGAACACTCCCTAACACCATACACACAAAAAAATTCTAACTGGATTAAAGGTGTAAATATAATGCCAAACACTATAAAACTCTTAGAGGAAAACACAAGCAGAACACTCCATGACGTAAATCACAGCAAGATCCGTTTTGACCCACCTCCTAGAGAAATGGAAATAAAGACAAAAATAAAATAATGGGACCTAACGAAACTTAAAATCTATTGCACAGCAAAGGAAACTATAAACAAGACCAAAAGACAACCTTCAGAATGGGAGAAAATATTTGCAAAGGAAGCAACAAAGGATTAATTTCCAAAATATACAAGCAGCTCATGCAGCTCAATATAAAAACAAACAAACAAACTGGGCAATGCAAAAATGGGCAAAAGACCAAAATAGATGTTTCTTCAAAGAAGATATACAGATTGCCAACAAACACATGAAAGGATGCTGAACATCACTAATCTAGAGAAATGCAAATAAAAACTACAATGAGGTATCACCTCACACCAGTCAGAATGGCCATATTATCAAAATATCTACAAAAAATAAATGCTGGAGAGGGTGTGGGAAAAAGGGAACCCTGTTGCAGTGTTGGTGGGAATGTAAGTTGATACAGCCACTATGGAGAACAGTATGGAAGTTCCTTAGAAAACTAAAACTAGAACTAACATACGCCCCAGCAAGCCCACTACTGGGCCTATACCCTGAGAAAACCATAATTCAAAAAGAGTCATGTACCACAATGTTCTTTGCAACACTATTTACAATAGCCAGGACATGGAAGCAACCTAAGTGTCCATTGACAGATGAATGGATAAAGAAAATGTGGCATATATACACAATGGAATATTACTCTGCCATAAAAAGAAACAAAATTGAGTTGTATGTAGTGAGATAGATGGACCTAGAGTGTGTCATACAGAGTGAAGTAAGTCAGTAAGAGAAAAACAAATACTGTATGCTAACACATATATATGGAATTTTAAAAAATGGTTCCGAAGAAGCTAGGGGCAGGACAGGAATAAAGACGTAGATGTAGAGAATGGACTTGAGGACACAGGGAGGGGGAACGGTAAGCTGGGATGAAATGAGAGAGTGGCATTCACACATATACTCTACCAAATGTAAAATAGATAGCTAGTGGGAAGCAGCCGCATATTATTGGGAGATCAGCTCTGTGCTTTGTGACCACCTAGAGGGGTGGGTTAGGGAGGGTGGGAGGGAGACGCGAGGGGGGAGATATGGGGATATATGTATGCATATAGCAGAAAGTAACAACATTGTAAAGCAATTATACTCTAGTAACGATGTTTTTTAAAAAACGTACCACAGATCCGGTGGCTTAAGGAACAGAAATATATATTTTCATTGTCTGGGGGTTAGAAGTCTAAGATCCAGGTGTTGGCAGGGTTGGTTTCTCCTCAGGCCCTCTCCATGGCTGGCAGATGGCCGCCTTCTCCCTTTATCCCTACAAGCTTTTCCTTCTGTGTGTGTCTCTCTTCTCAAAAATACACCAGTCAAATTGGATTAAGGCCCACTCATATGGCCTGATTTTAATGTAATCATCTCTTGAAAGGCCCTGTGTCCAAGTACAGTCACATTCTGGGACACTGGGGGTGAGGACTTTAATACAGAGATTTGGGTGGGAACACAATTCAGCCCGTAATAGTCTCCTTGAGTTTTCCATGGCCACCTCTTCAGACATCTTTGTGATGAGCTCCTGCTTGTTTGGAAAGAACCAGGAACATGGATTTTTCCCTTAGAATGAGTGAACACACAAGGACCTAGACTTCAACAGTGTGGATGAAGCAAAAATAAGGTTCTCTGTTGCCTCCTACCCTGCAGAGGTGGGAGGACAAGAAGATTTGCTATCCAAAGTGGGCACATCGACTGGAGCAGAGAAGGAATGGGGTCCTGGGAGACTGCTGTGTCTCAGGGGCTGGGTGTGACCTGGTCTGCTCAGAAGGTTATGCTCAGCAGGTGTCCTGGGGCACGTTGGTCAGGCAGTGCTTTTCAGCCACCCTGGAGAGGGGAGGGAGAGCAGGGCCCTTTCTCTATTTGGGAACCCACTAGGTTCCCTTGGAATGGACACTCACTGAAAGGGCACAGGTATTTTGAGGCTGAGCCCCCAGACAAAAGTCACCACCTCATACTTAAAAGTACGAAGCAGGCAGGCAGCACATCACTCTTCTATGTGGTGAGTGGCAGAAGCTCCCAGCCCAGACTACAGAATTATAGTCATGTTTTAACTGGCAGCTTTATAAATAAGGCCTCGGATCTTTGCTAATTGGTGGAACTCTGGTGGTCAAGAAAGTGCTCTTAAATGATACTGCTTTCTCGGTGTGGGGAGGGAGTATTAGTGCTATAGACAAGGATCGAGGGTCCACGTGACAGTGCTATGTGCTCAACATGTAGACAACTGAGAGCTATTCCAATGAAAGAAACAAGGCATTCACATCACAAGAAGCAAGTAATGAGTAATACTATGAAGAGGTGCAGGCTACAACCGAATGTGTAATGCTAAGGGGCCATGCCTCAGGGAGTTGGGAGACGGGAGGACTGAGAAACGAGATGAGGGTCTCCTGGTTTGGGAACAGCATGGGTGGAACGGGGAGGATGAAGGTGTATGCAGAGTGTCTTGCCACATAGGGAACAGATGGCTGTGGTAAGAGGTGTGTTTACAAAGAATCAGATGGTCAGCTTGGGTTATAAAGAAAAGAGCCCTAAGTATCATGCAAAGGAGTTTAAACTCAATTCTTAGAGTAACCATTGTATGCTTTTGAGTAGTAATGGTAGTTGAAGAATATAACATCCAATGGAGTGCTTTATTCTGAAAGACAAGTTTAATCTGAAAGCAGTAAATATGTAGCTGAATTCCAGAAGAAGGACAGCTATTCAAGAGAGGGAATGTTGAAAAGGGAACAGGCGGATGTGGAAAATGTCCACAGGGTGTAAGAGGGGAGCCTGCTTCCCGATGGGTGCCCTTTCCACCCCTCTCATGCCCCTGCTGGTCCTCCATCCATTTCCCACTCTCCTCTGCACTGCTCCCATCACAAGGGGCTGACTCCAAATCCTGCCTTTCCAGGTCACCTGGCTTCCTGCTGGGTTCAACCAACCTGAGGCACTTGGGAGATGACAGAAGGGAGGGAGATTTCCCTCCTATTCTCTTGACTGTTAGCATCATATCCAGCAGCAGCTGTGTCTTCTCCATACCCTTGTTCATCCTGGATTGGGCCCACCTGACATCCACAAGCAAATCCTGGCCCAGATCCACGAACACCATGTGGTCCATTGGTTCTTCCCAATTTGTATCATGCTTGCAAAATTTAAGCCTCATAGCTCTTCCCTTGCAGAAGCTCCTTCCCAGGCCCCAGGGAAGGTCATAGCAGTGTGTGAAATTTGCAAATGCAAGGCATTTTAAATAATACTGCTATTTCTTCCTCCTCTGATTCCCCCATTACAAGTTTCTCTTGTTGGGTGCATGTAATTGTGGACCCTAAGGGGAGGTGGGGCTGGGGAAGCTTTCAAGCTGTGGTTTAATGGGTTAGGGTTCCTTGCAACTTCCATATACTATGATGTTCACAGGATGAGCAAGACGCAAGCTCTATCCCAGAGTGATTGTTTCTCAAGGTCCAGGACTCCCGAAGTATGGGTGGCTTGGAGGAAAATCCTAGAGCCCAAGTTCAAAGGTAGAATCCCCAAACTTTATATAAAAGAATCTTGAGGCTTTTCCCCATTTAGCAGAAGCCCAAATATGCACATGATATTTCCAATAATGAATTCTGAGTTGAAGTAAACTTTTAAAAATCTGTTAATAATAAAACATTTTGTCTCATTATACCAGAGGAAGTAATAATTTTTATTCTATCTCTCTAAAAAACTAACATCATAAAACATTGCCATAGAAAGGGGTGACCAAAGAGCAAGCAGGCAAAAGATATAGGACTTGTGTGATGAAAGTTGGCCAGTTAGCAAATAAAAATAAAATCTATTTTTCCCAGGTTTTGTGATTTTTGAGGCAGTTGCAATTTTTGAGTATTTTTTTCTCATTCAAAATAAATGTATATATTTTATTTAATATTACATTTATATTTATATATCATTTTCTTTAAAAGGGCCCTAGGTTACATTAGTATCAGGTGACAAATTCTGGACCTGCTCAGGAGGGCACCATGTTTCCCTGTTGCATCTTGAGGTTACCTGGTTTTCTGATGCTCTTACGGGTGATCCTTGTAACAAATACTTTTCACAACCCACTCTCCCTGGATTGGTGTCACTCCTCTCAGCTTTGATACAGTCCTCCCAGAAGGATACACCCATCACCTGTCCACTTTCTGCCCAGTGGTTCCAGGACCAGATAGGAGGCCTGGTCCCTGCAAAGCCCCCTGAACCACCCGGGTGGGCCTCTCTGGTTTCCTGGAGGCTGCCCTCATATTGTCTGGGTACCAGGTGAGGCATCACACTCTCTCCACATGCTGTGGGCCCAAGCTCCTGCAGGCAAGAATATTTCATCTGTCTTTATATATACCTAGCCTTATGCCCAGCACAGAGTAGAGCTTACATGTTGGAGTGGGTGATTGGCTTCCAAAGACTGGAGGAGCCTGGGGTTGGTGGGAAGGATGTTCAGAGAACTCAGGGATGTAAAGCCTTGTTTCCTATGATGAACTTGAAGAAGTAACACCAAAAATATATATTTGTTATTCTTCCATACCTGATAATGAAGAAATAAAAATCATTTTATTCTAATCATCATTACATATTATACATTTTTAACTGAGGCATTTGAACAAAGTCTAATCGGCATGGGCCTGTAATTTCCATTTTACAAAGAAATCTGCCAGTGACTTCCAATGCTAAAGGATTTGTCTGTCACGTTCCAGGCAATGTCCTGACGTGCTGGGATGGAGGGAGAGCGCCTGTGCCCCAGAGTGTGTGTATCCTGTATCCTCCTGTCTCCAAGTCCCTGTCCTTTATTAATCTATCGTCTTTCCATATGGCCCTTTTCTTTGGTAAAGGAAAGGAGAAAAACATTAGAAAATAACTTTCTAGTGTTTTAGAAATTACAGAGAGATAGCATGAAGAATCATAATTTTCTTCTGTTTTGTTAAAATGCTCCACATGCTGCTGGCCTATTTAGTAATCATTGAGCACTCCAATTATTAAAACAAATTATCAGCATAGGCTGTCCACAAGCATGAAGGTTTAAGTTGGGGATGTTGCACAATTTTCACCTGTTGCATTTATTAGTATTTCAGACACATTAATTTCACAGCTATTTATGAATTATATAAAATGTTGTTTTAGATAGACATTGTAAGAATGAATTTTTTTCCTCTGCAGGAAAGATGATTAATGCAGTTACAAAGGAAGTTTATGAGAGCCATAAAAATATTACTTTGTGGGTGGGAAGTGTTTCTCCAACATTTAGTCAAATGTAGACACAATAAAACATCCACACAAGGCACCATGCGCACCATCCACATTCTGCCCTCTTGAGCTGGAGTTTTATTCTCACTTCAGAATAAAGTGAGAATCCCTCCAAACCCTGCAGACCCTTCCTCGGGGCATCATGGTGTGATCCCTTTCCTTACAGAAAAATAGTTCCCCTACAGAAAAATTACTTCAGCACTGAAAAGCTAATTCCAGGCAGGGATGTGGAAATATAAAATGTTAGAGATGGAAGTGTTCTTATATTTAATCTAACCCAACTCTCCCATTTTACAGAGGAAGAATCAAAGGCCAAGGAATGTGAATAATCTCACACTGTTTGTAAACAGTGCAAAAGTGGAGTGGAGGATGCCCACACCGGGGTTCGTTCTTCACCGCCTGGTCGTGGTTCCCATATCTGGCAACTAGATTGCAGCTGTTGCAGCTGCTTTAACTCAGATCCAGGGAAGCAGATTTTTAAAAAAATTTGTTGACATATAGTTGATTGGCAATGTTGTTAGTTTCAGATGTACAGTAAAGTGATTCGGCTACATATATATGTGTATATATATGTATGTATATGTATATATATGTTCTTTTTTACCTTCTCTTCCATTATGGGTTATTACAAGATACTGAGTATAATATCCTGTGTTATAAAATAGGTCCTTGTTGTTTATCTATTTTTTATATAGTAGTGTGTGTACGTTAATCTCAACCTCTTAATTTATCCCTCCCCCACCCCTGCTTGGGCAACCATAAATTTGTTTACTATGTCTATGAGATTGTTCTGCTTTGTAAATAAGTTCATTTGTATCCTTTTATGGAGTCCACATATAACTGATATGATATGATATTGGTGTTTTTCTGGCTTATTTCACTTAGTGTGATCATTTCTAGGTCAATCCATGTACTGCAAATGGCACTATTTCATTCTTTTCTATGGCTGAGTAATATTCCAGTGTGTGTGTGAGTGTGTGTGTGTGTGTGTGTGTATACATACATCACATCTTCACCTGTCACTGGATGTTTATTTCCATGTCTTGTCTATTGTAAATAGTGCTGCAGTGAACACTGGGGTGCATGTATCTTTTTGAATTATGGCTTTCTCCAGATACATGCCCAGGAGTGGGATTGCTGGATCAAATGGTAGTTCTATTTTTATTTTTAATGAATCTCCATACTGTTCTCCATCGTGGCTGTACCAATTTACATACCCACCAACAGTGTAGGAGGATTCCCTTTTCTCCTGGGAAGAAGAGTTTGACTATATAGTTTGGCACAATTGGTACTTAGCAGCTGTGTGACTTGATGAAAGTTACTTAACCTCTCAGGCCTAGTTTTACACCCTAGCAGAAAATCATTATTTTCTCTGTCTCAATAGTCAGTGCCTGGTGGGTACAAAAGCATCTGTGCCTCATGGGAGTGACTTTAGGTGATGTTGCCTAGCTTGCTATATGATTTACCCTTCTCAGATCTGCATTTTAAAACGTACTGTGAAGAGACATAAATGGGGATGGAAAGCAGAGAAGATAAGTAGGGAAACGGCGTAAAGAGGAGGACTATTTGGTCATCAGGAGACTTTTTGATTTGTCATTTTTAAACAATAAAAAGACCCACTTGGAAATTTTTACTTGGAGTCCTTTGGTAACTTTGGCAAAATTATTGAAGTTTTCTGAGTTTCAATATCCCTGATATAATATAGGGATTTAAAAAAATCTGATTGGTTTTAGATTCTCTCCAAAATACATTTGGGGCCTTTACAGAGAACAGTCTTTATTGGCTATCATTGCCCACATGATTGGTGGGCCTTGGCCGTGTTGAGGAGAACATCTTTATCCTTCTCTCCTTATTCCTTTACCCAATAACCCAGTGTTAAAGGGAAAAAGGAAGTAATCCGTATGGGTACCTGTATGTGCCGTACCGACTATTCTCTTAGCCTGAATTTTACTTAAAGTTTTGAGTGTGTTCTCATGTTCTCTGTGCAAATATAGTCTATTTCATAGTCAGCAATCATCATTGTTTGGCTAAAATCTTGCCATCAAGGAGGGGAGGGGTCTGCTCCCCTGCTCCATTTGGCTGAATCTGTACCACAGCATTGTTCCTTTTTCTCAGGAGTGTCTTTGACCTTCCTGCTTCTTGTGTTCAGGGCCCTGGCAAGGGAGGCATCTATCTGCCCAGCTCACTCCTGTACCTCACTGAGGTCTTGTTCTACGTAACCTTCTCAGTGAGGACCGCAGCCCCCGCCCCTGCAAACCACTCTCTCTACCTTTTGCGCCTATAATACATGTCTGGTGTGAATCATCTGGACATTGATCATGTGGGCACAGTCTCTCAGGGCCGAAAAAGGGAGCATGTGAATCTATCATGTTCCCACAAGGAGGGATGCTGCAATACTTGGTGAATAGTACCAATGACCACCATGATCTGTCTTTAGCTGCCAAATGTTTTGTCTGTTTCTCCCTCATCAGGACAGACACCCTCCTCCCTTCTTCATTTGAGGTAACTTCAAAGGTCCACCCAGTCCCATCCCCAACGTCATGGTTACCTGTAAGTGTACATCTTCACATCAAGTTTGCACATGGCTTTCCTTGATCCACCGACCTCTAAACTGAGAAGAAAAGCTATCTAACCCACCCCCACATATACAGTATAGCTACAAGGATGAAGAAAGGCCAGGATAATCACAATCAACCCACTGGTTTGCAACAATTCTGAAACCCCAGTGAGCAGATCCTGAGTGGGTTCTCTTCCCTGGGAAGAGAGTGTCTTTTTTTTTTTTTTTTCTGCGGTACGCGGGCTTCTCACTGTTGTGGCCTCTCCCGTTGCGGAGCACAGGCTCCGGACATGCAGGCTCAGTGGCCATGGCCCACACACCCAGCCGCTCCGTGGCATGTGGGATCTTCCCGGACCGGGGCATGAACCCGTGTCCCCTGCATCGGCAGGCAGACTCTCAACCACTGCGCCACCAGGGAAGCCCAAGAGAGTGTCTTTGATTAAGCTTTAACTCCCAGAGTTGGGCTCCCAAGGACTCTTCCTCTTGCCTCTTGACTCCATTGTCTGGGAGTTTTCCTTTTCCATTAACTGTTCTAGCCACAGGAAAGTTAACATTGGAGAATAAGCCTCCTTTGAGGTCCAATCAGCTTTCCAGGCCACAATCTACCCATTACAGAAAGAAATGCAAGAGTACATCTAAGTCTCATATAGTCACAGACATTTTTTCCTGACTTGAGGTTCCTTTGGCAGTAGAACTCTCTCAAAACCTAGCCAGCCTCTTACATGATAGGCCAGTTTAACTGTTGCATAGGTCTTGTGTTAACACGATTCCAAGATCCATGATATGCCTTTGTTTTTAATGCCACTGCCTCTACCCAACCCTTTGCTTTCACTCTCACCTTTACTTTTTCTCTTAAATTAAGTACAGACACCTTGGTCCCATCAGTCTTCAGTGGAAGAGTCATATATTAGTCGCTGGTCTTTGGAGCCATATTTGCACAAAGATTTTGGATCATGACAACTTAACCCATTTAGAGATTTTTAGCAATGGGTCTGATGATTATTTCTGCAAAGGTGAGTTTCAATAGGCTTTTAACAGTCAAAGCATTTCTTGAGTCTTTGATTTACTGATAGGGTGAGGAGCATTTACTTGTTCCATTCCTACAAGAATCAGTGTTTGTTTTATCTTTCTTTTCTCTTTTGTCAACTAAAGAAAAACACACAACCTAAAAGTTGCAAGTTATCATTTGGAGATCTTACTGAGGACTTAAGCCTGGGAGAAAGCCTCTCAGATAGCTGTGAGAAGCTGAGAGTTAACTCTGAAGAGTTAAGGGAGAAGCCAGGATACATAGATTTTTCCTGGGAAAAAATGTAGTCAAACATCAAAAGATCACTGCTAATTACAAAGAACAGATATTTCAAGTTAATGATTTTATTGCTTTTCTATGTATAGGAATTTGTAGGAACTAGGTTCATTGACATTTTTCCTTAGATATGCATTTAGATAGATATCTAGGGCCAGTTTCCAAAGCACAAAATACTTCCTGTTTTTCTCCATCCTGAATTCCCCTCAGGGCACACCACTGCAGGGGCTGATGGCTTGGTCCTGGTAGAACTGGAATTTGGGGCAACATTCTTTGCTTACTGGAATGGCAGGTAACAGTCCCTGTTCATACTTTCATAACTACTTTCAAACCAGCCAATTATCCTCTGAGATAATTTCTTTCTTGTGTTAACTTACCAAGCATAGTCAATAACAGTCAATACATCAGACATGTCATGTTTTTTCACCTTAATTGTCTGTTTAAGGTCTGTTTTCCCTCACTGGACTATAAGCCCCGTGAAGGCAGGGGCTTTTCCTGTTGGCACAGCTCTTGGCCTTCAGTGGTTTTCAGGGCCTGCCATAGTCAGTGCAACAAAGAGATGATGAATGAGGGGATAAGTTAATAAAAGGCTGGATTTGGTATGTTGAATTACCTGTGTCAAAAAGGTTCTTTAAACCCGAAACTCAATAAAAAGGATACATATGGTATTTGTTGAAAATTACTGAACTCTGTAAAAGTAATTTATTTATAATATCTAATATGTAAAGAAACTATGAAAGATATTAAAATCACTAACAATCTGCCTCTAGATCCTCCTTACTATGGACCTAAAGCTAATCCTTTAAACGGTGATTATGGGAGGAGCCTCTGAGTTGGTCCAGACTCAAGACATTTCTCTATGTCTCACAGTGATGTCGGCCCCATCCTGTATCTAAATGCTGTAAATACTGGGGTTGCTTCCAGTTACAGAAGTAATTTGAATGCCATCGGCCCTCTTTTTAGAATCAGAATTCGGCTTGGGTGTCTATCGGCTCTTTTTTTGTCATTGATTATTTTTTTACTTTTGATTTGCGTTGTGTTGAGAAGGCTCTTGAGTGAAAATGATAATTATTATTATATGAGCTAATACTTTCTAGATCATTTGTTTTATGCCAGGCACTAGAGCTTTTTATTTAACTATTTATTTCCTTCCATATGACTCCTTTAGGAGGTAGGCACTACTATACTACCCATTTTACAAATTAAAGAATGGTAGATTTTGCTACCTGCTAGAGCTTGGACTTAGGAATATAGGAGGGTCTGCATCTATGTTCTGAATTGTATTCTACTACCTCTTGGCCTCTCACCACACTCTATGTGTTTATTACAATTTATTATTTACAGAACATTTTCACGTATTTATCACACTGCTGACAAATAATATGTTACCTTTACTGAATGTCCATCATGTTGATCCAGGCACAGTGTTAGGCACTAACAGAAAGGGATGTGGGCAGGTGAGGATGCAGACATAAGGAGAACCATACTCCTGAGAAAGAAAACAAAGCCCGCAGTAAATTCACTAATAGAAATGTCTTGCACCTCCTTTTGCTCTGTTTCAGGAATACCAAATTGATATATTTTTTGCCCAGACCTGGACCGACAGTCGCCTTCGGTTCAACAGCACAATGAAAATACTTACTCTGAACAGCAACATGGTGGGGTTAATATGGATTCCAGATACGATATTCCGCAATTCCAAAACTGCAGAGGCTCATTGGATCACCACCCCCAATCAGCTCCTCCGAATTTGGAATGATGGGAAAATCCTTTACACTTTAAGGTGAGATGCTACTTATGGTCTGATATTGGGGACTTTAATTTAGGTCATTGTAGAAATGGAACCCTATTTTTCATTGCTACGTTCTATCACTTTTCATATTCCCATGTGTAAAAATAAAGACATACAAATGATCTGCAATGAATATAAACTCCTTCCTTCATCAGAATCCATTTCTGCTGTAAGTGGGCTGTGGAAATTATCTTTAATATGTTTAACCCAAAGGACCATTCAGCTAAGAAAATAAAGATGTCTTGGTGTACTAATTGACACATGTAATTATAGCCAAATTTGAGACCACAAGAACAAGAGCACAGAGGGTGTTCCCTAAGGCATCCTTAATGGAAATGACAGCTACCTTGTAATGAGTCCTCCTGGGGGCCAGGCTGTCCCCACAGAAACCCAGCAAAGTAAGAGGGGCTGTGTTTGAAAGATGTGAATAGAACTGCCTGCCTAAACTCTCCACTGGGAACTAGTGTTACCCGGGTTTGAGCCTGGGTCTGTATCTCTCAATAGTCTCTCTGCTAGGGTGAGCTGAGTCTAACTGAACACATGGCTGCAACATACCATAGAATGCCCTGCACCTAAGCCAGTCTTTCTGCTCACCCAGCGTTGAGATCAAGGACAGTGGCATCTGGACGCTGCTCTCCCAGCGTCTGAGCCCTCTCCAGAGCACTGGACTGAGTGCCTTGTGCTGATTATCTCTCTCTCACTGGCTTTGCTGCTTTACAGCTGCTTCCTGCACCTCCTGTCCTGTTTCTGACACAGCCTCTCCTCATTCTGCTCCTCCTGCCTTAGGATTTCCCCATCACTTTACCCACTTTCCACTTTCCTGCTGACTTAGCTCATCCATTCCTAAGACTATAAAAGCCATATCTACGCTGAGGATTCATTCCCTCATTCATTTCCAACCCCAAACTTCCCTTCTGGGCACCAGATTCTAGGAGCCACCTGCCTGTGTGTATCTCCTCCTGAAAGCCTAAAAGTCATTTTGATTCAGCATGCTGCAGGGGAATGTCATTTCTCTATACCTCTGACCATGCCCCTGTGTCCTCCTGGCTCAGTGAATACCACCGCCAGCCCCTGAACACAATCCCCTCCTCCCACATCCAGTATCAGGAGCTTTTAATTGCAAGTGATTTGTGGCCATAAGGAGAAATCTGTAATTCATAAGGTAGACACGTATTTGTATCACAGATAAAGGCACAGATTAATATCAAAATAAGCAGAAGATTGAAGAATTTTAAAGTTTCATGGAAATAATAATGTTGGGAGCTTGGGAACAGCAACAACAATAAAAGCCACAACAGGGAACTCTGCTGATGAGTTAGTTACATTTGGAGAACAGGAGTTTGTAATAGCTATTTCCTCATCAATTCTTAAAGGAATATAAATGAGACTCTGAAATGAAGGTGAGCTTCAACAAACCAGAATAGAGACATAGCCAGTCCTGTGATCCTTTATAGAAACTCTGACCCAAGGAACATCTGCTTTGAAAAGATGCAATACACACATTTAGTGCAGCCACCACCTGCCTAGTTAAGTAAGGGAGTTGGTCAAATATGAAATCTTCCCTACAAGTGGATGAACTTGACATACATATTTAGGCAAATATACCATTTTCAAAATGAAGGAAGGATTTAATTCAGTCAGATTAAAAACAAGGACATGTGAAAACAAGGACATATTGTTTTGATTTGTTTCCTCTCTTACTTGGCTTATATTTCTAGACACAGTCAGGAATTTTACTAATGGAAACTTCCTCTGCTTCTGATAGTTAAAAGTAAAACAAAGTAACACAATACAAAAAAACCCAAATGGTATACTGAATGGATGGTACCCCTGCTAAGAGTGAGCTCTATGTGGCCACCCTAGGCCCCTGCTCCCCACATGGTAGTAACGTGACCACCCCGGCCTTGCTTAGGGCCTTTGCTGGATTGTCGCTGGCTGGCCACAAGAGTGATGCTTGGCTCCCCCACAGGCTCACCATAAATGCAGAATGCCAGCTACAGCTGCACAACTTCCCCATGGATGAGCACTCCTGCCCGCTGATATTCTCCAGCTGTGAGTACTGACTTGGGATATGATTTCTCTGTAAATGATTGTCTAGCCTATGCTGATTTCTAACAAAGAGTCACATGATTGATTATAGCATCACTATACAACCAGAGAAAATGGATAATGGTTTTGGTCTGGGCCACCTGGGTATATTCACTCTAGATGTTGTTACATAGGACCCATGTTACAAAATAAGTAACTTTGATAAATCCTTGAACAACTTAACCATTTTGTTGTAATATTAAAGAACTCAGAAATTGATGAACAGTTGACTTACTAAAGACCTTATGCTAATAAGCTGTGCATATTAATTGGACATATACAGAATTCATTTGCAATAATTTTACACTTAATATCATCTTCAAGTCCGGTGGTTTGTCTTCAAAATAAAAAGATAAAGTTTTTTACTTAAATATATTTATATTTGTTTCATTACACTATAATAGGATGTAATTTTTCATAGTATTTTATTTTCCAATATTTTACATAGGATTGATACTAGAGCTAACAAGTAATCATTTACAAATTCTTAAAAACTATATCTAATGCTAAGTACAAGGCTACAAACAAAAGGAAATCTCAAATTTATTTGCTTATAAAGTTTTTTTTTTTAATTTTTTTATTTATTTATATTTTTTAATTTTTTTAATTAGTTTCTGCTTTATAACAAAGTGAATCAGTCATACATAGTTTTAAAGTAAAGGTCAATATAGAAATATATCTGTAGAATTTATGATGGTTCATTTAAATTATATTGACCACAACTACTTAAGTATGACATAAGAATTTAACCAACTTCCTTGACTATCTTTAAAATTGCATATGGGGCATGACAAAAAATGTGATGAAGTTTCAGGCAGAAGGTTTTGTGGCTTTCTTCACTATACATTAGAGTGAAAAGACAAAAATGAAATAATGGATAAACACATTTTAGAGTTCTTTTTAAATTCAGAAAAAGACAAGATAGAAAGCAAAATTTCACCTAGGGATAAATTTAACCAAGGAGGTTAAAGACCTGTATACTGAAAACTAAAACATGTTAATGAAAGAACTTAAAGAAAACAGAAATAAATGGAAAAATATTCTATGCTCATGTATTGGAAGAATCAATATTTTTAAAATTTCCATACTACCCAAAGCAATCTACAGAATCAATGCAATCCTTATCAAAATTCCATTGGCATTTTTCAAGAAATAAATAATCCTAATATTTGTACAAAACCACACACACACACACACACACACACACACACACACACAAACTTGAATAGCCAAAGCCATCTTGAGAAAGAAAAAAGTTGGAAGTGTCACAGTCCCTGACTTGATGTTGCCTGGACAACAGGTTGTCTGGGAGGAAGACATGTTCCTCTACCCTTCCAACTTCTTCTGGCTGGTCTAAGAATTCAAATGACATGAGACAGATTAGCAGGAGAAAATCAAACAAAGTTTAATAGCATGTGTGCATGGGTAAGACCCAGCGAAACTGAGTAACTCCCCCAAAGGCTGAAATCTTCACCTTAATTCAGCTAAGAACAAAAGAGGATGTTGGGGATAGAGGTTTGGGACTTCAAAGGGAAGGGAGGCAATTCAGATGAAGATGGAAAAGCAAATGTTTGGTAAATAAATGTTTGCTGGGCCAGCAGAGACAATGGAACACAGAGTGGACTCTGGTCTCAGAGAATTTCCCCACCAGGATAGCCCGTATTCTTTGCAGACACCTCCGTAATCACTCTGTTCTTGTAAGAGACTCCCTATCTAAATTCTCCAGGCAGTTACAGTTACAGGGAAGATCATTGTTTCTTCCTGAGAGTTTTAGGACTTGATTGCTTTCAGTTTAAAATAATTCAAATGCCAGAGACATTTTGGGGTGGCAAGTTTTGCTACCCTACAAAGTACTTCAATCACAGGAGGGAAAAGTGTTTGTTCTTGGAGGATATAGACGGTGTGGGACCTTGTGATGTGGCTGTCAATGGAGATACTGTCCAAGTATCATTGGAGAGGCCTGGCTTAGCTAAGAGAAAGGTGCACACATATTCCTGCTCTGAGTAGATGAACGTGCAGTTCTACACTGATAATGAGAATGGTTTCCTTAGAAGTTCCCAGACAGCAGTGGAGGGGAGGAGAGTATGGCCTTTTCCAGAACTATTTTTTTGTCAGCTTTCCTAGAGTATGATTGGCTTAGAAAAAATTGTAAAAAAAAAAGACCTTCTTGGGCTTCCCTGGTGGCGCAGTGGTTGAGAGTCCGCCTGCCAATGCAGGGGACACGGGTTCGTGTCCCGGTCCGGGAAGATCCCACATGCCACGGGGCGGCTGAGCCCGTGAGCCATGGCCGCTGAGCCTGCGCGTCCGGAGCCTGTGCTCCGCAACGGGAGAGGCCACAACAGTGAGAGGCCCGCGTACAGAAAAAAAAAAAAAAAAAGACCTTCTTTATAACTTGGCTACACCATGATCTTGTAGCACATTTACAGACTATTTACCAATCTCCTCGAAGGTAACCATAATATAGTAATGCAAGTAGCATGAAATATGATATGCAATATTGCTACAAATTTCATATACATTATCACATTTTTTGCCTTTTTATTTTGAAATAATTTCAGGATTACAGGAAAATTGCAAGAATAGGAAAAATAACGTTTGATATTCTTCACTTACATTCCCCAAATGTTGAAGTTTTACTACATTGACTTAATTATTCTCTCTTTTTCTATAAACACAGACAAGTTTTTGTTTTGTTTTGTTTTGTTTTGCAAAGCCATTTGAGATCTAGTTACAGGTATATGGTTTTTTTACCCTTAAATAAGTTAAAATGCATTTCCTAAAAACCGAGATATACTTTTATATAATCAGAGTACATTTATAGTAATCAGGGCATTGCATTGATACAATACTACTATCTAATATACAAACCTTGTTTAAATTTCAGCAGTTCGCCTAATAATGATATTTATAGCTAAAGAACACACACACACACACACACACACTAACCCTCCCTCCTCCCAGTTCAAGACACAGTCTATGATAACAAGCTGTATTTTCCTTTTTTGTCATTTTATTCTCCTTTAATCTGGGCCGGTTATTCAGCCTGCTTAAGACAGTGGCATTACTGTAACAGGTAGAGAAGTCATTTTGCAGAACCTCCGTCCATTGGGGTCTGTGTGCTTTCTTTGTGGTTAAAGTTGTTATGCATTTGGGCAGGTGCACCACAAAGGAAGCGTTGGTAATGGGTCCCCTGTCCCTAACTAGTTAGGTTCATTTTGATTACTTTTTAAGACAGTTCACCAGATTTCCTTGCTATAAAGCTATTTTTCTCTCCATAATTAATTATTCCTATGCAGGCTGTCTGCAACACATTTCTGTGAGGATGGAATTCTTATTCATTAAAAATATAAAGTCAGAAGCTCAGAAGCTGTGTAACTTGTCCAAGTCATATATTCTGTTGGTGGTGCAGAAACAGGTCTCATGACAAATTACACTATGAAAGAAGGCATAAAAAGAAGGAAAAATGTTGTATTTTTGTATTGATACGGTAATAACAGGATTTGAGATTTTGTAGGCCTAAATGCAAGAAGGCTCCCCTTGAAGGCACTTTTAGTAGTATCAGAAAATAGGAAGAGAAAAGGGAAACAGAAGCATTTAATGACCACCTTTCCTTCTGCCAGTCCCTGGAAAGTAGGACGTAAAACTCGTTTCAGGTTTAGGTATCAGAGACGAAACACAACCATAGAAACACTATAATGAGACATAAATTATTTTTACAGCTAAAATAGAAGGCACACAGTCCTTTAAAATTCAGAGATGACAGAGGAGGAAGAGCCATCAGACTCATGGGCTGCAGAAGATGCAGTGGCTGTGGATCCAAGGTTATGTGACAGGTTCATGCAGCCAGCTGGGCTATAGCTGTGCCTAGAGTCTATGATTTCTGACTTCCCACTCCATGCCATTTTCCTGCTTCATATGTAGAAAAATCTTCAGAGCAAGATAAATTTGTAGCCCTTAAAATTCCAGGGTGAGAAATAAAAAAGAAAAAGGAATTCCCTAGCTTTGTTTTGTAGGACTGATCTAACTTTCTTAATATGGCATCATTCTCACTGAGTGTCGTGTGTTGGGGACAAGTCTTCGACTTGTGAATTTATGCCACCTGGGGTATAAAGCCATCTTGTTCTGCCTTAGCTGGCTGCCTTGGGGTAAAGGCTCAGTCTTTCCAGGTTCTCCCAGCCCTGTTCTCCAGGCTAAGGTGTATCTGTGCACATCCTGATCCTCACACAGGTCCTGTGGCAAAAGGTCTCTGTAGCAATACAAGGCTCCTCCTGCATCTACTTTTTACCTGCCCAGCTGCTAAAACCTGCAATCTGCTCTCTGCCAGAATATAAACTGGCACCCATATCCTCACTAACTTGACCTTCCCTGTTTCTGTGCATCTCACATCTCTGTAAATCCACACCTACAGCTACCATGCATGGAGAGGGGTAGAGAGAAAGAGAGGGAGAGAGAGAGAGAAGTTGGGCAAGACAGGGTGTAAAGAATGAACGGAGGGAGGGAAAGAGAGACAAACAGACAGACAGAAAGAGAGAGAAAGAGGGAGAAAGAGACAGAATTGAAGCTGTACTTGTAAAAAACCTTTAAAATGCTTCAAATATAGTGGCAGTTTTTGTAAATATTATGGCAAAATTGAATCATTTTATACACAACGTATGTGGCAACTTTTCTAAACTGTAGGAGATTTGTTAATTATTTAAATTTTAGTCAACGAATCATGCATTAATTGCAATACCTACTCTATGCCATGCTTTTCTCACTGATTAACCTTCATGGTTTGCCCTACTTTTCCTTTTGTTTACCCAGGAAAAGGATTCCAGGTGTAGGATAAGCAGAATCAGACCCATGTAATAGGAAAGTTTTCACAGAAGAAGTAGAAAGAGATCAGGGAAAATGCAGGTCCTTCTCTTAGATATCTCTGTCTATCCGTTTTCTGAGCATACTGTCATTTCTCTTCCCTTCCTTGCATCTGGGTACTTCTAGGTTGGGAACCCTACCACCTTGTGAAGCCCTGGCATGGCCAGAAATGGGATGGCTCACTCAGCTTTAAGTCTTAAAGAGAAGAACACTTTCTTTTCTTCTTTTAGCTCTTTCCACAGTTGCTTGAGTTCAAAACTCAGTGGCTAAGACTATACTGTGAGTTTCAAGGAACAGAGACCAGGACAAACACTTTGGTCTAGGTTGTAAACTCTTTCCTAGGGCTTACCACCAGGAAACCTGATGGAGCTGTGAGGGCCAAGTACATGGACAAATACACACACACACACAATTATGCTAAGATAGTAGGTCTAAAACGTTGGCATATGTTAGGTCTAGAAATGAAGAATAAGAAAAAGGACATGGGAGTGACCTCATACTGGAAAACACATGTATCAATAACAATAATAGTAATCACGTGATGTGCATCGTGTCACTGACACTGTCCTGGGGTCGCTGCCCTCATGCTGTACCACAGTGTCTCATTTACCACTCACAGCACATATGTTATCAATTCTGTTATCAATACTCCAATTTTACAGGATGCCAAGGCAGGCATGTAGGCTGTAACTCAGGATGTACAGTTACTCACCGCAGGTCATAGGGGGTTCAACTCAGGTGCACTCTGAAACTGACACATACCCTCTCAGTTACTGAAAATGGAGAATAGAAACACTGGAGAAGGACATATACATCTGCTTAGGAGTCTGAGAGACTGAGTAGTAGAGACACTGAATAAATGGTGACTTGAAGGTTATGGGAGGTGTGGATGAAGAATGCTGCCTGTCGTTTCAGTAAACAAAGGATATTGTAGCCATCAAGCCAGCAGCCCCAGTGGTGGGGCTGAGGGGATTCAGGAGGGAGAAAAACAGGATAGGATACTAGCCCTAGATAGTTAAGGTGCATGTCAAAGGAATGATTTCAATAAGTCCAGACTGTTTCATCTACCCCTACATAGAAAAGCGCTGAGCTCAATAACTTGAGATATCTGATTTTTCTTTAATTAACATTAATCTTCTGATGTTCCGACCAGCTGTTTTTGTGTGTCTGTTTGTTTGTTTTCCAAAACTTCTATATAATCCTGCTTCCTTCCGTACCTCTTCTGGGCAGTCCCTCAGAGCTATGTGACAGGCTGCCACCTGGTCTTAAGTCCTCAGTTTGCTGTATAAACATTATTCTCAACTTTTAGGTTGTGCATTTTTTTCAGTCAACAGAGGAAAGGTAGTAGGGGAAAGGAAGGGAAAGAGGGACATTGCCAAGCCAGCACGATGGAAAGGCTTGATATTTGGTGAACTAAGATCTCTACTGATGAAGTGCAAAGTTGAAAGAGCCCAACATCTAGAAATGATCTTGAATAGGTATGCAATGTTCAGATAATAAATTATTTACGTTTTCTAAGACTTGTCTTTAATTCACCTTTTTTCTTTCATTATTTTGACAGGTTTAATGTTTGCTATCCCCTATAGCATTTTTGAATTTTAATTGTATTTTACCTTACTTTTGCATAAAACTAAAAGTGAACTGAAAAACTTAACTTTATATTGATGATTCAAAGGATTTCTAAATTTTACAAAGCCTCAGAGGTCATTGTATCTCACATCAGGCAGCATTAAACTAGATGTGCAGAGTACCAATTAGCAGAAAATTCTAGATAACCCAAGTGTGTTTAGCAAGGTAACTTAATGGTAATAGTGAAATTGCAGAAATGTGTCTCGGAAGGCTCTGAGAAGCTCAGGTTCTTTACGGTTCAGTGCAGAAAGAATTCAGCCAGAGGCAAAGTGATAGATTAGAAGTGATTTATTAGAACAAGATGAAAGTAAGTGGGCAAGGGGTTACCACCCCAAGAGCTTAGTGGGCTACAGTTTTATAGTCAAAGGAAAAGTGGAGAAGGGAGGGACGTGTACTCTTCATTCCTAAATAGACATCAAGCTTCCATCATCAGCTCCTCCTCCATGTCAGGCAGGGGAGTTTTCTTGTCCCTACATGGTCAAGCTGGGATTGCCATGGCACAATGACAATGAGCAAAAAGATGGTAACATATACTAAAATATAGTAAATCATCTCAGGTTTCAGTATAATGTCACCTTTTCCTTATATTTTTGTTTTTAATATGTGCAGAAAAACATGTCGTAGGAGTCATTAAATTACTGAAATCACTGGGCAGGATGTGTGTCTCATTTCACCATTGTTTTATTGTTTTGGGTCATGTCTCATAATTCTGTTTCATGGTTTTTTTGCAAAGCAAGCCTGCTTGGTTTTGTAGTTAAGCAAACCTACTTTCTTGAGTGATCATTAACTTATAGGAGTCTCCCATATTTTTTCTTTTACTTATGGTCCCTTGGAGGGCTTACCTATTTAAACACCTACTTTGTCCCTTTACTCTGTTGCTATCAAAAGAATACAAGAACAAGGAGATACCACAGGCCAGGTGTCATTTATAAGACCTTTCAATTACTTGGTATTAGAAACATACCTAGGAAAATTGCCTGACCCCAAAGCTCTGTTGGGAATGATGGTGGAACAAACCTGTAGACATTGCAAGTATACAGCTGCCTCAACACAAAATGATTCAGCTATTCAACTGCATAAGATTCTAAGAGTATCTTCAGTGTTTGAGCGTAGATCCTCCAGCTGTGAAGTTATGGTGCATAAGAAAACCTTTCAGATGTGGGTATTGACAAAGTTTCCCCAGTCCTCTTAAGTCACGTGGAGGCCAAGGGTAAGGTGTTCCCTCTGCCTCCTTACTCTTCAGATATGCATGTGAGGCCCATCATGGAAGCATAATAGTATCCATTGCATGCTGACTGCATCCTCCTTCAGCACATCCCTACCAACAAAAACTTCAGTTCTTTAAAAAAAAAAAAAGCCATTCTTTAAAAAACTAACCTTTAATGGAAGTCAGCAGTGGAATGTATTGAAAACAGCATGCTTAAGTTGAACTAAACAGTGGAATAGTCACTTATCATCTGAGGTCTTCAGATTCCACATCTGTTAAATAAAATATCTACCTGGGTGATCTTGCATCATCTTTCAGTTCTGACAACCATGAGAATTGCATTAGGCATTTAGCAGAATATAGATAGACTCTAAGGAGATCATTGCAATGTAGAGGCCTCCAGGAAAGATTTGCTAACCAGATGGCCAGCTAACCACTTATGCTGCTCAAACAATAGCCTGGAGAAAACAGTTTGCAGCTTTTTCTTGCTTTGTTTTTACAATCAACATCAGGCGATCTAAAGTGACCAATATCTACCTGTTTGAATAATCTCCAGATTACTTGACCAAGTGTTTCTCTCACTCCACTTGAGATCTTAGCAGCAGAGTCTGGGGCCACACATTGTGCTTTGTCCAGCAGACTTCAGGCATTCTGATGTTGACCTGTTTTTGCCCTTGAAATCTCAGGAGTCCACCTCAGAGGAGGACCAGGCACCTCCTGCTTCGTTAGCTGCTTGTTTAAGAAGTTTCATGGTCTTTTCCTCATCAGTTACATTTCAATGACACAAGCCACCGTGAATTTTAATTTTGCCATAGGAATGCCAAAATGAAGCAGCCACTCTGGCGCATTACTCTCTTGTTATATTTGATATAGCAAACATCGGGTTTCTCATGCATGGAAGTTTTACCAGAGCCTACTGGAAAAATATTAGCTGTTATTCCAGCTGTGGCCAAAAATTTGTGCATGGATTTCATGTATGTTAGCAACATCAAACACTTGTCAATGGTTCTGCACTGCATAGCTGTGACACTGCTTTCCTGTGTTCTTTCTCAATCAGGAGGTCAAGCTAATGGGAAAAAAACCCCAAAAACATACCAGCACAGTTTTGTCTTCTGTTGAGTTTTGATCTGACACATGTGCTCATTTGTCTGTGTAACTACATGATTGCCCCATATTAACTAGCTTATATGACCAGTGCACCAAGTTCCATTGTCTAAAACTTCTAATAAAATTAGGAACAGAGAACATTTTGTGAGAAAAGATATGCTCTTCAGATCATATGCTTTGAACATATTTACCCAAGGGCTAGATAAACCATAAACCATTGATAGAATATGTAAACATTTTTCTGCATCTTCTTTTACTCAATGAACATTTTTGAAATGTTTTACAAATATGTCTGCAATTACCAGTTAAGAATTAAACACTAATGTCTTTTAGCCTTGGTAGGAAGGTGCAAATAATTTTATGGAGGAAATTCCAGTTAATTTTCTACAAAGGGGAGAGAATTTATAAAGAGGAATTTGCTCTGTCAGAAGGAAAATCTGACCCTATTATTAGTTTTTATTTTTTCCGTTGCAGTTTGTGGTAATGATGTTGGTGATAGATAATAATCCAAATCACAATACAAGAGCACCCTTTCCAGTTAACAAATGATTTTCAATGATTAGGTGCTGGAGGAAAGTTGCAAATGCAATTTGTTTCTATGAATTTTGATTCTCTTTTGTTTATATCCAATAAGCCTGTGTATATCTGAGAAAAAAGATAAATAATATGAATAGAAAAAGATGATCTGTTTTTGAAAATCTTGGGTCCATAAAACGAATTATAATGAATTTTCATCCCATGAATATTAATATTTTACTTCCACATATTTTACAAAAAGCAAATAACGCTAAACGTATATCTAACAACAATAGAACCTAAGTGTGATGGGGAAGATGCAGTTTATTGTTAATATGCTTTGATTGGTTAAGAGCAAAAGAATATTCCAGATCACTTTTTAGACAGCAAAAAACTAAACAGCAGAGAGACTTTCAAGATGGCAGAGGAGTAAGACAAGGACATCACCTTCCTCCCCACAGATACATCAAAAATACATCCACGTGTGGAACACCTATTACAGAACACCTACTGAATGCTGGCAGAAGACCTCAGACTTCCCAAAAGGCAAGAAACTCCCCACGTACCTGGGTAGGACAAAAGAAAAAACAGAGACAAAACTATACGGACAGGACCTGCACCTGGGAAAGGGAGCTGTGAAGGAGGAAAAGCTTCCACACACTAGGAAGTCCCTTCAATGACAGACAGGGGGTGTGGGTGGGAGAAAGCTTCAGAGCCATTGAGGAAAGCATAGCAACACGGGTGCAGAGGGAAAGCAGATTCCCACACTAAGGATCTGTGCCAACCAGAAATCCCCAGCCCGAGAGCCTTGTCTGCTCACCCGCTGGGATGGCTGGGGCTGGAAGCTGAGGCTCTGGCTTTGGAGGTCAGATCGCAGGGAGAGGACTGGGTTTGGCTGCGTGAACACAGCCTGGAGGGGGCTAGGATGCCACAGCTAGCTGGGAGGGAGTCTGGGAAAAAGTCTGGAACTGCCTAAGAGTCAAGAGACAATTGTTTTGGGATGCGCAAGGAAAAGGGATTCAGAACACCACCTAAACAAGCTCCAGAGACAGGTGCAAGCCGCGGCTATCAGTGTGAACACCAGAGATGGGCATGAAACGATAAGGCTGCTGCTGCAGCCACCAAGAAGCCTGTGTGCAAGCACAGGTCACTATCCACACCTCCCCTCCTGGGAGCCTACCACACGACACACTGAGCTTTCCCATCAGCTTCTCCTGAGGCCTATCGGCCCTTTGACCTTTGCTTCTTCTAACTTTGGTTTCTCTGTACCTTATTCCCTTCAGACTTTCTCTGTTGCTTATTATATTCTTTTTCTCTTAAACTGAACAATAAGGAATAAATGGTTCAACATAGTCTCTGCAAGTAGCCCAGAGTTATCTGTACTTACAAGGGACATTAACAAATCCCTGTCACTAAGGGACAGAACGTCCAGGTGTGTCCTTGTAAGCAAGGTAGCAAAACAAGTAGAAGAGTTATTTAGAATTTCAGTAATTCCGATGTAGCCAGATTATGAACAGTATATGGACAACTTTGTATAGTCCATTTACACAAAAGGGTGTTTCCATTCTTCTTTGCACTAAAGGCAAAAAATGTAGCTTTAAGGTAAGAAGAGATGGTTGTCACATTTTGTCCCCATATCACACCTGCCTGACAAAAGAGGGATTTTGATCACTGGTGTTTATAATTGCAATATGTCAGGTTGCTGTTCTGGCAAAACAGATTGGAATTTGCTAACAAAACTTTATAGGATAGGCTTGAAGTACAAAGTTTCCTTGACGTTTTAAAAACACTCCAAGTCATACATTTAAAGTGATTGATTTTTTTTAAATTCTGGTAGAAAAATTATTTTCCAGTTAACTTAAATACCAGGGTGTTGCTTTTCTGGATATAACAACAGCCAAGGCTGCCAAGAATATCAAGTGTGGTCTTCTGCCCTTGCAAACTTTCATTTATGAAAAATAAGTATAATATGCTATTTCAAGGCATTACTTCTATAGAAGGTAGACACATCCCTGTAAGTATCTTCTCTGTTAGAATATTCTTTCTCTCAAATATTTTCTTTTATCTGAATAACTTTTCAGGTAAATTACTCAGGTAAATTGAAAAGACAAGATTTTTTTTTAATTTAAAGTAAGATAAATCTGCCTAAAAAAGACAGAAAAAAGAAAATATGCTATTAAAAGTAGTGCTAAATAAATATATAAAAGAATTAAATTATGTGGGGCTTCCCTGGTGGCGCAGTGGTTGAGGGTCCGCCTGCCGATGCAGGGGACACGGGTTCGTGCCCCGGTCCGGGAAGATCCCACATGCCGCAGAGTGGTTAGACCCATGAGCCATGGCCGCTGAGCCTGCACGTCCGGAACCTGTGCTCCACAACGGGAGAGGCCAGAAAGGTGAGAGGCCCACATACCACACACACAAAAAAAAAGAATAAAGTTATGTGCAATAAGAAGGTGTGCTGAGAGTCTTGTTGATGATGTCTGATCCCTTTCTTATGCTCTTTGCTCATTCAGACAAGCTAAGGAGCCTCTTTGTGTTCCACTTCAACTCAAAGAAATTATTTATACATTAATTATTTAATTATTTATTTAAATTATAGTACACCAAAGAAAAGTCTCAGAGCAATCTCCTGAGTCCGTCAAGAAGGGCACACACTGCCTATGATGGCTGCCTTCCCTGAACTGGCTCCTCAGTGGACAAGGGAGGGACATATGCTACCCATTACTACAGAGCTGAACACCAACACTAAGAAGAATGTCTTGATTTTCTGTTTTCATGTGAAAAACCACACATTATATTAGCTTTGAGTACTGAGGAGAAATTTCCAAGGAGGAAAAATGGAGCAGTTATATTTCTAACCATTTGACAGTCTCCTTCTCATCTGTTTCCATCATTAAGAAACATCCTGGAGGAGATATGTCTAAAGTTTTAGCTCAGTTAGTATTCTCCAGAAGAGTCAGACATCCATGTAAGTTGACCAAATATCCACAATAGTGTTCTAAGGACACTAAAATGCTCACCTTGCCTACATCACCTTCCCTCAGTGGCCTTTTTTGGTTATATCTGCTCTCTTTTGAGACCAACATTGGAATCATTGATGTGAAGAAATCATTGACTTCTAAAGAGAAGACCATGTTGTGTTTAATCCTGTTTTGGTTTTGTGCTTTGCCAGAAATATAGAGAACAAGAGAAATAGGAAAGTAGGCATGCATTTGGCATGCCCAAAGTTGTTGGGCACAGGCCTCTGGGTCCTTCTTTTCCCTGGGACACACAGGAGCACTTCCTGTATAGTAGCACACTTCAGGGTCATGGGTAAAATCACTGCTCAGGGAAGCCCATTTGAATCTAGGGATTTGGGCTGTTATGGAGGTCTGGACACACCATGCTACATGGCCCGCCATGGTAACTGAAACTGAGGCCCCCCAAAATGAAACAAGGTGTACATCACCAATCGTAATGTTTATACAAAGAAATCCAGACAAGCTGCTATGACATGGTTCTTTGTTCCAGGTGCTTTGCACAAAAATATGTCAGTCATAATCATAAAGAACCTCCAAAGAACCACATTTTTAGGGCTTGGCATCATTATCATAAAGACACTCCAAAGAATCACATTTTCAAAGTCTGGCAAAGGATCAATCATATGTGGATATACCTATGCATTATAGCTGATTCACTTTGTTATGAAGTAGAAACTGATTCAACACTGTAAAGCAATTATACTCCATTAAAGATGTTTAAAAAAGAGAATAAAAGGGATAGCAAAATATTATATGTAGGATGGAAAAAAAACAAGTCTTACTCTACAGCACAGGGAATTATATTCAATATCCTGTAATAAACCATAGTGGAAAAAAAAAAGAAAATGAAGGTGGAGAAAAAGAGACACAAGCCATCTCCTTTGACCCTGTACATCTGGTAATTGTGATTTGCTTGGTTGTGACCCATACACATGGGCATGAGGAAAAAAAAGAAACATTTCAACACTTTAGAGAAGTAGTGCTTCAGGAGCCTCGTGTTCAAGTCAAGGACTTACCTGGGGTAGTCCTAATGGGAAATCCATCTACACCATCTTAAAGTCATGAGATGCAAAACACAAATATGACCTGCATCTTGATTCTGAAAAGACAACAAAGAAAGTCTTCCTTAAGAATTACTCCATTGCAGGCCTTCCCTGGTGGCGCAGTGGTTGAGAGTCCGCCTGCCAATGCAGGGGACACGGGTTCGTGCCCCGGTCTGGGAAGATCCCACGTGCTGCGGAGCGGCTGGGTCAATGAGCCATGGCCGCTGAGCCTGCGCTCCGCAACGGGAGAGGCCACAAGAGTGATGAGGCCCGTGTACCGCAAAAAAAAAAAAAAGAATTACTCCGTTGCTTCTCTGGGTGTGGCATGTACTTGCCATATGTTTTTGCTCCCAGAGATTTTTTCCAGGGCTATCTGGAATTCGGCTTGTCTATCAGCCTTTAGAGGCATCATGTTCTCTGAGAAACTTTGAATGACAACCAAAAGCCTGATTTGGGCTCCATTAGCAGAGGAAATAAAAATTTTATTATTTTAACAATCTTTCTTCTGGGAAATGATCCAAACATGCAATAATAAATATGTCCTTCTATATAGGATTTTTGATGCTACTATACAACAATAACATTTTAAAATTATGTTTCATAGTGATGGGTTGTAATCCTTTAATATTCAATGTGCCATTATTTTAAATGCCTCATCTTAATTTATCCAGAGTTAAGTACTCTCGGTATATAAAATCTTGCCTGGTATTTACATAAATAATTTGAGGCATGTATTTTATAAACCATTTTGCAAATAAAGAACTTAAAGTTTAATGTGATTAGCAAAAGATAGAAAGGTGGCCAAGAGGTTGCCATCAATACTTGTTAGGTGTTGCTTTCCCTATTTGGGCCAGATATTTCATTCTTCTAAGCCTTGTTCTTCATTTCTACAATGAAGATAATTATATTACTTTCTTCATAGGGTTATGATGTAGTTTCATTTAAAAAATAGCATGTAGGGCTTCCCTGGTGGCACAGTGGTTGAGAGTGCTCCTGCCAATGCAGGGGACATGGGTTCGTGCCCTGGTCCGGGAAGGTCCCACATGCCATGGAGTGGCTGGACCCGTGAGCCATGGCCACTGAACCTGCGCGTCCGGAGCCTGTGCAGGAGAGGCCACAATAGTGAGAGGCCCACATACCGCAAAAAAAAAAAAAAAAGCAAAAATAAAAAGCATGTAAACAGCTTCATAAAGCCCTGGCAATGAAGTTCATAATAATGTTTATATTATTTTCATTGAGTGTTTATTATTTATCAATGAAGTATAGTTGGTTTAGTATATTATATTAGTTTCAGCGTGTACAATATAGTGATTCAATATTTTTATAGACTCTACTCCCTTTAAAGTTATCGTAAAGTAATGGCTATACTTCCTGCGCTGTACAATATATCTCTGTGTGTGTGTGTGTGTGTGTATAGGTAGATATAGATAGTTATGCATACATACCTCATCTTTCTTATTCATTCATTTGTTAAAGGAAACAATTTGTTTCCATACCTTGTTTATTATAAATAATGCTGCTATGAACCTTGAGGTCCATGTATCTTTTAGAAGTAGTTTTCTTTGAATATATGCCCAATAATGGAATTGCTGGATCATATGATAGTTCAATCTTTAGTTATTGGAGGAAACGGTCTACTGTTTCCCCAGTGGCTGCACCAATTTACATTCCTACCAATAGTGTACAAGTGTTCCCTTTACTCCACATACTCACCAAAATTTGTTATTTGTGATCTTTTTGGAGATAGCCATTCTGGCAACTGTCAGGTGATATCTCATTGTGGTTTTGATTTGCATTTCTCTCATGATTTGTGATGTTGAGCATTTTCATATGCCTGTTCGTCATCTGTATCTCTTCTTTGTAAAAATTTCAAGTCTTCTGCTCATTTTAAAATTTTGATTTTTTGATTAAATTGTATGAGCTGTTTATATATATATATTAACGTGTTTATTGAAGTATAGTTGCTATACAGTGTTGTGTTGGTTTCTTCTGTATAATAAAGTGAGTCAGCTATACATATACATAGATCCCCATATCTCCACCTTGTTGTGTCTCCCTCCCACCCTCCCTATACCACTCCTCTAGGTGGGACAAAGCACTGAGCTGATGTCCCTGTGATATGAGGTTGCTTCCTTCTAGCTATTTTATATTTGGTAGAGTATATATGTCAATGCTACTCTCTCACTTTGTCCCAGCTTACCCTTCCCCCTCCCTGTGTCCCCAAGTCCATTCTACACGTTTGTGTCTTTATTCCTGTCCTGCCCCTAGGTTCATCAGAACCTTTTTTTTTTTAGATTCCGTATATATGTGTTAGCATACGGTATTTGCTTTTCTCTTTCTGACTTCACTCTGTATGACAAACTCTAGGTACATCCACTTCAGTACAAATAACTCAACTTCGTTTCTTTTTATGGCTAATATTCCATTGTATATATTTGCCACAGTTTCTTTATCCGTTCGTCTGTCGATGGACATCTAGGTTGGTTCCATGTCCTGGCTATTGTAACAAGAGCTGCAGCGAATATTGAGGTACATGATTCTTTTTGAATTATGGTTTTCTCAGGGTATATGCCTAGTTGTGGGATTCCTGGGTAGTATCGTGGTTCAAGTTTAGTTTTTAAAAGAAACTCCATACTGTTTTCCATTATGTATTCTGTCAGGTGGGATTACCCTCAGGGCATATGCCCAGTAGTGGGATTCCTGCATAGTATGGTGGTTCTAGTTTTAGTTTTTAAGGAAACCCCATACTGTATTTCCATTATGTTCCTATTATGGTGGGAATGTATCAATTTACATTCCCACCAACAGTGCAGGCGGGTTCTCTTTCACCACATCTTTTCCAGCATTTACTGTTTATAGATATTTTGATAATAGCCATTCTGACCGGTGTGAGGTGACACCTCATTGTAGTTTTGATTTGCATTTCTGTGATAATTAGTGCTGTTGAGCATCTTTTCAGGTGTGTCTTGGCCATCTGTATGTCATCTTTGGTGAAATGTCTATTTAGGTCTTCTGCCCATTTTTTTAAACTAGATTGTTTGCTTTTTTGATATTGAACTCCGTGAGCTGTTTGTATATTTTGCAGATTAGTCCTCTGTTGTTTCATCGGCAAATATTTTCTCCCATTCTGAATGTTGTCTTTTTGTCTTGTTTATGGTTTCCTTTGTTCTGCAAAAGCTTTTAAGTTTAATTAGTTCCTTTTGGTTTATATTTGTTATACTTCCGTTACTCTAGGAGGTGGGTCTAAAAAGATCTTGCCATGGTTTATGTAAAAAAGTATTTTCCCTATGTTTCTCTATAAAAAGAAAGAAATTTATAGTGTCTGGTCTTACATTTAAGTGTTTAATCCATTTAGAGTTTATTTTAATGTATGGTGTTAGGGAGTGTTCTAATTTCTTTCTTTCACATGTAGGTGTCCAGCTTTCCAAGGCTGATTCCTCCAAGTCTGTTTTCCTTTCTCAAGATTGCCTTGGCTATTCAGGGTCTTTTGTGTTTCCATATGAATTAAAATAATTTTTTATTCTAATTCTGTGAAGAATGCCCTTGGTTGTTTAATATGGATTGCTTTGAATCTGTAGATTGCTTTGGGTAGTATAGTCATTTTCACAATATTGATTCTTCCAATCTAAGAATATGGTATATTTCTGCACCTGTGTATGTCATCTTAGATTTTTTTCATCAGTGTTTTATAGTTTTTATGAGTATGTCTTTCACCTCCTTAAGCAGGTTTATTCCTAGGTATTTTACTCTTTTTGTTGAAGTGGTGAATGGGAGTGTTATCTTAATTTCCCTTTCTGATTTTTGGTTGTTGATGTATAGGAATTCCAGAGATTTCTGTGCATTAATATTGTATCCTGCAACTTTATCAAATTAATTGATTAGTTAGTAGTTTTCTGGTGGCTTCTTTGGGATTTTCTATGTATAGTATCATATCATCTGCAAACAGTTACAGTTTTATGTCTTCTTTCCAATTTGTATCCCTTTTATTTCTTTTTCTTCTCTGATTACTGTGGCTAAAACTTCAAAAACTATGTTGAATAAGAGTGGCGAGAGTGGATATCCTTGTCTTATTCCTGATCTTAGAGGAAATGTTTTTGGTTTTTCACCATTGAGTATCATACTTGCTGTGGGTTTGTCATATATGGCCCTGATTATGTTGAGGTAGTTTCCCTCTATGCCCACTTTCTGGGGAGTATTTATCATAATTGGTGTTGAATTTTGTTAAAAGCTTTTTCTGCATCTATTGAGATGGTCATATTGTTTCTCTCTAATTTTTTAATATGGTTTATTACATTGATTGATTTGTGTATATTGAAGTATCCTTGCATTCCTGGGATAAACCCCACTGGATCATGGTGTCTGATCCTATTAATGTGCTGTTGGATTCTGTTTGCTAGTATTTTGTTGAGGATTTTTGCATCTATATTCATCAGTGATATTGGCCTGTAGTTTCTTTCTTTGTGACATGTCTGGTTTTGTTATCAGAGTGATGTGGTCTCATGGAATGAGTTGGAGAGTGTTCTTTTGTCTGCTATATTTTGGAAGAGTTTGAGAAGGATGGGTGTTAGCTCTTTTGTAACAGTTTGATAGAATTCTCCTGTAAAGCCATCTGGTCCTGGGCTTTTGTTTGTTCGAAGATTTTTAACCAAAGTCTCAATTTCAGTGCTTGCGATTGGTCTGTTAATATTTTCTATTTCTTCCTGGTTGAGTCTCAGAAGGTTGTGCTCTTCTAAGAATTTGCCCATATCTTCCAGGTTGTCCATTTTATTAGCATATAGCTGCTTGTATTTATCTCTCATGATCCTTTGTATTTCTGCAGTATCAGCTGTTACTTCTATTACATTTCTAATTTCATTGATTTGAGTCTTCTCCCTTTTTTTCTTGATGAGTCTGGCTAAGGGTTGGCCAATATTGTTTATCTTCTCAGATATCCAGCTTTTAGTTTTAATGATCTTTGTTATTGTTTCTTTCTTTTTCATTCATTTCTGATCTGATCTTTATGATTTCTCCCCTTGCTAACTGTGGGGGTTTTTGGTTCTTTTTCCTCTAACTGCTTTAGGTTAGGTTGTTTATTTGAGATGTTTCTTGTTTCTTGATGTAGGATTTTATTGCTATAAACTTCCCTCTTAGAACTGCTTTTCTTGCATCCCCAAAGTTATGAGTCATAGTATTTTCATTGTCATTTGTTTCTAAGTATAAAATACCTTAATTTTGCTTGAACACTGGGCCTGTAAGTTTACCATTCACTGAGATAGGGAATAGTTTTGAGGACAATCTGAAGCATGTTGGAGATGGAACGATGTGATTATGATTCCTGTTAGACATACAAGTGGAGATTCTGAGCAACTCACTTGGAAGATGTAATTTTAGGTCAGAAGAGCCTAGATGAGAGATAAAAATGTGACAATCATCCACAGGTCCTTGGTATTTAACACCATGGTACTGAATACAGCCACCTGTAGAGAAAGTGTAGATCTTAGGGTTCAGGATGGAGGGCTGGGTTCCTAGCATTTACTGGCTACAAAGAGGGAGAAGAAATGCAAAGCAGATGGAGAGCACTCAGGGAGTTGGAAGGAAAAGTCAGGGAGCAGTCCACAGCCTCACTAAAACATTAGCAATGATACTTTTTCATTTCCATGTTGTATTTGCTGATAATTTTATTATCATCAAGCATTTTTAATTTGTCATTCAACTCTGCTCCAAGGAATTCACTGCCTTGGTGTTGGCATTCATCAATAGCTTTGAAGCTTTCTCAACTGTAAGAAGTGTTTAATAAAATGCCCCCAAATAACAAAGATGTTTATATCAGATTTTGGGAAAAACACAGCTGATAGACTATTTTTTGAGTATTGACAACTTTTATTAATTTTCTTCTGAAAGAACCTACATTATCTGTGTTTCCACAAAGTTCAAGAGAGCATGCAGTTTGGAAAGCAATCACCATACTACTCGAGAAAAGTGGGTTTATGAAAGGGTGGCTGGTGTTCTTTATGATAGAGTATTCTTGAAGAAACTCCTTATATGTTGAGGAACTTGGCTTTCTGGAACATACAATCAGAAGTGGAGACCAGTGTAATGCAGTGAGTGAGTAGATAGACCTTAATGTCAGATGATCTATGTTTGTTATCTGGCTCTGCCATAGGTGTATTACTGAGTCTCTGTGCCTCAAGCTTTCTCATTTGTAAAATGGAGAAAATACGTATGTCACTAAGATTGTTGTGAGACCTAGTATATTGACAGGCCTTGGAACCTGGCACATGATTACAGTTATATATGATAGCAATATGTGGTGGTGGTGGTGGTTATGATGATGGTGATGATTATATAACGCTGATGATGACTGCATGCATCTTTAAAGAGTATGGTTAATTTAAATGTAATTACGTTTTATAGAAAATATTAGGTATTATTTTATTAATCCATTACTATTGAGTCTTCTTTTATGGAAGGGAGGTCTTGTGAACTAGAAATAAATACTAATAGAGGTTTTATAGAAAGAAAAGTCAGGTAGGAAAGAGCTGAGAGAAGCCCTTGGGTTTTTACAGACCTGGCTTTGTTATGCAGTTTCATCAATCTTGAACTGTTTGGCCCTGGACAAATTAACGTTACAATGTTCAGATCAGTCTAGAAAGAAGACGTTAAAATTTAAAGGAAAAAGTATGCAAAAGTCCAATTAAAACCACTGGTGCTCAACAAGTAGGACCCACCATTTGTTAACATGATTACAGCATAAGGAAATCAACTTTAGAATGGTGGTGTGAGGACCTCAGCGACCATTCTCCCATGAAAGCTGTGAAAATACTGACATAACAACTAATACCAACCATTTCAGAACAATATGATTTATGAAGAGTAAATAAAAGACACCTCAGAATTATCTAAGGAAAATTTCTGAACCTCAAAAAGACAATGAAGCCTGTGCATGTCAACTTGGGTTATTCCCTTTTTATCTTCCCAGAACTCTATATCCAGAGTACAGTCAATATTTTTCAACACTTAGCAGTACTTGGAAAATCTCCATTCCCAAGGTTTTGTGGTTATTTCTTTTGACTCAGAGCTCAGCTCAGGAAAAAACATTCTCCAGGAATCTTAGAAAAATAGAAATTTTCCGCTAATGTCAGATCTGCCTACGGTTGATGCAAAGGAGTCCAACTTTCCCCCCCAAAAATGAAACAATTAAAAGGAAGACCTAGAGAACTGGATGATCACAAGGAACTTTGAAAAGCACCAGCGAATCCCCAAAGACTTAGAAGAACACAAGACACATGTGCAGGACTGTTTGCATGTCCAGGAAAGACCCCTATCACTCACCTCTGGCCTTGCGGAAATTTCCCACACACAGGAATTAAAGCTAAGGCTTTCTCATAAATTGTTTGAAGTCATGCTTTCACACACAGATCCCAACAAGACAAATAACAAACCCTGGTGTGCACAGAGGGTTTTGATACCAGTGTTGTTACAATATATTATCGAAAAGGTAAAATGTCTGGTTTCCAGACATTTTTGATCAACATTTACAAAAACCTACAAACAAGAAAGCATGCCACATAACCAGGAATAAAATCTGTCAGTAGAAGCCATCCTTGAAGAATCCCAGATGTTAGATGTACTTGACAAAGACCTTAAGTCACTTATTTTAAATACTTTTGAAGAACTAAAGCAACCCATGTCCAAAAATTAAAGGAAACTATAACAAGTAGATTTGAGTAGACAGAACAAAGGATTAACAAACTTGAAGACAGGTCAGTAGATTTTATCCAATGACAGGAAAAAAATGAAAAAAAAAGGAAAAAGGTGTATCAAAACTCGTAAACCTATGCCACATTATGATCACCAACATACAATTAGTAGGAGTCCCAGAGGAGTAGTCTATGCATCCAAGAATCTCAACAAACTTAAATTAATTCAAAGAGATCCATACTTATCATATCATAGTCATATTGACAAAAGTCAGAGAAAATTTTGAAATAGGCAAGAGAAAAATAATGTACCATTTTAAAGTTTCAATATGATTAATAGCAGATTTCCCATCAGATACCATAGGAGCCAAAAGACAGTTACATGACATCTTCAAAGTGCATAAGGGAAAGGTCTGCCTGAATTATTTTATAAATAATAAAACTCTCTTTGAAAAATGAAGGATAGAGAATAAAAAGACAAGCCACATAATGGCAGAAAATATTTGTAAAACATATATCTGATAAAGGATTTGAATGCAAAATACACAGCTCTTAAAACTCCAAAATATGAAAAAAGAACCAATTTAAAAATGAGCAAAAGATTTGAACATACCCTAGTAAACTAGTCATACATATGACCAATAAATCCATGGAAAGATTCTCAGTAACAACAACCATTTGGGAAATGCAAATTAAACAATATTACAACCTGACACCTCTATGACTGTTGGAGAAGTATTAAATATAGAGTAAACCCATGACCAACAGTTCCACTGTTAACTATATACTGAAGAAAACTGAAAACATATTGACACAAAATCTTGTACACAATGTTCCTAAGAGAGTTATTCATGATAGTGTAAAATTGATCAGCCAAAATATCTATCAAATGACAAATAGATTAAAAAATATGCATATCCATACAGCAGAATATTATTGAGAAATAAATAGGTATGAAGTACTGACATGTGTTACAGTGTGAGTGAACCTTGAATACATTATGCTAAGTAAAGAAAGTTATAAAAGATAACAGGTTGTATACTCAATTTATATGAATTGCCCAGAATAGGCAAACTTATGGACAGAAAATATATTAGTGGTTGTCTAGGTCTGGGTGCGATGCATGATATGTGTTAAGGAAGTGGAGTTGGGAGTGAATTCTAATGACTAGGGTTACATTTTGCAATGATTAAAAATAGTCTAAAATTAGATTAATGTGACAGTTGCACCACTCTGAGAGTATAGTAAAAAACACTGAACTTGAATGTTAAATGTGTGACTTTTATATCTTAATAAAGCTGTTTAACAAAACAAAGCAAAAAAGAAAGAATTGTAGCATAAAGTACCTTTTATAATTTCATAATCTGATAGTTTAATGAAGAGATAAAGTAAAATGTTTGGTTACTTCATGCTGAGTCTAATGCCTTGATGTCAACTTTGTCCAGTTAGGGGAGAGCACGTAAGTATCCTTGCAATGTTGACAATAATTCCACAGAGCAATCCACAGTTAGAAAGCAGGAAGTATGCTTGTGCTCTATTACATCAGAGAGTTAAAGGTGTGGTCTCAAGTGCTGTTCAGAAAGGGGATCCAGGAGTTGAAAAGCAGGCATCGGGCCAATCTCTAGCTTGGGCTTAGGGAGCCAAAAGACCCCTGCTAACAGTACCAGTAGGAGTGGGGTAGAACCCTTACCCAAGACACCCAGATCTGGGCATGTTGCCCACACTGAACCTAGAGCACCAAAATATCTTGCTTTCTAGAGTAACTAACAAGTTGGGTAATGGTCTCAGGAAAATGTCAAACTGATCAGAACTGGAGACTAAAAGAGCATAACTAAGAGTCAGTTGACCTCTCAAGTCTTTATTGCCTTTCTTAAAGGTATTATGCTAAGTGAAATAAGTCAGAGAGAGAAAAACAAATGCTGCATGAATGATATCACTTAAGTGCAGAATTTAAAAAATACAACAAACTAGTGAATATAACAGAAGAGAAGCAGACACAGAGGACACACTAGTGGTTATCAGTGGGGAGAAGGAAATGAGGACAATAGAAGTTAGTGAATCAAATGGTATAAACTGTTTTGTATGTTACAAGGATATATTGTACAGCACAGGAAATATAGCCAGTATCTTATAACTATAAATGTAGTTTATAACTATCACCTATAGAAATTGTGAACCTTGGGCTTCCCTGGTGGCGCAGTGGTTGAGAGTCCGCCTGCCGTTGCAGGGGACATGGGTTTGTGCCCTGGTCCGGGAAGATCCCACATGCCGCGGAGCGGCTGGGCCAGTGAGCCATGGCCACTGAGCCTTGCGTCTGGAGCCTGTGCTCCGCAATGGGAGAGGTCACAACAGTGAGAGGCCCACGTACCACCAAAAAAAAAAAATTGTGAACCTTTATACTGTACCCTTATGGCATACTGTACATCAACTACACTTCAATAATAAAAAATAAATAAATATGTTAGAAATAATAAAAGCTATTTATAATAAAAGTTGATAATGAAAAAAGTAAATTCTCCTCTCCTGAGATCTGGACAAAGTTTTGGAAAAAGGTTGAAGGTCTGGTGGGTGTGATCCAGGTTGTTAGATCCTGGTGTTTAGCAGCTAGTGAGACTCTGACCAGTACTTTCAAGTCCATTCTTTGAAGGTCATCTATAAACAAGCCTTCCACAGTGAAAGATATGTGTTGTGTCTATACAGACGATGGAAAGTCTTGTGGCTGGGAACATCTTGCTGATTGTGAAGATCTGCAGTAGAAACCTTATGGGTTAGGTGGCCTTTGCCCATTCATTTTTGGAGTTTCAATGCATATGAGGAAACTTTAGAGATTAAATATGGACTAAAATTTCAGCTCCTATTAAATGATCAGAATTATAATTTTGACATTAATGCTTTACAAACATACATCTTTCAAGTGTTAACATTTTTTCTGCATTTTCAGATGGCTATCCCAAAGAAGAAATGATTTATAGATGGAGAAAAAATTCAGTTGAGGCAGCTGATCAGAAATCCTGGCGGCTTTATCAGTTTGACTTCATGGGGCTCAGAAACACCACAGAAATTGTGAAAACATCTGCAGGTAGGAATTAACTTACAGAAGTGTAGTTCTAAAAAAAAAATCCAATTTTTCCCCCGATGACTATAGCATGTATAATTTCTTCCTGTGAATATTTTTAAATAATTATATTCGGACCACCATGATTCTTAAGTGATATTTGAGGCAAAACAGCTGGTTCAAAACTCAAAAATGTTTAATGTTTTAACTGGGATTGGGGAAAGGGTGACCAGATTATCTTATATCTTTAAATTGAGACTATGTTGACATTAGGTCTATAAACCTAACTAAGATTCTCATCCCTGACCAGATTTATATAAACCAAGTTCCTACGTGTGAGAGTTCTACAACTTACAATATACACAATGAACATCACATATTATAGATAATTCACAAATAAAAGGAGCTAGCGTGAAATGTCCTTTGAGTTTTCATTTCTAGCTTCTTCCTTTCCTTTAAACATTGTCTTAAACTTTGTTTCTCTTTCAATATATTGAACAATATCCACAAATTTTACCTTATTAAGTGATCACTATATACATACTATAACATGTAACTAGATACAAAGACATGCTTCATTAATATCTTTAAATACATTTTTTGTTTTATGGCTTTTGTTTTTTGGTAATTTCCACTATAGGAATCTATGGTCCACTATTTTGCAGTTAGTTGTTTTCTGACAGGGCTTGGGGAGTAGATTGGTTTCAAGTCAGCTTTTCTGTTGATCTAGTTATTTGTTAATATGAATAATTTATTGGCTTTTAAAACTCAATAATTTGTTTCATATGACTAAGTTAAGTATAACTTCTAATATTAGGGTAACTATCTTTATAGAACAGTCTGAATTCTTGATAGAATTCTAAATAGAGAACTATAGGTGACCCTTGATATCCATGGGGATCCGTTAAAGGACTCCTAAAGATATCAAAATCCCAGTTGCTCAAGTCTGTTACTTAAAATGGCATAGTATGTGCATTTAACTTACATCTTCCTGTATACTTTAAATCATCTCTAAATTACTTATAATTCCAAATACAAAGTAAATGCTAAATAATTGTAAGTAGAATATGAATGCTATGTAAATAGTTGACCCTTGAACAACACAGTTTAAACTGCACATGTTCACTTATATTTTGACTTTTTTGTAGTAAATACTACAGTACTACACAATCCCAGTTAGTTGAATCCCTATATGCAGAACCTCAGATACGAAGGAATCAGGGAACCATATATACTGAAGAACACGTATATATGTAGTTTCAACTGAGTGGAGGGTTGGTGTCCCTAACTCCTGTTGCTCAAGGTTCAATTGTCCTTTTTCACGTAAGGCAAATTCAAGTTGACTTTTTTTTAACTTTTGGAAAAAATATTTTTCAAATATTTTCGATCCACGGTTGTTTGAATCTGGGCATGTGAAACCCATGGGTGTGAAAGACCTGCTGCCTTTACACATGGAGAAAGGTCTTAAAAACTATCTGATCAGCAGAGAAAAGAAAATTCCACAAATGTCACAATGGTAAAGGTGAGAAATGACATTTATGTTTAAATATTAAATATTGATAAGGTTAAAGGAATGGAAGATCATAATTTGTTTAAATATACTGTGGAAACTACATAAAGGGACATGTTTGGGGGACGCTTTTACCCAGATATGAGTCACTTACGTTAATAATGTAATTACATTCCTGGAGAGTTTGAAATGAACTAGCAGACCTTCGGGGTGTAAGGCAGTGCAAAAGAGGGTAACCAAACTGGGTGATTGTTCTAACATTTGAACGTCAAACATTGATACTGCTATTCCTTTTCTATTGTTGTAAGCAAGATGATGTTAAAGGAAATGTGAGGCAGGTTGAACACAACTTGTTTTAAAATTAACCTTAAGAAACAGGGAAGTGGCAAATGGAGGGACCGGTGGAATTGAGGTAGTAGCGGGAGTAATTTATGTACTATTGAGGGTTAAGAAAATTATGGAAAACATTCACTGGCAGCAAGGAGCTTTCAGTCTCACTAGAAAAATATGGTGAACATAAGAGATTAATGAGTAAACTAGGAACGGATACAGCAACATAATAGACATTAGGTTGGGCTCAATTGCAGGGAAGACAGAAGAAATTAGGAGAGTTTTTTTTTATTTTTAAAATATTTGGTTGTGTTAGGTCTTCGTTGCTGTGCCTGGGCTTTCCCTAGTGGTGGCGAGTGAAGACTATTTATGTCGGTGAGCAGGCTTCTCAATGTAGTGGCTTCTCTTGTTGCAGAGCACAAGCTCTTGGAGGGCACGCTTCAGTACTTGTGCCTCCCAGGCTCTAGAGCGCACGGGTTTAGTTGTTCCGCGGCATGAGGGATCTTGCCGGACCAGGGCTCGAACCCGTGTCCTCTGCATTGGCAGGCGGATTCCTAACTACTGCTTCACCAGGGAAACCCTAGGACAGTTTTTTATGAATAGGAAATGTCTTCCTGAAATTCTTTTTCTCACTCATGGCAAAGAGTCTTTTCATGAAGTCAGTGGAATGTATAGGCATTGACAGAACGATGGTCTCCATCTGGTATTTTTATCTAGCTTTCTCCTATTTATGTATGAAACTTCAAATAATGTTGAATCTTATCACTGTGTATTTCTTTTTTAAAAAATCATCTTTATTGGAGTATAATTGCTTACAATGCTGTGTTAGTTTTTGCTTTATAAAAAGAATCAATTATACATACACATATACCACCATATCTCTTCCCTCTTGCGTCTCCGTCCCTCCAACCCTGCCTAACCCAAGCCTCCAGGTGGTCACAAAGCACCGAGCTAATTTCTCTGTGCTATGCGACTGCTTCCCACTAGCTATCTATTTTACGTTTGGTAGTGTATTTATATCCATGCCACCTTCTCACTTTGTCTCAGCTTACCCATCCCCCTCCCCGTATCCACAAGTCTATTCTCTAGTAAGTCTGTGTCTTTATTCCCTTCTTGTCCCTAGGTTTTTCAAAACATTTTTTACTATTCCATATACGTGTGTTAGCACACGATATTTGTTTTTCTCTTTCTGACTTACTTCACTCTATGACAGACTCTAGGTTCATCCACCTCACTACAAATAACTCAATTTTGTTTCTTTTTAAGGGGGAATAATATTCCATTGTATATATGTGCCAAATTTTCTTTATCCATTCATCGGTTGACGGGCACTTAGGTTGCTTCCATGTCCTGGCTATTGTACATATAGCTGCAAAGAACATTTTGGTACATAACTCTTTTTAAATTGGGGTTTTCTCAGGATATATGCCCAGTAGTGGGATTGCTGGGTCATATGGTAGTTCTACTTTCAGTTCTTTGAGGAACCTCCATACTGTTCTCCATAGTGGCTGTATCAATTTACATTCCCACCAACAGTGCAAAAGGTTTCCTTTTCTCCACACCCAATCCAGCATTAATTGTTTGTAGATTTTTTGATGATGCCCATTCTGAACAGTGTGAGATGATATTGCATTGTAGTTTGGATTTGCATTTCTCTAATGATTAATGATATTGATCATTCTTACATGGGTTTGTTGGCAATCTGTATATCTTCTTGGGAGAAATGTCTATTTTGGTCTCCTGTCCATTTTTGGATAGGAATATTTGTCTTTTTGATATTGAGCTGCATGAGCTACTTGTAAATTTTGGAGATTAATCCTCTGTCAGTTGCTACATTTGCAAATATTTTCTCCCATTCTGAGGGTTTATCTTTTCATCTTGTTTATGGTTTTCTTTGCTGTGCAAAAGCCTTTGTTTCATTAGGTCCTATTTATTTATTTTAGTTTTTAGGTCCATTTCTCTAGGAGGTAGGTCAAAAAGGATCTTACTGTGATTTATGTCATAGACTGTTCTGCCTGTTTCCTCTAGAGTTTGACAGTCTGGCCTAACATTTAGGTCTTCAATCCATTTTGAGTTTATTTTTGTGTATGGCGTTAGGGAGTGTTCTAATCTCATACTTTTACATGTAGCTGTCCAGTTTTCCCAGCACAACTTATTGAAGAGTCTGTCTTTTTTCCACTGTATACCTTGCCTGATTATGGAAGATAAGGTGACCATATGTGCATGGGTTTTTTATCCTGTTCCACTGATCTTTATTTCTGTTTTGGTGCCAGTACTAAACTGTCTTGATTACTGTAACTTTGCAGTATAGTCTGAAGTCAGGGAGCCTGATTCCTCCAGCTCCATTGTTCGTTCTCAGGATCGGGATCTTTTTTATTTCCATACAAATTGTGAAATTATTTGTTCTAGTTCTGTGAAAAATGCCAGTTGTAGTTTGCTAGGGATTGCATTGAATCTGTAGATTGCTTTGGGTGGTATAGTCATTTTTCACGACATTGATTTTTCCTATCTGAGAACATGGTATATCTCTCCATCTATTTGGGTCATCTTTAATTTCTCTTCAGTGTCTTATAATTTTCTGCATACAGGTCTTTTTTCTCCTTAAGTAGGTTTATTCTTAGATATTTCATTCTTTTTGTTTCAATGGTAAATGGAAGTTTTTTCTTAATTTCACTTTCAGATTTTTCATTATTAGTGTATCGGAATGCAAGAGATTTCTGTGCATTAATTTTGTATCCTGTGACTTGACCAAACATTAATTAGCTCAGTACTTTTCTGGTACCATCTTTAGGATTCTCTATGTATAGTATCATGTCATCTGCAAACAGTGAACTGTTTGCTTCTTCTTTTCCGAATTGAATTGCTTTTATTTTTTTTCTTCTCCAATTGCTGTGGCAAAAACTTCCAGAGCTATACTAAATAATAGTGATGATACTGGGCAACATTGTTTTGTTCCTGAACTTAGAGGAAATGGTTTCAGTTTTTCACCATAGTGGACGATGTTGGCTGTGTGTTTGTCATATATGGCCTTTATTATGTTGAGGAAAGTTCCCTCTATGTCTACTTTTTGTAGGGTTTTTTTTTATCATAAATGGGTTTTGAATTTTTTGAAAGCTTCCTCTGCATCTATAGAGATCATCATACGGTTTTTCTCATCAATTTGTTAATGTGATGTATCACATTGATTGCTTTGCCTATATTGAAGAATCCTTGCTTCCTGCAATAAACACCACTTGATCATGGTGTATGATCCTTTTAATGTGCTGTTGGATTCTGTTTGTTAGTATTTTGTTGAGGATTTTTACGTCTACGTTCATTAGTTATATTGGCCTGTATGTTTCTTTCTTTGTGACATCTTTGTCTGGTTTTGGTATCAGGGTGATTGTGGACTCGTAGAATGTTTAAGTGTGTTCCTCTCTCTGCTATATTTTAGATGAGTTTGAGAAGGATAGGTTTTAGTCTTCTCTAAATGTTTGCTAGAATTTGCCTGTGAAGCCATCTGGTCCTGGGATTGTGTTTGTTGGAAGATTTTTAATCACAGTTTCAATTTCAGTGCTTGTGATTGTTCTACTCATATTTTCTATTTCTGTCTTGTTAAGTCTCTGAAGGTTTGTTCCATTCTAAGAATTTTTCCATTTCTTCCAGGTCGTCCTTTTCATTGCCATATAGTTGTTCGTAGTAATCGCTCATTTTCCTTTGAATTTCTGCAATGTCAGTTGTTACTTCTTTTTCATTTCTAATTCTATTGGTTTGAGTCTTCTCCCTTTCTTTCTTGATGAGTATGCCTAATGGATTATCTATTTTGTTTATCTTCTCCAAGAACCAGCTTTTAGTTTTATTGATCTTTGCTGTCATTTCCTTCATTTGTTTTTCATTTATTTCTTATCTGATCTTCATGATTTCTTTCCTTCCGCTAACTTTGTGGGTTTTGGGTTCTTCTTTCTCTAATTGCTTTAGGTGCAAGATTGTTATTTATTTGAGAGGTTTCCTTTTTCTTAAAGGTAAGATTGTTTTGCTATAGACATCCCTCTTAGAATTTCTTTCGCTGCATCATATATGTTTTGGGTTGTCTTGTTTTCATTGTCATTTTTTTCTAGGTATTTTTTGATTTCCTCTTAAATTTCTTCAGTGATCACTTGGTTATTAGTACTGTATTGTTTAACATCCACACATTTGTATTTTTCACAGATCTTTTCCTGTACTTGATATCTAGTCTCACAGCCTTGTGGTCGGAAAAGATACTTGATACGATTTCACTTTTCTTAAATTTACCAAGGGTTGATTTGTGACCCAAGATGTGATCTATCCTGGAGAGTGTTCCTTGAGTACTTGAGAACAATGTGTGTTCTCTTGTTTTTTAATGGAGTGTCCTATAATTATCAATTAAGTCCATCTTGTTTAATATATATTTAAAGCTTGTGTTTCCTTATTTATTTTCATTTGTAATAGTCTTTGTTTTAAAGTCTATTTTTTTCTGATATGAGAATTTCTTCTCCAGCTTTTTTTGATTTTTATTTGCATGGAATATCTTTTTCCATCCCCTCTCTTTCATTCTTTAGTATCCCTAGGTCTGAAGTGAGTCCTGTGTTGACAGCATATATATAGGTCTTGTTTTTGTATCCATTCAGCCAGACTGTGTCTTTTGGTTGGAGCATTTAATCCATTTACATTTATGGTAATTATCGATATGTATGTTCCTCTTACCATTTTCTTAATTGTTTGGGTTTCTTATAGTATTTCTTTTCCTTCACTTGTGTTTCCAACCTAGGGACCTTTCTTAGCATTTGTTGTAAAGCTGTTTTGGTGGTGCTGAATTCTCTTAGCTTTTGCTTGTCTGTAAAGGCTTTTCTCTGGCAAATCTGAATGAGATCCTTGCTGGGTAATTTTATTTGTAGTTTTTCCTTGTCATCATTTTAAATATGTCCAGCCAGTCTCTTCTAGCTTGCAGAGTTTCTGCTGAAAGACCAGTTGTTAATCTTAATGTTAATCTTATGGGGATACCCTTGTAAGTTATTTGTTGTTTCTCCCTTGCTGCATATAAGGTTTTTTTCTTTTATTTAATTTTTGATAGTTTGATTAATATGTGTCTTGGCATGTTTCTCCCTGGATTTATTCTGTATGGGACTCTCTGTGCTCCTGGACTTAACTATTTCCTTTTCCATATTAGGGAAGTTTTCAACTATAATCTCTTCAAATATTTTCTCAGTCACTTTCTTTTCCTCTTCTTCTGTGACACCTATAATTCGAATGTTGGAGCATTTAATTTTGTCCCAGAAGTCTCTGAGACTGTCCTCAATTCTTTTCAGTCGTTTTTCTTTATTCTGCTCTATGGTAGTTAGTTCCACTCTTTTATCTTCCAGGTTACTGATCCGTGTTTCTGCCTCAGTTATTTTGCTATTGATCCCTTCTAGAGAATTTTTAATTTCATTTATTGTGTTGTTCATCATTGTTTGTTTGCTTTATGGTTCTATTTCCTTGTTAAATGTTTCTTGTATTTTCTCCATTCTATTTACAAGATTTTGGATCATCTTTACTATCATTATTCTGAATTCTTTTTCAGGTAGACTGCCTATTTCCCCCTCATTTGTTACGTCTTGTGACTTTTTGCCTTGTTCCTTCACCTGCTGTGTGTTTCTCTCTCTTCTCATTCTGCTTAACTTACTGTGTATGGGGTCTCCTTTTCAGAAGCCACAGGTTGGTAATTCCTGTTGTTTTTGGTGTCAGTCCCCAGTAGCTAAGGTTGGTTCAGTTGGTTGTGTAGGCTTCCTGGTGGAAGGGACTAGTGACTGTGTTCTGGGGAATTAATAGTAAGAATAGAGTGGAATGTCATAAAAGGATTTCTTCTGTTTTTCTGGGTTTGGCACAGCTCAAGTACCTAGTCATGGAAGCGTAAAATAAATATAAAAATATTACACATAGGGCTTCCCTGGTGGAGCAGTGGTTGAGAGTCCGCCTGCCGATGCAGGGGACACTGGTTCGTGCCCCAGTCTGGGAGGATCCCACAGGCCACGGAGCAGCTAGTACCGTGAGCCATGGCCACTGAGAGCCTGTGCTCTGCAATGGGAGAGGCCAAAACAGTGAGAGGCCCGCGTACCGCAAAAAAATAAAATAAAAATAAAATAAACATAAAGATCCATAAACCTCAATTCATACTACAAATATAAATTTGTTCCAGGAGTTTAGATTTGAACATTTATGTATAGCTCTATTACCATAAAAAAGCAAAATGAAAATGGATTTACTTGAAGGTTGAGATTTGATTTGTTATCCTTGATTTTAAGCATTTAACAAAGAACTGAACATTGGATAATGATCTGCTGTGGAATAAATGTGCATACCTATCACCTCTAATTAATATGTATCTTTTTGCACCTTTTACAGTAAAACGCCTCACATGACCATGGATATGATATAAATTTTTAAGAGCACCAGAATTTTCACTCTTTCCCCAGTTTGATGAATATTGTACTGAATATATTTATCCATTATTCATTTAACAAAATAAGTTATAATAAATAATTTCTTTGAATTATTTTAACACACGAATGTTGTGTTAATTTTGACAATATTTTATTACAGGTGATTATGTTGTCATGACTATATATTTTGAATTGAGTAGAAGAATGGGATACTTCACTATTCAAACATACATTCCTTGTATACTGACTGTGGTTTTATCCTGGGTATCATTTTGGATCAAAAAAGATGCTACACCAGCAAGAACAGCATTAGGTGAGTTTCAAAAAACCTTTGCTACCATTTTGTGTAATTTTAACATAGAAGTAGTCATGAAAATACTTTCAATAAAAAGCCTAGCTCAAATTTGCAAGCTACTTGATTCATGCTTGTTTTTAAGTAGACAAGTTAGACTGTTCTTCCTGACAGTAGAGTTCCATGTATGCCCCTTAAAAGTTGAGGTTAGGGATTCAGAGTAAATCAACTGCACCATCTGACACTGTGTTCTAAAGATGATGTCATCATAAAAATGTAGGCATATTCTGGAACCTGCCACACTCAAAAGTTTCATTATGTCAGTGTATGGAAAAAGAATTTACCACACACCTTTGAGGACTGATGACACAAATCAGTAAAACAAGTCTTTGAACAGAAGTTCTGCTTGTCTAGAACCACTTTACCAACAAACAAGAAAATGATAATTCTTTCTAGATATAAACTTTTTAGATATAAAAAGATTATATAATCTTTCTATCTATATTTCTTATCTACTATCATAATCTAAAAATTCTTTTCATGAATTTTCTCTGGCATCCGAAGTCCTCTTAATATAACATAAAATTTCAGTGGTTTTAGAAATGTGCAACATGTTTTATATGTTTTTCTTTATGATAGGAATTTTGCCTAACTTTCTATATTTTGATTTATTAATACAGGCAATGTAAAATATAGAAGTTCCCCCAAAATTTCTTTCAGAGAAAATGAGCTGCTTACATTTAAAAATCTTTACAAAGTCTCCTATATTACATTGAACATTTTCTGTTGTTTTTTTTTAAATCTTTGTTTAACAAAAAAGTACTTTTTGAGCAAAATTAGCCTTTGGTATCCTCTTCCAATACTACTTTTTCATGCTGAACCGAAAATACATGATAGAATTGGTAAATCAGCTGGGAAAAGCATAACACAAATTTAGTAGCTGTTCTTGAGGTTATGACCTTACAATTACAAATGAGGGTGTCATAGTGAGCATGACTTTAATGATTAGCTCACAACTTGAGACTATGAAAGTCCTATCAAAGAGTCGCCATTGTGGCATTAAGAGGACAAAGATATCAGAAATACAGTGTCTGAAGTTAATAGAGTTACAGACCAGAAGAGTGGAGAAATGTCATTAACACCACGATATTTGGTTAAGACACCAGAATGGCTGTGCCTACTTTAGATAAAGCTTAAATCATTCTATGACAAGATCAAAGAGAACCACCAGTAAATCAATTATAAGAAAGCATTCAACATTCTTTTAAGAGATAACTGTCAATGCTCTTTATTATGTACCATCTACAATATTGTGTATACAGTAAAAAAAAATTACTAGACTTTCTAAGAATTAAGTAAATGTGACTCGATCAAAGAAAAAAGTCAACATCAAAATGCAACTCTGATGTTGAATAAGCAGATATGGGCTTTAAAGCAGCTATGATTACAATATTCAAGGATTTAAAAGCAAATAATGAATTACCAGATGACCAGATGGATAATAGCCAATGTAGTATATTAAAAAAGAAATTCTAGAATAAAATATATAATTGTCAAATTGAAAAAAAATCACTAGATGAGCTTAAGGGCAGATTGAAAATGGCAGGGGAAAAAAGGTCACGTATAATTGAAGACCATCATATAAAATTTAATAAGAAGAGAGGGATTAAAAAGATTTAAAAGAATGAACAGAGCCTCAGTGATCTTTGGGACAATATGAAGTTGTAAAACACAACTGCAACTGGTGTTCCAAAATGAAAAAATGAGATTAAAAACATTTTGAAGAAATTAGGTTAAAATGCCCAAGTTTAGTGAAAATTACCTACCTACAAATTCTGTAGACATGACATGGTCACCACTTTTTAAAAAAAGTTAAATTGGACATATATTTATTACGAAATCTTCTTTCATAAAAATACCTGCCAACAGTGTAGACTTTTCAAATTTACAATGAATTTTTACAAAAAGTATCACAACTTGCTCACCTACAACAAGGAGAGCCTGGCATTCTATTTTCACTGAACAGATTAAAGAAACTGATTCAATCAAGGTAACTTCATACGACCAAATGTTGAGAAGTCACAGAGCAAGGTTGAAGGCCCTGACTTCTAGTTCATTATCCTGTACCCCTGGTAAAACTGTTTATGCTGTGCTGTTTGACTCATTCTACAATTGGCCCTTGCTGATTACCAGGCCAGGGAGGCACTAAAATGTATATTGGATGCAAACTGCAAAGGTGGTACCTAATGTGTGTGCATCTGTCCCATATACCTGGTCCCTGATTAGTGCTGCTTGGCAGGTATTTTATAGTACTCCGTCTGAACCAGAGGTGTGTTGTTAAAATGCATATTCTTGCGATTGTGTTGTCTATGTCACTAGCCTGCCTGTCTGACAGCTCTAGCACGTACTAATTTCCTGCGGGCTCATCTAGGGGAGAGATAGCCTTAAATTTTTCATATGGTACTCATCCAGTTATTTCACTCTTCATTTTAGTAGACTCCATTCACTTTTCTTGTTCTTCTTTCTAAACTATCCATCACATGTATGACTCTTTCCTAATTTTTTTCTACAGACTTTGATTAAATCTTTAGTGTTGGCCGACATATATGAAATAGATTGAATCTAGTGTGATTAGTTAACTAATTAATCAAAGAATCAATACACTTATGCAAAGCACTTATTGAAATGCCTAGAATGCTAAGCTCAATGTTAGGTAATAGGCAAATAAGATGAGCAAGATACAGTTTTTCTCCTAATGATGACAAGTCTGTTCAGGGAGACAGACTGCAAAGACAAACACAATTCTCTGTGAAAAGCAGAAGAGTAAGGTACATAGAAGGTACAGGAATAGTGAAGTTGTACATATTATCAGATCTGCCTGAGGTACTACAAAGCTGTTTGCCTCAGAAAAAGTGGTATTCCAGCTGAGTCTTCAAGAAAAAGAGTTTACAAATTGCATAGAGAAGAAGACAAGAAATGGTTTATTGGCACAGAAGAAAACTGTGAGATGAGGGACTAATGGAAAGTTAGTATATTCATTAAAAATATCTTTAAGAGGCAAAATGTCAAACAGTAAGAAAATAACTGAATAAACTGAAAGATATCAACTTAATTCAGGTATTTTAATGTTAATGTGAAGACTATAATAAAACATTTATGGAAATGTTGCTTACAAAATTAAATTACAATTAAATGTATTCTATTTATGCAATATCAAGAAGTAGTCACATAAAAATAAAACACTGTGTTGGAATGGAGGGATTCTGTGTGGCCCCTTTCACAACTTCGTCTGTGTCCCCTGTGCAGGCATAACCACAGTGCTGACCATGACCACACTCAGCACCATAGCGAGGAAGTCCTTGCCTCGTGTTTCCTATGTGACAGCCATGGACCTCTTCGTGACCGTTTGCTTCTTATTTGTCTTTGCTGCTTTGATGGAGTATGCTACCCTCAACTACTATTCAAGTTGTAGAAAACCACCTACCACTAAGAAAAAGACATCGGTGAGTTCCAATAGCAAAGATTTTCTGAGAGGGTAGTGGGAGTATAGTTTGAGGTAAGTGATTCTTATTCATAGGATCTTATACAATATGATATAAAAAATAGCTTAAGAAGTCTTTTTAAAAACAGCACAGGTATTCTGAAGATATGAATGTGACATTCAAGCACTTTTCAGCTTCACCTACCAGTGGCGTGGACTGATGTAATCATACCTTAAAAATCACTCTTTGGGCCTCCCTGGTGGCGCAGTGGTTGAGAGTCCGCCTGCCGATGCAGGGGATACGGGTTCGTGCCCCGGTCTGGGAGGATCCCATATGCCGCGGAGCGGCTGGGCCTGTGAGCCGTGGCCGCTGGGCCTGCGCGTCCGGAGCCTGTGCTCCGCAACGGGAGAGGCCACAACAGTGAGAGGCCCGCATACCACAAAAAAAAGAAAAAAAAAAAAAAAAAAAAAATCACTCTTTACCAGTGATTTGTGATGCAAATTTCCATAATAGTTTTCTAAATACTTTTTCTGATTTCCTTGTAGTTACTACATCCAGACTCCTCAAGATGGATTCATGAACGCTTAAGCCTACAAGGCCCCTCCGTACGTATAGCATTGCAAGTACAAATATTTCTGAGAACTCTGAATAAACTACAATTGAAAGATATAGTTTACATATGCACCTATTGGAGGCCAATGGATAATGCATGTACTCCCTTCAAAAAATGTATTTAATTTTAAAAAATTAGTCCAATTCAGAAAATTTGGAAAATAAAGGGAAAAAAAACACTCTTTCTACACCCCTGGGTAAAAGTGTATACCATATATATTTCTGTAACTCAAAAATAATTATGAATACATTTCTGGGTCAGAATTTTAATTTATAGGATCATTTTACTAATTGTATCATATGTTCATGATTGATGCACAATCCTGGCTGGACACAGGGCTAATCCACACCTTTTCACTTTTAAACACATTTTTTTAAAAAATTTATTATTATTATTATTATTCTTTTTTATTTTTTTTATTAGTTTCTGCTTTATAACAAAGTGAATCAGTCATACATATAAATCTGTTCCCACATCCCTTCCCTCATGCATCTCCCTCCCTCTCACTCTCCCCATCCCATCCCTCCAGGCGGTCACAAAGCACCGAGCTGATCTCCCTGTGCTCTGAGGCTGCTTCCCACTATCTATCTACCTTACGTTTGGTAGTGTATATATGTCCATGCCTCTCTTTCGCTTTGTCACAGCTTACCCTTCCCCTCCCCATATCCTCAAGTCCATTCTCAAGTAGGTCTGTGTCTTTATTCCCGTTTTACCCCTAGGTTCTTCATGACATTTTTTTTTAATTCCATATATATGTGTTAGCATACGGTATTTGTCTTTCTCTTTCTGACTTACTTCACTCTGTATGACAGACTCTAGGTCTATCCACCTCATTACAAATAGCTCAGTTTCGTTTCTTTTTATGGCTGAGTAATATTCCATTGTATATATGTGCCCCATCTTCTTTATCCATTCATCCGATGATGGACACTTAGGTTGTTTCCAGCTCCGGGCTATTGTGAATAGAGCTGCAATGAACATTTTGGTACATGACTCTTTTTGAATTATGGTTTTCTCAGGGTATATGCCTAGTAGTGGGATTGCTGGGTCATATGGTAGTTCTATTTTTAGTTTTTTAAGGAACCTCCAGACTGTTCTCCATAGTGGCTGTACCAATTCACATTCCCACCAGCAGTGCAAGAGGGTTCCCTTTTCTCCACACCCTCTCCAGCATTTATTGTTTCTACATTTCTTGATGATGGCCATTCTGACTGGTGTGAGATGATATCTCATTGTAGTTTTGATTTGCATTTCTCTAATGATTAATGATGTTGAGCATTCTTTCATGTGTTTGTTGGCAGTCTGTATATCTTCTTTGGAGAAATGCCTATTTAAGTCTTCTGCCCATTTTTGGATTGGGTTGTTTGTTTTTTTGCTATTGAGCTGCATGAGCTGTTTATAAATTTTGGAGATTAATCCTTTGTCAGTTGCTTCATTTGCAAATATTTTCTCCCATTCTGAGGGTTGTCTTTTGGTCTTGTTTATGGTTTCCTTTGCTGTGCAAAAGCTTTGAAGTTTCATTAGGTCCCATTTGTTTATCTTTGTTTTTATTTCCATTTCTCTAGGAGGTGGGTCCAAAAGGATCTTGCTGTGATTTATGTCATAGAGTGTTCTACCTAAGTTTTCCTCTAAGAGTTTGATAGTTTCTGGCCATACATTTAGGTCCTTAATCCATTTTGAGCTTATTTTTGTGTATGGTGTTAGGGAATGATCTAATCTCAAACTTTTACATGTCCCTGTCCAGTTTTCCCAGCACCACTTATTGAAGAGGCTGTCCTTTCTCCACTGTACATTCCTGCCTCCTTTATCAAAGATAAGTTGGCCATATGTGCGTAGGTTTATCTCTGGGCTTTCTATCCTGATCCACTGATCTATCTTTCTGTTTTTATGCCAGTACCACACTGTCTTGATTACTGTAGCTTTGTAGTATAGTCTGAAGTCAGGGAGCCTGATTCCTCCAGCTCCGTTTTTCGTTCTCAAGATTGCTTTGGCTATTCGGGGTCTTTTGTTTTTCCAAACAAATTTTGAATTTTTTTGTTCTAGTTCTGTGAAAAATGCCAGTGGTAGTTTGATAGGGATTGCATTGAATCTGTAGATTGCTTTGGGTAGTAGAGTCATTTTCACAATATTGATTCTTCCAATCCAGGAGCATGGTATATCTCTCCATCTATTTGTATCATCTTTAATTTCTTTCATCAGTGTCTTATAATTTTCTGCATACAGGTCTTTTGTCTCCTTAGGTAGGTTTATTCCTAGATATTTTATTCTTTTTGTTGCAATGGTAAATGGGAGTGTTTTCTTGATTTCATTTTCAGATTTTTCATCATTAGTGTACAGGAATGCCAGAGATTTCTGTACATTAATTTTGTATCCTGCTACTTTACCAAATTCATTGATTAGTTCTAGTAGTTTTTCGGTAGCATCTTTAGGATTCTCTATGTATAGTATCATGTCATCTGCAAACAGTGACAGCTTTACTTCTTCTTTTCCAATTTGGATTCCTTTTATTTCCTTTTCTTCTCTGATTGCTGTGGCTAAAACTTCCAAAACTATGTTGAATAAGAGTGGTGAGAGTGGGCAGCCTTGTCTTGTTCCTGATCTTAGTGGAAATGGTTTCAGTTTTTCACCATTGAGGATGATGCTGGCTGTGGGTTTGTCATATATGGCCTTTATTATGTTGAGGAAAGTTCCCTCTATGCCTACATTCTGCAGGGTTTTTATCATAAATGGGTGCTGAATTTTGTCGAAAGCTTTCTCTGCATCTATTGAGATGATCATATGGTTTTTCTCTTTCAACTTGTTAATATGGTGTATCACATTGATTGATTTGCGTATATTGAAGAATCCTTGCATTCCTGGAATAAACCCCACTTGATCATGGTGTATGATCCTTTTAATGTGCTCTTGGATTCTGTTTGCTAGTATTTTGTTGAGGATTTTTGCATCTATGTTCATCAGTGACATTGGCCTGTAGTTTTCTTTCTTTGTGACATCCTTGCCTGGTTTTGGTATCAAGGTGATGGTGGCCTCGTAGAATGAGTTTGGGAGTGTTCCTTCCTCTGATATTGTTTGGAAGAGTTTGAGAAGGATGGGTGTTAGCTCTTCTCTAAATATTTGATTGAATTCGCCTGTGAAGCCATCTGGTCCTGGGCTTTTGTTTGATGGAAGATTTTTAATCACAGTTTCAATTTCAGTGCTTGTGATTGGTCTATTCATATTTTCTATTTCTTCCTGAGTCAGTCTTGGCAGGTTGTGCATTTCTAAGAATGTGTCCATTTCTTCCAGGTTGTCCATTTTATTGGCATAGAGTTGTTTATAGTAATCTCTCATGATCTTTTGTATTTCTGCAGTGTCAGTTGTTACTTCTCCTTTTTCATTTCTAATTCTATTGATTTGAGTCTTCTCCCTTCTTTTCTTGATGAGTCTGGCTAATGGTTTGTCAATTTTGTTTATCTTCTCAAAGAACCAGCTTTTAGTTTGGTTGATCTTTGCTATCGTTTCCTTCATCTCTTTTTCATTTATTTCTGATCTGATCTTTATGATTTCTTTCCTTCTGCTAACTTTGGGGGTTTTTTGTTCTTCTTTCTCTAATTGCTTTAGGTGCAGGGTCAGGTTGTTTACTCGAGATGTTTCCTGTTTCTTAAGGTGGGATTGTATTGCTATAAACTTCCCCCTTAGAGCTGCTTTTGCTGCGTCCCATAGGTTTTGGGTCGTCGTGTCTCCATTGTCATTTGTTTCTAGGTATTTTTTAATTTCCTCTTTGATTTCTTCAGTGATCACTTCGTTATTGAGTAGTGTATTGTTTAGCCTCCATGTGTTTGTATTTTTTACAGATCTTTTCCTGCAATTGATGTCTAGTCTCATAGCATTGTGATTGGAGAAGATACTTGATACAATTTCAATTTTCTTAAATTTACCAAGGCTTGATTTGTGACCCAAGATATGATCTATCCTGGAGAATGTTCCATGAGCACTTGAGAAAAATGTGTATTCTCTTGTTTTTGGATGGAATGTCCTATAAATATCAATTAAGTCCATCTTGTTTAATGTATCATTTAAAGCTTGTCTTTCCTTATTTATTTTCATTTTGGATGATCTGTCCATTGGTGAAAGTGGGGTGTTAAAGTCCCCTACTATGATTGTGTTCCTGTCGATTTCTCCTTTTATGGCTGTTAGTATTTGCCTTATGTATTGAGGTGCTCCTATGTTGGGTGCATAAATATTTACAATTGTTATATCTTCTTTTTGGATGGATCCCTTTATCGTTATGTAGTGTCCTTCTTTGTCTCTTCTAATAGTCTTTATTTTAAAGTCTATTTTGTCTGATATAAGAATTGCTACTCCAGCTTTCTTTTGATTTCCATTTGCATGGAATATCTTTTTCCATCCCCTTACTTTCAATCTGTATGTGTCTCTAGTTCTGAAGTGTGTCTCTTGTAGACAGCATATATATGGGTCTTGTTTTTGTATCCATTCAGCCAATCTGTGTCTTTTGGTGGGAGCATTTAGTCCATTTACATTTAAGGTAATTATCAATATGTATGTTCCTATTCCCATTTTCTTAATTGTTTTGGGTTCGTTATTGTAGGTATATTCCTTCTGTTGTGTCTCTTGCCTAGAGAAGTTCCTTTAGCATTTGTTGTAAAGCTGGTTTGGTGGTGCTGAACTCTCTCAGCTTTTGCTTGTCTGTAAAGGTTTTAATTTCTCTGTCAAATCTGAATGAGATCCTTGCTGGGCAGAGTAATCTTGGTTGCAGGTTTCTCTCCTTCATCACTTTAATTATGTCCTGCCACTCCCTTCTGGCTTGTAGAGTTTCTGCTGAGAGATCAGCTGTTAACCTGATGGGGATTCCCTTGTGTGTTATTTGTTGTTTTTCCCTTGCTGCTTTTAATATGATTTCTTTGTGTTTAATTTTTGACAGTTTGATTAATATGTGTCTTGGCGTATTTCTCCTTGGATTTATTCTGTATGGGACTCTCTGTGTCTCCTGGACTTGATTAACTATTCCCTTTGCCATATTAGGGAAGTTTTCAACTATAATCTCTTCAAATATTTTCTCAGTCCCTTTCTTTTTCTCTTCTTCTTCTGGAACCCCTATAATTCGAATGTTGGTGCGTTTAATGTTGTCCCAGAGGTCTCTGAGACTGGCCTCTGCTCTTTTCATTCTTTTTTATTTTACTCTGCATCAGTTATTTCCACTATTTTATCTTCCACCTCACTTATCCGTTCTTCTGCCTCAGTTATTCTGCTATTGATCCCATCTAGAGTATTTTTCATTTCATTTATTGTGTTTTTAATCGATGCTTGATTCATCTTTAGTTCTTCTAGGTCCTTGTTAACTGTTTCTTGCATGTTGTCTATTCTATTTCCAAGATTATGGATCTTGGAAATAGAATCTTGGATCAGCTTTACTATCATTATTCTGAATTCTTTTTCAGGTAGACTGCCTATTACCTCTTCATTTGTTAGGTCTGGTAGGTTTTATCTTGCTCCTTCACCTGCTGTGTGTTTTTCTGCCTTCTCATTTTGCTTATGTTACTGTGTTTGGGGTCTCCTTTTTGCAGGCTGCAGATTCGTAGTTCCCGTTGTTTTTGGTGTCTGTCCCCAGTGGCTAAGGTTGTTTCAGTAGGTTGTGTAGGCTTCCTGGTGGGGGGGACTAATGCCTGTGTTCTGGTGGATGTGGTTGGATCTTGTCTTTCTGGTGGGCAGGTCCACGTCTGGTGGTGTGTTTTGGGGTGCCTATGGCCTTATTATGTTTTTAGGTAGCCTCTCTGCTAATGGGTGGGGTTGTGTTCCTGCCTTGCTAGTTGCTTGGCATAGGGTGACCAGCACTGTAGCTTGCTGGTCGTTGACTGAAGCTGGGTGCTGGTGTTGAGATGGAGATCTCTGGGAGATTTTCGCTGCTCGATATTATGTGGAGCTGGGAGGTCTCTTGTGGACCCGTGTCCTGAAGTTGGCTCTCCCACTTCAGAGGCACAGCACTGACTCCTGGCTGCAGCACCAAGAGCCTTTCATCCACCCGGCTCAGAATAACAGGGAGAAAAAGCAGAAAGAAAGAATTAGTAGAAGAAAGAAAGAGAGAGGGAAAGAAAGGAAGAAGGGAAGAAAGGAAGGAAGAAAGAAAGGAGGGAGGGAGGAAGGATGGAAAGAGAGAAGGAAAGAAAGGAGGGAGGGAGGGAGGAATGAAAGCCAAAGGAAGAGTGAATGGAAGAAGGGAGGGAGGGAGGGAGGAAGGAAAGAAAGAAAGAAAGATAGGAGGGAGGGAGGGAGGAAGGAAAGAAAAAGAAAGTGGAAAGAAGGGTGGGAGGGAGGGAGGGAGGAAAGAAAAAGAAAGAAGGAAAGGAGGAGCGGAGGGAGGGAGGGAGGAAGGGAAGGTAGGAAAAAAAGAAAGAGCAGGTAAAGTAAAATAGACTAAAGTATGAAATATAGTAGCGTTATTAAAATTAAAGAGTAATTATTGAAAAAAAAAACGGACCGATAGAACCCTGGGACATATGGTGGAAGCAAAGCTATACAGAGAGAATCTTACACAGAAGATTACACATACACATTCACAAAAAGAGAGCAGGGGGAAAAATCAAAAATCTTGCTCTCCAAGTCCACCTCCTCAATTTGGGATAATTCGTTGTAAAAAGAGGAAAAGGGCGAGAAGTCTGAAATCTTGCTCTCTAAGTCTACCTCCTTAATTTGGGATAATTCGTTGTAAAAAGAGGAAAAGGGGGGAAAGTCTTAAATCTTGTCCTCAAAGTCCACTTCCTCAATTTGGGATGATTCGCTGTCCATCCATGCACTCCACAGACGCAGGGCACATCAAATGGACCGTGGAGCTTTAATCCGCTGCCTCCGAGGCTGCACAGAGAGATTTCCCTGTCTCTGGTCTCACAGCTCCCAGGTCTCAGCCTTGGACCTGGCCCCGCCTCTGCGCGTAGGTCGCCGGAGGGCGTCCGCTCTTCGCTCAGACAGGACGGGTTTAAGGGAGCCGCTGATTCGGGGGCTCTGGCTCACTCCGGCAGAGGGGAGGGAGGGGCGCACAGTATGGGGTGGGCCTGCGGCGGCAGAGGCCGGCGTGACGTTGCAGCAGCCCGTGGCGCTCCGTGCGCTTTCCCGGGAAAGTCGTCCCCGGGTCCCGGGACCCCGGCAGTGGCGGGGTGCACAGGCCCCCCGGAAGGCGGGGCGGACAGTGACCCGCGCTCGCACACAGGCCCCGCGGCGGCGGCGGCGGCGGCTGGGGTGGCGGCGGTGGCGGCGGCGGGGCGGCGGCGGCGGCGGCGGCGGCCCACGCCCGTCTCCGAGGTCCGCGCCTTACCCCCGGCTCGCGCCTGTCTCCGGCGCTTCCCCAAGCAGCCCTCTTAATGCCCTCTCCTCGCGCACCAGGAAACAAAAGGGAAAAAACTCTCTTGCCTCTTCGGCAGCTCTAGACCCTTTTCCCGGACTCCCTCCGGGCTAGCCGTGGTGCACTAACTCCTTCAGGCTCTCTTCCTGCCGCCAGCCCCAGTCCTCTCCCTGCGCTCCGACTGAAAGCCGATACCCGAGCCTCAGCTCCCAGCCCCGCCCGCCCCGCGGCCGAGCAGACAAGCCTCTCGGGCTGGTGTGTGCCTGAGGGCACCGATCCTCTGTGCCAGAATCTCTCCGCTTTGCCCTCCGCACCCCTGTTGCTGTGCTCTCCTCCGCTACTCCGAAGCTTTCCCCCTCCGCCACCTGCAGTCTCCGCCCGCGAAGGGGCTTGTAGTGTGTAGAAACCTTCCCTCCTTCACGGCTCCCTCCCACTGGTGCAGGTCCCGTCCCTATCCTATTGTCTCTGTTTATTCTTTTTTTCTTTTGCCCTACCCAGGTATGTGGGGAGTTTCTTGCCTTTTGGGGGGTCTGAGGTCTTCTGTCAGCATTCAGTAGGTGTTCTGTAGGAGTTGTTCCACGTGTAGATGAATTTCTGATGTATGTGTGGGGAGGAAGGTGATCTCCGCGTCTTACTCTTCCGCCATCTTCCTCCGGGGCCTTAAACACATTTTTATCATTACAGTTCTGTACATACTTGTAACTATTTACTTAGTATAAATTCCTAGAAGCAGAATGGCTAGGCCAAAGATTGCACAGGTTTTGCCAAAATGCATTCCACCAGTGCATGTATCAACTCATTTATCCTCACAACACCTATTCTACTGAAAGGACGCCGAGATGTTGAAAACATAAGGCCTGTTAAATATTGAATAAGCCTTCACAATTTTAAAAAATTGTTATGTTTAATTATTAATGTGCTTGAATACTGAGTGTGTGGCTTAATGTAAGAATTTATTGAAAATTGAAAAATATGTCTTTAAATCATTGAGGTGAGCTACCGCTTTTTTTGAGCTACTGCTTTTATCATATAACAATTTTTACATATAACTATTTGTATTCCTTTATACATGTGAACTCAGAAATTGACAATAATTTATGCCCAAGCTTACACCACAAGTGGTTTTCTAACTGCTGATCAGCACCCTATGTTCAGTGCATTTCGGCCAATTTTCATCAATATCCTCTTCAAGTGTTTATCATTGTAGTTCTGACAGAAGTTAAGGCCATTTTTACACAGTGAACATATAGTTTTGGCCATCAAATGCTGCCAAATAACAACGCACTGAAAGGTAAAGCGAACGGGTGGGAGTGGATGATGCTGAATAACAGAGACAATTCAGAACGAATAGCCTGAGGCCGGAGAGCACATTATATCTTTCTCCATTCTCAGCCTTCACACAGCCAGAGTTCTGGGAGAGGAGAAAGAAATATTGACATCATTGGTGTAAAAATGATACTGTCAAAAGAAGGAATAACTACGAAGCTAGAAGAATTTATTTTTCTTAAGCAGGAAAGTGTAATGACCCTGAAGAAAGTACATAGAAAAACAATTAGAGAGAAAAAGCTCCAGGCCGTGTGCAAAGACACAATCAGAGAGAACTTCAACAGAAGTTCAGAGGAAAGGGGAAGAGGGATTTGGATGATGATGTCTTCAACTCTCTTCTGAAATATCCACATGTTAGTTTAGTTCAGGGGCCACTATCTCCGAAAAAGGAAAAGCAGAGATGAGCAGCCTCTCGGCGATGAGGGTCAGCTGGCTCCACTGATGACCATACATTGCTTTGGGGCAAGTTGTCCAAACAACTCTGTGCCTCGGTTTACAAACCCATAATATGCAAGGCTAGTCCACTTTGAGTGTGCAGTAGTACCTGCTGCCAGGAAACACAGCGGTTCTGAGAAAGTCACATTGTTGCATTATACAAACAGGCGAAACAGGAGTGAGTCGGGGAGGAACTTGGCTGGGCTAAAGATGACCTTGGAGACTCGTTAATTAAAATATGTATTTTATTTTTCTCTAAGAATTTTATAGTGTCAAGCCTTCTATTTAGGTCTATAATCGATTTTGAGTTTATTTTTGTGTATGGTTTTAAGAAGTGTTCTAATTTCATTCTTTTACTTGTAGCTGCCTTGTTTTCTCAGCACCACTTATTGAAGAGGCTGGTTTTCTCCATTGTATCGTCCTGCCTCTTTTATCAAAGATAAGGTGACCACGTAGGCGGAGTTCATCTTTGAGCTTTCTATCCTGTTCCATTGATCTAGTTTTGTTTGGGTGCCAGTAACATACGGTCTTAATTACTGTAGCTTTGTACTATGTCTGAAGTCAGGGACGCTGATTGCTCCAGCTCCGTATTTCTTTCTCAGGATTGCTTTGGCTATACGTAGTCTTTTGTGTTGTGATACAAATTGTGAATTTTTTAATACTAGTTCTGTGAAAAATGCCGTGGGTAGTTTCATAGGTACTGCAATGAACCTGTAGATTGCTTTGGTAGTATACTTTCACAGTGATGATTTTTCCAACACAAGAACAGGCTATATATCTATCCATCTGTTTGTATCATCTTTAATTTCTTTCATCAGTGTCATAGATTTCTGCATACAGATCTTTTGTCTACTTAGGAAAGTTTATTCCTAGAAAATTTATTCTTTTTGTTACAGTGGTAAATGGGAATGTTTCCTCAATTTCTCTTTCAGATTTTTCGTCATTAGTGCATAGGATTGCAAGCAATTTCTGTGCATTAATTTTATATTCTGCTATTTTACCGAATTCAATAATTAGCTCTAGCAGTTTTCTGGTAGCATCTTTAGGGTACTATAGGTGTTGTAGCATGTCTTCTGCAAATAGTAAAATTTTTACTGCTTCTTTTTGATTTCGATTCCTTTTATTTCTTATGCTCCAATTGCCGTGGCTAAAACTTCCAGAATGCTGTTGAATAATAACAGTGAGAGTAAGCAAATTTGTTCCCTGTCTTAGACGAAATGCTTTCAGTTTTTCACTATTGAGGATGATGTGGGTTTGTCATATATGGACTTTACTAAGTTGAGGTAGGTTCCCTCTACGTCCACTTTCTGGAGAGTCTTTTCATAAATGGGTCTTGAATTGTGTCAAAAGCTTTGAAAACTGTAAGACAAAAATCACAGAAATATCCTTTTTGACCAACGTCCTAGAGAAATGGAAATAAAAACAAAAGTAAACAAATGGGACCTAATGAAATTTAAAAGCTTTTGCCCAGGGCTTCCCTGGTGGCGCAGTGGTTGAGAGTCCACCTGCTGATGCAGGGGATACGGGTTCGTGCCCCGGTACGGGAAGATCCCACATGCCGCGGAGATGCTGGGCCCGTGAGCCATGGCCGCTGAGCCTGCACGTCCGGAGCCTGTGCTCCGCAACGGGAGAGGCCACAGCAGTGAGAGGCCCACGTACTGCAAAACAAAAACAAAAACAAAACAAAACAAAAGCTTTTGCCCAGCAAACTATATATATGAAAAAAGAAAACCTTCAAATGAAGCAACTGATAAAGGATTAATCTCCAAAATGCAGCTCATGCAGCTCAATTTCAAAAAACAAACAATCTAAATTGGGCAGAAGACCTAAATAGACATTTCTCCAAATAAGATATACATATTGCCAACAAACTCATGAAAGGATGAAAAACATCACTAATCATTAGAGAAATTCTAATCAGAACTACGAGTTTTCACCTCACACCGGTCAGAATGGACATTTCAAAAAAATATACAAATAAATGCTGGGAAAGTGTGGAGAAAAAGGAGCCCTTTTGCACTGTTGGTGGGAAAGTAAATTGATACGGTCACTAAGAAGAACAGTATGGAGGGTCCTTTAAAACCAAAACTGTACTACCATATGATGCAGCACTCCCACTACTGGGCATATACCCTGAGAAAACCATAATTCAAAATAGAGACATGTACCTCAATATTCATTGCAGCACTATTTCTAATAGCCAGGTCATGGAAGCAACCTAACTGTCCATCGACAAATGAATAGATAAAGAAGATGTGGCAATATGTACAATGGATTAGTCATAAAGTGAAACTTAATAGTCATTTGTAGTGAGGTGGCTGGACCCAAAGTCTGTCATACAGAGTGAAGTAAGTCAGGAAGAGAGAAAGACATAGCGTATGCTAACACATAATTGGAATCAAAAAGCAATTGTTCTGATGAACCTAGTGGCAGGACAGGAATACAGACGCAGACCTAGAGAATGGACTTGAGTACACGAGGAGGAACAAGGGTAATCTGGGACTAAGCTAGAGAGTAACATTGACATATATACACTACCAATTGTAAAATAGCTAGTGGAAGCACCCACATAGCACAGGGACATCAGCTCGGTGTTGTGTGACCACCTAGAGGGGTGGGATAGGGTGGGTGATAGGCAGACACAAGAGGGAGGGGATATGGGGATATCTGTATACCTACAGCTGATTCACTTTCTTATACAGCAGAACAAAACACATTCTAAAACAATTATACTACAATAAAAAGGTTTTTAAAAAAGAGTAAATTGACATAAAAACTATGCACAAGACTTAATTTTGCATTGGACGATAGACCATAATCTTTTTCCCTTTTTGCTCTAAAGAACATTTGGACAGTTGCCAAATATAAAGTAAAACATACTGATGTAAAAAAATAATTAAACCTCCTCCAAAAAAAATCTCTATTTACGGCATAGTTTGAAATTTTTTGACAAATTTATGGAATGCCTTTTAAAAAGTGTAGTTTTCTGTTGTCCCAGAGATCTTATTGCTTTTAGCCGGGGACCTCCTGAGCACCCTCTGACTCTCTAGTGAGCTGTCGCTTTCCCTGCACAGCTTCTGATGTCCATTTTGAGTCAGCTCCTTCTGTTGGGCCTGCCTGCCTGAAATGGCTGAACTTCTCTGTGTGACCCTACAAAGGTACAAAGGGTTGAAGAAATAAAATGATAAAAATCTTGCTGAACACTGTCAAAACTCGTGCCATTTTTAATAAAGGCAGATAGTTTCCAACTGGAGCTTGTTGGAAAGATACCAATACTTCAGACTCAGGAATCTGTTTTTTTCAACAAACCTTCAGGTGATATTTACACCCTCTCCGGGAGAGGGAAAATATGTGTCCACATTAGAACCTAAGGTAGAGCAAGATTTTCATTTCTGCCCTTTGGCTAGAATTGTAGATGAAAGTAGACAGCTGCACCATCATGCTCCTGACTGGCTATTGGCTTGTGCACAGTAGGACGAGGACATCTTGATTCAAGTCGGTCCTCACACACAATCACTTCCCAATTAAAAGGATGTCCCCAAAGGCTACCAGTAGTAATACCGAATGCTCTACATCTCTACCTGCTTCTGTGTGGTTTGACGCCACACAGCTACAAATATATTTAATCAAACTATTCTCATTTATGTGTGACTGTAAATTCTCCTCTCTCCTTATCTGCTCCATACTGACTTCCAAAATCAGGAGGAGGGCTTGTGAAGTAGAAAACATAACATTCCAATTGTACACAAATTTTGGCTATCTAGAGATGACAAGAAATATCTGGTATCCACACATTGAAAACTCATTTTTCACCTTAATTTCATGGAACAAGAAGATTCTCTCATCATCCTTATACACTTTTTAAAAAAATGTTTAATAATAGAAAAAAAAGAACTTTACTTCTCCACATTTTATTATATGCATTTTTAAAAACATTATTGGAATTATATATACATGTGTGTGTGTACATACTCCAAATCAGAAGAGAAGTAGGCAGAACGGGTACTTGAAATGGCAAATACACATTTGAAAATATGCTTTTTCTCCCTTATCAGTAACCCAAAAAATACAAGATTTGCAAACTGCACTGTAGTTTTTCTTGCATTAGATTTGCAAAGACTGAACTTTTCAGAGCAGGAATGGGGGTGGGCATGGCACTGTCCTCTTTATTTATTGAACAGACATAAACTGTACTTATTGCTTGATACACCTCAGGCTGTTCTTGATTCATCTCATGTTGATATTTGTGTTGTTCTTGTTGCCAGCAGAACTATTCTCTCCTTGATATGAGTCCACCACCACCGACAATGGTTACCCTAAACAATTCCATGTACTGGCAGGAATTGGAAGATACCTGTGTCTATGAGTGTCTGGATGGGAAAGACTGTCAGAGCTTCTTCTGCTGCTATGAAGAATGCAAATCAGGATCTTGGAGAAAAGGGCGTATTCACATAGACATCTTGGAACTAGACTCATATTCTCGGGTCTTTTTCCCTACATCATTCCTGCTCTTCAACTTGGTCTATTGGGTGGGATACCTGTATCTCTAAATATTCCTCCTGGTGATAAGTGAAGAGTGTTAGGTTTCCTTGTAAACTTTGGCCCTACCCAGACCAATAGTGATCAATTGGAGTAGCAACGAAAGATACTACTCAGTTTATCTGAAATTATGTAATATCTTTGAGCAGCGTAGGAGTATGTGGCAAATATTTCTATTATTTATTTCAGACTCACACACATATGCGAGCACACAAACGGGTTAATTGAGTTTTAAAGTGATATTCTTGCAAATCCTTACTGAATCTGTAACGTGGTGATATATTTTTTGGATATTGGAAGCAGCTGCGAATTTTCCTTGTGAAGAAATCTGTGAAACCTACAAGCAAATATCTGAGAAACTCTCTTAGGCCCCAACCCTTTCTGTGTCTTTTCTTTGCAACACTTGGCAGCACCGGTGTCCATGTATGTGAAGTCACAGGTGACCATGATACACTCTACTGATCTCAGCGCCCAGGCAGTTTGAGTTCAAGTGCGAACTGCAGTGAGTTTCCCAGTTTCCTTTCTCTGTGGCCTCTTTGCTCTGGCACCATCTTCACTGGTTGACATTCTTTTATCTAATAACTTCACCCTAAGCTTGGGAAGGGTGTATATGCATCACCCACAAGTTTTCAGTTGAGAAAAAAAATTGAATTTTCAAAATTCTCATGTAGCTAAAGTCAAATATGTTTATTATCTTTGAACACCAGTAGCTCAACATTTTAACTTGAGCTGTGTTTTACTAGACCAAGGTGAACCCCAGAATATATGCTATTTATGAGTTCACTGATTATCTTGCAAAGATGAGTATACAGCATTCACAAGCTATTGTTTTGAAATTGTTTTCCAGAGTGTGAAAGAAATGTAGATAGAATTTTTACAAAACTTTCTTAATGAATATTAACTTTCCAGTCAAATCAACTTTAGATGCAAAAAAATGGGTAATGGCTATGATCAGTGATACATTTTGAAGAAAAAATTATTTTATACTTTGAAATATGGATATGTAGCAAGTTTCCAAAGAAAAAAAGCTTTAAATTATTACTCTTTTGATATTTTTATAACACAAAGCCAACTTGCTTCTTGATGTTAGTTCTTTATTATAACTGGATTCTAGGATGTACTTCACATGACTCTTCAGAAGCTTTCCACCATTGATAGGAAAAGAAAATGTCCTACCGGTAGGTTAACAGATAAACATCTGTTGGCATTATTAAAATTTTCATACTAATTGTGTTCTTCATCTTTCTCACCCAGAAACTTGTATTTATTTTATTGGAAATTACATTTTATTTTAATTATGTATTTGGACATATTATAACTCAGAAAAAAGATAAAACATTATGAAGAAAAAATATAAAAAAGTGCTAATTTCATACACTTTACTGAATGCAGATGAGACACAGAAGGGATGAGAGTGGAAGAGATCAGAAAAAGTTGATATTAGTCTATTTGTATGAACATAGTTTAGTATCAAGTGAATGCAGATATACTGATTTTTATTACACAGTTTTCAAGGATGTCTATATAATGTGAGATACTGAGTTCCCGTCAACTTCCTGCCATTTGATTTTTTAGTTGCTACATAGGCACAAGCCAATTGGCTTTTATTTGGAGAATCCAATTTAAAACATAAAATAACAACGAGTATATGTAGAGAAACAGTTTGAACTTATTGGCCTAAATGAAATTTCTCCTCATTTGGAGAATTTCACCTACTAGCAGTCTCACCCTGTCTCTAATACATCAACCTCACACTCACCCACAGGGAGGGGCTCTGGAGGTGTCCTGACCACATTCCACTCACGGAGGGCAGCCCAAGTTGTTCTTCAAACACAGTTCCCTACTTTATAACTTCTAACAATATGAAGACTTTCAATCTGTTATTTCTTAAAAGAAGTTCTGGAGGAAACTGAATTTGCCAGTGAAATTTTGGGGAATAAAATAACCTAAAAGCATTTTTATAACATATTTAGTCCAATTATACCTTTAAAAATGTTTACTGATGCCTCTCGTTTCAAGGCCATTCAATATTTCAGCATAATTGGCAACTCTTATGAAATTATATGTATTGCATCATCTCTGTTTTCTGAATCCAACATTCCCTCCTTCCAACCTCAGTCATTCTACTGATCTAAACAAACACATCAGTGTGCTAGCGTTTATATACATATATATGTATGAAATTTCATCTTCAATTTCTTTCTGTAAAAAGAAAAAAGTGAATGACTCAGGATAAGCATAATTGGATGTAAATGTCCATTGAAATGTTTACTATTAGACTTGAGAACCTGATCACATTAAAAATATTCAGAAAAGTGCATGTAAATAAGAGGGAAAGTATCAGATTGTGAACACACTGTAAATGTAAAATTCACAATTTTCTGTTGAAGCGCCCTTCTAATTGCCCTAAACTGAGGAAGAGTGTAATCTATACCTTTTTTTTTTTCTCAAATTTGCCTGTAGGAGACCTTCAGGTTCACACAGTTCAGCAGTACCACTGCATTGAATAATCACATCCAAAGAGCCAAAAAATAAAATTCGGGCTAAATGACAGACCCCTTTTCATATTCCTTGGTGATTTACATTTTACTATAAAAAAAAGGTTTCTATTATTATGGGGAGAAAACACGTATATATTGGGAAAATAAGAAAACACCTCAGTTAGTCATAGCTCTGGAAATATGAAACCATGGCTTTTAAATTTAAAATATCTGATAATCTTTGAAGACTAGACATTAAGGCATTTCCACTCCTCCTTTTACAATTTCTTATGATTACAAGTTAGCAATTCCAGGATATAAGCCTGGCCTAGTTCTATTCAGGTTAAAATAGTGAATGTTTCCTACTTTTTTTCAAAATGTCCTCTGGTTAAATGATGCTTTGGTTTTTAATGTGAATAAAACATCTTATTACTCTGCTCACATAAACACCAAATTTTTATATCAATGCTAAGAAAGTAGCTGAACATACACTAACAAGTCTGCAACGTTTTGAGTTAACCAAGTTGGTTTTTAAAATTGTATTATATAGGAACATGAACTAGAAAATAATTAGGAAGACAAAAGACAGAAGCATGCACACTCACACACATAACGCAACACTATATGAATGTATGATTCAGGTAATGGGAGGGAAATGTAAATCATTTTGATTGTATTAGCCAGATAGTCACCTACCTCCTCCACTATGGTTTTTTTGCATTTGTAAACACAACACAAAGTTTTCCCAGCCCAATGGGTTGCTCTACAATGTGAGGGTGATAGTGATTTTTGCAGGGAAGGATGGTCTTCTATCAATACAACTGCTGAATAACTTAAACTGTATAGGTTGGAGAGAACAGTGAAGACTGAGTGCCAATAATGAAATCCTCCAGACTCAGAAAGTGGCTGCTACATTTTCTTCTTTTCTAGTTATTTGAGATTCTATTTTTCCCTCTAACCAGTTTTTCACAAAATACAATACTAAAGTTCCCATTTCCCATTAAAAAGTAGAGGAACTTACTGTCAGACTGATTTTCAGCAACAAATGATGAGTGCTTTGATTTAGTTAGTATTTATTACAACAGGTACTTTCACGTGCTCTTCGTATTTACAAGAGGAAAGTTTTGGCCTGTCAGCTTTGTCAGCTGCACACAGAACTGCACTTCAGTCACTTCGATGAGATCAGACCACTCTATCACCTAACAGTTCCGGTGAACCCGTCCACCAATCAGCTAACCTGTGCCATTTATTCAGTCCATGTCCTGGTTAGAGCAGGTTGGCTCGTGAAGCTTACAGGGAAGTTAAAAAATGAAAAAGAAAAGAGAAAAAGCTTGTTTGAAGTGACTTTCAATGTATTTAAAAGATAAATATTGATAGAAAATTCATAATTTGCTGACTACATTTTAAAGTTGGCAGCTGAATATGATAGGATTTTAGAAGAAATAAACTATGCTACATCAGCATTATCATCATCATCATCATCACCATCATCATCACCACCACCACCACCAAAACTGTCAACTATGTCCTTTTCCATGTTCTACGCTAGTCCTTAGCTATTCATTCAACAGAAATGTTTAATGTCTTTTCCAAACTATAACAAAATTAGAACTTAAAAATGGAAAAGTTTGATTTCACTTTAAATATAAAATATGCAGATCATAGTTGAAAATTTGGCTCGCCTAAAACATTTCCAGAGCTTCTCTTTGTCCCGAAGTCCTATCGGTCTACACTGCCTCAATCAGAATTTAAAACTATTCCTTAGAAAGATATTCCATCTAATTGTTCTTTGGTTGCTTTGGGGCTTTTCTTGTTTTTTTGTTTTGTATTTTGTTGCTGCTTTTACTGCATTTGGCTTTTTAATTCCTTCTCATGAAGTTAAATTTAAATTGGCTAAAAGCTCTTTTCCTTAAGAAGAATGCTCTGTGTACACCTCAGATTTTGTTAGCCCAAGAGGAATATCAATATGCTTCTTATTACCCAGTTTAGGTCTAACCTTTCTGATATATCTTGGAATTTTTACTTTTGGATAGAAATAGACAGGTAAAATATATTGATGAAATTTACAGTGTTTATTATACAGTAGCTGTTTAGAGTATTAAAACATTTAAAATGATACTTTCAATCATTCTTGACCTTCAAAATGACTAATTTTGTGCTAGTGAACAATGTTTACACACATATGTATGTGCAACTACATATGTTTTTCTTTACAAGCTGCTCCTGGATTAAACGAAATATTCACTCTTCACAAATGCATTCTCTCTGGAAGATTCTAAGAGAGCAACAATTTTCAGGGATTGGGCCTGGGTTGTCTTGTGAAGAGTAAGAGGCCATCTTGTGTTTACATGCAGTGATGTGTGAATTTGTGTCCCCATTACAGTGGTAAAACTGGAAAAACTTATTAGCGTGTGTATTACTCCAATTGTATTACCCCAAACATAGTTGAAACAAAGAGGAGCACAGTTTCCTAATAATAGCATATTAGCTTCTTAACCATTTTAAGGAAAAAAGAGAGAGAGGAACTGACAATATATTTCCTGTAAGAGTGGGACCACATTCTTTCTTTAAAAAGAAAATCAAGTTTAATACCTGATCAGAGGTTGTTTTGGAGTCCAAACAAACCTGCATCTTACTAAGAGCGTCGGATCATCACTTTTTCACTAGGGTGCACCTGAGTGATTCTTTGGTCATTTGTGCATTGTGGCCTATTTTAACTAAGCCAAAAGTAGTTCTTCAAGATGTAGGTTGCATATAGCCACTGTAGCGCTTGTTTAGGACACAGCTTTCACATATAATGTGAGAATGTACCAGGTCTAGTGTGAACTGTGCCACGTGTAAGAGCCATAGTGTGCAGTCTTCTCTTTTTGAATGTTTTGTGTAAAGGAAAACGGTCAGGGGCCCTAGGAAATGCCTCAGGTAGAAAGGGAGAAAAGATGCACATGTCTGCTCTCAACCTGGATGGAATCCTTCCTGCTTATGAATTCATCTCCTCCAAGTGGGAGGAAGGGAGATGGATTTCAGAATCTGAGAGCCTCTAGGAATCTGCATTGAGTGCTCAGTGTAGAGGAGCCTGATACAGGGAGAGGAGCCACCCTGGACAAATGTGTGTGCTGGTCCCTTTCTAGGCAAGTGGGTTGAGGGCCAGGCCAGGGTCCCCACCCTCATCAAGTGGTTTCAAACAGTCCTTTCTCTACTGTCATCTTGTGAGGGACTGGAGGTTCTGACTCTTGGTCCCAGGTTATGCTGCCCTCCTCCTCTCTATCAAGAACGTGACTCCCTACTAGTTGGGCAGCCCATGGTGTCCTAGTGAAAAGCAGGCACACCGTGCCTAATGTGCCTTGGCGACACGGGCGGCGCTGCGCCTCCCTTCACCTGTCTGATCCCCGCTGTACCCTGCTCTGGGCGGGCTGGGCCGCCCTCTGTATTTGTATTTGGATTCCTACATTTGTACTTCTAATACAAATAAATGCACATGTTGGCAGAAATATTTGAACCAAGAGTAAATGTCTTTCTGGTTGTAGGTTGCCAAACAGGAGGCCTGGAAAGGGGACTGCTAAGACCCTTTCAGGTCCACATGTGGGTCCTTGCACACCAAGGGGGTTATAACACCAACTACTCCTCTCAGAAGCTCACCCTTGTGCTAGCCCTACCCAGAAGATTCTGCAAATGTTAAGAGAGGGAATGTTACAAGTGGCTTATGTCCAAGGAATGTGCCCTTCTCCTCCACTCTTGCTAGAGCCCAGAAAGAGACACCACACTCCGAACAAGCCACCCCTCCCCCACCCATGGAAAGCATGAAACCCGGCTCCAGCCAAGCCAAGGAAGGAGGTGCCAGCCTCTAGGGCTTCACCTGCAGTTCAGGCGTAGGTTAAAGAATGTGGGCAGGGTTCCGGTTTACAGCTCCAACACCATCCATGCGTGGGGAAGCGAGAAATGACTACCTGCAAAGTCTGAATAGCCGCTCCTGAGAAAGGGCTGCAGCCCCACACTAAAGTAAAAGCCTGCCTTTGCCACCAGGACTGCAAACCAATGGCAACTGCCACCACCAAGGAAAGAAAAATTTTACATTCTGCTTTGGTTAATTTCAACGGAGCACAATTTAATGAAAACAAACATCAAGTTCCCTAGCTCGTCTATTATGACTTCAGCAAGACAGACTATTTGCTCCTGGATAGGTACTGGAAGAATGATGGGTAGGGTGGGCTATGAGACATATTCTTCCACCTCTGCCAGCTTCTACTTCTGCTCTACAACTTAATGTAGGCTTCTGAACTTTGCATTTGGTTTTCAGATGTCAATTGGACTGCTCAGAAGTATCTGTTTTGATACTTTCAACAATTACTTCTTGGATTACTTCGATCTATGCTTGAATGCTGGTAAACATTTCAAGTTCATTAATCCCTTCCTCTTACCAGAATTGTCAAGTTTTCCCTAGTCTGTCACCAAAGTTGCAGGCCCTGTCGCAGATAAATTACAATAGCAGCTGTGCTTTATGGAAGACTATGTGCTAAGAACTTTGCATGCGCTGTATCGGTCAGTACTTCTCTGTGAAGGAGGTACTGTTGTCGCCCTTTTACTGATAAGAAAGCTGAGGCTTGCCCAATGTTAGATACCTAGGAAAAATGAAGAAAAATATTTTCAATGCTGGAAATATGGCTTTAAACACTTCAGAACTCGTGTGTAGCCACTACTTTCTGCAGTGCCTTGAAAACCTTGACCTTATGGAGTGAATTTCTGAGAATTATTTTTACTATGGCCAACATTTACTTTTTATTAAACACACTTTTGTTTGGAAAAGAATATTTCAGAAGGCCATGGAATGTAAATTGGTACAGCTACTATGGAGAACTTTAAGTAGTTTCCTTAAGAAGCTAATAATAGAGCTAACATATGATCCAGCAATCCCACTCCTGGGTATATATCTGGAGAAAAATGGTTCAAAAGGATACATGCACCCCAATGTTCATTTCAGCACTGTTTATACAATAGCTAATACATGGAAACAACTCTAATGTCCATCAACAGATAAATGGATAAAGATGTGGTACATATATACAATGGAATATTAGCCATTACAAAGAATGCAATAATGCCTTTTGCAGCAATATCGATAGATCTGGAGATTATCATACTAAGTGAAGTAAACCAGACAAATACCACTATCATATGATATTGCTTATATGTGGAATCTAAAAAAATAATACAAATGAACTTATTTACAAAACAGAAGCAGAATCACGGACTATGAGAATGAATTAATTGTTACTGGGGGTAAAAGGTGGGGTGGAGGGATAGACTGGGAGTTTGGGATTGACAGGTACACACTACTATGTTTAAAATAGGTAACCAACAAGAAACTGCTATATAGCAAGAGGAACTCTGCTCAATATATTGTAATAACCTAAATGGGAAAAGAATTTGAAAAAAATATACACATGTATATGTAAAAAATAAAAAGTAAAATGTAAAAAAATTTAAAAAATTTTAAAAGGACATCTAAACAATGTGCTAAAATGTCAAAGTAAGGTTAGCAGTGTTCCGTAGAGATCCACAGAAATCAATCACAGTTACTCTCTACTGAAAAGTAACATATAGAACTTTCTCTCACTTGATTACTTGTAAATTAAAAACAGAGTTTATGCTCAGACCCTGAATGTACTGGTTGCAGAGCAGGAATTGTAAGTAAAAGAGAATCTTCATAAAGTCTCATGCTTTGGGACCCTAAGGATTGGAGTGGCATGTTTGAACCTCCAACATCACACCAAACTAGCTTCTCTGTTCTAAAAACTGCTCAAAGACTCACCCTGGGCCAGTAGCCTCTCTAGTGATGCTCTTATTGCTTCGGGCCAAACACCAAGTCACTTCTAAGCACAGTCCAGAAGGCGAACTTCAGGTTCTATTCCCCAGTGAGTTTGCAGACACACTTGAGAGACTGCAACTTCTTGAATATTTGTATTCACAGGAGTCTGTGAAGCTTGTTGGGAGTTACTTTAAGGATATTAGAAACAGAAAGGACCAGCTATAAGACTGGGCTGACTGCAATTTATAAGTGAAGGAATTAAACAGTATCAGCAATTTGTTTTAAAGCTTAACAATGAAACCATTTGAGTAAAATGACTTGAAACCTGTATTCATAGCCAAAGACATTGGGACGCTGGCACTTCCTTGATAAACCAGAAAGAAAAGGCCCAAGTCTTTAAGAGGTGGAAAAGGAGTGGGTCCACCATGTGTAACTAATCCATTCACCATCTAACCACAAGCAGGGACTCTCAAGGACATTGTCCTCACCGAGAGACTAGAAAGGCCTCAGCGAGAGACTTCTAGCATCCATGGAAGCTCAGTGGAGACTGCAAACAATGGTGGGAGATGCCGCCATGAACCTTAACTCTTAGAGTATCATGGCTAAGTGGCATGACTTAACTTACAGAGGCAGTAGATGCAATGGCCACGGTAAGCCTTAGGAATGGAAGATAAATCAGAGCAATCTGATCCACAGCATCTGAGACAAAGGCTAATTGATCCCAAGGTCTGTAGCAATGACACAGATGCAAAGCCTATGAAGGCTCTGCTTGGTAATATATACCAGATTATATAAATCGGGGAAGAACTAGGGCCAGGGTGTTGTAGAACCTGTTGACATAATGGGGGCTTATGGACTCATTTTGGCCATAGGTTTAATACAATACATAGACTCAGAGCCCCTTTGTTGAACAGGTCCCTTTGAAAGGATCCCAGCCTCATGGTTTGTCTATATTGCAATTCTCCCTCCAAGTCTTTCCCAGAGGAAAGGAGCTATTCACCAGGGTGACTGTGCCCAGAGGAAAGAAAAATAATCAGAATTTCAGTAGTAATTCCATTCTGGTTAGAATTTTTTTAATTCCCTGGATATACAAAATGATATTAGGGTCAGTGGGAGATATGGAAGTCAGGGGACTAAGCAGTCTGTTTACCTATGTTCGTCTCCCAGGAATCCAGAAGAATGATTGGATTTCTCTTTGATTCTTATCCCTGGACTCGGTAAACTCATGTGTTTTCTGTCATAATATATCCAGCCTGCGGGGACCCTAATCATCTTGATAGCCTGTGGGGCATTGGGTTAGTTCTTCTGAGTGGCAGAAGTAAGCACTTTAGGTGCTTTATTACAGAGCCTGAAGTGCAATGTGGGTCTTGTGACCCAGCAGAGCCAATGGTACTTAAAGTATCTGTTCAAATAAGGAGGGCTTCTCTGACAAACTGTAATGGGAGAGTCCCCAAGCAGAAATCTTGAGTTTTGAAACAGAAACATGTGTTCTTGTGTTCACAACCATTTTCCAGTCTCATAGATTCTTGGCTCCCTAGTGTCCCTATAGAGATGTAGTGCCTGATTTGGGTTACTATTAAAGATACGTGGCCTGATATATCCTTCATGAATGGAGATTCTATACACCAAGCCTGAGTAGGGCTGGAAAGTATAAGAATTTTGCATGAGTAAGGGATGTAGATTCTCATGACATCAAGTCCACATGCAAAATAACCATAACAGCAGAGATGCAGGACATCCATGAGCTCAACAAAATGGACTTTCCCTCACCAAAACTGATTTGCCACTAATGAGCACCCATCTGCTACCAACAGGAGCCAACCCTATTTCTCAATGTGGCACCATTTCCTTAGGGTTACTGACAGATTCATTACTGCAAAGCCTTGCGTCCTTGAGTTGGCAGCGAGTGGTTCTTCCTCTTCTTGGGAATAGATAAGGATTTCAGATGTGAATTTGCCTTTCCTGTCAGCGTGGCCATTCATATTACATTCCTTAATCATTGCATGAGAACTCACACAATATTACCTCTGCTTTTCAGGCCAATTCAACTTGCCAGAACTTCAGAAGTTCTCATAGATGTCTTTAATGGTCTAGCAATCAGTACATTGTATTGGTGGTGAATGTTTTAATAGTAGTGGTATAATAGTATGATATAATCAATGGTGTACAAACACCTCACAAGACTCCAGCCAGATAGGTCACATTTAAAAAATAAGTCTGGCCCTAATTCATTGAGGACCAATGGAATAGAAATAAAGGGGAAAAAAAAGAAATAATAATTGAGCATGTAAACGAAGACACTCATCTTTTATCTGACCTGTCCTTCTCAACTTCTTCAGCCACACTTTGAATAAAGAATAAATCTGCTCACCTTACAGATACAATACAGAACAGAAAAACCACACAACTGGGTGAATCAGTAAACGTGGGCCATCAGCCAACTGCATACACCTGACTTGAGAAGAAGCAGCATTTGCCATTTTAAAAGCAAGATGTGAAACAGTACAGATCACCTGCTGATAGAAAGTTAAATTCTAAAAGAATTTAACTTCTACACATTTTTCTTTGGTGAAAAGAATTGAATAAACCAAACAAGGCAGAAAAATCCAAGGTTGAGGAGAAAAGTTTCACACAAAATAAAGGCCTTGTTAAGTATGGAAGGTTAAAAAAAAAAAAAAAGGCCATCTCCAAACCATGCTTTCGTTCCATCTCAAAAAGCCTAGTTTGCCAAATTTCTCATTTCCATAACTTGGCTGCTGATAAGCAAGACATCATGGGGCTCTCTCACTAAATGTTCCGAAGTGCTCCCTCTGAAGGTTTGATTTATTAGGCCTTCAGTAGGACCCAATTTTCACAGTACACCTTTGTGAAACATTTATTGGAAGGGAATGTAAGAGGTGGAAACTGGAGGGAGAGGTAAGAGCTGAACAAACCTCTTTAGTCATCCCATGAGAACACAAATCCATAAATTAAATAGGTATATATTTGCGGCTAAGTACTCTGAAATTAGATTAAAGTAGCAAATTTTCTCTGCAAGCAAAATAGCCCTGGAATTAAGCAGTTTGGCCTCGGGTGCTGTATTCACCAAAGGAGACTAATACAACAAACTCTGAAATCTCAACTGTTTCCCATAATCAGATTTTTCTCACATCCCAGCCTGGATAAGCGAGCAGAAGGATCTAGCTCCAACCAACATTTTGTCTCTTGTGTGGCTCTACTCTTCTTTTCCACTTTTCCAGCAAATGGATAAGAGAGAGTGTGGCTCATAGGTAGAAGATGTTAAAGCAGCATGCATTCTGTTAGGCATAGCCAAGAAGCATGGCAACTCCTATCTGAATGCCCAGGCGGCTAAGAAGTGTCCATGAAGATGAAGGGGAACATGGATATTACTGAGAGAGAGTCAAGAGAACACGAACAAAAGGGGGAACCCTTTTGGTTCAAATATCAGAAAGCAGTATCAGAAAGCACTGTGGCTGACCAGCAAATGCAGTACGTGCTTCCCCATGGCCAACAGCAGCCACAGCACCTGGACGCTTATTTAGAAATGCAGACTGCGTAGGGTCCATCACAGACATGCTGAAATAAATCTGCATTTATACGCACCTTAAACTATGAGGAGCACTGGCTGCTCTTGCCAATTCAAAATTGTCTCCAAATAGTTTAATCTTACAGTAACTTTAAGATTATTTGGAAATTAGAAATCCAATTCAATTAAACTTTCTCAGATATTGCCACACACATCATCTCAAATTAAACAGCAATTAAAATTATTTCATGTGTGGCAGGATGCACATTTCAAATTCATACGTGTTCCTTCCTATATTTCTAAGTTCTGAGTCCTAAGAATTATACTTAAAATTGTATAAGAGCACCAAAGTACTTAAACATCAGAATTCACACAAAATGGCCCTAATCTATAGATATTTAAGACTATGTTAGATAAAATTCATATCAAATACCAGCACTTCATTCACCCATACCAATAAAGCTGAGAAACCCAGGTAACAACTGCTACATTGACACTCCACTGGACAAAAGCCCAGGGTTACAGAAAGATCTGAACATACTATGCAGCATTCTAGAGAAAGTGCACCTTCTTCCAATAGTATGGCTGCAAGGGGCATATACCTGAGGCCCTTGGTACCATAGACAGTTGTAAAACATTCATTTCATTTTCTCTCCAAATTTAAAGATTGGACCAAACTAAGACAACTAGGTAAAATTACCAGACACAGAATTTGGAAATACTGAATACATTCATTCACTGAGATGTTTTATAAAGTTGTCCTGTAAAAGAAAACACACACGCACGTATACAATTATGCACGTGTATGCTTGGGCATGTGAGGGGTACACACACTAACACACACATACACTTCCAGCCTCTAGGCTTAAGAAGAAATGTTTTCTTTCTCTTTGCTTTCAACTTGACTCAGCGGTAGAATTCAAACAGTGAAACATGAGAACAGCAAAAGAGCTCTGGGACTGAAAAGACTCCATCCAGATCCGTGAACTAAGAGATTTGGCCAAACTCTAGCATGGCTTCTCGAGGTTTAAGGCCATGTCCCTAGGATGACCCCAGTCCCACTTAAAATGCCTACCTGAAAAAGCTTAACACTGCCAGAATTTATTTGCTTTAACCAAATATATTTGCACTAGCCAAAACCTGGTAATAGCCAGACAGGCCCCAGTACCCCCTCTTAGAGCAGTTAGTTTAAAAGGCTTGAAGTTGTAAATCTCTTCTCTTCCCTTTGAGATGTAAATTTCCCCTACACAGAACTGAACCCTCAAGGACCTGAGAGCTGTCTTTGAAATCTGAACATTCCAGAAGGTTCTTTTTTTTTGCTCCAAACCCCTGGGGGAAGATAAAGGACTAACTTAGCCATCTTGCCTCAACCTGAACTACCGCCTCCCTTCATAAAGATAAGATAATTTTGTTTATCCTCTGGATAAATATCAATTAATAAACCCTAATTAACCTGTAATTAATTACCGCACATGGACCAAAAGCCTCCTTCACACCTCTCAGTAATTCTCACTCAGCACACCTCAGCCTTAGAAAGTCCTCTGCCTTTGTTTCAGTAAATTTGAGTTCAGTTCATTATGGACTTTCTTCCCTTCTGCAGTAGTTATTATGAAGTCTATCCTCCCTGCTTTAACTAGTGGTTATCTTTGACAAATCTAACGTAAAATCATCACAAATGTGTCATTTTTCAACTTTTTGCTCTAGACAATCTTCATATTGAAATAAATCTTAACTTCTATAATGGAAATAAAATTAGAAAAAAATTAAGTAAAGTCTGTTCTTACAAAAGAACTGTGTTGTTTACTAGACTGGAAAAAAAGTTAGTATTGATCCTAGTGTGTCTAACATAAATTCCAGAGGCTTCTCACTGGTCAGAAAAACAATGTAGAATTTGTGCAGCAATACATATTTTGTATGTAATATATGACAATTTAGCCAGATATGTTCATTTTAAAAAGGTGATAACGCTTTTAAAGACAGTGTGTAAAGTCTTTGAAACTTGGAAACTATTTGGTCTCAGGCTCTCAGAATTCTCCGTTTCTCTGAGAATGGTCAACTGAAAAACAAAGCACAACCTAAGGGTTGAGATTTAATTGTTTTTTTGGTAGACTTTCTGAGGACTTCGAGAAAGCCTCTCAGATACCTCTAAGGGACAGCTCCCACCACGTAAGTGAGCAGCCAGGATATATAGCAGTTTTTGCAACAAAATCAGCCAGAACATCAAAAGATTACTGTTAATTAAAGGAAACAAGACATCTCAAGTTAAGGAATTTAGCACTTTCTATGTATGGGAAGATGCAAGCATCTGGGTTTATTGAAATCATTCCTTTGATATGCACCTTAGCTATCTGGGGCCAGTATCCTGTTTTTCTCCATTTTGAGTCCCCTATGGTTTCACCACTGGAGGCAGCTGTAAAGTGCTGGCTTTCTGGTTGCAGCATACTTTGTTTACTGACATGGCAGGCAACATTTTTCATTTATAAAACCTGGTATGAAGATATAGGATTGAGAAGCCATGTGAGAGGGACTCTGCTCAGGTAGAAAGATCTGGGTAAGGTGGGTCCATGGACACCTGTGCAGCTTGGTGAAAGTAGGTGGACAGCTAGGGAGAGTTGGGGGCCATCAAGTAGATAGTCACACTGCAAAAAGGGAAGGAGTGGTTGACAACACCTGTCAGTTATGAGAAAGCAGGAGCACAAAAGTGTGAATATATTAATAGTTGTGAACTGTACACATAAAAATGATTACAATGGTTAATTTTGTTATTTATGTTTTATTGCATTTTTTAGAGGCAAAAAAAACAAAAAATGCTTCCCTGCTTGTTTGTTCCACACACCAACTTGTATTAGGTGAGAAAGCACGGACGAAAGATCTCTCTCATCTTTATGCAGCTCTCCTAAAAGCATGTTTCTTCCTCAAGGGCAGAGAGCAGCACACATTGCCTCAGTCCTGACCCTGTTTCCTCTGCTTTAAGTGTGGTCAGAAGTCAGTCTCCTCTCGACCAGTGTCCACCTAGACCTTTGCACACCCAGCAAAGTGCTGAGTGCTGCCACCCTGCCTTCACTGTTCTGTAGGCTATGAAGTGCTCGGGAGCACAATTATTTCTTGTGCATCTACTGTCCCCTGAGGACCTCTCACATTCCTTCGTGCAGGTTTGGTCCAACAAATGTGTGTTGAATGTATGATGACTTTCATTTTTTTGCATGAGTGAACTCATCACTTGCCCAGGCATGATCAAACAGTAGTAGGATCAAGGCTCAAACCTATTCTTTTTGCCTCCAAATTATAAAATTGATAAATCAAGGAGTAAAATATGTTTATATCGACTGAGGTTATGGCACTTTAAGCAAACTCAACTCACAAGTGCATTTAAAACACTATTTGAAGAGGACCTTCAAGATGGCGGAGGAATAGACAGGGAGATCACCTTCCTCCCCACAAATACATGAAAAATATATCTACATGTGGAACAACTCCTGCAAAACACCTACTGAATGCTGGCAGAAGACCCCAGTCTTCCCCAAAGGCAAGAAACCCCCAGTACTTGGGTAGGGCAAAAGAAAAGAGAAAAAACAGAGAAAAAAGAATAGGGACAGGACGTGTACCTCTTAGAGGGAGCTGTGAAGGAGAAAAAGTTTCCAGACAGTAAGAAGCCCCTACACTGTTGGAGATGGGGGTTGGGAGGGGAAGCTTCACAGCCACAGAGGAGAGAGCAGCAACAGGGATGCAGAAGTCACGGCAGAGAGATTCCCACACAGAGTATCACTGCCGACCAGGACTCACCAGCCTGAGAACCTTGTCTCCTCACCCACTAAAGTGATGGAGGGGAGCTGTGGCTCTAGCATTGGACGTCAGATCCCAGGGAGAGGACTGGGGCTGGCTGTATGAAAACAGCATGCAGAGGGCTAGTAAGCAACAGCTAACTGGGAGAGAATCCAGGAAAATGTCTAGAACTGCCTGAGAGTCAAAAGACCATTTCTGGAGGGTGGGCGAGGAGTGGGGAGTCAGAGCACTGTCTAAACAAGTTTCAAAGATGGCCATGAGCCATGCCAGAGCAGACACAAGAGACGGACATGAAACTCTAATGCTGCTGCTGCAGCACCAAGAATCCTGTGTGCAAGCACAGATCACTATCTACACCTCCCACCTCAGAGGCAGTACAGCAGGCCACTCCCAGGGTCCCGTGATACAGGGACAACTTCTCTGGGAGAACACATGGCACGCTTGTTGCAATGTCACGCTGGTCTTTGCTGCTGCCACAGGCTCTAACTGCATTCCATACCCTTCCTTACACTTGGCCCGAGTGAGCCAGAATCACCTATTCAACCTCTCATTTAGCTCCGTCCTGTGTGGGCAAAAAAACAGATGCCAGACGGTGACCTACATGCAAAGGCAGGGCCAAATCCAAAGGTGAACAACCAGGAGCAGTGCAAAAAAGAAGAGAAAGGGAAATTTTTCCATGCAGCCTCAAAAGAACCAGATTAAAACTCCAAAATCAACTTGATGTATCTTGCATCTGTGGAATACCTGAATTCACAACAAATCATCCCAAAATAGAGGCGGTAGACTTTGGGGGAAACTGTAGACCTATGGTTTGTTGTTTTAAACTGAGTAATTTGTGAATTATATGGATATATTAGTTTAGATTTTAGCGCTTGTTATCATTTGTGGATTTGTTTATTGGTTTGGTTGTTATCTTCCTTTTTTGAATTACTCTTAAGTTTTTGATTTTAATATGTTTAAATTTTTATATTTTAATAACTTAATTTAATTTCTTTTTTTCTCACTTTTCTTCTGAGCCTTGTGGCTGACAGGGTCTTGTTGCTCCAGCCGGGTGTCAGGCCTGAACCTCTGAAGTTGGAGAGCCAAGTTCAGGACATTGGACAACCAGAATATTCTTGAACCCATGTAATTTCAATCAGCAAGAGCTCTCCCATACATCTCTGTCTAAACACTAAAACTCAGCTCCATTCAACAACCAGCAAGCCACTAGTGCTGGACACCCGATGCCAAACACCTAGCGAGACAAGAACACAACTTCACCTATTATCTAGAAAAATGAAAATGAAAATTACAATGGTGTATCAACTCACAGTGGTCAAAATGGCTATCATCAAAAAAATCTACAAGCAATAAGTGCTGAAGAGGGTGTGGCGAAAAGGGAACCCTCTTGCACTGTTGATGGAGAGTAAATTGAAACAACCATGTGGAGAGCAGTGTGGAAGTTCCTTAACAGTTAAACATAAAACTACCATATGACACAACAATCCCACTCCCACTCCTGGGCATATACCCTGAGAAAACCGTAATTCAAAAATAATCATGTACCACAATGTTTACTGAAGCACTATTTACAATACTCATGACATGGAAGCAGACTAGGTGTCCATCGACAGATGAATGGATAAGGATGGGGCACATATATACAATGAATTATAACTCAGCCATAAAAAGGAATGAAATTGGGTCATTTGCAGTGAGGTGGATGGACCTAGAGGTTGTCATACAGAGTGAACTCAGAAAGAGAAAAACAAATAACATGCTAACACATATATATAGAATCTCAAAAAAAAGTTCTGAAGAACGTAGAGACAGGACAGGAATAAACACGCAGACAGAGAATGGACTTGAGGACACGGGAAGGGTGAAGGGTAAACTGAGACGAAGTGAGAGAGTGGCATTAACATATATACAATACCAAACGTAAAATAGCTAGTGGGAAACAGCCTCATAGCACAGGGAGATCAGGTCAGTGCTTTGTGACCACCTAGAGGGTCAGGGTAAGGGAGGGCAGGAGGGAGACGCAAAAGGGAGTGGATATGGTACAGCTGATTCACTTCGTTATACAGCAGCAACTAACACAACAATGTAAAGCAATTATACTCCAATAAAGATGTTAAAAAAATACCTTTTTTTTCAGAAAAAATAAAATGAACACTGATATTCATAAATAACTTTTCAGGTGCATTATTATACAAATCTGGTACATTTTTGGTTTTATATATATATTTTATTATCTTTTATTTCTAATAATGAGACAACAAAGCTACTATCCCAGACAGTGATAAAGGTGACCATACCAACTTGTCTCCTAAAATTACCCTCAGGACTCAAGGTCAACAATAGACATATGTGGCTGTGTGAGACACCTCAGCACCTGCAGCCACCCATCATAAGAGAGTTTTCTTTTCTACTCCTAGATTTCATTCACAGAGGTGAACCAGAAAACAGAAGATTCTCCAAAACCCCTAGAACACAGGCACAGCACTTTGCCATTGAACAAACACAGAGACACAGCCCATCCTCACACTCCAGGCCCAAGAGAATGTGCTCAGGGAGGTGTTCAGGATGAGGCGAAGATGTTCGCCATCTCAAAAGGTCTTCAAGAACAAGACCGTATCCCCTTCATTGCAGGATCCTAAGAAGAGGGCCTGGTAAATTGCAGGTACTCAGTACATATTAAGTGAAAGAGTGCCTGCAGGAATAAGATAATTGAGGCTAGAATATCTGATCTGGGTGTTCCACATCTTCCCACATAAATTCCATGTATGTGCTTTAAGAAGCAGGACTTAAGGCGACGAGTTCTGTTTTCTTTGGAAATGGAGATGTTTTTTCCAAAGTTGTCATCTGTGTATATTCAATTTACTTTTCCCAGGTCCATCAGAAGAATCACTATCTATGACAGCTATAGCATTTTGCAATGTATTTGTTGAATAAAAGACCTGAATGTCAGCATGACTCCTTAATACATGGGCTGCAGAAAAAAATGAGGACAGTCTCAGAGACCTCTGGGACAACATTAAAACACACGAACATTCATATAACGAGGATGCCAGAAGAAGAGAAAGGGAAAGAGCCTGAGAGATTTTTTTGAAGAGATTATAGGTGAAAACTTTCCTAACATGGGAAAAGAAACAGGCAAGATAAACCAAAGGAGGAAATGCCAAGAAACATAGTAATGAAATTGACAAAAATTAAAGATACAGAAAAAATATTACAAGCAACAAGGAAAAATCAGCAAATAACATAAAAGGGAATCTCCATAAGACTATCAGTTGATTTCTCAGCAGAAGCTCTGCAGACCAGAAGAGAGTGGAATGACATATTTAAAGTGATGAAAAGGAAAAAACTATAACCGAGAATATGCTATCCAGCAAGTCTCTCATTCAGATTTGTTGGAGAGATTGAAAAGCTAACAGAATTCAGCACCACCAAAGCAGCCTTACAACAAATGCTAAAGGAACTTCTCTAAGAGGGCAAAAAAAAAAAAAAAACAGAGGTTACAACTACAAACAAGAAAATCACAAGTGGCTAACACACTGGTAGCTAGTAGTAAGAAACTAGTAGTAGGAAAAAATCCAAACACAAATATGATATCAAAACCAGCAACGATGAGAAGAGGAGAGTACAGGAAATGGGAATTGTATTTGAAAGTAAGAGACCAGCAACATAAAACAACACTGTACATATACAGACTGTTATCTCAAAGCCTCATGGGAACTACAGACCAAATTTGTACAATAGATACATACAAAAAAAAAAATTCAAACACAACGTTAAGGATAGTCATCAAACCACAAGAAGAGAACAGAACAAGAATGAAAGAAGACTGATACAAACAAGTCCAAAACAATTAAGAGTACAGCAATAGGAACATAAATAATAATAATAACCTTAATTGTAACTCGATTAAATGCTCCAATCAAAAGACATGAACTGCATGAATGGATACAAAATAGGACCCATACATATGCTATCTATGAGAGACCCACTTCAGACCTAGGGATACATACAGACTAACAGTGAGTGTATGGAAACAGATATTCCATGCAAATGGAAATCAAAAGAAAGCGGGAGTAGCAATACTAATATTAGATAAAACAGACTTTAAAATAAAGACTATTAGAAGAGACAAAGAAGGACACTACATAATGATCAAGGGATCGATCCAAGAAGAAGATATAACAATTGTAAATATTTATGCACCCAACATAGAAGCACCTCAATATATAAGACAAATGCTAACAGCCATAAAAAGGAAATCGACAGTAACACAAAAACGGGGGGGACGTTAACATACACTTACCCCAGAGGACAAAACAGCCAGACAGAAAAGCAATAAGAAAACTGAAGCCTTAAATGATACATTAGACCACATGAAGTTAATTGATATTTATAGGGCATTCCATCTGAAAGCAGCAGAATACACTTTCTTCTCAAGTGCACATGGAACATTCTCCAAGATAGATCACATCTTGGGACACAAATCAAGCCTCAGTAAAGTTATGAAAATTGAAATTATATCAAGTATCTTTTCTGACCACAGCAGTAAGAGATTAGATATAAATGACAGGGAAAAGCTGTAAAAAAAAAAAAAAAAACCAAACACTGAAGAAAGTTACTAAATAACCAATGGAGCGGAAATAAATGAAACAGAGATGAAGCAAGCTAGAGCAAATATTAATGAACTAAAAGCTGGTATTTTTAAAAGATAAACAAGTTTGATAAACCTTAAGGTTTACTGTTCCATGTGCACTTGAGAAGAAAGTGTAATCTGCTGTTTTTTAATGGAATGTCCTATAAATATTAATTAAATCTATCTGGTCTATTGACTCATTTAAAGCTTTTGTTTCCTTATTAATTTTCTGTCTGATTGGTGTGAGGTGTTAAAGTTCCCCTGTATTATTGTGTTACTGTTGATTTCCTCTTTTGTAGCTGTTAGCATTTGAATTATGTTTTAAGGCGCTCCTATGTTGGGTGCATATGTATTTATAATTGTTATAGCCTCTTCTTGGATTGATCATTATTGATCACTATGTAGTGTCCTTGTCTCTGGTAACTGTCTTTATTTTAAAGTCTCTTTTGCCTGATCTGAGTATTGCTACTCCAGCTTTCTTTTGATTTTCCATTGCATGGAATACCTTTTTCATCCCTTCAATTTCAGTCTCTATGTGTCCCTAGAGCTGAAGTGGATCTCTTGTAAACAACGTATATACAGTTTTTGTTTTTATATCCATTCAGCCAATCTATGTGTTTTGGTTGGAGCATTTAGTTGTTTACATTTAAGGTAATTATTAATATGTGTATTCTCTTTGCCATTTTGTTACTAGTGAGATACTTTACATCTAAGAAACAGTAAGATGGTTTATCCCTAGAAAAACAAGTAGTATTCTGAAATTCGGTTTCTTTGTTCCCATGGAGTTTTACCTTCCTTTAAAACCAAGTTGAACTCCATTCCTTTACTTAAATCTCATGGCTTTGAATAAGCTAGTAGTAATAACTTTCAGTAGCGTGGTTAAGCATGTTTCATCTAGAAAATGGCAGTAAGTGCCAATAGAGTTTATGCAGAGAAAAATCCCTCAATCCAAATAACAAGATCATGCCCTCTTAATAATGTGCATTGTATGTCTCCTTGGCTATGAGCCCTTTAGTGGTGCAATCTATTTTTCTTATCAAAATCCTAATAAAACTTCAAACCAATCAGCTGATTAGGAGAAATTTTGACTAGAAAAGGAATATATTTTCTCTGCTATAATAAAGTTCTAGACAACAATAATTGACAGAGAAATGCATTCATTCGGGGCTGTGTGGCGACAGCATTTTCCTCTCTCTTTCATGTATTTACATACATGTAGTCATTTAACAATTATTTTATTACTCTTTTAACCAAATTTTATACAGACAATAAAAGGTAATGCACACACTGAGGTCTCAGAAGCTGGGACTCGATATCAAGCCTTTTAAAATGATATTACAAAACTTTAGCAAAATCCTTACTAATTCCTCATTGACTGTTACGTGTTTTTAATAATGCAAAGCTCAAAAAAATAAAACAATCTGGAAACACACTGCTGGCTTTGATTAGAAGAATTTATTATCAAAACAGAATTTTAAATATTTAGCAATGAATGAGGAAACCACTGAAACCCTCAAACTCTTCTGTGTCAGGATGGATGTTTGTCTATTGGAGAGAATTAATGCCCAGAATGTTGTGTAAGATTGTATCCAGGACACACTTCTGTTATGGACACCATTAAAGAAAAAATGAAAGGCAAACCACATATGTCTTGGATGATAACTTATTCTTGGCTTATGGATCCATCAGAACTTTTTTATTTTGGAATTTGCTGAAGATGGAGGTGTGTGATTCTCTTTGCATAGCAAATCCAGGATACTTGTACACTTGTTTGAAACTTTTAAGGAAAATATAGAAAAAGTGGTGACAAAGGCAAACTTCATTACTAACTTACTTCAAGATAGATTTCTGGCCAAGTGGACTTGACAAGTTAAGCCAGTGTTTTCTATATTGTCAAGTCTCACAATTAAAGAAGCTGGTAATCCAAGAATAGTCAGGTGAATGTCCAGCACAGTTGACTACAGGCTTCCTGTTGCATCCTCATGAGATGGAAAGGGATAAGTAGCACTAAGGGATCTCTTTTGTAAGAGCACTAATCCTATTCCTGAAGGCTCCATTCTTATTATTTAAGTACTTCCCAAAGTCCCCACCTTCTAACCACATAACATGAACATTAGGATTGCTACATATGAATTTTGAAAGGAAACAAACAGAGCAGGAGGAAATGTGGAAATCCTTGAACTATACATTTCAGATAATGTTCTTGTCTATGTTTCTATTTTTAAAAGATACATTTAAAAGCCACATGTGGTCAGCCAGAATTATTAATCTTTGAAAAGTTAATACACTTTATTTTTAAGAATAATTGCAGGTTCATGGCAAAATTGAGCAGAAAGTACAGAGAGTTTCCACATATTACTCCTTTGACCTCTCCCATCCTAAACATCCTGCATCAATGTACATTTCCTACAATATATGCACCAAATATCAACACATAAAGTCCACAGTTTACAATACCCTTTGTTTTGTGCACTCTTGTGGGATTTGGCAAATGTATAAAAACCTGTGTCCACAGTTTCAGTATCATACAGAGTAGTTTTATTGCCCTAAAAGTTGCTGTGCTCCACCTTCATCCTTTCCTCTGCTCAAACAGTTGGAAATCACTCTTGGCTATTCTATAGTTTTGCCTTTTTCAAAATGACCTAAGGTTGGAATTATACATTAGGTAGACTTTCAAGATTGTCTTTTTACATTAGTAATATGCATTTAAGGTCCTTTCAAATCTTTTCATGGCTTAATTGTTCATTTCTGAATTTCACACAAAAATATTCCAGTGTATGGCTTGTGCCTCTATTTATCCACTTACCTACTCAGGGACATCTTGGTTGCTTCTAAGTTTTGGAAATTATGATTAAAGCTGACAATAAATATTTGTGTGCCGTTTTGTTTTGTGGACATACATTTGTAATTCATCTGGGTAAATACAAAGAAATGCAATTTCAGGATTGTATGAATATGCTTAGCTTTGTAAGAATATGTTTAACTTTGTAGGAAACTGCTGAACTGTCTTTCAAAGTGGCTGGATCATTCCACATTCCCAGCAGCAATGAATGAGAATGTTGCTCCACATCCTCACCAGCAACCAGGTGTGTTTTGGAATTTACCATTCTAATAGGTGTGTACTGGTTCTCATCATTGTTTAAATCGAAATTCCTTAGTGACATATGATATTGAGCATTTTTTCATACGCTTTATACCAACTATATATCTTCTTTGATGAGGTGTTTATCCATATATTTTGTGCACTTCTTGTTGAGTTTTAAAAGTTCTTATGATAAAATCTATTATCAAATACATTTTTTAAACAAATATGTTCTGCCAGTCCAAACTTGTCTTCTTAATCTCTTTGTACTGTTCTATAGAGCAGAAGCTTTCAATTTTTAAAAATGGGAGTATAGTTGATTTTCAATATTATACTAGATTCAGGAATACGTCATAGTGACTCACTATTATTACAGATTGCATCCTTCAATAGGTAGTACAAAATAATGGTTAGAAGTCTCTGTGCTATACAATATATCCTTTGTGCTTATCTATTTTATACATAGTAGGTTGTATCTGTCAATCCCATACCCCCAATTTGCCCTTCCCCACTTCCTTCTTCCCACTGGTAACCACTAGTTTGATTTCTATATCTGTGGTCTATTTTGGTTTTGCTATATTACTTATTTTTATTATTTTTTAGATTCTACATATGTGTATAGTATTTACCTTTCTCTGACATTTCATTAAACATAATATTCTCTAGGTTATTTACATTGGTGCAAATGACAGAATTCCATTCTTTTTATGGCTGGGTAATATATATCTCATACGTTCTTTATCCATTTTTCTGTTGATGGGTATTTGGGTTGCTTCCACATCTTGACTATTGTAAATAGTGCAGCTATGAATATTGGTGTGCATGTATCTTTTAGAATTAGTGTTTTCACTTTTTACCGGTAATGTAATCTCATTGCTTTACATGTAGCTGTCCAATTTTCCCATCACCACTTGAAGAGACTCTTTCCATAGTATTCTTTTGCCTCCTTTGTCTCAGATTAATTGACCATAAGAGTGTGGTTTTATTTCTGGGCTTTCTATTCTGTTCCATCGATCTATGTGTTCTGTGCCAGTACCATGCTCTTTTGATTACTGTAGCTTTGTAGAATAGTCTGAAGTCACAAAACATGACACCTCCAACTTTTTTTTTTCTCAAGATTGCTTTGGCTACCTGGAGTCTTTGTAGTTCCATACAAATTTTAGAATCATTTGTTCTAGATCTGTGAAAAATGTCACAGGTATTTTGACAGGGATGACATTAACTCTGTAGATCGGTTTGGGTAGTATGCAATGTTAAAGACCCCTACCTCTATTGTATTATCTCCAATTTCTCCCTTTGTTTGCTTTATATATATTTTTTGCCACTGTATTGGGTGCAATGACTGTTATATCTTCTTCTTGTATTTATCGCTTTATCATTATATAATGCCCTTCTTTGTTGTTAGTTTTAAAGTTTTTAAAGCATTTGTTTTAAAGTGTATTTTGTCAGAGTATGCTACCCTCCACTTACTAGTCATTTCTGTTTGCAAGAAATATCTTTTCTATCCTCTCACTTTCAGGTAGTGTGTATTTTTAGCCTTTAACTGAGTCTTTTGCAGGCAGCATATTGAAGTTTTTTTATTCCAATAAGCCATCCTCTGTCTTTTGACTGGAGCATTTATTCCTTTGACCTTTACAGTAAATATTGATAAGTGTGGACTTATTGCCATTTAATCACCTGTTTTCTGTTTTCTCTTGTAGTTCTCTTTTCATTTCCTCTTTTTGTTTCTTCCTCTGTGGTTTGATGATTTTCTTTTGTGGTATGTTTCTATTCCTTTCCTTTCAGTTTTTGTGTATCTATTGTAGTTTTTTGAATTGTAGTTGCCATGGGATTAAGTATTGACCTATGACTATATTTACTTTATTGTAGTTTTAATTGATTTTACACTATTTTTTGTCTTTTAATCTATGTACTGACTTATTTAAGTAATCAATACTTACTACATATTTACTTTCCCTCTTTTCCCTTTCCTTTTCTTCTTTTCCGTTTCCCTTTCCTTTTCCCCCTTTTCCATTTAAAGGAGGCCCTTTAACGTTTCTTTTAGGTTAGGTTTGGTACTGATGAATTCTTTTAGTTTTTGCTTGTCTGGGAAATTCTTATCTCTCCTTCTAAATGTTAATCTTGGTGGTAGTGTATCTTAGGTTGAAGGTTTTTCCCTTTCAGGACTCTGAATATATTATGCTACTCCTTTCTAGCCTGTAAAATTCCTGCAATCAGCAAATAACTTACGGATATTCTTTGTGTATGACTTTTTAAAAATTTATTTATTTATTTATTTATTTATGGCTGCATTGGGTCTTCATTGGTGTGTGTGGGCTTTCTCTAGTAGCGGTGAGCGGGGCTACTTTTCGTCACGGTGTGTGGGTTTGTCAATGCAGTGGTTTCTCTTGTTGTGGAGCATGGATTCTAGGCACGTGAGTTTCAGTGAGAGAGTGAGAATGGAGATGGAACAGTTACAGCCAGCACCAGGTGTGAGGCCGGACTTTATCTCTGCTCAGTGGCCACCACCATCCTGTCAGAGGTGGAGTTTGATCCCAAGTTGCTGGAGCAGAAGCCCTGTGGGTCAGGCTCAAGTTGGTTCCATTCCTTTTGAGTGTGTGTTTTTCCCTCTCCTCACTCAGAGACGTTTCCTCCAGAGGAGGGGAGAGATGAAGCAAGTGGGGCCTGTGCACATACAGAGGTCCAATACACTGCCTGTGTATGTGTCTGTGGGTCCACTCAGATGCCACTCACTATCCATCCCTTTCCCCAGACATGTCTGCCCCATATCTAGTGGCACAGACTGAGTGGGGCTTGGAGTCCTTGCTTGGCTTGGGTGTGGCATGAGGCAAAGTGGTCACAGGAAACCTGGCAGCCACTAAAGCAGACCTCTTTCTGCCCTGCCTGAGGGCAAGACCCTTTTGTCTCTCACAGCTAATTACTAACCCCAACTTCTGCCACTTCTACCCTATTATGGAAACTCTCCACAGGGGAAGCAGGGCCCATTTGCTTTCTCTTCGTGTATGGGGGTAGTTAACTGTGGAGGGAAGGCGACTACCACAAATCTGAGTAGCTTTGGGTGTCACCTCTTCTTCCTAAGCTCTATTCTTTTCTCCAGATCCAGTGTCGTGTTGTGGTATGAAGAGAGCAGGGCCAGAGCTTCATTGGGTCCATCTGAAATTCACAAACAAGAGATTCTCTCCTGTTTCTTCTTCTCATATCTAGAGTTAAACTATTACAATCACTGACTTCATACAGAGCTATATTTGGTCAAGTGTTTCAAGTCACCTAGTCATTATGATTTTTATCAGAGTCTTAGTCACACATTTGGTGTTGCAAGAAACAATAATTTTGTATAATAGGCAGACTACAAGCAATAGAGCTAGAAGCATTAATAGGATGACAAGTAAATATTTAAGCCAAGAGCTTCCAGCACCAAATCATTTTTTTTAAGAGGTCACCAACACTGGGGAATGGATTGCTTAGGGTAGATCTCTGATTTTTTTCTGTAGGTCATTAAATGTGTTATATTAGAGGATTCATCTGGTATGAAAATGTAGCATTCAGTTTGAATTATGCTACAGGTACCTTCCCGAGATGCTGTAATTATTAAGGGCCATGTGATTTTGTAATACAGCTTTTTTCATCACAGAGACCTCAGAATTCAGTAAACTAATAGCTTGATTACTGTCATTTAAAACCCATTGAATGAATTTTGTTAAGGCTTCAATATGGTGAATTACATCTTCCAATCCTACAGAAGATGCAAAAATATCTGCTAACTGGTCATACCAATGAAATACAGATGTATTGACCCATCAGGCTCATACCAATGATAAATTTGCAGCAGCTATATCTAATTTAGCACATAAGTGACCTTGAGTCGAAGGAACTACATCTTCCTATTCATCCTGAAAGAACCTAAGGCCATAAATTGATACCACAAATCCATTGAGTTCCATTAGGAGTCACCCAGTATAGGGTTTCCCTGGTGGCGCAGTGGTAAAGAATCCACCTGCCAGTGCAGGGGACACAGGCTCAAGCCCTGGTCCGGGAAGATGACACATGTCACAGAGCAACTAAGCCACTGCACCACAACTGCTAAGCCTGTGCTCTAGAGCCCACAGGCCACAACTACTGAGCTCACGTGCCACAACTACAGAAGTCCACACACCTAGAGCCCACACACCACAATGAAGAGTAACCCATGCTCACCACAACTAGAGAAAGCCCATGCACAGCAACAAAGACTCAACACAGCCAAAAATAAGTTAATTTATTTATTTATTAAAAAAAAAGGAGTGACCCAGCATATCTTCAGTCACCCAATTTGTCCCATACCAATCACTATCTTTAAGGTTAATTATATATTGACTTTTTTCATAAGGCACTGAGCCCATTATAAGAATAATAATTACTCTTATTTTGAAACCAAAATAACTGGGGGCTTTTAAAATAACTGGGAGCCTTTAAATTTAAATGACCATAATCTGGTTAACCATATAAATCATCCCATAATTGCAGGAGGTTTCTTCCTAAAATGTGGAGGTTATGGTTTTTGACTGAGATTCAGTTCATTGTTCTGATTGACAATGAGTAAGCTTTCAATAAAATTTATGATTATGGTTAGGGTCAGAACAGGTATTATTCATTGACCAAGTCCCACCTAGTAATAAAAATATTGACATTAATAGAACTATAACTTCTTTCTTCTAAAATGAAATTTCTGAGAGCCACCCAATTAGAGCCTTAGAGAGGAAAAAAATCCACGAAGGTAAACCAGAAGTCTTGGAGGTAGGTAATTGACCACAAACCCAACAACTGGATTGATTTCTAAAATCTGCATAAGATCGTGCCGATGATAGAAAAAAATTTGATTCATATGCAAAAGTCCAATAAATTAAGAAAACACTATAAATGATCATATGGGTCAGATCTGGCATACTGGGACAGCTGTTTACTCCTGATGTTGTCTTCTTTTTGTCTTGGTGTTCGTGTAGTTTCTTCACCATGTGAGCACTGTTTTAAGGTGATTTTGAGATCAGCAATCCTCTCCATAAACCAGGCTGGTGGGGGGGCCCTTTTTAAAAGGGAAATATGAATGCAAGAGTCAATTCCTTTAGTTTTGCTGCACATGAGCTAGTTAATGGTACCTGGTAAGAGATTTTGCATCTAGGTTGAAGAATGTCCTTCAAATGATATCTTTTGCAGTATACATAATCTCCTGCTTGTAGGTCATGGGACAGCTGATCTTCACTCAAAAGTATTTCACTGTGATAAGCTTCAGAAACAAGCTTAGAATGTCATTTAAAAAAAATAAATTTATTTATTTATGTTGGCTGTGTTGGGTCTTCCCTGCTGTGTGCAGGCCTTCTCTAGTTGTGGCGAGCTGGGGCTACTCTTTATTTCAATGCACGGGCTTCTCATTGTCCTGGCTTCTCTTGTTGCAGAGCACAGGCACTAGGCGCACGGGATTCAGTAGTTGTGGCACACAGTAGTTGTGACTCATGGGCTGTATAGCACAGGCTCAGTAGTTGTGGTGCATGGGCTTAGTTACTCCACGGCACGTGGGATCCTCCCAGGACAGGGACTGAACCCATGTCTCCTACATTGGCAGGCAGATTCTTAACCACTGCACTACCAAGGAAGCCTTAGAATGTCATATTAGTAACTGAAATTTTTGCAATAATGTGACATAGCCCCTTTTAACAATATAGGTTCATGTTGGCCTTCCTGTGATATTTTCAGAGGTAGACAAAAGATGTTTGCCAAAAGGGGTAGATCTGAGGTTAAGGAGGGCCAATGGAAAGGCTTTTGGTCAGGCTAAAGAATAAGTATTTTAACAAGTTGGATTTTAATTGTTCCATTTGGTCTTTCTACTAACCCAGAAGACTGGGGGTGATAAACACAATGGAAATGCTGGATAATCGACCAAATCTTACACATTTCTTTGATAATTTGTCCAGGTAAATAAGTTCTTGTATCACTGTGTATTTCTGAGGAAATTCCCCAAATGGGGATCACCGTTTTTAAAAATCAATGTACCTACTGATTGTGAAGTGGCACTTCTGCAGGGGAATGCTTTAATCCAATGTGAAAACATACAAATCATAACAAGCATGTTTTGGTAACCTTGAGGAAGCATTTGGTTAAAATCAATCAGCCAAACTTTATTTTTTTTTAAGTTTATTTATTTATTTTTGGGTGTGTTGGGTCTTCGCTTCTGTGCGAGGGCTTTCTCCAGTTGCAGCGAGTGGGGGCCACTCTTCATCGCGGTGCGCGGGCCTCTCACTGGCACGGCCTCTTTTGCTGTGGAACACAGGCTCCAGGCGCGTAGGCTCAGTAGTTGTGGCTCACTGGCCTAGTTGCTCCGTGGCATGTGGGATCTTCCCAGACCAGGGCTCGAACCCATGTCCCCTGCATTGGCAGGCAGATTCTCAACCGCTGTGCCACCAGGAAAGCCCAGCCAAACTTTAAAGGGACATGCAGGCAATGGAAAAATATCCTTGAGAACAGTGTAATTGTTCTCTTGGGTTATATTTTGGGCAATTGGTGCACCCTGAATAAACTTTTGAACTGTATGTAATAAAGGACGACTTCCAAAAATAGTGGTTGCCCCACAATACCTTCTTATTTGAATTCCAACGAGTTAGCGCATAAATATATTGTAAAATAAGATATTGAGCCCCAATGGGAAGGATAGATTTCCCCTTTGGGTCCATCCAGAGCCCTTTATTGGAGTTGAATCTTCCTCCTTTTTGTTTCCACATGTCCTTTTGTCTCTCTGACACCAATCCCTGAAATTTTAACAAGATGTCAGTAATGTTCTTGGGAGGATGAAAAGAAAAACTGCCATTAGTTGATTGTTTTCATTTTGCAGAGCTACTGTCTTAGCAACACGTTCAGGTAAAGAGCTCCCTTTTGCCTCTGCAATGCCAGCCTTTGAATGACCCAATACCTTAATAAAAGCTAACGCACTTGGCAGCAGAATTGCATCCAATAATTTTGCTACTTGTTTCCTACTTTTAATAGGCTGTCCTGAGGATGTTAAAAAATCCCCTTTGGGCCCAAAGCATACCAAAATCATGCACCTCCCCAAAAGCATAGTGACAGTGTAAATATTAGCGGATTTTCTTTTGCCAGCTGGCAGGCTCTTGTTAGTGCTATTCATTCATCATGTTGTGCAGAAGAAACATTAGGTAAGGGAGCATTTTCTAAGATTGGCACTGGACAAATGATGGCAAAACCAGCCTGGTATTTTCCATGAGGTCCTCACAGATATGAACTGTGAGTGAATAATATAAAATCAGGGTTATCCATAGGCTTTCTGTGAAATCTCCTGGGAGATATAAGATTGTCAGTTAAAACAATGCAGTCATGTTTTTCTTTTTTTCTTTTTTTTTTTTTTTTTGCGGTACGCAGGCCTCTCACTGCTGTGGCCTCTCCCGCTGCGGAGCACAGGCTCCGGACGCACAGGCTCAGTGGCCATGGCTCACGGGCCCAGCCACTCCACGGCATGTGGGAACCTCCCGGACCGGGGCACGATTCCACGTCCCCTGCCTCGGCAGGTGGGCTCTCAACCACGGTGCCACCAGGGAAGCTCACAGTCATGTTTTTCATCATTGACTTCTGTTTCCTCTGGTAGCAGGTGTCTGGATTAAGCTTGATACACTTGTGAAGAGATATTTTGTGAAAGAAATGTAATTTCATGGGCGATTAATAGGCTTGCTGAGTAATGTTGTGCGTGATGAGAGGTTAGTAAGGCTTCCACAGAGTGGGGAACAAAAAAAGTGAGAGGGTGACATGATTTCCTCTTCTGATATGATACAGCACAGCTATTGTTGTGATAACCCAGAAACAAGGGGGAAAACCCCTAGCTACTGAATCTAGCTGTTGGGTATAATATCCTATTGTCTAGTAGTAAGAGACATATTGCTGAATTAATACTCCTACTGCAGTCCCTTTGTTTACATGAACAAAGAGGGAGAATGGTAAATTATAATTTGAATGCTCCAATGCCTAAGCCAGGAGATTTTTAAGGATCTCTTATAGCTTCAGAATATTCTATTCCCCAACAAAGAGGTTCAAGTGCTCATACTTCTTTAGGTACTAAATGTAGAGTAACTTGTTCAGCATAACTTTCAAACATGATATGTGAAGGAAGTCTGATTAATCCTTCTGGTATGAAAAATTCCCCCTTTAGGAGTGAAAAAAAATATGAGCTTCATAGGCTTCTAATATATCTCTACTTATTAAGTGAATTGGAGCACTTGCTATTAAGAAAAAAGAATGACTTCCTTTAAGTTCTAAGTAAAATTCTAAAGGTTCTAAAATTCTAAAATTCTAAACTTCACGAGCTTTAACAGGTGCTTTAGAAACCACCATCATTTGCGTTGAAGTATTACTCTGAGGGAGGGAGGCTTTAATTTTGGTAGGATTGAAAAGGTGGCTCCTGTATCTATTAGGGTTTTAAATGCTTCTCCTTGTATAATTATTTCTACTTCTCCCATGGTGTTGGTGAAGAAAAGATGAAAGTGTCGTAGTGTTCCCTCAGAGCAGGCTTACTGTTATTTAACTTGAAATGCAGGTGTAAAATCCAGTTTACCTTTTAGATTACTTTCTATCTACAAATAATTTTAATGTTTGGGCTCTCCACAGTAAAAGAAAAAAATCCATATTTTTCTGTCAGCGTGGAGGTTGGTTAACTCTCAGCTGACACTTAGTAAATTGGTACAATTAAAGGTTTATAATTTTTATAGGTATAGATTTTTCTTTCTTTTAATGGTTTTGAAAAGATGGTTGACCAGTTTGATAAGGGTGTTTTTATGTAATGTGGACCAATTAATTTGATTAGAGTAGCTAGTTCATCATCTAAACCTTCTAAAAAGGCAAAGTTAAGTTAGGATCATTTCAGTTGTTGGAGAATTATGAATAATTCAGAAACTAATAGCTGTATCAGTTGATACAGGTCTGAAAATCTAGACTTGTAAACTCGGATAGTTAACTCAAATTCCTTAGCAAATCCCAATGGGTCTTGACTGGGACAGGGAAATTCCTTAGTTAAAACTCTTAAGTTCTGCTTGGGTCCAGGGGTGCATCAAGGTTGGTTAGCCTATTCCTGTAATAAGTTTCTCCTGAAAAGGGACATAACCACCTCTGACTCCTTTACCAGAGGAGAGGGAGCAGCAAGAGGCAGCAGAGAAGATTGATGAGAAAGAGCATCTGAAGCAGCAGTTCAGATAGAAGAGGATCTCATGGAGGAGCAGTGAAAGAGACAGTGTCAGTGCTAGCAGCCTTTTAAATTTTTGATATAGTTTCAAGCAATTTCTTCTAGGTTGCCTGCAAAGAAATTACTTTATCATTTCTTCTTTTAGAGGCTTCTAAACACCAATCAAAGTAAGCATTCTATTCAGTCTCTTTTGATCTTATGGTCAGCTTTTTCTAATTTCATATGCAAAAATATCAGTTTTGGAGTATCAAAAGAACGTTAATTTGGCCATTTACGGTTGAGATCTCTTTTAGTATAATTTCCTCAATTAAGTAGGTACTTGCAAATATAAGTTCCATAAGTACTTATGAATCTGGCTTGGGTGTTAGGGATTCGTTTTCTGACATCCCTCATTTATCTTTCTTAGAAATCCTATTTCCCAATTTCAAGTTGAATTTGGGATAAAATTTATTAATAAAATTGCACAGTGGGCTGGTGTGCTCCTTGTGAGCTTAACTACTCTAAATGTCACCCCAGAGTCATTTCAGCTCTTTTAATATGTCTTGGTTTCTCCCCAGGCAGTCTAAAACTGCCATGGGTAATCAGAACACTGAGTGGCCAGCTCTTACATGTGGTCCCTGGAGGAGCAAGTTTTTAATTAATGAGTGGGTTTCCCTATGGGGCTGCTACACAGTGTGAGGACTCTCCCTCCACCAATCCTGTAAATTTCTCAGTTGCCTCAGAAATCTCTAACTGACTGGGAAGGCACATCTCCCTTTCCTTCAAAGCGGAGCTCTTTGGTGATACCTTAGGTTATTTTTTATTTTTTATTTTTTGCGGTACGCGGGCCTCTCACTGTTGTGACCTCTCCCGTTGCAGAGCACAGGCTCCGGCCACTCAGGCTCAGAGGCCATGGCTCATGGGCGTAGCCGCTCCACGGCATGTGGGATCTTCCCGGGCCGGGGCACGAACCCATGTCCCCTGTATCAGCAGCCGGACTCTCAACTACTGCGCCACCAGGGAAGCCCACCTTTGGTTTTATCCTGAAAAAAATTCTGTTAAGACAGCCAAGTTGACATCAGGTCAGTCTCCTACCTAATCATCCAGTCCAAAAAAAAATTCTCCAGTTCTTTCTCAACTGGAGGTGAGTGTCTCTCAACTGAGCAAATACAGGCACCTTTTACTGAGCAAATAGAGGCACCTTTTCTTGAACCTAAGTTCAGTGCCCAGGTACCGCAAAAAAAAAAAAAAACTAAGTAGAACCTTTTGTTCTTCTTCACTGCACAGCTTTACGGGGATGGTAAACAACCACCTACATTCCTGACACTTCCAGGGTATCTTCCGCCCTCTTGGGAAACAGGGCCGATTGTATCTTCCCATGAGATGTCATAGGCCATGTGGTGCCATAGAACTGTTGCTTGTGAAAGACTTTACCTCTAAGATCCTTATGCACACCTTTAGTAGCTCAAACAGCACATCAGAATACACAGGCTTGTTTTACAAGATTCTGGAAAACTTCACTAGTCAGATCACACGCAAGACATAGCTTCCCTTCCAGAAAAAAAACTCTACAAGAAAAACTACTTTTTCAGAACGTGGTAAAAATCTTTAGATTAATACTATCGGGGTTAAATAGGCTGTTGTTTGTACTATCAGTTGGGTACCTCTTCAAAGACACAGCGAAGTTTGCTCTACAATCACTGTTGTCATCTGTGATAGAAACGTTACCCACTTCAACCACTTATGGTAAGTTCCTTGGAAAGAAAATATTTCCTGAAAGTTCCATCCTGTAGCTGTGACAAACACATACATTTACTAACAGGGAATCAAATCTTTCCATGCTGGTTTTTAAAATCATTCCAGTTGTGGGGTTGTGGCCAATTAACTGTGTCTAGTACTTCTGGGTTAGTTTGGTATATTTTTCCATACAGGCTCTTTGAGTCACTTAGCAAAATCTTCACCTGACTTGGGAATGAGAATTCATAGCTCTGGTGGGACAAAATTGTCATGAAATACCTCCCAAACTTTGGTCAAATTTGTGACTATGAAAGAGCCCTGCCAACTACAAATTGGCACTTGCCATCTACCTCTACAAAGATTAAATCTTGAGGCGCTGCAGCTGTTGATGTTTAACAACCTCTGAAAGGAGTTCAGGGTGATCAGGAATGAGGCACTCTGTGCTCGTGAAAAACTGGCAGAACAGGGCTTCAGAAATATATTTTCAGGAGATTTTATGAGCCCAATTCTTGCATCTCATACCTATAAAAGCCCTAAAATCATTAACGGTACTATCTGCCCCTCATGACTAGCAGCAAGCCTTTGCAAAATGTGTGTTTGACTGCATGTACCTCCTTCACTAAAATCATATATAGCACTGTCCTTCCCCCCTACCTCTTTGGAGTAGTTTCTCAAAGCTATCTGAAATGCTGTCTCTCTGGCTATAGTGCTCATTTTGCCCAAACAAAACTTAACTTGCCACTCTCATCTTGTGCACTTTTTTTTCAGTTAACAAAACCTACAAGATAGGAAAAGGCTAAGGCTTAACTGATTTAACCTCTAAAGGTTAAACGGTTAAAGGTTAAAACGAGCCACTTTTAGCGTTAGACAGCTTATTTACTTATACATACAGCAAAAAAAAAGAATAAGCCAAAGGTCCGTGTTCCCCAGTCTAAACATGATAATATCAGACCAAAGGGGCTGTTGAGTGCAATGTGAGTGAGGGACACCCTGTTCCTTGTGTCAATTCTAGGCTATGGCTAAGCAGTTTTACATTCTGTAGCTCTAATATGAAGGAAGCTGGGCTGAAAACCTCATCACTCATCAGAAAACAGGAGATGATGAGAATTTTCTCAGGGGAGTGAAAGGTATTCTCATAGCAGCTCCTAACAATAAGCGTCCCATTTCCCTGTGCTCCAGGAGGATAACAAATCTTTCTGCCAAGTGTGCAACAAACACTATGGGACAGTCATGAAGCTCTTTTCTATCTCCTCTGTGGAACAAAAGTCTTAAGCTGCTGGGAGGGCAGAAACCTTGTCATCTTTAGGACACTGGTCAAGACCCATTTCATCTTGGAAAAGGAAACAGAAAGACACCCTCTAACCTGGGGGAAAATCAGATATGAGTTCTAAGCCTAGACAACTAGAAGTCTTCCATAGCTCAGATGGAGGCAGAATCTCTTAGACCCCCACCCCTCAAAGACCCCGGTACACAGAATCTGCCTAAAAGTATAGCTGTATTAGAACACAGAATGCACTTTTCTCCAACCAACCTAGCTAGCATCGAGTAGTAGACTCACTTGCCAACACGTGATGTCAGTCTACTGTTGGCAGAGGGACAAGGATGTGGTAATGTTGTACATTATACCCCTAGTACTTATTTGTTTTATAACTGAAGTTTGTACCTTTGACTACCTTTATCTAATTCTCCCTCTCCCGAACCCCCACCTTTGGTAACCAGAAATCTGATCTCTTTTTCAATGTTTGTTTTGTTTGCTTGTTTTTGAAATATAATTGACCTACAACACTATATTTAGTTCCTGGTACACAACATGATCACCATAAGTCGTTACAGTCACCACACAAAATATTATATAATAATTGACTATATTCCACACACTGTACATTTCATACTCAACAGTTATTTTGTAACTGAAATTTAGTGCCTCTTAATTTCCCTAATCTATTTCTCTCTTCTCCCACCCCATACCCTCTGGCAGCCACTTGTTGGTTCTCTGTATATATGATTGTGTTTCTCTTTTATTATTCTTTTTCCTTTTGTTTTTTAGACTCCACATATAATAATGAAATAATACAGTATTTGTCTTTTTCTGTCTGATTAATAACGCAGAATAATAACCTCTAGGACAATCTGTGAAGTTGCAAATGGCAATATTTTCTTATGTCTGAGAAATACTCATTGGCCACTCCAGCCACTTTTATTCAGCATAGTATTGGGAGTCCTAGCTACAGCAATCAGACAAGAAAAAGAACTAAAAGGAATCAAAACTGGAAAGGAAGAAGGAAAACTATCGCTGCTTGATGACATGATACTATATATAGAAAATCCTAAAGATACCACCCAAAACATTAGAACTAATAAATGAATACAATAAGGGACTTCCCTAGTGGTGCAGTGGTTAAGAATCTGCCTGCCAATGCAAGGGACACAGGTTAGGTTCAAGCCCTGGACCAGCAAGATCCCACATGCCACGGAGCAGCTAAGCCCATGTACCACAACTACTGAACCTATACTCTAGAACCTGTGAGCCACAACTACTGAAACCCGTGTAACTAGAGCCTGTGCTCCAAGAGAAGCCACCGCAATGGGAAGCCCACGCACCACAACAAAGGGTAACCCCCTCTCACCACAACTAGATAAAGCCCACACGCAACAACAAAGACCCAACACAGCCAAAAATTTAAAAATAAGTAAATTTGTAAATAAATACAATAAAGTGGCAAGATATGAAATTAATTTACAGAAATCTCTTTCATTTCTATATATACACTAACAACAAACTATCAGAAAGAATACATAGAAAACAATCTTATTTATGATTGCATCATAAAGAATAAAATACCTAGGAATAAATCTAAGGAGGTGAAAGAGCTGTACTCAGAAAATTATGACATTGATGAAAGTAACTCAATGACACAAGTAAATGGAAAGATATTCCTTGTTCATAGAGTGGACTAATTAATATTAAAATGACTTATTCCCCAAGGCAATGTACTGATTCAGTACAATCCTTATCAAATTATTCATAGAACGAGAACAAATAATTCTAAAATTTGTTTATAAATACAAAAGAACTCAAATAGCCAAAACAATCTTGAGAAAGAACAAAACTGGAGGTATTACGCTACCTGATTTCGAACTATACTACAAAGCTACAGTAATCAAAACAGAATGGTGCTGGCACAAAAACATAGATCATTAGAACAATAGATCAATAGAACAGAATAGAGCCCAGAAATAAACCCATGCCTATACAGTCAATTAATCTACCACAAAGGAAGCAAGAGCACACAATGGGGAAAAAGCTTTTTCAATAAATGGAGTTGGAAAAACTGAACAACTATGTGCAAATAATCAAACTGGACTATTCTTACACATACTAAAAAATCAACTCAAAATGGATTAAAGACTTAAGTGTAAGAGCTGAAGCCATAAAAACCTAGAAGAAAACATAGGAAGTACACTCTTTGACATTGGTCTTAGCAATATTTTTAAAGATATGTCTCCACAGGCAAGGGAAACGAATGCAAAAATAAACAAATGTGACATCAAATTAAAAAGCTTTTGTACAGCAAAGAAAACAATTTTAACAATCCAAAAAGGTAGCCTACTGAATGGGAGAAGGTATTTGCAAGTGACATACCTCATGAGGGGTTAATAAAAGACTCATACAACTCAACATCAAATAAACAACCAATCTGATTTAAAAATAGGAAGAAGACCTAAATAGACATTTTTCTAAAGAAGCCATACAGATGGCCAACAGTCATGAAAAGATACTCAACGTCACTAATAATCAGAGAAATGAAAATCAAAACAATGAAATACCACCTCACACCTGTCAGAATGGCTCTCTTCAAAAGACAGCAAATAGTATAGCACAGGGAACTCTACTCTGTAATGACCTAAATGGGAAAAGAATCTAAAAAAGAGGGCTTCCCTGGTGGCGCAGTGGTTAAGAACCCACCTGCCAATGCAGGGGACACAGATTCAAGCCCTGGTCCAGGAAGATCCCACATGCCATGGAGCAACTAAGCCCATGCACCATAACTACTGAGCCTGCACCCTAGGGCCCATGAGCCACAACTACTGAAGCCCGCATGCTTAGAGCCCATGCTCCGCAACAAGAGAAACCACCACAATGAGAAGCTCGCCCATGGCAATGAAGAGTAACCCCCACTCACTGCAACTAAAGAAAGCCCATACCCAGCAACGAAGACCCAACACAGCCAAAAATAAATAAATAAGTAAATTTATTTTTTAAAAAGAATCTAAAAAAGAGTGGATATATGTATATCCAAAGTGAAACTGATTCACTTTGCTGTACACCTGAAACTAGCACAACATTGCAAATCAACCATACTCCAATAAAAAAATTTTTTTTAAACATAACAAATAAGTGTTGGTGAGGATGTCGAAAAAAAGTGAATCCTTAAAAGCACTATTGGTGGGAGTGTAAATTGGTACAGCCACTATGGAAAACAGTATGGAGGTTCCTCAAAATATTAGAAATAGCACTGCCATATGATTGATCCAGTATTTATATAAAGAAAACCAAAACACTAATTCAAAAAGAGATAGGTAACCTTATATTCATTAGGGCACTATTTACAGTAACAAATATATAAAAGCAAGCAACCTCAGTGTCCATAAATAGACAAATGGATAAAGAAGATTATACACACACACAGAATATTACTCAGGCATAAAAATAATGAAATCTTTTGTGACAACACCAATGGACATAGAGGGTATTATGCTAAGTAAAATATGTCAAAGAAAGAAAGACAAATACCATATAATTTCACTTATATGTGGAAACTAAAAAAATAAAACAAAAAACAAACATAACAAAAGAAAAACAGACATATATACAAAGAACAAACTGGTGGTTGCCAGAGATATGGGGCGGGGAGGTGAAAGGATAAAGAAACTAGGTTAAGGAGCTTAAGATGTACAAACGTTCAGTTCTAGCATAAATAAGTCATGGGGATGTAATGAATAGCATAAGAAATATAGTCATTAATATTGTAGTAACTTTATGTGGTGATAGATGGTAACAAGACTAATCATTGTTACCTTTCTGTAAGGCATAAACTTTTGAATCACTATGTTGTATACTTGAAACTAATATATTTTAAGTCAATTATACTTCAGTTAAAAAAAATCACATTGTACTGGCAAAAAGAACAGGCACATGGACCAAAACAGATACATGGAAGAGAACTGAGAGCCCATAACCAAAACCACACATACATGGTAAACTAATCTTTCACAGGGGACCAAGAATACTACTTTATGGGAAAGATAATAAATGGTGTTGAGAAAACTGAATAATAACATGCAAAACAATTAAATTGGACCCCTATCTTACACCATTCAGAAAAATAAACTCAAAGTGAATTAAGAACATAAATGAATGACTTGAAACCATAACACTCTTAAAAGAAAACAGAGGAAAATCTCCCTGACATTGGTCATGGGAAATTTTTTTTTTTTTTTACTGTGTTGGGTCTTCGTTGCTGTGTATGGGGCTTTCTCTAGTTGCAGTGAGTGGGCTTCTCATTGTGGTGGTTTCTCTTGTTTCAGAGCATGGGCTCAGTAGTTGTGGCACGCAGGCCCTAGAGTGAGCATGGGCTTCAGTAGTTGTGGCATGTGGGCTCAGTAGTTGTGGCTCATGTGCTCTAGAATGCAGGCTCAGTAGTTGTGGTGCATGGACTTAGTTGCTCTCTGGCATGTGTGCTTTTCCTTGACCAGGGATCAAACCCATGTCCCCTGCACTGGCAGTCAGATTCTTAACCACTGTACCACCAGGGAAGTCCTGGCAATGATTATTTTGGATATGACCCCAAAAGCATAGGCAATAAAAGTAAAAATAAACAAGTGAGACTATATCGATCTAAAAACTTTCTGCACAGCAAAAGAAACAATAAAAAAGCAACATACAGAATGAGAGAAAATATTATTAGCAAACCATCTTCTGATAAGGGATAATTACCAAAGTATATAAATAATCCATAAATTTAGTAGCATAAAAACATGTAATCTGATTTACATGAAAGAGATCTAACTAGATATTTTTCCCAAGAAGATATACATATGTCCAAGAGGTTCATGAAAAACATTCAACATCATTAATCATCAAAGAAATGCAAATGAAAACCACAAGAAGATATTACCTCACACCTGTTAGAATGGCTAGAGTTGAAAAGACAACAGATAAGTGTTGGCAAGGATGTGGAGAAATGAAAATCCTTGTGCACTGTTGGTGGGAATGAAAATTATTACAGGCACTATGTAAAAAATAGTACAGCAGTTCCTCAAAAAATTAAAAGGAGTTATCCAGTTGTCCCAGCACTATTTGCTGATGTGACTATTCTTTCCCCATCAAGTGTTCTTGGCTCCCTTCCCAAATATTAGTTAAGCTTATTTGCAGGAGTTTAATTCTAACCTCTCTATTCTGTTCCATTGGTACCTGTGTCTATTTCTATTCCAGTACCATATTGTCTTAATTATAATAGCTTTGTAATATAGTTTGAAATTAGAAACTGTGATGTCTCCAGATTTGTTTTATCTCAGGATAACTTTGGCTACTCATGGTTGTTTGTGGTTCCATGCAAATTTTAGGGTTTTTTCTATATGTGTAAAAACTGCCATTGGACTTTTGATAGAGATTGCTTTGAATCTATGGATTGCTTTGGGTAGCAGGGACATTTGAACATTACTTATTCTGATCCATGAACACAGAAGATCTTTCCATTTATTTTGTCTTAATTTCTTTCAGCAAAGTCATATTTTTCATTGTACAGTTCCTTCCCTTTCTTGGTCAAATTTGTTTATGAGTATTTTATTGTTGTGTTGTTACTGTGAATGGGAATCTTCAACAAATGGTGGTGGAAAAAACAGATAACCACTTGTAGGAAAATGAAATCGGACCCCTAACTTATTATAAAACTTACCTCAAAATGGATTAAAGAATTAAACATATCATATAGTAAAACTCCTTGAAGAAAACAAACTCCTTGACATCAGTATTGGCAATAATTATTTGGCTATACTACCAAAAGCATAATCTACAAATGCAAAAATTGACAATTGGAAGAGTTCCTTGGTGGTACATTAGTTAAAAATCTGCCTTCCAATGCAGGGGACATGGGTTCAATCCCTGGTTGGGGAACTGAGATCCCATATGTGACAAGGCAGCTATGCCTACATGCCACAACTAGAGAGCCTGCATGCTGCAACTACAGAGCCCATGTACTCTGGAGCCCTCCCACCACAACTAGAGAGAAGCCTGTGCACTGCAACAAAAGATCCTGCAAGCCACAACTAAGACCCAACACAGCCAAAAATAAATTTAAAAAATAAATGTTTTTTTATATAAAATAAAATTTAAAAATATTTAAAAATCTACAATTGAGAATACATCAACATAGAAAGATTCTGTACAGCAAAAGAAACAATCAAAATGTAAAGGCAGTCTATGGAATGGGAGAAAATATCTGTAAACTATGTATTCGATAAGGGTTTAATATATAAAACATATACAGAACTCATACAACTCAATAGCAAATAACACTAAATTATCTGATTAAAATATGGGCTGAAGGATTGGATAAACTTTTTTTCCTAAGAGACATACAATGGCCAACAAGTACATGAAAATATGCTCAAAATCATTAGGGAAATGCAAATCAAAGCCACAGTGAGATATATTACCTTCCGCTTGTTTTGTTGGCTATCATCAAGAAGACAAGATATAAGTGTTGGCAAGTATGTAGAGAAAAAGCAAACTTTGTACACTGTTGGTGTGGTTGTAAATTGAGTCAGCCACTATGGAAAACAATGTGAGGCTCTTCATAAAATGTAAAAATAGAACTGCCATATGCTCCAGTAATCCCATTTCCTGTTACATAGCCAAAGTCAATGAAAACAAAACATGAAAATGATATCTGCACTCACATGTTTATTGCAGCATTATTGACAATTGCCAAGACATGAAAACAATGTACTTGTCCACAAATGGATGAAAAAACAAAGCAGAGGTAGTATGTATGTGTGTGTGTGTGTGTGTGTGTGTGTGTGAATATATATATATATATATATATATATATATACTTGTGGTGAGCAATGGGCAGATTAAGCAAAACTAAACCCTACCTTGCAAGGCATAGGGCCTGCAGCCTGAGATAGGGATGGTGTCTCAAACAAATGGGAAATGGAGGCCTCAGCTAGCAGAACTAGAGTTTGTTTTAAGGAAAAATAGAGGCATCCAGTTAGAAGGAGGACACAAGGGCTCGGGTGTCCCATAGCCAGGCTGATGGGGGATGGAGGTATGCCTCCTGTTCTCCTGGACAGAAGCACTCCTAAGATATGGAATGTGGAGGAAGGGAGAGAGTAGGAAAGAGGAAACCTGAGACATCTTAGGGAACACAGGGAAACCTTAGGGTACTTTGTTCTGATGTTCAGCCCCAGGGTAGGTTCAAACAGGATACTTTATTTGTTGACTGGTTTAGGCACCAGTTTTGATGGTCTGCAGAAGCTTCCTCTCCTGTGGCTTGTGATCATGATGTGAGAAAAGGTGATGAGCACAAGGTTGGCGTGATGATCTACCTAAAATTCAGAGAGCAAGTCAGGCCAGGCAGCACATTCCAAGATGCCCAGTGTGTATTCTTTATGACATAAATACAGTGTCAGTTTGTTTCTAAATGGTGATGTGTCTTTTTTTAATAACATTTTTTAAATGATTTATTTATTTATTTATTTATTTTGGCTGAGCCGGCTCTTAGTGGCAGCATGCAGGATTTTCGTTGCAGCATTTGGCCTTCTTAGTTGAAGCATGTGAACTCTTAGTTGCAGCATGCAAGTGGGCTTTAGTTTCCCAATCAGGGATTGAACTGGGGCTCCCCGCATTGAGTGCACAGAGTCTTCCACACTGGACCACCTGGGAAGTCCCAGTGCCTGTGTCTTGACTTGAGAATCTAGAAAGTGATGTACAAAGACCTGGAAGCTTTCTTAGAGATCCCAATCTCCCTTTAAATTCTCTCTCTCTTTTTTTTAGGCCTCGCTGCATGGCATGCAGGATCCCCAACCAGGGGTCAAACCCATACCCCTTGCTTTGGGAGTGCGGAGTCTTAACTACTGGACCACCAGGGAAGTCCTTAGATCACTATCTAATCTGCCCATTTTATGGAGAATTTGAAGCTCAAAGCCACTGTGGCTAATATGGAGAAGACATTAGTCATACAATGAACGGAGGAATGAATGAATGGTCAAGGGTCAGAAATGGGACACAAACTACATTTGCTCTGTGGAAATGGCTTTGATTTGGGAGTACTTTAACTGAAGAGACTGTTTTAAGCTAATGTTTCCAACTAACAAACCATTAATTCTGAGATGTCTACTTTCTCAAAATTTTCAGTGCCATGCTATCATAAACGAAACTTATAATTGTTCAGATAGAATCCCATTACTCATTACTGCCCTCTATTGTATCTCACAATTGTTGGTCAAATGTACAGGTATTTAATAGCCTTGAATTCCCTTCTGATCGCTGAGCTGCATGTGTTATTTCTACCCAAATATATAGCACCAATGGAAAGATAAGCTCTGAGCCTCAGTGAAGATTGTGAACTCTGATACCTGACGTCCAGGTATTGTAGACTTGCACTTACAAAAGTGTATGACAAGCTCTCCCCAGTTGTGTGGCCATCAGGGGTTTGCCCATGTCTGCTCCCTCAGATGTTCCTACATGGTGGCTGACCCTAACCCTAACCCTAACCTTAACCCTAACCCTAATTCCAACTTTAACCCTAATCCCATAATTAAGGAATAGAACATTATAGTTGATAGCTTTTGTATTTAACTATCTATATCAATTATTTAGGATTGTAATTGAGAAAAATTTTTTTCCATAGTATTTTTCTATTAATTCATTTATGAATCCAGCAAATTATGAAATAGTTAATACATTTATGAAATAACATTCCATTCCATACTGCTCAGAGAGATGATGGGTCTTCAGATCTCTTCCTAGTATGCTGTCTGATGCCCAGTAAATTTGTGAATGAATATGACCTAAAACATATGCTATGAGGGAGGACATGCACAGTGAGCACAGGTGGCAGAAGAGATTTCAGGCAGAGGAAAGAGGAAGGTAAAATGTCGCAAGGAAGGAACATGCCTGGCTTGTTTGAGGATAGTTGGGAATGCTGTTTGTTTGAAGTGAGCAAGGGAGAGAACCCTGGGGGATGTGAACAGACTTGTCAGTCGTGGACGTTGTCTTTTACTCTGTGTGAAATGAAGAGCAAGGGGAGGGTTTTAAGAAGTGGAGGGAAGTTATCTGACTCACTCTGGTTGCTGTGCTACAAATTGACAGAAGGGGCAAGGACAGAAGCAGGGGGGTCAGTTAGGAGACCACTGTAGTTACCCAGGTGGTAGCTCAGGCCTGGTTATTAACAGTGGAGATGGTAACAAGTGGTCAGATATTAGATGTGTTTTTGCATATAACACCAAGAACTGCTCCACAGATGTGACATCAGAAAAGGTCCTTCACTCAGAAAAACCCATGTTTGTTTTCATGCTCTGCTATAACCATATTGAAATTATTTTTCCCAGCTTTATTGAGATTAACTGATATATAACTTTGTGTAAGTTTAAGGTGTGTGATGATTTGAGGAACATATATATTGTGAAATAAATACAACAGCGAGTTTAGTTAACACTTCCATGATCTCACATAATTACCACTTTTTTCTTTGTGGTGAGAATATTTCAGTTCCACTCTCTTAGCATCTTTCAATTATATAATGCAGTATTGTTAACTAAAATCGTATGCTATACATTAGATTCCCTAGAACTTATTATAACTGGAAGTTTTCTTCCTTTGACCAAAATCTCATAATTTCCCTACCACCTATGCCCTGGCAAGCATCATCCTACTTTGTTTCTGTGAGGTTTTTTAGATATCATATAAAAATGTGGAATTTTTATTTTAGCCTTTTTAGATTCCACATGTAAGTGATATCGTAAAATATTTGTCAGTATTGTCTGGTTATCTCATAAGCATAGCCTCCTCAAGATCCATCCTTATTGTCACAAATGGCAGGATTTCCTTGTTTATCATGGCTGAATAATTATATAATATGTAATTATATATTATATAACCTTTTTTGTCCATTAATCTATTGATGGACACTTAAGCTGTTTCCATGTTTTGGCTATTGTGAATAATGTTGCTATGAACATGAGAGTTCAGCTATCTCTTCAATATCATGCCGTCAATTTTTTGGGTATATACCCAAAATGGGACTGCTAGATTTTATGGTAGTTCTGCTTTAAATTTTTTAAGGTGTACAATGTGTTGATTCATTAATTTTTATGTCACAATATGATTACCACCATAGTTTTAACTAATATCTCCATCTTGCCACATTTTTTGTTGTTGTTGTGAGAAGATCTAAACTCAACAATTTTGAAGTATTATAATTTTGTCTATAATCACGGTGCTGTGCATTAGATCTCCAGAACATATTCATTTTCTAGCTGACAATATGTACCTTAAAATGACATCTCCCCAATTCTCCCACACCCCAGTCCCTGGGAATCACCATTCTATTCTCTCTTTCTACAAGTTAGCTTTTCTAGATTTTGCTTATAACAATATCATACAATATTTGTATTTCTCTGTCTAGTTTATTTCACTAAGCATAATGCCCTCAAGGTCCAACTGTCTCTCTCTATGTATATATATATATATATATATACATATGTGTGTGTGTGTGTGTGTGTGTGAGTATATATATATATAATTATGGTTTTCTCTGGGTATATGCCCAGCAGTGGGATTGCTGGGTCACATGGAAATTCTATTTTTAGTTTTTTAAGGAACCTCCATACTGTTCTCCATAGTGGCTGTATCAATTTACATTCTCATCAACAGTGCAAGAGGGTTCCTTTTTCTCCACACCCTCTCCAGCATTTGTTGTTTGTAGATTTTCTGATGATGCCCATTCTAACTGGTGTGAGGTGATACCTCACTGTAGTTTTGATTTGCATTTCTCTAATAATCAGTGATGTTGAGCAGATTTTCATGTGCTTGGTGGCCATCTGTATGTCTTCTTTAGAGAAATGTCTATTTAGGTCTTCTGCCTATTTTTGGATTGGGTTTTTGTTTTTTTAATATTGAGCTGCATGAGCTGTTTTTATATTTTGGAGATTAATCCTTTGTCCGTTGATTCCTTTGCAAGTATTTTCTCCCATTTTGAGGGTTGTCTTTTCGTCTTGTTTATGGTTTCCTTGCCTGTGCAAAAGCTTTGAAGTTTCATTAGGTGTCATTTGTTTATTTTTGTTTTTATTTCCATTACTCTAGGAGGTAGATCAAGAAAGATCTTGCTGTGATTTATGCCAAAGAGTGTTCTATGTTTTCCTCTAAGAGTTTTATAGTGTCCGGTCTTACATTTAGGTCTCTAATCCATTTTGAGTTTATTTTTGTGTATGGTGTTAGGGAGTGTTCTAATTTCATTCTTTTACATGTAGCTGTCCAGTTTTCCCAGCACCACTTACTGAAGTGCGTGTCTTTTCTCCATTGTATATCCTTGCCTCCTTTGTCATATGTTAGTTGACCATAGGTGTGTGGGTTTATCTCTGGGCTTTCTATCCTGTTCCACTGATCTATATTCCTGTTTTTGTGCCAGTACCATATTGTCTTAATTACTGTAGCTTTGTAGTATAATCTGAAGTCAGGGAGTCTCATTCTTCCGGCTCCATTTTTTTCCTTCAAGACTGCTTTGGCTATTTGGGGTCTTTTGTATGTCCATAGAAATTTAAGATTTTTTTGTTCTAGTTCTGTAAAAAATGCCATTGGTAACTTGATAAGGATGGCATTGAATCTGTAGATTGCTTTGGGTAGTCTAGTCATTTTCACAATATTGATTCTTCCAATACAAGAACACAGTATATCTCTCCATCTGTTGGTATCATCTTTAATTTCTTTCATCAGTGTCATAGTATCTCTACATCTGTTGGTATCATCTTTAATTTCTTTCATCAGTGTCATAGTTTTCTGCATACAGGTCTTTTGTCTCCCTAGGTAGGTTTATTTCTAGGTATTTTATTCTTTTTGTTGCAATGGTAAAAGGGAGTGTTTCCTTAATTTCTCTTTCAGATTTTTCATCATTAGTGTATAGGATTTCTGTGCATTCATTTTGTATCCTGCAAATTTACCAAATTCATTGATTAGCTCTAGTAGTTTTCTGGTGGCATCTTTAGGATACTCTATATAGAGTATCATGTCATCTGCAAACAGTGACAGTTTTACTTCTTCTTTTCAAATTTTTATTCCTTTCTTTTCTTTTTCTTCTCTGATTGCCGTGGCTAGGACTTCCAAATCTATGTTGAATAATAGTGGCATCTGTGGACATCCTTGTCTTGTTCCTGATCTTAGAGGAAATGCTTTCAGTTTCTCACCATTGAGAATGATGTTTGATGTGGGTTTGTCGTATATGACTTTTATTATGTTGAGGTAGGTTCCCTCTATGCCCACTTTCTGGTGAGTTTTTATCACAAATGGGTGTTGAATTTTGTCAAAAGCTTTTTCTGCATCTATTGAGATGATAATATGGTTTTTGTTCTTCAATTTGTTAATATGGTGTATCACATTGATTGATTTGCGTATATTGAAGAATCCTTGCATCCTTGGCATAAATCCCACTTGATCGTGGTGTATGATCCTTTTAATACATTATTGAATTCTGTTTGCTAGTATTTTGTTGAGGATTTTTGCATCTATATTCATCAGTGATATTGGTCTGTAATTTTCTTTTTTTATAGTATCTTTGTCTGGTTTTGGTATCAGGGTGATGGTGGCCTCATAGAATGAGTTTGGGAGTGTTCCTTCCTCTGCAATTTTTTGGAAGAGTTTGAGAAGTATGTGTGTTAGCTCTTGTCTAAATGTTTGATAGAATTCACCTGTGAAGCCATCTGGTCCTGCACTTTTGTTTGTTGGAAAATTTTTAATCACAGTTTCAAGTTCATTACTTGTGATTGGTCTGTTCATATTTTCTGTTTCTTCCTGGTTCAGTCTTGGAAGGTTATACCTTTGTAAGAATTTGTCCATTTCTTCCAGGTTGTACATGTTATTGGCATAGAGTTGCTTGTAGTAGTCTCTTAGGATGCTTTGTATTTCTGCAGTGTCTGTTGTAACTTCTCCTTTTTTGTTTCCAATTATATTGATTTGAGTCCTCTCCCTCTTTTTCTTGATGAGTCTGGCTAATGGTTTATCAATTTTGTTTATCTTTTCAAAGAACCAGCTTTTCGTTTTATTGATCTTTGCTATTGTTTTCTTTGTTTCTATTTAATTTATTTCTGCTCTGATCTTTATGATTTCTTTCCTTCTGCTAACTTTGGGTTTTGTTTGTTCTTCTTTCTCTAGTTCCTTTAGGTGTAAGGTTAGATTATTTGAGATTTTTCTTGTTTCTTGAGGTAGGCTTGTATACCTATAATCTTCCCTCTTAGAACTGATTTTGCTGCATCCCATAGGTTTTGGATCATCGTGTTTACATTATTTGTCTCTAGGTATTTTTTTATTTCCTCTTTGATTTCTTCAGTGACCTCTTGGTTATTTAGTAATGTATTGTTTAGCCTCCATGTGTTTGTGTTTTTTACATTTTTTCCCCCATTATTTATTTCTAATCTCATAACATTGTGGTCAGTAAACATGCTTGATATGATTTCAATTTTCTTAAATTTACTGAGTCTTGATTTGTGACCCAAGATGTGATCTATCCTGGAGAATGTTCCATGTGCACTTGAGAAAAAAGTGTAATCTGCTGGTTTTGGATGGAATGTACTATAAATATCAATTAAATCTATCTGGTCTATTGTGTCATTTAACCCTGTGTTTCCTTATTAATTTTCTCTTTGGATGATCTGTCCATTAGTGTCAGTGAGGTGTTAAAGTCCCCTTCTATTATTGTGTGACTGTCGATTTCCTCTTTTATAGTTGTTAGCAGTTGCCTTATGTATTGAGGTGCTCCTATGTTGGGTGCATATATTTTTATAATTGTTATATCTTCTTCAATTGATCCCTTGGTCATTATGTAGTGTCCTTCCTTGTCTGTTGTAACATTCTTTATTTCAAAGTCTATTTTACCTGATATGAGTATTGCCACTCCAGCTTTCTTTTGATTTCCATTTGCATGGAATATCTTTTTCCATCCCCTCACTTTCAGTCTGTATGTGTCCCCAGGTCTGAAGTGGGTCTCTTGTAGACAGCATATATATGGGTCTTGTTTTTGTATCCATTCAGTGATCCTGTGTCTTTTGGTTTGAGCATTTAATCCATTCACATTTAAGGTAATTATCGATATGTGTGTTCCTATTTCCATTTTCTTAATTGTTTTAGGTTTATTTTTGTAGGTCCTTTTCTTCTCTGTGTTTCCCACTTTGAGAAGTTCCTTTAGCATTTGTTGTAGAGTTGGTGTGGTGGTGCTGAATTCTTTTAGCTTTTGCTTGTCTGTAAAGCCTTTGATTTCTCCATCAAATCTGAATGAGATCCTTGCCGGGTAGAGTAGTCTTGGTTGTAGGTTCTTCCCTTTCATCACTTTAAGTATATCATGCCACTCCCTTCTGGCTTGTAGAATTTCTGCTGAGAAATCAGCTGTTAATGTTATGGGAGTTTCCTTGTATGTTATTTGTCATTTTTCCCTTGCTGCTTTCAATAATTTTTCTTTGTCTTTAATTTTTGCCAATTTGATCACAATGTGTCTCAGCATGTTTCTCCTTGGGTTTAGCCTGTATGGGACTCGCTGCTCTTCCTGGACTTGCGTGGCTATTTCCTTTCCCATGTTAGGGAAATTTTCGACTATAATCTCTTCAAATATTTTCTCTGGTCCTTTCTCTCTCTCTTATCCTTCTGGGACCCCTATAACGTGAATGTTGTTGCATTTAATGTTGTCTCAGAGGTCTCTTGGGCTGTCTTCATTTCTTTTCATTCTTTTTTCTTTATTCTGTTCCGCAGCAGTGAATTCCACCATTCTGTCTTCCAGGTGACTTATCAGTTCTTCTGCCTCAGTTATTCTGCTATTGATTCCATCTAGTGTAGTTTTCATTTCAGTTATTGTATTGTTCATTTCTGTTCATTTGTTCTTTAATTCTTCTAGGTCTTTGTTAAACATTTCTTGCATCTTCTCAATCTTTGACTCCATTCTTTTTCCAAGGTCCTGGATCATCTTCACTATCATTATCCTGAATTCTTTTTCTGGCAGGTTGCCTATCTCCACTTCATTTAGTTGTTTTTCTGGGTTTTTTTCCTTGTTCCTTCATGTGTTACATAGCCCTCTGCCTTTTCATCTTGTCTCTCTTTCTGTGAATGTGGTTTTTGTTCCACAGGCTGCAGGATTGTATTTCTTCTTGCTTCTGCTGTCTGCCCTCTGGTGGATGAGGCTATCTAAGAGGCTTGTGCAAGTTTCCTGATGGGAAGGACTGGTGGTGGGTAGAGCTGGCTGTTGCTCTGGTGGGCAGAGCTCAGTAAAACTTTCATGTGCTTGTCTGTTGATGGTGGGGCTGGGTCCCCTCCCTGCTTGTTGTTTGGCCTGAGGTGACCCAACACTGGAGCCTACCCGGGCTCTTTGGTGGGGCTAATGTTGGACTCTGGAAGGGCTCACGCCAAGGAGTACTTCCCAGAACTTCTGCTGCCAGTGTCCATGTCCTCATGGTGAGACAGAGCCACCCCCACCTCTGCAGGAAACCCTCCAACACTAGCAGGTAGGCCTGGTTCAGTCTCTATGGGGTCACTGCTCCTTCCCCTGTGTCCTGATGCACACACTACTTTGTGTGTGCCTCCAAGAGTGGAGTCTCTGTTTCCCCCAGTCCTGTCAAAGACCTGCAATCAAATCCTGCTAGCTTTCAAAGTCTGATTCTCTAGGAATTCCTTCTCCTGTTGCTGGACCCCCAGGTTTGGAAGCTTGACATGGGACTCAGAAGCTGCACTCCAGTGGGTGAACTTCTGTGGTATAAGTGTTCTGCAGTTTGTGAGTCACCCACCCAGCAGTTATGGGATTTGATTTTATTGGGATTTTGCCACTCTTACCGTCTTATTGTGGCTTCTCCTTTGTCTTTGCATGTGGGGCGTCTTTTTTGGTGAGTTCTAGTGTCTTCCTGTCAGTGATCGTTCAGCAGTTAGTTGTGATTCCGGTGTTCTTGCAAGAGGGAGTGAGAGCACGTCCTTGTACTCTGCCATCTTGAACCAATCTCTGAGAAACACCATTGTTTGATTGCTGTCTCTGTAATCTCCTTAGTTACAAATACCTTTAAACCTGTTTTGCGTCATACACTTTTGTGAAAAGCTGAGGTTTGGAAATTTATCAGTTAGGTATTGCCACAATAATGTTGCATACCCCTATGTTCATAGCAGCACTATTTATAATAGCCAAGACATGGAAACAAGCTAAATGTCCATCAAGAGATGAATGGATAAGGAAGACGTGGTATATATATACAATGGAATACTACTCAGCCATAAAAAATAGAATGAAATAATGCCATTTGCAGCAACCTAGAGATTATCATACTAATTCAAGTAAGTCAGAAAGAGAAAGACAAATACCATATGATATCTCTTATATGTGCAATCTAAAATATGACACAAATGAACTTATCAATGAAACAGAAACAGACTCACAGATATACAGAACAGACTTGTGGTTGCGGGGGGGGGTAGAGGAGGGATGGATTGGGAGTTGGGGATGAGCAGGTGCAAATTATTATATATAGACTGGAGAAACAACAAGGTCCTACTGTATAGCACAGGGAATTATATTCAATATCCTGTAATAAACCATAATGGAAAAGAATATGAAAAAATATATATATATATATATCTGAATCACTTTGCTGTACAGCAGAAATTAACACAACATTGTAAATAACTATACCTCAATAAAATAATTTTTTTAAAATGCTGCATAGCAAACCACCCAAAAACTTATTTTAAGCAACAGTCACCATTTATTCTCATAGCTGGCTTTGTTTTTCACTCCAGGTCTATAGATTAACTAGGGTGGCTCAGCTTTACATATTTCATTCTCCTTGGACAAGTCAGTTAACCAGGCAAAGGCACAAAAAGGAAACAGTAGAATCTTCTTAAGGCCTACACTCAAAACTGACACACTGCTACTGTAACCAAGCAGGACCCTATGGGGCCTTCCTGGGACAGTACTTCCCCCATAATCATCTGCTTTAGCTCCTCTCTGAAATACCTGGATAACAGTATTTGATGCACATTTCCTGAGTTGTTTTACAGATGTGAACCCCCCCCACACAACAACCACCACCAAACGGAAAATGTTAACTACTTGATGATGATGAGCATGACCTCCTGGAGCCTAAGGACTGATAATGTTAACCCCTGTGACACCACCCTGTTATCTCACCATCAGCCAATCAGAAAATTATGCACGAGCTGATCACATCCCCTGCAACCTCCCTCCCTCACCTGGCTTTCTTTTCTTTTTTAACATCTTTATTGGAGTATACTTGCTTTACAATGTTGTGTTAGTTTCTGCTGTACAACAAAGTGAATCAGCTATATGTATAAATATATCCCCATATCCCCTCCCTCTTGAGCCTCCGCCTCCATCCCACCTGCCCTATCTCACCCCTCTAGGTCATCACAAAGCATAGAGCTGATCTCCTTGTGCTATGCAGCAGCTTCCCACTAGCTATCTATTTTACATTTGGTAGTGTATATATGTCGATTCTACTCTCTCATTTCATCCCAGTTTCCCCTTCCCCCCGTGTCCTCAAGTCCATTCTCTATGTCTGAGTCTTTATTCCTGCCCTGCCACTAGGTTTATCGGTACCATTTTTTTAGATTCCATATATATGTTAGCATAAGGTATTTGTTTTTCTCTGACTTACTTCGCTCTGTATGACAGACTCTAGGTCCAACCACCTCACTACAAATAACTCAGTTTCATTCCTTTTTAGGGCTGAGTAATATTCCATTGTATACATGTGACACATCTTCTTTATCCATTCATTTGTTGATGGTCATTTAGGTTGCTTCCATGTACTGGCTATTGTAAATAGTGCTACAGTGAACATTGTGGTACCTGTATCTTTTTTTTTTTTTTTTTTTTTGCTGTACGCGGGCCTCTCACTGCCGTGGCCTCTCCTGCCGCGGAGCTCCTGCCGCGGAGCAGGCCCAGTGGCCACGGCTCACGGGCCCAGCCGCTCCACGGCATGCAGGATCCCCCGGGATCGGGGCACAAACCCGAGTCCCCCGCATCAGCAGGCGGACTCTCAACCACTGTGCCACCAGGGAAGTCCCCTGTATCTTTTTGAATTACAGTTTTCTCAGGGTATATGCCCAGTAGTGAGATTGTACCTGGCTTTTTAAAATGCTTTGCCGAAACCCTTCTGCGAGAGCTCAGGGATTTTTAGGGCATACGCCACCTGTCTCCTTGCATGGCCCTGCAATAAACCTTTCTCTGATCCAAACTCTGTTTTGGTGTGTTTGGCCTCATTGTGCCTTGGGCACATGAACTTGCACCAACTTCCATTAACCAAAGCAAGCAGCCTAACCAAGTTCAAAGTCAAAGGATGGGGAAATACATTCCTCCCACCTTGAGACTATGGCAAGGGTATAGTTGCAAGAAGGAGTAATGGATTGGGCCAATCATTTAGTCTACCATTGTCAGTGACTAGTTGGGAGTCCTGTATACTACCTTTGCCCTGTTTTTGCTAATAACACCTGAGCAGTTATATTGAGCAAAGTGTTTGCTGAAATAACTTTATGGTTCTAGACAAGCTAGGTGAGATTATACACTGATTAAAGGGACAAAGGTTAACACATAAGCCTGGCTAGGAAGAATGAGTAACTTCTATCAGTGAGACCACAAGAACAGCAATGTGCTAGGAACTGAAATGAAAGCCAATCATCCATGTCCTGAAATCATTCAAAATTTCTTAAATTTCTGTTGAATATACTCCTCATCATTATACATGTATACATATGTATACACACAAATACACTGAAGTTTACAATAGTATACTTTGTATATGTTTAAAGTGTACATTATTTTCATGAGTGTTGTGCTGATTTCTATTTTATATCACAAAGTCTTGAGTGACAGGAATTGTTCACTATTTTTGTTTATATGGTAGAAACTAAATGTTACAAATTTATTCCATCTTCATGATTACAAACGTTACAGGCAAGGTGGGTAAACAAGGCAAATAAAGCAATCTATTTTCTCCTATTTAACCAGATGCAGCATTTTGACATTTTTATGATATGCAGGTTGTCTTAATTCATTCACGGCTCATTGACTTATTTTGAAATCCAGCAACAGCAAACTTTGAAATGTGGGATCTTCCTCTATAGCTACTCCAAGTTAATTCCTGAACTACACTGTGAACTCAGAAATGATATTCACTGAAACACTCTTGAAGCTTTCACTTCTTAATCTGACACCTCTTATTAAGGCAGGGAACTGTCTGTTAAAGACTGTCTTCTTAGCTAACCCAAGCCACCAGCAATCTTAACCACTAAGTTACTACATAAAAGTAAACAGCTCCTAATAAATGGAATATTGCCTACCGTATCAGTAAACAAAGGATGTCACAGTCATCAGTGATTGCAGCCAAGCGGCCACCAAGGAAGGTGAGCTGGTGACCCCGGATGTCACAGTCATCAGTGATTGCAGCCAAGCGGCCACCAAGGAAGGTGAGCTGGTGACCCCTGAGGGACCGCAGGAAGGAAACAAAGAATATCTGCCATTTAGCAGCCATCAGACTGCAGCCACTCCCTAAGGTGAGCCCTGAGGAAACTCAGGATGTGAAAACACTGGATACTGGCCCCAGATAGCTGAGGTGCAGATCAAAGGAATGATTTCAGTGAGCCCAGTCTCTTGCATCTTCCCATATAGGAAAGCGCTAAACTCCATTTGGGATTTCTGGTTTTCTTTAGTTAACAGTAATCTTTGATGTTCTGACTACCTGCCCTTTGTTGCAAACGCCTCCTCAGTGTTACTTGAAATGCTGCCTCCCTGGCTTGAAGTCCTAAGAACTTTCCGCCAAATAAAACATAATTCTCAACTTCTAGGCTGTGAATAATTTTTTAGTTGACACTCCAAGCATTGACTGAAACTGTTGTGCCAGATCCTTTTTTCAGAGCATTCACTCCCTGATAGAGAGGTCCTAACCAGCTCTTTCCATGAACAGTGACTCCAGTACAGTGTACCTACTGTCCAGAGTATAAACAGAGAGTCATCCTGAGTAGTTCATCAGTATTTACATACAAGGTATATTTTAAGCTGATCCCAGACCAAGTATTGCAACTGTAATCCCAAGAAGTCGTTCAGTTTTAGCACACTGAGTTCCTGCAAGATGCCAGGGCAAGTGAGAAACCACCTCAAAGCAAAGAGTTCATCATCTTCAGAAACTTGGGGGGGGGGGTGGAGGAATAAAATTCCTCCTTCTAAACTCATCAAATCAATGGGTCTTCAGTCTTAATTGCTAAAATCCAGAGTCCTCAATCCCGATTTGAGAAGCCCATTTTCAAGATGAAGAGCTTTCAGTCTTCTATTTGCCATGGCCCATGAACGCAAGTCCTTCTATAAGAATCTCCTCTTTTATTGCTTTCTGACACACCGCTGAAGATGTCGTTGTGCGGTTCCAGGAGGTGATCCCTTTGAAGAACTTCTAGGCCAACCAGCGGTGGAAGCCCCAGTGGTGGTACCTCAGCCTCGCGTTGGTGCTCGTGAAGGCGGTGGCGATGGCGGCGCGCTCTGAAGTCATTGCCTGCTCTTTATTTTCTCTTCCTAATTCTCAACCCTTCTTTTGAGACACAGCTGGGTACGTTCACTTTAAATCCTTCTCCAAAAATGCCTCAAGGTCAAATTTCAAATAAGGTGGTTAAGGTAGGGCTCAGAGAGGCGTTGACGGGTGAGGAGTGGAAGGGGGTAGAGGAGGGCATTGCAGGCAGGGAAAACAGCCAGGACATTATTATAAATAATGTGACGTCTTGTGATACTCAGTAAGATTCAATGAGTGTTGGAGCCATTGTTATGATAACTCTTTCCCAAGAGGTTTTGATTCCAGAGGAGAGAACCGAGGGGGTCGGCGGGGACTTTCTTAGCCTGAAAGGTTAACACCGGCAGCGGCAGGGGAAGGCTCTTTACAGCTTGGTGGGGCAGACCTTGGCTGCAACCCCCAACGGCTGGGAATCGCCAATCTGCCGAGTTCTGCTGCCCAATGCGCCCGGAGCAAGAGCCTGGGCGCAAATCCTTTTTCTCGGCGGCCCCAACCTCCTGCGACCTCGGTGTCCAATCAGTGCAAAGGTAAACATTCGATACGGAGTCGGCTTGGAAGTCAGTCAGGCAGCCGCCAGACCACCCAGTGCGCAGCGTCTGCTCAGGCCACGGCTCGCCCTGCCCTTCCCGGATCGCTCACCCGCCCCCTTTCGGCCACGCCCTCGCGGCGATAGGCCGACCATCTGGGCCGGGTCGCGACGCGATTGGCCGGGACGACGGGAAGCCGGCCCCAGACGTGCCACGTGTACGTAGGGGCCGGCCGGAAGGCTAAGGCTGGAGCTGACGCAGTCGGGTTTGGCCGGGCCGGGCCAGGCGATGGCGGCCATGGAGCGGGACGGGGATCAGCTGTCCACGCGGCCAGCCCTAGAGACCGAGGGGATGCGCTTCCTTCACGTCACGGGTGAGTCGGCGCGGGCCGCAGGGCAGCGGGTTTGCGCCGCCACCCTCGGCAGACCGCCATGTTCGGTGAGTCGTTCTCCTCTGCCTTCCGGGCCGGACCTGGCCGGGAGCCGGATGTTGGCGCTGCACGCAGTGCCGGGCGGTGGTCCCGAAGCGCGCGTGGAGGCCCTCCCAGAGCGGTGCTTCCTCGGGCGTTGCGGGCCTCCCAGAGCGGTGCTTCCTCTGGCGTTGCCGTCGGCCCTTTTTTGCGCGAGTCCTTTACTTTATGCGAAGCAAGCCTTCCGGGTTTGCGGTTACTGGGGTCTCTCCGCCTTTGGCGTTTGCCTTCAAGCCTCAGCCCCTCGACTCCGTACCCCCACGCACGCCCCCCAAATCCGGCGCTGTATCAGCCGTCCATGGGCACCCCTTTCTATATGTAGTCTGGATCTGAAAGGCCTTTGCCCTCCTGAGTCGGATACACTTCCCTTCACCCCTCAAAACCCAGCTGGCGTGCTCCACGTCCTCCGGACTTGCCCGTCCTATTCCCCAGGTAGCTGAGAAGTCCCTTCTCAGTGATCCCTGAATTGTTGTACTTCTCGCTATTTTAACTGCCTACTTAGGTCTTCAGCTACACCGTGAAGGTTTTGAGGACAGGAGGTACGCTTATTTTGCTTTTGTTTAATGTTATACAAAAGTCCAGTGGTAGTATCATTTTTAGTTTCTTGAAAACTATTTTCTTCTTTTCAGTGGGCTCCCTGCTGGCTACCTATGGCTGGTACATCGTCTTCAGCTGCATTCTTCTCTACGTGGTCTTTCAGAAGCTCTCCACCCGGCTGCGGGCCTTGAGGCAGAGGCAGCTGGATCGAGCTGCCGCTGCTCTGGGTTAGTGCCTGATAACAAATGAAGGCGTGGCTTTACGCCTACTTGTTTTAGTATTTAAAAGCTAGTCTGTTGTTTAGAGTAAGAAGTACGTTTCTGATCAGTGTGGGAAGAAAACTTTTATGCTTAGGAAGTTGGTTTTGGTGATTTGCAATATGTTGTTTTGTTTTGTTTTACTTTCAGAGTTTTTGATGGGATGAAAAACCCGCTTGATGGTGTGTAAAGCGCTCACTGCATATCGTGTTGCATGGTTTTTCATTTACAGGAGAGATTAAAGGGAAGGCTTCACAGCTGCTCCGTACTTATGGGTCTGCCTACTAAGTCTCATTTATCTCTAGAACCATCGTGAATGACAAACTTAGCCTTGGTTCTTCACATCCACCGCATTTTGATTTTCACAACTTACTTATCAGACCTGATATCAGATTACACCTGGCTGTTTCAAAAACTCATTCCCTCTAAAACAGTAGCTTCTTAACTAGTTAGAAGTTACAGTTTCTGAGGACATATCTAAAATAAAGGTTAAGTGTCTTGAGAATAGCAGTATAATTAAATAAATACAAGTCATCAGTCATCTGAGCCACCACAGTGACTGAGGCTGGGGAGGAAAGCAAACATAACACAAAAGTAGTCATTAGTAGAAAAACACTTAGAAAATTCCTTCACTCTCCTCTCCCATGAAACCCTGTGGTCCTGCCATTATCTCAGCATTTTTGGTTGTTGGCTGTATATGCAACAAAAACTACAAAGTACAAAGTAAATCTTGCTTAAGTTGCAGGATTTTGTGAAGTGGATGACTGGTGTTAGAGAACAGTCACCTGGTACAGCCATCCCTGGCTCTGTGAGACCTGCCAACAACTGAAGAGTAGATTTATAAGATAATGGGATGGGCGTCTCAGAAGAGGAGTTCGTTGTAATGAAGCATTGCGAAAAGTATATGTGCAGTGAAAGCTGTTACCTTGTGTTGTACAATTTTATTAGAAAAATTAGTTTAAAAAAATGCACACATAATTAATTGTATTCTAAGAATGATCCAACAGTTCCAAATGTTACCACAATTCACATTTCTATAAAGTGGAACTATAATTTTGTTTTTAAAGATAAAGGTCTAGTCATCTCTGTCACCACAGACACACCCCTGTGCTATTTTGGCCCCTGGATTCAGTTAGGTGACCTGTTTCCACTGCTAACTATCTGTAAGTAATGATGATCGCATATCCTTTGGATGATACTGATGTGAACATAGAGTTCTAGTTTGTTTCCTTGTTTACAAAATTAGTCAAACTACTGCATAGTTCCCCTTAGTACTCCTTAAACACAGTGGTCTGAGTAAAATAGAGAACTTGATTGTGTATTTAAATAATTTGCCTTGTTTTCTAAACCATATAAAAACAGATATCTGGGGTGGTCATTTCTATTAATGCTAGCTGGAAGGATTTTTCTCTCTTTTTTCCCTGTAAAAACAAGGATAAAATACCTAACGATCTTTACCTCTTTCTGGTATAGACCTGGGCTAATTAGGTGATGACTAATGATCAGAAAACTTTATCTTTCCTTGGTTGTCTTCTAGAATTCTGGTCAACCTAGAGACTGGGTGTTAGGAGGTATCCAGGTTGTGGAATGGAATCTCACTGGCCGTCAGACCACTTATATTTCAGTCTTGGAGCCCATGCCAGACTCTCTGGCATGGAATTGATCAGGGAGCCCAGAAATCTGTTTTGAACAGAGATTTCTGATGCTTTGGATATTTAACAAGGGCTATGGACTGTGGTGATGGCATAGTCCGCTGCCCCCGCCTTAAGCAGTAAAATATATGCAGAAGAATAGACTTATTCATGTAAAAGTATATTCTTGCATTGCCTGACTTCTGTACACTTGTAATATAGACCTCAAGAGTTTCCATTTTATATTACACAAAGTGCTTTATCCCAATTTTTTCTGACATTTTAGAACCTGATATTGTTGTTAAACGACAGGAGGCTTTAGCAGCTGCTCGTTTGAAAATGCAAGATGAATTAAATGCACAAGTTGAAAAGCATAAGGAGAAACTAAGACAGGTATGAACTGGTTTTAGTTTGAATACATGGTATTTGAGGTTTAGTGGGTATAAGTGTGTGTGCGCGTGTGCACGCGCATTAGGGTGGTTACAGAGAATAACTTTCAGGCCGAATCATTTCCACTTAGCTAAGTATTGCTCAGGATGTTTTCCTTATGCAATTTCTTACTGTTTAGGGGGGAAATACTCTTAAAGAAAGGTGTCTTGTATTTATGTTTTTACTTTTAAGTGGTTCCCTCACAGCAGCATTTCACCCCACAAAACCGTTTGCTGTGTACAGGAGCCGTACCACCAGACACACAGAACACACATTCAGCCTCTTGCTCCATGGTTGGTCTCAAGCCGTGCATGTCATATGACCTGGCTTGGTGGGGCTGCTCTTCAGTGGACTGAAGGAGAGCCAGGGGAGGGTGGCGATGGGTTCAACCCAGGGTCAAGATGGAGAGCAGGAAATGGAGTTTTGAAAGATTTTTTTAAAGACACATGGTTTGGTTGTAGGGGGTGGTAAAAGGTTTGGGGGGGGCGGGGGGAGGAAGAACCTAAGGCTGCTATTGAAGTGACCTGAGAAGCCAGGTGGGTTGTGCTGCTCTTCACAGAAGTCAGGTCACCCACCCGGTTGGACCCATTCTCTGTAACTGAAACAACTAAGTGTAGACTCTGCTTTCTAGTTTCAGTGCAGATTTTCTGGGCCCCTCTTTTTCTCATCAGAAGGAAGCCAGAGAAGTTGGTCTTCCTCCTGGTCTTGCATGTGTCTCTGGTGTTTCCAGTATGGAGTGCCCTTCTGCCACTGCTGGTTCTGCAGGGTCATCCAGTACATGGCTGGTCTCCACAGCTTGGCTGGAGCCCAGAGGGAAAGGACAGAATAAGACAACACCTACTACACACATTCGGCCCTCTTGGTCACCTTTCTCAGCAGCCTTCTTCAGTGTTCAGTGGGTTGCCCATCTTCCACTTAAATAGTCACTAACCTAAAATGTACTAGCACACTCCTATTATTTATGTAGTGTTCTAAACCACATGAGGTTAAAACAAGTTCATGATACAAAACTCTGTCCTATGAAAATTAAGTCTCTGTCTTCCTTGCTCCCCTATCTACTCGTGCCCAAGCATTCCATGTTAAGTTTTTTAGGTATTTTTCCAGAAACATTTTATCCGTATATAAACACATGCATGTATCGTTCTTACATAGAAATGGCAGCATAGTATACATAGATGCCATTTTTAAGCAGTTTTATTTTAGTTTTTCCTTTGCTGATTTCCAACCATTTGTTTTGTTTCTGGAGCCATAGAGTAAGTTGAATTCCTTCTACGTGTCAAAATTAGTGACTTGAGGGTCTGAGTTTTTTGCATTAGTAAAACAGCCTGATCATTTATCCAATTTGTTGATGTAGCTGAAAACTTTTAAAAGATTATTTTAAAAAATTGTAATGTGCGCCTCCTAAAATTGGAGAGAGGTTAGAAGCCTATGTTCAGTTTTAAAGTGGTAGTTCTGTGTATTTAACAAACTTAACAAACAGAATCTGCCTGACCCACAGTTCAGTCAGCTGTCTTGTTTGTGGTCTCAGGATTTGTCAGCAGTGTTCCATTCTGGTGTTTTCCATGTTAGCTATGTGCATAAAACAACCTTCAGATCAAGAGACTGTTTCCTCTTTGACCTCCTGTACTTGCAGACAGTGGAAGCATGAAGGGACAGACATGTGGATTTAGCAGTGATGAACCCTGAAAGCCATCAAGAAATTTCTGGATATGTGCTTTCTAAGGCATCTTCTTGCATATCTTTGTGATATCACAGTTTAATTGGAACCAGAATGAACTAAAGTTTGGGTCTGGAGTCTACTGGGAATAGAGAGTTAGTGACTTTTGTGTAAACTTAAGTTGTAGTACCCAGTTGTTCTTCAAGGAGGAGGAAGCAGGGTCAAAGACTCAGGGCACTGTGTTTCCCTCCTGCTTACTGCATAATTACTGTATAAGCTTTCTCAGGTGCTCATTTTTGGACATAGTTTTTTGCTGAGATTAGTTTTCCTTTCTGTTCCCATAGTATTTGACTTTCAAAGAACTTTCAAATCTGCTCTCATTGGATCCTCATAGCCTTTGAAGTAGAGGGGTTAAGTAACTTTCCTCAGGTGACGCAACCAGGTAGCAACAAAGCAGGCCTGCCAGCCACGTTCACCCTTTCCAGGTCAGCGTTACTCTACATTACCAAAAATGTCCAGTTTAGAAGAAGAGTCGGTATTCTTTTCTCCGTGACACTTTTTGCTTTCTTTAATAGTGTACAAAAACAAAAGGTTCTGTTGGTGAGTTAAACTCATACCACTAGATGACAACTGTTTTATTAACTGAAGAAAGTGCAGGTGAAGGTGTGTTTTGAAGGACGTTTAAATTAAAAATTATCAAAATTACATTTTCTTTGAGAAAGATGGCAGCTTATGAATTCATTCTGTACAACGTGTGATTCTCCCTCAGCTTGAAGAAGAAAAAAGGAGACAGAAGATTGAAATGTGGGATAGCATGCAAGAAGGAAAAAGTTACAAAGGAAATACAAGAAAGCCTCAGGTGATGTAGCCTTCGGCCTAGTGGATTTTTTTCGAGTAGAATGTTTTGTTTTTTTGTTTTTTTAAAATAAATCTATGCGTTTATTTTTAGCTGCATTGGGTCTTTGTTGCTGTGCGCAGGCTTTCTCTAGTTGCGGCGAGCTGGAGCTACTCTTCGTTGCAGTGCGCGGGCTTCACATTGCAGTGGCTTCTCTTGTTGTGGAGCACGGGCTCTAGGCGCATGGGTTTCAGTAGTTGTGGCATGCGGGCTCAGTAGTTGTAGCTCGTGGGCTTTGTTACTCCACGGCACGTGGGATCTTCCCGGACCAGGGCTCAAACCCGTGTCCCCTTCATTGGCAGGTGGATTCTTAACCACTGCGCCACCAGGGAAGTCCCTGGAGTAGAATGTTTTTAACCAGATTCTTAAGCCTGTGTATGTTCAAACAGGAAGAAGACAGTCCTGGGCCTTCTACTTCATCAGTCATCCCAAAACGAAAATTTGACAGAAAGCCCTTGCGGCGAGGAGGTAAGTACCAAACATCAAAGCATTCTGAACAATTACAGGGTACACTTACCTTTAAAAACAAGATTCTTTTTCCTTGTTTCATTGTCCGTAAATTGAGACTAATTCCTAAGTTTAGGATTATGAAGATTAAATAAAAGAATCAGATGCAAAGCAGCCCTCAATGGCTGGAAGTCACCAACCTGCTGAGCCCTGTGGGCCTTGGGCAAGGATGTGGGCTCAAGTCCTGTTTCCAGGAGGCCTATAACCCCTTGGCCTCACAAAAGTCAGCATTTGATTGGCAGTTGAAAAAGGAGGTCACTCGAGGCCCTCAGGAAATAATTGGGATGGTTGCACTTGTATTTTAGTATTCTCCCTTGATCCCACACAGTCCTGTAAGGGGAGTGGTAAGTGGGGCGAGGAATAGTTTACACGTATTGCAAATAAGTTTGTCAAGGGGCTAGGACACAGGGGTTTTGGTCTTAACAGTCAGGGCTGCCTTGTTTCTTACAAATAACTTCCCCAAGGAGGCATGGACAGATGTTCATTCAGAGAGCTTCTGCATGCAACATCCTTGAGCCCTCTAACCGTAGCCGTCTGTCCTTACCCCATCCTTAAGGACTTTCACATCCTTTTGGGAAGACAGGGCTCCCACACAAATGAAAATAAGTAACCTTTGTGATCTGCCAGGAGTTTCCCGTTAATCCTGAGAGAGGGGAGGGCAAAGGCATTAAAATACTTTGTGTAGGAACCAGTTTTAGGCCAAAGACTATCCTCCGTCCGGGACAGGGGTTTTCTGTGGGGAGGTGCTGCAGAGGCAGAGGTGTGGAAGCCCGGCTGGCCTACTGGAGGACTGTCAGGAGTCTGGAACCTGGGCTCTGTGCAGACTGGACACAAGCTGGGCTGGGCTCTGACGAAACCCAAAGCTGGCCTGCTGTAGGGAAGTGGTGTGTCTGAAAAGGAAATGCTTTTTAAAATCTTTTTCTTGCTCCAGGCAAGGAATAGTCTTCCAGGACTGTTTTTCAGAGCAAAGAGTGGTGGTGGTATTTAGGAGAGAATTGTAGAAAATGGAATGCATCCGGAGCTAGGGGCTTTGACTGGCCTGGCTTTACAAATAAGGAAACTGAGGCACAGGGAGTTAGTGACCAAAGGTTGTATAGTAAGTAAGGAGCAAAGCCACCTCATTTAAGGTCTTGCTGGCTCTAAAGCCTGATCAGTCAACCTGGTCCCCAAATGTCCATTAACTTTAGGAAGCTAATGAGTGGGCAGGGATGGGGTTGGGGACTAGGGCATGTGGATTACCCAGTTCTGACTGGTGGAAGTAACGAGTTCCATTCTTTTTGATTTTGGTTTTTTAAATTTATTTTCTGTAGGTTGAGCAGTTCTTATTTGAATGTATACATTTTATTAAGCACAGCAGTTAGAAGCCTTTATATACTTAAATCCAGCCATCTTGAGAGGTTTTGGGGCAAATTTTTTTGTGTGTTTGGGTAGTTTTTCGTGTTAGGAGAGTTAAAACAGAGAAGCTGAATGGCTTGTTTTATTCCCACCAGAAAGTCAGTTCAAACTGCAATGACCATGTAAACTTTTTTTGTCATACGGTAGCTGAAAGTTGTATGAAAATGTTTGTGAGAATAGAATCCATATCTTTGCAGTGCTTTGCACGTCAGGCTCACAATTTTATGTTTGATACAGAACATTTCCAGCACTGTTCTGCTTCTTTTCTCTTGTCACAGGTTACAACCCTTTGTCTGGTGAAGGAGGTGGAGCCTGCTCCTGGAGACCTGGACGCAGAGGTCCATCGTCTGGTGGATGAGGCTAAGAATCTTGTTAGTGTTGCTTTTGACACTAGCAAGATGAATCCTTAACCCTCGACTCAATTGCCTTATGCATGCTTTTCACAGTGACTACCTAGGGGGAGGGGGCTTTCTTTCTGTTCTTAACTGCATCTGTTTCTTCAAGGGTTGAAGGCAGCATAGAGCGTGGACGTGGCCACTAGGCAGTAGTTGCAGTTGGTCACACTACACTGAAGCCAGTGACTGTGTTCACTGATTTCATGGGTCATTGCTAGTTGATAGCTAAAGGCCTCCAAGTGATTGGCGATCTTGATAAAAGAGACCTGGCAATGATCCTTCAAGTTAACAGGTCCTTGCTGGTAGGACAGTCTCTGTGACAGGTTGCGTTGAATGATGTCTTCCTTGTAAATGGTGAGCCCACCAGCGAGGATTACTGATGCAGAGAGTTGATGGGGTTGTTTCTGTATATTTATTTTTATGTACAGAGCTTTGTTTAAAAAAAAAAAGAAATTGTAAGTATAAAAATAAAATTGCAAGGAACATTTTCAGCATCTTTATCAAATTTAAGGAAATTTCATTATGAACTTGAATTTGTCTATCTAATATTACACAGCTTTTTATTATTCATAACCTCCCACTGATACTACTTATTTTCCCTTCTCATTATTCCTCACCTGCAATGAGCATGGCAAATGGCAGATAGCTGTAGTGATTTTCAGAGTTGGCAGGCTCCTTGGGGTTTATCCACAAAATCAGGCACTTGGAGTTGAGTTTCTGAATTAAGAGGATAAAGAAACATCTTGCCTAGAGGTACCTCAGGGGCCAATGAGGTTTCTGGGAGCCCTGTGGGTCATCTCTCTTGCACTTATTTCTTATGTCCTTGTCTAGAACCTCTGTCAAGTATGCTATAAAGGGCCTGATAGTAAATATTTTAGACTTTGCAGTTGCATAGTCTTTATTTTTTTACATTTTTAAAGGATTGTTAAACACTTAAAAATTCTTAGCTCATGGGTTGGATTGTCCTGCCTGCTATAGTTTGCTGATCCCTGCTTCACATCAAGATTGTAAGAAGGAACAAAACCTGCAGAATAGTGATGATTAGCTGGGAAAGTATTCTAGAAAGGTCTCATATAAATTAATCAACATATGTTGAGTATGTGAAATATTCTGTAGTTGTCTCTTGACATATATAAAGGAAAAGTATAGTCTGGTCTTAGGGGGCTTAAAATCTCTTGGGGAGGGCTGGAGGGAGTGAAAACAGGATTTTGAAGACAGTGTGATTGCAAACAAATGGGCTGGAGTAGTCAAAATCAAGTATTTGAGTCTGGAGACTTTTGAGTGGAGGAATATGGGAGTTCCTGGCAGAAGAGAGGGTCATTGAAAACCAGGGTGGGTCTCCTGAGGTTTAGGAAAGCCCTTGAACCTTTCTCTGAGTTACCAATTTTTACCCAGATTGGCTTTCCACCAGCATGGAAGACTCACAACGTGGGACGTTTTAGACTTGGGTTAAAATATTTCACCCAGGTTTACATATAGAGAGTTATTTACATATAGAGAGATTCCTGTAGGATTTAAAGGAACTTTAAAAGAATTCTTCCTTTAATGTATTTTCTGTAGCTGAAAACTTGTGTTAAGCAGCTCTCAACTATTCATTTTAGAAGTAGAAGAGCATGTTTCAGTACACTATTAGCTGTGACTTTTCCCTCAAACCTCAGTTTGTTCCTATAAATTTAGGAATTATCAAGTCAGTGACTTCTGACTTACCAGAAGTCATTAACAATGAATTATCAATGACTTCTGTGTACCACCTTGCATCTGGCACCATGACGTGGTGGTGGAGGGGGTGGTGCAATGTGGAGAATTGATTGGGAGATAATAAAGGGGAGAAGGAAACTAATTTGTGTAATAGTTAGCATTTGAAGAGCACTTGCTGTGTGCCAGGCACATACATTTATAGTTAATCCTTACTACAATCCTGTGAAGTAGGTACTTCTAATTAACCTTGGTTTTCAGAAACTGAAGCTTAGAGGGTCAACTGGTCCAATGCACTGATCACTATAGTCTACTTTGTCCTTGTGTTCCTAATAGCCAGGGGCCATAGACAACCAAGATGGGAGCTTGATCTAGCTAATGAAACAGTTATCATGTGGAATAGTGAATACTTGGGTGAAAATTGTGTGCTGCAAGTCTAGGGCAGTAAGCATTTCAGAAGGGTGGACCAGAAGAGGTAGGAGATATCTCTTGCCAGAAGAGATAGGTCCTGTGCTGATATTGAAAGAATGAGGAAGTGGGGCCAGAACCTGAGGCCCATGGGGAAGAAGGGATGGGTCAGAGCTGTGTCAGACTGGCAGAACACTGCCTCATGCCTCAATGGAGGGGCTGCAGCTGAGATCACAGCATGAGCCCAGTATAGACTGCCAGCAGCTTGAAACTGATGCAATAGACACTTGAGGGCTATTAAGGTTTAAATGATGAGTGCGTTACCCAGTCTATCCTGGTCATGGAGCAACATTAGTAAGTGTGGGGCAAAATATGCACAGACCTTCAGCTGAAACTTTCTGGTGGCTAGAATTGTGTTCTTGGCCAAATGCACCTGCCTCTGCAGGAGGAGAAAGGAACTATTCCCTCCTTCTCAAGGACCACTCTTCCCTCGCTTCCTCCTCTCCACCATGCCATCAAGTCTTTCTCATAAGAACAAAGCCACATCACATACCCAAAGCCCTGGTTCCCTCTGGTGCTCTAGAGTGAGCTTTGAGTTGTCTCCACTCATCAGGAACAGATTAATGCTGCTTAATGCCGAAGATGCTCTTCCTGGATCATTCTCTTTCATGCCCCAGTGGAGTTCTTGGTCTCCTCTTATTTGACCTGCCAGCACTTGACCCTCCTTGCAACGCTCCCTTCTCTTGCCTTCCATAACACCACACTGTCTGGGTCTTTACTCCCAAGACAGCCCACACCTCTCTCCTGTGCCTACCCTGCCCAGCACTTCTAGTCTTCTTGAACAAATTCCTGCATTCTCTCTCCAGTATCTCTTCTTCCATTTGCTATTATATCTGTTCCACAAAAGCGCTTCTTAAGTTGATGTGTGATCATTCTTGGCACTCATCATTTGCAGTAATTGAGCACTCCTTGAAAAACACTATTCTCTTGACTTCTGGGACTCTGCACTTGTCTGGTTTTCTCCTGCCTTTCTGATCAGTCTCTTGCTGCTTTTCCTGATCTTCCTGACCTCTAAATGCTGAAGTTAAAGTTACAAAAGGAGTTAGAAAAGGCAAAAAGGTGTAAGCATCACTGTAATGCCACTTGATGTGGGTGGCATTGGAGAAAGCACAAATTTATGATGTTGTGATTAGGCAAATTGGTATATGCAGCTTGAAGTAAAATGTCAGCATATTGTACCCCAATTCAAATACTGTATCTCAAAAGAACTTAGATGGAAGATGATGCTGTGCTCTGGGAAACTGAAAACTCAGAGTCAGTCTGGTGATGAAGAAGATGCTGTAAACAGTGCAGACACGTGCCCTGCCCTCGTGGGCCATGCGATGCGTTTGGGGGAAGATGGGCATCACACAGTTACAAAAATAAATGACTGGAGATAGCAAAGGGTGGCAGAGTAGAGAGACGTGAGCTTATCCCTTCTTAACACTGAAATCACAACTAACTGCTGAACAACCATCAACAAAAAAAAAAATGCTGGAACCTACCAAAAAAAGATACCCTATACCCAAAGACAAAGAAGAAGCCACAACGAGATGGTAGGAGGGGCACAATTGCAGTAAAATCAAATCCCATACCCACCAGGTGGACAGCCCACAAGTTGGAAAATAACTAGAATACAGAAGTTCTCCCACAGGAGTGAAAGTCCTGAACTCCACTAACCTGGGGGTCTGGCAATGGGAGGAGGAACCCCAGAGAGTCTGACTTTTGAAGGTCAGTGGGGTGTGATCTCAGGAATTCCATAGGACTGGGGGAAACAAACTCCACTCTTGGAGGGCACACACAAGGTTTAGTGCCCACCAGGACCTAGGGAAAAAAGCAGTGACTGCATAAGACACTGGGCTAGACCTACTTGATAGTACTGGAGGGTCTCCAGTAGAGGTAGGGGGCGGCTGTGGCTGTGGGGACAAAGACATTGGCAGTGGCAGCTCTGGTGAGAACTCATTGGTGTGAACCCTCCAGGAGGCTGCCATTTGCCCCCCAAGACCTAGCCCCACCCAACAGTCTCAAGGCTCCTCAAGCCAAACAACCAACAGGGCGGGAGCACAGCCCCACCCATCAGGAGACTGCTTGAAGTCTTTCTGAGCATAGCCCTGCCCACCAAAGGGACAAGACCCAGCTCCACCCACCATAGGACAGGAACCAGGCCCTCCCACCAGGAACCCTGCACAAGCCCTCTTAAGACAGCCTGCCTCATCCACCAGAGGGCAGACAGCAGAATCAAGTAGAATTGCAAGCCTGTAGATCAGAAACCACAATCACAGAAAGTTAGACAAGATGAGACAGCAGAGGAATATGTCCCAGGTGAAGGAACAAGATAAAACCCCAGAAGAACAACTAAGTGAAGTGGAGATAGGCAATCTACCAGAAAAAGAATTCAGAGTAATGATAGTGAAGATGATCCAAGGTCTCAGAAAAAGAATTGGAGGCACAGATTAAGAAGATACAAGGAATGTTCAACAAAGACCTAGAAGAAATAAAGAACAAACAGGTGAACAATACAATAACCGAAGTAAAAACTATACTAGAAGGAATCAATAGCAAAGTAACTGAGGCAGAAGAATGGATAAGTGACCTGGAAGACAGAATGGTGGTAATCACTGCCATGGAACAGAATAAAGAAAAAAGAATGAAAAGAAAGACAGTCTAAGAGACCTCTGGGACAACGTTAAACACACCAACTATTGCATTTTAGGGGTCCCAGAAGGAGAAGAGAGAGAGAAAGGACCTGGGAAAATATTTAAAGAGATAATAGCTGAAAACTTCCCTAACACTAGAAAGGAAATGGCTACCCAAGTTCAGGAAGCACAGCGAGTCCCAGGCAAGATAAACCCAACGAGGAACATGCTGAGAGACATGGTAATCAAGTTGATAAAAAATAATGACAAAAAATATGAAAAGCAACAAATAACATACAAGGGAACTCCCATAAGGTTATCAGCTGATTTCTCAGCAGAAACTCTGCAGGCCAGAAGGGAGTGGCATGATATATTTAAAGAGATGAAAGGGGAGAACCTACAACCAAGAAAACTCTACCCAACAAGGCTCTCAGTCAGATTCCATGGAAAAATCAAAAGCTTTACAGACAAGCAAAAGCTAAGAGAATTCACCACCACCAGACCAGGTTTGCAACAAATGCTAAAGGAATTTCTCTAAGCAGAAAAGAAAAGGTCACTACTAGAAACAAAATTACAAATGGAAAAGTTCACAAGTAAAGGCAAACATAAAGTAAGTGTAGGAAATCATCTGCACATAAATATCAAAACCAGCAATTGTGAGAAGAGGAGAGCACAAATGCAGGATATTGGGAATGTGTTTGAAATTAAAAGACCAGTAACTTAAAACAATCTTGTTTATATATAGACTGCTATATCAAACCCTCATGGTAACTGCAAACCAAAAAAATACAATAGATACACACACACACACATACACACAAAAGAATCCAAACACAACACCAAAGTTAGTCATCAAATCACAAAAGAATAGAACAAAAGAGGAAAAGAAGATAAAAGACCTACAAAACCAAATCCAAAACAATTAAGAAAATGAAAATAGGAACATACATATTGATAACTACCTTAAATGTAAATGGGTTAAAGGCTCCAACCAAAAGACACAGACTGGCTGAATGGATACAAAAATAAGACCCATATATATGCTATCTACAAGAGACACACTTCAGATCGAGGGACACATACAAAGTGAGGGGATGGAAAAAGATATTCCATGCAAATGGAAACCAAGAGAAAGCTGGAGTGGCAATACTCATATCAGATAAAATAGACTATTTTTTAATAAATGTTTAAATTTATTTATTTTTTTATTTTTGGCTGTGTTGGGTCTTTGTTGTTGTGTGCAGGCTTTCCCTAGTCGTGGAGAGCGGGGGCTACTCTTCGTTGCGGTGCGTGAGCCTCTCATTATGATGCCATCTTCCGTTGTGGAGCACAGACTCCAGGCATGCGGGCTTTGGTAGTTGTGGCTCGTGGGCTCCAGAGCACAGGCTCAGTAGTTGTGGTGCAGGGACTTAGTTGCTCCACGGCATGTGGGATCCTCCCAGACCAGGGCTTGACCCGTGTCCCCTAGATCCTGAACCACTGCGCCACCAGGGAAGTCCCAACAAAATAGACTTTAAAATAGACTGTTAAAAGAGATAAGGAAGGACACTACATAATGATCAAGGGACCAAACCAAGAAGAAGATATATCAATTGTAAATATATATGCATCCAACATAAGAGGGCCCCAATATATAAGGCAAATACTAACAGCCATAAAGGGAGAAATCGACAGTAACAAAATAATAGTAGGGACTTTCAACACCCCACTTTCATCAATGGACAGATCATCCAGACAGAAGGTCGATAAGGAAACACAGGCATTAAATGACATATTAGACCAGGTAGACTTAATTGATATTTATAGAGCATTCCATCCAAAAGCAGCAGAATACACATTCTTCTCAAGTGCACACGGAACATTCTCCAGGATTGACCACATGCTGGGCACATAGTGAGCCTCAGTAAATTTAAGAAAATTGAAATCATATCAAACATCTTTTCCAACCACAATGCTATGAGGTTAGAAATCAGCTACAAGAAAAAAACTGTAAAAAGCACAAACACATGGAGCCTAAACAATATCCTACTAAACAACCAATGGATCACTGAAGAAATCAAGGAGGAAATCAAAAAATACCTAGAGACATGAAAATGAAAGCACAATGATCCAAAACCTATGGGACGCAGCAAAAGTAGTTCTAAGAGGGAAGTTTATAGCAATAAAATCTTACCTCAGGAAACAAGAAAAAATCACAAATAACCTTATACCTCAAGCAACTAGAGAAAGAAGAACAAACAAAACTCTAAGTAGAAGGAAAGAAAGCATAAAGATCAGAGTAGAAATAAATAATAGAAATGAAGAAAACAATAGAAAATATCAATGAAGCTAAAAGCTGGTTCTTTGTTTTCTGGGGGTTTTGTTTGTTTGATTTAATACATCTTTATTGGAGTATAATTGCTTCACAATGCTGTGTTAGTTTCTGTTGTACAACAAGTGAATACATATATCCCCATATCCCTCCCTCTTGAATCTCCCTCCCACCCTCCCTATCCCACTCCTCTAGGTGGTCACAAAGCACCGAGCTGATCTCCCTGTGCTATGTGGCTGCTTCCCACTAGCTAACTATTTTACATTTGGTAGTGTATATATGTCCATGCCACTCTCACTTCATCCCAGGTTCCCCCTCTCCACCCCGTGTCCTCAAGTCCATTCTCTTCCTGCCCTGCCACTAAGTTCATCAGTACCTTTTTTTTTCTTAGATTCCATATATATGCATTAGCCTATGGTATTTGTTTTTACCTTTCTGACTTACTTCACTCTGTATGACAGACTCTAAGTACATCCACCTCACTACAAATAACTCAATTTCATTTCTTTTTATGGCTGAGTAATATTCCACTGTATATATGTGCCACATCTTTTTTTTGGGGGGGGCGGTATGCGGGCCTCTCACTGTTGTGGCCTCTCCCGTTGTGGAGCACAGGCTCCAGACATGCAGGCTCAATGGCCATGGCTCATGGGCCCAGCTGCTCCGCAGCATGTGGAATCTTCCCAGACCGGGGCACGAACCCGTGTCCCCTGCATCAGCAGGCGGACTCCCAACCACTGTGCCACCAGGGAAGCCCTGTGCCACATCTTTTTTATCTATTCATCTGTCAATGGACATTTAGGTTGTTTTTATGTCCTGGCTATTGTAAATAGTGCTGCAATGAACATTGTAGCACATATCTCTTTTTGAATTATGGTTTTCTTAGGGTATATGCCCAGTAGTGGGATTGCTGGGTCATATGGTAGTTCTATTTTTAGTTTTTTAAGGAACCTCCATACTGTTCTCCATAATGGTTGTATCAATTTACATTCCCACCAACAAGCAGGAGGGTTCCCTTTTCCCCACACCCTTTCCAGCAATTATTGTTCCTAGATTTTTTGATAATAGCCATTCTGACCCATGTGAGGTGATACCTCATTGTAGTTTTGATTTGCATTTCTCTAATAATTAGTAATGTTGAGCATCTTTTCATGTGTTTGTTGGCCATCTGTATGTCTTCTTTGGTGAAATATCTACTTAGGTCTTCCACCCATTTTTAATTGGGTTGTTTGTTTTTTTGATATTGAGCTCCATGAACTGTTTGTATATTTTGGAGATTAATCCTTTGTCTGTTGTTTCATATACAAATATTTTCTCCCATTCTGAGTGTTGTCTTTTCATCTTGTTTATGGTTTCCTTTGCTTTGCAAAAGCTTTTCAGTTTAATTACATCCCATTTTTTTTATTTTTGTTTTTATTTTCATTACTCTAGGAGGTGAGGCAAAAAAGATCTTGCTGTGGTTTATGTCAAAGGGTATTTTTCCTATGTTTTCCTCTAAGAGTTTTATAGTGTCTGGTCTTACATTTAGGTCTTTAATCCATTTTGAGTTTACTTTTGCATATGGTGTTAAGTAGTGTTCTACTAGTTTTCTGGTGGCATCTTTAGGATTTTCTATGTATAGTATCATGTCATCTGAAAACAGTGACAGTTTTACTTCTTCTTTTCCAACTTGTATTCCTTTTGTTTCTTTTTCTTCTCTGATTGCTGTGGCTAGGACTTCCAAAACTATGTTGAATAAGAGTGGCAAGAGTGGACGTCCTTGTCTTGTTCCTGATCTTAGTGGAAATGCTTTCCATTTTTCACCATTAAGAATGATGTTTGCTGTGGGTTTTTCATATATGGCCTTTATTATGTTGAGGTAGGTTCCCTCTGTGCCCATTTTCTGGAGAGTTTTTATCATAAATCGGTGTTGTATTTTATCAAAAACTTTTTCTGCATCTATTGAGATGATCATATGGTTTTTATTCCTTAGTTTGTTAATATGGTGTGTCACATTGATTGATTTGCATATATTGAAGAATTCTTGCATCCCTGGGATAAATCCCACTTGGTCATGGTGTATGATCCTTTAAATATGTTGTTGGATTCCTTTTGCTAGTATTTTGTTGAGTATTTTTACATCTATATTCATCAGTGATATTGGTCTATAATTTTCTTTTTTTGTGATATCTTTTTCTTGTTTTGCTATCAGGGTGATGGTGGCTTCGTACAATGAACTTGGGAGTGTTCCTCCCTCTGCGATTTTTTGGAAGAGTTTGAGAAGGATAGGTGTTAGCTCTTCTCTAAATGTTTGATAGAATTCGCCTGTGAAGCCATGTCCTGGACTTCTGTTTGTTGGAGGCTTTTTAATTACACTTTCAGCTTCATAACTTGTGATAGGTCTGTTTATATTTTCTAATTCTTCCTGGTTCAGTCTTGGAAAATTGTACCTTTCCAACAATTTGTCCATTTCTTTGTGTTTGTCCATTTTATTGGCATATAGTTGTTTGTAGTAGTCTCTTATAATCCTTTGTATTTCTGTGGTGTCAGTTGTGATTTCTCCTCTTTCATTTCTAATTTTATTGATTTGCGTCCTCTCCCTTTTTTTCTTGATGAGTCTGGCTTAGGGTTTTTCAATTTTTTTTATCTTCTCAAAGAACCAGCTTTTAGGTTTATTGATCTTTGCTATTGTTTTCCTCATTTCTATTTCATTTATTTCTGCTCTGATCTTTATGATTTCTTTCCTTCTACTGACTTTGGGTTTTCTTTGTTCTTTCTCTAGTTGCTTTAGGTGTAGCATTAGATTGTTTATTTGAGATTTTTCTTGTTTCTTGAGGTGAGATTGAATTGCTATAAACTTCCCTCTTAGAACTGCTTTTCCTGCGTCCCATAGGTTTTGGGATGTCGTGTTTTCATTGTCATTAGTCTCTAGGTATTTTTTGATTTCTTCAGTGACCTCTTGGTTATTTAGTAGCACAATGTTTAGCCTCCATGTATTTGTGTTTTTTACAGTTTTTTTTTCCTGTAATTGATTTCCAGTCTCATAGCATTGTGGTCAGAAAAGATGCTTGATAGGATTTTAATTTTCTTAAATTTTCCAAGGCTTGATTTGTGACCAAAGATGTGATCTATCTTGGAGAATGTTTTGGTGTGCACTTGAGAAGAAAGTGTATTCTGCCGCTTTTGGGTGGAATGTTCCATAAATAGCAATTAAATCTATCTGGTCTATTGTGTCCTTTAAAGTTTGTTTTTCCTTATTTATTTCCTGTTTGGATGGTCTGTCCATTGGTGTAAGTGGGGTCTTAAAGCCCCCTACTATTGTGTTACTGTTGATTTCCCCTTTCATGGTTGTTAGCATTTGCCTTATGTATTGAGGTGCTCCTATGTTGGGTGCATAAATACTTAAAATTGTTATATCTTCTTGGATTGATCCCTTGATCGTTATGTAGTGTCCTTATCTCTTGTAACAGTCTTTATTTTAAAGTCTATTTTATCTGATACAAATATTGCTCCTCCAGCTTTCTTTTGATTTCCATTTTCATGGAATATCTTTTTCCACCTCTTCACTTTCAGTCTGTATGTGTCCCTAGGACTGAAGTGGGTCTCTTGTAGACAGCATATGTATGGATCTTGTTTTTGTATCCATTCAGCCAGTCTGTGTCTTTTGTTTGGAGCTTTTAATACATTCACATTCAAGGTTATTATCGATATGCATGTTCCTATTACCTTTTTCTTAGTTGTTTTGGGTTTGTTATTGTGGGTCTTTTCCTTCTCTTGTGTTTTCTGCCTAGAGAAGTTTCTTTAGCATTTGTTGTAAGCTGGTTTGGTGGTGCTGAATTCTCTTCGCTTTTACTTGTCTGAAAAGCTTTTGATTTCTCTGTTGAATCTGAATGAGATCCTTGCTGAGTAGAGTAATCTTGGTTGTAGGTTTTTCTCTTTCATCACTTTAAGTATATCCTGCCACTCCCTTCTGGCCTGCAGAGTTTCTGCTGAACAATTAGTTGATAACTTTATGGGGATTCCTTTGTATGTTATTTTTTATTTTTCCCTTGCTGCTTTTAGTATTTTTTCTTTGAGTTTAATTTTTGTTAGTTTGATTAGTATGTGTCTTGGTGTTTTTCTCCTAGGGTTTATCCCTCAGGACTCTCTGCACTTCCTGGATTTGCGTGACTATTTCCTTTCCCACTTTAGGGAAGTTTTCGACGATAATTTCTTCAAATATTTTCTCAGACCCTTTCTTTTTCTCTTCTTTTTCTGGGACACCTATAATTTGAATGTTGGTGCGTTGTTGTCCCAGATGTCTTTGAGGTTGTCTTCAGTTCTTTTCATTCATTTTTCTTTATTCTGCTCCTCAGTAGTTATTTCCACCTTTCTGTCTTCCAGCTTACTTATTCGTTCTTCTGCCTCAGTTATTCTGTTATTGATTCCTTCTAGTGTATTTGTCATTTCAATTATTGTGTTGTTCATCTCGGTTTGTTCTTTAGTTCTTCTATATCTTTGTTAAACATTTCTTGTATTTTCTCAATCTGTGCCTCCATTCTATTTCTGAGATTCTGAATCATCTTTACTATCATTACTCTGAATTCTCTTTCAGGTAGATTGCCTATTTCCTCTTCATTTATTTGGTCTTATAGGTTTTTACCTTGCTCCTTCATCTGTGACATACTTTTTTGCCGTCTCATTTTTTTAAAATTTTTTGATGGGTGGGATTGTGTTCCTCCTGTCTTACTGGTTGTTTGGCCTGAGGCTTCCAACACTGGAGTTTATAGGCTGTTTGGTAGAGTGGGGTCTTGGTGCTGAGATGAGGACCTCCAGGAGACCTCACTCTGATGAATGTTACCTGGGGTCTGAGGTTCTCTGTTAGTTCAGTGGTTCAGACTCAGGGGTCCCACTGCAGGAGCTTTGGCCCGACCCCTGGCTCATGAACCAAGATCCTGCAAGCCATGTGGGGTGGCAGTTCGCTTGGGGGTCCTCCCATCTCCTTGGGCATCAAGGTCCCCAGCAAAGCTGGTTCTTTGAAAAGATAAACAAAATTGATAAACCTTTAGCCGGACTCGTCATGTAAAAAAGGGAGAGGGCTAAAGTCAATAAAATTAAAAATGAAAAAGGAGAAGTTACACCTACATCACAGAAATACAAAGGATCATGAGAGACCATTACAGACAACTATATGCCAAAAAAATGGACAACCTGGAAGAAATGGACAAATTCTTAGAAAGGTGCAATCTCCCAAGACTGAACCAGGAAGAAATAGAAAATATGAACAGAATAATCCCAAGTACTGAAGTTGAAACTGTGATTAAAAACTCCCAACAAACAGAAGTCCAGGACCAGATGGCTTCACAGGTGAATTCTATCAAACATTAGAGAAGAGGTAACACCTATCCTCAAACTATTCCAAAGAATCACAGAGGAAGGAATACTCCCAAACTCATTCTATGAGGCCACCATTACCCTGATATCAAAACCTGACCGTAACTTCCCTGATGGTCCAGTGGGTAAGACTCCATGCTCCCAATGCAGGGGGCCCTGGTTCAATCCCTGGTCAGGGAACTCAATCCTGTATGCATGCCACAAATAAAGAGTTTGCATGCCACAACTAGGAGTCTGCATGCCAGACACAGGGAACTCTGCTCAATATTCTGTAATAATCTAAATGGGAAAAGAAGTTGAAAAAGAATAGATACATGTACAGGTATAACTGAATCACTTTGATGTACACCTGAAACTAACAGAACATTGTTAATCAATTATGCTCCAATATAAAATAAAAATTAAAAAAAAAGACTGTACTGTGATGAGGGCTACAAATGGAAAATACATATCACAATGAGAAATGATCTGACTTGGGGTGCCTAACTTACCTATACTCTGTAGCCACAGATTCCACTTTTGTGAAATGTAAGAGTTGCAAACATTAGGAAGTAATTTAGAGATGAAATAACTTCACCACAAACCAGGAGAGTCTTTTCAGTTTTCAGTGTTAGTACCTGTTCCTGACATGCTTCTCAGTAGAAAGTCCTCCTTGGGGGTCTAATGGTAATGTGAAAACACAGAGCTTAACAAATGTCTTAGGGAACTTTATTGGCCCCTCACTGCCTTTTTAGCATCACAGGAGGAAGTAATACAATACCATGAGACCAACTTCAGGAGTAAATTTCTACAAATGTTGATATAGGGTAAGCCCCCTTCGTTTTAAAATATTTATTCCAAACCTCCTTTCAGTTTATTCCAGGCCTCTCCTCACCATAATCAAAACAATTTGTAAACCCCATGATAAAAATAGGACTTGTAATAAAGAAAATGCAAGAGAAGCGAGCTTGCCAGTGCAACCTCTGATTTGGAAGATGTAGTCCTTAGCTTCTTCAGTGTCCCAAACCACCCTGGACTTGGTGAGTTGAAACAACCACATATCCCTACGATTCTGCTGGGCTTGGCACAGTTGCTCTTGGCTGCACTCACTATGCATCTGTGGGTCAGCTTGTGGGTCAGCTAGAGACTAGCTGGACCCAAATGGCCTCACTCATGTCTGGCAGTTGGCTAGCTATCTGCTGGGGCAACAGGTGTTTCTTGATCTCCAGCAGGCTACTCGGGCTCGTCCACATTGTGGTTCAATTCCAAGAGCAGTGCCAAAGCATTTCAAGTTTCCGTTTGCTTCACATTTTGCTACCATCTCATTGACCAAAGCAATTTTAAGGCTAGTCCTGTTGCAAAGGATGGAGGAAGACTCCACTTCTTGATGGGAGGAGACATCAAGCCACTGTGCAAGGGTAGAGATGCAGCAAGGGGAAGAAACTAGCCCTTTGCAATAGTGGTGTAAATCCTCATGGGTCTTGTAACATCCACATTTTAGTCTCTGAAATCTCTCCAGTCTGGATCAAAGCTGCCCCAACCCAGTCCTTGAGGACCATTCCCAAGATTTACAATCAAGAGAATTGCTTAGCACACATGAAGAATCCTGCTCTGACAGGTACACTACACCCCAATCCCAAAAGGAGCCTAGATAATGGCCTGCATGATTCAGGGCTCCAGCAGGAAACATGGCACATTCAGACTGGGTGACTGAGGAGTGGTCGATAAAGGAGCTATTTGCAAATGTGTGGATGGGGTTTAGAGAAACTTACCCCAAAACTGGCTTCAACTCTTGGTAGGTGTCGAACCAAAAGATACAACCAAGCCAAAGATCAGGAGAAGGAAGGATTTATTACTTGCAGCAAGTAAGGAGAACACTGGGGATTATCCCCGAAGTGGTGTCTCCTAGAATAGCAAAACTGGGGAAGTTTTAAGCTAAGCATACCTGCATATTCATGAAGAGGTTTGGGCAGTTGACAGAGTCCAAGCTTTAGTTGTTTGAAGTCACAAGGGTCAGAAAACGTCAACATCATCATCCCTTAAGTTCCAGTTGATCTGGTGGTTGAGTACTTCAGGCTTATCTTTACCATTGAAAGAGAACTGGGAGTCTTTACACCTGATATATTATCTTGGCTGTTTTTACTTCTCTTGCCTGATAACAGTTGTTTCTGCATTCTTTTGTTCTCTTAAGATCTTTAATTACTGAGGCGTTCAAGGGCGAGCATTGTGGCCAGGCTTAGATCACAAAATGGCTTAGGTCAAAAATGGCTTCTGATGTTAAGAAAGCCATGCCTGGTTCTCTTTCTTTCTACCTAATCTGCTTACAAAACTAACAAGGGATGAGCACAGCTAGCAACACTTGAGAGCCATTGATAGTCTCCTCTCCTTTGCCCTCTCCCCACCTAGCAAACCAAAGGTCTGCAAAGAGAACAGTTACCAGAATCTGTACAGACAGTCGACTTGCAGTGACCCAGCAAGAAGGAGCTGGAATACATACTCTGACCCCACTCTTCTCTTACCCACCAGGGCCTCTCCTTAGCTGAGCTGGAGCCCCTGGGGATGGCATTAATATCTGCTAAGCTGGTTTACTGATGATCGGACTCAAGGTGGCTGTTAGTAGTTAAATTGTGTACCCCCAAAAGGTATGCTGAAGTCCTAACCCTGGGAATGTGTGACCTTATTTGGAAATAGGGTCTTTGCACATATGACCAAGTTAAGATGAGATCATACAAGGTCATGTTTAGGATTGAGGTGGGCCCTAATCCAATGTGACTAGTGTGTTAGTCTGCTAGGGCAGCCATAACAAAGTACCCCAGAAAGGGTTGCTTAAGCCACAGGGTTGTATTTTCTCACAGTTCTGGAGGCTGGAAGTTGAAGACGGCATCAGCAGGCTTGCTCTCCTCTGAGGCCTCACCCCTTGGATTGCAAGACAGCTACCCTCTTGCTGCCTTTTCACATAGTCTTTTTTCTGTGGGCGCTCATCCGTCTTGTTTCTGTGTGTCCTAATCTCTTCTTATAAGAATACCTGTCAAATTGGATCAAAGCCCTCCCAAAGGCCTTATTTTAAAATAATTACCTCTATCTATAAAGACCCTATCTCCAAATGAAGTCACATTCTGAGGTACTAGAGGTTAAGTCTTCAGCATATAAATTTGGGGGGAACAGTTCAGCTCAAAATAGTTGGCATCCTTATAAGAAGAGGAGAAGAGACACAGACTCAGAGAGAAGAAAGCCGTGTGAAGACGGAGTCAGAGACCGAGTGGTTTAGCCACAAACCAGGGGCTACCTGGAACTACCAGAAGCTGAAAAAGGCAAGGAAAGATCCTCCCCTAGAGGCTTCAGAGGGAACATGTCTGTGCCAGCAGCTGAATTTTGGACTTCTAGCCTCTAGAACTATGAGAGAAAAAAATTCTGTTGTCGTAAGCCATCCAGTTTTTTCTAACATGTTATAGCAGCCAAAGGAAGCCATAGTCAACATGGCTGAAGTGTTGGAATTTCCCAGACATTTAACAGAGGATGTTTCAAGAGACACAAATGTTGTGTGGATCTACTCTGTGCACGCCCTAATGATACCCTCCAGTGGTGGCCCAGAAGATCCACCATCAAAGCATTAAAAAAGGTGCTAGTAAGGGAGGAGCACCAGCATTCTTGAATTGCACTGGTGGTGTTCAAAAGGACTCAAGAATAGTGGATATTTTTCATTTGCCCTTCAATATCCACTCTCCACCCAGTTCTTGACCCAAGAGGCTGACCTGTACAAGCTACAGACAGCTCATATGTTTAGTTTATTCAAGCTAACCTATGGGAGTGTAGACTCTAGGCCACTTGACTACAGGCTTTGAGTAAGGGGTCTAATAGAGTTGAACACCATTCCCAGGTGCTCCAGCCAACACATTAAACCCTGAATTCCATTTTGAGAAATTTAGCTTCTTCAAGCCTTCTTCTGATACCCTTGGAGTCCACTACCATGGTTCTTCCAGACTCCTGCCAACACAGATGCCTGAGGCCCTGCTTCACTTTCAGTGTTTAGCTCTGCTCTCCACGGCAGACCTCATATTTGTCCATCTGAGACATGTTGGAATCAAACTCTTCCTATGGGCCTGGAGGCACTGAGGGGTGATGGGAGCAAATCCTGAGGGTAATAGGCATCAGCCGTAGAGGCACTGCCCCAGGAGCGTTCATTGAAAGATACAGATGCAGGGGAGGCTGGCTAGGGGCTGGGGTACAGGGAAAGACAAAGTTTGCAGCTTTTTGTCAACCCACATCTGAGGGTCCCCTTCTCTCCCATCAGTTCCCTCAGCATAAGAGACCAGACAGGGCTATGCATTTAAGTGGCAATGCAGCTCTGCAGCCTTTACAGTCAGGCCCTGGACTGGCTTCCACCATTTCCCTCCTGCAGCTACAGAGGATGGGGGATTCCATCAGAGCATTCTGATTTCCAGCTGGGCTCTGCATTGACTGTAACTGCCTTCAATTTGTCCTTTTCTCTGGGTATACACTCAAAGGCCATCAGAAGCAGCCTGCTGACCCCACAGTCTTTCTAATCCCTCTCGTTGCCCTTGTGACTGTCTTACAACCCTTTGCTCTCCCATTGCCTTACTCTCCCCTCCTGTGCCATCACCAGTGAACGCCCATGGTGGGTTACCAATGTCCCACTGTTCACTCCTTAGATATGTGAGCAACCCAGTCCCTGAATCCCATTTTGAGGGTCTGTTTCCAAGACCCACTCCTGGCACATCCTTTGTATGTATGAGATGGGGTCCTGGGTAGAAACAGATGGCACACACATTGAGAAGATCCTAATAAAGGGACTGCTTACAAAGGTGTGGGCAGGGTGTTGGGATGTGAAGAAGGGAGGGTGTGGTAGCTGGCAACCTGAGGGAGACGTTACCACCACTAGGCCTGAGGCAGCAATGGGGCGAGAAGAACTGGAGCCCTGAACAGAGGGATCACAGAGGACTGTACCACGTCCTACAAATGTTCTGCCTTGGGGTGGCTTACACTAAATAGTATTAATACAAGAGCAATGTATACTGAGGGCAAAGAAAGGAGGGCAAAGGCCTCAGGCAGCTCCTGTTAATGAGTATTTAACATGGTTCCGAGTTTCTTAGCAGCCAAGGCCAAAAGGGAAACACAAATTTTTGCTTCTCATTACTAAAAAAAAGAAAGATGTCACACCCTTTGCTGGAAGAAAGTTTATCCTGGTATTAAATTTTAAAACAAATTTCAGACATAAAAATTTAATGGAAGAGAAACAGATGCTAGAAAGATAGTCAGTGTCCTCAAGAACAGGTTTATGGCAAATTCAAACATGGTTTTCAATACAAACTAACCAAGAATCCTGGTCTTTCTTGTGAAGATGTAACTTGAATGTACATTGCAGTGGAGACAATATTTGTGATTGGTCATAACTGGCTAGGACAACCAGTAGGCTTCAGCTTATTGATAGGTAGTAGATGCCTGGAGTTGTGTGTGGAGAATTGCCTAGTTCAGAGGACTCTGATTAGATGCTACCATGACCAGTAGACTGGGGTGTGGAGATATGCATAGAGGAAATAAGCCAGCCCTGGGCAAGCTGACATGGGCCAGTGATCAAATTCAGCTTAGGAAAGAATCTATGCTACCCAACAGAGTGGATGGATAGCTTACCCTTTTATACAGAGATTTTCAATCACTCCTGCCCTCACTTCAGCATGTGTCTCCCTATGTCCATGAAAATCCCCAGGTTTACCCACAGTTCCCAGCAGAGTGGCTATAACTACACACTTTCTTCACTTGCAGAAACCACAAGTGAATGGAAGTGATGTCACAGTAGGGATAACCTCATATCTATTTTAATTTACATTTTTACAAGTAAGTAAATTTATAGATTCTGCATTTTATGTCATGTTTATAAAGGCTTTGTCTACTCCAAGATTATCCCATTCTATCAGTACCTAGTTGTTGAAACTTTTGATCCCTCTAGAAGTTACTTTGATATACAGACTAAAAAGAGATCTAACTTGTTTTTTTCCCAATTGCTACACAGTTGTTCATTTTCCTTCAGTTTTATACCAAATCTCCAAATGTATTTAGATTTACTTTGGTCTCTATTCTGTTGTATTGATCTCTATATATACATGCATTGTGTCCCCACCCAAAGGTATGTTAGAGTTGTAACCCCCAGGACCTCAGAATGTGAGTTTATTTAGAAATAAGGTGTTTGTTAGTTAAGATGGGGTCATACTGGAGTAGGGTGGGCCCTAATCCAAATGACAGGTGGCCTCATAAGAGAGAAATTTGGATACAGACACAAGACACACAGGGAGAGTCCCATGTGAAAATAGGTGGAGGTTGGAGTGATGCAGCTGCAAGCCAAGGATTGATGGTCACCACCAAGGCGCTAGGAGGAGGCAGGGAAGGATTCCACACAGTGTCTCAGAGGGATTTTAGACTTCTAGCCTATACAACTTGGAGAGGAGAAATTTCTCTGGTTTTAAGCCACCCAGTTTGTTATGGAAGCCTTAGAAAACTAATAAAATGCATCAGCACCACACTTTAATTTTAATTAATTAATGAGGTTTTAATAGTCTTTAGTGTGTAATGGGGACTGTCATCCTTCATTGCTCTTTTATGGAATTTTTCTAATTATTTGTTTATTTTTTATTTTTCTATATGATCTTTAGGAACAGCTTGTCTAGTTTCCCCAAAAAAATACCATTAATATTTTTATTGGGTTTATATTAACCTTTTAAAAGTAATTCTGTGCGAATCAGCATTTTTATACTATAGATTCTTTATGTCTAAGGGCATAATGGATAAATATGACCACATAAGAATAAAACATTTCTGCCTGACCACAACAACCACAAAGTTGAACAACAAATTGGCAAATCATGAACCAACCAATAAAAAAGAAGACTAACAAGTCAATAGAAAAATATATTAAGAACACAAATAGTGTGCTTCATGGAAAAGAAAATTCAAATGATTTCTAAAGATACGAAAAGATGTTCAACCTTATCCATATATAAATGGAAAACAATGAGATATCTTTGAAATTCCTTTTTTCCCCCTATCAAACTGGAAAATGTAAAAAAAGTTTAATAATATATATTGGCAAGGGTGTGGGGAACCAGACACAAATCTCATACATTGTTGATGAGAGTGTATGTTAGTTCAACCTGTACAGAAAGCAAATTGAATATATCAGAATTTTAAACTCATTAACTCATTATTTCTTCTTCTAGAAATGTATCCTAAGATGAATGCATTCACAAAGAAGGTGTGTAAAAGAATATTCTTGGGTACATAGTACAAAATATTGGTATACCTAATATTATTATACAATCATGGAATATCTGTACAGCAGAGTACTAAGTAGCTGTGACTGTGAATGAGCTAAGTATGGCCATAGAACGAGTTATATTAAGTGAAGAAAGTGGGTTGCAGGACAGTTTGTATAGGATGCTGACATTGAGTTTAAAAGGGGGGATACACACACACACATACACACGTGTTTGGATAAGCACAGACTAATCTCTAGATCAATACAAAGGAAATCGACTGAGGTGTGTGCTGCTGGGGAAGGAAGCTGAAATGTTGAAGAGCAGAATGAGAAGAAAGACATTTCCACCCTTTTCTACCTTTTTAATTTTATCCCTATGTGCATACATTACCCATTTAAACAAAAAATGTAAATTTTTGGTTTTTAAACACCTTATTGAAATATAAAAATACATACAGAAAAGTGCACACATAATAAGTGTGCAGCTCAATGAATTTTCTCAATGTGATTACCTCCAGGTAACCAAGGGCCCCAAACAATATTTTGGGGTTTTTAATCTTTTAAATTAGATTTTCAACATTATTCAGTTTATTTTTTATTTTAGTTTAGTTTTTAATATTTATTTATTTGGTTGTGCTGGGTCTTATTTGCGGCATGCAGATCTTTGTTGTTGCGTGCAGGATCTTCTGTTGTGGCATGTGAACTCTTAGTTGTGGCATGCATGTGGGATCTAGTTCCCTGACCAGGGATTGAACCCGGGCCCCCTGCATTGGGAGCATGGAGTCTTAACCACTGGACCACCAGAGAAGTCCCCTAAACAATATTTTAAGTATAGACTTAACCCATTCACAAATTTCAAGAGCTTGAGTATTATTAGTAAACATATTTATTTGAAAAATAAGTTTCAATCACTTACAAACTTCTAGAGCGTGGCTATTACTAGCGAAAGACAAAACTACTTTTGGAAAATGCCAAATAATATTAATGATCATAAGAACAGGAAGTCTTTGCATTTGTCAGGTGCTTCATAGATTTCAGAACACTTCACAGCCTTTCATCTACTGGCCCAGAGAGAGAGACAGGGTCAGAATTATTACACCCATTTGACAAATGAGGAAACTTGTTCTAGGAGGAAAGGGGATTTGCCCTAAGGGAGAAGAATGCTGGCATGCCAACAGGCTTCCCTGAACCCTCCTGCCCCATGTGAGCTGGGGTAAAACCACAGAAAGTAGACAAAAGAGGAGACCTAGGAATGACCTTGTTACTCTTGTTCTATCTGCACCAGTAAATAAAAACTAACATCTAGTACCTCACAACTCACAAAGTGATTTTACATCCCTCATGTGGTTTAGCCCTGTGAAATAGATTACTCCCCTCATATGATCCATGGGAAAACTGAGATTCAGAAAAGCAAAGTTGCTTGCTCATAAGTGGCAGAACAAAATTCAAAGAAAGAAAAAATATTTTACATTGTACAAGCCTCACAACTGACATCCGCTGCTGTGACCCTCAAGTGGAGGGATGGGGGATCCTGAGACGAGAGTCTGGCAATCTGGTCATCCTCTCTCTTTTCCTACATGTTCCTATAATAGAAGACTGGGTAATTCAGGCTAGCTTTCCTTCTGAAAAGAACTTCTCAAAGCTGTACAAGATAGTTTGAACATTTTTTTTTACATCATGCATTTATTAGGCCAAGATGTGGGAAGAAAGTATGGGAACATAGAAAGATGTACAAAACTCTAGTAGGTTTTCTTGTCCCGGGACATTTGTCAGTCTATAAGAGATGTCTGAGAGGCTGGCCCCTCAAGCCTAGAGAACATTGTCTGAATCTGGGGCCTGCCAAGGGTGGGAACTTCCATGATATCTTCGTGTTTTCTCTTTAGATAACTAGTTAACAATTCTTTTTTTTAAATTTTTTTATTAATTTATTTTATTATTTATTTTTGGCTGTGCTAGGTCTTCATTGCTGCATGCGGGCTTTCTCTAGTTGTGGCAAGCAGGGGCTACTCTTCATTGTAGTGCGCGGGTCTCTCACTATCGCGGCCTCTCTTTTTGGGTAGCACAGGCTCCAGACGCGCAGGCTCAGTACTTGTGGCTCACGGGCCTAGTTGCTCTGCGGCATGTGGGATCCTCCCAGACCAGGGCTCGAACCTGTGTCCCCTGCATTAGCAGGCAGATTCTCAACCACTGTGCCACCAGGGAAGCCCAACAATTCTTTTTAACTTAAAAATTTTGTTTTTAATTATTTTTAATTTTTGGCTGTGCTAGGTCTTCGTTGCTGCATGCGGGCTTTCTCTAGTTGTGGTGAGCGGGGGCTACTCTTCGATGCAGTGCGCAGGCTTCTCATTGCAGTGGCTTCTGTTGTTGCGGAGCAGGGGCTCTAGGTGCTTGAGCTTCAGTAGTTGTGGCACATGGGCTCTAGAGCACTGGCTCAGTAGTTGTGACGCATGGGCTTTGTTGCTCCATGGCATGTGGGATCTTCCTGGGCTAGGGATTGAACCCATGTCCCCTGCATTGGCAAGTAGATTTTTAACCACTGCACCACCAGGGAAGTCACCTAATTTTAAATTTTTATTTATTTTATTTTTTATTTTTGGCTGCACCACGTGGCTTGCGGGATCTCAGTTCCCTGACCAGGGATTGAACCTGAGCCACCACAGTGAAAGCACCAAATTCTAACCACTAGACCACTAGGGAATTCCCAACAATTCTTTATATTAAGTTCTCTCTTTTTGGATTTCCACTTCCAGCCAAGATAGGGTAGCAGTCACTGGTTTTACCCACCCACCTGAAACAACCAAATAAAATAGATAATAGTTTCAACATACTAGTCATCAGATAATGAAAGACAGTGATCCTAGAAAGAGGGGGATAAGCACAGTGGCTACATGGTTGCTCCAGTTTACTGCCTTCAAAGAGTTTCCAGGACACGGTATAGGAAGAGTAAACCCCAGTGGAACCTCACTCCCAACACTGAAAAGACAGAGCTGAAAGTTGGGAGAGACCCAGGTGGCTAGAGTTTGCAAGACAGAATACCAGAAAAAAATGAACTATAGACAGAACTCTGGAGAATTGCAGAGGGTCCCCCTCAAACATTAGCAAAGTACTCTCCACAGATGCATGTGAGAAAGTTATGTGAGGCTGGGAAAAGAACCCCCAAAAGAACTTGAAGGAACAGTATCTGGCACTCACATAGGTCTAGGAATAGTTCCTGTTCCCACCAGCTAGACTGGAAAGCCTAGTAATTAACAGGATGTTGGGTAAAGTACTCAGGAAAGTCTTACCTCAGTAACAGGATAATTGGTCCTACACTGAGAACCACCCTAGCCCTGCCTAACAAACTGTAAATGCAAGACCCAAAAGGATTAAACTGCTTCCTGGGAAATTAACTGCATCCCAGACCAAAACTCAAGATTCAAAGGAATACAGAATATCCAGCACCAAATGAGGTAAAATTAATAATCTCTGGCATCCGAAGTTTACCAGACATGCAAAAAGACACAAAAATATGACCCATAATGAGGTGGAAACAGTTGAAACTGATTCACGATTGACAGAGATGTTAGAATTAGCAGAGAAGAACATCGAAACAGTTATTATAACTGTATTTCATATGTTCAAAAAGTTAAGTAGAGACATGGAAGATATATTTTTAAAAGACTCAAATAGAACTTCTGGAGATGAAAACCACAATGTCTGAGTAGAAACATATACTGGGTGGCATTAACACTGCATGGGATTAGACATTGCAGAAGACAAGCTAGTGAACTTGAAGGCAGGGCTGTAGAAACAATCTAAAATGAAACACAGAGAGAAGAAAATAATTTTTAAAAAAAGAAAAGAAAATGGCATCAGAGCTGTAGGGCAACTTAGAGTAGGAATATTAATATGGACAATTGGAGTCCAGTGGTGGTGGAGTGGAGGGGGAGGTGGAGAAAAGGATTTGAAGGAATAATTGCCAAAATTTTCTAAAATTTTATGAAGACTGTAAAAGTCACATATCTATCAAGAAACATAAAGAAAACTATACAGACACACATCATAAACAAATTGCTGAAAGCCAGTGATAAAGATAAAATAAAAAGGGAAAATCTTTAAAGCAGCCAGAGGAAAAAAAAGACAGTACCTACAGAAGAACAGGGTCGACAGTAAGTTTATTGTCATAAAAAAAGCAAAAGTGTAAAGGGGTCAGTTCATCAATAGGACACAACAATCATTTATGATTGTTTATGCACCTAATAACAAAGTTTTACTGGAACCTGATAGAATTGCAAAGAGAAATGGACAAATTCATAACTGTAATCATAGCTGTCAATACACCTCTCTCAATACTGATAGAAAAAGTAAAATCAGTAAGGATATTTTAGACAGCACTATCAATCAACTTGATCTGACACTTACAGAACACTCCACCCTAAATCAGCAGAATATACATTCTTTTCTCAAGTTCATATAGAACATTTCCCAAGGTAGACAATATTCTGGCCATAAGTCTCAGAAAATGTTTAAAGATTCAAGTCATAGAACATATTTTCTGACCGCCATGGAATTAAATTAGAAATCAATAAGAGAAAGATATTGGGAAAGTCCATTTCTCAAATATTTGGAAACATCTAAATAATCCATGAGTCAAAAAATAAATCAAAGGGGAAATTAGACAGCATTTTCAACTAAATGAATATAAAAATACAACATTCATATTGTGGGGACTGCTAACATAGTACTTGTTGGAAAATTTATAGCATTAAACACCTATATCAGAAACAAAAAAGGTCTCAAATCAGTTACCTCTTCTCCTATCTCAAAAAACTAGAAAAATAAGAGCAGATTAAACCAAAGTAACCAGAACAAAGGAATTATTGGGTTGGCCAAAAATTTCGTTCAGGTTTTTCCATTAACCTGAACGAACTTTTTGGCCAACCCATTAATAATGATCAGAGTAGAAATCACTGAAAAAGAAAACAACAGAGAAAATCAATAAAACCAAAAGCTGGTTCTCTGAAAAAAAATCAATAAAATTGAAAAATCTCTAACCAGACTAATATGGGAGAAAAAGAAATTAATTACCAATACCAGGAATGAGGAAGATAATATCACTATAGATTCTGTAGATATTAAAAGGATAAAGGGGAAATATTATAAACAACTTTATGCCAATAAAGTTGACAATTTAGAGGAAATGAATACATTTCTTGGAAGACACAAACTACGAAAGATTATTCAAGAAGAAATAGATAACCTGAATAGCCCTACATCTATTAAGGAAATTGAATCCATAGTTTAAAACTTTCCCACAAGGAAAATTCCAGTCTCAGATGGCTTCCATGGTACATCCTACCAAACATGTAAGAAAGAAATAATACAAATTCTACACAAACTCTTGCAGAAAATTGAAGAGGAGGGAACTTTCCAACTCATTCTGTAAGGATAGCATTACCCTGATATGAAAATCACACATATTACAAAAAAAAGAAACTATAAATTAACATTCCCCAAGATATCCCCCATGAACATAGATGCAGAAATTCTAAATGAAATTTTATGAAGTTGAGCTTTATGAAGTCCTATAATTTATAAAAAGAATAGAGAGTCCATGACATAATGACCAAGTGTGGGTTGTTTCACATTGAAAACCAGTCAGTATAATTCACCGCATTGAAAAACTAAGAAAGAAAAACCATATGATCTTCTCAATAGGCACAGAAAAAGCACCTAACAAAACTTAACATCAGTTCCTAATAAAACTCGGTAAACTAGGAATAGAAAGGAACTTCCTCAGCTTGATAAAAGGCATCTACCAAAACCCGACAGCTAACACCATACTTAATGGAAAAAGACTGAAAGCTTTCCCTCCAAGATCAGACATTTCCACTCAACACTGTACTGGAGATTCTAACCAGTGCAATGAAACAAGTATAGGAAATCAATTGTATCCACATAGGGAAGGAAGAAGTAAAACTGTCATTGTGTGCAGATGATCTGATCATCTGTGTAGAAAATCTGATGGAATTTACAAAATGTTATTAGAATTTTTGAATTTAGCATGGTTGCATGATTGATCAGTATGCAGATTTCAATTGTATTTCTATATACTAGCTATAAACAACAGGAAACTGAAATTTTAAAACGATATTATCACCAAAACCAAGAAGTATTTAAATCTGAAAAAATACGTAAAAGATCTGTATGTTGAAAACTATAAAACTTTGCTGAGGGAAATTAAACAAGACATAAATAGATAGATAGATAATGTTCATGGGTCAGAAGATTTCATATTAAGACAACATTTTCCCCCAAATTGATCTAAAGATTCCATGCAGTATCAATAATTTCAGCAGGCATTTTCGTAGAATTTGACAAGGTGATTCTAAAATTCACATAGGATGTGTAAAGTATTCAGAATAGTCAACTTCAAAAAAGAACTAAGTTGGAGGTCTAACATTACCTGATTTCAAGACTTATAAAGCTACATTAACCAAGACAGTTTAATTGGCCTCAAGGTGAACAAACAGATCAATGGAACAGAATAAAAAATCTAGAAAAAATCTGCAATTCAGTGGAGAAAAGATGGTCTTTTTTCAATAAATGGTACTGGGGAAACTTGATATCTATATGGGGGGAAAATAAACTTTGGTCCAGATCTCTTTAAAAATTAACTCAAAATAGTTCATAGACTTAAATACAAACCTTAGAACTATAAAACTTCTGGAAGAAAATGGGAAAGAAAAATCTTTGTAAATCTTGAGTTAGGCAAAGATTTCTTAGCTGCAACACGAAAAGCACAACCTATAAATTTCTGCACTTTGAAAGATACTGTTTAAGGGGATAAAATGAAAATCCACAGACTGAGAGACTATATTTGCAAATCATATATATGGTAAAGGACTTTTATTTGGATTATATAAAGAACTCTCAAAATTCAAGAATAAGAAAATAAACAACCCATTTTTTTAATTTTTAAAAGTATTTAATTATTTACATCTTAACACTTCACATGATTTATATTTTTCTTTTTCTTAACCACCTTATTTTTGAGTGTACACTTCAGCAGTGTTAAGTATATTCACATTGTTGTGCAACAGATCTCTAGAACTATTTTGTCTTTCAAAACAGAAACTCTATCCATTCAACAACTATTTCCCATTCCTCTCCCCCATCTGCTAGCACCCACCCTTCTACTTTCTGCCGCTATGAATGTGACTACTCTAGGAACCTCATATAAGTGGAATCACACAGTTTTTGTCCTTTTGTGACTGGCTCATTTTACTTAGCATAATGTCCTCAAGGTTTATCTGTATTATAGCCTGTGACAGGATTTCCTACCTTTCTTTAAAAATTGAAGTATAGTTGATTTATAATGCTGTGTTAATTCCTGCTGTACAGCAAAGTGACTCAGTTATACATACATACATTCTTTTTTTATATATATTCTTTTCCATTATGGTTCTATTTTTTTTAAGTGGGCAAAAGCATTGAACAGATAGTTTACCAGGAAGACATGTGGATGGGTATACAATGAAAAGATCCTCAGCATCATTAGTCATTAGGAAAAAGCAAATTAAAACCACCATGAGGTTCTGCTACATACTTATTAAAAAGGCTAAAATGACTCACTATTCCAGTTGTTGGTGAGGATGTGAAAGAGCTGGAATTCTCACACACTGCTAGTAGGAAAAAAATGGGAAAAGGTTTGGCAGTTCCTTAAAAAGTTAAATCACACTACTGTATGATCCAGTTATTCCTCTCATAGGTATTTGCCTAAGGGGAATGAAAGCACGTGTCCATATAAAGACTTCCACATGAATGTTCATAGCAGCTTTGCATGTAACAGCCTAAGTCAAAATCAGTGCAAATGTCCATCAGCAAGTGAATGGATAAATGCTGGTATGTTCATAGAATGCAATGCTACTCAGCAGTAAAGTAGAATGAACTATTGATCCATGCAACTACGTGGGTAGACTTCAAAATAATTTAATGTGCATGAAAGAAACCAGATTTTAAAAAGTACATACTGTATGATTCCATTTATACAAAACTATAGAAAATGCACACTAATCTATAGTGATCAGTGGCTGCCTGAGATGGAGGCTGGGGGCAGGGAAGGAGTAACTTTTGGGAATGACAGATAAGTTCACTATCTTGATCATGGTGTTCTCTGTTCAGATTGCTATAACAAAATACCACAGACAGGTGGCTTATAAACAACAGAAATGTATTTCTCACAGTTCTGCAGTCTGGAAGTCTGAGATCAGGGTGTCAGCATGGTTGGGTGAGGGCCATCTTCTGAGTCTCAGACTTCTCATTGTGTCCTCACCTGGTGGAAAGGGCTAGGGAGTTCTATGGGGTCCCTTTTATTTATTTATTTATTTTTTTGTGGTACGTGGGCGTCTCACTGTTGTGGCCTCTCCCGTTGTGGAGCACAGGCTCCGGACATGCAGGCTCAGCGGCCATGGCCCACGGGCCTAGCCGCTCCGTGGCATGTGGGATCTTCCTGGACTGGGGCACGAACCCGTGTCCCCCGCATCGGCGGGCGGACTCTCAACCACTGCGCCACCAGGGAAGCCCTATGGGGTCCCTTTTATAAAGGCACTAACCCCATTCATGAGGGCTCCACCATCATGACTGAATCACCTCCTGAAGGTCCTGCCTCATACTACCTTCACCTTGGAGGTTAGGATTTCACCATAAGGTTTTGGTGGGGGACACAAACATTAAGATCACAGCAGTGGTGGTGTTTTCACAGGTGTATAGAAACTTAACAAATTGTACATTTGAAACACATGCAGTTTATTGTATATCAATTAGATCTCAATAAAACTTAAAAAAAAATTCTCTCTGTTCAAATGACTGGCAAGATTTCTGTCCCCTGACTAGACCCTGATGGCACAGGTAGTTCTGGTAAGGGATCAGAGCTCTCTGTGGGATCTTTGAGTCTCTTTCAGTTTTGCTTTCTTGACATCACAAAATTTGACATAAGAGTAGAGCAGAGGTGGTCTGGGCCTGGCGTATATTCCAGGCAAGTGTCATGCACAGCTCCCATGTCTGAGCCTAAGTAACACATCTTCTCATCCTTGCTTCTGATGTTTACCCTCTTGAAACTTGGCTTCATTACTACGAAATATTTAGAAATAAACTGTATTTGCAATGGCATAAATGTTTGTTTCTCATTAAACCAAATGAAACATTGACTGGAAAATGTCACAAAATCCAGAAAATATACAACAGAAAACAAATTATACTAGTTCAGTTAATTTTCTTCTGTTAACTTCAACATCATTGAAATGTCCTGCAGCAGGGCCAATTGTAGCTGAAGGTCACTTACAGTTTTGATAATGAAAGAACGTTATCTATGAAATTTCTGTTGCATTTGCTAGGCAGGAGGCCACACCTTCAGAGCACCCTCTGAATTCAAGGGTGGGTGGGAACCTTTGCTGGGAGGACACAACCAAGGCAAACGTGTGCAGATGACCACACCACCAACAGTTCTTATGCGTGCAAAAGGATTTAAAGGTGGCTTTTCTTTTTCTTTTTCTTTTTTTTTTTTGCTGTACGCGGGCCTCTCACTGCTGTGGCCTCTCCCGTTGCGGAGCCCAGGCTCCGGACGCGCAGGCTCAGCGGCCATGGCTCACGGGCCCAGCCGCTCTGCGGCATATGGGACCCTCCCGGACCGGGGCACGAACCCGTGTCCCCTGCATCGGCAGGCAGACTCCCAACCACTGTGCCACCAGGGAAGCCCAAAGGTGGCTTTTTGAGGAGAATTGCAAAGAAAACATTTGGACCTCCAGGGTTTGCAGACAGCCTCTCCAGTGTGAACCCCTCTGCAGCTGTGAACCTGGGCAGATGAAGGAGGACATCTACTCCCATATACAATCAACTTACACTGGCTGATACTTTTCATCTGTTGGGGAAATTGACCAATTTCCCACAAGAAAGCAGATATACATGGATCTCAAAACTTTTTGGCTATCAGAATCATGAGGGGGAAAGTGGGGCTAAACCTACATTCCCCCAGAGTATCTCACTCAGTTTTAAAATACAAGGGGTAGATTCTAGCTGACCATTTAGTTCAATTCCTATCATTTTACAGTGTCACCAGGTAGTTAGCCACAAATCAAAGGCCAGGATATCACTTTGGAAAATGCTGGTAAAAGTGTTACCATAAAATAAAATATCTGACCATTATTCTCTTTTGAGTCCAAGATTATAGACTTTCAGGTAACAGAAATAACTCCATACCACAAGAGGGCGCCATTGTCACAAAGTTCTGGAGCTGCTCTTGGCTTTCTTGTTTGGTGCTATAATAAATAGCCTAAGAAAATTTTGAAAGACTGATTTTTTTAAAAATATGTTTGGGGTGGGGGGAAAGACATGGCACGAGGCCCTAAGATTATGGAAGATCCAAAAATTAAGTTCAAGGAGGAGCCAGTACAAAACAGGTGGAGAAAGAGATTCTGAAAGGAGTATAGGCATGTCTATTTTGATGCTTTGAGAAGGCTCTTAATATTTCCATGTTTGAAGAACACTTATAATGATATGCTAAGGAAACTGGAAAGTAAAAGTTCAATTAGACCTTGGAAATTTTCATTTTAACCAGTTGAAAGAAAATACTTGGTGGATTCTTGCTTACAGTCCGAGACATTCTGGGCCAGGATGTTGGCTAATTGGCTTGGTGGCAGCACTCACGATGTGGTTAATGGGCTCCAGTTTCCACTTCCATTAAACAAGAGCAGTTGCACCAAATAAGCTGTCAGGGAGAATCTATGGTCTTAGCGGTCAATGCTCTGCTAATAGCATTTTAGGGCTTCAACTTGTGGGAAATTGGTAGCTTTTTTGGAAGGTTAGATAGATAATACAGTCACATAATAAAAAATCAGACAGGTATTCAAAAGTGTCCATTGGGAACTCTGGCTCATGTCTCTCCTTTCAACCAGCCCCCACCCCCACCCCACAGGTTTCACTTTTATTTCTTGTGCATTCTTCTAGTGTTTTGTTATTAAAAACAACAACAACAACAACAACAAAAAACCTAGCAAAATTCTTATTCTCTCTGCTTTCTGTACTACTCCTAGTGGCACTCTCTCCATCTCAGAAGGGAGAGGGTCTCCTCGCCCTCTTTTACATCTGCAGAGTCTCATTCTCTGATGGATACAGCGTTGTTTACTTCTCCACTCCCCTCTAAATGGACACAGGTCTAATCTTTTACTATCACAAACAATGTGGCAGAGAATAACCCAGTACCAGTGTCATTCTGTACTGGTATGACTGGAGGAAAAATTCTCAGAAGTGGGGTTGCTGGGTCAAAAGTAAATGCATTTGTAAGTTGCAGTTGTGATGAAATTGCCCTCCAAACAGGTTTCAGGACTTGGCTCTCCTCCCAGCCTGCTTCAGAGCCTCTTTCTCCAGACTCCCCAGGAGAATGTCTCATCCCACTGTGTTTATTTTAAACTCCTGTAGAGGCCTTACTACCCTGTCTGATAACAATCCTTATCACCCATCACTGGGTGATAGAAGTGTTTATGACCCTAGCCCAGGCATGACAGTGTAATAACAAGGTGTGTGAATGATTAGTATAGTGGGGCCATTTATCAGGTTTTATGGTGTTAATGTTTTCTAATCCTTGCATTGCACTTTATGCGTTTATGGATCTGAATTTCTGCTGCCTCGGTTTGTAGCTTAAACCTTCTTCTGCAGCTTGAATTTTCCCCCCATGCAATTTTATGGTTCACTAGACTGCGAGTAAAACAAAGAGAGTTTGAGGTGCACATCTGGAGCATTTCCACGAGGCCTCCAGGCCTGGCCACCACTGTGTGCAGCCCTCAGGTGGCAATGCTGCGGACCAGCTGAACAGCGCCTGGTGGGGTGGGGGGGGGCACTCCTTCCCTCCTGAGAAATGGAAGCTTTGTCTTTGTGCAAATGCTCCAGCTGTGGAAACTCTGGCACCGTTTTAAGGATTAATGGCATTTCTTGGCAATGGATGGGAAAGGCAAACTTCTCTGCTACACAAGGATTAAGTGTTAGACTAGAAGCAAACTGTCCCCAGCCTCTGCAGTGAGGTTATCTCCCAGAGAACATTCAGGCAGTTTCCCAATAGTGCCCGTGCCGGCGGCAGCCAACGTTTTCTAGCTAGTAAGATTACATCCCATCCGGCCAGCACACAGAGTGGTGCTAAATTTCTTCTCTCTCTCTCTCTCCCATACACAGAAACACATGCACTTGTGTGAGAAACACACTCATACTGACTCAATATCTGACAGAAAGAATGGACAGAGCTGATAAGCAGACCAAGGAAGCATGAAGAACATTCTAGCACAACCAGCGTCACATCTACTAGTGTCTGGAAGCCAGAACATAAGCCATATCACTTGCCCTTTCCTGCATCTGGCTGGTAATGCTGCAAATAGAAGGAAACATTGAGCAAAGTTCATTAGCTAATGAGGACCTTAAATGTCAGTTTAATAGCAGCATTAATAATAAGGCAAAATTTTATTGGGTTAATAGAGGTTAAGTGGTAATATTAGTAAAATGGTCATTATAGATTTTCTTCTTTGCAGGCGATGAACAGAGCCCTCTGAAAGCATGGATTATAACTCCCTCCTCCACATTCACTGTTTCTTAAAAGAGCCATTTCTAAAGGTTTTTAAAAATTATGAACATTTTTTGCGGGGCCCCCTGTTTAAGGCAGGAGTCCAGGAGCTGTGTCTTTAAAGAAGCCCTTACAGGGAACTCTGTCAGTTGTTCAAGGCTTGCTGCCAACAAACAATTGAGGTATTTACCAAGGGTTTCCAAGAAATTGCTGCAAATTATATGAAATGTTATACCTGTAACAGGCGTTCAATATATTAAGAACAGGAAAAATAACTGTAACGCGTGTGGGAACAGAATTGCAATTTGCGAGAAAGTGTTCAGTAACGTAGGTTCATGCATGAAAACAGAAAGGAAGTTAGATGATGTGGCATTTCTGGACAAATTTCTCATCATCTGTCTAGAATCACTGAGGAGAAACTTCTAGCATGACCTAGGGCAGGGGTCCCCAACCCCCGGGCCACAGACTGGTACCTGTCTGCAGCCTATTAGGAACCAGGCCACACAGCAGGAGGTGAGCGGCGGTCGAGCGAAGCTTCATCTGCTGCTCCCCATCGCTCCCCGTCGCTCACATTACTGTCTGAACACCCCCACCCCCCGCCATCTGTGGAAAAATTGTCTTCCATGAAACTGGTCCCTGGTGCCAAAAATGTTGTGGACCGCTGATCTAGTGGAAAGACCCATTTAGAGACAAGGAAACTAAGACCCTGAGGGGTCTGCAGCTTGTCCAGGGGGGACTCCCTCAGTGCAAAAGGAAGCCCAGACCCCACACTTGGTGGGAGTCCCTGATCCAGCCCAGGCCCCCCGGGGAGGGGGGAAAGGTGTTACTTTGGAAGTCTTCCTCATTGAATAACTCTATCTGATTATGGTTAACACCACTCCTTTTTTAAATGAGAAAGATGGTCAATGACTCCCTCAACTTAACAGAGAGGGCTCCATGGAGGAAAGTTCTTTCCTCAGTTTACTCAGGTGAAATGCCTATAGAATCTGATTAACCAGACTTCTCACTTTTACAAATAAATAAAGGAGAGGAAGACATGGGGAGTGAGGACCTGCCTCGGCCTTGAGGGGGTTCTGGGGAGGGTGCTTGTGTGTGCACTGGGGGCAGGGGTCTCAGATGCACTCCATCTTCCCAGATCCTTGCTGGTGTTAGGTGTGTCTGGGCAGGTGGGGCCGGCCTCTGGATGGACCTCCATGCTGGGCTTTCTTGTCTGGCCCTTTGGGCCTCTGGCTGTCGCTGAAGTCCTTGGTTCTGGGCATTTGCCTCCAGCTGTGAAATCCCCCCATGTAGGAGAGTTCTGCCTCCTCATCCAGGCCTCTGAGGGGGCCCTTGCTGGGACGCTTGTGGATCCCTGTCCAGGAGAACTGCCTCAGCCAGACCATCCAGCTGTGCAGGAATTTTCCCTCCATCTCCCCAGACTGTACTTGGGAAGCTGCCCCAGCCCCAATGTGAAGGCTCCTGGAGCCCCTGGCTAACTTCTACAGGACCCTGCCCTCTCTCTTCTCCTCCTGCCCCCCCTTAGCCTGGCATCCCCTACTTTTCATGGGATGACTTCACCTGTGTCAGTCTCCTTGACCCAGGTGCTCTAAACCTTCAGGTCCAGTCATTATGGAAAATAGGGTATGCTCTCTACATTATGAAAGACACACTCCCACTGAGTCTGCAGGTATGCAGGTGAGGCTGCCGACCTAGGAACTGAGGGACCCCAAGGAGCCAGGAAATGGAGGACAAAACATTTAATTGCCATCACACATTTGTGTACTTTTTATTAGATTTTAGTCTAGATGAGGAAATAGAGAAGTTTAAAGCAGGTTAGCAAATATTGAAATCATTATGTCATGAAACTGAACATCTGTATCTTGCTAGATTTGTGCTTTATAGAAATCACTTTGAATTATGGGGCTGTTGCTGAATTTGGGGGATCTGGTGACTATTCGGCATTTGTGGCTTATGGTCTTACTGGAAACCCCTTTGGGTGATTTTCAAGTCTGTAATTCATGGTTACGTGTACTGTATTTTTCTCAAGACCACTGTTGGAATCCTGTGTTCACTGAATAATGTGTATTTTATTTTTAGATGTGGATCACCTCCTAGGGAGGAAGCCTGTGGGAACGTGGGTAATGAACTATTTCTGACATAAATCACAAGTGCCAAAGAAAGTGCTGATATCCAAAGAATAAACAAGAGTGACCACCATTCAATTGCAGAGATGATATCTCTCCCACAAGGTGGCACTTTAAATTGTGTAATATTTCAATCTTTTGGTCATCTTAGCAATGAAGAAAGATCCAAAGTTTACCCCAAGCATGCTTATTTTCTGTCCCTAATTCATGGGTTCATTTGATTAAATGAAGGGAAGCTGTCAGGCCCAGGAAAATACTTTGCTCTCTGGGAGTTTCTTTAAAAAACCCCAATACACTGACGACAAAGTAATAACACTAATATTTACACAAACATTTGTTGTATGGGCACTTCATCAGCTTTTGTTACCTTAGCTGCGTTTTGTTTGTTTGTTTTTGTTTTTTAAACAAAATGCGGAGCTTCCCTGGTGGTGCAGTGGTTAAGAATCCGCCTGCCAGTGCAGGGGACACAGACTCAAGCCCTGGGAAGATCCCACATGCCAGGGAGCAACTAAGCCCACGCACCACAACTCCTGAACCTGTGCTCTACAGCCCGCGAGCCACAACTACTGAGCCGGCGGGCCACACTACTGAAGCCCAAGCGCCTAGAGCCCGTGCTCCACAACAAGAGAAGCCAACGCACTGAGAAGCCCGCACACCACAAAGAAGAGTAGCGCCCACACACCGAATCGAAGAGTAGCCCCCACTCGCCGCAACTAGAGAAAGCCCGCTCGGCAGCAAAGAAGACCCAATGCAGCCAAAAATAAATAAATTTATTTTAAAAAATAAGAGGATATGTGTAAAATTTAAAATCCATCATGGAGAATCCGGTTCTCAAAACCTGTCTTTAGAAATCCACGGCACTTTTATGGACGGACTATGTTAAAATATTGACAAAGATTCAGATTAGAGATACTGACTGTCCACATAGACTTTACGTAAATACAAGAGCATTAACATTACCTACCATTTCTTCAACATCCATTAAATGCGGGTAGTGTTAGGAGCTTGGACATTAAGTATAGCTTTTTTTTAGCTTAGAAACTAGTGGCAGGGAACAAGGTAACTGAATTCACGGTTCATTCTCCAAGCGTGCACGTCTCAGACGGCTCCTGAACTGTTTATTCTATACGTGCTCGCTCCTACCCACACAGCGGCGCGAACAAAGATACAGTGTGAATTGGGCAGACGCAGGCAAGGTAGCCGGTGAGGTCCGCCTGGCTGAGGGGCTGGACATGGGGAGTGGGGGTTATCTGAAGACAGTCTATGCAGGAGGAACGAGTGGTTCATGAAGAGTTGGCGGACCAAGAAGTCCCTTCTTAAAAATCCCTCCTCAGATTCACGCTACCGATGCATCTTGCAGAACGGGACGGCCGGCAGGCACGGCCCCTCCAAGGGGAATAACCTCGGGCCGGTGCTGGATGCCGCTGCTGGGAGTCCGAGCGCTGGCCGGCGGCTGTGTGGTCCCCGAGAGGCTAACGGGCTGCCGGGCGCCGCGGTCCAAGCCCCCGCCGGCGCCGAACCCGGCCCCACGCCCCCTCAGCCAAGGCGGCCTGGCCGCAGACCGCGCGGGCGCGGCTGGGCGGGGCAGGGCGGGCTCCGCGCCCGCCCGAAGGGTTGATTTATTTTATTATTTTTTTTTGGTCAAACTTTGGCCACGTGAACCGCCCCCCATTCACTTTTGCGCCAATCGGGCGACGCGGACGGATCCCGAGAGGGGCCAGGCTCCGCCGCCGCCGGGGCCGCTTCATAACGCGCCGTGCGTGACGTGAGGCACTCCTGTTGCAATGGCGAGCTAAGCCGGAGGATGTGCTGCGGAGGCGCCGGCCACGAAGAGGACCGGGGCGGGCGCAGCGCCAGCGGAGCCGAGCCAGCTGTGGGACGCGGGCTGGGCGGGACGGGGGCCCGGACTCGGCTGCCACTGCCGTCGCCGTCGCGCTGGCCACTTGCCCCCGAGCGCGAGCGTGAGGAGCCGCCGCCGCCTCGCGCCCGAGCCGCCGCCGGCGCGCGCCGGGCATGGTCCCTTCTTAAAGGCACAGGCCGCAGCGGTGGGGGTGGGCGTGCGGAACAAAGCGCCGGCGCGGGGCCTGCGGGCGGCTCGAGGGCTGCGATGGGCACGGCGGGCCCGCGGCGGCCTCGGCGCTGCCCGGGCCGGGCCTCGAGGCGCTAGGGCGGGCTGGCCTCCGCGGGCGGGGGCGGCGGGCTGAGGGCGCGCGGAGCCTGCGGCGGCGGCGGCGGCGGCCCGGCGGGCGGAGCGGCGTGGGCATGGCAGTGCGCGGCCGGCGCGCCTGGCTCAGCGTGCTGCTCGGGCTCGTGCTGGGTTTCGTGCTGGCCTCGCGGCTCGTCCTGCCCCGCGCCTCCGAGTTGAAGCGAGCGGGCCCACGGCTCCGCGCCAGTCCCGAGGGCTGCCGGCCTGGGCAGGCGGCCGCGGCTTCCCATGCCGGCGGGGCGCGCGGGGATGCGCGCGGGGAGCAGCTCTGGCCGCACGGCAGGGCCCAGGATGGCGGCCCGCACGACAGCAACTTTCTCTTCGTGGGAGTCATGACCGCCCAGAAATACCTGCAGACCCGCGCGGTGGCTGCCTACAGGTGAGACCCTGGTCTCCGGGCACCGCCTCCTGCATCCAGCATCCCAGCGGACTGCCCAGCGGGTCCACCCGTGGCCCGTGGGATGGGGGCCTCGCGGGCGATGTTGGGCATTGGCAGCAGAGGTCAGAGGCGGGATGGTGAGCGCAACGCTCAGAAGGAAGGACTTTGGGGTCAGACGGACCAAGGTGGCCTCTCTGGGTGTGGTCCTCACCCTCACTTTCTGTAAGGGACTTCATCTTTTCTTGTCCGAGTCTTCGCCTTTGTTAAATGAGCCCGAATGAACATTTCCCTCGTAAGGTTGTTGGGAAAACTTAGAACAGTACTTGTGATAGTGATGGCAGTGGGGATTACTATTTGAGTCTCTGAAGTTTTCACCTTTAGCTTTATAGAACTAGAGCCGATGTAAGTTAATTTCGTTAGAGTCCTTCCACTTGTAGGTTTCACTGTTGGAATCATTTCGGTAAATGGAAGCGGGTACCCACTGCATACTCAACCCCACCAGTCTGTTGAATAATTGGAAAGAGAACCTTTGGGAAAAGCAGTTCCTGGCCCATGGTAGATTTGGTGTTAACTAGCCCAGTTGAGTGATGTGTGTGTTATCCGGTATCTGGGCCCTGGTTGGCCATATGAGTTAGAAAAGTGGCTGGAATCATGTTCAGGATTAACAAAGGGATTAGCCAAAGTAATCTTTAGAAGCGAGAAAGAGAGATGATTTTGGAATGGCAGATTTGTACTGGAATGAATTTGAGGTAGAAGAGGGATTTAGATTCAATAAAGGGATTTAATGGAAACCTTATATGTGTGAACTACAGAAATGCTTACTCTACAGATAAGATTTGGGATTCATCCAGCCACAGAGCAAACCAATGCGCGGGAGGTCACCTGGGAATGGACTCTTAGAGCAGTCATTGCTGAGCAAGACCAAGCTGGTTGCTGTTGGTTCTTAATTTATAGCCAATATCTTTATAACTTCAGCTTTTAACTCAAGTTCTGGTCTAAATTTTCAGGCATTAGATGTTGTGAGGGGAAAAGCATATATGGATCTCCCTTCCTTTAAGGTGGGGGGGGAGTAAAGGACTGAAGAGGAAGATGAAAGAGCAGTAGAGAATGTCTGCCCTTTCAGTGCATTGATTCCTTATTCCTGTGTGTTTCCATTGGGATCTTGTTTAAGTCCAGAGCCCAGGTTCTGCCAGCAAGGGTCCTGAGTGCCTGACAAGGTTAGAAAAGGTAGCATAAATTTGACCAAGATCGTGATTTGGGAACCCGCAGATCAAGGTTTTCTCCCAGATCTATCATGAATTATCTGGAATTTTATACGAATTGTGCTTTTTGTTGTTGTTGTTGTTGTTGTTTTTTGCATTGAAGTATAGTTGTTTTACAGTGTTTCAGGTGTACATGTGCTTTTTGAAAAAAGAAATGTCTGCATCAGAAAATGAGGATGAGCTGTTTACAGCATGATTTTGAAAGTAAATCTGCATGACTCCAGTTTGGTGACAAGTCCTTTGAAATCACAACTTTGGGACAGTTACCAAAGTAGTTTGTTCAAATGGTAAACGGTGTGGTTCCCTGCCCCCCAAACAAATACATTTTCATAGATACCAAATCAATATATACAGACTAGTAGGGGTCCTGGTACACCAGCAATACTCAGAAAATGTATGGCAAACTGGACCTACTATTTAACACTTGGAGATAATCTTTTCCCAAAGCCCATGCTTGAGGCTCTACTCTTGGCCTCCTTTCCAAATCTCCTACCTCATCTTTTTTGGATGTAGGATTTTATCTCATTGTTTATTTTTTTTAAGGCAGTTAGGGAAAAGTAGAAACACAATTTGCCCTCTGACCCTTCTTTGTGGCAACTCTGCCTTTTTGATAAAACCCTTACCAGGAAATGGTGTATACTATTTAGTAATTCTGTCAGCTTTCCTGCATACCTTTTCTTGTATCTCTCTGATCTTAAGGAGTCATATTAGTTGGAGCCTGGGGGTGGACCTGCTTTGCTGGTGAAGGTCCTCTGCTTCTCAGCCTGTCAACCCTGTGTTTAGACTGGCTGCAGGAGATGGCACAAGACGATTTTAGACTTAAGGAACTTTTGGGGAAGGCCAGAATTGGGATGGAGGTTATAGGATGTAACTTATGATTATGGCTTCGCTGTGCTTTGCAGCCTGGGCCAAAAAGTCCACCTTCAGCTCTTAAATTGGAAATTTCATGCAGTATACAAGTTGGCTTGCATCTTCTAGCACAAGGTAGAACTCTAGTTTGGCACTGAGTTTTACATCTCCCCTGAAAGGCAGATTCATTCTTTAGCTTAAGAAAAAACCTCAGTGTTTTTTGTTTTTGTTTACTAAAATAAAATTATTGTTTGGCTTGTGGGTTGAAGGGGATGGCAGTGTTTTTAGTAAGATGGTACTATGATGTACTTTTATGCTAGGATATTGAAAATGTCAGAATTCAGATCTAGGGACTAGAAACTGTCTGAGACCCAGAAAGGAGCTAAAGCCTTCAAAAAATTCAAGGAGATACACTTGTCTGCACTAAAGTTGGTGCACTTTAATGATGGAAGAGCCCCATCATTACTGACTTTTACTTTTCAGACCTGCCATATGCTTACAGTGGGGGAGAGGGATCACCAAGATGTTAGCAGTGCAGTGACAGCTGAAAGCAGGCAAGAAACAGATTTTAACAAGCAGGCAAAACAAAACTCAAAGTGTAGCCCATCAGAGACAGGCCAAGGGTAACTCCCTCATAGGCACTGAGCAGATACCATCGCTGTTAAGTTGACAGGAGTGATCCTGGTTCATCAGAATGTTCCCATACACTTAGGGTTTGTCCCTTTGTTCAGCAAATACATGCATGGCCCCTTGGGTCTGGACTCTTGAGTGTTGGGGAACACAAGAGTGAAGATGCTTGTTCTCATGGAGCTTCTGTTCTAGTGGGAGGGACAGACACCAAAAAGAGGGTTTCAGCTAGTGATGGGTGCTGTGAAGAAAGTAGAGCAGGGTAGGGACAGGGTGGGGTGGTGTCTCTCTCTGTTAGGTTGTTGGGGAGGGCCTCCAAGAGTGTGGTGTTTGGGCCAAGATCTGATAATGAGGAGCCTTTGTGGGAATGTCATTGATTAGCGTGCTAGGCAGAGGGAAGAGTTGGTAAATTACAAGGCAGGAACCAGTTTGGAAAGAAACTTGAAGAAGGTCAATAAAAGAAAGAGGATGAGGCTGATAGTGTCTGGTCTTATGGACTTTTACTCTAAGTGAATTAGAAACGCTTTGGAGGGTTTAGATGGGAAAGGGAGGGCTTGCATTATATTCTGAAAAGTTAATCCTTGCTATTGTGTGGAGAATAGATTGTAGGGGAGTAAGGAGATGTTAGGAGATGGTCCAGGTGGAGATGAGCATGGTTGGGACTAGAGTGGTATTAATGGGGATGGAGAGAAGAGGATGGTTCCAGGATATATGCTGGAGCCAGAGTTGAAGATGTGTTGACAGAATGCTTGTGAGGGGTGAGGCAGAGAGGAATCAAGGATGACTTCTAGGATTTTGCCTTGAAAGAAAGGGTGGGTGGTGGTGTCATTTATTGAGATGGGAAAAACTAGAGGAGGAATAGATTTAGGGGGAAGGAGGTAAGTCAGCAGAGATCTGGTTTTGCACAGGAACAGGTGGATGTATCCTTAGCTTTATAAATGTAATGAATTTAAAAAGAATTGAGAAAAGATTTATATCTGAAGTGATTACAGTGTGGGAGCTCTGAGATTGTCTTAAACTAAAATTCCCTTAGGGTTCTGGGTAGGGTGGTGTTCTACAAATCAACATATACGATTTTTTTTTTAACTCATCCACAAAGTATTTGTGTTCTAGGTAATTTCTCTTTAAAGTGGTACAGTGATTCCTCCAAAGTTATTATGCTGGTTAATGACAGTTCATCAGAATCCCTGGCTGGGTTCCTTGTGTCTTTTGTTATTAGCTGCAATTTGTATTTTTTCCATATTTTTTCTTTTTTCTTAGTTACATCATTTGATATACAGAAGTTAGTGGTCCATGTAGTTCAGTCTTTTCCTTTCTGGTTTTAGGGTTATTCTCCCCATAAGCTCAGGAAGTTTGTTGCCCTGGAGAGGTTTTTTTTTTTTTTTTTTCAAGTAACATGTTTCTGATTGTAGAAGGGGTACAAATCACCTCAACCTCATTTTTACCCCAAATGATACATTGTCTCAGCACCATCTGTTGAATAAGCTCCCATTTCCCTACCAATTTGAAATGCCATCTTCATCATACTCAAAATTCCTGGGTATGTTTTTGGACCTGCTCTTTTGTTTCATTGATCTTTCTGTCTTTTCTTGTGCCAGTACTACCTGTTGAAGTTATTGGAGGTTGAATAATATTTTAATATCCAGTACACAGGTTCTCCTTTGTTACTCTTCTGTTTCAAACATTTCTTGGCTATACTTAACCTGTTCTTGCTGGGAGAGTTTTGGTGCTAGATTTTTTTTTTTTAATTAATGGTTTGATAAAAAAGAAAAAGCATTCATATTTAGCTCTTTAGTCCATTTTTGTGCCCAGAACACTAAGTTAATCCAACACCTTTTATTTATCTTGATTCTTGCTTCCCTTGCTCTGAAGACAGGGAACTGTTTTGTTCTTTCTCAGAAGAAAGAGGTGATGGTTCCCCTTCTTTGCCCCAGGAGTGATAAAGGGCACTATTAAAGATTAGCATCAGTCTATAGGGAATTGTGGGAAGAAAGTTTGAGAAACACTAGCCTTAGATATAGGAATCTTATTGCAAAATGTTTTATCAGTTAATGGCCTCTTCCTAATGTTTTAAATGAATTCAGGCTGTTCCTTTTACCAACGTTAACGAGCAGATCTCAGAGTTCCTTCTTTCTTGAACTCAGTAAACCATGTTTATCTTGAAACAGTTTAGAACAAGGCTTGCTTTCTCAGATAGAATTCAGTTTGGCAAAAAAATTACTGAAAGGCTTCTATAATCCAAATAATCAACCTGTAAGTGAACTTTTGGGGCACAACCCATTTCACATTGTAAATTACCTGTATAAGAAAACTGGTGAAAATTGTGGTCCTGAAAATGACTTTAGTATTATATGTCATGGTTCCAGATCTTGATGCTCTCAAACAGAATATTCCAAGGATAGTTGCAGTTGTCAATAGAAGAGTATACATGATTGTGTTTTTATTGCATTTCACTTTTCCCCATCCATTAATTAATTAAGCTGCAGTTTTTGAAAATAGATTAATAATTCCATTCCTGCAGAGTTCATCATCTAGGGAAGGAAACAAACAATACTATTGAGTGATAGGGCTCACAGGGTGCCTGGACTAATTACTCTGTGGGTACAGAAGAAAGAGGCCTGCATTGACTTATGAAGGGGATCGAGGTGGGTCTCACTCACATTCTTACCCCTCCTCCCTTGCGTAGTCTTGAAAGATGAGCAGGAGTTTTTGAAGCAGAGATGACAACAGTTTCCTGGAAACGTGGACTAGCAGGAAGTAGTGAAGGGATGATGAGAAAGGGCTGGGATCTGAGAGCTAGTAATTCCATTAGAAATTTTTCCCAAGGAATTTAAAGATGTGTTCAAGGATGTATGTTATGAAGTGGAAATTGCAAATATCTTTGGTGTCCTGTGTTAGGAGCTATGGGCCATAATTGATTTCACTAATTTGTCCATGCTGTGATCTACTTTTCTAACCTTAAAAAATGATGTGACCACAACACTGTAAAGCAACTATACTCCAATATAAAAAAAAAGAGAGAAAAAAAAAAGACGTGGCTGAAATGTGTTTATTGGAAGGAAGAGAGGTTCATAATACATCTAAATGAGAGTAGGTTTTAAAATTGTATGCCCAGTGTGAGACCATTTTAAAAATCAAACGAAATAAATGTTTGTGTTTGTGTGACATAGAAAAGAAAATGTAAAAGAGTATACATATCACGATGCTGAATGATTTTTCATTTTGGCACTTTCTTGTATTTTTGAGTTTTTCTACAATGAACACTTTGTAGTAAAGCTACGTAACTACAGTTAAAAAAGAAAAGGTGACAGCTCTTGGGAGGAAATGTGCGTGAAGTTTTGAGTGTGTTAAATTGTAAGTACCTGCAAGACTGCTGAGCACAGATGGCATGTTGGCCCTGGGTTCCCTAGGGTTTCAAGTCAGGATCATTCTTGTTTCAGTAAATGACAGTTACTCCTGCCCCAAAATGTAGGGTTAACACATGTATTTGGTTATTGTAACTGTATTTCCTCAGTTACTGTAACTTCATCCTTCCAGGTGATACTTGGGAGAATCAGGTGACAGCGTTTTTAATGTGAGGATTTTTGTATATTAATATAAGTATTCAGTCAGCCTTCATCTGTTATTGTCAGTGTCTTTTTGGCTTCTGGTTCTGGATAGAATTGGAGGAACAAGAAACTAAGTTACAGTGTAAAAGCAGTGAAACTGTTCATCTCACCTTAATTTAGTGTCATTTCCTGAAGCGTTCAGGGCTGCTATATTTTTTCTGTAGTTGAGTACATTTTTCTGTGAATGATTAAAAATAAGGTGTAGACTGCTCTGATTTGATGTGAACTCTGGGCTTGCAAAACCCAAGAATTATTGAAAATGTAGATACTAATGCCATTAAAATGATTGTCTTGTAAATTGAACCTAGGTGCTGATTTTCTGTTAAACTTTGTTCTGTGTGTTTCCAACCTAATACCAGAAAATAATTGGGCAGGATTTAGAGTGGCAGAGGGACCCAAACACGGAATGAGGGTTTCAGAAAGTAACGTTTGAATGAAGTCTTCTGGCCTTCGAAACCAGCCGAGACTCTGAAGGTGTCCTTGACAGGCAGGTCTCAGCCAGCCAGACAGAGTGGGAGGAGGTGGTTGAAGTGGGTGTAAGCCTTCTCTCATTATCTCTGACGACTGTTTTCTCAGCCTTAGCAGTAGAGGTGGGACTGCAGAACAAATGTGGGCAGACAGGTGTGGGGATGAACAAGCCAGTAGGCTGGCCAGTGGAGGTGTTGGAGTCAGACCCCACTTGTGTCCTGGTTTCCATATCTGTTAGCTTTGTGATCTCGGGCAAATTACTTACCTGGCTCTGAGCCTCAGTCTTCTCATCTGTAAAATGTGGGTATCGGTGCCTCTCACACCTCGTGGAGTTGTCATAAGGTTGAGAGTCTTATGCCCTCAACCCACTGCCCTGCACGCCATGACTCCTTTTGGGTGTTGTTGATTGGGAAGTGGCCTTGATGCCAGGGAACACCTCAACAGGGGAAGAAGACTGGCTTGCACAGGAGTTGGCTGTGGTTCAGGGTGGTTTTATTGTTTACATTAAACAACACTGATTTTTTTTTCTTAGAATTATATTTGAAAACTCATTTTGTTTATACATGATTAAGAATTCGTTGTGTATTTACGCTTTTAAGTGTACAGCAGCAAAATATAAACTATCAATGTATGCAAAGTAGCTCTCTAGGACTTGCAGCTTTGGAAATGGACCACAAGATCAGAATTTGCCTTCTGCCGTTAACACTCCAAATTTTAATTCTTGTGTTTCAAAGAGAGCGTATTTGTGGTCTCTTTGTTGATGAGTATTTCTATTGTTTGCTGTGAACCTAGGCTCAAAGGGCAGGTTGCTCTTAGCTGTTAATACCTTGGAACTGCCTCCTGGGCTAGTGCCCAGGCTGTTGTTGAGGTGGGAAGCTGTAATCCACCCTCCAACATCTTTACTGGGGGACGGGGGCAGGAAGGCTCTTCAGTGCTTGCTTTTACCTTAAGTCTAGTTTTCAGGATTAATGGTAAGGAGTCTAATTTGATTTTTCCTTTAAAAAATTTCCCAACATTTATGATCCCCGTTATATATTTCCCCACCTACTTCTAAAAAGAGTTTGAGATTGCTCATATCATAAGGTCATATCCAGTGAGACGGTTAAAAATTTTAAAAGAGGAAGCCACATATCCGGAAACCACGTACACGGAAGGGGGAATCTGCAGCTAAGTACCCTGACTGCAGTGCTCCTGGAACTAATGGACTGAATAAGGCTTATATATCCTGCCGGGGGCATTCCTTCAGTTCCAGGAAAGGCCTTGAGTCCTCACTGGGTAGACTGTCTGGGAAGACCTCAGTTCTCCCAGGCCCGTAGCTGCTCTGACTGGCAGTATAGAACTGTCCTCCATGTACTTTTTTGGGAGGATGAGCTAAGATTGCTGCTGCATCACATGGTGCCTCCTGTAAGGGTACTCAGTACATTTGCTCTACCATAGATGCAGGGGAGAAACTTCCCTGAGGTCTTAGTATCTGGAATCATTATGTCACCTAACCCCGAACAGTGAGACACAGTCTTGTGACTTCTCTTGGTTGTCTGCTGGAAGGCTTATAACTGAATTTGGCCCTGTATGAACAGACATAGAGGCCACGTGACAACAGATAGGTTTTCCCCCCTGCCCCCCAGCTCACTGGCTCTGCCTGGCCGTGGGTGTAGAGGTGGGTGGGCAGCCCCTACCCTGATTTTGCCCTCCCTGCTACAGGCACCACCTTCATGCCTTGCTCCAACTTTCCTACTTTTGTTTTTCTTTCGCTTAATCTTCTTGCTTATTCTTTTCATCCTGTGTGCATTTTGGTTAAGTTGTCTTAAATCTTTTCTGTAATAGGGAAGAATATAAATGTGTACGTTTAATTTCTGTTATCTATCAGTTCTGCAGGGGAAAACTATATTCTCCCTTCCTTCCTTGACTCCAGATTCTCAGGTGATTTGATCATATATGAGTCTTTTCAAACTTACCACTGTAACCATCAGACCACATATAGTGATTTGGGGGGACTCACAGAAAATCTCCCCTTCTTGTTTATAAAACTTATTGTAACTATTAAAGTTTAGAAAATGTGAAAGAAAGTACTCAATCTTACTCCATTTTTCTTTTAGTTTTTTCTATTGATTAGAGTAAAAAAATATTTTTACTACACAAGTAAAATTATCTGTTAAATATTTTTATTTCTTTGGATGCTTTTTAGTTTAAAGCTTTCTCCTGGATTAAAAAAATTTTTTTTTCCCTAACTCTACTTGTTGTAGAAAACATGAAGAAAAGTAAATCCCTTCTGATCCTCTATCCAAAAAATAACCATAGTAAACACTTTGGTGTAGAGTTGTACTTTATTTTATTTTGTATGTGTGCTTTTGTTCCCTTATGAATCCATATCACAAGTATTTTATTGTCTGCTTTTAAAATTTACCTGTATATTATGAATGTGTACCCAGGACAACAGTCATGCTGTAGATGTGGTTTCGTATAGAAATGTATTTTATGTAGTTTTTCTTTAAATGACATGAATAGAAATGGAGACTTATTAAATCCTAACTCAGCAAAGGCATTCCTCAGCGAAGCTAATGTCCAGCTGCATGACTTAGCTGTGATTTAACTTGATATAGGGTCAGTGTTTAGAAGCCTGGAGGAAAGGAAGGTTATTAGCTTGGCACTCTCAGATTTCAGTTGTTTTATCTGTGCTTTAGCAAGAGTTGGTTATCAGTCCATTGAAAAGTGAGCTTTCCGGCAGGGGCCCTTGCAAATGTTCTGTGGTTTCAATTAAGTGAGAGCTCTTTGCTCCTGGTTACAAACCAGTGTTGATGGTAAAGTTGACATTTGCTTATGAAAATTAAGGAAGCTGACCTGTTTCTGTCTCAGAAGGGGGGCCAGTTTGCTTCTTCAGTACCAGTTCCTTCATTTCTTTGAAATTATTGATGCCCTCCCCCTGGCTTCCCCAGGGTGGTGAATCATGATTTATGTTCCAGAACTCTTTATGGAGCTATTTAAGCTAAAGGTACCCTAAGTAAAAAGATCATAATTTGTCAAGATTGAAGGATTTACAAAAGCTCCATATTAAGAGATTTCCCTCAAATCACCAGTCATTTAAGAACAGAAAAAGGCAACATGAGGTTTTTCCTTGGGTTACCTGAAAAGGAAAAGATAATAATCAGTGGAGTTACCTTAAAACTGCAGAGAGGCTTTTAAAGATGGTTTGAGGTTAGATTGTCTGTTTTTAAAATTAACTGGTTGCTCTTCCTGGACAAATTACACCATTTCAGGTTATAGTTCAAGTATTAATCACATCACTGATGGTTGTACTGCTAGTGCTTCCATTGCTATATTCTACCTGGGGTGGCACATAGGAAGCAGAGCCAGACAAAATGAATTTTGATCCTCAGTCTAATATGAAAGATTCTGGTGTTTTAAGTGGGAACACTTTTAAAGTTTAAAGTCTTTTTAGACTTCTACCCTGACATTGTCTTGAGATTGATAGTATGATAGAACTCTGTTATATAGCTTGAGTGTCAGGTTTTTAGCCAGAAATAAGAGAAGCGGCATTTTTCACAATGCCTTCACTCTGGTGTGTAATCTTGAGACTGACTATTCCAAGTTCAGCCCACACTTTCCTGTCTCCCTCATTTTTCTTTCAGTACCTTATTTTATTTGCAAACTCTTGTCTTCCCTAATAAGTCACACTTATGTAATGCTTACCTCATGCCAGGCTGACTTCTAAGCACTTTTAGATGTAATAATCCATTTAACCCTCACCACAACCCTATAAGGCAGGTACTATTATTATCCCCAGTTTACAGATAAGGAAAGTGAGTCACAGAGTAACTTGCCCAAAGTGAAGCCAGGATTTTCACCCCAATAGCCTGATTCCAGAGTCCATGCTCTTAACCATCACACGCTGTATTGTGTCTCAAGAGCAGGTTTTTCCTCTGAATGTAAGCATTGTCTTACCGACCCCGTATTCCAAATAACCCCACGATGCTTTAGGATTTTAATGGCTCTGGAGTTGACTTACTTTAGTACTACTTTGAATGTGGTCTGTATTATTAATCACAGAAGCAGTTGGGTAGAAGCTAAAGCTAAGTTGATTTTATTCACTACCCTTTTAAAATCAGTTGTAAGATACTACAGACTATTTTGTTTAAAATTATTTCAGAAGTACCATGAACGGTAGTATATTTCAACTCCAGCATGTCTGTGGATTTTACCTCTTAATAATTCTATTCTGGCTGTATTTTGATTAAGTTGCTTTCTTTCTGCATGTAGGAATGTTAGTGTGCCTCACCTGGAAATTTCTCAAAGATAAGAGACAACTGGTTTCTTGCCCTTTTGCATGCGCACGCTCATACATATGCACGGCATCTTTAAGTCCCTTATTTCACACTAGTGAGCAGTATTTATTGAACTCTATTATATGCCAAGGACTGAAATTATTTATGTTTTTGAAGAATTGTTCTGCCAAACAAAAATCATTTCTACATGAAGGGAGAAATAAGGGGCTTCTTGACTTGGATGGGGGATCTTCTTGGTGTAACTTCGTTATCACTGACTTCCCCAGACTGGGAAATTGTCTCCCTCCTGATGATGGTGCTATGTCAGAAGAGTGCATTGAAGTTATATTTTATGTAGGTTGGTGTTCATTCCCATTTTAAAATGGACTTTTCTCTTTTCAGGAGGGGTTGATTTCTCTTTAAATTAATTGCCTCGTTCCTACTATGTTTACATGCTTTTTTTCAGGAGCAAATCCTTTGTAAAAATGAAGTACAGTGCCTAGTATAGCATCTGTAGTCCCATCAGGTTTCATTTATGCCGAATTCTTTGTTAAGGGTTCTGTAAATGGCATAAGACCTGTAGGTCCATTTTAAATCCATAGGCATTAAGGGAAAAACATTACAACTACTGTATTACATCCGTTCTAAGATGCACTTTTTTTTTTTTTTTTCACATTTTAACATCTCTGAAGTGAGGATGCATTTTACAGTTGCTCTCATCATGTGATTATGATTGGCTATACAGGCATACCTTGGAGAAACTGTGGAAGTTCCAGACTGCTGCAATAAAGCAAATATCCCAATAAAGCGAGTCATAATTTTTGGGGGGCTTCCCAGTGTATATTAAAATTATGTTTATGCTTAACAGACTGTGGTCTGTTAAGGTGCAATAGCATTATGTTTAAAAAGCAATGTACATATGTTAAACTTTATTTCTAGGCCTCTCTCACCTTCTGAGATGACCCACACTCTTGTCTGTGGAGTGTGTTTCTCTTTAAATAAATCCACTTCTTACCTATCACTTTGTCTCTCCCTGAATTCTTTCTGCGATGAGACGTCAAGAACCTGAGCTTCATTAAGTCCTGAAACCGGGAAAAAGCTGAGAAGCAGCCCTGGGACCTGGGATTGCTCAGACCACCTTAAATCAGCCTCACCGCCCCAGCTACTCTGGAAATTCCTTTCTCCGTGGTGGTTGGCTGGGTGCACCAGCCAATCTGCCTGTGGCGCTCCCACATGGGTCCGTGAGGTCACAATGAGCATTGGCCAATGGGGATCAAGGAACCGGCAACCAATGGCGGAAGGCGCTAGGATCGGCTGGGCCAATGGGAAGGCAACGAGGCGCTCCCCGCTGGGTGTGGAGAACGTGGCTCCCCCTCCCGGAGAGAAGCTGGGACCCTCGTGGTTGCCTGATCCTGGCGGGTTGGGGGGTTGGGGGGACTCCGGCTCGGTTGGTATCCAGAGAACAGGGAGAAGCGAGCCACCAAAAAAAAAAAAAAAAACTTTATTTCTAAAAATGCTAAGCATTATCTGAGCCTACAGAGCCTACCATCAGCCTCTTTTTGCAGTAGTAACATCAAAGATCACCATAACAAACATAGTAGTAATGAAAAGTTTGAAATATTGTGAGAGTTAAAATTGCGACAGAGACATGAAGTGAGCAAATGCTGTTGGAAAAATGGTGCCGATAGACTTGCTCCTGCAGTGGCCTCCTGCTGCTTTAAAGCATAAAGGCCCCCATCTCTGGAGGGCTGCTAGGCCTTGCAGTTTTCCCCCATCAAGACAGCCCCCCAACACACACACACACTCTGGGTCTGCTTCTCATCCTTGATGTTCACCCACCTCAGGGAAGCATTTCCCGCTCCATGTCTGGTTGGTGTCCTTCGTTTGCTCACCTTTCTTGGATAAATGTATGTCTGGCCTCATGTCGACTCCACATCAGCTGCAGGGTCTGTGTTTTGCTCACCGCTGCATCCTCGTGGCCTAACGCATACTTGGCACTTGATGAGCGTTCCAAGAAAATGTGTTGAATGAACAATTTTTTAATTTTTTGTTTTAGAGAGCGGAGGAGTTTGTAGGTAGGGAGTTGGTAGTATCAGAATTAACCTGAATATCTAGACTTGGTGCCTTGGCAACTTGGTTTTCAGCCATAGCTAAAACATAGTTATCCGACAAATGTTTTAATACTTCATCATTCTTTTTCATTGGGATTCTTTTGAAAATGAGTTAGGACTTTGCAATACCGGTAGTGTGGGCTTCCGTTAAGGGGAAGCTTTTTATCATCCTTCTGAATGTGCATTCAAAGTGATTCAACATGAATCAAGATATGGGAATTTACGGAAATGGGAAGCCTGGAATAAACTGTTGCCTCACTGATGTTTATTTTAATTCCAGAACATGGTCCAAGACAATTCCTGGGAAAGTCGAATTCTTCTCTAGTGAGGGTTCAGACACATCGATCCCAATTCCAATAGTGCCACTACGGGGAGTGGACGACTCCTACCCACCCCAGAAGAAGTCTTTTATGATGCTCAAGTACATGCATGACCACTACTTGGACAAGTATGAATGGTTTATGAGAGCAGACGATGATGTTTACATCAAAGGAGACCGTCTGGAGAATTTTCTGAGGAGTTTGAATAGTAGTGAACCCCTCTTTCTTGGGCAGACAGGACTGGGCACCACGGAAGAGATGGGGAAACTTGCTCTGGAACCTGGTGAGAACTTCTGCATGGGGGGCCCTGGTGTGATCATGAGCCGGGAAGTTCTCCGGAGAATGGTACCACACATCGGCAAGTGCCTCCGGGAAATGTACACAACCCACGAGGATGTTGAGGTGGGAAGGTGTGTCCGGAGGTTTGCAGGGGTGCAGTGCGTCTGGTCTTATGAGGTAAGAACAGAAGAAAATCTGTTGATTTTGTTACTAGGTCTGGACCAGTCATAGGAAACTATTAGTGGTAATGTCCTCTTTAAGGCTTAAAAATTCATATTAAGTTATACATTTTTACCTTAGTTCTTTTAATTTGAATTCTCTCATTACTTTTTCTCTTGGTTTTTAGAACATACCTTATGTACTTTTGTCCTAAAATCTTAGTTAATAATGGCATTTGGGACCCAAAGAAAAGGATTAGTACAGGTTACAGTGGTACTTTCATGATTTTCCAGAAGATTTATCTAATCTGACTTCTGAGTTTGCAGATGGGATTATAAGAGCGTCCCTTTTCTCCCAAAGGTCTGACTTCTCTCATCTGGCCACGTTGACCGACACAGTTTAGAAACTTAAATGTTTGAATTCATAAAATGAGTAATGATGTAAAACAGTCAACAGTATTTGGCTTTGCATTTATATTAAACCTTGACTTTTTTACAGGTGTTATGATCTGTAAGTTTGCAATATAGTTGTTTCTTTCAGAATAGGCAGTTTCCAACTTATATTGATACATCGGTGCAATTTTTTGAAGGAAACCTACTTGGGGATGTTTTCTCTTTAATAGTTCTGGAGACTATGAGTTAGCTTTTGACTTTTCTTTGTTTTTATTGGCAGATGTGCACCTCTTGCCTACAGTTGCAGGATGTGATATTAGTCAGAATGGAAAAAATGATTTAGGTTGTGTTGTGTTTAGATTGATACACTACTGATAGTTGTGAGGAGCAAAGGGAATTGCTAGACCTTTGCCCAAGAAAAAGAAATGCATTTTCAGATGTAAAGTGTTAGCTTGTCTTCTGAGTTAATTTTCTAAAGGGCTTGTGTGAAGAAATGGTATTCTGGCCTGTACTTGCCTTTCTCCTAGACTTCTTTTTAAATGTCTCCTAATCACACTATTTCTTTAGTTCGAACTTTTAGGGAAGTGGACATTTTCGAGTATACAGGAAGTAGTCTTCGTATAGTTTCCAGTTATAAAAGAAACATTTTAAATCCCAAATGTGATCTGAGTGAATGAACACTCTAATCTCTTTGTGTACCTCCCCCGCCTCCCCATGCATGGGCCATTGCTCACTGGATCTAGGGGGGATTCTGTTTTCATGGATTTTTGCTGCTAGGAAAGCCATTTGGAGATTTCGTGCAGTTTTAAGCATGATACAGCTGGCAGTATTCCTGCATTTTCCCCATCCTTAATTAAGTAGTTATAACCTTAACAAGTTTCATTATTTTTAAAATGTGTAATGCCTTGTGTATTTTGGAGTGCTTTATGCTGCCCCTGATCTCTGAGAAGCTAGCCTTCCTGCTAGAACTGCAGAGGACAGGCCTACCTTTGAGAGAGAATTTTTAAAAATCTTAGTGTTGCCATGCTGTTAGATCTTACACGTCGATAGATAGACACCAACAAAGTCAGTACCTTGAGTTTATCAAGAACTCTGACCTCACATTAGCGCCAAGATAGAGTGAGAAAGTATTGTCCTGGGGGTGTAGGGGTTGGGAGACAGTTTTGGGGCTATTTCCCTTTATTATGATGTAATCGCCAAAGTTTTCTAAGGCCTGAAGTGAGGGTGCTGGGAATCATCCTGTCTGTACACTTGGAACTGCCGGTTAGACTTGACGCATCTGGTAAATGACCTTATTAGCTAAAAGGATCTGGTGGGGGAGGAAGCTCCTTCCCTGGGTCACTCCCTGTCCTTGCCCAGGATCTCCTGAGTCAGCTTCAGATGCTGTCGCTACTGCTTTGCATTTCTCTAAATGCCTGATGACACAGTTTTTTCTAGATACTGCTGGCTTGGTCTCCACAGGGCTTGTACCAGATGACTCTCCTTTTGTGGGAGAATATCTTTTCCCAGAGTGTGGCTTGCAAATGTGGTATTTTTATTATATGCAAATTGTGAGTTTAAGTGTAGTCTAATTTATCATTCTTTTCCTGTGTGGTTTGTGCTTTTCATGTCTTAAGAAATTCTTCCCTTCCTTGGGTCACAGGAACTTTCTATACATTTTTCTATAAATATAGTTTTGCCTTTCACATGGAGTTCATCCTTATCATTTTTAAGAATTCTGTTGGGACATTTACCATTTTATTAGACCTTTGATTTCTTTTCCGTTTCCTTTTTTGTTCTAACAAAAAAGGCTTAAGAGCTTCTAACCTAAGTCTTCATTAGGATTTATCATTGTGTTCACCACTCAGGCAAGATTAATACCCTCATGTGGATGAGGAACTTTTATTAAACTTTCTGTAAATCTAGTTTCTCCATTAAGGCTCACATTATGAGAAATTATTGAGGTGGAATCTTACGTTAAAGACAATTATGTTAAGCTTTGGGTCTTGGAAGGTACTTATTTAGCTCTGTTATAAACCTAGCCAGAAGGTGTAATTTTTTTTTTTTTTGCAAGTCCCAGATAATGTCTTGGGATTACACTTACATAATTAAAGTGGCTCCTCAGGAACAACTGTCATAATCAATATCCAGATTCATTTCTAAGCTTGTTTTGACTATTTTCTTTTTTTTTTTTTTTTTTGGCCGCACCACACATCATGTGGAATTCTAGTTCCTTGACCAAGGATTAAACCTACACCCCCTGCATTTGAAGCACAGTCTTAACCACTGGACCACCAGGGAAGTCCCTGTTTTGACTATTATTGGTGGCTAATTATTAATACATGACTTTAAAAGCTTTATTTGGAAATCATTTTAATTTCACAGGAACATTACAGAAAAGAAAAAGTACAAGGAACATCCAAATACCTATACCCAGAGTAACCTGTTATCGTTTTACTCTATTTGTGCTATCATTTGCTTGACTGCCCCTCCACCCTCTTCTAGTACAGAGACATAGACTTACCCAACCACCATTTATGGGTAGCTTTCTTTGTGGCCCTTTACTTTAAATAATGTCAATGTATTTTGAGTACAAATAGAGAAATTCTCTTATACCACTACAGTACAGCTTAAGTAAATTTAACATGATGTTGTCTGTAGACTCAGTAAAGTCCTGGTAACAGCTCTTCCTTCTCCATTACAGGCTCCAGCCTGGGGTCTTGCATTTGATTGTCATGTATCTTTAATCTAGGATGTTTGCACAGCCCCTTTCTTTGTCTTTCATGACCTTGGCATTTTTGTTAAGTGACTTTAAAAATTTCATTTTCATAATGAAAAAATGTGACTGCAATATGGTAACCCATTAGGTGGTTTTTTTTTTTTTTTTTTTTTTTTTTTTTTTTTTGTTACGTGGGCCTCTCACTGCCGTGGCCTCTCCCCCTGCGGAGCACAGGCTCCGGACGCACAGGCCCAGCGGCCATGGCTCACGGGCCCAGCCGCTCCGCGGCACGCGGGATCCTCCCAGACCGGGGCACGAACCCGTGTCCCCTGCATCGGCAGGCGGACTCTCAACCACTGCGCCACCAGGGAAGCCCATTAGGTGGTTTTTAATAATGCTTTTCAAGGCTTATTAAAATCTCCCTCTTTGAGGACCCAGCAGCAGAGAGAGTGTGGGCCTTGAGACTGTTTATACTGGTGGAAAAGAGGTAGGAGGAGCTGGCAGGCCTGACTCCCCCTTGTCACATGGGGTCAGCATCACTAACTCAAGTTATACCAGTTTTTTTCTTTTTTTGAGAAACATTATTGAACAATCTGAAACAGTAACTTATTTTATTTAGGCAAATCTATGAAATATTATACTACTCTTTTAATAGAAGGGGACAAAAAGAAAGTTGACTTAAGTAATCTATTCATTTTATTTTTCATTTCTTACTGAAGTATATATATATCATACCTTTGGAAAAGTGCACAGATCATAAATAGGTATAGAGCTCAATGGATTTTCACAAACTGGACATAGCTATGTAACCCGCATCCAGATCTTGCTTTTATTATTTTAACTCAATGTTTGACTAGGTAGAAAATAATCATCACTAATGAAAGTTAGCAACAAACATAGATAGATTTGGCAACTTAAAAAAAAGTTTATCTTTTTAATAGCTAATGGCTGTCACATGGTTCAGAATTCAAAAGTGCAAAGGGTTTACTAGGAGAAGTCCTCCCACCTCTATCTCCAACCACTGGGTTCCCCTCATGAGTCAGCCACCATAGTGCACCTTTACAGATACAACCTACGTGTATATAAGCAATTAAGTTTGTATATCTTCCACCTTTTATATGAATGTTAGCATGTTTTACATACTATGCACATCTTGCTGGTTTTCACTTACATGTCTTGGAAGATTTTCCTTTTGGTACATAAAGAGCTTCATCTTTTTTTAATGGATATTCAGGCTATTTCCAGTTCTATTCAGCAGGGTTTCTAACCAGTCATTTACCCTAATGTTTCCCAGTCTTTTTTACATCATGGCACACATGTTGAGGCAACTGCCTAGAGAGGGCTTCTGCTACCCCATCCCCTAACCACTCTACCCGCCCTCTGCAGACCCAAAGGGATTGTTATTTGGCACATCTAGAACTGTTTGGGATACACCAGTACACCAAGACACACCAGTTGTGATGTCTGAGTTAACCAGTTAATATTTATTAAGGGATCATTAATGGCCCCAGTACTGCCCTCTGAACTGGTAGGAAATTGCAAAAGAAGAATGGAAGGTGAATGGCCTTTTTCTCCCTCAAAGACTTTAGTCTAGTTGAGGAGATAAAAACATATATGTTCTTGAAATAGTTGAAAAAAAACTTAAAAGTGTAAAACCTTGTGATGCTGATTTTAAATATAAAATGGAAGGGTAAGGTCTATGATGTTCTTTTTTTAAATTAATTTATTTTTTAGCTGCATTGGGTCTTTGTTGTGCGCATGGGCTTTCTCTAGTTGTGGGGGCTACTCTTTGTTGCTGTGCGCGGGCTTCTCATTGTAGTGGTTTCTCTTGTTGCGGAGCATGGGCTCTAAGGTGCGCGGGCTTTAGTAGTTGTGGCGCGTGGGCTCAGTAGTTGTGGCTCACAGGCTCTAGAGAGCAGGCTCAGTAGTTGTGATGCACAGGCTTAGTTGCTCCGCGGCATGTGGGATCTTCCCGGACCAGGGCTGGAACCCATGTTGCCTGCATTGGCAGGCGGATTCTTAACCACTGCGGCACCAGGGATGTCCCTATAATGTTCTTTTTATAGGAAGGCGTATCACCAAGGGGAATGGGAGTTTAGAGCAAAATATCTGAAAAGAGACGTTTTTCCTTATTAGTCTGACTGGCTTTTAAAGGAGTATTGAACATCCTTACATCAGAAGCCTGAGATTTTTTTCTTTAATCATAGAAGAAATAATGTTTCTTAACTGCTAGTTGTCTTAGAGCTGCTTTGTGTTATAGGGGTGCCTTCCTCATTCCTTTAGGCTGCCCATTAACCTTATGTGGCCAAGAACCAGGCAGGCCTCTAAATGGCTAGAATAGATGCTCAAATACTGAGCACTAATGCAGCCTGTTTCTTCAAGGCAGAGTGCTTCATGGTCTTATACTGAGCCTTATTCTTTTGTTCTGGCAGTTGGTGGTTCAATTTCCAAGCCCCTGATAGATTAGAAGGGCAAATTAGCACCCCCGAAAGGGGGCTACTATGTAAGGACTGTGTCAGCAGTGAGTGGGAAAGGCATGAAGGGAAGTGAAAAATAAGAGAAAGTAAGGCGGCTGTGAACAGCACAGCAGTCTAAGATCAATCACTGTATTATTGATTTCTATCTAATTTCGTTCCATATGGTTGGAGAACATACTTTGTATTATTTCCAATTTTTAAAAATTTATTGAGTCTTTTTTATGGCATCACATATGGTGTACCCTGGAGAATGTTCCATGTGTACTGGAGAAGAGTGTGTATTGTGCTCTTGTTGTGTGGACTGTTGTCTAAGTCTAGTTGATTTTTATGTTGATCAAGTCTTCTCTTTCCTTGTTTGTCTGGCTAGTTGTTCTATCCATTATTAAAGCTGGATATTGAAATCTCCAATATTATTGTTGAATTGTCTATTTCTCCCTTTTATTATATTTGTTTTTGCTTCATATATTTTGGGGCTCTGTTGTTAGGTGCATATATGCTTATAACTGTTAGATCTTCCTGATGGATGACTCCTTTTATCATTATAAAATTTCTTCTTTCATCTTTAGTAACAATTTTTGTCTTAAAGTCAGTTTTGTCTGATATTAGTACAACCATTCCAGTTCTCTTTTGGTTACTGTTTGCATGGCATATCTTTTTCCATCCTTTCACTTTCAGCCTATTTGTGTCTTTGAATCTAAAGTGTGTCTCTTGTAGAAAGCATATAGTTGGACCTTTATTTTTTTATTTTTATTTTTTTGCGGTATGCAGGCCTCTCACTGCTGTGGCCTCGCGCGTTGTGGAGCACAGGCTCCAGACACGCAGGCTCAGCGGCCATGGCTCACGGGCCCAGCCACTCCGCGGCATGTGGGATCTCCCTGGACCGGGGCATGAACCCATGTCCCCTGCATCAGCAGGCGGACTCTCAACCAATGCACCACCAGGGAAGCCCCCTAGTTAGATCATTTTTTAATCCATTCTGCCAGTTCTGCCTTTTAATTGGAATGTTTAATCTATTTACATTTAATATCGTTACTGATAGGGTAGGATTTATGTCTCTCATTTTGCTATGTGTTTTCTGTGTCATGTCTTTTTTGTTCCTCCATGCTGCTTTCTTTTGTGTTAAGTACATATATTCGATACATTTTCACTGTCTTGTCATTTCTTTTACTTTATTTTTTGTTATTTTCTTAGAGGTCACCCTGAGTATTACAATTAACATTAACTGATAACAACCTAGTTCAAATTAATACCAACTTAATAACAATAGTATATGAAATCTTTGCTCCTGTATAGCTGATTCTCCCCTCAGTCCTTAATGCTGTTATTGTCATACAGATTATATCTTTCTACATTGTATGCCCATCAACGTAGATTTATAATTAGTGATTTATAATTACAATTTTTTAATTTATAAAAATTATAAATTTATAATTATATTTATATAATTTTTAAAAGACAACTTCATAAAGTTGTCTTTTAAACCAGATTAGAGAAAAAAAGACTTATCAGTACAAATTTAAAAAATACATTTATATTGTCTTTTGTATTTACCTGTGTAGGTACCCTTATTGGACTTTTTATTCCTGTGTATTTGAGTTACTACCTAGTGTCTTTTCACTTTAGTTTGAAAGACTTCAATATTTCTCATGTGGCAGGTTTGCTAGTGACAAATTCTCTCAGTTTTTGTTTGTCTGGGAATGTCCTAATTTCTCCTTCACTTTTGAAGGATGCTTCTGTTGATACAGAATTCTTGGTTGACAGTCTTTCTCAGCACTTTGAATGGAGGCTTTCTGGTATCCGTGGTTTCTGATGAGAAATCAGTTGCTAATCTTACTGAGGATCCTTCCTATGTCATAAGTCGCTTTGAGATTCCCTCTGGCTTTCAGGAGTTTTTTGTTGTTGTTGTTGTTGTTTTGCGGTACGCGGGCCTCTCACTGTTGTGGCCTCTCCCATTGCGGAGTGCAGGCTCCGGACACGCAGGCTCAGCGGCCATGTCTCACAGGCCCAGCCACTCCGCGGCATGTGGGATCCTCCCGGACCGGGGCACGAACCCGTGTCCCCTGCATCGGCAGGCGGACTTTCAACCACTGCGCCACCAGGGAAGCCCTCAGGAGTTTGATTATTTGTCTGGGTGTGGCTCTTTCTGAGTTTACCATACTTGGAGTTTATTGAGTTTCTTGGATGTGTGGGTTGTTTTTTATCAAATTTGGGAAGTTTTCAGCCATTATTTCTTCCAGTATTCTTTCTGCCCCTTTCTCTTTCCTGCTCTTCTCTGGGACTGCCATTATGCATATGCTCAGGCTCTGTTTATTTTTCTTTATTCTTTTTTCTTTCTACTCAGATTGGATAATCTCAATTGATTTACCTTCAAGTTTGCTGATTCCTTCTTTTACCTGTTCAAATCTGTTGTGAATTTTTCATTCCAGCTATTATACTTTCCAACTACAGAATTTCTGTTTGACTCTTTTTTTATAATTTCTCTCTTTATTGGCTGCCTTTTCCCCCTTTTTATGAGCAATACTTCCTTGTTTCTTTGCATGTCTCATAATTTCTAGTTGGAAATTGGACCTTTTAAATAATATAAACCACTTTGGAAATCAGATTCTGCCCTCTCTCCATGGTTTGATGATGTTGCTGTTGTTTGTTTAGTGACTTTTTAGAACTTGTTCTGTAAGGTCTGTATTCTTTTTGTGTTTGTGGCCACTAAAATCTCTGCTTGGTCTGCTTAGTGGTCAGCTACTGATTGCATGGAGATTTCCTTAGGTGCTGGAATGAATAAGTTTTCCAGTCTTTGCTCAGGGGTTCTGTGTATCTGTTCATGTTTGCCTTCAACACTCACCTGACAGTTTTCAACTCTTCCTTAGCTGCTTCCTGCTTGTGCAGAACCTCAAGGTCAACCAGAGATGAGTGCTTAGGGCCTTCTCAGGTCTTCCCTGGGCATGCACACAGCCCCATGCATGTGCATGGCCTTCTGGATTCCCAGGAATACGTTAAAGCTTTTCAAAGCCCCTTATGGACATCTCATACCCCAGCTTTTCTCTTTAAGCTAGTTTTGTCCTGTTAGCCACTTCCTCAGGCAGCATGATGTTCACCAATTACCTGTGATTGTTTTTAAGAAATATCTCCCCCCCTTCCCTACCAAGAGGCTGTTTGCAATGGGAAAACTCTGGGTCAGGTCAAATAAAGACAGCCTTGCAAGTGAGGTCTTCTAGGGAACCACTAGACAGGTCAGATAATGATAGTTATCTGGGAGTGGGGTTTTGAAGGATCACCAGCCCCATTCTGCTCCCTTCCGTGGCCGCCAGATTGCTGGTTTCCACCGTGACTGTGGACTGTTGATTTTCAGACTTACCACATTGCTAGGGGTCTGGGAATGGAAATAGGGCAAGTTAAAATGTCACAGAACTCACTGTTCTTACCAAAATTTCGCTGTTATTCTTGCATAAATGCTTCCTGGATTACCTTTGACTAATATCCAGAGTCCTGAAAAAGTTGCCTGAAACAATTTTTTGCCCATGATGTCTTTGCTTTTGTAAAGGAGAGAAGTTTTGGAGTTCTTTACTCCGCCACTTTCATTGATGTCACCTAAGACCATTCATTATGGGGCCTTAGCTTCACAACTTAAATTTTGCTTGTTCACAACCAGATAAATCACTGAGTAGCCTCTTACCCTCACCGAAGAAGTCAGGAAATTGTATCCTAAAAATTAGAAAGACTTCCAACCCATCAGTTACAGTATTCACACACATTCATTTTTCAGATTAAGTTTGAATGTCTTCTATGACCAAGAGACTGTTCTTGATGGAGGCAGCAATGCAGAAGGCGAAGGCCCTGCTCTCTTCCGTTCTAGTGGGCTGCGCCAGGTGTAGAGAGAGAGATGGTGAGGGCCAGCGTGTGTATGGCGTGTTTAAGATGCAGCAAGGGGACCGCTGTTGCCCGAATGGCGTAAGCAAGAGAAAAGAGGTGAAGGATGAAGCCAGGTGGCACAAGTGCTGGGGGAAACAAGGTAGTGAGTGTTGAGGACATTCTTTAGGGCACAAGAGGCCTAGGTTTGAATCACAATTGATTTGGCTTCATTCTTCGCCAGGTGCATGATCTCGGACAGCAGGTTACCTGCCTTCACTGGAACTTAATTTCCTTTAAAAATGGGATAAGAAATTGCCTACCATGTAAGATAGTTTCAAGGATTAATTGAGATGATGCATATTATCATAGGTAGTGCTTTGGCACAGAGGGAAGGCTCGGGAAATGCTATTGGGGGATATCCTCAAGTGTCTGAAAAATTAAGCCTTTCAGAACTCATTCCCTGAGCACTTGCATAGATTTTGACCTATATCAACAAATACTTGAATATGATTTGTACTAACAGTGTGGTCTTGGAATCTGTTTGCTTTTACAGTTCTGAGAAGTCTATTCTGACAGAACAAATCAAAGTTTACCTGAAATGGAGGAATCAGTTGCTTTGGACCTGTAATTATTTTAGTGACAAGACAAAACCTTCCATAGGTACATCAACACCTCTGAAACGGACTGTTTAATATATCAGTCTTGTGGTTGTGAGGTGTGGATCTAAAGGCAAATAGATACGTCTTCATTATGTTCAAGTTTGGTAGGAATATCTTAAAGATATTCTATGCTTTATATATTAACCACCTTTCTTACTGGAAGCTCATAATGAGGCATATTTAACTTATGTTTAGTTGACAGAAAAGGGCTCTTAGCCACATTATCAGAAGATGGGATCCATATATCTTTATCTTAAAATATAGCAGAAGAACATTTCCTGTATAGTTGAGAAGATTGAGATCACAGATGTCATCACCCCAATTCTGTAGTAAACTGACAATCTACCTTCTAAGTCGTATCTAAGTATTCAAAGTGCTGTACAAGCCATTTTGAGATAACAGGAATAAAATGAACTCTAAAACTTACTATCACTATGTGAAAATGGACTAATCTATATGAAAAATATCTCGCTACCTAATAATAGTAAACCAACAATAAATCAGGGCAAAATAATATAAGCTATACAGGCAAGTGTGGAGGGCCTGTGGAACAGTTAGAGCGGGGCAGGATGAATTGGGCGTCAGTGTGGAGGAGGCTTGTGTTGTTTGGGTCACCCCCTTCTCTAAAGGTTGCTGGGTTTCTAGACTGTTATGAACAGTCAGGATAGTGTCCTGTCACGTCTGTATGAGGTCTCAGGATGGCAACAGCAAAGCTTTAAAAAAATTTTAACTCCAGTATTATCTTTTCGAACTGATGAGACTTTCTGGTCTCCAAAAAGTGACAAGTGAGGAATAAAGGCAAGAATGAGCCTGATGTCAGAGGTGAAGCTGCTAAGGTTTAGGACTATGTTGTAAATCAGTCTTTCTAGAACTTGAGTGATGTGGGACCTTTTTTCAGTGGGAAAATTCTGGATCTGTGCACGTTTATGTTCATATGTGTGTCTGTGTGTGTGTCTGCACGCACACACGTGAGTCTGTGTGCATGTATGTGTGCATGCGTTTGTGTTATGTGTGTGTCTGTGTGTGTGCTTCAAGCAGTAGCATTGCGTGTAGTTCTTATATCAGGTTGCTCTTTCTTAAAGAGAAGCCATCTACAAGAGAATCACTTGAGGTGTTTGTTACAAAGCACATTTCCAGGCCCAAACCCAGAAACAGCCTCTTGCTGGTGTGGCCTGATGATCTGCACTGTTAACAGGCTTCTCTGGTGATTCTTCTCCTTGCTCATGTTTAAGAACCATCAGTGCCATTTATTTACCCTTAAAACATTTCTCATGATCCATGTTTTGGAACTAAGTAGAGACCACAGTTACCTTAGTTAATTGGCATCATCACATTTAGCCCCTGTCCTGTGCAGAGCTTCATCCTGGGTAGTGGAGAACACAGAAAAGGAGTTTAGACCTTTGTCTTACCGGTAAGGAACTTAGAGTCCAGTTGGTAGGGAAGCCAAACTTGGCACACAGTATCCCCTCATCATTTATGTTTGGCAGGCTAATGCTTTATGTATATTTTTCCTTTCTTCCCCTCTCTAAGCCATGTTAATTGCAATTTGTGTAGCCAGATAAAAGTCAATAATGATGAGTGCTGGTCAGCAGTAAATCCTGAGTAATGAAACGGAAGGAAGCTCTATTAGATACAATGATGAAAACAAAGAACTTTTGGCCAGAGATTAAACTGACAAACACTTTAAACCTAAAAGTAAATGATCTTTTAAAATATCATTTTTTGTCTCTGCAATTGATGATTTCACAAATGTCTGTTTATGTGTTCTGGTTATAAATCTTTCTCAAGCCTCAGCTTTCTTTTTTCTTCTTCTTTTTTTTTTTTCTATTTTAAGCCGCAGCTTTTGTTAGTTTCCATGAACCATAACTTGAAATTTGTTTATCAGACAAATTTCAGTTTGAAAAAAGTAGCTGCAAAGTATTTATTAATCACTGTGGTGGTTTTAACAGTCACAAGTTATATGATAATCTTCCCTCCTGGTGGTGGAGCTTAATTTCCCTCCCCTTGAATGTGGGCTGGACTTGGTGACTCATTTTTAAATGAATGGGAAAAAGAGTAACTTTATAGTAGAAAAACCTGGCAGACACCAGGGATGGGATGGGATGGGATGAGAAGGCTCTTCACCTCTACCTTAGCCCTCCCCTAAAGCCATACCTCCAGTCTAGTCAGGAGAAAACATCAGACAGACCAAGTTGAGGGACATACTGTAAAATACCTGTAAAAATATCTTCAAAAGTGCCATGGTCGTGAAAAGCAAGGAGAGACTGTTGAAGAACTGTCCCAAAATGGAAGGGACCAAGGAGACATGATGACTGAATGCAGTGTGGGGTCCTGAGTTGAAAGAGAAAGGAAGGAAGGTCTTGGAAGACCTTTTCTCTTCCACACTGGTGGAAAAATGAATGAAATCTGAATAAGGCCTGTAGTTTAGTTAATAAGGTTGTATTAATGTTACTTTCTTCGTTTTGATATGTGTTGCATAGTTACATAGAATGCTAACGTTAGAGGAAGCAGAGTGAAGAGATGGGAACTCTCTCTACTGCCTTTACAACTCTGCTGTAATTCTGAAATTATTTCAAAATTAAAAGCAGTTTGAACCCAGAGATGATCTAATTGGACACAGAAGTGAGGTTGCCGTCTCTGCCACTGTATCACATTGACTGCTCAGTGCCCTGGGGAACAGGGTGAAGCCATAGAAGACTAGATCTTCTGTGAGTCTAAGTGGATATCGTGCAGGATGTGATTTTTAGCTTATTGACTTCTAGGAAATCCAAGACAGAAAGGCCTTTGTTTGAGAGGGCTGCAGACTTTTAACCCTCATAAAGAGCTTATCATTTGAGCAAGCCTGTAATGTACTGTGTTATTACTGTAAGAAATTTGTAATGGTACCATTACAGCAAAAATTTTCCCTGGCTAAAAAGAATCTTTCAGCATTCACTCAGCAATTGAATGCTAGCACCCTTGCTAACATCATCATGGTTAACCCTGTAGTGTTCTGTTTCTGTGTTTTCGCTTTGTGAACCCTTGCAGGGATAAATCAGTAGAGTTATTTTCTTTGATGTCTGGCATTTATTTTCAAAGAATTTTTCTTTTGAAAAATACTGTAGGTACTACTTTTCCTTTTGTATATGTTAGCATCTGTGCATTTCTCTTCAACAGGAACACTCATTTAAAGACATAAGGCTATTTTTATTTACAACGATGTGGTTTATTTAAGGCAGAAAGATGAGTCCATTCTTAATTCTTTTTTACCACGGAAGGAACACTTGTTGGCTTTTTAGGCTTTTATAAATTGATTCTGTAATAATTTAGAATTCTGGTTGTTTTATTAGGGTCAGGTGGGTATGAGATCCCAGATGATGCAAGCATACTTAAGTTTTTCTTAATGGTTAATTCATTGAAAAACGTATCTACATGCCTTCTATGTGGCAGGCCCTGTTCTAGACGCTGGGGATGCAGCAATGAGTACAGTAAAGCGTGCTCTCGTGACACATTCACTTCTCTATGGGGACATCAGAGAATAAGGAGACAGATGTATACTGTCAGGTCATGCTAAGCCCCCTGAAGAAATACAAGCACGATAAGGGGATAGAGTGATGGAGGGGTAGGGGAATGCTAGTCCAGCTGAGAACGTAAGAAGCGAACCTTGTTATATTCAGGGAGGGTCATCTTCAGTAGAAGGAATGGCGCGTGCAAAGGAATGGGTCATGCAAAGCCCTGGGGCAGAGAATGTGTGCATGATTAGGACAAGGGGGCCAGGTGGCTGGAGCGCATGAGTGAGAGGGGCCAGATCCTGTAAGGCCTGTCCATGCTTAGGGCTCTGGGTTTCATACTGAGTGATCTGGGAGGGCACTGAGGGGTGGGGGCAGAGGAGTGCAGGGAGTTAATGTTTCGAAAGAACTCCTGGTTTGTGGGCAGCAAGAGTGGGGGCAGGGAGATTGGTGAGCAGGCATGTCTGGCAACCCAGAGAAGAGGGGAAGGATAGCTTGGCCCGGGGTGGTAGCAGTAGGAGTGGGGAGAAGTGGTTAGATTGTGGATGAAATTTTGAAGGTAGTGCTGATAGGACTTGTTGAGGGATGAGATGTGGGGAGAGAGAAAAGTTGCCTGAGCAGGTGGAGGGGTAGAGTTAAGGTGATGGGAAAGACTGGAGAAGTTCAAGCTAGAAATACAAATGTGAGCCATTTGCATCTAGACATTATTTAAAGCCAGAGGACAAATGACATCTCCTAGGGAGTTAGTGGAGATAGAAGAAGAGCCCCAGGGCTGAGCCCTGGGGTTACCAGGGGTTAGCAGTCAGAGATGGAGGGGGTCCAGCAAAGGAGACTGAGCAGGGGAGGCCAGTGAAATAAGAGGAAAACCTTACCTTTGATTGATGTTTGCTTAGTTTGAACGTGCAATGTTTGAACACCCACCATTTAGGTACTTGTTATAGTTGGCTTGAAAGGTAAAGAGATGGGAGGTTTTTATCAAAAGTGAACATTGTCTTCTTTAAAAAGAGAATTTCCTGATATGGGAGGTGTGCTGGCATAATGATGAGGAACTTTTTTATCAGCTGGTGACTGATGTGTGGGAATACTACTTGAAACTAATAAACCTCAGGGACTGAGGGCCTGAGAACCAGTGGATCACAGATGGCTGGCTGGTGGTCAACACCCGGACAGAAGCCAGAGCATTGTTTGCTTGGAGTAGTAAGCTCTGAGGCTTGTGTCCCTATATTACAGAGGTTTTATTTACCATGAAATTTGACATTCACTTACATTGATTTAAAACTGCATGGTTTTCCTTATTTTTAAAAAGATAATCCACTCCATAGTATTGCATGCATCATCAGGGAATCGCTGCACAACCTTTGCTAATTGACAGAGAAATCAGTTAGGGGCTCAGCCTTTCTGTTATAATTTTTGGCTAATAAAACTTCCTAATCAGTGGAAAGCTGGCTGATCACCAAGTGATCTAAGTTGTAATAGTTATGGTAGATCAGTAATGTTTCCTAGTGGGCACTTAACTTAGAAGGCAGAAATCACTATTAATTTCAGGAGAGAGTTTTAATTGAACATTGATTCAGTTAAGCCACTGTAATAAATAATTTGTTTTTGGAGGAGAGTGAGGTTTAAAGGATATTTTATGCTTTAAACTCTGGTCTCCAAGACTGTTTCCTCGTCTGTGAAACAGGGTTAGTTAACTCATCCAGGGTCATACAATTAACTCATCCAGGGTCATACAGAGTTAGTTAACTCATCCAGGGTCATACAGAAGTGCTCAATTCAGAATTTGAATCCAGGCAGTCTAACTGCAGATCCTACATTTCTGACTCTGATGGAATTACGTTTTCTTTTTCTGTATAATGCACTGCATGCACTCTACTTTTTTATTGTAAGTATTGCCAGTATTCATTTGAAAAGAACCAATAAAGTTCAGTTGTCAGGTATCTTAGACAAGGGGAAAATTTTTGTGGTTCTTACATTTCTTTATTTGGTAGGATATTTGTAGTATACTCATGCAATACTAAAACAGTGTTTAATGGATAGCAGTTAGACCTCAGAGTACTCTGTTACTTTTCTTTGTGAGACTTGCCAAGCCATTGTAAGTGGTTTAAAGCAGTGGTGTAATGGGTTTAAAGTGGCGGACCTCAACCTAAGAACAAACTAAAGAGGAGTTTGATTTCCAATCCCTAGATTTATTCTTAGGAAATTTTCAATGTAAAAGTAGCAGAGCAAACATTCCTGGATCAGTTCCTTGAGAAATCTTTAAGCTAGTCCTAAGATTTCTCAAAAGTCTCTTTAAAGATGCTGGTCATGATTTTCCAAAACAAGTCCTCTGAACTCTGTGGCCTTGATGAAGGTGTTTATTAACTGTAAGTTGAATTTTAGAAAGTTTAAAAGATGGCAGTATTTCACATTTGCAGTTGAATTTGTATGGTATTCTGTGGTCATCCCTATAGAAAGAAAAAAGCTGACAGATCCTTGGTAAGAAATCTTCATTCTCTGCTATAATTTTGTAGGAGAATCCATTAGATTAGCATCCTGATTTACAATATGTGTAGTAGGCCACACAAAGGCATCAAGTCCCAGTCCCTCAAATTGGTAAATATTACCTTATTTGGAAAAAGGGTCTTTGCAGATGTATTTAAGCTAAGGATTTTGAGATAAGGAGATTACCCTGGATTATCCAGGTGGGTCCTAAATGCCATCACAAGTGTTTTTATAGGAAAGAAGCAAAGGGAAATAACACAGACACATGGAGAAGACAGGCAGAGATTGGAACCGTGTGGCCAGGAGCCCAGAATTCCAACAGCCACCAGAAGCCAGAAGAGGTAAGGGCAGAGTCTTCCCCAGAGGGTGCACAGCCCTGCTAAATTTTGGACTTCGAGCCTCCAGAACTGTTCTTCTTGTGTTAAGCTACCCAGTTTGTGATCATTTGTTACAACAGCCTAGGAGACCAATACAGTGTGTTGCCCAGAAATGCTGCCCCTGGAGAGGGCAGGACAAAGGCTCCACAGTCCCATTATGTGACTGTGTGGCCAAGGAGAAGCACTCTCTTTCTCTAATGTGGGTGTGATGAAACCTTTCTCACAGCTGTGTTGTGGTAAGTACTTGAACACAGTAATGGCCACTCGTGTTGCTTGGTTTTTGTAAAGCAGAGATTTTCAAAAATGTGGTCCCCAGACCAGCAGCCTGAGCATCACCTAGTTCTCAAGTCCCACCCACTTCCTGTATCAGAAATCAGAGCCACCGTGCAAACTTTAGTGTGTATCAGAGTCACCTGAGGGGCTATTTTAAACTGCTGAACCCTATCCCGAATCAGGAGGCCTAGCTAGGGTGCGGCAGGAGAATTCACATTTCTAACAAGTTTCCAGGTGATTCTGATGCTGCTGGTCCAGGGACCACACTTTGACAACTACTGGTGTAAGGTTTGGTGGTGAGTAGAAAGATTTTTGTAGGTTTGTTTCAAAATAAGTTTTTGACTTTAGGACAGTTTTGGATTTACAGGAAAATTACAAAGAAAATGCCATGCTTTATTCAGATGTCCTAGTTTTTTACTTATTGTCTTTTTTCTGTCGTCATCTCTCCTTATGCTCCTCTGCTCTGTGGCAGTTTCTCAAGCCTTCCTTTTTGATCTTGACAGTTTTGAGTCAGGTACTTTGAAAATGTCCCTCTATTAGAATATATCTGATGTTTTTCTCATGATTAGGCTGAAGTTAGAGTGTTACTTTTTTGTTTTTTTGGTTTTGTTTTTTAATTAATTTATTTTATATTTTATTTTTGGCTGCATTGGGTCTTCTTTGCTGTGTGCGGGGTTTCTCTAGTTGTGGCGAGCGGGGGCTACTCTTTGTTGTGGTGTGCGGGCTTCTCATTGCAGTGGCTCCTCTTGTTGCGGAGCACAGGCTCTAAGCGCGTGGGCTTCAGTAGGTGTGGCACACGGGCTCAGTAGTTGTGGTTTGTGGGCTCTAGAGTGGAGGCTCAGTAGTTGTGGCGCACGGGCTTAGTTGTTTTGCGGCATGTGGGATCTTCAAAAACCAGGGCTCGAACGTGTATCCCCTGCATTGGCAGTCGGATTCTTAACCACTGCGCCACCAGGGAAGTCCTGGAGTTAAGAGTTTTTTAAAGGAAGACCACGGAGGTAAAGTGCCATTCTCATCACATATCATCACATGATTTATCACGGTTGATGTTGACCTTGATCACCTGGCTGACAGAGTGTTAGGTTTTTCCACTGTAAAAATGTATAAATATAAATATAAATATTTCTGTATGTAACCACCTGTATCTGTATTAAACTAAACATGAGTTGATACTGATGTCTCCAGCTGGAATCAGTACCACATGAATCCTCTAGCCTCCTTCCTCTGCTTAATTGTAACCTACCCACTACAGCAGTGAGAAACCTGGCTCTCACCATCCACCATCCCTTTGCTTAATTGCTCAGTTCCCTCCCCTGATCTCTTAAATGACTTTAAATGCTGTAAAGTTCCATGGGTTTTGACAGATACGTAGTGTCATGTATCCATCATTACAGTATCATATTATCATATAGAGTAGTTTCCCTGCCCTCAAAAATCCCTGTGCTTCACCTGTCCAATGTTCCTCCCTCCCTCCCTGCACCCTCTAAGCCCTTGGCAACCACTGATCTTTTTACCAACTGTATAGTTTACTTTTTCCAGAATGTCATATAATTGGAATCATATACTTTTGTGTAGCTTTTTCAAACTGGCTTCTTCACTTAGGAGTATGTATTTAAGATTCATTCATGTCTTTTTGTGGCTTGATAGCTCATTTCTTTATTTTTTATTTTTTCATTTCTTTTTATTGCTGAGTAATATTTCATTGTCTGGATGTACCATAGTTAATCTAGCCATCTATTGAAGGACATTTTGATTGCTTTTAGTTTGGGCGATTATGAACAAAGTGGCTGTAAAACTTTTGTGTGCATGACTTTGTGTAGACATAAGTTCTTAAATCAGTTGGGTAAATATCTAGAAGTGTGATTGCTGGATTCTATGGTAAGAATATGTTTAGCTTTGTAAGAAACTGCCAAACTGTCTTCCAAAGTGGCTGGCCCATTTTTCATTCTCACCAACAATGAAGGAGAGTTCCTGTTGCTCTCTTCCTCTCCAGCAGTTAGTATTGTCAGTGATTTGGATTTTAGGTGTGTCACAATGTCTCACCGTTGTTTCAGAAGAAATTTTTAGTACCCTATTTATGGATTAGTCCAGGCTGATATGCTTTTGTTTGGTACTGTATTTCTGTTTGTAATTTGGGCAAGTAGCTCTTTCCATTTTTGTACTTTTATAATATTAAGGTTGGACAGGTTTATGCGTGACTATAATGAGGATATGGAAAATTGTTGAATTGATCTCTGAGGTTGGGTTTGATTTCCCCCGCCTTTTTTCACTGCTTGGTCATGTGCCTTAGGCATTTAGAATATTGATACAGAGCACTTAACCTTAATGGTAATGGGCAAAAGTTTTTAGAACAAGTCTGAGCAACTTACAGGAGATAATCACATTCCATGTTTCATACCTGGGTAACTGTTAATAAGGTGAGAGCGATTTTGAAGAGACATACAGGAGTTGTTCATTATTTGTTCATTCAGCAGTAATCATTAAATGCCAACCAAGAGATAGTGGTGCTGTATGACTGGCAGGGGTTCTGAGGGGAGTAAATATGTACCCATCCTTGTTGTGGTGGAATTTTTCTAATGGGAGAGACAGATGATATATAAACTTCTGTGATTCATTCAATACTCAGCAAAATTGACACTTTAAAATATTTGTGTGTTTGCTATGTTGCTGGCACTCAGTGAGGCACAGTTACCCCTGTAATATCCTGGAGGCCCTGTCCTCTGGAGTATGCATCTTTGCGAGGGCATTATTTGATTAACCTCAATGATGGTGTTGCTATGCAGACAGTAGAGAGAGAGAGCTGTGTGCATGTGGGGCTGGCATACCTGATGGGGCTTTGGGAGAGGTGTCTAAAGGGTGAGTACAAGTTCCCCAGATTCAGGTGGGGAGGGGGTGAGGTGAGCCATGTAACCAATTGGAAGGTGGCCAGGTTGAGGGTAGTCACATGATAGAGCCAGGGAATGTACATGAATCAACTCTCTTTTTGATGTTTTCCCCCAACGTAGATGGTTTTTATGCTTCACATCCCATTCCCTTCCCCTCAAAGGCAAATAAAGTGCCAGTGATATAACTGAATGCACGTCTTGTAGAGACTGGATTTTTTTAGATGATATTTTTGCTGTCTGATAGAAACAGTACAGACTGATACAAGGATCATCCTTCATTTTAGCCAGGCGGAGGTTTAAAGATGAGTAAGACAGAACCCTGCTTTCAAGGAGCCCGTGGTCCCGCAGGGGAGAGATCATATAATCACACATCTCAGTGGGGAGTGCTGACAGAGCTAGGAATGGGGTGTTCTAGGAAACCGGAGACTGACTGTTCGGGGTAGAGGAGTTGGGTGGCAGGGAGAAGTTCACATGGACAGAACTGTTACCCAGTCACAAGGGTGGGGCACCCTGTCAAAGGGAGCCGTAAGTATGAAGTCACAGGGATATGGGATAGTCCGACCTGCTGTGAAAACTACACGTGGCTTAGTATGATTGGAGTGGTAGGAAATTAGACTGGAAAGATGGATGAACTAAAGTGGTTAGATTTTATTTTAGGGGGTAAGGGTACCCAACATGCAGCCTGTTCTTTGCGGACTGCCTTGATATTTCAACAAAAAAATCTTTTACCTGATTAGCTAACAAGTAAACTAACAGACCTTTGTATGGAAAAGCTGAGCTTTGTGTAACAAATAAAGTAATTACAATGAAGAGATTAAAGATTTCCACAGTTTGTTTATTCAAAGGGAGCTGTACATGCCGAGTTTACATTGCCTGATTCATCCAAGGGAACTTGTGCAAATCATATCCCATGGTGTGACAGAAGGAAGGACTCTAAATTTTCCTCATGATCCTGACAGTTACAAAACTATGTGGGCGAAGTCAGTGCAGAATAAAGTGTGTTTTAGTGTAGTTGAAAAACTATGTTGTCTTATTGAAGATGTTTACTGAGCTACTTCTGCTCCAAGACAGGAGGACCATAAACTCTACCTCTTAACCTTAACTTCCTGTGGCCAAGTGTGTAAAAAACCTGACCAATTTTGAGGTACTGTCTAATCTCAAACTGTGTAATGAGTAAATTACAATCAAATCTTGTACCAAGGTTAAACAGAGATCTTTTGAGTTTTATTTTTTTCCTTTCCATGCTTTTTACTTGAAGCATTCGGAAAGTTTTACCAGGGTTAGTGAGTAGGTGGTAAGAGAGATACTGGACTGAAAGTCGAAGACAAGGACTTTGAGAAATTTGATCGGTATTTTAACAGTACTCTGTAATGCTCTTAAAGGGTCTAAATTACAAAGTTGGAGGCAGTTTTTGTACCTTCTATATTGAACTCGCTATTTAAATTATCTTTTAATATAGGTCAATCACATGCCAGTAGACTTGTCTTTAACATACTGTTATAGCCACTCCCTCCCAATAAACTGAAGCATGCCTAAGCGAATACCTCTATGGGAGCAGCTTCTGGCTGGACTGTTTGTGTATCCTATCCTGGAAGTTTAACATAGAAAATACAGAAAGATTCATTTTTACTGCCTTTTCTTCTCCTTTGTTGACTTCATGCAAACATACCTCATTATTGCTGCATAGCAACTGACTTTGTGATTTTTGTTTAGCAGGGTTTTTTTCCTATGGAACTTTGAATTTGTAACGGTTTCCACTCTTAAGTATCAGTGATAAAGGTTTTTACTTAACCCTTTTTCCTTAAAGCAGAAAAAGTCCACGGCATACAGGTATACATCTCTTTGTCATTTTTCTGTAAATCTGTATAAATTGAAATTTTATTAAAATGGGTAGCATTTTTTAAACATCTTCATTGGAGTATAACTGCTTTACAATGGTGTGTTAGTTTCTGCTTTATAACAAAGTGAATCAGCTATACATATACATATATCCCCATATCACCTCCCTCTTGTGTCTCCCTCCCATCCTCCCTATCCCACCCCTCCAGGTGGTCACAAAGCACCGAGCTGATCTCCCTGTGCTATGCAGCTGCTTCCCACTAGCTATCTGTTTTACGTTTAGTAGTGTATATATGTCCATTCCATTCTCTCACTTCGTCCCAGCTTACCCTTCCCCCTCCCTGTGTCCTCAAGTCCTAAAATGGGTAGCATTTTAAATGCTCTGAGTGTTGTGTCCCTTCAGTCTGAAATAGGTCCTCAGTCTTTCCTTGATTTTTAGACCTTGAGGCTTTTGGAGATTATAGGCTGTTGAAATGTTCATCAGTTTGGACTTGCTGACTGTTTCCTCCTGATTAGATTAAAGTTATGCATTTGGGGCAGGAATATGACAGAATCCATGCTGTGTTCTTGTATTCTAATAGTGCATGGTTTTGATTTGTTCTGTTATTGGAGGTATTAGCATTGATCACTTGATCAAGGTGTCGTTCTCTACTGTAAAGTTACTCTCTTTTTTTAATTAAAAAAATTTTTTTATTGAAGCATAGTTGCTTTACAATATTGTGTTAGTTTCAGGTGCATAACAAAGTGATTCAGTTATATATAGATACATAGACATTCTTTTTCAGATTCTTTTCCATTATAGGTTATTACAAGATATTGAATATAATTTCCTGTGCTACACAGTAAATCCTTGTTGTTTATTTTATATATAGTAGTGTGTATCTGTTAATCCCATACTCCTCATTTATCCCCCCACCGACGCCTTTCCCCTTTGGTAACCATAAGTTTGTTTTCTCTGCCTGTAAGTCTGTTTCTGTTTTGTAAATAAGTTCGTTTGTATTATTTTTTAGATTCCACATATAAGTGATATCATATATTTGTCTTTCTCTGTCTGACTTCACTCAGTATCATCATCTCTGGGTCTGTCCTTGCTGCTGCAAATGGCATTATTTCATTTTTGTATGGCTAAGTAATATTCCATTGTGTGTATATATAAATATTTATATATACACCACATCTTTATCCATTCATCTGTAGATGGATACATAGGTTGCATCCATGTCTTGGTTACTGTAAATAGTTCCACTATGAACATTGGGGTGCACGACTCTTTATAATTAATAAGTGTCACTGTGGAGAGGTAGTTTTGGGCTCTGTAAATATCCTGTTCCTTATGAAACTCATATCCACTAGTTTTAGCAGCCATGGATGTTTTTTGGCTGAATAAATTATTACAGATGATTGCCAAATGGTGTTTTTCTAATTCCAATCATTCGTTCTACCTTGATTAGTTAAAAGTAGGGTAAAGCTTGTTTGTCCCATCTATTTATTCATATATGTGATTGTATGAGGATGGACTCTTCTATTCCTGTTTTATTCAGTGGGTGATAATCTTTATTTTATTTTATTTATTTTTGGCTGCATTGAGTGTTCGTTGCTGCACGTGGAGTTTCTCCAGTTGTGGCGAGCGGGGACTGCTCTTCATTGTGGTGTGTGGGCTTCTCATTGCGGTGGCTTCTCTTGTTGCGGAGCACAGGCTCTAGGTGTGCGGGCTTCAGTAGTTGTGGCACGCAGGCTCAGTAGTTGTGGCTTATGGCTCTGGAGCGGAGGCTCAGTAGTTGTGGCACACAGACTTAGTTATTTTGCAGCATGTGGGATCTTCCCGGACCAGGGCTTGAACCTGTGTCCCCTGCATTGGCAGGCGGATTCTTATCCACTGCACCACCAGGGAAGTCCCTAATCTTTTACTATTATATTTTTCTGTGTTTAAATCATCCCAGATTTGTCCAGTGGCAGCCCTTTCTTGCTGGCTTCTGTGTCTTTTTGACTTGTGTCTGTCATTCTTTGAGTAGTTTCTTGTTTTCTGGCACAAGATGTTCCAGGCTCTTATTTTTTTCCCTGCTGCAGCTCTGCAATCTGCCATATCTCAAAGAGACACTGGTTCATTTTAATGGGAAATATTTAGAAGCCAAGATCAGGGCTCTAGATGTGCTCATTGCTATTGGGGTATTGCTACTCTCAGTCCCGTTCAGTGAACTGAACCACCGTGTGTGTGTGTGTGTATGTGGGTTTGTATCCATGAGTTTACATTGGCACCCAGAATCCCATTTCAACACTAAAGGATTCATTCTCATTTTTTCCCTTTCCATATTTGTATCTCCTTTCTCTGACAGTTGAGGAATCTAGCTCCCATTATCCTCACATATACTTATTTACTGGGTAAATTTCCATTGTATGTAATTAATCTCCTATTGCTGCAACACCATTGTATAGATACCTTTCTTACTCTGTTCAGGCTCTGACACCCCACCCTGGGTGCTGTCTGTCTCCTGTTAGGGACCTTACCTTGCTTGACCTCATTGGTGGCTTTACTTCAGGAAAAAAGTGTAGGGTGAACAGGAAGCCTAAATCCATCTTGAAATAGGCTTTTGTAATTTTAGTTACTTGATTCTAGGTAATACCTGACCATGTCACATAGCAACATAGCCCTCCTCTTAAGATCATATTGGTAAATTCATCAAAACAGTATTTGTTTTGATACCATGTTCTTTTGATCTACTTTCTCTGGGTGTGACTGCGTCAAGTTTCTGACTTTTTTTTTCCTGGTAAATTGGGCATTGTCTTAACCATTTATGTATTCCTCTTAGAGGCTAACATATGAGGCACTTTATGTGTTTGATAAATTAGCATATATAGGGAATATGATAAAGGTACCTTGAGATTTAAGAAAAATGGTCTTTTAACATTGAAATAAAATATTATGTAAAGTACTAGAGTATACAGCTGTTGACAGCCAGCCAGCATCATGAGTTGTACTCTGAAAATTGGAATGAATAATTTTTAAAATACGTTTGTTAGTTGGCAAAGTTGAGAAGCACTTGGTGATACTAATTCTTCCCATGCTGAAGTTTTATATGGGTGTAACTCTTTCCTCTTAGCCAAAGATTTTTTGTTTCCAAAAATGAGGTATAGAAGAAAAGCCTTTTTATTCCCATTTTAGGTACTGAGTGGTTTCTTTTTCTTTTCTTTCTTTTTTCTTTTTTTGACTGTAAATGCTATGTTAATATAAAAAACATTTGTCATGAGCAGACTATTTCTGACTAAACAAGATATGTTTCAGATATCCCACTAGGATTTTCCCCCTTTAAGTTTTACTTCTTTGCTGTTGGTTTTGTTTTCTTTTGTCTGGTCTTGTTTCTCTTAAATAAAATTTTAGATTTAGAGCCAGGTTTCTCCTAAAGGGTTTCCAGGTGTGTGCTGATATGTTGGGGTGGGGGGTACTGAGTAGCCAGAGGATAACCATGGCTTAAGTTCCCAGAACGTTAATTTTACATCAGGTTTGGGAGAGGGAGAGACATTTTTACAATGATACAAACATGGATATCATAGAGTACAAAGCAAATTTGTGTGAATGTTTAAGATTGAAAGTGAGAAAAGAAATTTAATATTTATTGGAGGACTGCTTTAGGCTATGCCCCCCAAATGCAAGAATACTCATCCATTCTTCTCTGCCATTAAGATACTTCTGTGTGCAGAAAAATGAAAAAAAAATGTTTTCTCATAGGTTATATAGTCTCTTTACCCCTTTCTTCTTTTCTGTAACCAATTTATTGTTGTCTAACAGCACTCTCTTTTCTAGCTTCCCCAGTTTACTAACTTTCTATAGATCACCGTATTCTTTCAATGAATAATTCGATGTCTGTTCGTTTATTTTCTCAAGTGTTAACTTGTATGAAGTTAGCCCACATAAATGCTTCTGTTCCAAACCACTTTCACAAGAAACAAATCTCGATTGTGACCCGTAGCATAGTGCCATCTTCAGAGCCTCTTGAATTCATAAACCAGCTGATGAGCTGCTTCTCCCTGTCCCCAACCCTGTCTCAGAGGCTCAGTTGCTTTCTTTAATGGATCATATGACTCTTTAAAAACGAACACTTGGGAATTGGTTTTCCTGCTGCTTTGTGTAACCTCACACCTAGCTCAAGAGCCTGATCGCGCCCATGTGGCCTCAGTCTATTTCCTAGATCCTACCTCTTTGCTCAGACTGCTCTGGCAGGAAGAGAAAGGAGTGCAGGCTTGGGTTTGGGTTTGAAATTAAACTTCTCATTTAGTCATACAAACACTATGTAACATGCATCAAAACTCAGATCCCCTTAAATCCTATTATTTTAAGGATGGAATGTTTCACTAACTATAGACACTTGAAATAGAAAACCGTACCATACCAGGAGCATGGGAAGTAGAGCAAATTATTAAACCATCTTCACAGTTAATGTTTTCCACTTTGAGCAGTATAAGTGTGTGTGGGTTTGTGTGTCTAAATGTCAGAATGGCTAGTACTAATAGTCATCAGTTGAAATGTTAGATTCATAATAGTTTTGTTATAATACCATTTAGGTTTGAGTGTGTATCTTTCAGCAAGTCGCTGTAAAAATCTGGTAGAGCTGCATATCTTCTCTAGTTACCAGCAAGTTCTATAGAATCTATACAGATTGATGGCTACTTTGTTATGTTAAGGGAATATAAAGACCAAGCTTTTTCTTAACTGATGAGTATGCTGGTTCTCTGACTCATCAGTGTGTATGGTGGTAATTTAGTGACTAGGAGGCACTGTAAATTATTGGTTATAATAAATTGATGTCATGCCCACAGCACAGCAGGCAAAAAGGATGAATTAGAGACAGAAATAGTAACAGGTTTTTGTCCAGGAAACCACAAAGAATATAAGGAGGTATTGCCATGTTGATTACTTTAAAAAAAAGAAAAAAGAAAAGAAAACAAAAAGGGAAAAAAAGATCCAAAAGATAAAATATTGAAACCTTAGGTTTAATAAAACCAATTACAGATCAAAAGCGTCTTGCTTTATACTTCTGAAAAGCTCTTTGAACAGCTGAAGAACGTTATAGAAAGATATTACCTATCATTCATTATTTCTTTGTTGGTGAATGGAGTATTACAAAAAAAATCACTGTCATTTTTAACCTTTCTTTTTGGTAAATTTTTAAAATTTTGAAGTAATTTTAGACTTAGAACAATTTCAAGAATAGTGCAAAGGAACTCCCATATCACCTTCATCCAGATTCTCTGGTGGTTAATGTTTACCACATCACCTTTATCATTCTCTTATATGTATATATTTTTTCCTGAACCATTTGAGAGTAAGTTGCAGATGTAATATTCTTTTTCACCCCTCAATGTATTTTCTAAGAACAAGGACATAATGGGGGCACATGATGTCAGTGTGACCCCCAACGGGCAGGATTAATTCTGATTGGTTGCCAAGTCTCCACGGTAAAATTACCGTTTTTCCCTTTGTAATACAAACTTATTTTATACGGAGATGTTTTGAGACCATGAGCTATCCTATTCCTCCTCTACTGCCATTTACTAATTTTAGCATCCGTTCATGATTCTTATCTGAATTAATTAATTACTCTGATGTTTGTCAAATGATGATATTCTTTTTTTTTAAATTTATTTATTTTTATTTCTGGCTGCCTTGGGTCTTTGTTGCGGCAAGCCGGGGCTACTCTTCATTTCGGTTCGCAGGCTTCTCCTTGGGTGGCTTCGCTTGTTGCAGAGCACGGGCTCTCGGCTCACGGGCTTCAGTAGTTGTGGCACTTGGGCTCAGTAGTTGTGGCTTGCAGGCTCTAGAGCACAGGCTCAGTAGTTGTGGCGCACAGGCTTAGTTGCTCCGCGGCATGTGGGATCTTCCCGGACCAGGGCTCGAACCCGTGTCCCCTGCACTGGCAGGTGGATTCTTAACCACTGCGCCACCAGGGAAGTCCCCAAATGATGATATTCTTAACTCTACCAGATGCTGATTTTTATGCCTGGCAACTTTATAACAGGGCTTTTTGGTATTTGTTTATTTTCTTAGAAGTAGTTTGAGTGACTAAATATGTGAAGTCTTTGTGTTGAAATTAAATAGTGTCCTCTGTCATCTTGTACTCTTGGATGTTAGCCTTGACTTGTGCAGTGGGTGGCCCAAAGGGAGAAAGTGTGTGGCCTGTGAGGATTGTGGACAGGACCTACTGAGTGCTTTCTGGGGGCCTGCTCTGTCTTATGTATTCTACATCCCCTCACTTCACCTTTCAGAGGATTGTGGCTTCTGGAACCCAGCATATTCCACTTTAAAGCTTGGTTTTAGGTGTAAACAATTCTTAATAAAAATGATCTGTGGTGGTCTTGTTTCATTTAATTGGAGATAGCTGTTACTGAATCCTGTTATCGCATTTAAAAAAATTATATGTTAACTGATGCTATTAATGTTTTCTTCTAGAAACAAGTGACCTTCCTATAGCAGGGCAAAATCGATTCGGAAAAGAAAAAAAAAAGGAATCTGGGTCTACATATGATATAAGCCCAAAGATCATGGCATTTCCCCCCAGATTATAGCTGGTTCAGGCTGGTAGGCAAAAAGCCATGTAAAACACAAAAACAATTTATCTCACCAATATTTGGGGCTTTTTTTTTCCTTGTGTATTTTCCATTAAATAGATCTGTTTTAATTATTGGTTCTCATTTTTTGATCTTTATCCTTCAGTTTTAACCACCTTTCCAAAATTTCTAAACATGCAAACTACTGTTTATAAGTCAGCCTTTTTAAAGTGAAGAAAAAGATAAAAACCAACACCCTAAACTGGGGTCACCTTGTCCTACCAGTGAGTGCTGCCAGCTGTCACAAATGCCCTGGTCCTCCACTGTACTTTGTTCCTAAGCCCCAGATCCCCTTCCAGGCCTGCCCCCTCCTCCCTCCCTGGCAGTCTGGGTAGGATGAGAGCTTGTCACAGCAGCCTCTGAAGTTGCTAAAGCTCATGGAATGCAGTCTGACCCATCACATTAGCTCAGATTGAAAGCTATGGTGCAGAGGGCTGAGGGTTGTCTCGAGCTATGGTGATGGCCCTGGCTCATGTGCTGCTAACTGGAGATCACTTCTAACCCACCTGTCACTGCTGGGAGGGCATGAAGGCAGCCTCCAGTGCTCTCTTGGGCTTAATTCAGGAAAGGTGGAAGGTGACAATCTTTCCTTCCTTCTGGTTAGCCTGGTCTCCCTGAGAACACATCCCTGGAATAAAAATAGGAGGGCAGCCCCTACCAGCCCAGGGCCACCAGAGCTGCCAGGGAACGCCTGTCTGCATTTCTTCCCTGCCACTTCTAACTTGTTGTCACCTCTCCATTCAGTGACTCACAGCTACAGTCCTCATTTAAGATTTAGCTCCTTTGACTTGGTGCCTTCTGCCTGCCTGCCTGCCCAGCATCCTGGAAGAAGAGCTCACAACTCCACCCATTAAATGCAGCAGATTAGCCCCATAAAGACACAGAGGAGTGAGATGGGGATTGCTAACCAACATCCTACCCGTTTTTTGGCATCTTTCTTATGAAATCTTTTCTAGCTTACTCATTTGTCCCTCAGCTTGTTCCATAGGATTTGAGAGATGATCCTTCCTGCCAGCGTGCCTTCATGTTGATATTCATGAAAGGAGCACATGTGGGGTAATAGCCAACCCTTTCTGGGGTTCCTTTCTCTAAACACCAGCCTCGTTATATTCTTTACAGAGTGAGTTTTGCCAAAGACATGCATCAGAATCTCAGATGATTCTGCCATGTGCTTCTTATGGAGAATCACTACTCTGTAAGAAGAATTAAAAGAGATTTACCTTCTGTCTCTCCTCAAACCACCCCTCCGCCCCCACATACACACAATCACACACCTGTGGGCACACCCTGGAAGATTCTATAAGGGAGAGCTGAGAAACAGGCAGTGAGATGTCCTGTGATAGAAAGTGCCCAGGTCCACTGGACCCACAGGTTTTGGCTCAGGAAAAGACTGAGTCCCAAGTGGACAGGGTTTACCCAGGAGTCCCACCAAGCCAGGAGGTTGGCACATATGGAGAGGGGGAGTCTGCCAGCCCAGCCACAGAGCTGCCTCAGAATTGGGCCTGGTGGAGGTGGCTGGAATGTGAGGGGACCTAGGGATTATGTGGAGTAGTTCTTCTGGGCAGATTTGAGTATTCCCAGCAAGCCAGCAGCATGACCAGTTACGTATTTGAAAGATCACCCTGACAGGTTTAGAGGAAGGTAAGGCTGAGAGGGCAGGGAAGACAGAAGAGGTTTCTGCTGCAGCCAGGTGAGAAATGACGAGGGTCAGAGCTAACCGGGACCCTTGCTGGTGGGCTGCATGCAGAAGAGGGGACATGTTGGAAAGACTTGGACTGTATTGCCCAGTTTGGTGACTGACCAATTTAGGGGGTGCAGGTGGGGGGCTGGGGGCAGCCAGGCATCCTTGTCAGTGCCTGTTTTTATTGTCCTGGAGAGCAGTCTTCGAATGATCCCCCTAATCTTGTTCATACTATATTAATTTGCCCCGAATTGTAACCCTGGAAGGGACTTTCATGTTTAGCCCCCTTATTTCACAATTAAGCTGAGATTTGTTTGAGGACACATAACCTATGAGAAGCAAAACAGGCTCCGGCATCTCAGCCTCCTCTTTGCAGCATATGTACCAGTCATATTAGATGTTACAGCACAGCAAACCCTAATAATTTTGTTCATAGCTGGTAATTTGGGGTGGGGTGGGGGGTAAAAACTCGTACTTTTTACCTTGAAACTCATAAAAATGAAAATAAAATTTTAGAAGTAAACTGGCTCATGAAATGACTACAGATGGTGATTGGATGTTGTCTTATTCAATCTAGATTGTCACCTAGATGATGAGTACTTGGAATTAAAAAATATTTGCTTCATGCTGTAGAGTATTGGGTGCCTGTACAGCTGTGCCTGGCATATATTGGGTATTCAGAAAATATTTGCTGTGGAAAACAAATATTTTCATTTGTTGTGAAATGAATTGTGTAAAGGAAGGCCTTTTTTCTTGTACCTTATTCAGAATGATTCTTCTGAAAGCTTTTGTGACTCATTCATATACAGTTGCTCATGCAGCTCTAATGCTGGTTAGGAACAGGGATAAAATGAACATAACTCGGCTGTTCGTGGTCTTTGAGGGTTCTATTTCGGGGAGTGTTATGTTAGTTTTTTGTGTCTTGAAACTGCCTTTTATGCACAAAACCAAAGTAGAATAAATGTATACCACAAAGTATAAGGTATGCAGAATTTGATGCATTGTATTTTCTGCTTCTGGTGTTATTGCTTTCAGGTTTTTAATTTAGCTTGAATCCTTTTTGAAGGAGCTATGTAGCATTGAGAAGGTAGGAAGCCAGAGGTGTGACTTCCGTGGATATAACAGGGTGTCTTGTGTGAGGGAGACGCAACTTGGCACTGGTCAGTAGTGGTGGGTTCAGGGGCAGGAACAGAGAGCAAGAAGACGTGGGCTGTAGATGGGAAGGTGAGCCATGTGGGGAGAACACCACATTGGGCACAGTCTGTACGTGCCTCGCTTGCATCCGGTGAACAGAGGCACTGATGGTGTGTGGCTCTAGATCAGGGGTCAGTGGGCTTTTTCTGTCAAGGGCCAGAGAGTAAATATTTTAGGCTTTGTGGGCCATAACGTCTGTGTCCCAACAAAAGCATCCATAGACAACAGCTAAACAAACGAGCATGGCTGTGTTCCAGCAGAACTTCTCACAAACAACAGGCCGATTTCGGATTTCAGCCCATGGGCCACAGTTTGCTGGCGTCTGCTCTAGTTAAAGACATGAGTGGTTTAGATCTTGACTCTGCCATTACTCACTGTTTCCTTGTCAACTTAGCCAGTTTCTTGAAGCTCTTTTTGTCCTCTTCTATTAAATGGGAATAGTCCCTAGGGCTGGCATGAGATTATATGAAATATGTAAAATGCTGCTCAGAAAATAGTTGCTACTGTAATTTTTGTGAGGTGTCATCCTCAAAGTTGCATTTAAATTGTAATTTATTCATTGCCTCACATGTTTAGTACAGTAGGCAAATATATAACATATGTGACTTAGAAGAGGGCTAAACACCATACCAGCCACCTGAGGAATGCAGTGGAGATGGACGTTAATTTCTAAATGTAGTTAGACTAAATATAGTTTTGTTTCTCTGCATTGCCTGTGGCCTCGTCTTCAGCCGCGTGGTTATGGTGCCCTGGCTACAGCCATAGGAGGTGATCAGAGCCTGGAGAGACAGAGCCGGGCCTTGAGGAGACACCGGCTGGCAGGGGAGCACATCACTTCCACTCCCAGCTCACTGGGGAGAACTTGGCGTGTGTGGTCACAGCTAACTGAATGGGGGGCAGGCAGCCAGAGCCAGGCCCAGTCTCACCACGGAGGATGGGAGGACAGATTCTTGGACCTCAGGTCTGTGCCACATGACCCAAGGAAATCGTTACATCCTGTAGTGAATCCAGAGCAGCATTTCCTCTCTTCGGGGGATTGGATTTTTGTTTCTCAGTTGCAAGTGTAAGACATCTGGATATCACTTTTGGAAATCATGGCAGTGTACCAAGGTCAGATGTTTAAGAAATACAATAGCACAATGCCATTTAATTTACTTTAAAAAGTTAAAAAGCTCCTAATGTGAAATCCAAATAGGAAATACGTTTCTATCAAGCATTTCCCATTGGCAAGAATCATTGCCTGTTAGGAACTGATCATCAGTATATTGTAGTTCTGTTACTGAACCAAACTTGGGTCCATGAGTGGCAAACCCAATCTACTGACACCAGGTTGTGATGAAGAAAAGCACAGCATTTATTTTCAGGGTGCCAAGCAAGGAGAACAGGCAGCTAGCTCATACTCAAAAGACCCGAACTCCACGATGGCTTTCAGGGAAGGGCTTTTAAAGGCAGCATTTGGAGTGGGAGGTGCAGGGGGCATGAATTTCTTCTGATGGGTTGGTGGTGAGGTAACAGGGTGGTGTTTCGGGAATCTTAATCATGAACCTTCTGGTTCCAACCAGTCTGGGGTCTAGTGCTTTTGTGGTAAGGTGTAGTCACCATCGTCCACCTGGGTTGGGGGGGGGGTCTTAGTTTCTGCAGAACAACTCAAAGATTTGCATCAGATTGTTCTGTATATCCCTTGAGGACTCTGTTATCACTAACTATTGTTTAAGCTATCATTCCTTTTCTTGCTTGACTGCTTTTCCTTTGTTTTCTGCAGTCTCTCACTTCCCTAACTAGTTACTGTTTGAGTCTGCTCTCTGTAACTCAGGGAAGGCCTTAGGAGACTAAAGACTTTTTTCTACAAACAAGAAACAGGGGACATGGAGGGGCTTTTATACCAGGGAGGGCTTGGCAGAGTCCTGCTTGGTTTCAGTACCCCCTTTTCTTTGATACTTCTCAGTCCTGAGGGGAACAGGGGAGGGACAGGAAATGGAATACAGTTTCGGATAGAAAGGTTAATCATAAACTTGGTAGGGGAATTAGGTTCTTGGGGGACTTGGTTTCATTTGTAGTTTTGGTTTTATGTTTGCTGTATTGTATGATCTACTTAAAATTTAACTTTATATAAATGCCATAATTTAAGGTGTCCTTAGATGCTTCACCCAAATTTTTCTGTAATGGAAAAACATTCTGACTGTAATAGTAGGATATAATATAAAGACTTAGGAATATTCTCAAAACATAGTATGAAACTAGCAAATCAGTCCAGATGAGAAAGTTTCCCTTAGGGTGTTTCCTTTTAAATTTATATTATGTGGCTTTTAACTGTGCCCCTACCATAGCAGTGAGACTGGGAATGAATGCATTTGTGATTAAACTTGCATTGGGGGAGCATGGAAATGCTTTATTATTATTATCAAAGCTTAATCTGATGTTTAAAGAAAGAATATAATTAATGGGCTTGCAGTCAAATTTATCAATAATGTGAGGGAAAATAAATTGAATTAACACCACCTTTGGGGAGAAATAAAGCAAAGTCTGTGATTCTTAAGTATTTGCATAGATACATTGTACTTGTGAGTAAGGTAAAACAAAGACTAAAGTAATTAAAACTAAATATGCATTGCTCCTTTGTATTCTAGGAATATGCCTGTAGTTCATTGTGAATTGCTAGGCTCACATACGCTCAGTGTAACATTTTAGCACTTTAGACTAATGCATTTGAAAAGAAACCAGAGTATTCACATTTAAATTATGGCTTTTACTGCTCACATTGGCTAATTGTTCTATAGTTTACAGTCATAGTCATGGATCTCAGCATGTAATACTACTTGGTAACATTTTGGTATTGTGGCTTTTCTCAGTTATTTTGGTATTAGTTGGACTCTAAGATAGTAACATTGGTTATTGCTGGGTAGTAAGAATAGAGCTCATGTTTCTTTTTACCTCTCTAATAAACCTCTCCTCTCTCCTTTTTTTTTTTTTTTGCAATGACACAATACCATCTGACACTTGGACTTAACATTAGAATGGGACTCAAGAAAGTGCCTGGCCAAGAGATTGGGAAAGAGGTTTTCATTTCTTCTAGTAAAACTCATATTTATGAGTTTTATGGGTATTACATTGTTTAATTAGAGTATGCTTATTTTACATATACATCTACTTTGTATATTTATATATAATTTGTGTTGACTAACTTGGGTCAAGATAATATGTAACTTGAATTTGATTCTAAATCTATATGAAATTCTCTTCTCTTGGTACTCCCCCCTCTCCCCCCCACACCCCCGCCTCAAAGTTTTTTTATGAAAAAAATTTGTACTTCTAGCCTTTGGTTGACATATGACTTATTCCTTTACTTTTAGCCTTTAAGCTTTCTCACTTCTATGAAATTTTTGCTCTTCTTGTAGCTTATAATTTTAGTATCTCTTTCTTTAGTTAAAGTCCTGATAGCTTGATTTTATTTAGCAGTCAGTGTTGTTAACTATTTCAGGAAAATAAGATGGTCAAAAGTAGAATTTTTACACAGGTATGGTGTACTTATATATGCACTGTATAGTTTACCAAGTATAATTTGGTTTCATTACTGAAGCCGAATTCGGCCTCTGTACCGGACACCAAATTAAATCTCGGAGACAGAGTTTTGGGTGAAGTAGGAAAGAATAGCTTTATTGCTTTGCCAGGCAAAAGGGGCCAGCAGGCTTATTTATGCCCTCAAAACTGTGCCTCCCCGCCTCCCACCCACACCCCACCCCCGCCTTGGAGTGGGTAGTGAGAAGTTTTATAGTAATGGTTCAAAGAGGGCATGATCAGTTCAGGGACATCCTTCTGACTGGCTGGTGGTGAGGTAAGTGGGAGTCAGCATCATTGACCTTCTGATTCCCACCGTCTGAGGTCTGCATGCTTGTGGGCAGCATACCATGGTTAACCGTTAACATCTCCCATCTGGTGGGGGTTTCAGTGTCTGCAAAACAGCTCAAAGATATTGTTGTGTGTATCCCTTGATGGGGAACCAGGACCTTGCCCCAAGGTTGCACTATTGCTTTTCTTGCCTGTTTGTTTCTCCCTTGTCTTACATCCCCTCCCTTCCCTAATTAACAACTGCTTCAATCTGCCTGTTGGAACTCAGGGCAGGTCATGGAGGCTGAGTGAAGCCTATTTCCTGTAATTAAAGAAATGGGGGACACAGAAAGGTTTTGGTGCCCAGGAGCCCCCGCTGCTCGGTATCATTACCTCATACGTGAATAAAGATATTCATATGTGTGTATTAGAACGAATATATTTCAAATGTCAGTGGAGTAGGATAAGTGGTTTTCTGTATTTTGTAATGGATGTATATTACTTTATAATAATTTAAAAAGGTTTAAAAATAGTCAGTAATCATAAGTGAGTTAGGTATTTCTACAAGATGGCATTTTAAGAATCACCTGGCTTACAGTGCAGGTTTTTGAAATGCTGAGTAAGACTACGTTTCATTCATGAAATCTCCCTTTATTTCATTGTAGTCGGTCTTTAATAAGCCACACATTGTGGAATCTGTTCAAAACTTTGGGTAAAGAAGTAGATGATGTATTTTTTTGGCCTCTTTTCAGAAGTATACTCTTGAAATTGAATTTTGACTCTTTAAAGACCCCAGTGGTTATCCTCCCAGCCCTCGCTTCATGGCTCTCACTGTCTCCCCTTTCCCTCAACCAAACATATGCACACACGCTGTCGGAGGTTGTGATGTAATTTAGAAATAGAGACAAGATTAGAAAGTGGGGTGTGCAGGGACTTGGAGACCATATATGTGCAGTGGTTCTATTGTAGGAGCAGAAAGTTCTGGGTGTGATTAAATACTAATGCATTTGGTGTTTAGAAGCAGTTCTCCCATTCTTTTTCTAGTGCTTGATTATTAGTTATATTTAAAGGTGCAGAATATTAATTAGGGAACAGGGACAGGAGGGCAAAATTGATGGCTAGAGAGTTGCATTGGCCGCAGAATTCAGAGGAAAATTAATGTAGAAGTTATCATTTAAAATGCAGTCATTAAAACATATCATTTTGAAATACTTTAAAGTGTTACCTAGCCTGCTTAAGTGTTTCTCAGCTGAGGTCCCCATGTAAAATGTGTTGGTGCATGAACAGGCTAAGAAACAGGAGGGTAGGCCCTTTTAACTAGTGGAGATAACTACCAGGAATGAACTTTTTCATTCTGTTGCCTTTCAGTTTAGAGCACTCGAGGCCCATGTGTAAATAAATGTTAGTGATAAAATAGAAGTTACCCATTCTTATTTTTAGGATCAGTTTTCTTTTCACATTTCTAATTTAAAGATTACTTAACTACTATTACTAGTAATGGCTTTCTGCCCAAGACTCAGTCACTCCATCCAGAGGGCACTGAGGGAAAGTTGCTCAATACTTTTGAGGCACTTCTACTTTAAGACAACTGGGCTGGCCCTTGGATCGCACTTGGTTCTGGTGTTGGGCCAGGGCTGGCGGTTGTGGCTGCCTGTATGCAACTGTGAGGAAGAAAGAAGTGGGTGGAGAGGGAGGTGTGAGGATCTGTGCTGGGTTCAAGTGGCACTGTCCCTAGAGTGGCCCTTCCTCTCCCAGCCCCACCCCATTGTTGAGACTCAGTGCCCCCACCTGCTCACCAGTGAGAATGATCCCACTGTGCTCCCCATCGCCGAGAGGGCGATGGTTCCGATTCCCGCAGTATAGGAGATTGGTGCTGGCCCCACATCTTCTTCCTCGGTGCCAGGAATGTTTGTGTTGTGCACACATTAAAAAGGGGCTTCTCTACTTCTTATACTGTGTCTGACCAAAATTTGGTCCCACGGCTTATACATATATACACTTATTCAGAAAGTTTGGGGAAGTCATTTCCAGTTTTTAAACCTTTCATATTGATTATGCTGTTAAAATTCTCTCTCTCCCTACACAGAAACACACACACACACACACACACACACACACTCCATTATCTAACCCCAGCTCATCATTGGCCCCACTGCACACATGAACAAGCCTCGCCATGAGCTGGCCTGGAGGGACTGTAGTAGGATGTGTGGGCTGGAAGGAGGATGGCCGCTTTGGCCATGGTGCTCAGGGGGCCCAGCCTCAGGCCTGCTCCTGGCACAGAGTAGGTGAGTGGATTCGCAGAAGAGATGACAGACAGTTCTTGGGAGTATAGCATCTTCTCTAGTCTGACGTGTGGTGCCCTCCGGAACACTTCCCTCCCCAATTGCTTCTGTCAGGTCTTGGCTCAGATTTCCCCCTTCCCTTCCTGAGTCTGCGAAGCTCCCCTCTCTCCGGTCTCCCTGCTTTCTGTTTCTCTGTCTCCTGTTTCACCTGGTCTTTGTAAACTGCCTGTCCTGGCCCTGGAGGGTGAGCTCCCTGAGAGCAGGGGCCGCCCCGCCCTGGGAGCCCGGGGCAGCTGCTGATTGCCAGCTCCAGCCCCTGGGGTGTGAGATGTGCGGAGCAGCAGGACCTGTCATAGCCTTCCATGAGTGAGCCCATGCTGAGTGCTCCGCAGAGCCTCCCAGAGATGCCGCTTATTAATGCTTACCTTCCATTAGGGACTGCGGGTAAATAAGCCTTTGTTATAAAGTCCAGTGCCTCTCAAGAGCTTTTCAAAGGAAAAGCCCTGTGTTCTCACATGTAACTAACAGAGGGTTCTGTTGGATGGTTGTATGAGGGAGGTAGATTGTTCTGGAAGTGTAGGATGATGCTGGGGGGTTTTAATTTATTTCATTGAAGTATAGTTGATTTACAATGTTGTGTTAGTTTTTGGTGTACAGCAAAGAGATTCAGTTATTTATATATGTGTGTATATATTCTTTTTCATCTTTATTTTCCATTATAGGTTATTACAAGATATTAAATGTAGTTTCCTGGGCTTACACAGTAGGTCCTTGTTGTTTATTTTATATATAATAGTTTGTATCTGTTAATCCCAAACTCCTAATTTATCCATCCCCCCCCACCACTTTCCCCTTTGGTAGCCATAAGTTTGTTCTCTGTCTGTGAGTCTGTTTCTGTTTTGTAAATAAGTTCATTTGTATCATATTTTAGATCGCACATATAAGTGATATCATATGATATTTGTCTTTCTCGGACTTCACTTAGTATGATAATCTCTAGGTCCATCCATGTTGCTCCAAATGACATTATTTTATTCTTTTTGGTGGCTGAGTAATACTCCACTGTGTGTTTGTGTGTGTGTGTGTGTGTGTGTGTGTGTATACACACACACCACATCTTTATCCGCTCCTCTGTTGATGGACATTTAGGTTGCTTCCATGTCCTGGCTATTGTAAATAGTGCTGCTGTGAACATTAGGGTGCATGTATCTTTTCAAATTAGAGTATTCTCCAGATATATGCTCAGGAGTGGGATTGCTGGATCATATGGTAACTCTATTTTTAGTTTTTTAAGGAACCTCCATACTATTCTACATATAGTGGCTGCACCAATTTACATTCCCACCAACAGTGTAGGAGGGTTCCCTTTTCTCCACACCCTCTCCAGCGTTTATCTGACTGGTGTGAGGTGATACCTCATTGTAGTTTTGATTTGCATTTCTCTGATAATTAGGGACATTGAGCAGATCATGCTCTGCTTAGTGTACGGAAACTCTCAGTTATTAGCATTTTATCCTTTGGGTAAATGTTTCTTAAGGGAATCTGTTATGTGCCAGGCTCAGCGACATGCTGGGGCACAGAAGTAACAGTTGAGGCCTGCCTTCAAGGGACTTCAGTGGAACAAATAGGGATAGTTAGTGTAATTTGTGAGAATTCTAACTGATCCTCTTTTAAGGATGCTTTTCTTTTCCTCTGGCATTTTGCTGATGACACAGATTATCCATATTTTAAAGTCCTGTCCTCTCAGCTCTTGTTGCCATATCTGTTGGGAGTTGGGGAGGGAATGGAGGTCAACAGGGTGCCAGTGTCTTGCCTTTGACTGGGGTCTGCCTGCCTTCCACAGGCTGTCTGGGGTCTGTGAGGGGAGGGGAGGCAGGCAGGTGTGGTTTTCTTTTCTAAGGGTTAGCCCTTCTGTTGAAGAGCCTGGTCCTGCTCTTTCCTTGTTATGTTTAAATATTGTCTGGAGCCACTTATTGTTCAGTGATCAATCTTTCTGTCCTCATCTGTAAAATGGGAGAAATAATCCTGTTCATTTATTCATCAAGTATTGTTTAGGCAATGACTTATGCATAAAAATAGGATTTTCCCCCCAGGGGTTGTGCGTTGTGAAGAATGTGTGCATTTGTGGAGAGAATCAGAGGGAGAAAAGCTTGGCTTCTCACTCAAAAAATAGTTCTCCTTCTGTAAAGTCTTTTTAGTTTAAATTACTGTCTTCAAGAACAAAAGATTGTACTCATTGTGTATGGTTAATCACTTGCATTTTATTTTCACCTACCTCTTTCCACAAAGGATCTGAAGTTTAGAGTATTTTATATATTTATCTAAAGGTTTTGTTTTGCCTAGAGCAGTGAGTGATGGATGAATGAAGGAAAGAATGAAAGACTTGATTATAAATAACAAGCCAGAGAAAAAGATTTACTGTTTTCCTAGAATCTAATTAACATAAATATTTCGAGGATTTTTTCCTAATGGGTGGCCTGTGTGTTTTTTTTTTTAATTAATAAACTCTGTTTTTTTGTAGTTTCAGGTTCAAAGCAAAATGTGCAGAGTTCCTATATACCCCAGCCCTCCGCCCCCAGCCACCCGCCACACAAAACCACCCCCACTACCAACATCCCTCACAAAGTGGTATATTTATTACAATCTATGAACCTACATTGACACATTGTAATTACCCAAAGTCCATAGTTCACATTAGGGTTCCCTCTTGGGAACATTCCCTGGGTTTTGACAAGTGCATAATGTCATGTATCTACCATTGTTGTATCATTCAGAGTAGTTTCACTGCCCTAAAATCCTCTGTGCTTCACCTGTTCATCCTTCTCTCCTACCCCTAGCAACCACTGATCTTTTTATTGTCTCCATAGTTTTGCCTTTCCCAGAATGTGATATAGTTGGGATTATATAGTATGTAGCTTTTTCAGGTTGGCTTCTTTCACTTAATAATATACATTTAAAGTTCCTCCATGTTTTTTCATGGCTTGATAGCTCATTTCTTTTTTTTCTAAAAATATTTATGCATGTATGTATGTATGGCTGTGTCAGGTCTTAGTGCATCATGAAGGCTTCACTCTAGTTGTGGTGTGTAGGCTCCGGCACATCGGGTCTCTAGTTGTGGCGCACAGGCTCAGTAGTTGTGGCGCACGGGCTTAGTTGCCCTGTGGCATGTGGGATCTTAGTTCCCCCACCAGGGATCAAACCCACGTCCCCTGCATTGGAAGGTGGATTCTTAACCACTGGACCACCAGAGAAGTCCTGCTCATTTCTTTTTAGTTCTGAACAATATTCCATTTTCTGGATGTACCACAGTCTATCCATTCACCTACTGATTCCAAGTTTTGGCAATTATGAATAAAACTGTTATAATCATTCATGTGCAGGTTTTTGTGTAGACACAAGTTTTCAGTTCAGTTTGGTAAATACCAAGAAGTGCAATTGTTAGATCTTACAGTAAGAATGTATTTAATTTTGTAAGAAATTGCCAGAATATCTTCCAAAGTGGCTGTACCATTTTGCATTACTACCAGCAACAAATGAGAGTTCCTGTTACTCTACATCCTTACCAGTGATTGGTGTTTTCAGTATTTTGTATTTTGGACATTTTAATATGTGTGTAGTGGTATCTCATTGTTTTAATTTGCATTTCTCTAATGGCATAAGATGTTGGATGTCTTTTCATGTGCTTTTGCCACCTGTATTTCTTCTTTGGTGAGGTATATAAGGTCTTTGCCCTTTTTTAAATCAGGTTGTTCATTTTCTTATAGTTGAGTTTTAATAGACCTTTATTAAATGTGTCTTTTAGAGATATTTTCTCCCTCTCTGTGGTTTATCTTCTCATTTTCTTGACATTGTCTTTCATAGAGTAGAAGTTTTTAATTTTAATGTAGTTCAGCTTATCAGTTATCTCTTTCATGGATTGTGCCTTTGGTGTTATACCTAAAAAGGTGTCTCCATACCCAAGGTCGTCTGGGTTTTCTCTTATTATTTTCCAGAAGTTTTATAGTGTGTGTTTTACATTTAGGTCTGTGATCTACTTGGAGTTAATTTTTATGAAGAGTTTAAAGTCTGTGTCCAGGTTGATATTTTTTGCATGTGGATGTCCAGCTGTTCCAGCACCGTTTTTTGAAAAGACTTATCTTTGCTCCATTGTATTGTCTTTTTACTCCTTTGTTGGTTGCCTGTGTTTTGAAAATGTTTATTTGTATCATTCTCTAGAAATTTGACACTGTGGGATTTAAAGCTTTAATAGCCTTTCTCTCTCCCACAGAAACACTCCCTTTCCTTCTCATTCTTCTCTTCAGCAAAGTTTTCTTATGATCTTTTGTGAAAGAAAACTTCAAGAACTCAAGGCTTTGTGTGATCCTTGTGTAGTGAGAATCCCTTCTAAGATTTACACAGGTTGCCTTAACCCCACAGAGTTCATTAAGCCTGGACATCCCAAACCCGCAGTTTATCCCCCACCCCCACTGTAGATTCCTCAGCGCTGTGTACCTGGCTGAAATACTGACTTTAATGTGTGAAACAAAGCTGTGATACACACCATTGGGTTCTAAAGTGGTAGCTGTGCTTTACAAGACTTGAGTGCAGGGTAGTTGAGCTGTGCGCTTCTCCCCATCCCCCAGTTTGCTTGCTGCCTTCTCCTGGTGGCTTTGTCTTGTGACAGCAACTCCCGTCACTGATTAGGCTTTCATCATTTAAAGGCTGCTTGAATCTTTAGGAGGGTTTCGGTAAGATATTACTTGATAAATATGGTAAGTTAAAATGGTACAAAATGTCTTTAGATAGAGTGAGATTCCATAACAAATGAGGAAGAGATTTTTTAAAAATCCTAGAAGGAAATGAACTTGTAGGCCATATTTGACCCACAGACTTATTTTGTGTTTCTCTCTCTGTCTTTTTCTAGTTTAAACTGGTTGCTGACTTTTTTTTTTTAATATACTGCAGGTTCTTATTAGTCATCAGTTTTATACAGATCATTGTATACATGTCAATCCCAACAGCCCAATTCAGCACACCACCATCCTCACCCCACCGTGGCTTTTCCCCCTTGGTGTCTGTACGTTTATTCTCTACATCTGTGTCTCAACTTCTGCCCTGCAAACCGGTTCATCTGTACCATTTTTCTAGGTTCCACATACATGCGTTAATGTACGATATTTGTTTTTCTCTTTCTGACTTACTTCACTCTGTATGACAGTCTCTAGATCCATCCGCATCTCAACAAATGACTCAATTTCGTTCCTTTTTATGGCTGAGTAATATTCCATTGTATATATGTACCATAACTTCTTTATCCATTTGTCTGTCGATGGGAATTTAGGTTACTTCCATGACCTGGCTATTGTAAATAGTGATGCAGTGAACATTGGGGTGCATGTGTCTTTTTAAATTATGGTTTTCTCTGGGTATATGCCCAGTAGTGAGATTGCTGGATCATATGGTAATTCTATTTTTAGTTTTTAAGGAACCTCCATACTGTTCTCCATAGTGGCTGTATCAATTTACATTCCCACCAACACTGCAAGAGGGTTCCCTTTTCTCCACACCCTCTCCAGCATTTGTTGTTTGTAGATTTTCTGATGATGCCCATTCTAGCTGGTGTGAGGTGATACCTCATTGTAGTTTTGATTTGCATTTCTCTAATAATTAGTGATGTTCAGCAGCTTTTCGTGTGCTTCTTGGCCATCTATATGTCTTCTTTGGAGAAATGTCTATTTAGGTCTTCTGCCCATTTTTGGATTGGGTTGTTTGTTTTTTTAAATATTGAGCTGCATGAGCTGCATGAGTTTATATATTTTGGAGATTAATCCTTTGTCCAAAGATTCATTGACAAATATTTTCTCCCATTCTGAGGGTTGTCTTTTCGTCTTGTTTATGGTTTCCTTTGCTGTGAAAAAGCTTTTAAGTTTCATTAGGTCCCATTTGTTTATTTTTGTTTTTATTTCCATTACTCTAGGAGGTGGATCAAAAAATATCTTGCTGTGATTTATGTCAAAGAGTGTTCTTCCTGTGTTTTCCTCTAAGAGTTTTATAGTGTCCAGTCTTACATTTAGGTCTCAAATCCATTTTGAGATTATTTTTGTTTACGGTGTTAGGGAGTGTTCTAATTTCATTCTTTTACACGTAGCTGTCCAGTTTTCCCAGCACCACTTATTGAAGAGACTGTCTTTTCTCTGTTGTATGTCTTTGCCTCCTTTGTCATAGATTAGTTGACCATAGGTGCGTGGGTTTATCTTTGGGCTTTCAATCTTGTTCCACTGATTTATGTTTCTGTTTTTGTGCCGGTACCATATTGTCTTGATTACTGTAGCTTTGTAGTAGTATAGTCTGAAGTCAGAGAGCCTGATTCCTCCAGCTCCGTTTTTTTCCCTCAAGACTGCTTTGGCTATTCGGGGTCTTTTGTGTCTCCATACAAATTTTAAGATGATTTGATCTAGTTCTGTAAAAAATGCCATTGGTAATTTGATAGGGATTGCATTGAATCTGTAGACTGCTTTGGGTAGTATAGTCACTTTCACAATATTGATTCTTCCAATACAAGAACACGGTATATCTCTCCATCTGTTGGTATCATCTTTAATTTCTTTCATCAGTGTCTTATAGTTTTCTGCATACAGGTCTTTTGTCTCCCCAGGTAGGTTTATTCCTAGTTATTGTATTCTTTTTGTTGCAATGGTAAGTGGGAGTGTTTCCCTAGTTTCTCTTTCAGATTTTTCATCATTAGTGTATAGAAATGCAAAGGATTTCTGTGCATTTATTTTGTATCCTGCAACTTTACCAAATTCATTGATTAGCTCTAGTAGTTTTCTGGTGGCATTTTTAGGATTCTCTGTGTATAGTATAATGTCATCTGCAAACAGTGACAGTTTTACTTCTTCTTTTCCAATTTGTATTCCTTTTATTTCTTCTCTGATTGCCGTGGCTAGGACTGCCAAAACTATGTTGAATAATAGGGGTGAGAGTGGACATCCTTGTCTCGTTCCTGATCTTAGAGGAAATGCTTTCAGTTTCTCACCATTGAGAATGATGTTTGCTGTGGGTTTGTCGTATATGGCCTTTATTATGTTGAGGTAGGTTCCGTCTATGCCCACTTTCTGGAGAGTTTTTATCATAAATGGGTATTGAATTTTGTCAAAAGCTTTTTCTGCATCTATTGAGATGATCATATGGTTTTTATTCTTCAGTTTGTTAATATGATGTATCACATTGATTGATTTGCATATATTGAAGAATCCTTGCATCCCTGGGATAAATCCCACTTGGTGTATGATCCTTTTAATGTGTTGTTGGATTCTGTTTGCTAGTATTTTGTTGAGGATTTTTTCATCTATATTCATCAGTGATATTGGTCTGTAATTTTCTTTTTTTATAGTATCTTTGTCTGGTTTTGGTATCAGGGTGATGGTAGCCTCATAGAATGAGTTTGGGAGTGTTCCTTCCTCTGCAATCATTTGGAAGAGTTTGAGAAGGATGGGTGTTAGCTCTTCTCTAAATGTTTGATAGAATTCACCTGTGAAGCCATCTGGTCCTGCAGTTTTGTTTGTTGGAAGATTTTTAATCACAGTTTCAATTTCGTGTTTTCATTGTCATTGGTCTCTAGGGTTTTTTAAATTTCCTCTTTGATTTCTTCAGTGATCTCTTGGTTATTTAGTGATGTATTGTTTAGCCTCCATGTGTTTGTGTTTTTTACGGTTTTTTCCCTGTAATTCATTTCTAATCTCATAGTGTTGTGGTCAGAAAAGATGCTTGATATGATTTCAGTTTTCTTACGTTTACTGAGGTGATTTGTGACCCAAGATGTGATCTATCCTGGAGAATGTTCCGTGCGCCCTTGAGAAGAAAGTGTAATCTGCTGTTTTTGGATGGAATGTCTTATAAATATCAATTAAATCTATCTGCTCTATTGTGTCATTTAAAGCTTCTGTTTCCTTATTTATTTTCATTTTGAATGATCTGTCCATTGGTGTAAGTGAGGTGTTAAAAGTCCCCCACTATTATTGTGTTACTGTTGGTTTCCTCTTTTATAGCTGTTAGCAGTTGCCTTATGTATTGAGGTGCTCCTATGTTGGGTGCATATATATTTATAATGGTTATATCTTCTTCTTGGATCGATCCCTTGATCATTATGTAGTGTCCTTCCTTGTCTCTTGTAACATTCTTTATTTTAAAGTCTATTTTATCTGATATGAGTATAGCTACTCCAGCTTTCTTTTGATTTCCATTTGCATGGAATATCTTTTTCCATCCCCTCACTTTCAGTCTGTATATGTCCCCAGGTCTGAAGTGGCTCTCTTGTAGACAGCATATATATGGGTCTTGTTTTTGTATCCATTCAGCAAGCCTGTGTCTTCTGTTTGGAGCATTTAATCCATTCACGTTTAAGGTAATTATCAATATGTATGTTCCTATTACCATTTTCTGAATTGTTTTGGGTTTGTTTTTGTAGGTCCTTTTGTGTTTCCCACTTAGAGAAGTTCCTTTAGCATTTGTTGTAGAGTTGGTGTGGTGGTGCTGAATTCTCTTAGCTTTTGCTTGTCTGTAAAGCTTTTGATTTCTCCATCAAATCTGAATGAGATCCTTGCCGGGTAGAGTAATCTTGGTTGAGGTTCTTCCCTTTCATCACTTTAAGTATATCGTATATCATGCCACTCCCTTCTGGCTTGTAGAGTTTCTGCTGTGAAATCAGCTGTTAATGTTATGGGAGTTCCCTTGTATGTTATTTGTCGTTTTTCCCTTGCTGCTTTCAGTAATTTTTCTTTGTCTTTAATTTTTGCCAATTTGATTACTATGTGTCTTGGCGTGTTTCTCCTTGGGTTTATCCTGTATGGGACTCGCTGCGCTTCCTGGACTTGGGTGGCTATTTCCTTTCCCATGTTAGGGAAATTTTCGACTATAATCTCTTCAGATATTTTCTCTGGTCCTTTCGCTCTTCTCCTTCTGGGACCCCTATAATGCAAATGTTGTTGCATTTAATGTTGTCCCAGAGGTCTCTTAGGCTGTCCTCATTTCTTTTCATTCTTTTTTCTTTATTCTGTTCCACAGCAGTGAATTCCACCATTCTGTCTTCCAGGTGACTTATCTGTTCTTCTGCCTCAGTTATTCTGCTATTGATTCCTTCTGGTGTAGTTTTCATTTCAGTTATTGTATTGTTCATCTCTGTTTGTTGGTTCTTTAATTCTTCTAGGTCTTTGTTAAACATTTCTTGCATCTTCTCGATCTTTGCCTCCATTCTTTTTCCAAGGTCCTGGATCATCTTCACTGTCATTATTCTGAATTCTTTTTCTGGCAGGTTGCCTATCTCCACTTCATTTAGTTGTTTTTCTGGGGTTTTATCTTGTTCCTCATCTGGTATATAGCCCTCTGCCTTTTCATCTTGTCTATCTTTCTGTGAATGTGGTTTTTGTTCCACAGGCTGCAGGATTGTAGTTCTTCTTGCTTCTGCTGTCTGCCCTCTGGTGGATGAGGCTGTCTAACAGGCTTGATGGGAGGGACTGGTGGTGTGTAGAGCTCTGGTTGCTGACTTTTAAAAGTTAGGAGGCTCTACACAAAATAGCCAGATTTCTAGCTTCTCTTTAAAAATCGGACCTCACTGGGCTGTATTCCTGTATGTCCTGCTCTCCTGACTCCCCAACCTGGTACACTTCTCATGTTGCCCCTGTGTGTCTTTAGTTTTATTTTTGTTTTAGTTTGTTTTTTGGTGATCCCCTAGACCACAGCTTAGTTAACTCAGTTTATCATACAGACTTTTGGTCAAGTGAGAGAGCTGGTGTGTCACATGTTGACTGGAGTTAGTGAACAGCCTTGTGAGTGATGTGTCAGCGGAGGCCAGTGGGGACTAGACCCAAGTACCAGCTGTGAGTCGAGTTTTAGAGAGAGCCCTTCGTTGATGTCCCGTGTCAGTCTGCCCAGTGCCACGCTCTGTCTCGCATACATGTGCGCGCATGTGTGTGTATGTGTGTGTGTACACGCACACTTATCCTTTCTTTGTATGTGGCCTTGTGAAGTTTTCCTTGCCTGGTACAATGCTTTTAATGTGAATGTTTAGTTAAGTATTTGGTGCTGCATTTGCATAAGACTTTGGTCATTTAAAGATAGTTCTGCGTACATTCCTTCTGCATAATCCTGCCAAGTTTGCTGCTTTATGGAACAAAAAAGGTGATGCTTGAAAAGCTTTAAGTGACTCCCACTGGGTCAGACATGAGTAAAGACCTGAGCTGGAAGTTTAGATACAGTGTTCTGAGTGTAGATAAGGGCTGTCTCCCCTGTCCACTGCCCCTGCTGACTGTTCAGACCATGGAATGTTCACTTGCAAACTCTATTGATTTCAGCTCTTGATCACTTATATTGTCTTATGTATCAGTAGAAGTCTTAAATTACTACCAACAGTTTTTGTTTACTTTGCCAAGGTTAATTCTCAACTATTTTGAAATGTGTCAGTCTTCTTTAAAAGGTATTTAGATTTCAGAATTTGACAGTAACCATTCAAGACACACACACACACACATAGTTCTCGTTTTTTACCATTAGAGACCCAGCTTATTTCCCATGAAAAACTTACTTTCTTGGATAGAGTCTTTAAAATACTAAGCACCTAATACTTGAACTTAATTGGATGAAAATTGGCAAAGCCTACACAAAACTAATAAGAGGAGACCTAATAGGGACATGTAGGGTGACCATATGTCTTGAGAGCTGGGGACAGGCCTAGTTTATACCAGTGATCTTGGCCTAATTATTAACGGATTTCCTCTTTCATCTCAGAAGATCCTGTTTCAGACAGTAAATTACCTGGAAACCCTCCCTGCAGGTGTATGACATTGTTAATTTAAATATTTAAAACTTGTGAATATGGTTATTTTGAAACTACCACCAGTTATGGTCTCCTGACATTTAGACAACCCATATTTTCTTTGAATCAATTCTCAGAACAAAAGGGTAAGAAAACAAATTCTCTGCAGTGAATTAAAACACTGTATACATCAGAATTAGAAATAGCTGTCCATCTGTAGCAGTGATAGTCTGTTGATATGGCTGAAATATGTACTTTATGGTGACATTAATGTGAACAGTTAATGGGAAGAGCCTTAACTTAATGAGAGTGTTGGCCTTCATTGCAGAGGAGAAGAAGGACATTTGCTAATGAAGACTCTAGAAGTATTTGTTAACTGAAGATTAGGCATGGGTAGTTAATGGTTATTCCCAGCTGGCTAGAAGTTCCTGGGAATCACGTGACCTTGATATTTATTAACCCCTTTCAGATTTACTGTAGACTGACTCAGAGTCCAGAAACACCTCACAGTAAGGTTAGATGGCTTTGCTGGAATCCAAGATTATGGGGGTACTTTTTTTTTTTTTTTTTTTTTGCGGTACGCGGGCCTCTCACTGTTGCGGCCTCTCCCGTTGCAGAGCACAGGCTCTGGACGTGCAGGCTCAGCCGCCATGGCTCACGGGCCTAGCCGCTCCGCGGCATGTGGGATCTTCCCGGACCAGGGCACGAACCCTTGTCCCCTGCATCGGCAGGCGGACTCTCAACCACTGCGCCACCAGGGAAGCCCTATGGGGGTACTTATTGGAACAAAGATTAAGGGCTGTTTTATGGACACTGGAAATTAACTTTAAACCATCAGTGGTATCCCATGCATCTTAAAAAGCCTTCTTTAGTGTGTTTTAAACAAGGTATTCTTTGTGATTATTAAATAACCTATGTGCATTGATTTGTGCTTTCTTCTGCAGTACTTTTTAACTTTCCATTTTATAATATTCTTCCACAGACTGTGCCAAGTAATAGATTATTGAAATACTTTTTAATAATAACAAAGTCCTTGTTCTAAATTTGGTACTATTCAAAATACATGTTCTTTATTACCAAAAAATTACATATTTGTTACCTCTAGGGTTACCAAAATGAACTGTTATGAATCTCATATTCTTAACTATTTTCATTTGTAGCAGAATTGGAGGTTTGTTTTTATGGGATGGAAACAGTTCATTGGGATGCGTTGTTACCCTTTAATACAGTTTGATTCGGTGAAGGTAGAATCCTGTAACATTCTGATGTTACACCTTCAACCATATCAGGATGGATGGGTTGAAGAACATCAGGGCATGACTTTAGAATTATATGAGACTGGTTCTAAAATTAGCACATAAGATCTTAGAATTCTTCACCTTGAAGGAACCTCTATACTGTCATTTTATAAATGAGAAAACTTGAAACCCAACAAATTCAAATGACTTGTCCAAGTCTTATAACTTATTGGTAGCATAAAAGCAGTAAATGTCTCTATGTAGCCTTATTTCTTAACCTTTATTCTTTAAATTGTTAATTCTGAACTTTCTTCCAGATAAATAATAGTTTCATTTCTGTTACTAGAAAATTGCTAAACACTTCCCTTAGTCATATGATTATTCCTCTTAGAGACTGCTTAATGGGGAACATTGTAGCAAGCAGTGGAATTAGCTATAACATGAGAGAAAGAGGGACAGTGGATAGAAGGTATAGATGTTCAGCTTAACGATCCAACTATTTCTCATTCAAGTGCCTAAGAGCAAAATGGTTCAATTTCATCCCACCCACAGCATGCCTTCTTAAATGCAACCGGGCACCTTCAAAGAAAAACAAAAGGTAGGAAAAACCCAAATAACAGCAGAGAAACTAGTCAAGGTGAAAACAAAGATAACTTGAGAACTTTGCCAGGGATTCCAAAATCAAATGCAAATGCCAGCAATACTACAAAGGCAAAAATGAGACCCGAGAGTACTAAGATGGCTTCATGTGAACAGTGGACAGTGTGACCTGGGATAAAAGTGCTAAGGGGGTGGATGACAGTGAGTGGGGCGCTGTGCACTCAGCCGGGGGCTGGCCCTGGAGGTCTGGGTGGGTGGGGTTGGGAGAGGGCAGAGTCTAAGCACTGGGTTGCTTCTCCAGTACTTCCCTCCAGCCGCCCGGCTCCTTTTCAGGATCACAGATGATTTCTGGATCGTTCTTCCCTAACCTAGCCTTAATATCTCATTGAAATTTTTACTTTGAATTATACTTTATATTCCTGTTCTTAATTTTGAAGTTGATTTGTAACATGTATTTCTCTTCTCCAAAAAAGTTTCCCTGAAACCTGAATTTTCCCTCTTCCTCTCCTATTGCACCACATTGAGGGTGAAAAGAAAATGGTTCCTTACCTCTACACCAAAGTCATTTATAATAAGACTTTGTATAGAAGTTGAGGGAGATTGCTAAATGTGCTAAAGGACCAAAAGGTGCCACTGGAAGCCGATTTGGGCAGGGTCTGAGTATTACCATTAATATCCTTATGTGGAAGTGCATGTCCTCACCTGTTACATTCTGTCTAATCATCTGTGAAGTACTTATACCCTCATTTGCCCTTTTAGAAAGGGAGCTACTTCACTGGCATTTATTTAGATTTTTCTAAAGATCATTGTAGGTATGTACTCCATCTAGTCTGCCAAGTGAGTGGCTTCTTTGTCTAAAACATTTATTTTATAGCAGTGTTAGTAGACTAAATCTTTTGGGGTGACATGAGGGCCACCAGCTAATCTGGGCATAGAGTTGGCCTTATTTTTAATAAAATAAGTGCTGCCTCCCCCAAACACACACACATGCACACACACGCACACACACTTTTGTCTTGCAACAGATTTCTTCTTCATAAAAAGAGAAAAAGAATGTAACACAACATTCCTTTCAGCCAGACTTTAGCCAGAAGGTGCCTACAACAACTTTACTGTAGCTTAAAATTCTCAGTCCACAGTGGTTCCAGGGGATTTTAAGCCTTTCAGAAGCCTGCCAGTCAATATTTTTCTCTTCTCTGTATTTATGCCTTTAGCACACACACTCTGTGTTTCAGATAAAGCTTACCTAGACTTCAGTCACTATGAAAGTAATGACCACAGACAGCTTCTAAAATGTTTTGAGAAATGTATTCCTGAAAATGTTTGGGGACATGTTGTCCTGTCGAGTCTGTAAGAAATAATCAGTCATGCACGGAAGACCTGCTTTCATAGAGGACTCCCGATGGACCTCGCTCCCCTCGTGCAGGGTTTTGATAGCTAAGAATAAAACGTACACTTATATACTGGTGTTCTGGGGAGTAAAAAACAAATGACAGCTGTATCCTTTGGTGGAAGGTTATGTATTCTTTTTCAAAATGTGCTGCTGATTTTTACATTTTAACATGTATCCTGGTCACAGGAACACAAGTATATTGTATTGTGTCTATCCACATCAGCCGTGTTCTTCTGCACTGAGATCTTCCAGTTTCTTGATACTTGGTATGCATTAAGACTGCTGTTAATCATTAATTCATCAGCTCTCTGTTGAGTATCTTGCAGTGTGTCAGGCACTGATCTGGATTCTGAAGATGCAAGCAGTGAACATCTGTGCCTTTTACCGTGTGCACTGGTTCCCTGCTGCAAAGCTCTTTGTTGTAGTCTGTTCCAGCTGCTAGAACAAAAATACTGTAGACTGAGTGGCTTAAACACTCAGGAGGCTGGAAGTCCAAGATCAAAGTGTCAGCATGGTTGGGTTCGGATAGGACCCTCTGCCTGGTTTACAGATGGTTGCTTTCCTGCTGTGTCCTCTCATGGTGGGGAGATAGCGCTCTGGTGCTTCAGCCCCTTATAAGGGCCCCGATCTCATCATGGGGGCCCCACACTCATGGCCTCATCTAAACTCAGTCACCTCCCAAAGGCCCCACCTCCTACTAGTGCCACATTGGGGATTAGAGTTTCAACCCATGAATTTGGGGAGACACAAACATGCAGTCCATAGTACTGTTCTTGTAGGGTTTCCTTGCACTGTCATTCTGGGTCTCTCTTTTCTTCCTTCTGTGTTGTACCCCTTGTTTCTGGGATCCTATGTCATCTTTCCAGATTTAACCCCTCATTCTAGATGGGCACATCCTCTAATAGCTTCCTGGGAAAGAATGAATGCAAGGTAGAATTTGAGTCCTTGAATATCTGAAGCCGTTTGTTCTCCCCTTTTACTTGATGGATAGTTTGGTTGGGAAGAGAATTCTATGTGGAGAATAATTTTCACTCCACCCACTTTTGAAGGTATTGTTCTTTAGTTTTGTCTGTGTTTAGCGCCACTCCAGTTTCTGAATTATTTATATATGGCCTTTTTTCTCCTCTATGCAAGTTTTTAATAGTTTTATCTGTAGTGTTCCCAATTTGTACTCTTTATTCTGGGCACTTAGGGTTCAATCCAGGCACCTGAGTAATTTTGGACCCATTTTTTGTATTTTCTTCCCCATGTGCTTTCTCTTTCTAGAATGAATACTCTTCTCTCCTGTTGTGTATTTTTGTTGTTTTTCTATTTTCTGGAATATTCCTCAACTTTACCTTCAATCTCTACTCTTTTTGTTTTGCTATTTTATGTTTAATTTCAAGAGCTTTTTTGTTTTCTGATTATCTTTTTTATAGTATTCTATTTTTGTTGCACAGATACAGTAGCTTCTCTTTGAATACCTTATAATTTTTGTTTTTTTTTGTTGTTGAGTTTTTCTTCTAGTCACTGCATTGTTTCTATTTCCACCAAGCTTTTTGTTTCTTTGTTTTGTCTCCATCTTTCCCATTGGAACCCTCATTCAACTGCCTGGTGGTCCTTGGCTGTCAATTGTCATTTAAGGCTGAAGCATTGAAAAACTAACTGGAAGCTCTATAGGCAAGATTTTTTTAAACTAGTATCCTTGCTGTAGTGATCAACTTTTGGGTGATGTTTTTTGTTGGAGGACTCTAGATATCTATGGGGCTATTTAGTTGATACAGAAAAGATGCTTCCAGCCTCCTACTTGGAATGAGAAGTGGGGGACCAGTGTTCTGAGAGACATTTGGGAGAGGAGGACTGGGGGTCCTACTGTTTAGACTTTCATTTCCCCTCTACTGTCAGCCTTGAACGCATCCCTCTCTAGGTGTTCAGATTTCATTTGCGAACAGATTGAACTTCAGGCTTATGTGCTTATCAATGAAGTAAACCCAGAGGAGTAAGGGAAAATAACCTATAGACAGTGACATTCAGGAATAACTACTGTAAATGATGAATGTGTTGGGGCTTCCTTGGTGGCACAGTGGTTAAGAATCTGCGTGCCAATGCAGGGGACACAGGTTCAAGCCCTGGTCCGGGAAGATCCCACATGCTGCAGAGCAAGTGAGCCCGCATGCCACAACTACTGAGCCTGTGCTCTGGAGCCTGTGAGCCACAGCTGCTGAACCCGTGTGCTGCAACTGCTGAAGCCCGCATGCCTAGAGCCTGTGCTTTGCAACAGGAGAAGCCACCGCAACGGGTAGCCCGTGCACCGCAGCAAGGAGCAGCCCCCACTCACCGCAGCTAGAGAGGGCCCGCACACAGCAGTGAAGACTCAACACAGCCCCAAATTAATTAATTAATTAATTTTTAAAAAAAGATGAATGTGTCGAGAAACCGCCAATATTTACTACTCACCAGTCCTAGTTTAGTTGCAACAATCGATATGCAACCCTAGATGAATTCTGGCAACAGACCCATCATCTAAATGCCAGAATAACTGGGAGCGTGTTTTGGAAGTTGCTGGGCATCTCCCACCACCCTCCTTCTCCTCTCCCCACCACCCGCCATGGTGGTATGTGGGGAGGAACTGTGGGGCTCTCACTGCTCCATATATCCAGTTCCTCCAATCTCCCTGTGTTCAGCCCCAGCCTCCACCCGCCTTGCAACACTGGTATCTTTCCGCAGGGTTCTCAGGATTCAATAAATTGGCTTACTCTTCAGAGCAGTCTGTTGGGTTTCATCTTCCTTCACGCTCCATTTTCTTAGAATTTGGGGACATCTCTTCTCTACTGTGTCTGTGTTTCCTCCCCCATTCTCTTGGTCCTTATGGGTTTATTCCTTTTGCATTCTTTATTCTCTTTTAAGAGTATTTAGGAAGAGAGAATCATGTGGGTTCTACCACTCATATCCTTAAGACTGGTTTTGCTACTATGCAGAATTGAGGAAGGAACAGTTCTGCAAGAAGACCCACTGGGAGACTGAGACATCACCCAGCAGGGCAGGAGCAGAGCAGGGTCTGAAATGCCCGGGGAGATGGGATTGGCAGCACGGGGAGAGGAAGGGGCACCACCTGCTTCAGAGGATTCTTAGTTTTGGAAAGCAGCTTCTAAGGCCAGACTGATGGCCCAGTGTGCCTGCATTCTTGGAAACATAAAGGGACCTTTCAAAAAAAGTCATGGTTCTTCATGCTCATTGTTAAAAATTTTGAAATTATAAGCAGACAAAATGGAAGTAATACGTAATTACAACAAATATTTAAAATCTCTGCCAAAATTGTTAGGAAGCCTTCCATCATATAGCTTACGGTAGTGACTGTAGTAGTCCCCGACCATGGAGCATTGGGTTGTTGCTGAGTTCTTTGCTGTGGTGGGCATGTTGCCAACCTTTGAGTGGCTCTCCTCACACAGTGGTGTCCTCAGGTGGAGTCGTGGAGTCAGGTGGCTTGCCCAGCTATTTGATGCATGTTGTAAAGGCTAACTTGGTTAAAACTGGAAAAATGGCCTCAAGTTGTTGGGGCATACAGGGGTGAGGGTCAGAGGAAGGAAACGACAGCATTTGTTTTAGCACCTGCAAAGAATTTTCCTCAGCGTTTCTTCATGGTTTTGAATCCTCAGATGACTCCCACTTGTCACCTTGCAGCCATGCAGTTTGTACCCAGGAATCAGCCCAGATAGAAAATGAACAGTGAAAACACTTTTGACAGGATTTTCATTAAACCTCTTTTGTTGTGACCCATCTGAGGAGTGAAATTAAAAGAAAGATAAATTCTTATGGTCCTTATGATGCCTTGTCATTTTTCTTGGTCATCATTCTGTGGCCTGTCTATCCAGGGTTGGAGGAGTTTGGGCATCAGTTGCTTCAAGCCCTCTTTCAGCAAATCCCAAACTGCCTTTTTTTGGTCCATGTATTATAAGTCAAGAATTTGAGTAACTAAGTGCCGCTTGTGCTGAGAGAAATAGTGAGCGGACACCTGCGCGCGTGTCAGGGTGCCTGCTGCACACTTGAGAAAGGTGGTGCTCTCTCCGAGGTGAGAGACACTCTGCTTCCTTTCCTTTCCTTTTCTTTTTCTTCTTTCTTTTTTTTTTTTACTTGACTGTCTTATCTAAGTAATTGTAATGTTTGGAAGTCATTTCAGCGGATAATTCCGTGTATGCACATACCTCGTTTGTTGATTGTAGATGATGTGGAAAGCACAGTCAGAAATGGTGAGGGCACTTGCGAGGAGGTGTTGCAGTTCCAGGCTAGTTGCTCCTCTGAGGACAAAACACAGGCGGTCAGCGTTCAGAAGATTCACGGCTCCAGGGAATTGAGCGAGTGAGTGGGTGCGTGTTCAGCCCCTGCTCAGCACCGGCAGCGTTACTTGTGTGCTCTTTTTTTTTCTTTTAAGCCATTCTTCAGAAGCATTTCCCTTCTTTTTGCTCTTATTGGCTTCATTTATTGGTAGCTTGTAGTAATTGTATAGAAAAAGAAAATGGGGTGTAAAAATGCTAATCTGTATTTTTCTATTATTATAACTTGGGTGGCTCAAGGGAAAAAAAGTCAAAAATACGACTGTCCAAAGGCCTACTTGATCCAAATCCATGCACCCTTATCAAGAGATAGTATTTAATAATATGAACAAAAAAAAAAAGTTCAGCCACAAATAAAATAGGACTAGTTTATCAGATACTGACCGCAAAGGTTTTTTTTTTTTTTTTGAGATTTTTTTTTGACATGGACCATTTTTAAAGTCTTTATTGAATTTGTTACAATATTGCTTCTGTTTTATGTTTTGGGTTTTTGCCAGCTAGGCATGTGGGATCCCAGCTCCCCTACCAGGGATCGAACCTGCACCCCGTGCATTGGAAGGCAAAGTCCCAACTACTGGACTGCCAGGGAAGTCCCACAAGTGTTATTTTTACTAAACTTTTTTTGAAAATTTTTATTCTTTACTCTAGAAGGCTTTGTAGAGCTCATCATCCTGTTGCTTGAATGTACTGGAGAATTAAGTATATTCCCTATCTAGCTTGAGGGAACAGACCCAGTTTTGGCTGATGGATCTCAAACTTTTGTTTCTCCCAGTCAGTGTCCTAGAACAGAGGGAGAGTAGGGTGGGATAATGAGTCCCCTTGCCTTTCCTGCCCTTCAGCTCCACACTCTGAGCCCCCATGCGCTGGCTCTGCTGGTGCTCGAGACGTGGCGCTTAGCAAGCAGGCCCTTTCCTGCCTGCACAGGAACACAGAGATGTTTAAAGGATTCTCCAAGTGTGCTCCCAGTAACCTCGCAGACCCTTGGTTTTACCTACAGCATGCCCTTCCCAGTGGCAGGCCTCTTCCTGCATGTGGCTGGATGGCTTTCCTTCTGCTCAGCTCCCTGGAAGCAGCATTAATCCTGTGCTCAGGTCATCCTCCTGGAGTTCTCCTTTTCAATCCACTGATGCAGTTTATTCCTGTTCAGATGGGAGCTCCTTTTGGGTGCCAGTCTTCAGAGAGGGGACCTTGGCTCTTAGGTCCCCTTCACGGGCTTGGTGGGGACCAGCAGTGGCATTCTCTTCCAGGTATGTTGAGTTGGTGTGCTGTGAGCTCAGGATTACACTTTTACTTCATGGGAAAACCTTTTCATAATTCTGTTTGCCTACAGAATTGTATTGGCTAACTCTGGTTATTGATGAAGTCTTGTTTCTTTAAGTGGTTTATAATTCTTCTGTTCTCATTGGACTGTTGTAGATCGGGCTTTACCTAGGACCTTAGATATGCTCTGACTCATTTAGAAAGATTTCTAATATTTAGATTTTTTTTTTTTAGGGTATGCAGGTCTATAAGGAAATATAAGAATAGAGGGACACTCAGTCATGTAATACTAATAACAATCTTTTTTTTGTTTCTTAACAGATGCAACAGCTTTTTTATGAGAATTATGAACAGAACAAGAAGGGGTACATTAGAGATCTCCATAACAGTAAAATTCACCGAGCCATCACACTGCACCCTAACAAAAACCCACCCTACCAGTACAGGCTCCACAGCTACATGCTCAGCCGCAAGATTGCTGAGCTTCGACACCGCACCATCCAGCTGCACCGAGAGATTGTCCTGATGAGCAAATATAGCAACACCGAGATTCATAAAGAAGACCTCCAGCTGGGAATTCCCCCTTCTTTCATGAGGTTTCAGCCCCGCCAGCGAGAGGAGATTCTGGAGTGGGAGTTTCTGACTGGGAAATATTTGTATTCGGCTGCTGACAGCCAACCCCCTCGAAGAGGGATGGACTCCGCGCAGAGGGAGGCCTTGGATGACATTGTCATGCAGGTCATGGAGATGATCAATGCCAACGCCAAGACCAGAGGGCGCATTATTGATTTTAAGGAGATACAGTACGGCTATCGCCGAGTGAATCCCATGTACGGGGCCGAGTACATTCTGGACCTGCTGCTTCTGTACAAAAAACACAAAGGGAAGAAAATGACAGTGCCTGTGCGGAGGCATGCATATTTACAGCAGACCTTCAGCAAGATCCAGTTTGTGGAACACGAGGAGCTGGATGCAAAGGAACTGGCCAACAAAATCAATCAAGAATCTGGATCCTTGTCCTTTCTCTCGAATTCCCTGAAGAAGCTTGTTCCCTTTCAGCTCCCTGGGTCCAAGGATGAGCACAAAGAACCCAAAGAGAAAAAGATCAATATATTGATTCCTTTGTCTGGACGTTTTGACATGTTTGTGAGATTCATGGGGAACTTTGAGAAGACATGTCTCATTCCGAATCAGAATGTCAGGCTTGTTGTTCTGCTCTTCAATTCTGACTCCAACCCCGACAAGGCCAAGCAAGTTGAACTCATGAGAGATTACCGCATTAAGTACCCAAAAGCCGACATGCAGATTTTGCCCGTGTCTGGAGAATTTTCAAGAGCTCTGGCCCTAGAAGTGGGATCTTCCCAATTTAATAATGAATCTTTGCTCTTCTTCTGTGACGTTGACCTTGTATTTACTACAGAATTTCTTCAGCGATGTCGAGCAAACACGGTTCTGGGCCAACAAATATATTTTCCAATCATCTTTAGCCAGTACGATCCTAAGATTGTTTATAGTGGGAAGGTTCCCAGCGACAACCATTTTGCCTTTACTCAAAAAACTGGCTTCTGGAGAAACTATGGGTTTGGCATTACTTGTATTTATAAGGGAGATCTCGTCCAAGTAGGTGGCTTTGATGTTTCTATCCAAGGCTGGGGGCTCGAGGATGTTGACCTTTTCAACAAGGTTGTCCAGGCAGGTTTGAAGACATTTAGGAGCCAAGAAGTAGGAGTAGTCCACGTCCACCATCCTGTCTTTTGTGATCCCAACCTTGATCCCAAACAGTACAAAATGTGCTTGGGGTCCAAAGCATCAACATATGGGTCCACACAGCAGTTGGCTGAAATGTGGCTAGAAAAAAATGACCCAAATTACAGTAAAAGCAGCAATAATAATGGCTCAGTGAGGACAGCCTAATGTCCAGCTTTGCTGGAAAAGACATTTTTAATTACCTAATTTATTTTTCAAAAATTTTTTGTATGATCAGTTTTTGAAGTCCATACAAGGATATATTTTACACATGATTTTCTTACAAAGGACTCCTTGAAGATTGAGTTTTTTGAACAAAAATGTGATCATGTTTGCCTTTTGAACACATTTTCTTGCTGAACGTTATGTAGCAGACCTGCTTAATTATGACTTGAAATGTACCTGATGAACAAAACTTTTTTTTAAATATTTCTTTTTCAGACCTCTTTGCTATAGTCCTATGGCAGAAAACATGAACGTTCCTGCAAAGTATTATTGTAACAAAACACTGTAACTCTGGTAAATGTTTTGTTGTAACTGTTAACTTTGCACAGATTCTACCTTTTGTCTTTTTTTACAGCAATTTTTTTAAGCCATTTTATGTTGCAGTTGTCAAATAAGGAAATGTGATAGTAACTGTATCATCATCTTCAAGAGAGCTTTCCAAAGGTGATTGTTTCCCCCAATCTTGTCTCATTTTTGAAGGTTTTTCAAAGCAAGGGGAGCAGGGAAAGCACAGTAAAAGATAGATGGCTGTTCGTGTTGTAATTAGTGTGGCCTAATGGACCTGGCATTACATTTCAAGAAGGGTCTGGCATTTTCTCTTCTCCAGACCCTTCTTTTTAAAGGGTAAAATATTAATATTTAGAATGGCAAATAAGAATTATTGTCATAAATCTAATGTATGCAAGCTAAAACAAAGACAAAAAAAAAAACCCAACCCTAATGAAAGCATTGGGGGGAAATGTATCTGATTTTGTTCACTTCATCCTGTCCGTGTTATGTTGATGGAGATGGGTGTCTCATTCTTTAATTACGGTTTTGTTTTATCCTCTGTATCTGAAATACCTTTAATTTATTTAATATCCATTGTTTAGAACTTTGCCATTTCCCAAGTACCTGTTAGTTATTAGTATTTATGTGTATTAGGAATGTTTAGTATATTTTATTTGCAGTAAACTGATCTCCAAAGATTTCCTTTTGAAAACTCTTTTCCCCCTCCTTAATTTTTACATTCCTTACTGTTTTACTAAATATTAAGTGTTCTTTGATAATCTTGGTGCTCACGTGTTTTGGGGACAAAAGTGAAATGAATCTGTCATTAAACCAGAAAGTTTGTTTTAAATTCATAGAACAAATGTGCCTTAAATTTTTTTTTCATTTAGATTTCAAACAGTAATTAATAGATTTGCCATTTTAATATACATCATTGGAGATCTGCTTATTTGTAAATAGCCTATTGCTCATTTGGAAAAATAAACCAGTGGACAATATTTTTCTATTGTACTTTTCAGAACCATTTTGTCTCATTACTCTTGTTTTAGCTGAAGAATTGTATTACATTGAGTAAAAAACTTAAACACTGATTCATAAGGTTTTTCAAGTTATTTGAGGGGAATATTTGTATGCACTGCAGTTCAGGAATGAAATGAAACTTTCAAGTGCCTCTTCCTCTATTTTTTCCATAGAATGTACTTGTCATGTTTTGTTTGTTCCTCTTAAAGAACTTGCTGAATCTTGTGTTTTATAGAACAAAGTTCGTCAGACCAGGTCCAAGCTCCATCTGGCTTCTTGGTACAAATATACCTTCCAGGCCTCCTTAGTGCACCTGCCAGGCCAGTTAAAATCTGCATTTTAACAAGTGCCCACGTGATCCTTTGTGCACGAATGTGCTCAGGGTTTTAGGATGGATCTAGCTACAGGATAAATTGCCTACAGTTGGCATATAATCCAAGAATCAAAAAAGTAAGATCTTTGATGCCAAGGTAGCAAGCTTTGTGGATGCGAATTACACTTCCAGGACAGTTATTTACCATGTAATGACAGTGAAGATCCAGTATAATGACACTGTGCTCACAGTACGAATTGCTGTCATTCATCCTAATTGCCATTTGCTTTGTGGGAGTGTTTAGTTTTTCCTTGGAAAAAAGCAAAGACATTTTTATTCCTCAGTAAGGAAGAACATATATACATCTTGATGACAAAGTCACTTAAATTGTCTCTCTTTACCATAATAAGGAACTGTAGGACAGGGTGTGAGCAATTACTTTATTGAGCTTCAATGTCCATCAGATGTCCTGGTGACACTTTGTTAACACTGGCTATTTCCTCCCCTAATCCCACTCTTGCCCACGTCTGTTCCTTTTCCCTGACATCACTGTTAATGTTGATGGAGGTGCCGACCTCCCTTCATCAAGACTCCGTCTCCAGAAATGCCGTTGGACCCCTTCACTCTGGTCCTCTCCCCTTGTAGTGCCGTGCCTGGATTCTGTGCCCACTGGCCTGTGGGCTCATTCTCCACCTGGCCACTCCCTCTTCCTAAAACACCCCTCCAAATCAGCAGCTCTGGTGCCCTCCTGCTGCCCAGAGAGTGGATTCTGTAGGACACCCTTCAGGGTACTGCTACCAGCCGAACTGGGCTCTTCATTTGTGAGGACATCAGTCTCTCTCCTGCCTGTGCTTTCCCTCTGTCTGGAGCTCTCTCACCACCTCAATCCACTGGCCACCTGGACTCATCTTCCAGGAGCCCGTTGAAACTCCCCCATGGTCCACCCTGGTGTCATTTCAGACCCTTCCAGTGTTGATGTGACACAAGTGGACAATCTCATTGGACTGCAGGCCTGAGTCTCTTTTCTAGGTGGTGATCCAGCATGCTGGGCCCTCGTGTCTGGAACGGCCGGCAGTGCCCCACACTACCCCAGCCCCTCCATCAGTGCTCCATTCCCCGCCATGCGCTTCTCCCAGCAGAATGCCCTCCATCCTGCTTGCCCACTGCTCCCACCTGGAACTGCATGGCCTGTGACCCTGTGGCCCCCACACTCCTGACTTAAGATGATTCCTTCTTCCCTTAAACTTGGAACGCTTTCTGGTTAGACCTCTTTGCTTCGTTTGTTACTTTAGACTTTCTCTTAGCTTTCATTACTTTACAGAAAAGTATTAAGAAAACGAAATGGCCCATAACCCCCAAGCCAGATAACTCCTGTTAATAATTAAAAGTTAAGGATAATATGTGAAGGTGGTGAAGAGGGGTGGGAATCACAATGCACAAAGGTGTGACTGGCCTCTCATTCCTCTAACCATCCAGCCCTCAGGCCCTTCCCGCAAAGAACCACCAGGTTTGTGGGGTTCTGGTGTGGAAGGTGGGATGAATTGTATATAGGCTAGCATCAGTAGCATTTTAAAAATTCATTTACACAGATGAGGGGGTACATGCTTGCTTGGGCACATGGATCTGTGCCAGCCTTTGTTGCCACAGGACAGACTTACGGACTTGGGTTCTGAGAGCAGGCCGGGTGGGCTTCCTAGGCATTGTGGTTGCATGTGTGAGAGCCCTGCCCAAGTGGAGGCTGGAGAGCTTTGTCTCGCAGGGCAGACAGCGCAGGCACCTCACTTCTGGAAGGTGGCATCGCTTTCCCAACACTTAGTCTGGGCCAGCGTGAGAACACACACACAGACCCGAGCATGTGGGACTTTGATGGTTGGAAACAGGCCATGTGTCACATAATGTAGGTCATATGATGGTCCTCGGTGTGAGGGCGGGGCCATCCGTTTCAGAGTCTTGAGAGCAGAAGGGCTGGGTGGTGCTGGTGAACTCTGGGCGGGGGCCCTTCCCGAGCCCAGACACAGAAGGAGCTCTGACCCTCCCAGCTGGTCTTTGTCCCACTGCCCCAAACACCATCAGTTCAGCCAGTCAAATTCTTGATCTCCACAGGCAAGTCTGTCCTCGCCTCCTTCCTGCCCAGCTCTCTGACCACGCCTATTTCACAAAGCCCAGCCTCAGCCTGATACAGCTGGAGCACAGAGGAACTTGCTGTGCAGACAGCAGACTCGGGCGTGGCTAACACACACCTTCACCCCCTAATGCTCACACCATTTATCATGATGTGTGACCAGGCTAAGTGACAGTCACGTTTTGCCTCAATTCTTGGGCTTTGAAGGGTCACCTGGAGGTTCAGGTGTTATCTGCAGTCATCTCCATTCACTACTCAGTGTGTCCGTGGGGTAGGATATGAGCCACAGTCTCCACACCACCTCCCAAGGATAGTGGTCAGGTTAAGAGAACAGTGGATTTACAGAAGCTTTTCTTGCCTTATAGAAACTTCCTGTTCTTCAGGAAGATGACACACCTTTGGGGCTGCCTACCCACTGGATGGCTTGCCGGTGGCTGAGGGACTACGCCCTGGCCCCAGCCTTCCAAGGTCTCCTCTTGTGCTTTCTTGTCATGGAAGGAAGCAGGTGCCAGCCCTCCCTGGGGGGTTAGGATGCATTACTGCATGTAATCTCAGCTGCAAAGGAGCTTCTTGCCACAGTGACTTGGGGCCAGCGAGGGATCTGTCTGTTGAAGTGGCTGTACATGGCTGTACCTGCCTCGATGGGTCCCACTGTGCTTTCCCAGCCCTCGAAGGATGTCCCTGTTCTGCTTGAAGGAAAAGGCAGCTCACACCAAATCTGCTTAGTCTTGTTACAAATACAATGAAAATGTAAATGTTACAATGCAATGGATCAAATAACAGCTACTCATTTTGTGTGACTTTCAGTAGGAAAAAAACAAAAACTCATGTTAGTGTTGCTATGCTTCAGGGTTTTGTTTGTTTTTTCTACAGGGATGTATGTGTGGAAGAGGGGATGGGTATAAGATGTTCACAGGAAACCACAGGACCAACCAGATTTGGGGCTGGCTTGTCATCAGTGCAGTTAAACCACTTAAGGCCCTGTTGTCAGATATTTTTTTAATGCATTGAATTTACCATTCATTATATTCCAGTTATGAGGGTCTTCTTTTTTTACTATTGTAGACAAAAACAAAATTTATTTCTTTATGAATATTCTAACTACATTTTCCTTTAAAATGGTAAGAGTTATCCGTTATGCCTGGCTGATTTCTAATGAGAAAATATAATAAATTGATTAAATCTTTTAATAGTGCAGATTAGGCCATATCTGGAATCTGCTTAAAGCTGATGCATCTGTATTGAATTTCTCTCCATTAAGCAGCCTACCACAGTTAATTAAGTCAGTGATGCCTCTGGGCTGCCACCTCCTCTTTCCTTTTACTCATTTGCCTCAACCCATTACCCTATGTCAGGCCCCAGCCCCCGCATGCCTAGCTCAGTACACATTCCCATTGCAGAAAAAAAAGCACTTCTAGTCAAACCTCAGAATGACCTTCAAATTTATTAATTCTGAATTAAGTTTAGGTCTTTCTTTGAGTAAACACTTCCTGTTATATAACTAAAGGAGAGATCTCATTCATGTGCTCAAAATGCCCTCTGCAAACTAGAAATGTACTGTTTCTAAAATTGCACATTCAAGTGATCACATTCGTGTTGTGAAGGAAACACTTTGGATCTTTAGATGAAGCCTGTCTCTTCCATTGTAAATAACATTGTCATCACAATGCAAACAGAGATTTATTGGGAAGTAGAGAAGGAAAAGGAATGACCTACAGTACCTTCCTCTTGCACCACCCTGTTCCCACCTTGGTAAATTCCTCTGGGGTTTTTGTAACGTCTTTATAGTTTGATGTACGCGTACATACAATTTGGCATCTTGCTCCCCCTCCCCCACTTAAAATACATCGATTCTCTAAACTTGTCTTTAAAGGCCCTCGTGTCTCTTAGAGTTGAGAATTTCCCTGCTGTTGGCCACCTTGAATGTCCTGTTCCGTCTTGGACAACAGCACAGATGAAGTCTTTTGCACAAAGCCCTCTTCATACTTTGGATCATTGGATAGATTTCCAGAAGTAGGTCATTCACTTCTAGGGACCTTAGTGTTTGGCCGTTTCTGACCTAATGTTAAGTCATTTGGTATTTTACTCGGTCAACGTTGGCATTTTGTACCTACTAGCCACTCTAATAAAACCTTTTAAAAATAAATCTGAACAACTAAATGACCTTCAAAAAATACTATGGGAATATTGCACCCAGTGTCTTGGTTACATCATCCTGTGGAAACGGAAACCACAAACCCAGCTCTGTTGCTGCAAAACTTGAGTCACTGCAAAGTGAGAAAAAAGGCAGAAAGATTTACTGATGACTCAAGGGTTGAGGAGAGGCAAGTTGCAGACAGATGGCCTGTTTGGGAACGAGGTACATTTCTCCATTCCCAGGTCACAGATATTTGTCCCAGGAGATCAAAGCACAGGGCGAGGTACGGAAGTGGCAGCTCAAGATAAGACGGGCGCTTCCCAGACTTTGAGAGGCGTTGGATGTCTGGGAGGGTGTGGACATGCCCAGAGACACCAGGCTCCATGCAACCAGAAACGAGTGCATTTTCCAGAAAGAAAAGTGTGCATTTGAACACAAATGTGAATTAGTTTCAGTCTTCAAATATGAAACCACTGACCCCTTACCTATGTTGTAGGCAGGTTTTGAGGTTTCATTATATATCTTAGATAATATCATATAAAATATATATTAATTACAATTTGCTGTTACTTGGCTTCTGCGCTACCTGGGAGCTAAAGCCCACGACTAGATTTCAAGGCAGTATTTGGAGCCTGGGGCTTTGGGGCCTCTGGGAATGATCCTTTTTCAATAGAAGCAGCTGTGACAGGAAGATACAGGGCGCCTTGTGCTAGAAAAGGGCATCTAGAGACTCCTGTTGGGCCTTGATGAGCTGGAGGTCTCTGAGAGAGTCTTGGGATCAGGAGAACCATGGTTAACGTGTGCCTTCCCATCTTCTGTGCTGGAGCTGAAGGTCCAAGTCAGTCACCATGCAGTCCCTGGGTAATGAGCAGTTTGGGTTATGATTCACAGGCCTTTAAAATTAGATTTGGGCAAGGGCCTTTCCTTCTTCTGAAAGGACGTGTCTTCCAGCAAAAGCTCACCAGGCCCAGTCTCTCTGAGGCAGATTGTCAGCGCAGTCCCCCATGAGCCGTGTACCCGGGAGGATGTGATGCTTGTGCTGGCCAGCTCAGAGGGATAGGAAGCCCTGTCCAGCCCCAGCCAGGGGCCCGCGGCTCTGCAGGGAGTCAGGGGGAGGCCTGGCCACTGTGCCTGCCCAGGACCTGGGGCTTGGCTGCCAGGTGTCCCCCAAGCTGGGAGGACACGTGATTCCACTTCACCCCCTGGGGACCTCCCATTAGCTCAGGCCTTGCGATGCTATTACCTTTGCCTCCCCGCTGAGGGCTTGACACTGCCCTTTCCCTCAGAGTGGCTACTGCAACAGCCTGCTGCCCCCAAGTTGCTCTGGGAGATGAGTCCATCACAGAATCACGTTGTTTCACCTAAATCCCCATCCCTTCTTCACCCACAGAGGTGCACAGTCAGTGAGGTTCCACTTGCCCTAATTCCTTGCTTGGCGTGTTTTCCTTTCTTCGACCTGCATAGCAGTCAGTCCCAAGTTAGAAGGAAAATATCCACAAACCACAAGATTGGAGAGAAAATGTGACACAAGAGGATCTTCATAGGTTTGGTACTAAAATGCTGCAGATTCTTTTAAAGTGAATTGTCCATGAGGATGTAACGTTGTCAACTCTGAAGAGAGTTGCTGTGCAGATTGAATCCACTTTCAGATTGTGACACCAGAAACACCATTCCTACTTGGGACAGGAAACTGCTCTGTTGAGTTCTGAATGATGATCAGATATCCGATCCTGCTGGTCCAGGAGTGCTGCCTGGTTCCTCCATGTCCTCCAGACACAAGCCGTGTGCCAGCTGGAATGCTTCCTGTGCGCACTCAGCAGAAAGGCCCTGCGTGAGATTTACCGCTGGAATACGACTCCAGGAGAATTCACTACACTGGACATCCTGAAACCGCAGGGCCAGGGGGCTGGGCACAGAATGGGGGAGAGTGACCTACCTCAGTGATAGGTATTTCCCTATAACCCATTCGCTACACCAAGCTGTGAGGAGATAAACCCAGGAGAGGTCAGGGTGAAGGACAGTGACTGAAAATACAAAGATCTGAGTTAGCTGTGAGGTGTTTGGTTTGTCACTGTGGAGGGAGAAGGGGCCTCAAGTACCAGGCAGACCTGGGTTGTGTCAGTGGTGAGCTGGCTAGTACCGGTTAGTACTGGCTAGTACCCACTCACGATGGCTTGTGCACAGCCCTTCCAAACTCCATGTTCAGTGACATCATGCTGGTGGCCCGAAATTGGCTGAGGTGGGAGGAATATTTACACCACAGGAAATGGCAAATTCTTCAAATCAGGCTTTTTTTGCTGGGCGGGGGGGGGGGGTGGGATTGGATTTACCAGCACAGCACTGGTTTGCACTGGTTTGGATCAACTCCACAGACGATGGGACAGGCCCTGTGCCAGTCCAGCTGTGTGACCTTAGGTGAGTTACCTGCAGCAGCGCTCGACTTCCTCCCCTGAAGTGGACACAGTTACGATTACCTCCCAAGACTGAAGAGAGAATTCATAGGACCTGGTGTGCCTCCTGTCACTGTTTCAGTTAATGTGTCACCCCCCACACCACCTCCCCACCTAGACATCTCAGTTGCTCAAGACTCCTTCCAGACTTATATCCAGTGAGTCATCAAATCTCTCAAACCCCTCCTGGATACAGTCACCAGGATGGCCCCTCCTCCCACCCCAGTGTCTCGCCACAAAGCTGATGTACAGGACATATCTTGCCCATTTCCTGCTCCTCCAGGTCAGCCTCTTCTGGGTCTTCACATTCTTCTTCCTAAAAAAGCAAACCTTATCTGGACTCTTCTGCTTGGACAGGACACCGTTCAAGCCCAGAAATTGTGGCCGGACTGCCCTAAGCCTCTGCTTGGCCCCACCTCCACCTGCCTTTTCCAGATTCTGAGCTCTAACCCCTGCCCCCATCACCACACCTCCCCACTAAGAGACAGGAAATCTCTCTTAAAACTCCAAGCTTTGGTCCACATAGCATCCTGGCCCTGGAATGCCCACCTCCTCTCTTCCTGAGCAAACATGCAGATTCTATGGCATATTACCCCTTCACTCTGGCCTTCCTGGGTGCTTAGATGGAGTTTTGTCAAGCCTCCTCACCCCAACCAGGCCCCTTTCCACTCGCCCTTGTAAGTTTCAGCTCCTCACTGGGGGTTTCTTGCCTTCATTTGCTGGGTCCCTGGCCACTACACCAGACTGGCTCTGACTAAGTCTCACTCACCTTTATCACCCACCAGAGGCCTGGCAGGTCATCGTGTGCAGCCAATATTAGTTTCTCTTTACTTCTATTCTAGGGTCTTGGTGGGTTATTTGCCAAGGGAAAATAACAACTAAGATAAAACATTTCTATACAGACAGCCTGGGACATCCAGTTTTTAGTTGAAAACAATCAAATAGTTTTCTGTGTAAGAACAAGAATCTTACTTCACAGACATGAAATGCTTTCTCTCTAGAATCATGAAACTAACATTTATGGAATAGTTACTAAGTGCCAGGCACTTTATGTAAGTTACTTCATTTACTTAATCCCTGTGGGATCAGTATGCTTGACCTCAGTTTACAGGGGAGGAATGGAAGCTCAGAGAGCTTAGGTGACATGGCTAAGGTCACAGAGCTAATAAATGGCAAATCCAAAATTCACACCAGATCAGCCTTTTTCCAAAACTCATGTTGGGGCAGGGGATGTGGGGAAAACAGTACATCTACTTGTCAGGGAGATTTAGGTGCTCAATTTTAAAGCGCTCACAGATTACCAGGAAATGGGAGCCCACTGAACAGGATGTTTTCATAACCATAAGAGAATGGCAGAACTCATAAATACTTTATCATTTAAAATTTTTCTGCCTTTTTAAAAGGCGGAATATTTTTTTAAGATTCCAAAACATAGGGGCTTCCCTGGTGGCGCAGTGGTTGAGAGTCCACCTGCCGATGCAGAGGACGCGGGTTTGTGCCCCGGTCCGGGAAGATCCCACATGCCGCAGGGCGGCTGGGCCCGTGAGCCATGGCTGCTGAGCCTGCATGTCCAGAGCCTGTGCTCCACAACGGGAGAGGCCGCAGCAGTGAGAGGCCTGCATAACGCAAAAAAGAAAAAAAAAGATTCTAAAACATGCAATTCAATATAGATGTAGTAAAACACACAGAATTGAGAAGAGTTTTAGTTCCTGTAACAGTGGAGTATCTTGTATCAGACTAACCCTCCCACAAATAGCGACAATAAACTTTAATGGACAAAGTAGCAAAAAAAAAACACCAAAAGAAAAAAATTATTTGAAACACTGGAGAGTGACCAAAATCAGGCAGATGCCTGGGGAGATTTGACCCTTGAAAAAGAGAACTGCATATTATTATAATCATGCATATTAGTTACCTAGCTCTTTCCTGGAGGCCACTCTCCAGGCCACAGAGCACTGGGGGATTAGGACTAAGAAAGTCCCATTATTACTGGCTTGAGGCATCTGAGGATGGAGTTTAGAGCTGAGCTGGAAATGAAAAAGGGAAATCCTAGGAAACAGGGAGACATGGAGGGGGGAACTTCAAAATCTGCATATCAACTCCCTACTTCAGTTACTCCTGAACTGTGGTTGCAAGGGGGGACTCAAAGGAACATAGTGGAAAGAAATAACTGAAAAAGCTAGTCCAAAATTTCAGCTGCTTCCCATTGCAGGGAAGACAGAGTTTGGAGTTTAGAATACTACTAAGTTAGAGGAGCTTCCCAAACACCTTGGGATGTCCACTGAAACTCCAAATGGGCTACATATTAGGAAAAAAGACTATGTCTCAGATTTATCCTAAAACCAATGGCAAAATCCAAACAGACTTCCCCTAATAAGTGTGAAAAACAAGCCTCCACAAAATTGAGATAATTAGCCAGGAATTTAACAGTCAGGAATTTCACAAAAATCAACACCTTTCAGAGGAAGATAATAGAATCCAGAGTTTGTAAAACAGATATCCAGAATTTCCTCCTCAGCCAAGCCTTTCTTAGTGCTTTGAGCAGAGTTTTATTCCTGGCTCCCCATTCTGATCCTGGACCCTCTTTGCACTATGCCCTGTTAAATTCTAGTGCTTACATGGGGGCTTCTTGTCAAGATCTGTGATTGGCTGCCACACCAGACTAGTAATTTTTGATGAGTAGACATGTGAAGATACAGGGAAATTGACCCATAGTCAAGAGAAAATTCAAGCAATAGAAACAGATCTGGAGATGATTCAGGAGTTCAAATTTTCAGGCAAGGTATTTGAAATAGCTATTATAAAATAACCAAGAAGTGACTATATGGGGAATCTTCAGGAGAAATTGAAAATAATAAAAAGGACTTCATTTGTATTCTGAAAAATACAATATCTGAAATGAACAATTCACTAGATGGACTTAATGGCATATTGAAAAGTTCAAAAAGTCTTTTTTTTTTTCTTAAAGATGAAAGAAATTAGCAAAACCCTGCAAAGATTGATCAAGGGGAATAAAAGACAAAGCACAAATTATGAATAACAGAATTAAAAAAGAGGATATCACTACTGATCTTGAAGCTATTAAAAGAGTAATAAGATAACTTTATGCCAATGACTTCAATAACAAAGATGAAATGGGCACATTTACAAACACAATTTAACAAAATTGATTCAAGGTGAAACAGGTAATCTGAATAACCCTACATATAATAAAAAATTAAATTTGTAAAGAAAAACTTGGCCAGAGAAAAAAAACTCCAGGCCCAGATGGCTTCACTGGTTAATTATATCAATATTTAATGAAGAAATTATATCAATTTCATAGAAACTCTGTTATGAAATGGAGGAGGAGGGAACACATCTCAATTTCATTTTTAAGGCCAGCATAACCTCAGTACAAAACCTGACAAAGATATCACAGGAAAAGACCAATATCTCTTATCAACACAAAGATCCTTTACAAAATATTTATTAACAAACTGAGTCTAGCAACGTGTGGTGGTTATGTAGGGCTGTTACAGCGTTCAAAGATCAGTCACTAGAATTGACCATATTATAGAATAAAGTAGAAAATCATATAATCATCTCATATATGCAGAAAAAGTACTTGATAAAATTCAACACTCATCCATGATATCAACTCAGCAAACTAGGAATAGAGGGAACTTCTTCAGTCTGATAAAGGCCATTTACAGAATAACTTGAGTGCTGACATTATGCTTAATGATGAAGTATTGAACACTTTACCCCATCCTTGGAAACAAGGATTCACTGTTTCATTCAGCATTGGTATGCAGAGAGGAGTGTCTGCTGAGGTGTCCTGGCTGTAGAACTCTGTCCACGGGCCCCACAGGTTATGTTCACCTCCTCCTACTCCATCGCAAAGCCTCTCTACAGGGGCACCCTTTCTCAGTTTCAGTAGTGCCCCTTGACATTCAGGAAACATTTGTCACCTTCTCGGTCTCTTCTGCTTTGCTGCTCCAACACTGTCAGGCACAAGGGTAAATCTGGGGTTTTGTTAATATCCCCAATCCTGCTCAGCTTGGGAGCACCTGTTCCTTCTCCTTTTTGATTTCCAATAACCCGAGGCATCAAGAGAGATGGCCCAGAGACAGAAAACCTGCCCCAAGCCCTCTCTGCCCCATGCTTCTCCTCCTCTTCATCCAAGGGATCTTTATCTCATCTTATGTAAGATACTAGCTCTGACTTATCTGTATCTTTTTGAAATTCAAAAGTCAAGAACTTGCCTACTTATTGTCTGTGTTCTGCTACAACAATCATCCCTGAGGAAATGGAAATAAGAAATAGGCCAGCTGGGTGAATGAGGGGACAACATGGAAGTTGTGGCATGGAAGAAACATTTGTTTTCAAAAGATGATTCTGCCACACAATTCTGTAATGAGGGACTCTTAAATAAAGACTGGGGCAGGCAGAGAAACAGACCCATGGGACAGACTAGAGAGTTCAAAACCAGGTATGTGCATATGTGGATACCAAATGTTACAGATCTGTGGGAGAGGACTGACTTTTCAATAATGGTGCTGGGACAAGTGGGGAGAATCAGATCACTACCTTATACCAATAAATAAATAAATAGGTGGATTAAAAACCTGAATGTTAAAGACAAGACAATACAACTTTTAGAAAGGAACATAATAGAATACCTTCTTGATCTTGGGGTTAGGAAGGGTTTCTTTTTTTTCTTTTGTAGAATTATATTACCTTTCCTTTTTATTTATTATTATATTTTTAACTTTAATTTTAATTTTTGGCTGTGTTGGGTCTTTGCTTCTGCACGTGGGCTTTCTCTAGTTGTGGCGAGCAGGGGCTATACTTCATTGTGGTGTGCTGGCTTCTCATTGCGGTGGCTTCTCTTTGTTGCAGAGAATGGGCTCTAGGTGCCCGGGCTTCAGTAGTTACAGCACATGGGCTTCAGTAGTTGTGGCACATGGGCTTTGTTGTTCTGTGGCACGTGGGATCTTCCCGGACCAGGGACCAAACCCGTGTCCCCTGCATTGGCAGGCGGATTCTTAACCATTGCGTCACCAAGGAAGTCCAGGAAGGGTTTCTTAAATTAAACCCCAAAAGTGTACTAACTATAAAGGCAAAGAGTAATAAATTCATGTACATCAAAATGTATAAAGGGAACAAAAAGACAACCCATAGATCAGGAGAAAATATTTGCAGAACATACATCTGACAAAGGACTTATATTTAGAATATATAAAGCATTCCTATAAGCCAATATGAACAAGAGAGATGGCCCATAGGAAAGGACTGTCTGTCTTGGCAAAAGGCAAAAGATCTCAACAAGAATTCCACAATGATGGAAATCAAAATGGCCAATTGACATGAAAGGATACTCAATTTTATTAGTCATCAGGAGCATGAAAATTAAAACCACAATGAAATACGCTCACATACCACTTGACTAGTAAAAATGTTAAACTCTGATGGTCCCTAGTGTTGCTGAGGTTGTAGAGAAATGAGAACTCATCCACTGTTGACGGAAGTGTGTACTGGTGTAGACACATTGGAAACAAGTTCATCATTACCTAATCAGGTTGATTGCTCTTAGGAGCAATTCCACTCATAAGTGTTTACCCAGCAGAAATTCATGGCATGAGCACTAGGATTCATATAAAAGTATGTTCATAATAGCATTGTTCATAATAAAACATTGGAAACAACCCAAAGGTCCACAAACAACATAAGTGGATGAATAAAGGTAAGCACATATTTATACAAGAAATACTATATAGCCATGAAAAACAACAAATTATTGTTACATGCAACAATAGATGAATCTACAGAAAAACAAAGAAGCCAGCAGAAGACATTGTAAGTTTCCATTAAAAAAACAGCCAAACTAAACAATGTTGTCTAGAGATGAATCCAAAAACAGTAAAACTACTACTAAGAAAGCAGGAAAAAAATTATCATAAAGTCAGGATAGTGGTAGGGGAAGGGTTTCTGGGGTACAGTAAATGTCCTGTTTCCTTACCTGAGTGTTCATGTTATAATTATTATTTAAACTGTATATGTTAATGGCCTCTTTTATATTTAGTAGTTATCTCACAAGAGAAGTGAGTTAAAACAAAAAATGGCCCTATATTTCCATTAAAACTCATCTTCCTGATGACGACTGTGTAACATGGGAAATTGTCCACATATTAATAAGAATAAAAAGCAAGTTACATCACTGGGGAAGGAGGAATACAGTGATAAGATCTGGTGTTTCAAATTATTATTCCCTCTGACTCTGAGAAGGTATGTTCACTTTCAGATGACTTAGGAGCTAGAAGAATGTGAAAAGAGGAAGGTCCCATGATATTCCCTAGGTCCTTCGATCTGATAAAAATCTGAGATTATTATCTTTGTGACTTTTAGTTAGTTTCTTCTCTATGCCAAGTATGGTCCTGAAAACCTTAAGATGCCCCCTCTCTAGTAGTGTGAAATTAGAGATAAGAAGTCCTCCTCCACCCTTCCCATTCTGTGGTATTTAAGAGTTTTATTGGACTCAGTTTTTAAAATTGTTTTTATTGTTTTGTTCATTGCATGGAGAATAAACAATTATAGTTCACTTAATCAGCTTCCTGGAGGAGATGGCCCTCACTGGGTCTTTAGAGACCGGGTGTTTTTGGTTTTGTTTTGTTTTGTTTTGTTTTGTTTTGTTTTGTTTTTTGCAGTACACAGGCCTCTCACTGTTGTGGCCTCTCCCGCTGCGGAGCACAGGCTCCGGACACGCAGGCCCAGCGGCCATGGCTCACGGGGCCCAGCCGCTCCGCAGCATGTGGGATCTTCCCGGACTGGGGCACGAACCTGCGTCCCCTGCATTGGCAGGCGGACTCTCAACCACTGCGCCACCAGGGAAGCCCTGTTTTTGTTTTTTTTTAATTAAAATGTAACATATTATGTGAATTGTATGATATTTAACTTTATCCATGTTTCATTTTTTGGCCCCATCTAATGAGTTAATGTTTTCTGTATTAAAAGCATTTTTATGCAATAGCTAAAATTTAAAAAAAAAAAAGAAAAAGCAAGTTACAAAACTGTATGCACATTATACGCCCAGGTTAGAGGGGAACGGACATATTCACAGTGAAAAGATTGAATGGAAAAACTTCAAAAATGTTAAAAGTGATTCTTTTCTCTTGTATACTCTTAAGTGATTCCGAAGTTTTAACGAATAGGTGTTAATTTTCTAGTTTTAATTAGGACATCAATAAATGTTATAAAATTCTCTGCAGAAAAGTCTGGAATAAGACTTATCAAATCATTTCTATCTATCAGGATCCATTGTGGGAAATGGGAGCCTCTCAAGGCATTTCCAGATAAGGCATTTAATAGAGGGGAATAGGTGTCTGCTGTGCTGTTGGTAGGCTAGGGGAGCCAGAGGCTGATTTGTGGGAGGGCATACCATGTGGCTTTGATTCAGAGGTCATTGCTGACCCAGCTGCCACTGCCACACATACCTCTCACACCTGTGAAACATCTTGAGATGCTGTGATATGTTGACATGGGCCACAGACAGCCACAGCCCTATGCCAGCAGGAGGAGCAGCCACAGGCTGGCTTCTCCCTCAATCCCACTTTCCAAATTACACATGAATGTCTCTCACTGGTGAAACTAATTCATGTGCAGAACCCAGGTGTACAAAATCTGGTGAATGGAGTTAAGAACGTTGTGGCCGGGCTTCCCTGGTGGCGCAGTGGTTGAGAGTCCGCCTGCCGATGCAGGGGACGCGGATTCGTGTCCCGGTCTGGGAGGATCCCACATGCCGTGGAGCAGCTGGGCCCGTGAGCCATGGCCGCTGAGCCTGCGCGTCTGGAGCCTGTGCTCCGCAACGGGAGAGGCCACAACAGTGAGAGGCCCGCGTACCGCAAAAAAAAAAAAAAAAAAAAGAACGTTGTGGCCGCAGCACACCACCCATGGGGGTTACTCTGGAGGGGATTGGAAGGGACTTGCCTGTGAGAGTCAGCTTTCCCTTTGTACTTTACACCCTTCTGTATTTAATGCTAGGGCTGCGGTAGCAAAATACTATAGGCTGGGTGGTTTAAACAACAGAAATACATTGTTTCACAACTCTGGAGGCAAGATCAAGGCATCAGAAGTGTCAGTTCCTTCCGAGGGCTAGGCGGGAAAGATCTGTTCCAGGCCTCTCTCCTTGGCTTGTAGGTAGCTTTCTCCCTGTGTCTTCATGTGGTCTTCTCTCTGTGTATGTATCTCTGTGTCCAAATTTCCCCTTTTATAAGGACATTAGTCATACTGGATTAGCGGCCACCCTACTCCAGTATGAGCTCATCCTAACTTAAACCTGCAGTGACCCATTTCCAAATATGGTCACTTTCTGAGGTACTGGGAGTTAGGACTCCCATCAAATGAATTTTAGGGGAGGGGATATCATTCAACACATACATTATTATTTTTTTTTTTTTTAAATTTATTTATTTATTTATTTATTTTTGGCTGTGTTGGGTCTTCGTTTCTGCGCGAGGGCTTTCTCCAGTTGCGGTGAACGGGGGCCACTCTTCATCGCGGTGCACGGGCCTCTCACTGTCGCGGCCTCTCTCGTTGCGGAGCACAAGCTCCAGACGCGCAGGCTCAGCAGTTGTGGCGCACGGGCCCAGTTGCTCCGCGGCATGTGGGATCCTCCCAGACCAGGGCTCGAACCCGTGTCCCCTGCATTGGCAGGCAGACTCTCAACCACTGCACCACCAGGGAAGCCCAACACATACATTATTGTTCAAGTTTTCACACACAAAAAACATGTATAATTGGTGGGGGGGGCGGTATGGGGTGGAAGGAATTCTGAGATTCTCTGCAGATAAATCATAGCGACTTTGACAAGGTGCTGTGCTGGGAAAGGCCTTCTGGAGGCTGTGACCCAGGGGAGCACGTCTGAGGCCAAAAATCAGCACCAAGTTCAGGGACGGTGACCTTCTGAAAATATTCTTCCAAGTGATCACTTTGTTAGCAGCAGGATCTAAGAACTAACATAAAAAATCCATTTGCCCCTTGCACTACCAAGGGGTCTTCTTTTGTGGGACAGAGGAAGACCCCCACCTTGTCCCCCTCCCGCTTGACCTTTCTCTGGTGAAATCCCATGGCCACTTGGCTGGACTGCCCTTGGAAGGGAAGGAAGGAACAAATGCCTGGGGCTCGGGGTTCCCACACCTCTCTGTTACTCTGGGTAGAGCTGGGTTTGAGCCTTGAAAAGCCCTGGGAGAGCAGAAAGAGGCACTGTGAGCAGTGCATTGCTGATCTTGCCTGGCAAAGACCCCATCTCAGCCATCCTCCTCCAGCTGCTTCAGTGTCTCCAAACAAGAAGGGCCTCTCTGCTCCAGTGGCAGTGGAAATGGCCAGTGCGAGGTTGGCCTCAGGACTGTCTCCATGCCAGGATTGTCTCCTTGAACGATAAGCGGTCATCTGTGGCCAAAGCATCAAGTCGAAGCTGAGCCTCTGGGCTCCCAGCGAGGGTTTTACATTTCTCTCCTGGCAGGTGTTGGCCAGGACAGCACAGATGCCTTTGTCCCTGCTGGTCGCTCCGGAGCTTGGATTCTGTCCCTGGCGAGGCCCCAGAGATGCTGGCTGGTTTCTTCCAGTGGAAGAAGCTGCTCTTTCTGTGTCTGCCGACGGTCCCATTCAAGCCACCTCGGTCAGGTGGCTCTGGGAGAGGGAGCTGCAGGGAGTGGAATTTACCCTTCCTTTGAGACGGGTTACTGGCCAGGCTGGAAATGGCCATGTGGTCAGTGTTTTCTGTTCAGTATGTTCAGTACTTTGGAGATCATTCACCCTGTTCTGGAGATTATTCATCTTGTCTCCTCATGGCTTTGCTTCTCTCTCTCCCTTCCCACTTCCCCACTTAGCCATAAGTGCAGGATGGCTCTGGAACTTCTTTCTGCACACTGCGACCTAACCTTCCACTTGCATTCTGCACAATCCTGCTCTGAAATCTTTCATGGCTCTCTATCACCTAGATTGGTGCTCCTCAAACTGTGGTGTGCCTCAGATGTGCCTATAGCTCATAAAAGATCAGTGCTTCCTGGGTCCCATTGCAGCTCCAGCAATCAGATCATCCGTGGTGGTGCCCAAGGTCCAGAGTCTTTAACTCACTACACAAGATTTTTTTTACTTGTATAACTTAAAAAATATATTGTAGTAAAATACATATAACATAAAATTTAGCATTTTAACCATTTTTAAGTATACAGTTCAGTGGCACTAAGTACTATTATGGACTGAATTTTTGTGTCCCCCCACCCAAGTCCATATGTTGAAGCCCCGATCTCTATTTTGATGATATATAGAGGTGGGTCTTTGAGAGGTGATCAGGTTTAGATAAGGTCATAAGGGTGGGGATCTCATGATGGAATTTGTGCTTTATAAGAAGAGGAAGAGAGATCCCTCTCCCTCCATGAGCACCCTCTGAGTAAAGGATATATGAGTGCACAGCAAGGAAGACGGCTCTCATTAGAACCTGACCAGGCTGACACCATGACCTTGGGCTTCCAGCCTCCAGAACTGTGAGAAAATAAATGTTTGTTGTTTAAGCCACCAAGCCTGTGGTATTCTGTTATAGCAGCCTGAGCCAACTAAGACAGGTACACTCACATTGTTTTGCAGCCATCACCACCATCCATCCACAGAGCTCTTCATCTTCCCAAATTCAAACTCTGCATCCATTAAACACTAACTCCCCATCCCCCCTTCCCCATCCCCTGGAAACCACCATTCTACTTTCTGTCTCTCTGAACTTGACTATTCTAGGTATGTCATGTAAGGGCAATCATATACTATTTGTCCTTTTATGTCTGGCTTATTTCACTCAACATAATGTCTTCAAGATTCATCTGTGTTGTAGCATGTGTCAGAATCTCCTTCCTTTTTAATGGAATAATATTCCATTGTATACATATAGGCCACATTTTGTTTATCCATTCATCTCTCAGTGGACACTTGGGTTGCTTCCACATTTTGGCTATTGTGAATCATGCTACTCTGAACTTACAGAGATCTCTTTGAGACCTTGCCTGCCATTCTTTTGGGTATATACCCAGAAATGGAATTGCTGGATCATTTGGTAGTTCTATTTTTAGTTTTTTCAGGAGCTGCCATATTGTTTTCCGCAGTGACTGTGCCATTTTACATTCCTACCAACAGTGCACAAGGGTTCCAGTTTCTCCATATCCTCACCAACAATTGTTATTTTCGGGTTTTTTTTTTTTTCCAGTAGTAGCCATCCTAATGGGTGTGAGGTAATTGTGGTTTTGACTTGTATTTCTCTAATGAGTGATGCTGAACAACTTTTCATGTGCTTATTGGCCATTCATATAACTTCTTCGAATGTCTGTTCAAGTCCTTTGCTCATTTTTCAATTGGGTTTTTTTTTTGTTGATTTGTATCCACAGGTGGTTTTGATAGATGGCAAAATGGATTGAGAAGACGAGCCCTTCATGGGGTTTCAAGGGCCCTCTGTGAGGGGGCCCTGACCCACCTTCCATCTCATTTTCTGCTTCTCTCACAATGATTTTTTCTAGCTCTGTGTTCCCATGTTCTGGCCTTTATTTATACCCTTCCAATAACATACACAACTGTAGCAGAAAGACTTTTTTTTATCTACACAGGGACCACCCTCCTCCATCTTCTATCAAAATAGTTCCGGTGGGACTATGGGTCATAGTGCCCTCACCCTGTCCTGGACACATTGACTGCAAATGACCCAGGCCTGCCCAATCCTAGTGCTCCCATCACCATGGTATCAGGGATTGGTTCAGGGGTGGACATGCAATCCAAGCCAATCTATGTGGCTATTAGAGAATGTCTCTTTCTGGTTGGCTTGCCAAGCTGGGATGATATAAGCCTGGGCTACTGGCTTCTTCCTTGACAGCATAGCCCATCTGCAGGGAGAAAGAAAAGGTCAACACACAAATGTAAAATGAGTCAAGACAAGGAAAGTGAAGAGAGAATGATATTGTTTGAGTCCCTGGATCCATCCATATCTAAAAGTAGATCCCCCACTGGATATTTCAGGTACATAGGCCAATAGATTTGCTTTTGCCTAAGCTGGCCTGAATTCAGTTTCTGTCACTGGTAACAGAAGAAGTTCTGACTAATGTAACCCCAACCCGTCCCCACTTCCCAGTTCTTTTATCTGTCCCTCCATGCATCCGTCTACCCACTCTTCTGCCTTTTATGCCTGGCCGGAAGGGTTGTTCCCTCTAGGGATCTCCGGTAGTCAGTGAGTGGGGAGACAGCTTTCCAAGTGTTCTGATTTCCAACCCTCTGCTTGCCCTGTGCCTTAAGACCTTCTCATTATACAATCACTGTCTGTACCTTGTGTAACAGGGTGAGTCTTTATGAGAAAAATAATCCTTGTGGTGGCTGGTGTGGGCTTACGAGGGAAACATCCAGCATCCCCACCTCACCCACCCACACCTTGGGGCAGCCTTGGGCAGAATTTCAGCCCCGGCATAGGAACAGAGGAACACAGGGTCTGCAGGGACTTAAGGAGGGAGTGTGTGAAAGGTGAGTAATTGCTGAAAACATGACCATGTGTCTCCTTGTTGTGGGTTTTGAGCATGTGGCTTTTTCTTTTTGCAGCTGTGTTCTCCCTAGAGGGTTTCCCACCCACCAGACCAGGAAGCGGAAATTGCCCCCAGGTGTTGGAAATGGCTGGGCCGTCCCCACAAGGAGCCTCTGGTCTTATGGTTCAGTCCTGGGGCCCAGAGCTGGACCTTGGAGGGGCTGAGGTAGAGGCTGGTGCCTGGTGCTGGGCTTGCACCTCTGGAATGTGTTCTGGGGCGACTTGCTCAAAGACAACTTTTTTTTGTTTGTTTTGAAATTTTTATTTGAAAAATAAAGAAATGTTTCTTGAACCCAGGTATTGTGGAGCAAGTTCTGTGCTATACATTATCATGTCCATGGATCACGTGTGTCTTGCATTATTTTTGCTAGTGCTGTTTGGAAGGCTTGTTTTATGCTCACACTAAGTTCATTTCCCCAGTTGTACTCTTAGAGTCCTGCTTCTGCTGCATGAGTTGCTCACAGCTGGTGAGAAATACTCAAAAGTGGTGAAGCCGGACTTCCCTGGTGGCGCAGTGGTTAAGAATCCACCTGCCAGGGCAGGGGACATGGGTTTGAGCCCTGGTCTGGGAAGATCCCACATGCCACCGAGCAACTAAGCCTGGGCACCACAACTACTGAGCCTGAGCTCTAGAGACCACAAGCCACAACTACTGAGCCTGCTGCTGCAACTACTGAAGCCTACGAGCCTAGAGCCCATGCTCCGCAACAAGAGAAGCCATTGCAGTGAGAAGCCCATGCACCGCAACAAAGAGTAGCTCCCGCTCGCTGCAACTAGAGAAAGCCTGTGCGCAGCAACGAAAACCCAATGCAGCCATAAATAAATAAATAAGTAAATAAGTAAGTAAGTAAATAAATAAATAAATAAATTTATATTTAAAAAAGTGTAGTTATTAAGTATGTTTTCGGTTAGAAGCTTTAAATTGTGAGTGGTTTTACTTCATGACTGCCCACATTAACTGTCTTTTTCAATTAACCCACCCACAGCTGGTAGGAGGGTTTCGGCCGTAGATCTGTGCAAATTGAAGAGAGGTCACGTGTCCACCACTGTCTTTCTTAGGAAGATTCCTGAGACATTCCCTGGTTCAGATCCTGTCCCCTTGTTAGGGACAGGGTCTTTTCCTTAGCCCCAGGCCCCTAAGTGTCCAGGACTGTGGGACAGCAGGCCCAGGTCACAGGAGAGTGCCCTGTCCACGTCCATCCTGTCCCCCAGTGATTCTAGCTGACCTTCGCCTCTCCCTTCTCCTGGTCTCAGAGTCTCTGCCTTTCTGGCCCCACAGGCCCATAACCTGAATCTGCTCTTGCACCTTCTTTGAGACTTTGTTGTGAACGGAGAGGGGAAAACGGCCCTCCGGGTCCCGGTAAGTATTAGAGGGGAGGAGAGTTCACAGAACACTCAGACGAGACCTCAGCATTTGGGCAAATGGATAAACAAATGTGGTCTACCCATACAATGTAATATTATTCAGCCTTAAAAAGGAAGGATAGGGCTTCCCTGGTGGCGCAGTGGTTGAGAGTCCGCCTGCCGATGCAGGGGACACGGGTTCGTGCCCCGGTCCGGGAGGATCCCACATGCCGCAGAGAGGCTGGGCCCGTGAGCCATAGCTGCTGAGCCTGCGCTTCCGGAGCCTGTGCTCCGCAACGGGAGAGGCCACAACAGTGAGAGGCCCGCGTACCGAACAAAAAAAAAAAAAGGAAGGATATTCTGACACATGGTACAGCAGGGATGCACACTGAGGACATTATGCTGAGTGAAATAAGCCAGTCACAACAGGACAAATCTTGTATCATCCCATTTACATGAGTGAAGTCAAATTCATAGAGACAGAAATTAGAATGGTGGTTGCCAGGGGCTGGGGGGAGGGGAGAATGGGGAGTTATAGTTTAATAGGTATAGAGTTTCACTTTAGGAAGATGGAAAAGTTCTGGAGATGAAGGGTGGTAATGGTTGTACAATAATGTGAATGTACTTATTCCACTGAACTGTGCACTTGAAAATGATGATAAATTTTGTTTATGTATAATTTCATACACACACACACACACACACACACACACACACACACACACACACACTTTGAGCTCGGCCCTGCTCCTCAGTGCTTCACCTCACCAGGAAGCCCCCAGATTATTTCTGGTGAGTGGGACTATGGACATCTTAATGTTCTTCCTTGAGCCTTAATATGTTTCCCCAATTCTCTACAAAGAACACTTATTACTTTAATGATTGGAGGGGGAGAGAAGGGCACTTTAAGAATTTAAAAGAAGATAAAAAGTGAGGGAGTATGGAGTTAATTGCCCAGAGTCCTCCTCCTCCCACCCAGGGCCTGGGTGGATGGAGGTGAGGGGCAGCTGAGCTACCAGGAACAGGGAAGGCCCTCACTGACCTTCCAGTCCTGACCCGGAGAGGTTTGCCAACGCTTCCTGCAGAGCTAAGTAAGCTCAGGTACCTGCTGGAGGTGCCACCAGGAGGGTGGGACCTCTTCATCCAGAAAAGAGAGAGGGAATAGCCTTGGTGATGGGACAGCCGGTGTTCAGCCCTGACAATGGCCTCAATTTAACAATCAGTAAATAGATAAGGGATGTTACACATTTTAGAGCACCAACTCTGGTTTAGTCACTGAGGAAGGCTTTATATACATTATTTTTTTAATCTTCATAGTAATCCTGTAGGTTAAGGATCTCTATTTTAAATACTTTTCCCTGTAAAATACATCCTACAAATAAAGAAGCATGTAATGTACATTTGCACTTTTATTTTACTTTTTAATAAGAAATTAATTGCCTTAGTTAGGGTGACTGCTGTAACAAATAAACCCTCAAATGCCTGATGACTAAAACCCATGGAAGTTTCTTTCTACTCACCAAAGCAGGGCAAAAGAGGCAGGGAGAGGAGGGTGGGCAGCTGTTCTCCACATGGTCACTCAGGGATCCTGGCTGCCAGGGGCTGCTCTAGCTTCAGCTCAGGGTTTCTGAGGTTGCCCTTGACATTGACACCCAGCTAGCTGGAAGGGAAAGGATCTCACGTGGCAGTTTTACAGGCCAAGCCTGAAAGTCATGACAACTTCAACTTAAATTCCACTTCCTAGAACTCACCCTTACGGCCAAACCTAATGGTGGGAGAGACTGAGAAATGTAGTCTAGCTTTGTTCTCAGGAAAAAGAAGAAACAAATTTGGATTAGGGTGACACAGGTAACTTCTTGGTCCAACCAGGGCCTTACCAACAGGGAAAGGTGTGCTTAAATTATGCCAGGACAGCAGGCACAAACTAGGATGGGGACAGATGGTCACCTGGTTTTTGCAAGCAAGAGCAGCAAAGACAAACAAACAAAAATGTTTTCTTATTTTTTTTTCATTTTCTACACAAAAGGAAGGCATGCCCACAGCCTGTTCTACACCTTGGCTTTATTTCTCCCACTTAGCAATATATCACAGTGATCTGGTTATACAGACAGCCTGCTTTAGGTGTTTTTTTGCACTGTGACACTTGGTGAACCTTAATCTATTGAACCAGTCCCTACTGATGGACATGAGTTGTTTCAATCTTTTGCTGTTACAAACAACAGTGCAATGAATCATATTGTACAAATGTCATTTTAGGTACATCTTAAATAGAGAGCAGTAGTAAAATGAAGTCTTAGGCTCTTAGTGTAACCGAGCAGGACCCTATGGGGTCTTCCCAGAACAGAACACCCCCCAACAGTGTCCTCCACCTGCCTTTTGTCTGTAGAAAAACTTTAGTCAAAGAATAAATTTAATCAGAGTAGTGAGAAAATATGGAAGAAATGAAAACAGTCAAGCAAGACAAAATAATAATATTTGATAGTTTAGCCATTAAACAAAGCCAAGGAACTTTAGTTCCTCCTCAAGGGCTATAGAGAATATTCTGAGCCAGGTCCTTTGAGCAGTTATGCAGATACTGAATCCCCCACCAGGTGGAAGAAGTTAACTGTATGCTGCCGACAGCATGTAGACCCCAGACTGGTTGGAACCAGAAGGTTGATGATGTTGACTCCCAATTACCTCACCACCAACCAATCAGGAGAATGTCCACGAGCTGATCACACACCCCACAACCCCCGTCCCTCAGCCTGTCTTTAGAAACCTTTCCCTGAAAGCCTTTGAAGGGTTCAGGCCTTTTGAGCACTAGCTGCCTGGACTCCTTGCTTGGTGCCTGCAATAAACACTGTGCTTTTCCTTCGCTACAACCAGGTGTCAGTAGATTATCTTTACCGCACACAGGTGAGCAGACCTGAACTTGGTTCGGTAACATCAGCACCTTTGTATGTGTGCATCTCAAATTAATGTATTTCATAGTTTTCCTTATTCTTGTACTTTCTAGAAATAAGATCAAAGATATTCTTTTTAGATGCTGTGACTCTCCCAATTTTTGCTCAAAACAATGATTTTGAGACTTATGTGGTTAATAAATGAATAGACCATATTTAAATAGTAAGTAGTCTAGTTTTGAGGGTTTGCACTGTTGCCAGGGTTCTGTGTTTTGGAGGATGGGGTGTGACTATCGCCTGGCCCCTAGACTGCCTGTGCACAAGTTTCCTCTCTGACTTACACTTAACAAACAGTGGATTTGCTCTGTTGTAGGGCAGGTACATATCCCCTCTTTAAGTGCTGATCCCTCATTAGATGCTCCCAGAGCAGTTGTGCCGAATCACACTCGTATAAGCAAAGGGTTCCCATGGCTACACATTTTTACCTTGGCTTTCTTGTGCATTTGAGGTTAAGCAACATTTCCTTTCTTTGTAATTTGAGATTCCTTGTTTACAAATGCCTCTGTGTGTCTTTTGCTCATTTTTCCATTGGACTGCTTATCTTTTCCATGTCAGATTGGAAGGGTCCTTTCATACTTTGAATACTCTTTGTTGGGTACAAATGTTGCGAATACTGTCCGTGTGTGACTTGTCTTTACTTTCCTCATTATGTCCTTTGATAATGATTCATAATGCAACATAACGGTCTAATGAATCAATTTTTCCCATATGGTTGGTACTTTTTTGTTTCTTACTTGAGCCTTCTTAGGCTGAGGTCTCCATCCCTGCTCTACACGAGAGCAGACAGTGCTTCAGATGCTTTGGTAAACTGGTGCCCAGGTTCCAGCCCAATCTGCTCCTCTTAAGGATTTGCCCACACAAGTTTGGCCTCCCAAGGCCAGAGTGAGCCCAAAGACACCTGGGCTCTGATGCTGCCTGGGATCCCTCAGGTCCAGACTGCTAACCACCCTCACACACTGTCATCAACTCCTCCTTCAGGCCTGGAATTTTATTATTCTACCTAACGTGCTTCCCCATAGCAGGACTGGCTGGAATGCTTGCGTATGACTTGTCCTCAGGACATTAGGCCTCCAGGACACATCTATGAAGGGACTGCCACCTGGCGCCTTCCAGGGCAGATCTCTCTGGAGCTGGAGTGTCAAGGCAGGGACTTCGGGGCAAATGTGGATTCATCAGGGAGGGTGTTTAGCGTGACTCTTCCTTTGATGACAATGACAATGGTGATAATGATGCTATTTTGTTGCTATTTGGATTCCACAGGGCCTGAGAGGAAGAACAAAGATTTGGATTCAACAAGGAAAGCTGGGAAGCAGTCTGAGGGCACTTCTTCCTCTCTCTTGGGGGCTCTCATCCTTGTGTCTTGAAGAGTAAACCCCATGGCCTCAGTTAAAGGAAGGAAGAGAGAGTGAAAGAAAAGAAGAAAGGAAGGAAGGAAGGAGGAAGGGAGGGTCATCCACAATCTCAATGCCCCCCACACACCTCCTTCTGGGTCACATGCAGGCACATGTCAGTTGGTGCACTTACTATTCCTTTGTCACTTATATGTTTGTCCTTGTAAACAGACATAATTTTAAACAGCCGTACAGGACACCATTGAGTTGATAGATGTGCACGAACATAGCCATCCTTCTGGTGTTGGACAGACATGAGGCCATTTCCAGAGTCAGCTTAGATGTTTTAGCCAAACCTGTAGTGGGAAGCTTTGACCATTATTTCTTTTATCTTCCTTTCAATTATTTCCGTAAACTCCATTCTCAGAAATGAGATTTCTGGGTAAAAGGGGATGGATATTTTTATTGCTTTTTAAAGAGAGCGGTAGATTTCTTTTCAAAGATGTTGTACTAATTTGTAAAACCCAAAATAAATTTCTTGCAATTTTTCAAATGTAAAATGGGGCAGGAAAAGCTCACCAGAATGTTCCTCCAGTTCCTTGGAGGACTCTGGCTTTAGTGTTTCTGTAAGGTTCCAATCAGCAGCTCTACTTTTGTGAGATCAGGTTGCAGCACTCAGGAAGCTTTATGGCTATCTGGACTGATAAGGGTATTTGGGGACTGTTTGCTGCCAGTTTAAGCGCCTGCTGTGTAGGGTTCCAGTCTGGGGAACCTGGTGAGGGGTGACAGGCTCTGTTTGTAGAGACTCCATTCTCACCCTTTCAAAACTCGCACTTTATTTATTTATTTATTTATTTTTATTTATTTTTTTTGTGGTACGCGGGCCTCTCACTGTTGTAGCCTCTCCCGTTGCGGAGCACAGGCTCCGGACGCGCAGGCTCAGCGGCCATGGCTCACGGGCCCAGCTGCTCTGCAGCACGTGGGATCCTCCCAGACCGGGGCACGAACCTGTGTCCCCTGCATCGGCAGGCGGACTCTCAACCACTGCGCCACCAGGGAAGCCCCAAAGCTCGCACTTTAGATGGGGAGTGACGCATCTGAGGGGATTGCCAAGCAGACTTGCTTACCCAGTGCTCTTGTATTGCCCTCTCAAGAAGGTAAAGGCCTGGGTGATTTTGGCCAGGCCCAGAGTACCCTGAGAGAGTCTGGGCCCTCAGGTCAGCGGCCCAGGTAGGGTGGCTGGGCCCTGAGGGTTAGAGCTGTGCCGGGCTCAGTTCAGGCAGAGTAGGGCCCCCTGGGAACCAGTAGAAGGGTCCAGGCAGCATTAATGCCCAGAGAGCAGATAAGTGGTGCAGGGATACCCCTGCCCTCCAGCCAAAGCTTTTCCCTCTGGTCGCTGGGCTTTCTCAGGGACAGACAAGGACCCATGGCTCAGAAATGACGGGCAAGTGTCCCCACACTGGCTGGGCCACAGACTTGCATGCATCCTACCCCAGAAGTGTCTGACCTTTCCACAGGTGCCTGTTGGGAACGCAAGCCAGCTCTTCTGACCACCCCTGAGGGAGGTCAAGGCCTTGGAAGGGGCCTGCCCAGGACATGACCATGAGCATGTTTACTCGGACAGTAGGGTGGGAAGCTCTGTGGGGACAGAAATCCAAGGAGACCTGAGTCTGAACACTCAGACCAAACAGACAAAACCAAAACCACTTCTTGGTGGGGGCAGTGCCAGGGAGTTGGAGCCCATCCTCCAAGCCTGCCACTGCTGAAGTGGACTTTTGGGGCTCTCAGCATCGGTGGAGTTCAGGACTCCTTCCTCCATTACTACCTCAGCCATGCAGTTTCACAGGCTCCTTCACCCATGCCAGTGTCATCATCAACAACAATAAAATAATGATAGCTGATACTTACTCGGGGCTTCTCATGTGCCAGCTACTATTCTAAGGGTTTTACACGGTCTAACTATGTGGTAGATGCTGCTCTCATTATTCCCATTTTACAGATGCAGTAACTGAAGCACAGAGAGTTTAGGAAACTTGCCCCGGGTCACACAGCCAGTGAGTAGGGGAATTGGGAATCAAACCAAGGCTGTCTGGCTGTGGAGCCTGTGAGTTTACTCACTGCACTGTATGGCTCTTCAGTGTTGTAAGATAACAAATGCTCACACACCTAAAGAAACTGCCAGCAACTGGATCTGGGGGCAGAGCTACAACTCCAAGCACTGACCTGGGCTGCATTCCAGCACCGTGGCTTCCAACTAGGTAACTTTGGCTAATTACCCAATTTCTCTTATCCTCAGTTACTTTATCTGTAAAATGGGGGTATAATCCCTACTTCACAGGGGGGCTGTGAGGATTAGAATGAGATCACATCTCTGTATGTGTACAGCACCATAGCCTTGGTAGATACCTAGGAAATGTGGGCTCCTGGCCAAGTTCTCTTCCTTTTTATATGGTCTCCAAAGGTCCCCTAACTGTCCTGGGTGCAGGGGCAGCATCTACACTCAGTGATGAGTCTATGCATCCTGCCACACGGAGCTCTAGGAAGAGACAAATGTACGCAATGTAAGGCTTCACCACACAAGGCCACGCTCCGTGGATGGCCTCTAAGAAGTTGTGAAACTGTGGGAGAAAATCACACTTTCCCAACACTTTCCTGACAACCAGAAGGATCTGTGGTTTAGCTGCCTGATGTCCTGCTCTCTGTTCCATCCTTCCATTGGATGGCCCTTGGGGACTAGCCAGTCTGTAAGCCTGGGGCACATGCCCCCATTCAGTCATCAGATTCTCCTTCCATATTCACCTCTGAATCCCAAAAAGGCCCGTCTGAGAGCATACTCTTCTTGACCTCCCTATTCTACTGGAAAGTCAGCCAACTGGCCAAAGCAAGACTGAAATATTTATTAATACCATAAAAATTTAATGCTGATTTAGATTTCAGTTTTATTTTTTGACTCCACTTAAACAGATTGGGAGAATGAATTTCACTGATGGCACAGTTCCCACGTGACTGAGAAGATGAGCATTTTAGAAGGGCACTTATATACCCCCTCCCAAACCAGGTCTCTGTTAGTAAAGAAGAAAGGAGGGGTGGACACTGAACAGGCAGCAGGCAGTAACTGTGCACAGTCTGCCTCTCTGCTGTCCGGCACTCATCCTACCCTTCCCCCACACGCAGGAAATGTCACTGTCTCCCACAGCAGACAGCAGAAGTCTCATATCTCTACACCCAGGCCAGTCTTCTCCATAACGCTCCTTGTGGTCCTACGACTTTTAAACTACAAGTTTTCTGCTCCAACACAGGCAGCAGTCACTGGTACATGCAGCAAAGGTCCTGCCCTATGAGGACACCCTGTTCGTTGGGTGGCCATCTGGCTCCCTGCTCTGTTCCTGGGAGCAACTGCTGTAGCCATTGTCCCCTGTGGACTTTGTTCTGCCCTCCGCAGGGGTCTTCCCTGTCCATCACTCTCCATGGCCACATGTGAAGCAGGCTGTAGGGGGCATGCCATCCCTGGGGCCACACAGCTTCCGGTTGGAGTGAATTTGGGGTCCTAAGGGTCGGGGATTGGCAGTTACCCATTGAATTATTTCAGGTAATAATTTTACTCAAAAACTTGGTAGGCTTTTGGTCTTTTGTGTGTGTGTGTGGGGGGGGGGTGGTGTCGTTCCTTCTTTTGAGAGGAACTGTAGCCAGAGATCTCCCCTAGCCTGTCTTACACAACAATTCCAATGATTTACCTACTTGCCCTCATCCTAACTGATTTGTTACTGCATTCAAAACAGTGGCCTCGTGGGAGATGCCCCTTCATACACTCTTTCCTGTGGGCCTCTCTGTTAGATGGAATTCTTAAGAGAAGATTCTGGAGAAAGACCTTGTGTCCCAATTTTATCTCCTACTATGGCTGTCGTTTGCAAGCAAGAATTTCAGTCTGGGGTAAAGAAACTGTGTGTGTGTGTGTGTGTGTGTGTGTATGCGTGCGCAAAATCCTGCAAGACTTTTCTGGAACTTTCTGGAAATTTCACCCCATTCAGCTTGCAGGCCACTGAGAGAGGGAGCTTCTCTCAGAACCGTCACATTCCCTCCTATCACTGCCTGACATCTGGCTGTCTCTGGTCTCAATCCATTCCTCTCTTGTAGAACATTGCCCAAAGTAACCAATTACAGCTCTGCTCTGGATTTTTCCTAACATTTCCCTAACTCTACAGCCTCAGTTGGTGTATGATCTGTATCCCACCATGCAGCAGCGGACCATTTGGCCAAATGTTTTGCCACTGCATGGCTGTCCTGCAAAGTTGGGGTTGTCATTATCTGCCCCTTCCTCCTCCCTCAGCCCATTCTTGCAGTGCTCCACTGCCAGCCACCAAATTTTGGCTCAGTTAGGAGTGCACTTGGCTGCAAGAAAACCTGAATAATGGGGAGGGATTTACTGGTCTCATACAATAGGAAGTCTGAGGTAGTCCTGGGCTGGTCCAGCATCCAGGGGTTTCAGGGCACTCAGGCTCTTCTTTGTTTCCTGTTCTGCTCTTTCTGTTGTTTCTATCGTACTAAATCAGGCACAGTTCTTCATTTGTGCAACAGAAGTTGTGTCAAGAAGATTAAACAAAAGATGAGTTTATTAAAAGGAATTTTGGGGAAGGCTGAAGTAGCAAGCTGGAAACTAAGTCCCAAGGATCAACTTCCCACACTATAACATCACAGGACTAGCCAGAGAGGAAACCACTGCCATTGCCCCATGGAGCACCAGATGCTACAGTGGGTCTGTCGCCTGGAGCTTGACCTCACTGCCATTGCACTGCTGTCACCACCAGTGTCCCTCTAGTGCTTGGAGCTCGACCACTCCTACCCTCTGAAGCTTCCCCCTGGATAGACGCCTTATGAGGCAAATCTGATTGGCAGGGTCAGGTCACATGCCTAAGTCCTGGCTGCAAAAGAAGCTGGGAAAAAAAAAAGAGGTTGACATCTCATGAGATTGAATCTGATTGGTGGAGCCAGATCACATGCCTGTGCCTTGGCTGCAAAGGAGGCTGGGAAGGGATTTTGATGTCTCATGAGGTTGAATCTGGTTGGAGGATCCCAGGTCACACGCCTAAGCCCTGAGTGCAAAGGAGACCAGGAAGAGAGTTTTCTCCATTCTATTCAGGGACACAGGACTCTCAAGGTGGGAAGGGCCCCCAAACAGAGCCAAAGTGTTCTCAAGCTGTGGAGCAGCCAGCAAACATGACAGGTGTAACCCCACCTGCTATTTCCACTTTCTCATCTCTCCTTCATTTTTCATTCCACACCCACTGCCTCCTGTCCTACAGCCACAACGGATCTGCTCTGGTCAGTCCACAGTGGCCTCCCCAGCCATCCCCAGGCAGGTCTTGGTGCTCATCTAACTTTTCAGCAGATGACATGTTGACCTCCTTCTTCTTAAAACACTTCTCTCTTGCTTTCTCCTAGGTTTCCTCCTCCTCCTCCTGTGCCCCTTCTGTGTCTTCTCAGCTTACTCTTCCTCCTCCTCCAAGCTTCTACGTCTGAGGGATCCTGCTCCACCTAGGTGATTTCATCTGTGAATTGATGGCCTCACATTTCTATCTCTAGGTCAGATCTCTCCTCTGAGTTCCTAATGCCCTTAGATCACTTGTATTTGGTTGTTCCACAGGCATCTCAAACATCATAGGTCCAACACAGAACTCCTGATTTCCCTTTTTAATATATCTACCCACCCTCAATCAGTGTACTAATCTCAGCAACTGGTACCAGCATTTTAAAGCCAGGAATACATGAGATACCCTTGATTCTCCTTCTTTCCTTCCAACCTGAAATCTAACCTAGCAGCAAGTTGCAGTGGGTCCTATATCCAAAATATATTTTGCATTCTCCCCACTTTTCCCTATCCTACTACCATTACTCTCATTCAAGTAATCATCAGTTTTCACCTGGATTGCTCCAAGGCCTGCTAATAGATCTCTCTGTCTCCAGTTTTAATTTCTTCTAGGCTGTTCTCCATGCAGCAACAGAAGAGTGGTATTTCTTAAGCACATAGCTCCTATGGGGCAATTTCCAATAGCTCTTCATTAAACTAAAAAAATAAAATTCATACTCTCTATTTACTGCTTATGTGGTCCATGTCATTCTGTTCCTACCTCTCTGACTTTGGTTCAGGGGGTTGAGCATGGTAACCTCTTTCCTGCCCCAGGGCATCTGCACATACTACTCCCTGTCTGTAATGTTTTTCCTTGCATTCTCCCCATGACTGGCTCATTCTCCATCTTTCTGATCTCAGTTTAAATGTCATGCTATCAAGGAGGCCTCTGATCATCCATTGTTATTATTATCTCAGTCCTTTATTTTCTTCACAGCACTTGAACACTTGTAATCATTTTGTTTGACTATTTCCTTATCTGCTCCTCAACTTGAATACCAGGCCCATGAAGGCAGGGACCACCTTGTCTTATTCACTGACTAGCGGAGTACCTGAAGAGTAGGCACTAAATAAATAAATGTTGTTTGAATGACTCATCTGTCTCTCCCTCAAACACACCCCAACACCTCGTGTTCCAGAAATCGTTGTTGCTTCATCTCTCTTGAACACTCAGGCAAATATTGCCTGTAGGATATGTTCCTGTGGGGGAGAAATAGTTTTGTAAACCCATGGCCCACTCAGTTCTAAAGCCACATTTACAACTAATTGATCTGATCTTGAACTTTTTCATAACCAGCAGTGAAATGCAGCCAACCAGCTCACCCTCAGGTATGCAACGCCCTGTTGACCACCTGCCATGAATCCAGGCTCTGTGGCCCTGTGCATGCTTGTAAAAGGTAGTTCCTGGAGGCCTCAGACCTCCTGGCTGGACGGCATGTTGACATGTGGTGAAAATTCTCCAAAGACTCAGGTAAAGTGTGTGGGGGAGCAGATTCCCCAGACAGGTCAAGGTGTTTTGATTTATGGCCTGTTGCCCTTTCCCTTTGAGTACAAACCAGAGCCCGTGCACAGGATGGTTTTGTTCAGGCTTGTGAACTTATAGGAATAATGCTGTGTGCCTAAAATCTCTAGTTTATAGCATTAGACTTTGTGAGAGTGGGAAGGGAACCCTCCTCACCTTGAAACCATGTGTAACATTTATTAGGCACCAGCTGTATGCCAGCCCCCAGCTAGGTCTTTATTCACATTGTCTCCAATCCTCATACAACTCTGCAAGATGAATGGGTCTGCGTGTTACAGACAGGGCCTCCAAAGCTCTGAGCAGCCACACAGCTCCAGGACAGAAGAGCTGGGACCATGGCCAGGCTCTGAGAGCACATTTTCCGACTCCTCTGAAAGGAAGCCAAAGTCGCAAAGGCAGCTTCAGCCAGGATCCTCTGCAGGCAAAGTCACACTTTGGGGGTTCCTGGGTGTGTTCATCTTGTAGAAGCAGAGACTTGACAGCCTAGGAATGTGGGGCCACAGGGCGGGCAGGCGGGGGGCTGGCCTGGACCCCCCCTTGGCTGAGTGGCCTGGCCGTAACAGGTCCTGGGGGGTGTTGCTTAACACCCCAAAATCCTCCCTCAAGGAGTTTGGGGAGGTCCCGGCATGTGGACTGACAGCCTTAACCCACCTTGGGAAGCACGGGCTCCTTAGAGGGGGAGGAGCCTTGGACAGCTCCTCAGCATTTAGTCAGTATTTACCGTTAAATGTGTCTCCAGCAGGCATCCCTCCACATTTGTCAGCGCAGCTATCACCGCTATGCTGATTGGTATTGCTGCTGCTGTTGCTGATATTATTATTATTATTACTATGCTAGTTGTTTTCCTATTGAGGTGGGAGATTGTGGCTCATTTGTTTTGTACCCACAATTCCTGGAAAGCAGGAGTGCAGAATAGATGGATAGATGGGTAGATGGATGGATGGATGGATAGGTGGATGAGTGGGTGCGTGGGTGGATGGGTGGTGGATGGGTAGATGGGTGAGTGGATGGATGTGAAGGTTGAGGGAGGAGTTTTGGCTCCATTTGCCCATTCAGCTGCCACATGGGCTGACAGCACCCCAGTCCCCCTCGCCCTAAGTTCTTCCTCTTCCTTCTTGTCCCTTTTGGTCTCTCCTCCCATACTGATGCCACTTGACTTGGCTGGCCTTTGGGCCCTGGCATCAGGCATTGGTCGGTGTGATGGGACCGGTATGTGGCACTGGTCACCAGAGGTAGGGATTGTGGTGAGGGAAGAAGCAGGAGCACTGAAAGGGACCCACAAGTGGAAGTTTGTAGACTCTTCACCCCTCTGGGCAGTGTTGCCAAGAGAACTTTCTTCCATGACTGTTCTATGTCTGTGCTGTCCAGTATGGTAGGCACTAGCTCCAATGTGGCTATCAAATACTTAAAATGTTAAAATGCTAGTGTGACAGAGGAGCTGACCTTTACTTTTTTGTTGTTATTTATTTTTATTGAGATATAATTGACACATAACTGTAACTTTGGGTGTACAAAGTAATGATTCGATATCTGTATATATTGTGAAACGATCACCACAATAAGTGTAGTTAACATCCTTTACCACACATAGTTACAAATTTTGTTTTCTTGTGATGAGAACTTCTAAGATCTATTCTCTTAGCGACTTTCAAATATATACAGCACAGTATTATGAACTATAGTCACCACGCTGTACATTACAGCCCCAGGACTTATTTATTTTATAGCTGGGGGTTGTACCTTTTGACCGCCTTCATCCTTTTTGCCCACACCCAATCCCCTCCCCTCTGGCAAGTACCAATCTGTTCTGTTCTACGAGTTTAATATTTTGTTTTGTTTTGGTTTTTAGATTCCACATATAAGATCATATGATGTTTGTCTTTCTCTGACTTATCTCACTTAGCATAATGCCTTTATGTTCCATCAATATTGTTGCAAATGACAAGATTTCCTTAATATCCATTGTATATATACACCACATTTTAAAAAAATACATTCATTCATCAGTGGACACTTAGGTTGCTTCCATGTCTTGGCCATTGTAAATAATGTTGAAGTGAACATGGCGGGGTGTGCAGGTAACTTTTCAAGTCAGTGTATATATATATATATATATATATATATATATATATATATATATACACACACACACACACACACACGCGCGCGCGCACACACACTCACACACACATACACACACACTAAGATATATATACTCAGAAGTGGAATTGTTGGAACATATGGTAGTTCTATTTTTAATTTTTTGAGGAACCTCCATACTGTTCTCCACAGTGGTTGCACCAATTCACATTCCCACCAGCAGTTTACAGGGGTCCCTTTTCTCCACATCCTCATCATCACTTGTTATCTCTTTCTTTTTTGATGATAACCATTCTAATAGGTGTGAGGTGTGAGATGATATCTCACTGGGGTTTTGACTTGCATTTCCCTGATGATTAGTGGTGTTAAGCACCAAATAATAATTTTATTAACTTAAGTTTATATTTCAACAGCCACAGATGAGTATTGGATGACTGTTTGGAGCAGCACTGCTCTGGCAAGCTGGGCCAGCTGTTATTTGTTCTGACCAAAAGGCAGAAGTGCAGCAAATGGGAAATGACTTGAAGACAGGTCTGCGGGACAGCCTTTGCCCTCCTTCCCCCTTCCTCCATCCTGCTGCATGAATCATGGATATGATGGCTAAAGCTTCATCTCTAGTCCTGAGGACCAAGAGCACCCCAGGGACAATGCGGGGGGAAGCTGGAGGTGGCCTGGGCACCATGTTTAAGCATAACTATCTCACCTGCCATGGTGAGAAACCCTGGTGAAAGAGGCTTACAAAACTCTCTGTCCTCTCCTGGACTCCATCAGGCTCTGGTGTTCTTCCATGTTTGCACGGTCTTGGCCAGGGCTGAAGCCACGCCCACCCCCTCTCCCCACCCCTCACCATCCTGGACACTCTCCATTTCCTCGAGTGGAGCACTGGTTCTGCACACATCCTTTTTTTTTCTACCCTGCTGTCTATTGTCCTCTGGGCCTTTGAGGACCAAAACCAAAACACAAAACCAAAATTTTCTCTTTTGAAGAACCTGGCTCTTGCAATGTGAAGCCTTGGCTCCTACCATCCTTCTCTTCCCCGCGTCTCAGCAGCCTGCCTTGGAAGTCAAAATCCTGCATGTGTGTGCTCTGTTCCCTGCAGGGTGACCCCACCCTGAGGTCAGCCATTCTAAAATAACCCCCTGTCTGAATGGACTAAGTGATGGGATTGCAGAAAGTACAAAAAAAAACCCAAACAGAAATACCTCAATATGTTGAAGTACTATTCTGCCACAAAGAGAAATAGCTCCCTGTGTTTTGAAAACAACGCTTTTCCTTATTTTGTTCATGAGGTAGAAACTTCTTGGTCAAAAGATATTTGGATGCCATGGGGCACAGGGGGGAAGGGCAGAGGGAGCAGTGAGGGGAGCCCAGCTCAAAGGCGGTAGTCCCTTTGATGTCTTTTAGGGCCAACTCCTCAAAACAGAAGCCAGCTTGAGCCAGGCCCCCACCCCCAACCCCGTGCACACTCCACCTACTGCCATTCTTGGTTGGCCTGATGTTTTCACTCCCTCCGTTTCAACTCTGTCAAAGAATAAGATTTCCATTTGTCCCTTGTTGGGCCCTGGAGGCTATGGGGGTTACAAGAGAAGGGGGAACACATGGATTTCTTCATTGACCATCATGAGTTCAATGTACTGTGGCAGTACAAGACCCCTGGAGGTCTTGGAGGGTGCAGGGAGTGGTGTATTTTTTCCCTAGAGCAGTGGATATGCAGGGGGCTGGGGCTGCCAGATTGTGACACACATTTGTGAGGTAGTGCCCAGACCTAGACAGTCCCCAAAGTCTGTGTAGGCCCTTCCCCATTCAGAGTGGCCCCTCCCCCCAACCTCAGGGTCCAGGCACTTCAGGGCTGTGTCTGTTAGTGGAATCTGTCTTGGGAACACCTGAACCCTTTAAGTGAACTCCTCAGGGAACTAGTTCTTAGCTATCTAAGAGATCTAAATCTTGACATATAGGAATGAATGGGGGAATTTTAGGCATCACTAGTGGGTGGGTAGCTAAGGATGCTGACAAGGCCTCCCTTGAGCAAAACATGGGCTTCAGGACATACACCTAGAAATGACCTACATGGAAACCTCTCCCACTCCAAAGAACCTGAGCAGAGAGCTGGGAGTCTTGGAGTTCAGTCTCCATTCTGCCACAGGTGCCTAGGGGACCTGGCTGATCCCCAGCCACTCTCTGGTGTCCTATCTTTCTTCTGCACAATGTAGTGGATCACCTCTATGGAAGTAAACACCCTGAGAGCCAGATCCTGGGTTCTAAATCCCATTCCCATGCCAAGGACCCACAGTTTTCTGGGAGACTGACTGGTGCTAGGTCTGGGGCAGGAACAGAATAAGGTGGGCCTGGGACATCTTGTGCCAGAAAGAAAGAAGTGCTCAAAGATTTCTGGGACAACTGGAGCATTAAAGAGCATAATGACGGGCTTCCCTGGTGGTGCAGTGGTTGAGAGTCCGCTTGCCAATGCAGGGGACAGGGGTTCGTGCCCTGGTCTGGGAAGATCTCACGTGCCGCGGAGCTGCTGGGCCCGTGAGCCATGGCCGCTGAGCCTGCGCGTCCGGAGCCTGTGCTCTGCAATGGGAGAGGCCACAACAGTGAGAGGCCCGTGTTTCGCAGGAAAAAAAAAAAGCATAATGACTATAATTGAGCACAAAGAACAATACATACAAATCCATGGCTCATTGTGATCATCAAAAAATAAATAAATAAAAGAAAAAGACAAAGAATGAAAAAAAAAGGAAAGAAAGGAAGAAAGAAAGAGGAGAGAGAGAAGCCCATTTCCCACCTTGTAGGTAAGCATGACACCTTTTTAGAAGTACTTGTGCATCCCAGGGGGTGAGGGAAGTTCTTCTTCACAGAAGAATGTCAATGTGGAAAGAAGGAGAGAATCAGAAGCCACTGATCTGCAGCCCTCAGTGAGGGACTGATTCAGGCCAGGACCATCATGGAGGATAAAACCCCAGGTTCCTGGGGACTGAGATATTCACAGGGCATGAAGCATCACCCTTCGGATAACTTGGCAATTGCAAGAGTTTAAAAAGCTCTTTGGGGAGAGATCTAGCACTCTTTCTGCCCCAGCCTTCCAGGCCCCTCTCTTGGTCTCAGGAGTGGAGGGCAGTGAGTCTGGTCACTCATGTGGCCGGGGGTGGGCGGGGGGCAGGAGCAATCCAGGTCATTGGGACCGGATCCCTGAGAGACAACTTCCTCTGAGCAGAGACGCTTCTCTCAAGGGCACCGGGCAGGTCCCTAGCAGTCTGACTCTGTCCTCGGGGTCGGTGGGGGTGGAGGGGTGGCCTTGGGGTGTCCTCTGAGCCTCTCGGTCTCCTCACCTGGAACAACATCCCTGTCAACTCTGGAGAGGTTATGAAATAAACACACTTCAGAAATCTGTCTCTCTTGTTCCCCAGCATTTCTTTGTCTTGAGTGAGGTCCAAGATAACCCAAACACCGCTTAGCAGCTGGTGGCTCTGTGACATTCAGCACTGCCCACGGAAGACTTTCTGATGGCCGGTGGGAGTGAGGTCTCCCCAAGTCCTGGTGCTAAGTGACAAAAACAAGTTGGATAAGCACATGTGCTAAGAAACCATTCACACACACACACAAACACACACCCCACTCTGGGTGCTAAGCATTTGTATGCTAAGCATAGAAGAACCGGAAGGATGAAGCCTACTCAGCTACTGCTGGTGGGGAGGGAGCAGGGTGTGGTGGTGTGGTAGTGGTGGTAGTGGTGGTTGTGTGTGTGTGTGCTTGCCTGTTTTGGTCTTTGCTCCTATGTTACTTGTCAAATTAGAAACATAAAAAGGGAGGTCTGGCTGTCTGGTGTGGCAGGTGGGGAGGCATATGAAGACACCAGGAGGTCAGATGTCTGTCCTGATCAGGCCCCATCACATTCCCGTTCAGGAAGCCATGGAGCTGCCTCGGTGCTGCTGTGTCCCCTTCCACACCCACTAGTGCAATTGTGATGACCTGGTTTACACAGCACATCATACCCCTGGGCCACTTGACCCCCAGCTCTCCTCAGTCGCAGGCAGGCTTGTCATTATCAGCTCATCTCACAGAGGAGAAAAATGAGGCTCAGAGAGCCCTGGGGACTGGTCTAAGGTACAATGGCTGAGAGCAGCTTCTCCTGAACCCACATTCCTTCCACACCTTGATCCCTTCGCCCAGCCCCTGCACTGCTGCCCAGATCCCTGATCACATCACCTCTCGCTCTTGACCTTCAACGCCTCTCCACTGGCCCAGAGTGAACTCAGGTCGTCTGGGCAGCGCAGCCCTTCCCACTCCATCTCCTCTCTCCTGAGAGCATTCCTATTCGCTCTGCCTGCTGCCAGCCAAGACAGCTGCTCCCTACTCCCCAGATGCCCAGACCTTGGTCTTTGCCCCCACAATCATTGCCCACAGTCACTGTTCAGGAGATGTTGGCCCTAGGGGTTCGGAGGAATGAGAGTGAGAGTGAGCTCTTCCTGGAAAAGGTGAACAGGTGACTTTACCTCAATAAATCACTTAAGAAATAATTCAACCTGAAGGGCACAGCTTGCCATTTGATCACCTGTCAGGCTGTGCCAGTCGATAACCATCTTTTGTACAGATACCATGGACCGAGGAGGCCGCAGGTGAGAGCAAGGAAGGAAAGAATTACACTCACAAAGGAGCCCAGGTTAAATGCTGAGCCCCTGGGCCTGGTTCTACCTCCCAGCCTCCTGGGAAATTACCTTGTCATCTTGAGTTGCTTAAAGGAACCCCAAGAAAGTCCATCTCTGAGGAAAAATTCTGTCGGGACCTTCAAGGCCAGATTCCAGAAACATCCAGGCTAGAGCGTCCCCTTTCAGCATGGCCCCCCTGGCAACTCCCTGCTCTCTGTGAGTCTCTGACACCTTGGCATCTGGAGGTCCCAGGGCAGGCCAGGCCTGAGTGGGCAGCCCCTCCCCATGCCCATCAAGGCTGCCTGGGATCCTACAGTTTGCCTAGTATGAGCTGCCCCCTCCCACCTCTCAGCCTGAGCATCAGGGAATTAGAAACATACAGCTGAGGGGCCCTGGCAGAAAGGGGGTGTGTCAGAGGTGGCCAGCAGCTGTGGCAGGGTCAGACCCAGGCCCTGGGATGCTGGGGTCCTGCCAAGCTCTGAACCCTAATGCAGGAGCTTGGGGCTGGGGAAGAGGAGGGTCAGAGGTCAGGGAGAGAAATGTCAATGAGCACAGAGACTTTTTCAAGAGCAAATGGAGACCGTTTCATGAATAAATGAAGAATTGCTGCTGGCCAACCACGGCTTGCCCTGGTGCTGGGGAGGGACAGGCAGGGGTGGGCTGGCCTGTCCTGCTTCCATAACTGGGCCCAGGAGGGCCAGCCAAGGGCATCTACATACACACTTCAATGAGAACCTGCCCACCCCTCGTTGTTAAGCCATCTATTTCTTTGAACAAGTCTTTAGGTTTGTATGTTTTAACCACAGGAAGCAGCTATGATAGCCTCTCCCGGCCAGAGCTCGACCTGAGGAAATAGCCCTGGGCAGCATTCACAAGTCTCTCTGTGTAGTCCATGCCACTCACACCACAGGCCATGTCCCCTCCAGTTCCCACATCACCACTCAGAGTGGACCAGGCCTGTCTCTCAGGTCAAGGTTAGACGTGGGCAGGGTAATGAGGGATGGGCCAGGACGCAGGCCAGGCAGGGGTTCCAGAGCCCACATTTGCCACCTTTCTTATTGACCCCTGGTACCACTGGCCTGATTGTCTTCCTCCACATTGAGCATGGAAGTGGCCTTCTTGTGGATGCCTGGGGTCAGGGTTTAATAGATGTGTCTGGTTTGGGGTCTGATCTGGGCTACATAGCAATGAATCCCTGAATGAACCCCTGCCCCACATAGGAAAAGAACTCACTTCGCACCTGGTTTGTGTAGACAAGCATAGGTGATGTCTGTCTCCCAGGATGGGCAGTCTTTTATGAAGACACTGAGGCCACAGGGGTGAGTGACTTGCCCAAGGTCAGACCAGGACCCCAACTCCCTGTGTGCCTTGAAGTCCAGGGTTAGCTCCTGCAGGAAAGCAGACACTTAAGGCGGTGCTCTGATTCCTCCAGCCCAATCCTTGCTCTTCCAGGGCCAAGCACCACATTCCCATGAACAGTGTAGTATTATTCCTGCAAACATTTGTTTTTAAAATTAAACGTTTTTGAATTGCCACTAGTCGCACACTGGTACAAAATTCAGAATGTGCAAAAAGGCATATGGTAAAAATTTTCTTCCCCACCCCTGCTTCCAGCTACTCTTCTCTGGAGACTACCATTTTCTTGGGTATCTTTCTAGAGATAGCTTTATTTAGTTGAGCAAATACATCTATAAAGATACCTTTGATCATTTTTAGCCTGAAGAGCAGCATACTATATATAGAGATTTGTACCTTCCTTTTTTTTCATTTAACGTACTATGGAGGTTAGTCCTTGTGCTTATTTGAGCTACCTCTTTCGTCTTAATGGTTGCACTGCATTTCGTTATAGGAGTGCGCATTGCTGTTTGCATAACTACAGGGTACTGTAGTTATGTATTCCATGTGGTATTTGATGTGGCCCTGAATAGTTATACTACAATTAGTAGTTATACTACAATTTATTTAACCAGTTAACACTATTAAGGGACATGTAGCTTGGGCAGTCAGCTCAGGCTGCCATAACAAAATGCCACAGACTGGGTGGCTTAAACAACAGACACTTATTTTCTCACAATTCTGGAGGCTAAAAGCCTGAGATCAAGGCGCCCTCAGGGTTGGTTTCTTATGAGAGCTATCTTCCTGGCTTACAGACAGCTGCCTTCTTGCTGGGTCTTCGTCACATGGCAGAGAGAGTAAGCAAGCTCTACATTTCTTTCTCTTTTTTTTTGTTTTTTATAATTGCTTTACAATGGTGTGCTAGTTTCTGCTGTATAACAAAGTGAATCAGCTATACATATACATATGTTCCCATATCTCTTCCCTCTTGCATCTCCCTCCCTCCCACCCTCCCTATCCCACCTCTCTAGGTGGTCACAAAGCACCGAGTTGATCTCCCTGTGCTATGCGGCTCCTTCCCACTAGCTATCTATTTTACGTTTGGTAGTGTATATATGTCCATGCCACTCTCTCACTTTGTCCCAGCTTACCCTTCCCCCTCCCCGTGTCCTCAAGTCCATTCTCTAGTAGGTCTGCATCTTTATTCCCGTCTTGCCCCTAGGTTCTTCTGACCATTTTCTTTCTATCTTTTTTTTAGATTCCATATATCTGTGTTAGCAAACGGTATTTGTTTATCTCTTTCTGACTTCACTCTGTATGACAGTCTCTAGGTCCATCCACCTCACTACAAATAACTCAGTTTCATTCCTTTTTATGGCTGAGTAATATTCCACTGTATATACGTGCCACATCTTCTTTATCCATTCATCTGTAAATGGACACTTAGGTTGCTTCCATGTCCTGGCTATTGTAAATAGAGCTGCAATGAACATTGTGGTACATGACTCTTTTTGAATTATGGTTTTCTCAGGGTATATGCCCAGTAGTGGGATTGCTGGGTTGTATGGTAGTTCTATTTTTAGTTTTTTGTTTTCTTGTTTGTTTTTTTTGTGGTACGCGGGCCTCTCACTGTTGTGGCCTCTCCCGTTGCGGAGCACAGGCTCCGGACGCGCAGGCTCAGCGGCCATGGCTCACGGGCCCAGCCGCTCCGTGGCATGTGGGATCCCCCCGGACCGGGGCATGAACCCATGTCCCCTGCATCGGCAGGCGGACTCTCAACCACTGCACCACCAGGGAAGCCCTATTTTTAGTTTTTAAGGAACCTCCGTACTGCTCTCCATAGTGGCTGTATCAATTTACATTCCCACCAACACTGCAAGAGGGTTCCCTTTCCTCCATACCCTCTCCAGCATTTATTGTTTGTAGATTTTGTGATGTTGGCCATTCTGATGGGTATGAGATGATATCTCATTGTAGTTTTGATTTGCATTTCTCTAATGATTAATGATGTTGAGCATTCTTTCATGTGTTTGTTGGCAATCTGTATATCTTCTTTGGAGAAATATCTATTTAGGTCTTCTGCCCATTTTTGGATTGGGTTGTTTGTTTTTTTGCTATTGAGCTGCATGAGCTGCTTGTCAATTTTGGAGATTAATCCTTTGTCAGTTGCTTCATTTGTAAATATTTTCTCCCATTCTGAGGGTTGTCTTTTCATCTTGTTTATGGTTTCCTTTGCTGTGCAAAAGCTTTTAAGTTCCATTAGGTCCCATTTGTTTATTTTTGTTTTTATTGCTATTTCTCTAGGAGGTGGATCAAAAATGATCTTGCTGGGATTTATGTCATAGAGTGTTCTGACTATGTTTTCCTCTAAGAGTTTGATGGTGTCTGATCTTACATTTAGGTCTTTAATCCATTTTGAGTTTATTTTTGTGTATGGTGTTAGGGAGTGTTCTAATTTGATTCTTTTACATGTAGCTGTCCAGTTTTTCCAGCACCACTTATTGAAGAGGCTGTCTTTTCTCCACTGTATATTCTTGCCTCCTTTATCAAAGATAAGGTGACCATAAGTGCGTGGGTTTATATCTGGGTTTTCTATCCTGTTCCATTGATCTATATTTCTGTTTTTGTGCCAGTACCATACTGTCTTGATTACTGTAACTTTGTAGTATAGTCTGAAGTCAGAGAGCCTGATTCCTCCAGCTCTGTTCTTCTTTCTCAAGATTGCTTTGGCTATTCGGGGTCTTCTGTGTTTCCATACAAATTGTGAAACTTTTTGTTCTAGTTCTGTGAAAAATGCCAATAGTAGTTTGATAGGGATCGCATTGAATCTGTAGATTTCTTGGGGTAGTATAGTCATTTTCACAATATTAATTCTTCCAATCCAAGAACATGATATATCTCTCCATCTATTTGTATCATCTTTAATTTCTTTCATCAGTGTCTTATAATTTTCTGCATACAGGTTTTTGTCTCCTTACATAGGTTTATTCCTAGATATTTTATTCTTTCTGTTGCAGTGGTAAATGGGAGTGTTTTCCTGATTTCACTTTCAGATTTTTCATCATTAATGTATAGGAATGCAAGAGATTTCTGTGCATTAATTTTGTATCCTGCTACTTTACCAAGTTCATTGATTAACTCTAGTAGTTTTCTGGTAGCATCTTTAGGATTCTCTATGTATAGTATCATGTCATCTGCAAATAGTGACAACTTTACTTCTTCTTTTCTGATTTAGATTCCTTTTATTTCTTTTTCTTCTCTGATTGCTGTGGCTAAAACTTCCAGAACTATGTTGAATAAGAGTGGTGAGAGTGGGCAACCTTGTTTTGTTCCTGATCTTAGTGGAAATGGTTTCAGTTTTTCACCATTGAGGATGATGCTGGCTGTCATTTTGTCATATATGGCCTTTATTATGTTGAGGAAAGTTTCTTCTATGCCTACTTTCTGGAGGGTTTTTATCATAAATCGGTGTTGAATTTTGTCAAAAGCTTTCTCTGCATCTGTTGAGATGATCATATAGTTTTTCTCCTTCAGTTTGTTAATATGGTGTATCACGTTGATTGATTTGCATATATTGAAGAGTCCTTGCATTCCTGAGATAAACCTCACTTGATCATAATGTATGATCCTTTTAATTGTGCTGTTGGATTCTGTTTGCTAGTATTTTGTTGAGGATTTTTGCATCTATGTTCACCAGTAATATTGGCCTGTAGTTTTCTTTCTTTGTGACATTTTGTCTTGTTTTGGTATCAGAGTGATGGTGGCCTCGTAGAATGAGTTTGTCTTTCTCTTCTTAAAAGGACACTAGTCCTATGATGAAGGTCTCACCCTTATGACCTCATTTAACCATAATTACTTCCTTAAAGGCCCCATCTCCTCATACAGTCACAATGGGGGTTAGAATTTTAACATACGAATTTTGGGGGAAACACAATTCAGTATGTAACACCTCATTTCCATTTTTGCCTATTGTTAAATAAAAAACAAAGTGAAGGATTTGGTGACCAAGGATTTAGCACCTTTCAACCAGAAGCTCATTCTGGCTATGGAGACAAAGCAGGATCTGGTTGCTTGGCTCTCTGGTCTGAACTTCACTTGGCACACTTGCTGCCTTGGGGCTCACTGGCCCTTGTCCTGCTCTGCTGGGACATCAAACAGTGTACCTTTGTATGTCTAATTAATAGCCACAGATGTAACGTGTCTTGGATGTGTTTCTTGTTATCTCTGCTGAAGAGTTGGCCTCTCCAGAAATTGTCTCCAAGACTTTTGTGCCTAAAAACTCATTTATTGTGGCAGAAACAGAAATGATGTTTTAATGATCATGGTAAATGAAACCGTAATCTTGACCTTATTATCGGCCTCTTTTTTTAATGAGCTGCTTATGCAAGCATTCTTTCCCTGATGTAGATACACATCAACAACTTCCAAACCCTCTTTGAACCAATATACTATTTTGTCACCTTGCCAGTTCCCTTGCTGGAGAGTTAATAAACTTCAACATAAGCTCAAGAGAAATTTGTGTTAAGAAATTTTGCTTCAACACAATTACTAATAACCCTGCAACATCATCAATCATACATCATTTCACACTAATGTAAATTTACTGTAGGATACATTCCCAGAAGTGTGTGTAATGGTTGGTGGTTTGGCATCTAGCATCGTTTTCACCTTCCTTTTAGTGTTCCTTCAAAGGCTGGAAGGTGAACAAATAAATTTCCTGCTTCTCTTGCAGCTAGAGTTCTAGACGTGAACTGGGTTCTGCCCAGTGGTGTGCTGGTAAATATTTAACAACCAGCTCTCCAACTGAAAAAAACAGTGCACCCTGGCTTGTAATGTCTACTGATTTCCCTGGTATAAAAGTACTCACACCATGGTCAATTTCAGGCTATTTACATGATGTCACTGAATGTGGAGCTGGGGTGAGCTGGCTCCAGCACATGCCCAGTTCTGCCAGTTAGCTGCATGTCACTATGATTTGAGGTCAAGAGCATCCTCCTGCTGCATTTGGCTGTTCCTGCAGGCAAGCAAAGTTGTGCTGGTTGTTTCTCCTGCAGTGGCATTCCAGTGTCGTTCAGTTCCTTTGTGTAGTTGAGAGCCAGGTGCAGCAGCATCAGCAGTGATCCTCTGACATCCACCTGGCTGGTGGGGCTGAGGAAGCTGGTCCCCAGACATTGTCCTGGGCGTCAATCCAATAGGCCTTGTCCACGTCTTCTCCTCTAGTCCTCTCAGTAAAATTGAAAGCTCCTAATTTCCTGTCTAAACCCCTTTTTGCTTAAAATTGTTAGAGTGGTTTCTGTTTCCTGTAACTAAAGCCTGGCTGATATCAACTGGAATCCGAACCATTTTTTTCTTAAAGCAGATATACATTTTTCTCAGGGCTGTTCCCTAATCTGTCTGTGCAGAAGGATTTTAATGAGTTGTGAGGTCCTGGAGGACAAAAATGATTACTTTGACCCTTATTAAGCTTGGTGAATCCAGTAACTCTGGAGGGGAGCATCTGAATACACTGAGAAGGACAGCACCCACTTCTAGAGTTTGTGAGATTCTGCCCTCTCACAGCATCTTCTCCCAAACCCTGCTGAGGCTGTCTGCACTCCTGAGACAGAGGCTAAGCTGTTGGATGCAGTACCACTTGGGGACAAGCTAAATTTTCTTAGCTTCTTATAACCAGACACAAGTTAATAGAATGAGTAATTTAATTGTTACTTTAAATGTAATTTATATATATATATATATTTCTGCTTTATAACAAATTTAATCAGTTATACATGTACATATGTTCCCATATCCCCTCCCTTTTGCGTCTCCCTCCCACCCTCCCTATCCCACCCCTCCAGGCGGTCACAAAGCACCGAGCTGATCTCCCTGTGCTATGCGGCTGCTTCCCACTAGCTATCTACCTTATGTTTGGTAGTGTATATATGTCCATGCAGCTCTTTCGCTTTGTCACAGCTTACCCTTCCCCCTCCCCATATCCTCAAGTCCATTCTCTAGTAGGTCTGGGTCTTTATTCCAGTCTTACTCCTAGGTTCTTCATGACATTTTTTTTTCTTAAATTCCATATATATGTGTCAGCATACAGTATTTGTCTTTCTCTTTCTGACTTACTTCACTCTGTATGACAGACTCTAGGTCCATCCACCTCATTACAAATAGCTCAATTTTGTTTCTTTTTATGGCTGAGTAATATTCCATTGTATATATGTGCCCCATCTTCTTTATTCATTCATCCGATGATGGACACTTCGGTTGTTTCCATCTCTGGGCTATTGTAAATAGGGCTGCTATGAACATTTTGGTACATGACTCTTTTTGAATTATGGTTTTCTCAGGGTATATGCCCAGTAGTGGGATTGCTGGGTCAAATGGTAGTTCTATTTGTAGTTTTTTAAGGAACCTCCATACCGTTCTCCATAGTGGCTGTACCAATTCACATTCCCACCAGCAGTGCAAGAGTGTTCCCTTTTTTCCACACCCTCTCCAGCATTTATTGTTTCTAGATTTTTTGATGATGGCCATTCTGACTGGTGTGAGATGATATCTCATTGTAGTTTTGATTTGCATTTCTCTAATGAGTAAAGATGTTGAGCATCCTTTCGTGTGTTTGTTGGCAGTCTGTATATCTTCTTTGGAGAAATGTCTATTTAGGTCTTCTGCCCATTTTTGGATTGGGTTGTTTGTTTGTTACTGAGCTGCATGAGCTGCTTATAAATTTTGGAGATTAATCCTTTGTCAGTTGCTTCATTTGCAAATATTTTCTCCCATTCTGAGGGTTGTCTTTTGGTCTTGTTTATGGTTTCCTTGGCTGTGCAAAAGCTTTTAAGTTTCATTAGGACCCATGTGTTTATTTTTGTCTTTATTTCCATTTCTCTAGGAGGTGGGTCAAAAAGGATCTTGCTGGGATTTATGTCATAGAGTGTTCTGCCTATGTTTTCCTCTAAGAGTTTGATAGTGTCTGGCCTTACATTTAGGTCTCTAATCCATTTGGAGCTTATTTTTGTGTATGGTGTTAGGGAGTGATCTAATCTCATACTTTTACATGTCCCTGTCCAGTTTTCCCAGCACCACTTATTGAAGAGACTGTCCTTTCTCCACTGCACATTCCTGCCTGCTTTATCAAAGATAAGGTGACCATATGTGTGGGGGTTTATCTCTGGGCTTTCTATCCTGTTCCATTGATCTATCTTTCTGTTTTTGTGCCAGTACCATACTGTCTTGATTACTGTAGCTTTGTAGTATAGTCTGAAGTCAGGGAGCCTGATTCCTCCAGCTCCATTTTTCATTCTCAAGATTGCTTTGGCTATTCGGGGTCTTTTGTGTTTCCATACAAATTGTGAAATTTTTTGTTCTAGTTCTGTGAAAAATGCCAGTGGTAGTTTGATAGGGATTGCATTGAATCTGTAGATTGCTTTGGGTAGTAGAGTCATTTTCACAATGTTGATTCTTCCAATCCAAGAACATGGTATATCTCTCCATCTATTTGTATCATCTTTAATTTCTTTCATCAGTGTCTTATAATTTTCTCCATACAGGTCTTTTCTCTCCTTAGGTAGGTTTATTCCTAGATATTTTATTCTTTTTGTTGCAGTGGTAAATGGGAGTGTTTGCTTGATTTCACTTTCAGGTTTTTCATCATTAGTATATAGGAATGCCAGAGATTTCTGTGCATTAATTTTGTATCCTGAAACTTTACCAAATTCATTGATTAGCTCTAGTAGTTTTCTGGTAGCATCTTTAGGATTCTCTATGTATAGTATCATGTCATCTGCAAACAGTGACAGCTTTACTTCTTCTTTTCCAATTTGGATTCCTTTTATTTCCTTTTCTTCTCTGATTGCTGTGGCTAAAACTTCCAAAACTATGTTGAATAAGAGTGGTGAGAGTGGGCAACCTTGTCTTGTTCCTGATCTTTGTGGAAATGGTTTCAGTTTTTCACCATTGAGGATGATGCTGGCTGTGGGTTTGTCATATATGGCCTTTATTATGTTGAGGAAAGTTCCCTCTGTGCCTACTTTCTGGAGGGTTTTTATCATAAATGGGTGTTGAATTTTGTCGAAAGCTTTCTCTGCATCTACTGAGATGGTCATATGGTTTTTCTCCTTCAATTTGTTAATATGGTGTATCACGTTGATTGATTTGCATATATTGAAGAATCCTTGCATTCCTGGAATGAACTCCACTTGATCATGGTGTATGATCCTTTGAATGTGCTGTTGGATTCTGTTTGCTAGTATTTTGTTGAGGATTTTTGCATCTATGTTCATCAGTGATATTGGCCTGTAGTTTTCTTTCTTTGTGACATCCTTGTCTGGTTTTGGTATCAAGGTGATGGTGGCCTTGTAGAATGAGTTTGGGAGTGTTCCTCCCTCTGTTATATTTTGGAAGAGCTTGAGAAGGATAGGTGTTAGCTCTTCTCTAAATGCTTGATAGAATTCGCCTGTGAAGCCATCTGGTCCTGGGCTTTTGTTTGTTGGAAGGTTTTTAATCACAGTTTCAATTTCAGTGCTTGTGATTTTCTATTTCTTCCTGATTCAGTCTTGGCAGGTTGTGCATTTCTAAGAATTTGTCCATTTCTTCCAGGTTGTCCATTTTTTTGGCATAGAGTTGCTTGTAGTAATCTCTCATGATCTTTTGTATTTCTGCAGTGTCAGTTGTTACTTCTCCTTTTTCATTTCTAATTCTATTGATTTGAGTCTTCTCCCTTTTTTCTTGATGAGTCTGGCTAATGATTTATCAATTTTGTTTATCTTCTCAAAGAACCATCTTTTAGTTTTATTGATCTTTGCTATCGTTTCCTTCATTTCTTTTTCATTTATTTCTGATCTGATTTTTATTTCTTTCCTTCTGCTAACTTTGGGATGTTTTTGTTCTTCTTTCTCTAATTGCTTTAGGTGCAAGGTTAGGCTGTTTATTCGAGACGTTTCCTGTTTCGTAAGGTAGGATTGTATTGCTATAAACTTCCCTCTTAGAACTGCTTTTGCTGCATCCCATAGGTTTTGAGTCGTCGTGTCTCCATTGTCATTTATTTCTAGGTATTTTTAAATTTCCTTTTTGATTTCTTCAGTGATCACTTCGTTATTAAGTAGTGTATTGTTTAGCCTCCATGTGTTTGTATTTTTTACAGCTCTTTTCCTGTAATTGATATCTAGTCTCATAGCATTGTGGTCAGAAAAGATACTTGATACAATTTCAATTTTCTTAAATTTACCAAGGCTTGATTTGTGACCCAAGATATGATCTATCCTGGAGAATGTTCCATGAGCACTTGAGAAAAATGTGTTTTCTGTTGTTTTTGGATGGAATGTCCTATAAATATCAATTAAGTCCATCTTGTTTAATGTATCATTTAAAGCTTGTGTTTCCTTATTTATTTTCATTTTGGAAGATCTGTCCATTGGTGAAAGTGGGGTGTTAAAGTCCCCTACTATGATTGTGTTCCTGTCGATTTCTCCTTTTATGGCTGTTAGTATTTGCCTTATGCATTGAGGTGCTCCTATGTTGGGTGCATAAATATTTACAATTGTTATATCTTCTTCTTGGATCGATCCCTTGATCATTATGTAGTGTCCTTCTTTGTCTCTTCTAGTAGTCTTTATTTTAAAGTCTATTTTGTCTGATATGAGAATTGCTACTCCAGCTTTCTTTTGGTTTCCATTTGCATGGAATATCTTTTTCCATCCCCTTACTTTCAGTCTGTATGTGTCTCTAGGTCTGAAGTGGGTCTCTTGTAGACAGCATATATATGGGTCTTGTTTTTGTATCCATTCAGCCAATCTGTGTCTTTTGGTGGGAGCATTTAGTCCATTTACATTTAAGGTAATTATCAATATGTATGTTCCTATTCCCATTTTCTTAATTGTTTTGGGTTCATTATTGTAGTTATATTCCTTCTGTTGTGTTTCTTGCCTAGAGAAGTTCCTTTAGCATTTGTTGTAAAGCTGGTTTGGTGGTGCTGAACTCTCTCAGCTTTTGCTTGTCTGTAAAGGTTTTAATTTCTCCATCAAATCTGAATGAGATCCTTGCTGGGTAGAGTAATCTTGGGTGCAGGTTTTTCTCCTTCATCACTTTAGTTATGTCCTGCCACTCCCTTCTGGCTTGTAGAGTTTCTGCTGAGAGATCAGCTGTTATCCTGATGGGGATTCCCTTGTGTGTTATGTGTTGTTTTTGCCTTGCTGCTTTTAATATGATTTCTTTGTGTTTAATTTTTGACAGTTTGATTAATATGTGTCTTGGTGTGTTTCTCCTTGGATTTATTCTGTATGGGACTCTCTGTGCCTCCTGGACTTGATTAACTATTTCCTTTCCCATATTAAGGAAGTTTTCAACTATAATCTCTTCAAATATTTTCTCAGTCCCTTTCTTTTTCTCTTCTTCTTCTGGAACCCCTATAATTCGAATGTTGGTGCATTTAATGTTGTCCCAGAGGTCTCTGAGGCTGTCCTCTGTTCTTTTCATTCTTTTTTCTTTATTTTGCTCTGCAGCAGTTATTTCCACTATTTTATCTTCCACCTCACTTATCTGTTCTTCTGCCTCAGTTAGTCTGCTATTGATCCCATCTAGAGTATTTTTCATTTCATTTATTGTGTTTTTAATCGATGCTTGATTCATCTTTAGTTCTTCTAGGTCCTTGTTAACTGCTTCTTGCATTTTGTCTATTCTATTTCCAAGATTTTGGATCTTGGAAATAGAATCTTTACTATCATTATTCTGAATTCTTTTTCAGGTAGACTGCCTATTACCTCTTCATTTGTTAAGTCTGGTGGGTTTTTATGTTCCTCCTTCTCCTGCTGTGTGTTTTTCTGTCTTCTCATTTTGCTTATCTTACTGTGTTTGGGGTCTCCTTTTTGCAGGCTGCAGATTCGTAGTTCCCGTTGTTTTTGGTGTCTGTCCCCAGTGGCTAAGGTTGGTTTAGTGGGTTGTGTAGGCTTCCTGGTGGAGGGTACTAGTGCCTGTGTTCTGGTGGATGAGGCTGGATCTTGTCTTTCTGGTGGGCAGGTCCACGTCTGGTGGTGTGTTTTGGGGGTATCTGCGGACTTTTTATGATTTTAGGCAGCCTCTCTGCTAATGGGTGGCATTGTGTTCCTTTCTTGCTAGTTGTTTGGCATAGGGTGTCCAGCACTGTACCTTGCTGGTCGTTGAGTGAAGCTGGGTGTTGGTGTTAAGATGGAGATCTCTGGGAGATTTTCGCCATTTGATATTATGTGGAGCTGGGAGGTCTCTTGTGGACCAGTGTCCTGAAGTTGGCTCTCCCACCTCAGAGGCACAGCACTGACTCCTGGCTCCTCAGTTTGGGATGATTTGTTGTCTATTCATGTATTCCACAGATGCAGGGTACATCAAGTTGATTGTGGAGCTTTAATCCGCTGCTTCTGAGCTTTAAATGCACTTTGAGGCTGACCTGACTTTGGGGTCTCTCTCTTGATTCACCCTCAAGAAGAATTCATCTTTGGGGAGCAAACTACTCCTAAGGTGATGTGGAGAAAGAGGGAGGTATGTACAGATGATCCTGGCAGCGTAGTGAGGAGCCCTGTTGCAAATACCTCCTGAGAAAGGGACCTGAGTCAGCTCTGGGAACCTTAGTGTGCATGAATTTCTAGGCTTTTTCTAGGCTGACAGTAGACACTAGGCTGAGGACAGTTTCCTGTGAGCATGGCTGGGGTGAACCTGTCTGCAGGAAGGTGGTAGGGGGTTGACCCATGGCACTATTAAGAGAGGCCAGTCTGGATGTGGTCCCATGGGTGGGGAGCTGGACCCTGAACCAAAGTAGCTGAGAACTGGGGTCTAGCAGATGTGGCTTTTAGGCTCTGTCCTCTCTGACTAGCCCTTGGACAAGCCACTAACCTCTCTGGGTTGCTTTCCTCATTTGTAAAATAAGCATTATAATCTCTAAATTCATAAGATTCTCCTGAGAACTGACTAAAATAAAAACTACAAAGCATTAGGGGAACAGGAAGTATAGGTGGTGAACCAAGGACAGCATATTGGGAGCCGTCTTCCTGGGTTTGGGCAATAAAAGGGTGCAGTCTGTAGAGAAATGAACAATAGTGAAATCTGCCAAGTCAGATTGCTGTTTTGTGTCGTTATTTTCTTAATCACTTTGTGTGATAAAATACTCTACTCGTCTTGGGAAAATATTTTGTTGGTCTAAATTCTGAACAGTTGCTAGGGTTACTGTGAGTATAAATATATATATGCTACAGATTAGCATGATTTTATTTCTAATCCTTTAATAAACTTTGTATTCTACATGAAAGTTAATTTGGAGGATTCCCATGTATACAATTGGCCCAGAAATGTGCTGTCCAAAGTAAGTTGTCAGAGATCAGAAGCCATTTGGGGCATGACTCATGTCTCTAACCATGGGATACTGTGAATTCCTTCATTTAAACTGCAGATTTAACAAAATGACAATAGTACAGTGATTAGAAAGATGAAGATCCAGAACTTGATTTACTTCAATTCTGCCATTCTATGTGACCACTGAAGTTTTTATTTGTTTTTAAAATTTAAAGCAGTATAACGGCACAAACTGCAAGGTGAGTACAATTTTTAGTTCATATACAAAATATTTTACTAAATTTGAATAATATCTTTAATATTGGAACATATTATTTTAAAATTATTAATTGAAAACTAATAGCATTCCACAAGTCAGGAGTTTGGAAGTTGCCACTCTGTCCTAACAAGTAAAAAGCTGAGCAAACTGAAAAGTCAACAACTCTTCTTGGATTTGTAAGAGAGGGGAAGACATAAGGCCAACTCTTGCTCCCAAGATTGGAGAAACAGAGGAGAATACATGGAGCCACAGCTTCCCAGGGCAGAGACTCACGGCCAGAAACCACCATGTCCAGTGCCAGGGTAGGAAATCTGAACTGTAACTGATGAACTCCTGGAAGCCCAGTGTGGACAAGTCTGAGAATTAAAACTCCAGCAGACCCATCATACAGGGGCCCCCATGGTACTGAGATTGACCTCCAGGAGTTGACCAGGTTCCCACAGTAAGTATCAGAGGAAAAAAACCCCCACATACTTCTGACAGGGGGAGGGGGAGAGGAACCATTTTGAAATATGCCCAGAGCATTGTGTTCTTCTTAACAAAACCTGCCCTCAGGGGAAAGTAGTTAACCAGAGCCTAGCCTGCTGGGGGTATTATCAGAGCCTAACTGACCCAGGGGAAGGGAAATACCCAACTCCAGGCCACTTCAGCTATCCTGTCCCACCAAAAGGGGGAGAAAAAATACTGAGAAACACTTGTGAAGTTCACAGTCCAGAGGCACAGGCTCACTAAAAAGCCGAGACCTGATCATAGGACTTAGAACACTTCCCCTCCCCCCACACCTCACCACCACGTTACTAAGGGCTGTTTACAGCAGTTCCTTTTACCCAATACGTCGTGCCCAGCTATCAAGAAAAATTACAAGGCATACTAAAGGACAAGAAATACAATTTGGAGAGACAGAGCAAACATCAGAACCAGACATGACAGGGGTGTTGGAATAATCAGACAAGGAATTTAAAACAACTATGAATAATATGCTAAGAGCTCTAATGGATAAAATAGACAGTATGCAAAAACAAATGAGCAATGTAAGCAGAGGGATGGAAATACTAAGGAAAGACCAAAAAGAAGTGCTGGAGATAAAAAACACTATAGCAGACTGCCTTTGATGGGCTTACTAGTAGACTGCATGACTGAGGGAAGAATCTCTGAACTCGAGAATATATCAATAGAAACTTTGAAACCTGAAAAGCAAAGAGAACAAAGACTTTAAAAAAATGAAAACAGAATATCCAAACACTGTGGGACAGCTACATAAGATGTAACATATGTGTGATGAGAATACCAGAAGGAGAAGCAAGAGAGAAAGGAAAGGAAGAAATATTTGAAATAATAATGACTGAGAATTTCCCCAAATGAATGTCAGACATCAAACCACAGATCTAGGAAGTTCAGAGAACACCAAGCAGGATAAATGCCCAAAAACCCAACCAACCAAACAAAAAAACTACACCTACAGCATATCATTTTCAAACTACAGAAAATCAAAGATAAAGAATAAAATTCTAAAAGAAGTCAGAGGAAAAAAAAAACACCATTATACTTATAGAGGAACAAAGATAAGAATTATATCCTACTTCTCCTCAGAAACCATGTAAGTAAGAAGAGAGTGAGTGAAATACTTAAAGTATTAAGGGGAAAATATTCTACAGCCTAGAATTCTGTACTCTGCATAATGATCCTTCAAAACTGAAGGACAAATAAGGAGTGAAGGAGAATGTTTGACTTCTAAGATAAACAAAATTTGAGGGAATTTGTTGCCAGTAGACCAGCCTTGTAAGAAATGTCTAAGAATTTCTTTAAGAGAAGAAAAATTATATAGACTAGAAACTCAGAGCTACATAAAGCAGGCAAGAGCATTGAAGAAGGAGTAAGTGAAGGTAAAATAAAAATGTTTATTTTTCTTATTTTTAATTGATTTAACAGATAACAGTTTGCTCAAGATAATAATACCAACAATGTGTTTGATTATGTATACTTGGGTATGTTATATATTTTTATTATAAATATAAAAATTATAAATTTTTTAATTAAAAATTTTAAATTATAAAAATATATTTATTTATTTATGTAAGCTTATACATAAGTTCAATGAATGACTACAATGATACAAGGGACAGGAAAAAGGAACTAAGATTGTTATTAGGAGGTACTTGACTACCTGTGAAGTGGTATAGTGTTATTTTAAAATGGACTTGGAATACCTGTAAATGTATATTGCAAATTTAGGGTAACCACTTTAAAAAGCAAAAAAAGGAGAAAGTGAGTATAACTGATAAATAAAATAAAATCATATAAAATATTCAGTTAAAACCACAAAAAGCAGAAAAAGAGTTAAAACCACAAAAGGCAGACAAAAATACAAACAGGGCTTCCCTGGTGGTGCAGTGGCTGAGAGTCCGCCTGCCGATGCAGTGGACACGGGTTCGTGCCCTGGTCCGGGAAGGTCCCACATGCCGCAGAGCGGCTGGGCCCATGAGCCATGGCCACTGAGCCTGCACATCCGGAGCCTGTGCTCCACAATGGGAGAGGCCACAACAGTGAGAGGCCCGCGTACCACAAAAAAAAAACAAAAAACAAAAAAACAAAGAATAAGGACTACAAAGAGAAAATGTAACAAATGTGGTAGATATTTATCCAACTTCATCAATAATCACCTTGATTGTCAATGGTCTAAATGTACCAATTAAAAGACAAAGATTGTAAGAGTGAATCAAAAAACAAGACCCAAGTTTATGCTGTCTAAAGAAGCCCACTTTAAATGTAAAAACTCTTATAAGTTAAAAGTAAATGAATGAGAAAAATACACCATGCTAACACTAATCAAAAGATAGCAGGAGTAGTTATATTAATTAGAGACAGAGAAAACTTCAAATGAAGGAAAATTATTAGGAAGAAAGAGGGCATTACATAATAATAAAGGGATCAGTTCTCCAAGAAAACAACAATTCTTAATGTGTATGCTCCTAACCACAGAGCATCAAACCATGTGAGACAAAAACTAATAGCACTGCAAGGAGAAATAGGTGATTCCACTATGGTAGTTGGAACATCCCTCTATCAGATATGGACAGATCCAGCAGGCAGAAAATCAGGAAGGACATAGTTGAACTTAGCAACCAACTGAATATAATCAACCAACTGCATATAATCAACCATCAATCAACTGAATATAATCAATGTCTGTATGCTCACTTTGTCCAACAGCAACAGAATACACATTCTTCTCAAGTTCACATGGAACATTCACCAAGACAGACCACATTCTGGGCAATAAAACACATCTTAACACATTTGAAAGTAGAAATCAGGCAATGTCTGCTCTTAGACTACAATTGAATTAAACTAGAAATCAATAACTGAAAAATAACTGGAAACTCCAAAAATATTTGAAGATTAAGTGATATACTCCTAAATATCACACGGGTCAGAGAAGAAATCTCAAGAGAAATTTAAAAATTATTTTGAACAAAATGAAAATGAAAACAGAACTTATCAAAATTTGTGGGATACAGGAAAAGCAGTGCTCAGAGGAAAATTTATAACATTGAATGCTTATACAAGAAAAGAAGAAAGATCTAAAATCAATAGTCTAAGTTTTCATCTTAAGAAACTAGGAAGAGTAAACTAAATCTAATCAGAAGAAAAGAAATAATAAGAACTAGAGCAGAAATCAATGAAATTGAAAACAGGAAATTAATAGAAAAATTAAATGGAATCAAAATCTGGTTCTTTGGGGCCTCCCTGGTGGCGCAGTGGTTGAGAGTCCGCCTGCCGATGCAGGGGATACGGGTTCGTGCCCCGGTCTGGGAGGATCCCATATGCCGCGGAGCGGCTGGGCCCGTGAGCCATGGCCACTGGGCCTGCGCATCCGGAGCCTGTGCTCCGCAACGGGAAAGGCCACAACAGTGAGAGGCCCGCATACCGCAAAAAGAAAAAAAAAAAAAAAAAAAAAAAAAAAAAAAAAAAAATCTGGTTCTTTGAAAAGATCAATAAAATTGATGTGTCTAGCCAGGTTAATTAAGAAAAAAAGAGAGGAGACTACTAATGAATGAAAGAGTGGACATCACTACAAGTCCTGTGGACATTAAAATGATAATAAAGGAATACTTTGAACAACTCTATGCCTGTAAATTTGATAACTTAGATGAAATGGACCAATTTCTTGAAAGACATAATTTGCCAAAACTCACACAAGAAGAAATAGATAAGCTGAATAGGCACAGGCATACCTATTAGAGAAAATGAATCAATAATTAATAATCTTCTAAAATAGAAAACAATTGGCCTGAGTTCATTGGTGAAGTCAACGAAACATGTAAGGAAGAAATTACATCAATTCTCTATAATCTCTTTCAGAGGATGGAAGCAGAGGGAATACTTCCTAGTTCATTCTATGAGGCCAGCATTACTCTAAAACCAAGCCCATCAAATATAAGAAAGAAAACTATAGACCAATACATCTCATGAATAGAGATACAAAAATCTTCAACAAAATATTAGCAAATTAAACCCAACAATGTATAAAAAGAATTATACAGCATGACCAAGTGGGATTTATCCCAGGTATGCAAGGCTGGTTCAATATAAAAAAATCAATTAATGTAATCATGCCATCAGGTTAAAAATGAAAATTACTTGATCATATCAGTAAGTGCAGAAGAAGCATTTGATAAAATTTCTATTCATGATAAAAACTCTCAGTAAACATGAATAGAAGGGAACTTCCTCAACTTGATAAAAAAAATCTACAAAAACTCCACAGTAACATTATACTTAATGGTGAGAAACTAGGATCTTTCCCACTAAGATTGGGAATGAGGCAGGGAAGTCCCATCTCACCACACTTTTCCTTTTCTAAAAAAAAAAATGTATTGAAATATAGTTGATTTACAATGTTGAGTTATTTCTGCTGTATAGCAAAGTGATTCAGATGTGTATATATATATACATTCTTCATTTTTTAATATTCTTTTCTATTGTGGTTTATCACATAATATTGAATATAGTTCCCTATGCTATATTGCAGGACCTGTTGTTTATCCATTTTATCAATATATAATAGCTTGCATCTGCTAACCCCAAACTCGCACTACATCCCTCTCCCAACCCCGTCCCACTTGGCAACCACAAGTCTGTTCTCTATGTCTGTGAGTCTGTTTCTGTTTCATAAAAGTTCATTTGTGTCATATTTTAGATTTCACATATAAGTTACATCACATGGTATTTGTCTTTCTCTTTCTGACTTATTTCACTTAGTATGATAATCTCTAAGTCCATCCATGTTGCCACAAATGGCATTATTTTGTTCTTTTTTATGGTTGAGTAGTATTCCATTGTTTATATGTAACACATCTTCTTTACCTATTCATCTGTCTATGGACATTTAGGTTGCTTCCATGCCTTGGCTATTGTGAATAGTACTGCTATGAACATTGGGGTGCATGTATCATTTTAAATCATATATTTGTCCAGGTATATGCCCAGGAGTGGGATTGCTAGATCATATGGCAACTCTATTTTTAACTTTTTGAGGAATCTTCATGCTTTTCTCCCACAGAGGATGCACCAACTTACATTCCCACAAATAGCATAGGAGAGTTTCCTTTTCTTCACATCCTCTCCAGCATTTGTTATTTGTAGACTTCTTAATGATGGCCATTCTGACTGGTGTGAGGTGGTATCTCATTGTAGTTTTGATTTGCATTTCTCTAATAATTAGTGATGTTGAGTATCTTTTCATGTGCCTGTTGCCCACCTGTATGTCTTCTTTGGAGAATGTCTATTTAGTTCTTCTGCCCATTTTTCAATTAGGTTGTTTGTTTTTTTGTTGTTGAGTTGCAAGAGCTGTTTGTATACTTTGGAAATTAAGCGCCTGTCAGTCACATCATTTGCAAATATTTTCTCCCAGTCTGTAGGTTGTCTTTTAGTTTTGTTTATGGATTCCTCTGCTGTTGCAAAAACTTGTAACTTTATTAGACCTCACTTTTGTTTATTTTTGCTTTTGTTTCTATTGCCTTGGGAGATTAACCTAAGAAAACATTGGTACAATTTATGTCAGAGAATGTTTTGCCTATGTTCTCTTCTAGGAGTTTTATGGTGTCATGTCTTATGTTTAAGTCTTTAATCCATTTTGAGTTTATTTTTGTGTATGGTCTGAGGGTGTGTTCCAACGTCATTGATTTACATGTGGCTGTCCAACTTTCCCAACACCCTTTGCTGAAGAGACTATCTTTTTCCCATTGTATATTCTTGCCTCCTTTGTTGAAGATTAATTGACTGCAGGTGTGTTCACCACACTTTTTCAACATCATATTGGAAGTACCAGCTAATGCAATAAGACAAGTAAAGGAAATAAAATGTATATAGTTTGCGAAGGAAGAAATAAAACCAAAGAACAAATCAAGAAAATTAAATATTACAGAAATTTTAGTAGTTGCCTAAGTTTTATCTTTTTCAGACGTTTTGGGTTTTTTAACTCACATACCATAAATTTCACCATTTTAAAAAAAATGTATTTATTTATTTTTGGCTGCATTGTGTCTTTGTTGCGGCACACAGGTTTTCTCTAGTTGCTGTGAGTGGGGGCTACTCTTCATTGTGGCTTCTCTTGTTGCAGAGCATGGGCTCTAGGTGCATGGGCTTCAGTTATTGTGGCTTGCGGGCTCTAGAGCACAGGCTCAGTAGTTGTGGCATACGGGCTTAGTTGCTCTGCAGGATGTACGATATTCCCAGACCAGGGCTCAAACCTGTGTCCCCTGCATTGGCAGGCAGATTCTTAACCACTGCACCACCAGGGAAGCCCAAGTTCAGCATTTTGAAGTGTAAAATTCAGTGATAGTATATTGACAAGTTTGTATAACCATCACCGTTATCTAATTCTAGAACATTTTTATTAATGGAAAAATAAACTGCATATCATTAGCAGTCACTTCTTATTTCCCCACTCTCCCAAGTCCCTGAAAACCATTAATCTATGTGTCTATGGTTTTGCCTACTTGGGGCATTTTATATAAATAGAATCATATAATATGTGACTTTTTGTGTCTGACTTCTTTCACTTACCAAAATATATTCAACATTTATCCATGTTGTAGCATTTAACAGTATTTTCCTCCTTTTTATGGCTGAATAATTTTCCACCTATAGATATACCACACTTTGTTTATCCATTCATTAATTGGTGGATATTTGGGTTGTTTCTACCTTTTGGCTATTATGGGTATTATGAATAATGTTGCTGTAAAGATTCATGCACAAGATTTTGTATGAACATATGTTTTTAATTCTTGGATATATACCTAGGAGTGGGATTTCTGGATCATATGGGAACGTTATGTTTCACTTACTGAGGAACCACCAAACAGTTTTCCAAAGTGGTTGAATATTTTTACATTCCCACCAGCAGTGTATAAGTGTTCCCATTTTTTCACATCATTGTCAATACTTATTGTCTGCCTTTTAAAAATTATTATAGTAATTCTACTGTTTATGAGGCGGAATCTCATTGGTGTTTTGATTTGCATTTCCCTAATGACTAATCATGTTTAGCATCTTTTTGTACATCTTTTCATACAAATGCTCATTGGTCATCTTCTTTGGAAAAATGTCTATTAAATACTTTGCCCATTTCAAAATCAAGTTATTTGCATTATTACTGAGTTTTTAGAATTCTTTATATATTCTAGAAGTGAATCTCTTATCAGACATGTGATCTGCAAATATTTTTCCCATTCTTTGTGCTGTCCTTTTGCTTTCTTTTAAACACAAAAGTGTTTAATTTTTACGATGACCAATTGATTTATTTTTTCTTTTATTGCTTGTGGTATCATATCTAAGAAATCACTGCCTAATGTAAGATCAAGAAGATTTATGCCTATGTTTGCTTCTAAGAATATTTCAGTTATATCTTTCACATTTGGGTCTTTGATCCATTTTGAGTTAATTTTTTATATGGTGGGAGTTAGGGGTCCAATTTCATTCTTCTGTTGTTGCATATTCCAACATCATTTTTTTGAAAAGACTATCCTTTCCCCTATCGACTTCTCTTGGCATCCTTGGTGAAAATCAATTGACCAGAGATGTAGCTATCTGATATTTTGTTTCTGTTTGTCCTTCCTTTCTTATTTTGAAAATTTTTAAAATAATTTCTTATTTCAAAAAATTTAAGTTGCAAACCTTGACTCTTCCCTCTTGTTTTAGTTAGATATTCCAAACAAGACACCAGGTGGTCTCACTCACTACCTCTGGTGGGGCTGTTGGTCTGGCACCTTGGTTCTCCTCCATAGGCCTCTCCAGCAGACTGGCTTGGGTTTCCTCACAGGCACCTGTGTTCCAAAGGAATGAGAGCGGAAGCTGCAAGGTCTCTTGAGTTCTAGCTTTGAGTCAGACGGCATCACTGTACCACACTGTATTGGTCAAAGCAAGTCACACGTTTGCCCAGAGCAGAAGGGTGAGGAAATAGATTATAACTTTTGATGGAAGAACTGCAAAGATTCTTTTAAAATCTGCCATTTTTAATTCACAACAATCTCTAAACACACCAGTGTATCTCTTAAGAAAAAGAAAATTCTCCTGGATTGCACATGGATTACACAAGATTGTGAAGTAAGTCTTTACAGAGGAGGGAAGATTTGATAGAGACCTGAATGAAGTGAAAGGGTGCAGCATGGGGAAGAATATTTAAAGCAGGAAAAATAGCATCTGAAAAGACCTGGGGCAGAAAAGTGTTTGGTTTGTTTGAAGAACAGCACAGAGAAAAGTGTGATGGGAGAGAAGGTGGGGCTGTTGTGAACGTCAGGTGGGATAAAATAGGTCAATATGTTATATTATGGGATGAAAACAAGGTGAACTATTATTTTTTATCACTGTGATTCTTTCAAGGTGTTTCTAGAGGGTGGGAGAAGACAAAAAAAGAAACCCCTTCAGTAATAACACCCAGCTAAGTCAGGGGCAGGGACAAGCCTTAGGGATGCCACATCCCCACTAAGTCTCACCACTACAAACACCTGTTGTCCAAAGTTTGTGCTGCCTCGGGAACCTGGGCCAGTCCTCCCAGGTGGGCTGAGCCCATTTCTTCCTGGCTGCTCAGCCCCAGGTAGGTGGCCCTCCCAAGTGCCACAGCCACCTGGCCCCCCCAGGTCACCCTGGTTTTCAGGGTCTTAGTTGCAGTGACTCCTAAGGGGCAAGAGGATTTGAGGGTCTAAGCATTGAGGGGTGCAGGACTTGTCCCTGAGGCTGTTCTTGGTCCTGAGGCCTGTGCCAGGGTCCACAGGAACCCTGTCATGCTCTGAGCCCGAGCACTTACAGAGCTATACTAGCTCACGAGGTGACCTCAGGTGGGCAATTCCTGGCCACTTTATTTTTTGAGCCTTTAAATATATGAGAAAAAAATAAAAATAAAAAGTAAAAGAAAAGAAATAGGAGACAGACAAAACATGATTGCAAGTATTGAGATGTATTTTCAACGTATTCACAAAGTGATAGTGATTTAATCCACAAGAATACAGTGGAAATAACTTGTGCTATTTACAACACAGACCTACTAAAAACCTATTTCATGGTGCAACCCAAGGTTACAGATACCTGGCAAGCAGCAGCTTCTTTCCATCCCACCATCTAGGTCCAACTTCATTTGGAGAGAAGTTCCCCCAGCAAGCCCTACTGCGCACGGTCAGCCAAGGGAAGTGGGGCTTTGGTAGCTCTGTTCCCTCATGGGCCGGGGTAGGGGGAGCCCATCCTGCAGGAGGGCAGCTCCGGGGCCCAGCGGGTTACCTTTCTCTGCTCCCTGGCTACCCTCATCCCATTTGAGAGAAATCAGAGAGTTCTCCTCTCTCTCATCTCTTTCTACCTCTGTCTCTCTTTCTCCTCTCTGTGTTTTTTTTCATCTCCCTTCTCTCTGTCTCTCTCCTGATTCTCTCTCTCTCTATTACTCCAGATGCTAAAATGGGACCTTTCCACCCCCACTTCCTGACCTCCTAGCAGTAAAGCTGCATTTGAACATCTCAGGGCTGGGAAAAAGCAGAAGATCACTGGCGGGGTGGGGACTTTCTTCTCTCCAGGCTGGTTCTCTCCCATCTGGAGGACCCAGCAGTCCCTGCTCCAGGACCACCTGCCATGTGTGGTTTCTGGCCTTGAGCTGCAGCCAGGGCGGTAGTATCTTGTGTCCTGGTGGGGCCTGCATGGCTGGAGCAAATCCAGTACACTGTGGAAGGTCAGGGTGTTTCTTGGGGGCTGTTCACATCCCAGTGTGGGGACAATGCTCTGGAGAGGGGCTCCCTTTCTTGGTCTCCTTCTGACCTTCTCTTACCAGTTACTGCTCTCCCAGATGCTGGGGAATATGGATGTGTATGGCCATCGCAGAGTTAGTCTTCCTACTGGGCCAGTACTGGAGGCACGAGGTTGTCATTGGGCCTGGGCAACTGAGGGAGATGGCGTGTCCCTGAGGCGTGACCTGGCTCAGCTGCACAAAGGTGGTGTTTAAATATTTATTTTTAGTGGCCACTGGTTAAACAGAGGGCTTCATTTTGGTGGGGACAACCCTGAAAAGTAAAAATAATCAGATCGTGGCCTTGTCAGTCAAGCTTACCAGCCCCTGCAGGGTGGACCCTGGACAGGGGGCCCCAAATGTCCAGGGTGAGCAGCAAGGCCAGTGAACTGCAGGGCCCTGAAGGGAGCCAGGCTGGTGGGTGACCATAGGTCCTCACTGAGAAGACTGCAGCCCATCTACCTTGGCCTCTGGGACCCGGCCCAGCTCACCTGCCGCAAGCTGGGCCCTTCAGAGGCTGGCAGGCTGTTGGCCAAGACTGGGGGCCTGGGTCTCATGTGGGCACTGCTGACCTCCCTGCCCTCAGCTCAGGTCAGGAAGTCCCGGCTGCTCTAGGAGACACACCTGCTGAGCCTTCCTGCTTGTTCCAAGCTAGCCCCAGGGGTGAGGTGCCACAGCTCCTCTTCCTGCTAGTGTTGGAGGGTGTGGGCGAAGCTGAGTTTACCCTTTGGTTTGGATTTGAGAGAGCCGGGCAGTGGGATCCTTGCCCCACAGCGGAGGGCAGCTGGCCCTGCTAGGTCTTAGAGGCCACTGCCCCTCAGGTCTCAGCCAAACCCTTTCCTATCCTGTATGTCAGTGGCCTGGCATTCCCACTGGAGCAGGGCTTTTCTTGGCTGAAGGTTCTTCTGCATGGGAGTCTGAGTACAGGAGGCCCATCTTGGGAAGGATGATGCCCAGAGGAGAGAGACCTACTAACCATTACTGGGCTTCTGCCTTTCAGATGTGAAAACTGGCTCAGAGTCTCTAAGACCCTTTCCCCAGGTCTGAGCTCATAAAGGAATGTGGGCTCAAATCCAGACCGTCTCTGAGTTTTTGACCCTCTTCCGGGCTACCTCTTTCTTAAGTCATTTATTGGCTATTTAACACCTCAGAGGGGATTGATTATTTTATCACAGTGTTTCTTAAATACCCATTTTGGAGGGAAAAATTGTCTTGATTCCCTAGTATTGACAATTTATTTTCATTATAATGTTACTTAAGTACATAAAAACATGAAAGTAAGCATAACCCCCTATGTTTATAGCTGTTACAGAACCATACCACCAAGACCATTCACAAATTACAAATAAAACAAGAAGAAAGAGATTCCAATGAACAGCCTTAACCTCGTGAGGAGGGTGACACAGCTTTGCTGATGCGAGTCCCCCTTGCTCTAAGAGTGTGACTGCTTCAGAGCCCACTGGGGTTGCAGGGTCTACCCACTGTCTTTACTTGATCTATGAGGCCTGTTTGGTGCATGTCACATGGTGGTGTCATTTGGGCCCCCACATATTGAGGACATGAAAGTATTCACCCACTCTGACTCAATCCACAGGATGGAACATTGGGGTGAAGTCAGGGCCTGTGTCCTGGTTGCTAAGCAGAGCCCCAAAGGCATAGGGTGCTGGTCAGGGAGGTGTGGAGGCAGCACTGGAGCAGGGGTCGGTGCCTGAGTGGAGTGAGGAGTCCTGGGCTTGGAGCAGGCGAGAGACCAGGAAATCCTTTGCCCAGAATGAAGGTGACAGGAAAATCTCGTGGCCTCTAACCTGCAGCCACATGTGAGTGGGTGAAGTCAGAATGACACCCCTGTCCTTTGTCCCAGGGAAGAGCAGCACCCAAGCCTGCTCTGCAGGTCCCCCATGGGCATTGCCTGGCCTGGACCCCTGGGAGTGGGTGAGCTGTGCCACTGGCTGCTACCAGCCTTGGAGGTCCTGCTAGGCCCTCAGTGCCCCTGACCAGCCCCTGGACCTCTGAGAATGAAGGTCAGGACAGCAGGGTTCCAGGCTCTAAGAAAGGACTGCCAGACAGCGAAAGGCTTCCCAGCCCCAACCCAAGAATGACTCACAGGTTAGGATGCTGACTTTCAGGGATGAGCCCCACACCAAGGGATGGAACTTGCTTGGTCTCTGTTCTTGGTTGCCATGTCCAGCTTCCTCTCAGACTGAAAGGGGCTGTTAGGAAGTGTGAGACCCTTTTCTCTTGGGCCTTCTATTCACAGCCTCTCCATTTACTAGCTGATCGTCTTTGGGTTTGTCAATTGACCTCTCGGGGAACTATTTCCTAATCTGTGAAATGCATCCATGTGTGGATTCCATGAGATGAAATGGATCCTCTGCATTAGATTCTAGCCCACTTTCATGGATCTGTCATATATATGTATATGTATATATACATGTGTGTATGGATGTAAATATAATTTTATGAGCAAGCTGAAAACAACAGCAACAATAATAACCACGAGCTTCTCTCCAGGTGCCTGGGGCACCAGGACTTGCCTCACCAGAAGACCGGAGTCTGTGACCCCAGTAGGGAGTGCGCTGGAGAGCGCAGTCATGGGCAGAAAGCCTGGCAGAACACAGCCACGCTTTCATTCCACGTGCTCTGGTTTCATCCGGGAGCACTGAAAGCAAAGCTGCTCTTGGACTTTAGGAGGTGTCTCCTGATCAGGGGATGGTGCAGCTCAGTCAGGAGGTCCCACTTGTTGGTGGCCCTCAAGCAGTCACTCCACTTCTCCTGGTCTCAGTGCCTCACAGAGGGTACCCAGTGAAAGCTATGGCTACGCAAAAGCTGTTTGGAAGGCCAAAGTAAGGCCAAAGTTACACTGTGGCCTCAGGTCTCTTTTGGAAGTAAATGATGTGTCAATTATTAATAAAAGAGATGCAAAATATTCTACTAGTCTTTTCATGCCCAGCGTCATCCTGGGCAACACAGTGAGCTGTGGGGTACAGCATCCCATGTCTCCTGAACCTGAACCTTCAAATCTCTGCTTTACAGTTGTCAGAGCTTTTACTTTCTGAGGAAAGAGCCTGTCTTCAGACCTCCTGTGGCTGATGGGAACAGAGCATTTATTTTGCCAAGCCATGAGGACAGAGGGTGTGTCCTTCTAGGAGGCTGTTAAGTTGGGATGTATATTTCTATCTCCCCTCATAATGGGGAGGCCTGCCTGTAATAAGACAGAGATGGAGAGATGAAGACAAAGACCCTGGATCAAGCTCTGCCTGAAGCCATCCACCCAGACATCTCAGTTACATGAACCTCGTTTCCCACTAGCACCCCCCCTCATTTTTCTTACAGAAGGTGGTTTCCAGCTGATAACATCTTAACCACTCTAAGTACCATTATGGATTAAGAAGCATGTGGACATGCTCACCCATCCATTCAGAGGCTACCGCTGTGTCAGGCCTGGGAACCGGCACTGGGGGCACCAGGATAAATTACATCCTCTGTTAGGGGCTCAGCCAACTGAGGGGGCAGACTTGAGACAAATCCATGCTGCCCTGTGCCGAGTATTAGGAGAAGTTGGATTAGGGGAGCAACTAACTCACAGAGGGCTTCCCAGAGGAGGTGGCATGTGCCTTGAACTTGAGGGAAGGACAGGGGTTTGTTTGAGAGAGAAGAGAGCATGTGGGCACAGGCCAAGCAGCTGACAGAATATGGAGTGTGTGAAGAAACCGCAAGCAAGGAGCTGGCAGCCCGGCCTTCCCTGTGCAGGGGGGGGCGGGAGTGGCTGGGAGACAGCTGCAGCCCCGACCCAGGCCCCTGCAGGGGCCCCAGGGCTAGACCTTCTCTGTCCCTGCCTGGAGTGTTGGCAGGAAGAGACTGCAGGGAAACTTGGGAAGACACGCATGGTTGAGAGCAGCGGGGAAAGGAGGGGATAAAGCCATTTTCTTTCCAGCTCCAAATAGTAAAGAAATGACTTTCCTCCTGCACAAGCTGGACTTCCTGCAGCTGGAAAAATATATATTAATGCCATGTTGTATGATGCCTGGGTTGAGCAGGGACAGGCTGACCTGGTTACCCTCGATAGTACAGCGATTGCCTCGCTGGCCAGCCCTGGGCCCCGGGCCTCCATGTCCAGGCTGGAGAAAGTTGGCTCCACTGTAGCTTTCCAAATAAAGTGGTTTTTATTTCATATTCACCAGAGAGGTTACAAAGTATAATTGGGATTGCTGCTTCTCATATTATTTATGCAATTCTCCCCCATCTCCCTTCCCAAAAGCAACTCACAAAGGGGTCTTTGTTCTCTGCAAGTTCAAAGTGAGCTCCTCCAACGGGAAATGAATTGGCGATTACAAGAAGGAAGGCTGAGTTTTACTGGCTGTCAGACCAGAAACATGGGATGCATCAAGGTTCCAGTAGGAGCCAGGGAGAGTGCGGTCTGCAGGCTGCAGGAGTGGGTGAGCCAGAGAGTGGGGGGTAGACAGTGGGGGGACAGCCCATGTCTGCCTCTCTGCTGAGCAGCCTCGCCACATACTCTGCCTCCGTGGCCTCAGTTTCCTCACTTGTAGGGCCAGGCACCTGTATTCTGGACTAAAACTAAATCAGAGGATTTCCTTCCCTTCCTCAGACCTCTGGGACTCTGCTTGAGGGTGAAGGTCTCAGAACAGGATAGGCAGGGCTTGGGGCACCGAGTCCACTCTTGCCCTTCCGAATGTTTGACTTATTGATTCAGTGTGCAGGTCAGATTTTGTTTAAGGAAAAAGTATTTTCAGTGAAAGTTTGTAAAAGGCTGACCTGGATGAACTTGAAGGCCTGGGACCCAGGAGATGGTGGAGGCTCAGAGCCTGGGATCCTGTGCAGCTATCAGGGTGGCTAGCTTTTGTGGGCTTCTTATGTCCCTCTGGGAAGTAGAAGACAGCTGCCTGAGAGGCTCTGAGCAGAGGGCTGGCGGACCACGTGCTCAGAGGTGCAGAGTCTCTGACTGCCCCACAGGAAGACTACCTGGCCTTGAATGGGTCGGAGAGTTTGTGTGCAGTGCCCCCACCCCTGCGTCATGGCCCATGACCCTCACTGACAGCAGGACTGGTAGGGGTTCAGCACCTTGGGCCCAGGTCTGTGACTCTGGCTCTTACCCTAGGGAACCCTCCAATGGGGGACACATTCTCAGCATCCTGGAGGAAACATTGAGCAGGCAGCACCTCCAGAACCTCAGCTCAGCGGGGCCTCCCTTTGCCATGATGGCCTCCATGTGGCGCAACCCACAGGGATCTTGGTTGCCAGCCTTGCTGGGGGCCCAGTACACAGCAGGCTGGCAGAGGTCCTTGGCCCAGCTTCCTTGGCCACAAAGCTGTTTCAGGATTCGTGCCTGGTTGGGAGTCCTCAAGCCTATGGCCCTTGGCCTCGGCTGCCCCCCCAGACCCACTCCCTGGTGTCTGGCCTCTTCTTTGTTCCCCAGTGGAGCCCCGCATGCCTGGCCACCAGACCCCAGGGCCCCAACCTTCCAGCTTTCATTCTAGCAATAAGATAACTTAGGCATTTGGGGGTTGGTTAAGGGAAGAGGTGTGTCTCAGCCACCTATTCCCACAATGGGGAGGGGGCGGTTGGAGTGAGACTGAGGGACACCTGTCCTCCCCTTTGCAAGGAGCCAGAGCCTCGTTTGGGAAGTCTCTGATGTGTTTGTGCATCTCTAGGGCCCTGCTGGGGCAGGGCAGGTCACTGAAGGTGGGAGTGGGAGGGGCTTTGGAAGAGCACAACCTGCCACTCTCCCTCCGGCCCTCCAAAGAGATGAGGCTCTTCCTGTGAGATGCTCTGGGAGTAGAGAGAGCATATGGAGAGGAGAGGGCCCCTGTGTGAGCTTTGTGCAAACTAGAAGGAGAGGACGAGTTATCGGAGGTCCTCCCCACCTGACTCCAGGATTCCAGGTCTCTCTAGAGCACTGATCTTGGAGTGTTGCAGGCAGAGCAGAAAGCAGGCCCCCATGGAGGCTGACATGGACGCGCCCCAGGGTTGAGGGCTTTTCAGAAATGTTATTACCTGCAGTTGCCAGACTGCTTCCCTCGGTCAACTCACCATCGATGCTGCTGCTGGCTGTTGAGTTCACTGATAAACATTGGCTCTGGGAGTTGAGACATCAGGACCCTGGAGAAATTCAGGCTAGAGGTACTCTGCTAAAACCATGTTTGGGGTGGCCTCTGCACTCACACCGTTGGGCAGGAAAGTGCTATTTCTGCAATAACGGCTTTCTTGTCAACGAAAAGACCACCAGTGAGGTGGCAGGTTTTCTCTGCAATTGTGGGGTCCTATCCAGCCCCAGACTCAACACACTGTGGGAGGCAGGCCCGGTCTGGGGGGTGCTCTGACCCACCACAGAGGTTAGATCATGCATCTCCTCATTTTACAGACAGGGAAACCGAGGTTCCCAAAACCAGGGGGGTTAGGAGTTGGGCTGCAGGTCATGCCAGTGTCTGCTGGCTCCAATCCTGGGCTGTCTTTACTGTGTGATAAGGTGTGAAACACATTTCACACTGCGAGGCAGGGAGCAGGCCCTATGCCAGGCATCTTACCTACATTATCTCATTCAATCCTGGAGACAAGTCTGGACCAAGTCTCCACCCATTCATTTTACAGATAAGAAACTGAGGGTCACAGAGGTTGAGTTAACTTGTGCTGAGTGAGCCAGGATTACAACTCAGGCCTATTTGACCCCAAGGCCTCACCCACTCCCTTCCTGCAGGCTGTGCTGCCTTCATGTGCTGTCACCCCTAAAACTTTCCTTAGCTTTTCCTTTGTGTCTCCTGGGTCTTCCTTGGGCAGCCTTGACCTACCCAGGAGAGCAGGCCCACCCTTGGACACCCTGAAAGTAGGGAGTCTGGCCTAGCTAAGTCTTGGCCTCCGTAGATAGTCCTCCTTGGATCTGGGGCGTCTGCTCCAAGTAAAATCCCAACTTTTCCAGTAAACATGCTGGGTTTAGTCCACTTCCTCCAGTCTCCTGACCACCCATTCGACGTCAGTTGCTTCCAGGCACCCCTGTGTCGTGCAGCCCTGTGCTCTTCCCACCAAGTGTCATGACCCACATGGTTTTTTTTGGTTTTTTCTTTTAACATCTTTACTGGGGTATAATTGCTTTACAATGTTGTGTTAATTTCTGCTGTACAACAACGTGAATCAGCTATATGTATACGTATATCCCCATATACCCTCCCTCTTGAGCCTCCCTCCCACCCTCCCTACCCCACCCCTCTAGGTGGTCACAAAGCCCCGAGCTATCTCCCAGTGCGTTGCAGCTGCTTCCCACTAGCTAGCTATTTTACATTTGGTAGTGTATATATGTCAAAGATACTCTCTCATTTCGTCCCAGTTTACCCTTCCCCCTCCCTGTGTCCTCAAGCCCATTCTCTACATCTGTGTCTTTATTCCTGTCCTGCCGCTAGGTTCATCAGGACCATTTTGTTTTGCTTTGCTTTGTTTTAGATTCCATATATCTGTGTTAGCATACGGTATTTGTTTTACTCTTTCTGACTTACTTCACACTGTATGACAGACTCTAGGTCCATCCACCTCACTACAAATAACTCAATTTCATTTCTTTTTATGGCTGAGTAATATTCCATTGTATATATGTGTCACATCTTCTTTATCCATTCATCTGTCAATGGACACTTAGGTTACTTCCACTTCCTGGCTATTGTAAATAGAGCTGCAGTGAACATTGTGGTACATGACTCTTTTTGAATTATGGTTTTCTCAGGGTATATGCCCAGTAGTGGGATTGCTGGGTCGTATGGTAGTTCTATTTTTAGTTTTTTAAGGAACCTCCAGGCTGTTCTCCATAGTGGCTGTATCAACTTACATTCCCACCAGCACTGCAAGAGGGTTCCCTTTTCTCCACACCCTCTCCAGCATTTATTGTTTCTAGATTTTTTGATGATGGCCATTCTGACTGGTGTGAGATGATACCTCATTGTAGTTTTGATTTGCATTTCTCAAATGATTAGTGGTGTTGAGCATCCTTTCATGTGTTTGTTGGCAATGTGTATGTTTCTTTGGAGAATGTCTATTTAGGTCTTCTGTCCATTTTTGGATTGGGTTGTTTGTTTTTTGATATTGAGCTGCATGAGCTGCTTGTATATTTTGGAGCAGAAAAGCTTCAACAAAATTCAACACCCATTTATGATAAAAACTCTCCTGAAAGTAGGCATAGAGGGAACCTACCTCAACATAATAAAGGCCATATATGACAAACCCACAGCCAACATTGTTCTCAATGGTGAAAAACTGAAACCATTTCCTCTAAGATCAGGAACAAGACAAGGTTGCCCACTCTCACCGTTATTATTCAACATAGTTTTGGAAGTTTTAGCCACAGCAACTAGAGAAGAAAAAGAAATAAAAGGAATCCAAGTCAGAAAAGAAGACCCACATGGTCTTGCTCATTTTCTTCTGTGCTTGATGTCAGTCTCCTCAGGAGGGTAGGGCCTTGGCTGTCTGGTCCATTATGGTGTCCCTGGGCCTGGCACAGAGCCTGGCCCATGGAGGGTGCTTAGCCTAAGTGTGAGGAACAAATGGATGAATGAGGGGAGAGGGACCCATCCATCAGCATGTGGGTGTCCTGTCTGGCCGGACCCCAGGGACTGAGCCAGTCCTAAGAAACTCTCGGCCCACAGGCTGAACAGGAAAACACAGGAAGACAAGCCTTCCTGAAGGAGAGGGATGCTGCCTCCTCCCCAGGAGCCCTCTCCCTGGTCTCTGGTGACTCTAGAACTAACCCAGGCCCTCTGAGAGCCTGGGTCCCTGCTCAGAATGGGGAGGGGCTGGCAGACCCCAGACTAGTGCCTAGGCTGGTTTCCCTGAGGGCCTGGGTAAGGGTTCTGTTGAGCACAACCTTTAGTGAAATTAAAATAGCCTACCTGAACATCAAATGCTTTGTGCTTTAAATTGTGCCCCTGAAGGAGGGCACACAAGATGCCCTAGTTCCCAGCACAGCCAATGCTGGGCCACATACACCTCCATTAGGAGTGGGCAGCCAGGCCCCCAGATAGCTTTTGCCAGCAAAGTAACCAGGACTCTCCTGACCATGGCCATGGTCAGGTGGGCTCACCAGGGCCTAAACTAACTCCACTTCCCCTCTCACTCTCCCCAGAAGGTGCCGGGCTGGCTGGGAAGAGCCTCTGTCTCTGGCCCTCAGCCACGCTCCCTGAACCCATGCATTAGAGCTACTGTGAGCTCTTCAGAGCCCAGTACCCATGTCTCCACCAACTCTGTCAGGCCCTGCAGGTGAGACTTGGCTTGGGTGGCTGCACAGGGAATGGGCTTTCCCCGAGTACCTGAGATGCTCTCAGTTCTGCCGCTTTGGCTGTCGGCACATCTTCATTCTAATCATTATGGGTGTGATTCATTCTGCTAGTGGTTAGCAAGCTGTGCAACTTCTAGGACATTTTGATGATCCATGGGGACACCATGATGGAGATTTTGAAATCAGGGTATCTGCAGAGGGTTGGAGTATCTAGTGACCCTCTGATAAACATAAGTGCCATGAGTAAGAAGAAGGCAGGAATGACCCCAAAGACAGCTGAGATGGGCTTGGGGACGTCATGATAGGGGGATGAAATTGAGCTGAGATGGAAGGTAAGTATGTTTGGGAAGTGAGTGGACTGCATTCTAGGCAGGTGCAACAGGATCCTAAAAGTGTAGATGTCAGAGGCATATGGTGTGTCCCAGAAGAATCCCTGGGGAGACAAGACATGTTGAGAAGAGCCTTGGATGCCACATTAGGGAGATGGAATTTTAGGCTGCAGGTAAAGGGTAACAGGAGAGATTTCATCCCTCTGTGGTTAGGACCAAGGTAATGACCCAGGTGCAACCCAAGGGTTAGAAGAGGCCTATAGTCGGCTGGTTTTTATAAACAGGTCATCTCCTTCAGCATCCTGTGGGGTGATTTGGGTCCAAGGCTGGATGCATTCCATAACACCCAAGGGTTCTACTAGGGGCATTGGAGCAGCTGTTGCTGAGCCTGGAGCATACACTCACAGCTGTGGATATTCCCAAGATATTCCTGATGGCACTGGCTATTGTTCAGAGATCTCATCCTGTACCAAAGACAACCAGCCATCATATATGTGTCCCCGGGGCCATAGAATCTGACTAGCCTGGGCCATGTGGCGATGGATCTTTGGCCTTTATTCTAGGGACCTGGCACCTGGTTGAGGAGGAACCAGCACCTTTAAGCCCACACTGAGAGTTTGCTTCATGAATCATGTACGGGGCAATTTAGAGTGAAGAATTCCCTAGGTACCACTTGGTATAGATAAGGCCCTTGAATACTAGGGCCTTATCTATAACTTTAAAAAATATTTTGTGATGTAGTGGATTTTTTAACATCTTTATTGGAGTATAATTGCTTTACAATGTTGTGTTAGATTTTGCTGTACAACAACGTGAATCAGTAATATGTATACATATATCCCCATATCCCCTCCCTCTCGCATCTCCCTCCCAACTTCCCTATGCCACCCCTCTAGGTGTTCACAAAACACTGAGCTGATCTCCCTGTGCTATGCCGCTGCTTCTCACTAGCTACCTATTTAACATTTGGTAGTGTATATATGTCAGTGCTACTCTTCCACTTCATCCCAGGTAACCCTTCCCCTTCCCCATGTCCTTAAGTCCATTCCCTACTTCTGCATCTTTATTCCTGTCCTGCCCCTAGGTTCATCAGAATCTTTTTCTTTTCTTAGATTCCATACATATGTGTTAGCATATGGTATTTGTTTTTCTCTTTCTGACTTATGTCACTCTGTATGACAGTCTCTAGGTCCCTCCACCTCACTACAAATAACTCAATTTCGTTTCTTTTTATCAGTGAGTAATATTCCATTGTATACATGTGCCACATCTTCTTTATCCATTCTGTAAATGGACACTTAGGTTGCTTCCATGTCCTGGCTATTGTAAATAGAGCTGCAGTGAACATTGTGGTACATGACTCTTTTTGAATTATGGTTTTCTCAGGGTATATGCCCAGTAGTGGGATTGCTGGGTTGTATGGTAGTTCTATTTTTACTTTTTTAAGGAACCTCCAGACTGTTCTCCATAGTGGCTGTATCAATTTACATTCCCACCAACAGTGCAAAAGTGTTCCCTTTTCTCCACACCTTCTCCAGCATTTATTGTTTCTAGATTTTTTGATGATGGCCATTCTGACTGGTGTGAGATGATATCTCATTGTAGTTTTGATTTGCATTTCTCTAATGATTAATGATGTTGAGCATTCTTTCATGTGTTTGTTGGCAGTCTGTATATCTTCTTTGGAGAAATGTCTATTTAGGTCTTCTGCCCGTTTTTGGATTGGGTTGTTTGTTTTTTTTGTTATTGAGCTGCATGAGCTGCTTGTCAATTTGGGAGATTAATCCTTGGTCAGTTGCTTCATTTGCAAATATTTTCTCCCATTCTGAGGGTTGTATTTTTTGTCTTGTTTATGGTTTCCTTTGCTGTGCAAAAGCTTTTAAGTTTCATTAGGTCCCATTTGTTTATTTTTGTTTTTATTTTCATTTCTCTAGGAGGTGGGTCAAAAAGGATCTTGCTGTGATTTAATGCCATAGCTTGTTCTGCCTATGTTTTCCTCTAAGATTTTTATAGTATTTGGCCTTACATTTAGGTATTTAATCCATTTTGAGTTTATTTTTGTGTATGGTGTTAGGGAGTGTTCTAATTCATTCTTTTACATGTAGCTGTCCAGTTTTTCCAGCACCACTTATTGAAGAGGCTGTCTTTTCTCCACTGTATATTCTTGCCTCCTTTGTCATAGATTAGGTGAACATAGGTGTGTGGGTTTATCTCTGGGCTTTCTCTTCTGTCCCATTGATCTGTATTTCCGTTTTTGTTTCAGTACCATACTGTCTTGATTACTGTAGCTTTGTAGTATAGTCTGAAATCAGGGAGCCTGATTCCTCCAGCTCCGTTTTTCTTTCTCAAGATTGCTTTGGCTATTCGGGGTCTTTTGTATTTCCATACAAATTGTGAAATTTTTTGTTCTAATTCTGTGAAAAATGCCATGGGTAGTTTGATAGGGATTACACTGAACCTGTAGATGGCTTTGGGTAGTATAGTCATTTTCACAATGTTGATTCTTCCAATCCAATAACATGGTATATCTCTCCATCTGTTTGTATCATCTTTAATTTCTTTCATCAGTGTCTTATAATTTTCTGCATACAGGTTTTTACCTCCTTAGGTAGGTTTATTCCTAGGTATTTAATTCTTTTTGTTGCAGTGGTAAAAGGGAGTGCTTCCTTAATTTCTCTTTCAGATTTTTTGTTTTTAGTGTATAGGAAGGCAAGAGATTTCTGTGCATTAATTTTGTATCCTGCTACTTTACTAAATTCATTGATTAGCTCTAGTAGTTTTCTGGTAGCATCTTTAGGAATCTCTATTTATAGCATCATGTCATCTGCAAACAGTGACAGTTTTACTTCTTCTTTTCTGATTTGGATTCCTTTTATTTCTTTTTCTTCTCTGATTGCTGTGGCTAAAACTTCCAAAACTAATTGAATAATAGTCATGAGAGTGGGCAACCTTGTGTTGTTCCTGATCTTAGAGGAAATGGTTTCAATTTTTCACCATTGAGAATGATGTTGGCCGTGGATTTTGTCATATATGGCCTTTTTATGTTGAGGTAGGTTCCCTCTATGCCCACTTTCTTGAGAGCTTTTATCATAAATGAGTGTTTGTTGAAAGCTTTTTCTGCATCTATTGAGTTTATCATATGGTTGTTATCCTTCAGTTTGTTAATATGATGTATCACATTGGTTGATTTGCATATACTGAAGAATCCTTGCATTCCTGGGATAAACCCCAGATGATCATGGTGTATGATCCTTTTAATGTGCTATTGGATTCTGTTTGCTAGTATTTTGTTGAGGATTTTTGCATCTATGTTCATCAGTGATATTGGCCTTTAGTTTTCTTTTTTTGTGACACCTTCTTCTTGGATTAATCCCTTGATCCTTATGTAGTGCCCTTCCTTATCTCTTATAACAATCTTTATTTTAAAGTCTATTTTGTCTGATATGAGTATAGCTACCCCAGCTTCCTTTTGATTTCCGTTTGCATGGAATATCTTTTTCCATCCCCTCACTTTCAGTCTGTATGTGTCCCTAGGTCTGAAGTGGGTCTCTTGTAGACAGCATATATATGGGTCTTGTTTTTGTATCCATTCAGCTAGTCTGTGTCTTTTGTTTGGAGCATTTAATCCATTTACATTTAAGGTAATTATTGATATGCATGCTCCTATTTCCATTTTCTTAATTGTTTTGGGTTTGTTGTTGTAGATCTTATCCTTCTCTTGTGTTTCCTGCCTAGAGAATTTCCTTTAGCATTTGTTGTAAAGCTGGTTTGGTGGTGCTGAGTTCTCTTAACATTTCCTTGCCTGTAAAGTTTTAATTTCTCCATTGAACCTGAATGAGATCCTTGCTGAGTAATCTTGGTTATAGGTTTTTCCCTTTCATTACTTTAAATATGTTCTGCCACTCCCTTCTGGCTTGCAGAGTTTCTGCTGAAAGATCAGCTGTTAACCTTATGGGGTTTCCCTTGTATGTTATTTGTTGCTTTTCCCCTGCTGCTTTTAATATTTTTTCTTTGAATTTAACTTTTGATAGTTTGATTAATATTTGTCTTGACATGTTTCTCCTTGGATTTATCCTGTATGGTACTCTCTGTGCTTCCTGGACTTGATTGACTATTTCCTTTCCCATGTTAGGGAAGTTTTCAACTCTAATCTCTTCAAATATTTTCTCTGTCCCTTTCTTTTTCTCTTCTTCTTCTGGGACCCCTGTAATTCGAATGTTGGTGCGTTTAATGTTGTCCCAGAGGTCTCTGAGACTGTCCTCAATTCTTTTCATTCTTTTTTCTTTATTCTGCTTTGTGGCAGTTATTTCCACTATTTTGCCTTCCAGGTCACTTATCCGTTCTTCTGCCTCAGTTATTCTGCTCTTGATTCCTTCTAGAGAATTTTAAATTTCATTTATTGTGTTGGTCATCATTGTTTGTTTGCTCCTTAGTTCTTCTAGGTCCTTGTTAAACGTTTCTTGTATTTTCTCCATTTTATTTCAAGATTTTGGATCATTTTTACTATCATTACTTTGAATTCTTTTTCAGGTAGACTGTCTATTTCCTCCTCATTTGTTTGATCTGGTGGGTTCTTACATTGCTCCTTCATCTGCTGCATATTTCTCTGTCTTCTCATTTTGTTTAACTTACTGTGTTTGGGGTCTCCTTTTCTCAGACTGCAGGTTTGTAGTTCCCCTTATTTTTGGTGTCTGGCCCCTGTGGGTGAGGTTGGTGCAGTGGCTTGTGTAGGTTTCCTGGTGGAGGGGACTGGTGCCTGTGTGCTGGTGGGTGGGGCTGTATCTTGTCCTTCTGGTGGACAGGGCCATGTCTAGTGGTGTGTTTTGGAGTGTCAATGAACTTAGTATGTCTTTAGGCAGTCTCTCTGCTAGTGTATGGGGTTGTGTTCCTGTCTTGCTAGTTGTTTGGCATGGGCTACCAGCACTGGAGCTTGCTGGCCGTTGGGTGGAGCTGGGTCTTAGTGTTGAGATGGAGATCTTTGGGAGAGCTCTCTCTGATTGATATTACAGGGGGTCAGGAGGTCTCTGGTGGTCCAATGTCCTGGATTCAGCTCTCCCACCTCGGAGGCTCAGGACCAACACCCAGCCAGAGCACCAAGACCCTGTCAGCCACATGGCTCAAAAGAAAAGGAAGAAAGATTAAGGAAAAAAAAAAGGGAAAGACAAAACTCTAGGACAAATGGAAAAAGTAAACATATACAGACAATATCACACCAAGAAGCATACACATACACACTTACAAAAAGAGAAAAAGGAAAAAAATATATATATATAAAGGAAGAAAGCAACCAAACCAATAAACAAATCTACCAGTGATAATAAGTTCTAAATACTAAACTAAGATAAACGTAAAACCAGAAACAAATTAGATGCAGAAAGCAAACCCCAAGTCTACAGTTGCTCCCAAAGTCCACTGCCTCAATTTTGGGAACATTCATTGTCTATTCAGGTATTCTTCAGATGCAGAATTTATCAAGTTGATTGTGGGGATTTAATCTTCTGTTCTTGAGGCTGCATGGAGAAATTTCCCTTTCTCTTCTTTGTTCACACAGCTCCTGGGTTTCAGCTCTGGTTTTGGCCCTACCTCTGTATGTAGGCCACCCTCAGGAGTATTTTCCCCACCCAGACAGGAGGGGGTTAAAGCAGCAGCTGATCAGTGCTCTCTTGCTCACTCAGGCGGGGTGGAAGGAGGGGTACAGTTGTCATAATTGGAATGTGGGGCGAGCCTGCAGTGGCAGAGGCTGGCGTAACGTTGCAACAGCCTAGGTGTGCCGTGTGTTCTCCTGGGGAAGTTGTCCCTGGATCACAGGATCCTGGCAGTGGCATGCTATACAGGCTCCTGGGGGTTGTAGATAGTGACCTGCACTTGCACACAGGATTCTTGATGGCAGCGGCTGCAGTGTTAGTGGTTCATGCCCGCCTCTGGTATCCGAGCTGATAGCTCATGCCTGTCTCTGGAGCTCACTTGGGTGGTGCTCTGCCTTCTGTGGGCACACTGGGAAGGAATCCCCTCTCCTCACACACCCCAAAACAAAGGTCTCTTGCCTCTCCAGCCAGTCCAGACTTTTTCCCGGACTCTCTCCTGGCTAGCTGTGGCACACTAGCCCCCTTCAGGCTGTGTTCACCCAGCCAACCCCAGTCCTCTCCCTGGGGTCTGACCACTGAAGCCTGAGCCTCAGCTCCCAGCCCCCACCCATGTCCCGGTGGGTGAGCAGACAAGCATCTCGGGCTGGTGAGTGATGGTTGGCACCGATCCTTTGTGCAGGAATCTTGCTGCTTTGCCCTCTTGCTGCACTCTCCTTCGTGGCTCTGAAACTTCCCTCTTTCCCATCTCCCATCTCCCCCAGTGAAGGGGCTTCCTAGTGTGTGGAAACTTTTCCTCCTTCACAGCTCCCTCCCAGAGGTGCGGGTCCCATCCCTATTCTTTTGTCTCAGTTTTTTTCTTTTTTCTTTTGCCCTACCCAAGTACATGGGGATTTTCTTGCCTTTTGGGAAGTCTTAGGTCTTCTGCCAGCATAGTAGGTGTTCTGTAGGAGTTGTTCCACATGTAGACATATTTTTGATGTACTTATGTGGAGGAAGGTGATCCATGTCTTACTCTTCTGCGATCTTGAAGGTCTCAGTGGATTATTTTTGTGAGAGGAATTTTGGAAAGTCCTGGTTAGAAGGAAAGAAAAAATGAAAGAAGGGAGGAAGGAAGGGAAGGAGGGGGGAAAGAGAAAATGAGAGAAGAAAAAGAAAGAAAGAGAGAGAGAAAAAGAGGGAGGGAGGGAGGGAGGAAGGGAGGGAGGAAGGAAGGAAGGGCAAGTTTAAAATTGTCTCCAGTGGGACTTCCCTGGTGGCACAGTGGTTAAGAGTCTGCCTGCCAGTGCAGGGGACAGGGGTTCGAGCCCTGGCCCGAGAGGATCCCACATGCCGTGGAGCAACTGGGCACATGCACTACAACTACTGAGCTTGCTGTCTGGAGCCTGCAAGCCACAACTACTGAACCCATGTGCCACAACTATTGAAGATGCATGCCTAGAGCCTGTGCTCTGCGACAAGAGAAGCCACTGCAATGAGAAGCCCGTGTACCGCAATGAAGAGTAGCCACTGCTTGCAGCAACTAGAGAAAGCCCATGGGTAAGAATGAAGACCCAATGCAACCCCAAACATTAATTAATTAATTAATTAAATTTATAAAAAACAAACAAACAAACAAAAACTCTCTCCGAGCCTCCCCAGATGTTAGTGTGTTATCACTGTGATTTCCAGCATGCTTTTCAGCAGGTGGTTGGACTCTTCTTGCTATTTTATGAAGCAATAGGTCCTTTGTTGTTACCACCAATACTATTTTCTGGGACTAAGACAACTAGTGTCTTGACTCCTGACTTCCTCTGGCTGAAAGCACTGAAACAATTTCTAAAAATTGCATAAGCAATGTCACAATGTGTCATGAAGATAATAAGTGACTCAAACATTTCTGTCATTGTCATAATGACACTTGTTCAGTAAACATTGAAAGAAGGAAAAAAAGCAACCATAATACCAGTATTCCCATACCACTGTTTCCATTTTTCTATGCTTCCATTTTGTGCTTTTCCTCATTGTGACCTCAAACTGATACATCATGTTTACTTTACTATCTATTGTTGCTAGACATTTATATGGTTTCCAGTTTTGCCTGGCATAGATAACACTCCAGTGAACCTCTCCCTGCATGTGATTTTTTAAAAAATTTTGGAGTATTTCCTTATGATGAACTTCTTAGACTGGAGTCACTGGGTAAAGCAGAAGAGGCATTTTTAGGGCTTCTTAAGCACAATGCTGAGTGGCCTCTACCCAGCATACAGCACTGAGGACTGTCTTCTTCCTATAATATTTTATTCAAAAATTGTATCCCAAACTTGATTCACACCAGCAGGCGGGCCCTGCACAACTCTGGTACAGATACTCTAGGAAGGTACTTTGGAGTCCAGCAGGTTCTGGAATGGACCCAACCATAAGGCAGTGTGCACCCTTCACTGGGAAGGGGATGGCTGGCTATCTTCACTCTAGTAACCCCCAGGCATCTCAAACTCAACTTGCCCCGATCAGAGGGAACCATCTCCTCACCCAGAGTCAGCTCACATGCCAGTAGTTCCAGCATTCAACCTGGAAGTTAGCTTCTCAATCACCCCACCAACTCCCCAACATACATGTACCCAAATCCCTCACCAAGGTCTTGCAAATGTGTCTTCTATTTCCATATATACATTTTACTGTATGCATGTTTTACCTCAATTTAACAAAAAGGTCATTAAAAAAAACCCAGTCTGAATCCACCCCAACTTTCAACTCCAACCCATAGTTTGGTTCAGACCCTGATCTAGAAGCCTCCAGCACCTGGCTTCCTGCCTCCAGCCAGACCTCCGTTTCAGAGTCATCTGGGTGCTTTTAAACAAGCACACTCCTGTGTCACTCTGGGTCTGAGAGCCGGGCCTGGGGACTGACATCTTGGCCTCGCTCCCCAGGTGATCTCTGTGCAGAATGATGGTGAGGACGTCCACATGCCCTGGTGTGGCCTGACTTCTAGAAACTAGTTGTTCATTTTCCACTAGTTATTTCTTACATTTTACTCTCTAGTAACACCAAAGAGCTTGTAATCCCTCCCCACATCAACACACACACACACGCATGTGCAGGGTGCTCTAAATCAGCCACACCTCTGTGCCTTTCTCTGCCTAGGCTGTGCCCCTGCCAGGCCCCTCCCTCTGTCCAACTCACTAACTCCCCCAGAGAGGATACTGTCCTTTTCAGCTCATGCAGGCTCTTGCTGGAGTGGTTCCATTCTTTCAGCACTCACTAGCTGGGACCAACCTCTTTTGGGGGAATGGATGGGAGAGAAGCACTGTGGGTAACAGGAAACCCCATATCAGAATTTAAAATGGAGGCAGGATAACTAACCACACGCATCATGTATAAATGTGTGTGTGTGTGTGCATGGAGAGAGAGAGAGAGGAGAAAAGGGGTCAAGTTTTCAGAACAAAAAAATGACGTCCTTATCTGACAAAGTATTTTTTCTGATTTGTCAATTGATATATAAATATGAGAAGTTTCATAAAGGCACCAAATTAAAGTATGGTTTGTTATTCAGTCAACAAAACCACACAAAGAATAATATGACATGAACAAAAACTGGAAATATTGCAAGGAATGCAGGGGATATTTGAAAGTTTGAAGTGGGAAACTTACCCCCGGCCCTCACAGCTGGACAGGCTGAAATTTTCTTTTCTTCAGAGTTAGAGTGTGGGTCATGGGGATGCTGATGAACTCCATAATGACAGCCCGTGAGAGGATGGGCTTGGGGAGGGGCAGGATCCCACCGTGGGGTGCACACCCCTTTTTTCCCTCCATCCTTCCAAGACAGCACCAGGCTGCACACCCCGCAGCTGCCCCAGCAGGATTCATTACTTAGAAGGGAAAATGCCCCAGCTAGTTCACCCAAGTGGGGAATTGCTCCAAATATGGTACCCACATCAGGTGCTGTGCAGGGACCCTAAGGGCCAGAAGCACTTGCTTGTAAAATAGATTAGATTGGGCAATCCACAGGCTTCCAGGGATCTTGTTTACAATTCTGCAGACACCTGGGGGCGTCAGTCTGGGCCTTAAGCAGGCTATGGCCCAGGCTCCCCTCTGTCTCTTCCCAGAAGGCCTGGGAGGCTCCACTTCCTCCACATCTGCCTTGCCAGGGACTCTTGAAGACAATAGAATCTGTCACAGAGTGACCTTTCCAGAGCTGCAGAGGTAGAGGTGGAAGGAAGGGAGGGAAGGTAGGTCTGAGGCCCTGCAGCCAGATCAATGCCTCCTGAATGGACCCAGGCAGGAAGGTGAGGGCCTGGGATCCCAGTCGGGGATGGGGGAAAGGGGAGTAAAGGGCAGCTTGTTGTAAAGCCTTGTTGGACCCCCACCCCCACGAGGCCACTTTGCTCCACAGCAGAAGCCCCTGGAGCCTCTGCGATAATCCTGTACAAGAGCAGTGTCCCCAGGTCCCCTCCTGCTCTCGTTTTTCCCTCCAGGCTCCCTCTCTGCCCAGACCCCTGTGGTCCAGCCTCCTTTCTCTCTGGCCCCCCTTACTGCCTACATGACTTTTGAGCAGATCACCACCTTTTATTTTCCAACTGCCCTTGTCTGGCCTCTACAAACCCACTGTCTCCAGATTCAGCTGACACCCCCACCCTTTCTCTGTAGCCCCCCACCTCTTCCTGGAATGATGGCCAGCCTGCCACTCAGGCCCCCAGCCCTTTGCCTCTCTCTCTACCATCTCACCCCATGGCTCTGAATAAATGACTCTTGAATTTGTTTTATCCCACTGAGTTCTTCCAACAGCCTTGAAGATCTCCAGATGACAAACCTGAGCCACCAAGAGTGTTGATGACATGCCCATGGTCACCAGAACAAAGGTGGAGCTGGTTCTGCACTGAGATGCTCACTCCACATTGCGTCCTCCCCTCGGTGACCTGGGCTCCCCTCCCCTAATATATTTGGACCCCAAGGCAAGGGCACAAAGGGACACCCACAAAAGATATGCGAAAATATTTACAAATTGTAACTTACACTATTTCTAATATTTTTTCTCCTCTTACCTTAGTAAATATATTTTTGCAATGACATGGAAGGGCTGGTTCAAATTAAGAATTTTACCGCATTATAAGTTCTGCAGGAGAATGTGGTGGTGAGGAGAGCCCTGCTGCCCAGCTCTAGACTGTCCTGCTCTCCTTATACCCCAGGTTCCCCCTGACACTGTGAGCAGCCCCAAATCTATAGGATCAGGATCAGTCCAGCTCCTGTGTGTGCCCTGAGCACACACCATCAGTGGTGTGGCCTCCCTAGAGAGGACAGGCCAGCAAGAGGCTTGTGCAGACCCTTGATAGTTGGATGGGGATTCTGGGCCCTGGGGCCTGGGCTTTAGGTGGGCTCCTCCCCTGGGCCCATACACTTTTGTCCCAACTGGAAGAAGGTCTGAGCAGTCCCCACGAACAGGGCACAGTGGGCTTCTCTTCCAGGACAGGTCTGGCTGTCCCCACACTGCCTTTAGTCCCTCCTGCAGGTCACTGATGGTTGGCTGGAGCCTGGAATATAAACAAACATCCCAGGGGCCTCCTCTGAATTGGCTCAGTTCCCTGGAACTCACAGAGACAGGGCACCCACATCCCTTGGGGTATGGTTGGTACTTCCTCACAGGCCTTCTGCTCTGGGGGAAGAGAAGAAGCTTCTTTCAGCTCCCAGTTGTGAAGTCAGAGCCCTGGTGCAGGGTGTATAGCTCCTATACCTGTGGGGGCTGGGAGGAAGGCAGTACAACATCTGGTAAGGGTGGGCGTCAGGGTCCACTGGCAGCAGGGGCAGGGAAAGAGGATCGGAGGCTGGTGCTGGACAAGAGGTTGGGAGCAGGGTTTGGGGCCTCCACCTTGGCAGCACATCTGGGGCCCCAGCTTCATCTTTGCTGCTTTATCTCGGATGGGTCAGATCTGAGGGGATTCCTCTGTGTTCTGAGCCTTTTGTCTATGAGAGGAGAGGGGGATGGGGTTCATCCATGCTGCAGCATGTGTCAGCATTTCCTTCCTTTTTAAGACTGAATAATATTCCATTGTACGAATATATTACATTTTTTAATTCTTTCATTTGTCAGTGGACACTTGGATTGTTTCTACTTTTTAGCTATTGTGAATAACGCTGCTGTGACCATGGGAGTGCTTCTTTCTTTTAAAAAGTTATGTCATGGGACTTCCCTGGTGGTCCAGTGTTTAAGACTTCACCTTCCAATGCAAGGGGTGAGGGTTCAGTCTCTGGTCAGGGAGCTGGGATCCCACATGCCTGGCAGCCAAAAAACCAAACATAAAACGGAAGCAATATTGTAACAAATTCAATAAAGACTTTAAAAAATTGTCATCAAAAAATCTTTAAAAAAAAGTTATGTCATGAATATTTTCCTTCCTAGTGTCAGAGGAGGAGAGGCCTTGAGAAGGCCAGGGAGGAGGTTCCGTGCCCAGCCCCTAAGCTGTTTTCTCCAGTCATGCTGCCCCAGCAGGGACTCAGCATTTCCAAAGGGGGCAGAGTCAGAAAAGGCAGCACGATAGGCTCATGGCTCCCGAGTCTGGTTCTGGCACAAGTCTGATGTGTATCGAGGGAAGGGAGTTCTGATGTTGAGATGTCAGACCGAGTGTCTGCAAATGGACAATGACAATGTCATTTGGCTAACATTGATATTTAGCAAATTAGCCAGCTGGCAATTGACATTAAGTGATGAGACTGGTCTTGAAGAATAGCTATGTGCTAAAGTGTAGGCAGCCAATCAGAAGGCAATCAACTTCCTGAATACCTTTTGGCCCATGTTGAAGATATGAAGGAGTGAGAGTAAAGCAACACTGGGGAGGGGTTGGGGTGAGGATGGTGGGAGGAGGGGTGGAGGTGGTGCGGGATGGGGCATTGGGGGTACAAGCAATATTAGCCACTTTTTTTTTTTTTTTTGCAGTACGCGGGCCTCTCACTGTTGTGGCCTCTCCCGTTGCGGAGCACAGGCTCCGGACACGCAGGCTCAGCGGCCATGGCTCACGGGCCCAGCCGCTCCACGGTAAGCGGGATCCTCCCGGACCAGGGCACGAACCCATGTGCCCTGCATCGGCAGGCGGACTCTCAACCACTGCGCCACCAGGGAAGCCCTAGCCACTTTTTTTTTTTTTAAACACCTTTATTGGAGTATAACTGCTTTACAATGGTGTGTTAGTTTCTGCTTTATAACAAAGTGAATCAGTTATACATATATATATGTCCCCATATCTCTTCCCTCTTGCATCTCCCTCCCTCCCACCCTCCCTAATATTAGCCACTTTTGATTGAGTACTTCTTGAGTGCCAGGAAATGTGTGAATTGCTTCTCACACATGTGGTAATGAAGGGGAGAAAGGTTGTCCCCTGTGCTGAGTTGAATGGTGGCTCCCCCAATATATGTACACATCCAATCCCTAGAAACCTGTGAGTGTTATCTTATTTGGGAAAAAGGTCTTCGTAGATGTAATTCAGTTAAGGATCTTGAGATGAAATTATCCTGGATTACCTGGACGGGCCCTAAATCAATGACAAGTGTCCATATAAGAGACAGAAAAGGAGACCCAGACACACAGAGGAGAAGCTCACATGGTCATGGAGGCAGAGATGGGGGCCATGGAGCCACCAGAACTGGAAGAGGCAAGGAACAAGATCTCCCCGAGAACCTCCAGAGGTGAACATGGTCCTGCAACCCCTCAAAGTGGGACTTCTGGCTCCAGAACTGACAGAATAAATTCCTGCTGTTTTAAGCTATCCAGTTTGTAGCAATTATTGTGGCAGCCCCAGGAAATTAATACAGTCCTTGAAAATTGTATTATTAAAATCTGCAAACCAGGTGTGGGTGATTAAATTGATGTGAACTCCAGCTTTGTCTATCAGTTTGAGGTCAGCCATTTCAGCTGGAGGAGGCAATATGGGGAAAGGATGATGAGTTAGGAGGGGGAGGTGAAGGTTTGGTGGAAGGAGCAGCAGCCTGTGAGACATGGTTGCAGGTATGAAGATCTGTGAGAGATTTCCCAAATGTTTGACTGGAATTTCATTTATTTCTAGCTATTTGCAAATTGTCCTGAAAACCTCCCACCTCTCTCTCTCTCTTCATCACACACTCACACACATTTATTCAATGTGACCAACTGCTTACACATCAGTGCCCACCAACACATTGACTGTGCTGCTAGGCTAACTTGATTTAGTGTAAACCTTATAGTAAAACTTTTCCCATCTCTGTGACAAACTTATTAATGTCAATCACCATTTGCAACTAATTGTCTTTGTGAATCAGAATTTCCTTAATAGTCTATATAACCCAAAAAAAGCCCCCTAAAAAACCATCAACAATAACCTTCAATTTTTAACTGCATCCAGGCCCAAAGCCATGTCATACTTTAAGAAACACAATGCATTTGGTAATTTCCAATTTTATTTACATCTTTCCAAAACATTTAAGCATTAGGTCCATAGTGATTTTGGCTCAAATTTCCACAAGCATTCTCAATTGCTAACACTCTGAGATCCCAGGGAAACTCCTGCTTTCCCAGCTCCTCATGCCCCCACCTCGGTCCCTTCCCCACCTCTCCCCTCACTGTGAACTCCGGCCACACCAAGGTCCCCTGACAAGTGGCATCCTCTGTGGAGCACATCCTCCCACCCTCATTGCTTTCTTTTTCTTCTATTTTGAAAATCTACCTTCTTGGATTTGGCTCTTGTGTGAGAGTTGGGAGCATGAAGGTTGTGCAACCCCTGGGGGGTTAATAATTTTCATCCTGTCTCATCACAGTTATACATCTAAATACATAAAATATATTTATACCTAGAAACCACTGCTTTTGTCTGTTGTATATATTACTGTTATATATCATATTTTATTTAAGGGGGAGGGTCAGTACCAAACACAAACTTGGAAGGAGGAAGTGGAGGGAGTGAGTACTTGTCTGGATTTATCCATCAGGTCCAAGGGGGTGATGCTTGATTGGGCCCCAACCTTCTCAAGGCAGGGCCTTTGTCTGGAGGCAGGACCCCTCACGACTCCCCACCCCTGTGCTCACAGCACACATGCACACCAGGCATCATTCCTATGACTTGGCTTTCTGGGAATTCCAGCCAGAAATCCTTCTGGGGAATCAATTAATTTCAACCCCTTGAAAAGAGCACCCCTCAGTGTGAAGGAATCATTTGGCAGTTCTGAATTTAATCACATGAGTTGGCTTCCCCGAGTCGTCCAGCTGTGACATATGAACAAGATGCTGGGCCAGCCAAGAACATGGGACATTTCTGTGGAAAGCTACTCTAAGGCTTCCTGGTGAAAACAGAAAGTGTCACCGCCCCTTGCTGACTTTCATCAAAGTGGAATCAGATGATAGACAACAAACATTAGTTGGCCGAGAGTGGGATACTTTGGCACAAGCCAACTGGCTTCAGGCAAACCACCAGCAAGCCAGCCTCTGGCAGGAGGGTCTGTCAGCTACCCTCAGGGGAGGGGCCCCACCTAGTGAGGGTGAAAGGTGGTGGCAGTTGACTCTTTAGGGGTTTGTGTGGTAAGGGGTGCTCAGGAGAGACTCTGCCCATGAGGAAATGTACCTTATCACCCAAGCCCGAATGTCACAGCTCTCTCAGGATGCTTGGTTGCCCCCTGGGGTTATCTGTCTGATCTTTGGAGTGGGTCTTAAGGGATACTTTCTGGTGTATTTGGAGCTTTAAAAGAGTTTCCACATCTAGGCGTCTGAGAATGGGGTGGCGGAGGCCACCTCAGAGGAGGGTTTTTCCCTTTGAAGCTCGGATGCCTGCTGGTCTTATCTCACACCGGCTCTGGTAGGGAGATGTGTGCCACTCCATCAGGGACTGCTATTTGATTCTGGGTATTGAAGGAGTGAGTCCTGAGCTTGTACACAAGGCTACTCTGCAGGCACAGATTCTGGAAATAAAGACAGAATACGGATGGATAACCCGGGCCTTCTGGATTATAATAGGAAAAAACTACATGTTTTCAAAAGGTTGGGATATCTGCACATCCTCTTCTACTTTTAAGATAACTACAATGTTGGTTTCCTGAAACCTTGAAAGGGAGCCACCCTTGCAAGTACATGTGCTAAGGGGTGGAGTGTTGCCATGTTGCCACTTGCTCACTGGGTTTTGATATTTGTTGGCAACCCCAAAAGGGATTGAAAGTGAAGCTGCCTTTAATTTGGAATTGATTGAGCATGTCTCCTCAGTTCCTATTAACATGTGGGGCTTTGAAAAGAGCTTAATTCCTTAATGCTGGCCAAGAAATCAATATCCTAATTAGTGTTCAAAGCAGACAGCCATTTCCAAGCAAAACCTCCTGTTCTGGCATAATTGGCCTGGATTTTCAATTTCAAACCTCTTTTGTAAAATAATGGCAGTGCATGCTTTAAATTTATCAGAGGATCTTTCAAATGTTCAAACATAATTTGTGGGATTGGGGAATATCACTCTGGAGTCCAGCTTCTCTGTGTCCTACTGGGGAGAATGTTCTGGGCTTTATGGTTTGAAGATGATGGCTCCAGGAGTTATTAAGTGCCAGGCACTGACATAGTGCTGGGAATACAATGGTGAAGCAAAAGAGAAAAAGTTCCATCTCTGGTGGAGTTTATAGTCTAAGAGGGGACAGATATAGTGAGAGGCCCACAGGAATAAATGCACAGTGGCACCCGTGGTAGGAGACAGGCATGGTGTTGGACAGATTATCCTGGAGACTTGGAGGAGTGACAACTGAGTTCTGGAAGATAGGTAGGTGGGGAGGGGGGAGGTGTGTCCAAGGCACAGGAAGGTCAGTGTGGCTGGAGCAGAGATGAGCTGTCAGTGCAGGCGATGCTGAGAACTGATGTCTTCGCCAAGAAAGAGAAACGCAGCCCCAGGAGTCCAGGATCTGGCCTGGCCCCTGGAGTGTTGGTGGGAGCTGGCCTGGTGCTCCCGGCTTGGTCCAGGTGTCCTGCAGACACAAACAACCTCATGGGGCACCAACACCAGGCAAGACGTCCCCGAGGCCATGATGAAGTGTAACAGACTGAGGCCACTTGAAAATCTTGTCTAAGCATAGACACAAAGTCGAGCTGCAAACCACAGAACAGCACACGTCCTTCTCTCTGGGTTCAAATCAGTGACTGCTGCTTCCTCACCTCCATCTAGGCTGCACCCCTGCACACAGCATTTATCATTTCTGAGACACGTAGTTGCAGAATGGTTCCCACTTCCTGACAACCCCCATCTAGAGCAGAGTCCCACTTCCTTGGACATCCGAAGTCCTGACACGAGCCAAGCCTCAGCCCTTTCCACATCCTCTGCCCAGATGTCCTCGGTCGTCCCAGGTGTCTGCCTCTCTCTCTCTGCGTTGGGTGATGCATCACCTGTTCCTGGTGGTGTTCACAGGAAACCCAGAGCAGAGGAAGGGGTGTCATGGGTGTTTTCTCTCCCCTCCCCCCGAACTTGCTCAGGCCCTGAGTTCCTGGTCCAAGAGCAGAGAGGGAGAAGAGGGCAGGGCAGCCATGAAGATATTGCTTGGACGTACCACCATTGTGATCTCACATGGGCAGCATTTTTTAAAGGACTCTTTTTTCTGGGCACTGAGTTCTTCAAGGGACCCCACCCCACATTCACTGGGGAAGGCTCTGCTGAGGGCTCTTGACCTGGGTGAGCACATTTCCAGAGGGCTGGAATCTCCAGCTTTTCTTTGGCATTTTGGTCCATGGTACTTAACCTTTGGAGTGGCTTTGGAGTGCAGTCTGTGCTCACCCTCGCTCTGCCGGCAGAGCGGCGTGCTGGTCCAGTCACGTGGACACTGACTCACTGTATGCTCTACATTGCAGGGGGGCAATAAGAAGATTCTAATGGGTCCTCTCAGGGCTCTGCTCGTGAGACTTGAGGTGAAGGGTGAAGCACCCTCTGCTCTTCTTCCCCTTTGGGGAGTAGAGAGAAGACTCAAAGGACATCAGTGGCTCTTTCCAAAATTCTGCTCTGCATCCCAGCTACCCCTGATACTTTACAACCGCAGTGTGGGTGAGTTTAGGTGCCTTCAGAGCTTCAGCTGAAATGTAGCATCTATGTGCTTCCGAGGAAATGTGTGCAATATTCAGATGGACTGGGCTCTCAGCACTTCAACCAAGAGCTGTTCCAGCTGGAGCAGGTCAGTTCTGGGCAGTCTGGGAGCAGGAGAAGGGTACCCCAGAACACTTCCTGATCCCGTTTTCTGTCCTTGTGCCTCAGCAGTACCCTGCCCTGGAATGAAGGAGCTTTCATCCCGTAAATACTCATCTCAGGGCAGCTGCCAATTCTGGCCCCACTCCTGAGGACCAGAGGGTTTGCATCTGTCCCACTTCCCTTGGCACTGAGGCCCGTGGCCATCAGGGTGGAGCCAAGCTCCAGAGCCAGCCTTGGTGGTGTGACCCAGCCGAGCCAGGAGCCTTGGTCCACGCCAGACAGCTTCCCCTGGTGAGGAGAGGCTGCGACAGCCACCCACACCCTCGGAGCCTGTGTCAGCCCCAGTGCAAGTCGAGTGGACCCCGGCTGTCCTCTTGAGAAGTGTGACCATTTAGTCTGAGGGGACAGTGGCGTCCCGACCCAAGAGTGGCTAAGTTTTCCAGCTGCCCAGCTGCTGTCTCTGCCCAGCAGGGGAAGCCACGCCAAGTTCCAGCTGAGGGAGAGTGTGCAGTTTCTGATGACATCCTCTTAGAAAGGGTCTTTGCACAGCCAGGGACCTGCATGACTGGGAGAAAGAGGCTAGTTTTCTTCTTGGAAGTTCCAGCCAAATCAGGTTTATTGAATCACTTCACTGAATCCCAAGAGAAAGACCCTTTGCCTTCAGCCCTGAATATAGGATTCCTGTTCTCATGTGGACTCTGTTCCAGCGGAATTTGGAGAGAGGCCTGGATTTGGAGCCTACCACTCCTTGTGTGATCACAGGCAAGCCACCTAACCTCTCTGGGCTTTGGCATTCTTTCTTTCTTTCTTTCTTTTTTACTTTATTTTTTAATTGAAGTATAGTTAATTTACAGTGTTGTGTTAGTTTCAAATGTACAGCAAAGTGATTCAGTTATACATACACACATATTCTTTTTCAGATTCTTTTACATTATAGGCTCAAGGTATTGAGTATATCAAGATATATACTCAAGATATTGACTATAGTTCCCTGTGCTATACAGTACATCCTTGTTGTTTACCCCACACCTTGGGTAACCATAAATTTGTTTTCTATGTCTGTGAGTATATTTGTTTTGTAAATAAGTTCACTTAATTTTTTTAGGTTGGACAAATAAGAGATATCATATGATATTTGTTTTTTTCTGTCTGACTTATTTCACTTAATATGATAATCTCTACATCCATCCACATTGCTGCAAATGGCATTATTTCACTCTTTTTTATGGCTGGGTAGTATTCCATTGTGTGTGTGTATATATATATATATATATACACACACACACACACCACAGCTTCTTTATCCATTCATCTGTTGATGGACATTTAGGTTCCTTCCATGTCTTGGCTATTGTAAATAGTGCTGCTATGAATATTGGGGTGCATGTGTCTTTTTGCGTTTGAGTTTCCTCTGGATACACACCCAGGAGTGGGATTGTCGCATCCCATGGTAACTCTATTTTTAGTTTTTTAAGGAGTATGGAGATACTGTTCTCCATAGTGGCTGCACCAATGTACATTCTCAGCAACAGTGCATGAGGGTTCCCTTTTCTCCACACCCTCTCCAGTATTTATCATTTGTAGACTTTTTAGTAATGGCCATTCTGACTGGTGTGAGGTGATACCTCATTGTAGTTTTGATTTGTATTTATCTAATAATTAGTGATATTGAGCATCCTTTCATGTGCCTGTTGGCCATCTGTATGTATTCTTTGGAGAAATGTATACTTAGGTCTTCTGCCCATTTTTTGACTGGGTTGCTTATTTTTTAATATTAAGCTGAATGAGCTGTTTTTATATTTTGGAAATTAATTTCTTGTTGCTAGCATCATTTGCAAATATTTTCTCCTGGTCCATAGATTGTGTTTTCGTTTTGTTCATGGTCTCCTTTGCTGTGAAAAAGCTTTTAAGTTTAATTAGGTCCCATTTGTTTATTTTTATTTTTATTTCCATTACTCTAAGAGACAGATTCAGAAAAATATTGCTGCGATTTACGTCACAGAGTGTTCTGTGGGCTTCAGTTTTCTTGTTTGCACAATACGCAACAGGAAGAAACGTGGGGTCTGAGGAAGGCAGTGCAGCCCCCTGAGGGTGGGTGAGGGCCTGGGGAGATAGCTGCCTATGCCCAGTGCCACAGTGGGCACTTGGGAGTTAAAATAAGGTGGTAATCCCTGGTTGGTTTGCCCCATCTAGATGCTCAGGACTAATGAGTGGAAGGAACCTCCCGCCAGGCCTCTGCTGACTTGATTATTTTGAAATCAGGGAGGCTGGAATTCTGCCATAATTATCTCCATTCCTTACAAAGAAGTCTGGAGTCATGTCCCACATAGCTGGATTAGTGCTGCTTTTTGGTCTAATGTGACAATTAATTGAATGTGTGCTACAACATGAAATCATGACAACGGACCCCCTCCATGTTAAGATTTCTAACTTTTCAGAGAGGAGAACTACGTTACATCATGGGCAAAAAACCTGATCTTTTGGCTTCATTCCTCCATGAGAGTTGCTGATTGAACAAAATAGACAAATACCCACAGGACGCCTTGGTTTCAGGCAGGGTGTCTGGACAGCTGCAGGGGTTTCTGCCAGAATGCAGTCGACTCTGCCTAGAGCTGCCCCTTCAGGCCGTCTCTAAGTAGCGCTGAGTCCTGGAGCAGCATTTTAAAAAGCTGATTTGGTTCAGGCTTTTAAAAAATCAAAACAAAACAAACACTGACCCCCACTGTGATGAACAACAACTTTTCTCAGGCTTGGGAGAACTGTGGCCAGGTTGCCCCTGGCGACAACACATTCTGGGTTGGCCGCTCCTCTGGGTCTTTGTTTCCCAGGTGCACAATGGGGTTGGAGAAGGTCAAACTTGTTTCCGGCCGCACTTTCTGGGAGGCCAAACCCATACCTCAGGGCCTCTCTCCTGCCCTTAGCCCCCTGGCGGGCACTGCAGCAGGGAGGATAGAGCAATCTGTGTCGCAGGATTCCCAGGGCCTCTTGCCTGGGAGCAGATCATCTGATGGCGAACGATGATGGCTGCTGACCGCCCAGGGCCCTGTTTGCTGCTGACCCCTTGGCCCCTGGACCTAGGAGTACTTGTCCAGGCTGTCCAGCCCGCTGCCCAGTCCCACATCTACAACCACAGACACCTGCTGTCCTACAATTTCCTGGAGACCTCCGTCCATCCATCCACTCTCAAGCAGTCTGGAGAGGAGAGCCGAGCCTAGGCCAGGAACAAAGGGCAAAGAGAAGGCCTGGGGCTTCCCTGGTGGCGCAGTGGTTGAGAGTCCGCCTGCTGATGCAGGGGACACGGGTTCGTGCCCCGGTCTGGGAGGATCCCACATGCTGCGGAGCAGCTAGGCCCGTGAGCCACGGCTGCTGAGCTTGTGCATCCGGAGCCTGTGCTCCGCAACGGGAGAGGCCACAACAGCGAGAGGCCCGCGTACCGCAAAAAAAAAAAAAAAAAAAAAAAAAAAAAAAGAGAAGGCCTGCTCCCCCTCCCACTTCACCTTTCCACAGCAGCAGTGATTTGCTCCCACCCATCCTGAGGACTTGGTTGCTGCAGTAACTCCTGACTTGAGCTCCATTCATGCATCAGGCTCAGAAACACTGAGCACAGGCCAGCAAATCCAGTCCTGGAACTCAGCCAGTGTGAACAGCCAGCTCTCAGCCACCAGTGCCTTCCTTGGGCTCTGCCTGGCAGGACCTGCTCACTTTGGTTCCCTGGGCCATGGGCACTCACGGTAAAGCTGCCCTGTAGGAGGCAGCTCCCATGGCCCTGAGGCTGGGTCATTATCTGCTAAATAGGGGCCAGCTCTCCAAAGGACTGGTGGCCTCTCAGGTCCTGGCAGCATCCGTGAAATGGAAAGGGGAGGAGGGGTGGTTGACACAGCTTTCAGGACACTTTCCTTGGCCAACTGTATTGTTTCTATTGTTGCATACCAAGTCACCCCACACTTAGTAGCATACAACCAGCTTCCTATACTCATAGTTCTATGGTCCAGAATTTGGACAGGGCACAGCAGGCTGGCTTGCCTCCACCCTGTAATGTCTGAGGCCTCAGGTGATGACTGAGGGTGACCAGACAGCTGGAATCATCTGAAGACAACCTCCCTCTTGTTTCCCTCACACGATGCTGATTGTTCACTGGGACCTCAGCTGGGGCTGTTGGTCAGAGAGCATACACATGGCATCTCCGTGGGGCTTGGGCTTCCTTACAACAAGGTGGCCTCATCATAGTCAGACGTTTCCCTGGTGGCTCAGGGCTCCAGAGGTGAATGCGCAGCTTCACACTGTGAGATTTGGAGGTCACACAACATCATTCCATTGGTTACAACCAAGTCACAGGCTCCCCAGATTCAAGGGAGTCAGGCATACCCGCCCCCCACCTTGATAAGAAGAATGTCAAAGCCAGTTGCAGTAAAGCACAGAGATAGGAGATACTGTCGATCTTTGGAAAACACAGTGGGACACACCACTCATTGGCTTTCCTTCCCACCTTGTCCCAGCCACAGTCCAACTGTGCAGACAGCCTTGGCCAGGTCTCTCCAGTGCCTTCTTCCTTTCCTCACTTCTGTGGGGCAGATCCTCACAGGCCCACCAGTGAGCCCGACCACACGGCATGGGGAGGCCCCTGCCTTTCCCACTGTGGCTGGGCTAAAGAGGCACGTTCAGGGTTAAGTGGAGTTCAGAGGGCCACTTGGTTCTGTGGAGGATCCCTGGCTGCCTGCACCCACCTGCCTCCCTCAGAATCCACAGCAATTCATGTGGCCTTGGGTCTTGTGTTTCTTGGCTCTCAACCTACAGCTCTGGAACGAGGGAAGCCAAGCAGAGCCTGGGGTTCCAAGAGCCCCCAGTGGCCCCGAGATTCCTCGGTGGCTGTCATGTAAGGGGGCAGGCTGTTCTTTATGGAACCGTGTTTGTCCGGGTGAACTGCAGAGGTGCTCCCTGCAGCCTTTGGTGGCTGAGAAGCTCTGAGATGTTTAGCTGAGAATAGTGCAAGGATTAGTAGGTCCCAGCTGTGAGGGCTGTGGAGACTTCACAGTTCCAGAAGCTGCTTGTATCGAGAGACTCTCACAGGAAAAGTTTTCGGGTTTCCAGACTTCCCCTCCACTCTTTGGCCTGCTCCTGATGTGCTGACCCTCACCCCGTGCAAATCCCCAGAGGGACACAGGGCCCTCCTTGGTCCTGCACCTGGGCCACATGCTAGAAATGAAAGCAAAGCATGTGAGTGCACTCACACATACAAACCCACATGACACATACCACACCCCCACACAACACACACACACGTGTACACCAACCCACCCCATGCATACACAGGCACCCACACACATAGCCATACCACACACCACATACACCCCCACACCTACCTACCCACATGCACACACACACACATCCCCATATCACATGCACACTGACACCATACACACCCACACAACACACATACCACCCACACCCACACATACACACACACAGGAAATACTCTTCACAAGCCTGTGGCATATGCAGAAAAGCCAAGTTACATTAAAAATTTTTTCTAAAACACAAGGAATGCAAAATGTCGATTAGAAAGTCCAAGAAGTCCAGAGAAGAAAGTTTGCCCTGACTCCCCTCCAGCTGGCCCCCCAGGCACACCAGGGCTCCTTTGGGCCTCTGCCTGCCCCAGCAGCTTCAGTGTCTGTATTTACATATGTCCACACACAGCCACAAGGGTTCCTTCTTTCCCAGATGGGATCATACTTGGGAATACTTGGTAAAGTAAACTCATCAAGCCCACAAACTCTTCTCAGAGGGCCATCCATTTCTTTGCAGGCCATGGAGGCTGGGCCAGGCAGGCAGACGTGCAGGAGGGCAGGGGCTGGGTCTGTTGGAGCGGGGCGCCCTCTGGCCACGGGTCAGGGAACTTCTCCTGCCAGCCTAGTGAAATTGCAGGACACTGGAGAGACCCTCTGCAACTCCCCTCCTTTCCTGGGCTCAGGCAGGGAGAGGAGTTCTTGTATTTTGGGAAACCGCATGTCTTTTTGGCCAAGCCCCAGGCTGCTGGCTACCATGGTTGGTCAAGTTCATCCTCCACTGTGGGAGAGGCAGGGCCCAGCCCTGGGCCTTACCCAAGGGTGCCACCATCTCCATCCGGGGACTAAAGATGGCTGGAGAGGAGTGGCTTTCCGAGAGGGATATCTGTACCCCAACCTCCATGTTCCCCTGGCTCAAGGCTCACCCAGCTGTCTCCCCATAACGTAGGTTCTCCAAGCCCAGCTGCTGACCTTGATGTAACCCGTTCCTGAGGACCAGGAGGGGATGAGGAGGGGGATGTTCTGTCATGCTTTTGTATACAGCCTGCCCTGCTTCAAGCCTTTGGAATTCCTCTTTAGGGCCTTGTTGCCTGGAGAACTGGGCCCCTCAGCTCTCATGGACAGCCATGGGCAGGAGCTGAAGAGGGGCATGCCCACGGGCATGCCCTCAGCCATGCCTCTGGGCCCAGTCTCCTCCCTGGCATGAGCAGAAGTGGACAGAAAGATAGACAGGCTCTCCCACCAGGGACTGACACCACCCTCGGCCCCTGTGGTGTCAACATGAGGAAAGGTGTACAAGCTCATGTGCGTGTGTGTGTGTGTGTGTGTGTGTGTGAGAGAGAGAGAGAGAGAGAGAGAGAGAGAGAGAGAGAAAGAGATAGGGGTTTTCAGCTATGTTCTGTGGATGTCATCCAAGACGCATCAACAGGAAAGGCTCAGAGTCCTCCAGCTGGCACCTGGCCTGCGCACTGGGACCAGGGTGGGGCCTGCGGCACCTCCCTTAACCCCATCCTCGAGGGGTGTTGCCTCCTGAGGGTTTTCACGCCCATGCTGTCCTCTCCACAGCAGAAGGTCAGCCTACGAACACATCCTTACAACCTGCTGTTCCAGGCCTGTGTGAACACTGCCCAGACACACACACACACACACACACACACACACACACCCTGCTGGGACACAGAGACCTTCCCTTTAACCTACCCCTGTTGTGAGCCTAGAACTAAGTCACTGCCCTCTGTGAAGGAGGATGCAGGGCCTAAGAGCCTGAGAAGCCCACCCTGGGCCTTCAGGGCAGTCAGCAGAAGCGGGATTTGAACCTGGGTCTCCCTGCATCTCCAGACCCACCGTAGCCACCACACTGGGGAACAGAGACTCCCTTAGTCCTCAGCAACCCTGAAAGGGAGGTTTGGGATGAAAGCCCTGGGCATTGGCTTTTGGGGTTTAGAGAGGCCGACCTTAGGGCCAGGCAGAGACCCTGTTCTTGGCGACCCCTGCCCTGTGCTCAGGGGGTGGTCTTTCTGTCCTAAGGACCCCTCTAGCCTCCACATGTTGGTCTCAGTGTTTAACTGAGCACATGCCATGGGTTCTTTGTTAGTACCGGGGAGGTGGGCAGGATGGAGTGGTTGGAGGTCCCAGGAGAGGGGTGGTGGGGGCCACCCTGCCCTAAGGTGGTAGAAGGAAAGAAGGCCTGGTTGGTTTTCTGACTCTCGCCCCAGCTGCTGCTCACCACATCGCACTAGTTCAATGTTCTCTCAGTCCCAACCCCTGAAAATGAAAGTGAATGAATAGGAAACTGCTAGTTCTAAGCTTAAAGGGCAGGAGGTTGGGGGATGGGCAGACTGGCTGCTGGAAGGGGTCCAGCCCTTGCCTCTTGAGATGTCAAATGCCCTGGGTCCCCACCCAACAGCCTCCTGGGGAGGAACGTCACCCTCACTGAGGAGTAGGTTGAGTTTGAGCCCATTCTCTGCTCTCCAGGCTCCACTGAAGGCGGCAAACACATAGTGTACATTGGATCAAATTTAAGCCATTGTTATGTTAGATCAAATTTAAGCCATTGTTATAAATACAATCCAGATTAAAGGTTAATTTAGTTTCACTTTTCCAGCTGCGCTTGGTTTGAAGCTTCAGTGACCTGACCCAGCTATTTCAGAGGTGGAGGTCTTTTCTAGTTCCTTCTGCTACATCTACATCGTCTGCTGAAGCTTCCACCCTCCTCTTGCCCCCTTCTCCCTGCTCCCTCCTTCCCTAGTCTCACACCAGCCCTGGACTTGAAGATGAGGATCTGTTCTAGGTGGGTGGGAAAGATGTCAACTTGTTCTGTGTAGCACAGAGGAAGTGAGAAGCTAGCTCCTGGTCCCTGTGTCCCTGTGCAGTGGAAACCAGGCCACCGTGCAGAGTTGTTTAGGATTCTCATAAGGGACCCGTGTGTGCTTTAAGGCCAGAGGCAAGATAAGGCTCTCCAGGGCACTCGGAGAAGCACCTCCTGGATTTGAAACATGGCCTGCCCTGCCACATCCACGTTATTTTTCTTCCCAGCTTTATTGAAGTGGGATTGACAAATAAAAATTGTACATATTTAGGTGTACAACATGATGTTTGGATACATGTGTATATTATGAAATGATTAACACAAGCTAATTAACATAGCCATCACCTCATACTGTTACCACTTTTTTTGGTGTGGTGAGAACACTTAAGATCTCTTAACAAATTTCAAGTACACAATACATTCTTACTGACTGTAGTCTCCATGCTGCACATTAGGTCTCCAGAACTTATTCATCTTATAACTGGAAATTTGTATCCTTTGACCAACAACTCCCTATTTCCCCTTCCCCACTCCCAGCACCGGTTAACTACCATTCTATGCTCTGTTGCTATGAGTTTGACTTTTTTAGATTCCATAAGTAAGTGAGATCATGTAGTATTTGTCTTTCTGCATCTGGCTTATTTCTTTTATCTTTTATTTTATTGAAGTATAATTGCTTCACAATGTTGTGTTAGTTTCTGCTGTACAACGAAGTGAATCAGCTATATGTATACATATATCCCCTCCCTCCTGAACCTCCTTCCAGGACCCCTGCCCCCTTCCCACCCATCTAAGTCATCACAGAGCACCGAGCTGAGCTCCCTGTGGTATACAGCAGATTCCCACTAGCTATCTATTTTAAACATGGTAGTGAATATATGTCTATCCTAATCTCCCAATTCGTCCCACCCTCCCCTTCCCCCTCTGTGTCCACATGTCCACTCTCTACATCTGTGTCTCTGTTCCTGCCCTGGAAATAGGTTCATCTGTACCATTTTTTCTAGATTCCACATATATGAGTTAATATACAATATTTGTTTTTCTCTTTCTGACTTACTTCACTCTGTATGACAGACTCTAGGTCCATCCACATCTCTACAAATGACCCAATTTTGTTCCTTTTAATGGCTGAGTAATATTCCATTGTATATATATACCACATCTTCTTTATCCATTCATCTGCTATTGGACATTTAGGTTGTTTCTATAACCTGGCTATTGTAAATAGTGCTGCAATGAACATTGGGGTGCATGTGTCTTTTTGAATTATGGTTTTCTCTGGGTATATGCCCAGTAGTGGGATTGCTGGGTCATATGGTAGTTCTATTTTTAGTTTTTAAAGGAACCTCCATACTGTTCTCCACAGTGGCTGTATCAACTTACATTCCCACCAACAGTGCAAGAGTGTTCCCTTTTCTTCACATCTTCTCCCGCATTTATTGTTTGTAGATTTTTTGATGATGGCCAATCAGACTGGTGTGAGGTGATACCTCATTGTAGTTTTGATTTGCATTTCTCTAATAATTAGTGATGTTGAACATCTTTTAATGTGCCTCTTGGCCACCTGTATGTCTTCTTTGGAGAAATGTCTATTTAGGTCTTCCACCCATTTTTTGATTGGGTTGTTTGTTTTTTTGATATTCAGCTCCATGAGCTGTTTGTATATTTTGCAGATTAATCATTTGTCTGTTGCTTCATTTGCAAATATATTCTCCCATTCTGAGCGTTGTCTTTTTGTCTTATGGTTTCCTTTGCTGTGCAAAAAGCTTTTAAGTTTAATTAGGTCCCATTTGTTTATTTATGTTTTTATTTTCATTACTCTAGGAGGTGGGTCAAAAATGATCTTGCTGTGGTTTATGTCAAAGAGTGTTCTGCCTATGTTTTCCTCTAAGAGTTTTATAGTGTCCAGACTTACATTTAGGTCTTTAATCCATTTTGAGTTTATTTTTGTGTATGGTGTTAGGGAGTGTTCTAATTTTATTCTTTTACATGTAGCTGTCCAGTTTTTCCAGCACCACTTGTTGAAGAGGCTGTCCTTTCTCCATGTGTAGTTTTGCTTCCTTTGTCATAGATTAGGTGACCATAGGTGTGTGGGTTTATCTGTGGGCTTTCTATCCTGTTCCACTGATCTATATTTCTGTCTTTGTGCCAGTAGCATACTATCTTGATTACTGAGCTTTGTAGTATAGTCTGAAGTCAGGGAGCCTGATTCCTCCAGCTCCATTTTTCTTTCTCAAGATTGCTTTGGCTAGTCAGGGTCTTTTGTGTTTCCATACAAATTGTAAAATTTTTGTTCTAATTCTGTGAAGAATGCCATTGGTAATTTGATAGTGATTGCACTGAATCTGTAGATTGCTTTGGGTAGTAGAGTCATTTTCACAATGTTGATTCTTCCAATCCAAGAACATGGTATATTTCTCCATCTGTTTGTGTCATCTTTGATTTTTTTCATCAGTGTTTTATAGTTTTGTGAGTAGAAGTCTCTTGCCTCCTTAGGTAGGTTTATTCCTAGATATTTTATTTTTTGTTGCAATAGTAAATGGGATTCTTTCATTAACTCCTGTTTCTGATCTTTCGTTGTTAGTGTATAAGAATGTGAGAGTTTTCTGTGCATTAATTTTGTATCCTGCAACTTTACCAAATTCATTGATTAACTCTAGTAGTTTTCTGGTGGTATCTTCTTTTCTATGTATAGTATCATGTCATCTGCAAACAGTGACAGTTTTACTTCTTTTCTGATTTGGATTCCTTTCATATCTTTTTCTTCTCTGATTGCTGTGTCTAGGACTTCCAAAACTATGTTGAATAAGAGCGGCGAGAGTGGACATCCTTGTCTTGTTCCTGATCTTAGAGGAAATGCTTTCAGTTTTTCACCATTGAGAATGATGTTGATTGTGGGTTTGCCATATATGGCCTTTATTATGTTGAGGTAGGGTCCCTCTATGTTCACTTTCTGGAGAGTTTTTATCGTAAATGGTGTTGAATTTTGTCAAAAGCTTTTTCTGCTTCAATTGAGATGATCATATGGTTTTTATTCTTTAATTTGTTAATATGGTGCATCACATTGATTGATTTGCATATATTGAAGAATCTTTGCATTCCTGGGATACATCTCACTTGATCATGGTGTATGATCCTTTTAATGTGTTGCTGGATTCTGTTTGCTAATATTTTGTTGAGGATCTTTGCCTCTATGTTCATCAGTGATATTGGTCTGTAATTTTCTTTTTTGTGTTATTTGTGTGTGGTTTTGGTATCAGGGTGATGGTGGCCTCCCTCTGCAATTTTTTGGAAGAGTTTGAGAAGGGTAGGTGTTAGCTCTTCTCTAAATGTTTGATAGAATTCGCCTGTGAAGCCATCTGGTCCTGGACTTTTGTTGTTGGAAGGTTTTTAAATACAGTTTCAAATTCATTACTTGTGATTCGTCTGTTTATATTTTCTAATTCTTACTTGTTCAGTCTTGGAAGGTTGTACCTTTCCAAGAATTTGTCCATTTCTTCCAGGTAGTCCATTCTACTGGCATGTAGTTGCTTGTAGTAGTCTCTTATGATCCTTTGTATTTCTGCAGTGTCAGTTATAATTTCTCCTTTTTCATTTCTAGTTTTATTGATTTGAGTCCTCTCCTTTTTTTTCTTGATGAGTCTGGCTAAATGTTTATCAATTTCGTTTATCTTCTCAAAGAACCAACTTTTAGTTTTATTGATCTTTGCTATTGTTTTCATTTCTATCTCATTTATTTCTGCTCTGATCTTTATGATTTCTTTCCTTCTGCTAACTTTGGGTTTTCTTTGTTCTTCTTTCTCTAGTTGGTTTAGGTATAAGGTTCGATGTTTCCAGTTTTCTTTTGATTTCCATTTTCATGGAGTATCTTTTTCCATCCCCTCACTTTCAGTCTGTATGTGTCCCTAGATCTGAAGTGGGTCTCTTGTAGACAGCATATATATGGGTCTTTTTTTTGTATGCATTCCACCAGTCCACTGGAGCATTTAATCCATTTACATTCAAGGTAATTACCAATATGCATGTTCCTATTACCATTTTGTTAATTGTTTTGGGTTTGTTTTTGTGGGTCTTCTTCTTCTCTTGTGTTTAGGCAGTTGTTGTGAAGCTGGTTTGGTGGTGCTGAATTCTCTTAGTTTTTGCTTGTCTGTGAAACTTTTGATTTCTCTGCCAAATCTGAATGAGATCCTTGCTGGGTAGAGTAATCTTGTTTGTAGGTTTTCCTTTTCAATACTTTAAATATATCCTGCCACGCTCTTCTGGTCTGCAAAGTTTCTGCTGAAAAATCTGCTGATAACCCTAGGGGGATTCCCTTGAATATTTTTTCCCCTTGGTGCTTTTATTTTTATTTTTTAGAGGTTAATGATTTTTATTTTTTATTTATTTTTGGTTGTGTTGGGTCTTCATTGCTATGTGTGGGCTTTCTCTATTTGCGGTGAGCAGGGTCTGTTCTTTGTTGCAGTGTGCAGGCTTCCCATTGGGGTGGCTTCTTTTGTTGTGGAGCATAGGCTCTAGGTGCGTGGGCTTCAGTAGTTGTGGCATGCGGGCTCCATAATTGTCGCTCACAGGCTCTAGAGCACAGGCTCAGTAGTTGTGGTGCAGGGGCTTAGTTGCTCTGCAGCATGTGGGACTTGCCTGGGCCAGGGATCGAACCCATGTCCCCTGCATTGGCAGGCGGACTCTTAACCACTGCGCCACCAAAGAAGTCTCCCTTGCTGCTTTTAATATTTTTTCTTTGAAATTAATTTTTGTTAGTTTGAGTAATATGTGTCTTTTGTTGTGTTTCTCCTAGGATTTATCCTGTATGGGACTCTCTGCGCTTCCTGGACTTGGGTGGCTATTTCCTTTCCCATGTTAGGGAAGTTTTTGACTACAGTCTCTTCAAATATTTTCTCATATGCTTTTTCTTTCTTTTCTTCTTCTGGGACCCCTATAATTCGAATGTTGTGCATTTAATGTTGTCCCAGAAGTCTCTGAGACTGTCCTCAATTCTTTTCATTCTTTTTTCTGTATTCTGTTCCTCGGCAGTTATTTCCACCATTCTATCTTCCAGCTCACTTACTCATTCTTCTACCTCAGTTATTCTATTATTGATTCCTTCTAGTGTATGTTTCATTTCAGTTATTGTGTTGTTCATCACTGTTTGTTTGTTCTTTAGTTCTTCTAGGTCTTTATTAAACATTTCTTGTATTTTCTTTATCCATGCCTCCATTCTATTTCCGAGATTTTGGATCATCTTTACTATCATTACTCTGAATTCTTTTTCAGGTAGGTTGCCTATTTCCTGTTCATTTATTTGGTCTTGGTAAGTTTTTACCTTGCTCCTTCATCTGTAACATATTTTTTTGTTGTCTCATTTTTTGATGGGTGGGGCTGTGTTCCTGTCTGACTGGTTGTTTGGTCTGAGGCTTACAGCACTGGAGTTTGCAGGCAGTTGGGTAGAGGTGGGTCTTGGTGCTGAGATGAGGACCTCTGGGAGACCTCACTCTAATGAATATTCCTTGGGGTCTGAGGACTCAGTGCTCCCACCACAGGAGTTCAAGCCCGACCCCTGGCCTGGTAGCTTGGGGGTTCCTCCTGTCCCCTTAGGGGTTCAGGGTCCCCCACCAGTGCCTGTTAGGTACCCTAGCTGTGAGGAGATGTGGACTCCAGGTCCTCCTACTCCGCCATCTTGAGTCCACCCCTGCCTCTGGCTTATTTCATTTAGCATAATGTCCTCCAGTGTTGCAACCTCTAATGTTGCAAATGAAGGATTTCCTTCTTTTTTCTAAAAGCTGAATAATATTCCTTTGTATATATATACCATTTGTTCTTTATCATAGAGCTTGTAGAAATTCACAAGCTGATCCTATAAATTACATGGAAATGCAAAGTAAGACCCCCATTCATCTGTTGATAGACACTTAGGTTATTTCCACATCTAGGCTACTAGAAATGATGCTGCAGTGAACATGGTGGTGCAGATATCTCTTCAAGATATCTATTTTATTTTCTTTGGATATATACCCAGAAGTGGGATTGCTGGATCATATGGTAGCCGTCTTTTAAATTCTTTTTTGAGGAAACTCCATACTGTTTTCCAGCTGTACCAATTCACATTCCCACCAACAGTATATAAGTTTCTTTTATCCACATTCACACCAACACTTGTTATCTCTTGACTTTTTATAATAAATCCATTCTAAGAGGTGTGAGGTGATATCTCATTGTGGTTTTGATTTGCATTTCCTTGTGATTAGTGATGTTGAGCATCTTTTCATATACCTGATGGCTATTGTCTGTAGTGGTAGTAGTTGTTGTTTATTTTTGTTTTCGTTGCCTGTGCTTTTGGCATCAAATCCAAAAATTCATCACCAAGACCAATGTCAAAGAGTTTTCCCTTATGTTTTCTTCTATGAGTTTTATAATTTCAGGGCTAACATTTAAGTCCTAAATTCATTTTGAGTTGATTTTTGTGTCCAGTGTAAAACAAGGGGCCAATTTTATCCTTTTGCATATGGATATTCAATTTTCCCAAGATCATTTATTGAAGAGACAATCCTTGCCCATTGTATATTCTTGGTGATTTTGTCAAAGATTAGTTGATCATCATATATGAGTGCATTTATTTCTGGGCTCTCAATTCTGTCCCACAGGTCTGCCTGGTTTTGTTTTGTTTTGTTTTCTGGAATCATACTGTTTTGGTTTCTATATTTTTTTAGTATAGTTTGATATCAGGAAGTGTAATGCCTCCAGCTTTGTTCTTCTTGCTTGAGATTTCTTTAGCTATTTGGGATCTTGTGGTTCCATACAAAATTAGGACTTTTTTTTCTCTTTCTGTGGAATACACCACTGGAATTTTGATAGGGGTTGCATTGAATCTGTAGATTGCTATGAATATTTTAACAATATCAATTATTCCAATCCAGGAACATTGGATATCTTTCTATTTATTCCTGTCTTTTTCAGTTTCTTTAATCAATGTCCTATAGTTTTCAGTGTACAGATTTTTCATCTCTTTGGTTAAATTTATTTTTAAGTATTTTACTCTTTTAAATGCTATTGAATATGGAAATATTTTCTTAATTTCATTTTTAGATAGTTTGTTTTTGGTGTATAGAAACACAACTAACTTTTGTATGTTGATTTTGTATCCTGAAACTTAAATGAACTTGTTTATTAGTTTTAGCAGTTTTGTGTTTGTGTGTGTGTAATCTTTAGGGTTTTCTATATATATAATCATGTTAGTTGCAAACAGAGGCCATCTTACTTCTTCCTTTCCTATTTGGATGCCTCTAATTTCTTTTTCTTGCCTAATTGCTCTGGCTAGGACTTCCAGTACTATGTTGAAGAGTAGTGGTGATAGTAAGATCCTTGTCTTGTTGAGTATGATGTTAGCTGTGGGCTTGTCATATATAACTTTTATTATGTTGAGAGCTTTTTTTTTTTTTAATCATGAAAGGTTGTTGAATTTTGTCACATGATTTTCCTGCATCTATTGAGATTACTATATGATATTTATCCTTCATTCTGTTAATGTGGTATATCACATTGATTTGCATATGTTGGACCATCCTTGCATCCCAGGGATAAATCCCATTTGATCATGGTATATGATCTTTTGAATTCGGTTGAATTTGGTTTGCCAGTATTTTGTTGAGGATTTTTACATCTATGTTCAGAGATATTGGCCTATAATTTTCTTTTCTTGCAGTGTCCTTGTCTGCCTTCAGTATCAGGGTAATGCTGACCTTGTAAAATGAGTCTGGAAGAATTCTTTCCTTTTCAATTTTTGGGAAAAGTTTGAGAAGAATTGGTATTAATTCATTAAATCTTTGGGAGAATTCACCAGTGAAGCCACCTGGTCCTGGACTTTGTTGGGAGATTTTTGAGTACTGATTCAATCTTCTTACTTGTTATTGTCTGTTCAGATTTTCTATTTCTTCATGATTCAGTCTTGGTAGATTGCATGTCTCTAGTAATTTACCCATTTCTTCTAGGTTATCCAATTTGTTGGGGGTATAATTGTTCATACTAGTCTCTCATGGTTCTTTGTATTTCAGTGGTATCAGTTGTAATGTCTCCTCATTCATTTCTGATTTATTTATTTGAGTCTTCTCTTTTTTTCCTTAGTGTAGCTAAATGTTTGTCAATATTGTTTATTTTTTCAAAAAGAAAGCTCACTTTTGTTGATTTTTCTATGGTTTTTCTAGTCCCTTGTTTACTTCTGCTCTGACCTTTGTTGTTTTGTTCTTTATGCTAACTTTGGTCTTATTATATTCTTTTTATTCTAGTTCCTTGAGGTGTAAAGTTAGATTATTTGAGATATTTCTTTTTCTTAATGTAGGTGTTTATCACTCACTATAAACTTCCCCCTTAGAGCTGCATTGCATCCCATAAGTTTTGATATGTTGTGTTTCCATTTTTTGTTTGTTTCAAGATTCTTTTTATTTCTCTTTTGATTTCTTCTTTGACCAGTGGTTGCTCAGGCATGTGTTGTTGAATTTTCACATATCTGTGAATTTTCCAGGTTTCCTTATCTTACTGATGTCTAGTTTCTTACTATTGTGGTTATAAAAAATACTATAATTTCGATCTTTTAAATTTGTTATGACTTGTTTTGTGACCTAACATATGATCTACCCTGGAGAATATTTCATGTGCATTTAAGAATGTGTACTTTGCTGCTGTTGGATGGAATGTTTTGTATTTGTCTGTTAGGTAGATTTGATCTAAAGTGTAGTTCAAGTCCAATGTTTTGTTAATGATTTTCTGTCTGGGTGTTTTACCCATTGTTGCAATGGGGTATTGGAGTCCCCTACTATTATTGTATTGCTGTCTACTTCTCCTTTCAGATCTGTCAATATTTGCTTTATATATTTTGGTGCTCTGATGTTGGGTTAATGTATACTTCCAATTGTTATATCCTCTTAATGAATTCACCCCTTTGTCACTGTATAATGACCTTCTTTGTCTTTTGTTACAGTCTTTGTCTTAAAGTCTGTTTTGTCTGCTATAAGTAAGTATAGCTATCCCTGTTCTTTTTTGGTTTCTATTGCCTAGAATACCTTTTTCCATCCTTCACTTTCAGCATATGTGTGTCTTTAAAGCTGAAGTTAGTCTCTTGTAAGAGCATATAGTTGGGTCTTATTTTTTAATTATTCAGCCACTCATTTGTTTTTTGATTGGAGAATTATATATATATATATATTATATATATATATAATATATATATATATAAACATATATTTAAAGTATAGTTGTACAATATTATATAAGTTACAGGTGTACAATATAGTGATTCACAATTTTAAAGGTTATAGTCCATTTATAGTTCTTATAAAATATTATATTTAAAGTAATTATTGATAAGTAAGGACTAACTATTGCCACTTTTTCATTATTTTCTAGCTTTTTTGTAGTTCTTTCATTCTTTTTTTTTTTTTTTTTTGTGGTACGTGGGCCTCTCACTGTTGTGGCCTCTTCCGTTGCGGAGCACAGGCTCCGGATGCGCAAGCCCAGTGGCCACGGCTCATGGGCCCAGCCGCTCCATGGCACGTGGGATCCTCCCGGACCAGGCACGAACCCATGTCCCCTGCATTGACAGGCAGACTCTCAACCACTGCACCACCAGGGAAGCCCTCGTTCTTTCATTCTTTTCTTCCTCTCTTACTGTCTTCCTTTGTGATTTGATGATTTTTTTTTTTTTGGCAGTGTTATGCTTGGATTTCTTTCTCTTTAACCTTTGTGTTATCTACTACAGGTTTATTCTTTCTGGTTACCAGGAGGTGTACAGAAAACATTTTATAACAACCTATCTTAAGCTGATAAGAACACATATAAAAACTCTACCTACAGTGGGCCATGATGCAGACCATGGGCTCCCATCTGGGTCTCCTTTTTGCAGTCTCCAGGGTGGGGAAGGGAAGTCCTAGAGGTGCATGGCCCATGGGATGGTGTCAGGCCATCCCTGCCCTCCCAAATTGCAGCTCTGTGTCACCCCTTGAAGGTTTGCCTTTGCAGAATCACACAGGTGTGCCCAGCAAGGCACCTGTGCTGATCTTTCTTCCCACTACTCACTTCTTCTGGGTATTTGTGGGTGCAGGGAAAGTGGGGGGGGGTCTATCCTGGAGTGGGGTGGCTTGGAAATGATGTTGTCATCCTCTGGATGTTTCTGGCCCCTATGCCAGAGAAATGGGGGATTTCCAGCATTTTAAGACAGCAAACCCAAAGCATCTCCATGGCCATCCCTCTGCCTTCAGATAACTCTGGGATTGTGAGCATTTCCTGGGTGTAAGTCTGGGAGCCAGCTATGTGCATGCTGTTGGGCTCACATGTTACTGTCTGTACATTGTTGATGCCCAATTTATCTGGCTCATGAATCTATTAAACATGAAAAAATAACCATCTCTAAATATTAATACACTTCTTATATATCTAACACATAGCACCTGAGTATTGACAGTTTTCCCCAATTAAACATTATTTAAAATTTTATTGAATCCCACTTATAAACAATTAAAATCGAAGTCTAAAATACAGACCACCTTCAGTGCTTTGAACATGCTAAGAAACAGTCGAGTGCTGTACTCACTATAAAACTGTGACCCAAATGCTACCTACTGCCTTAGATTCACATTTTTCTTCCTTGTTCTGCACTAACCTTCTTCTTATTCATACTCATAGTTCTTCCTATGGTTTCTGAGCCTTTCTAAGGTTGCAACGTATGAGTTCTGTACTCTAATATGGGAGAAGGGGGTTTCCCTACACCACCAAGTAATTCTCTGACACCAGCTGGAGGTCTTACAATTCAACTCAAATCTGACACTATCTACCAAGAGGTAGCATCAAATTCCTACAAGACTGCCATCCCTTGCCCCTGACACACATTTCAGATGCCAATCGCAAGTCCAGGTCATCACCTGAGCTTTTAACCGACTGGCTGTAGACTGGAGGTTCCAATGAGCCCCACCTTGGGTTTGACTGATTTGCTAGAGTGGCTCACAAAACTCAGAGAAGCATAATACTTACTAGATTATCAGTTTATTATAAAAGTATGTAACTCAAGAACAGCCAGGTGGAAGAAATGTATAGGGCAAGGTACAGGGAAAGAGTGTGGAGTTTCCGTGCCCTCTCTGGGTGCACCACCCTCTCCAAACCTCCATATGTTCACCAACCCAGAAGCTCTTCAACTCTGTCCTTTTGGGTTTTTACGGAGACTTCATTACAAAGGTATGATTGATTAAATCATTGGCCATTCCTGATTGATTCAAAATGTAGCCTGTCTCCCCTCCCTGGAGGTCAGGAGGTGGGACTGAAAATTCCAACTCTCTAATCACATGGATCACATGGTTGGTTCTCCTGGCAACCAGCCCCTACCCTGAGGTGCATGCAAAAGTCACTCATTAACATAAAAAAGACAGCTTTATCCCTCTTATCACATAGGAAATTCCAAGGGTTTTAGGAACTCTGTGCCAGAAACTGAGACAAAGATTAAATACATATTCCTTATTATAAATCACATACAGGATGCCATTTCCAGACCCCAGTGAGAAAAGATCTCAGATGCTGATGACGCAGGACCTGGGCTGTGGATAATTCCCTTGGGCAGGGCTTCTGGCAGCTCCTCCCAAGGCGACTGCACAAGCTGCGTGAGGTGTTTGCTCCTTGAATCTGTAGGACACTTCAAGCTCAAGCTTTTCATGAAGCTTTGTGTTTTTTGCAGTCCACCTCCCAAAGTGAGGCATTCTTTAGCTGCCATTTGTCCCGCTCACAGGCTATGTTGACCTGCTCTGGTAGCATCATGAGAAACACATCTTGTTCACATCTTCCCGGAAGGACAACTTGAGGTTCATTTCCAGGCAGAAGGGTGAGTGTGCAAGCCCCTCTCCTCTTCGATCTGCCCACCACTCACGGCAGACGCGGTTTCTAGCTCTTCATCAAGGGCGATAGTCGTCTCCTTTCAAGATGACTTTTCCTGAGTTTGTGTTTTCCTCTTACACAGATTTTAAAAATGTTTTTTTTTAATTATTATTATTTTTTATTTTCAAAAACAACCTTATTCATGACACATATTTAAAAAAAAACTCCCACCCCCTGGAAATGAGCTAAAAAAATAAACAAAATCCACCTCCCACCTCCCTGTCCCCACTTCCTCCCATTCCCTCCAAATAAAAGGGAAAAAAAGGTAAAGGAAACAAAACAAAACAAAAGACTGAAAAACAAAAAACACCCCAAAACCTCCCAAAACAAGGTAGTGCATTTCCCCAGGGGAAAGGGGAATTTACACTGGAGCCGCTGGGAGCAGATCAGAGATCTTCCGGCTACAGAAACCTGCAAAGAAAGACACTCAAAACAGAAAAAGAAACACAAAAGGAAACAAAATAGATCACCAGGCAATCTGGAGGGGCAGGGAGCCAGAAAAGAGGGGTGGGGTGGGTGGTAGACCTGGAAGGACAGGAACAGGCAGGAGGGGACTGTGAAAGCTAGGGAGAAGATGGAGGGAAGGTAACAAGCAGAACAGTTCGGTGTCCTTGCAGAGCCCTGGGTAAAAAAACCCCTCCTACCACCCATGCCCACCTACCCTTGAGCAGCCCGCAAGGGGGCAAAGGGGGACAGGGAAACAGGGGGAGCAGATTGCGCGGTTGAGACGTGTCCATGGCGAATCCCCAGAGTGAATGAGCAGCCCCCTGCCCCATTCCCTGGGCCTTCCCTTACTCCCCAAAGCAGGTCCCTCCTCAGCAGTTAGTTATGGGATTCTCCCCCCTTCCACAGTATATCTTTTTTTTCTTAATATTTTTTTCCATCAAGGTCATCTTCTGTTTTTTCTTTTTTTTAATTCTTTTTTTTTCTCCTTTCCTCTTTTTTTCCTCTCTCTCCTCCTAATACACACTTTTTTTAGTGAGGGGAATACCATGATGTCGCTCTAGCCCAGCCCCTGTAGACACGACCCCGGGGCCTGCTATTAAAACCACTGTAGAATCCAGATGCCTGGTCTGTTGGTTCATTTTGGGATCACCTTGATTTGTCTTCCTCTAAATAGGGACTCATCTAAGGCCAAGGAAGTCCTCACTGACTCTTTGTCTGAGAACTCTATATATGCAAACCCTTTGGGATGGCCACTAAATTAGTCACACAGTATAGTAACACAGTTGACTGAACCACAGCCATTAAAGTGTGCTTCCAGCTCTTCTGCTGTTGCACCATAGTCCACATTGCCAACATAGATGGAACGGGCATCAGCCTCCATCTTCTCCTCAATGGACATGATCACTGGGCCAGCATTGCCTGGAGCTGGACTCATACTCATCTTCTTCTCTACCTCGTTCTGTAGCTCCTTTAGCTTCTCAGCTTCTTCCTCCCTCTCCCTGACTTGAGCTTTGATCGCTTCCAGCTCCAGGTCCTCAATGGCGCCGTCCCCCGGGTCACCCTCAACCAGTCCCGGTTCCTCCTCCTCTTCCTGGCTGCCGGGGGCTCCCGAGCCAGGCCCAGGGCCCGGAGGTCCCGGGGCGGGTGGGGGGCACCGGGCCGGGCGGCTCCTCTTCAGGCTCGGGCTCCAGCAGCAGCTCCTCAGGCTCCAGTTCCTCAGACTCCAAGCCGTTCCCGTAGTCCCCTGCGTCCCCCGGGGACCCCTCCCCGGCCTCCCCACCAGCCCCGGGCACAAGATGGTGCCGCCGCCCCGGCCTGGAGCCCCGACCGCCCGCAGACCCCGCTGCTGCTGCTGCCGCCGCCGCCACCATCGCAGCTCAAAAAAATGTTTTACAAGCTAATATTCTACACTTACTAGAAGGAGCCAATACCGGTTTATATAATACTTGTCTTTAAAAGTGATCACAAATTATACGTATCTTTTCAATTACAGCTACAATTTACATGCTGTAAATAACTTCTCTTTTTTTGGTATTGTAACAGGGAAGAGCTAAATTGGACTCTATGTTGGATCTGTTTCTTTGACTTTAACCTTTGCTTTTCGTTGCTTTTGTTATTATAATCATACATAATGGCGTGCCTCAGGGAACTCTGCTGCCTCTGGTAGAATGTTAAACTGAAGTGCCTCTGTTCAGCTCACAGGGAGACAATCTGACCCTGCCCACCTGTGTGAATGGCTGCCAGAAAGAAGAAATGAACACATCCCCTCACTGAGGCTGGTCCTTCCAGGAGATGTTTTGCAAGGCTGATGGCCCTTTTTACTTTACTTCCCCACTGCCTCTCCCTCTCTGATTCTGTAAAAGAAACTGGCATCCAGACCCTGATAAGATGGTTTTGGGGGACCGTAGCCCGCCATCTCTCAGACTGCTGGCTTTCTGAATAAAGTCGTCTTCTTTGCCTCAACACCTCGTCTCTGATTTACTGGCCTGTCGTGCGGCAAGCACAGCAAGCTTGGACTCGGTAACAAATTTGGCTTAGCCAGCCAGGAGCCTTGTGGCTCATGGCTAGCTGGCCCCAGTCAAGGAATATTGGGGCAAGACCCTAGCAGCTGCCAGGTCCATTTGTCCTGAGGATCTTCCCTTCAAAGTACCCTGAAGCGACACCAGCTACCCCAGCGCTTGGCAGTTGAAGCAAGGAACCAACAAACTTCTAGGGGTCAACGGACTCAGTTTGATTTTGGACGGTAAGTCGCTCTGGTGTGCACACTGGAAACATATTCCCCCCCTCAATTTGGGCTTTTCCTTTATGGGACAAGCCAATTTGGTCAGGGTACCCTGTTGGAGAGGGGAATTGTCGTTGGACTCTACCTGATTTTGGGAACTGGTTCATTGGGAGCTAGTTCGTTGGTTTTGATCTTGGTTTTCTTTTGGTTTTGTGTGCATTGATGCTAGAATTTGTTTGTGCTTTTTGTGTTGGAATTTGTCTGCGTCTTTCATGTTTTGGTGTTATCAAACTTATCAAAAAGGGAAATACTCCATCTCTCCTGAAGGATAGCCTTTTGGGGCATATATTAGATAAATGGGCAAAACATAGCTATGAGCCTATGACTAAGAAAGACATGATATACTATTGTAATAGGGTGTGGACCCAATATATGTTAGGATCAGAAGAACGATGGACCCCTGAATGGTTCACTCAATTATCATACGATCTGGCAGTTAGAAGTGTTTTGCAAAAGAGCAGGGAAAAGAGGTGAGATTCCATATGTAGAAGCATTTATGCTATTGCATCAGGAGGAAGGAGTCAGAGGACTGCTACCTTATGGTACAGCGGTCTGAAAGGAAACCCAAGGGAGAACCTGTTCTACAAGGGGAAGGGGGAGAAAATGAGAGTGGGGACATATTATTCCAGAGCTTAAACACCGCCTCTGGCCCATCCAGCTCCCCCACTGGCTGAGCAGGCTACATGCACTGGCAGTTGTTCCAACTGCCCCACCCCATGCCACCAACATATTCACCCCTTTCACTAACTCTTGTTTCCCCCACTCATGGGGATCGAATAGAAGTTTCTATGGTAACCCCGGTGGCAGAGGGACCTGGTTTAGTATCACCATCTAAGACCCGACAGGCACCCAATTTGGACTGAGAGCAACTTCCACAGCAGGGCAATTTCCCCTGCGCTGATATCCTGTAGGAGTCCGTAATGCAAATGGCCAGCCAGCTGGGCTCCTATGGATGCAGAATCCATTCTCGACTTAGGATTTGCTTAACTGGAAAAACCATAACCCTGCTTACTGAGAGGACCCACTCCATATGACTGAACTTTTCACCTCAATATTTGCCACTCACCATCCCACTTGGGCGGGCATTCACACTGTTATGAATATAATGATTACTGAGGATGAAAGGAGGATGGTAGAGAGGAAGTGCACCAGCTCCGTTTAGTAGATCCAAATGGAACTCCAGAAACAAATTTGGCAGTCCCTATTGCTGAGCCTAACTGGGATCCTAATAATGGGGGCATGCCACTCCTAGAACACTACAGCGGATGTGTCTTAGTGGGTCTTCAAAAGGGGTTATCTAGACAAAAGAGCTTAAACAAGATTCAGGAGATAAAACAAAAGCCAAATGAGGATCTATCAGAGTTCCTGGAAAGGATTTATCAAGCTTATAAGCGCTACATGGATGCAGACCCTGAGACCCCTGAGAATGTATGACTTTCACTGGGCAAAGCACCCCAGATATAAGGAAAAAATTACAGACGTTAGATGGTGTATTTGGAATGAACCCTTCTCAATTAGTAGATGTTGCTTTTAAAGTATTCAACAACAGGGAACAATGACAAAAGCAAGAAGATGCAAAATGGAAGGCACCTTTTCTGGCAGCAGCATTGAATTCCCGGAAGGTGAGTAACCTAAAGGAAGGTAAGCCACCATTGGGGAAGGAGCAATGTGCTTACTGCAAGGAGGAAGGTCATTGGAAAAGAGAATGCCCTAGACGAAAGAATAATAGACAGGAGCCTCTCATATGGTACAAAGAGAGGAGCAATCTGATAATGAATGAAGAGGCCCTTGGACCTGAGGCGTCTGATTCTAATTTCCCCACAAGACCCCTGAGTAACATTGACAGTGAGGAACAAGTTGATTGACTTTCTAATAGATATGAGTGTCACATATTCTGTGGTAAACACCAAGGTGGCACAGAAAACATCTCAGTCTATCTTGGTCATGGGAGTTTCTGGAGAAGTAGAGAACCATTTGTTTCTATAAGCTCTAGAATGCCAACTAGGGGACATAGCTTCTTATACATGCCAGAGTGTCCAATCCCCCTTCTGCGACAAGATCTCCTTTGTAAATTAAACACTCAAGTAACCTTTTCGCCAGAACAGCTTGACATCAGGGTCCCACCGGAGCACACTTTAAGCCCACAAATGCTACTCATGGAAACCCCAGAGAAGGAGATAGAGCTCTTTCCCACAGAGGTCTACGAAAAGGTAAGGCTGGAAGTGTGGGCTGACGGCACTCCAGGGAAGGCCCAAAACACCTAATCTAAAACAATACCCTCTGAAACAAAAGGCTCAAAAGGGAATTCAGCAGATCCTGGAGAAGGTTTTGAAAATAGGACTGATTAGACCTTGCAGGTCCCCATATAACACACTTATCGTCCCGGTCAAAAAGCCAAACTCAGCAGAGTATCGTTTTGTCCAAGATTTGAGGGCTATTAATGAAGTAGTCCAAGACTTACACCCTGTGCTGCCTAATGCATACACTCTGCTCACAACTATTCTGGGAGAATATGGCTGGTTCTCAGTCCTAGACTTGAATGATGCTTTTTTCTGCATTCTTACTGTAGAAGAATCACAGCAGCTATTTGCTGTTCAATGGCAAGACCCAGAAACACAGGTAGTCCAACAGTATTGTTGGACAGTCCTGCCTCAAGGAGTTAAGAATTCCCCGACCTTGTTTGGGGAGACGTTGTCTAGAGACCTTAGAGGCTTAATATTGGACGAAGGACTCTTGCTCCAATATGTGGACGACTTGCACATAGTGAGCCCTACATACGATAAATGTCTACAAAAATTATCAGAATCCTGAACTATTTGGCTAATTGTGGATATAAGGTCTCCCAGAAAAAGGCCCGGATATGCAAACAGCAAGTCATATATCTGGGCTTTGCCCTCTCTCACGGACAGCAGGATCTTTTGCCTGACAGAAAGCAGGCAATTGCAGGCTTAGGAGCACCCAAGACCCACAGACAACTGAGAGGCTTTCTGGGAATGGCAGGGTTCTGTCGGATTTGGATCCCAAGCAATGGGCTCATTGTAAAGCCTCTCTATGAGGCACTGAAGGGACATGATCTTGAGCCCCTTACTTGGACTAAAGAGTGCCAAACAGCCTTTGAAATGATAAAAACGAAGTTAGTCTCAGCCCTGGCTTTGGGACTACCAGACTTAAAGAAACCTTTCAAACTGTATGTACATGAGAGACAAGGCATAAGCTTTGGGGTGTTAATTCAAACTCTGAGGAATATCCCCGGACCTGTTGCTTACTTCTCAAAACAACTAGAACAGACTGTTAAAGGGGGGCCTCCTGGCCTTCAAGCTGTAGCAGCTACTTGTGACAGATTTCAGGAAGCTGAGAAGTTTACCCTAGGGCAACCCACCACCGTGTATGTTCCTCACCATGCCCTTTCTTTGCTGGAACAGAAAGGGGCCTATTGGCTGACTTTTGGGAGAATGGGAAAGTACCAAGCCATTCGCCTGGACAATCCCAACGTAAGACTTCAAGTCACTTCAGCCCTAAATCCAGCCACATTGCTCCCGATTGACGCTGCACAATCCCCTGAGCATGACTGCCTACACGTCATTGAGCTAGTGTACTCTAGCAGACCAGACTTAATGGACCTACCCTTGGCTGAGCCAGATATGGAATTGTTCACCGATGGAAGCAGCTTCATGGACAAAGGTAGGCGACGTGATGGGTATATAACCACATGCCGGGTGGTAACACTTAAAAGGATTGTTGAAGCAAAAGCCCTGCCCCCGCGGAGCTCAGCTCAGAAGGCAGAAATCATTGCTCTGACAAGAGCCCTGCTCCTCGCTAAAGGGAAGCGAGTAAATATATACAGACTCCCGCTATGCATTTTCTGTGGTGCACGCTCAGGGGGCGATCTGGAAAGGAAGGAGGCTTCTCACTTCAAACAATAAAGGCACAAAACATGCTTCTGAAATCCTGTCACTGTTAGAAGCAGTCCATAATCCCTCACAAGTGGCCGTAATGCACTGCCCAGGCCACCAGAAGGGTGAGACTCACATAATAAAGGGCAACTGGTTAGCTGACCAAGCTGCAAAGAAAGCAGCAAAGGAAGGCAATTATCAAGCCATGATAGGGTCACTTCTTCCGCAGACTGACTTGTCAAAATATCAGTCAGTGTATTCAGAAAAGGACAAGGAGAGGGCCAAAGAGTGGGTTTTCACTCTTGACCGTAACTCACCTGGCTGGAAATGTAATGCACTAGGAACTGTTTTGATTCCTGAGGCCCTCTTGGACACTGTGCTGAAGCACATTCATGACAGTACCCATTATGGGAGGGTTGCCACCTGCAATGGATTCAAAATTATATAATGGGAACTCACCTACAAAATACCATCCAGCGAGTCACTCGGAATTGTATGATTTGTGCTAAAAATAACCCCAAAACTGTTGTCAGACCTCCCCAGATGGGGACCCAGCACAGAGGGACCTGCCTCACAGAGGACTGGCAAATAGACTTTACTCAAATGCCTCAAATTGCGGGAAACTTCAGATACCTGTTGGTGTGTGTGGACACTTTTTCAGGATGTGTGGAAGCATATCCCACCCGGACAGAAAAAGCCTCCCAAGTGGTTGAAGTCCTCTTTACGGAAATTATTCCCCAGTTTGGACTACCTAACACCCTCCAGAGTGATAATGGGCCGGCTTTTGTCTCTAGCATACCCCAGTAAGTGGCTAAAGCCCTGCAAATTAATAGGAAGTTGCATTCATCCTGGAGACCACAATCAACAGGAAAATCTGAGAAAATGAATCACATGTTGAAAAGGTGCATTGCTGAAATATGTCAAGAGGCTAATATAACTTGGGATAAGGCATTACCAGTTACCCTGCTATGGATCAGAGTGGCTCCCAGAAGCAGGGTTAAATTAAGCCCCTATGAAGTATTGTATGGTAGGCCATTCTAGGTATCTGCCCAGGCAGGGGAATCTGTAAATGCTCTGAAAGACATAGCTGTTGCTAATTATTAAAGCTTTGGGCACTATACTGACCTCTGTTCATGAGTTTGCTTCCAGCAGGTCTGCCTATCCAACTGAGGTGGCTTTGCATCCTTTCTGACCCAGAGATCGAGTCCTCCTTAAAACCTGGAGAGAACAAGGGCCTGAGCACCAGCTGACTGCAAGGTGGACAGGACCACATGTGGTATTACTCACCATGCATTCATCTATCAAATTGGCTGGGATAAAACCTTGGATTCATCATACTTGGCTTAAAGCTGCACCACCATCATCAAAAGACGACCCAACTCCTGAGAGGCTTGGAGAGCGGTGGGTTTGTGAACCCTTAGAAGACTTAAGGTTGCTCTTCAAAAAGGATAAGAGTTGAGATTGCAATTTCCTTATAGATGGAGAAGGATGGGTCAATCTACTTGTTTAATCCTGTTCTACTGAACAGCACAGCATCAGGTCCATATAATTGAGAATTGTACTATTTACTAAAAATTCTAAGAATTACCCCCTGCCCAATGCTGATCAATTCCATTCCGCGATCACCCCTCACTGCCCCTACACAGCAGGAAGTAGCTAAGAGTGGTCGTCGTCCCTTATCCCACAAGATTGTGGAATGGACATTGACAGTGGGGAATTGTAACAGGGAAGAGCTAAATCAGACTCCATGTTGGATCTGTTTCTTTGACTTTAACTTTGCTTTTCGTTGCTTTTGTTATTATAATCATACCCTGCCTCAGGGAAGCCTGCCCCTCTGCCAGAATGTTAAACTAAAGTGCCTCTGTTCAGCTCACAGGGAGACAATCTGACCCTGCCCACCTGTGTGAATGGCTGCCAGAAAGAAGAAATGAACACATCCCCTCACTGAGGCTGGTCCTTCCAGGAGATGTTTTGCAAGGCTGATGGCCCTTTTTACTTTACTTCCCCACTGCCTCTCCCTCTCTGATTCTATAAAAGAAACTGGCATCCAGACCCTGATAAGATGTCTTTGGGGACCCTAGCCCACCATCTTCTTGGTCTGCCAGCTTTCCGAATAAAGTTGTCTTCCTTGCCTCAACAGCTCATCTCCGACTTGTTGGCTTGTCGTGTGGTGAGCAGAGCAAGCTTGGACTCAGTAACAGTATCATTCCAACTTTTTACAACTTGTGTTGCAGGAAGGGGGATCCCTTCCAGGGCCCAAGAGTGGGCTCTTGTCTAACACTCGGAAATGAATTGTCCGAGGAGACACGTGCTGACAAAGCAAAAGACTTTATTGGGAAGGGGTGCCTGGGCAGAGAGCAGCAGGGTAAGGAAACCCAGGAGAACTACTCTGCCATGTGGCTCACAGTCTCAGGTTTTATGGTAATGGGATTAGCTTCTGGGTTGTCTCTTGCCACTTTGCTTGGCCCACAGTCTGACTCAGGGTTCTTCCTGGTGGCGCTCACATCTCAGCCAAGATGGATTCCAGAAAGAAGGATTCTGGGAGATTGGCAGGACATATGGACTGGTGTCTCCTCCCTCCTTTCAGCCCCTCCCATATTCTCCTGGTTTTTGGTGGCAGCACCATGTTCCTTATCAGGACCTCCTGTTGCAAGACAGCTGATGCAAGTGGTTATCACTGTGCCTGGTCAAGGTGGGTGGTTTTGGTCGATGGTTCCCTAACACGTACTATTCAGTTAACTAGTTAACATATCATCACAACTCAGCCTGAGTGAGCCCCTCCCTTTAAGGTGGACCCCTTTGTCCTTTGAATACTGCCCCTGAAATCCTTAGATATCCAGCTTGCCTCAGGTCCATTCTATTTAAATAGTGTGTGTATGCTTGTGTGTGTGTGTTTGTATGTACATGTGTTTGTGTGTCTGTGTGTATGTGTGTGAGTGTGTGCAGACATGGAATCAGCTGCCTTCCAAAGAGCCCTGCTTCACTTTGGTGGAGAAGTGCAGTAGGTCTAGATCTAAGAGCTAGAGGCGTATGTGAGAATGGTGATGTATGAAAGGGCTACTATATAAGCCACTTTTAATGACAGAGCTCCAAAATGTTTTTGACGATTTTATATACTAGTTTTGATTTACTTTTTCAATAAGTAACACTGATGATTTAAGAAGCCCATCCCAGCCATCTGACTCACCTCTTAAGGCAACCAAGTGTCCCAACTCTTGGTCTCACAACTGAAGGCTGTGATATCACATGGATGTTCCCAGTTTCACAGAGTATGGTGCTGTTCCCCCATGTCTTACCTTTCTTTTAGGATGAGCCTTTTTTGCCCATTTAGACCTCTCCTCCCTGTGTCCCTTTCTCGAGAAGCTCTCAGTCTGGGGAAGACAGCAAGGACGAGTGGATAGCACCGTGGAGCCTGGTGCCAAGGGCGTGAGAACCACGTATGAGTTTGCTGGGGGGCTGGGCATGGAGGTGGGTGGGACGTCGGCATCCTGTATCAAGCAGGTTGGCCAGGTGAACTTGGGTAACAAACCACAAGGTTCACTTCTTGCTCTTGCTCTGTGTCCATGGCGGGGTGTTGGGGCACTCTGAGTCACCTCTCCAGGACTCAGGCTGATTGGACAACGACCAACTATAGCTGCAGGTCCTGGAGACAGAGTGGGGAGCACCCTGGAGGGCCTCACACAGATAAGGCAGTGCTCTCACACCAGGTGATGGGCACTCCTTCCACTCATCCCATGCCCTGTTTGCCAGAACTAGTCACATGGCCTCTCCTGAAGGCTGGGGGTGGAAGATGCAGCCAGATCACAGGCCCAGAAGATTGGGGAGCATTGGTGATTGCCTTGAGGATGACACAGACCATGGATGGCAAAGTGGAAATTTATTTTATTTGTGTGCCTATCATTACTCAAATTTCGTTTTTTAAAGTATGTGCTCCCAACAGGACTCCTAAACATTCCTATTGCCTTTTTTTTTTTTTGCGGTACGCGGGCCTCTCACTGTTGTGGCCTCTCCTGTTGCGGAGCACAGGCTCCGGACGCGCAGGCTCAGCAGCCATGGCTCACGGGCCCAGCCGCTCCGCGGCATGTGGGATCTTCCCAGACCGGGGCACGAACCCGTGTCCCCTGCATCGGCAGGCGGACTCTCAACCACTGCGCCACCAGGGAAGCCCTCCTATTGCCTTCTTAACATCCATACACCAGCTTTCATGTATTGTGATGTGTGTTACACCTTAACTCAATTCTCAAATAAAGATGTTAGTAAAAGTCTTCTTGATACTTCAGAAAAAAACAGATTTATTTTTAAAGTTGGGCTGTTTCACAGGAACAGAACCGCTTGTGTTTCCCTTAAGCAGTTCGCAGAGAGGACTTTTGTGTCCCCCTGGGTGAGGGTCCTGGGTACCCATCTCAGGTAGGGGAGATGGTAATCATGACTGGGGGGCAGGAAGGGAGTCTTGGCCCTAGGTCAGGGGTGGGGCTGGACTGTCACATACTCCTCTCTCTTGGTCCCGAACCAAACCTGACGGAGGGTAAGACCTGTCATGGCCATTTCATGGAGTAGAAACCAGAGCCACAGGGGAGGGGTAGCTTGCCTGGGGTATAAGGTTTAAACCTGCAGGATGCCACAGCCTTAGTTTTGGCGTTTGGACAACTAGGATGGAGCCCCAGACCCCCCTCTGTAACTGGTTGCTCCAGGGACAAGATCTACAGGCCATACCCAGCGCTCACAATGCAGAAGTAAGCTCTTAGGCTTGTCTGGCCACAGAATGTTCCAGTCCCTTTTTGCTCAGGTATCTCTGCCCAAAGTTGAACAGATGCTTGTTAGGACCAGCTCCAGAGCATTACCTGTTAGGTCTCAGGGCTCTGTTTCGGCTAGTGGAAAACGTACCTGAAAGTTTAGGAATTGCATATGGCTCCTAGTAACAGAGAGCTGGAAAATATTTTCTTAAACAAGAAAGTACTTTCCTTGTCTATGAGGTGACAAGGAGCCTGAAGAGAGGCAGCCAGGGCTGGCGTGGAGGGTTGCCTCTCTATCACTCTCCCAGGTCCTCCCTGCACCCCCAGGGGAGCCCTGCCCTCTTGCTCCAGCAAGGACCAGGGAGGCAGGGGCAGGGTCAAAGAGGCTCCTGATGAGTCAGCCCTTTGATGGACCTTCCCCAAGCCCTACTCAGGCATCTCCACACTGTCCCTGGCTGGGCTCAGTCCCAGGGCCACCCCTCCCTGTAAGGGAGGCTGGGAGCTGATGCACCAACAAAAGCAGGGTCTGTTACTGAGCAGAAGGGGGGGCAGCGAGCAGTTTCTGTGATTCTCCAAGTGCTGTTATAACTAATACACCCCCTCCCCCATTTCCCTTTGACTGCTCCATTCTGCCAAGGGTGGGAAATAGTGTCAGGTACTAAGGGGTGCAGAGAACTTGAGGCCCCAGGCCCTGACATGCTGGAAGATGTGGATCCTTCCAGGGCATGATTTCCATGTTTCCTGGTTTTCCTGAGCCTTGGGGGAGTTTGTGTGTCACCTCGCATCCCCTTTGGGGCTCACTGACTGCTTCTTGCAGCATGTACTCCCAGCCTCGAAGGCGCTGTGTAGGGAGGTGGGGGGTCTGGTGTGCTCCCCCCGCCCCCTTGCCACCAGGCAGGGTCCTTGCAGAGACTCTGCGGGTCTGAGCAATCGGTGGCTCTGGAAGGTGGTGGTGGTGCAGCTGGTAGCCAGTCATCAGAAAGGCTGATGCTTCCCAGGTGCAGGGCGGGAAAAGGCTGGGCTGCCCTCTGCTAGGGGAGGAGTCTGACCTGCAACTGGGCTGCATGTGCTCTTGGCAAGAGGGGAATGGGGTCAGAGCCCACTGATCTTGGTCAACTGTCCCCAGCCCTTCACGCCTGTCCCTCTGCTTGGACCTCAGCCCAGAACTCTGCCTGCATCCACAAGACAGCCAGGGTGAGTTCTAGTTCAGCCATGGCCCCGGGGCCAGAAGGACATGACAGATTGTTGGCCCTGCCCCTGGGACCTGACCCCCTCGATGGGATCAGGTGCCTCCACGGAAGAGAGGGAACATAGGGGGGCTTCCCATTACCTCTTGACACCAAAGCCAAGGTGTGCCCTTCCTGGGTCCAGCCTGGCTTACCTTCCTAAGAAGGCTATTTTACAATTCCAACAGTGCCGAGGAAGGTATAAAGTAAAAACAAAGGGCCTACTCCTCAGTTCTCCTCCCCAGGGGCAACAAATGTCTACCTGATTCCTGGGCATCCTCAAGGATATTTTCCCTGTGCATGCACGTATAGCTGTACAACTTTTTTTTTTTAATGCAAGTAGTAACTCTATACACACTGTACTGCAAGTCGCTTTTTATAAAAACAATGCATTTATTTTACCTCGGAGGACACGTCAGACCAGCACCATTAGCACTGCCCCATCTCTGAAAGGCTGCAGAGTATGGCACTATTGGAGGTACAGGCATTATACAACTTCCTTCCTGATAGAGCTTTAGGCTGTCACTTGTTTGGGACCATTATAAGCAATGTTGCAATGACATCCTTGTTCTATATCTTGGAACATTTTCACAGAAGTTAAGGATCAAATACTTAGTGGGACTGCTAGGGTAGGGTCTTAGGGTATGTGTGTTTGAAATTTAGGTAGATACAGCCCAAATGCCCTTGAAGGAGCGGCCCCATTGTAGAGTGCCTCCCCTTTAGTCCATCCTCCACTCAGCAGCCAAAGTGATTTTTAAAGACAGTTAGATCAGGGACTTCCCTGGTGGCACAGTGGCTAAGAATGTGCCTGCCAGTGCAGGGGACACGGGTTCAATCCATGGTCGGGGAAAATCCCATATACCGTGGAGCAACTAAGCCCGTGCACCACAACTACTGAGCTTGTGCTCTAGAGCCTGTGAGCCACAACTACTGAAGCCCGCGCACCACAACTACTGAAGACTGCATGCCCTAGAGCCTGTGCTCTGTGACAAGAGAAGCCATGGCAATGAGAAGCCCGCAGACCGCAACAAAGAGTAAGTAATCCCCGCTTGCTGCAACTAGAGAAAGCTCGCCCACAGCAACAAAGACCCAGTGGAGCCAAAAAAAAATATATATATATATATAAATAAATAAATTAAAAAATAAAAATAAAAAAATAGATCATCTAATACCCTTTGCTAATACCCCAGTTGCTTCGATGGGTACCCACGCCTCTGATGCCATGCCTTGTCTGCCCTCCCCGCCATAAATAGCATTTTATTGTTGTCTCCATGACTATCATCTTACTGTTGGGTGAGGCTGAGTGTTATATCTTCTACCTGTTTTCCTCTCACGTTTTCTCTTTTTCATCGATAGGTACAAACTCTTCATTTAAAAGATAAACCAACTATTTGTCTCTCATTTTTGTTACAAATATATTTTTCCTGACTGACTGTCCATCTTTTGAGTTTGTGGTTATTTTTCCACTTAAGTGTCTAAGTTTTAGGTATTCAAGTTCATGGACCATCTCCGTATGGTTTCTAAGTTCGTGAAGAAGCCCCCTCAGCTGGCTCTGAGAGGCCACGACCTGAGCTCCTGCCTCCGCTCACTGCAGCTTGTGCTAGTCCTGGGGCTGGGCGAGCGTGGAAAGGCAGGCTGGGGCCCAATCGTGGGGCCCTGAGTGTCTCAGAGCAGTCTGGCTGCGGGGGATGTGAACCACAGGTTTGGGGCAGAGGAGGCGTAGGACTCAGTTTGCATTTGAGAAGTTAACTAAGCAGCTGTGGGGTGCGGAGATGAGAAGAAAGGGGAGTGGTGACCTCCAAGAACCTGCTGAGGGGCTAATGGCTGTGACATGGGGAGGCTCAGACCCTTAGCCCCCCTGAGGCCATTAATAGGAAGTGGGGAGACCACAGCCCATCTCTGCCCATGGAAACTGCTTAGGGGCAGCCTTGCCATGGGCCAAGGAGGGGCTGCCCCTTCCACTGGGGCAGTGAGTGGGCCTGCGTGGGAAGAGTCTGCGCTGTTATTACATGTACTCTACAGACAGAAAGCCATGACTTCACTCTTGAGATGAAAGGAATCACATTCGCCCACATACACCAGCAAAATCTTAAGTTTGATTTTTATCATTTAATTTTAGAAAAAGGTCAACAGCTTGTACTGGAGGATGATCTCACATTCACACTCCTGTTCTGGGTTAAGCAGCCTCAAATGGTTACTCTTGGTAACGATGTGAACATGTGTGCATAGGTGTGTACATGCAAGTGTGTGCGTAATTTATGAAAGTTCTTGCCATCATACCCATACATCCCCCTGTTAACAATTTCACTTTTTTACTCTGCTGTATGTGGTGCATAGTAAATACATAATTTGATATAAGCCTCATATGATGTGATTTCACAATCAGAGTCCTAACCCTTGAGATATGACTTAATTTGTAAAGTGATAAACAAGATTATTATGTGCAAACAAACAGGGTTTATGCTCCAGCTGCATCCAAATTTATTTCAAAAAGCTGTAAACACAGGCCCTTTCTCAAGTCCTGATGATTGAGTCTCTCTGCTTTCTGTCGACAGGAGAGGAATGTAAAGGCTGAGTCGGTGCTCTCGGCCCTGTGTTGGCTCTTGGTTTTCCAGCCCTGTCACTTAAAGAAACTCATTCATTCCCCAGATTGGGTAGTGCTCCTCGCTGGGGTCCTTCTAAGGCTTTTCACACAGAGACTTTCCCAAGCGGGGACATCTGATCTTAGCCTGCCCGAGCGGGGCCCCGGGCCCCGGGGACTCAGGAGCTTGAGAAATGTGCTGAGAGCCTGGGAGCCACCGGGGGAAGGGACAGGGGTCACAGCCCTCCTCCCTCCCTGCCCCGAACTGCTCCCCAACTGAGAGCCCCTAGTGTAATTCCACCCCAGACCTGGGGGTGAAAGTGGGGAGGCCCATTATGCCAGCAAGGCCCAGCCCCACTTCGTGTGACCCAGCCCAGCCCTGAGAGTGGATGGAAGAGGCAGGGGGACTTTGGTCCAATCAGACTCCACCGTCTGTAAAACCAGCACTGGGGGGATGGGGGTATCCAGGGAACTCAGCCCTAGAATAGGAGAACCCTCAACCCACCCCCACCGACCTGGGCGGGGTGGGAACTTCTCAGTACTTCTTAGCAGCAAGTGGTTCAGAGGAGAACCCAGTCTGCTTCCTGGGTCCTTAGAGGGCTGCAGGCTGCAGGTGGAGAGGTCAGGCTGCTGGCCCATGCTGGCCAGGTCCGAGAAATGCTCATTTCACAGGAATTACCTTCTCTTCCGCATGCAATTCTCCAGCCGGCCCAGCTCCTCATAGGACTGGTAGAAAACATCAAACTCCCGGGTGCCCCAGCCCCTCCAGACAGCCAGGCACCACTCCAGTTTTTCGTTCTCAAAGCCGCACACAACTGTGTCCTTTGCCACTACGGCAGCATCCACAAGCACCCTGCAGAGAGAGGGGGTCTGAGAAAACCCACAGGGGTCCCCACTTGGTCGGGGCTGTGACCCTCACCCTGCACCTTTTCGGAGGACATAGCCTGGTTAAGGGGGCATCTGTGCACCCCAGCCTGGCACCACCGCTGTGCTGGGGCACACTGCTTCTCTCTCTGTGGTCCAGCCTGTGGGCAGTCTTTCTAAAGTCTAAAAAGGGGCCTAGGGCATCATTTCAGGTTCACCTCAGAGCAGGTATCCTCCCTAATGCACCTCAGACCCCAAAGAGCCCAGAAAAAATGGTCAGCCCTCTGTGTCCACAGGTTGGGCATCCTCAAATAGGGAGGGCTGACTGTACTGTGCCATTTTACATGTAAGGACTTGAGCATCCTCGGAGTTTTGTATCTGCAGAGGTCCTGGAAGCAAATCCCCGGCAGATGCTGAGGGAGGACAGAATTATCAATTCTACCTAATAATTCTTGCTCATCAATGGTCCATGACAGATTTTAAGCATTAACTCAATTCCTTGCCACCCAGCCCAGGCATGATTCTTCTCCCTTTCTAAGTTTCCACATGCTTAGGAAATACAGGGCAATATATTAGGCAAAAAACCTGTACCAACAAGTCCTAACTATGTACATTTTTTTTGAGCCTGTGGATTGTTTTGCATGATCCGGGCATACACTGCAAGTTTCCTTCTGGGCCTCTGCGGGGATGTGTGTCCCACCTCCGAGCACACACTGCCTGCATCTCCTCCCTCTGCCCCGTGTGCCCTGCCTGGCACTGAGGCCAGCATGTAAACTGGGATGTGCAGGGCCTCCACTCCCTCAGGCCTTGCATGTCTCGGACACTTGGTAGCTATTTGCCAAGGGAATAAACGTCTCAGGTGCATCTCAAAAAGCTGGCCTCCCTTTTGCTGGCTGCCTGGCCTGCTTTCTCCCTACAGGAGGGCAAATAGGAAAAACAACACCAGGAGAAAATTCAGGGGAACTAATGGTGGGCACTCTGAGGTCAACAGGCCCAGGCTCTACAGAGCCGGCCCTGCCTGCTTCCCTGGAAGCCTGCCTGACCTGTGATCTGGGAACTACTGCCGCCCACAAACTCAGCTGGTGCTCAGCAGCAAACCCAGATCTTGTCTCCAGTATCACTTGCAGGGCAAGGGTCACTGGCCCGGGTGCCATAGACATTTCCTCTGTCATCATCCTTCTCCGGGGAAAACAGGCTGAATGCAATTTCTCCATAAGGCAGATTAACCACGTGGGACTCAGCAAAGTGAGGGGTGTGGACATTGCCAGCTGCCTGACAACTCCAGGAACACTGGCTGGCACCAGCCTCCCATCTCTATAGTCAGGCAGACTGTGTCTGGACAGGCTGTCCTGCCCAGCATGACCCTCACAATGGAGTCTGGCCTGCCTCCTGGTGGGACCCCCAGCAGATGGGTGCAGCTGAGCCTGGGAATGGGCATGGCAAAGGTTGGCGTGGTCTGGCTGCGCGGCTCCACCTGGTGCTGTATGGGAGGAGAGGCGCCTCAGGAAGGGCTCTCCTGTTTGGCAGGAGGGACGGGGAATCAACTGGATCCCCATTTCAACTGCAGCTGAGCTTGGGCACTGGAGGCATACCCCAGGCAGGGCAGTTGGTCCACAGGTGCTCTGGGCACGCCCAAAACAGGCAGCCATGACCAGTGGGTGATGGCCGGTTCAGCTGGTATTTGCTGATCCCCTAGGAGCTTCCTGTTCGTCCTCCGTCTATGGCCACAGTGGGGGACACCATGTTTATCGGTGGAGGACAGAAGGGTGGCGGCCATCATGCCGGGAGGTGGCAGTGAGGCCTCGATTCCCTACGCCACACCCTGGGTTCTCCAGGAGCTGCCCTCAGTCTTACCCGTGCGGAGTCAGCTCTCGGGCTTTCAAGACAGCGATGACTCGGCCCCGCTGGGTTCCTGCATCCTTCTCCAAGCCAATGACGATAACATCTCCACCACGCCTAAGAAACCAAAACCCAGAAGGGGAACTGTTTGTCTAGGGCTGTGCTCTCCAGGGGAAACAGAGCTGGTGTGCAGAAAGGCACGGGAACAAACACAGCTTCTGCAAATGGATTGAGTTACCGAGAGGGCCCCGGAGCAGGGCGAGGAGGCCTTTCCCAGTAGGAAACCTGACCGTGGCTCTCCTTTGTGGTGCCCTGAGCTCTCTGGAGGGCTGATGGGCTTTCGTGCAGCCCGTCTTAGATTTGCTAAAGAGATTCCCTCCAGTTCCAGAAGAGAGGGAATAGCTCCTGATGGATCTTGACAGTACCTTAAGGTTCCCCTCACTCTGCCCCCAAAGCAAGAGCAGCGGGCAGTGCAGGATGGCGCTCCCTGTTGGGAAACCTACCTGGGGACCCAGATGACATCTTTCACGGCAAGGATCTTCACAGCCTGCAGGTGCTGGCTGAACGCCTCGCCATCCACGGGGCTCAGGTCATGCTCAGACCTGTCAGAGCCTGTGGTGGGCTCGAGCAGCCTGCTGGTGTCCTCGCAGTCAGTGGAGAAAGGCAAGCTGGAAGAGCTTGTGGGGGAGCAAGGTAGGCTTGAAAGGGATGTGGGCACCTGGTGGGGTGGAGATGAGGAGTAGGAGGACATAGAGCAGTAGTCGGTCAGCGAGTCCTGGTGGGTCAGGATCTGCGTGCCCAGCTCCTCGCTGTACATGATGCTCATGTCTGCAATGGAGTCCTTCTTGGGCTCCTTCGGGCTGGCTGTGGAGCAGTCCAGGGGCTCCGGGCCCATTAGGTGCACGGGAAACACGTCCCTGAGGGGGCTGGGGTCCCCGCAGAAGTATCGGGCGCACAGCTTGTAGGTGGCGGAGTGGTACATCACCAAGCAGTTGGCCCTGTCATCCAGGCACCAGACGACCTCCTCCCCGTGGCACTCAGAGCCGCACACGACTGACGTGACCACCGAAGGGGCTGAGTAGGGCTCCAGCCGCCTGCTGATCTCCAGGGCCACGCAGTCGATGACCAGCAGGCCCGGCCCGTTGCTATACCAGACCTCAGATCCACTGTTGACCACCTCCATGGCCTTCACGGGGTAGGGGTTCTGCCTCGCATCTTCGTCTGGGATGCTGAACTTGGACCTGTTGGCTGTGTGTGAGCACAGGTAGGAGCAGCTATGGTCTGGGGCGCCGTGCACCATGGGAAACACCGCCACAAGTCCATCAGCCAGGCCTGCCAGCACCAGGTAGGAATTCTGCGGGGAGAAGACAGGGATGCCTGATGCCCTTGCGTCTCGCGCACCCGGGAGAGAAACAGTCGGTGCAAGACTCATCTCTGCACGTACTCTAGGTGGGCATGTGCTTTCTATCAGCACTTCCTGGAGAAGCCAGCTCCTAAAAAGGCAGCGGCTGCCAGCGGGAGCTTCTGGGTATGCTCCCAAAGGAGGTGCAGCTCAGGCCCAGAAAGGCCACACCCATCCCCCCTCCTGTGAGCAGGAGGAAAAAGGTCCATGGCACCCGAGCAAGGGGCACATGTTGCCTGGACCACACGGCTCGCCTTTGGTCAGCCTGGGCTTCTTGCAATGCCAGCAGGAGGGAACTGCCTTCTCCTTCAGGTCACCAGGGCCTCCTTCTGAGGCATGATGTGGTGCCCTCCTTCCCCTGAACTCTGCTCCTTAAGGTGACAGTTGTGGACACCCTATGGGTGTGCTCTTGGCCTCCTGCCTGCTGCCCCACAAGCCGGGTGCTCCATAAGAGCAGGCCTGGGTCTGCGTGCCCACCACTGCCCCCGGCACTGGCCTGCACAGGGAAGGGCCGAGTCCCAGTCACCTCTGTGACTCCCCCCAGTTTTATGCTCAAGTCACAACACGTGCTGCTGAACTAATTCTTGAAGAAATCACTTCCAAATTCAACCCTCTTGTGGAGGCACTTTTTGGCCACTATGCCACATTCCCTGCTTACCACATCTACTCTGAAATGCCTGTGGTTTAAGCATTGATGGGGTCTTGGGGTGTCTCCTGCCCCCACAATGAAGCATGTGCTCTTCTACAACCACCAGAGGTCATCAGGCAGAGGCCAAAGTTGCAGAGACTGTGCTGAATGCTGGGCCCAGCCCAGGCCTCCTCGGAGCATCTGTGCGGAGCTGGGAATGGAGAGCAGCTTAGCAGCCTAGACGCCTGAGTGGGGTTGGGGGGTGGCCAGGAAGAGTTCAGGAGAACAAAGCCAGAGCCGGGAGAGAGCAGAGACGTGAGCCTTGTGCCAGGGAAGGTGAGCAGCAGAAAGCCCCCTTGTTGGGAGCTGGGAAGTTGGGCTGTCCAAGGTGATAAGTGAACCAGCCTCTAGCTTACTGAAATCCATCTTCAGGATTCAAGGAAAGAAAACAGCCAAAGCAAATAGGAGCAAGGTCTCTATCAGTCCTGGCTCTGGGCCCCAGCCAGGCGGTGAGTCCCACATCCCAGATGGGTGTGGATGTCCGCATGCAAGAATGCAGGGGTCTGTCATCCGTGGCCACAGGGCAGCATGGCCTCTGAGGGGCAGACTGGCAGGGAGGCTCTGCACAGAGCCAGCTTTATTCCAGCTGGTCGAGCGGGTGGTGGTGCCCTGGCTTGGGGCTCTGGCCAGCCATGGCTTTAAATAACACTTTGTGTTGAGTTCTGTGCTTCAGTGCAACCAGGTCCCGAGCTCCCCAGTTGCCCGGGGGGCCACAGTCAAAAATGACTCTAAGGTTGATTTCAGTTTCTATTTTTTTAAAAATTTATTTATTTATTTATTTATTTTTGGCTGTGTTGGGTCTTCGCTGCCGTGTGCGGGTTTTCTCTAGTTGTGGCAAGCGGGGGCTACTCTTCGTTGTGGTGCACGGGCTTCTCACTGCAGTGGCTTCTCTTGTTGCGGAGCATGGGCTCTAGGTACGGGGGCTTCAGTAGTTGTGGCACACAGGCTCAGCAGTTGTGGCACATGGGCTTAGTTGCTCCGCGTGCAGCATGTGGGATCTTCCTGGCCCAGGGATCGAACCCGTGTCCCCTGCATTGGCAGGCGGATTCTAAACAACTGAGCCACCAGGGAAGTACCTGATCTCAGTTTCTTAAGAAATGAAACTGTAGAGGGGTGGAGAGGAGAGTGCATATATTTCACGATTGTCAGGAAGTAGTAATAATGCTCAAATTTACGCAGCGTGCTGGTCCAGAGCTTTGGGTACGTTATGCCCAGAGATCCTCCTCTCAATCTCTTTTACACCCATTTTGCAGATGGGAGAACTGGAATCAGATGATAATAGCCGACATGTTTTAACAAAGCCTCACCAATAATGACCTTTCGAGCAGGGAGCTGCACAAACAGGGGCCTCAGGGCCCACAATGGGGTTCTGGAGGCCAGAGAAGCCTTGGGGACGCCGCTGAGGAGCTGGGGCGAGGGTAGGGGCAGCTTCTTGTGGGGGTGGTCATGGCGCTTGATCTTCAGAAATGAAGAGGAAGAGGTGTTGAGCGGCAGGGTCAATTCTGGAGGGAAGGGCCTGCTCAGAGTGCGGTGCTGGGTGGGGAGGGGTGTGAGGGGGCAGCGGGGGGTGAGCCCTGGCCGGCCCTGTGGGCTGGGTCTGATCCTGAGGATCAGCAGCACTGCCGGGGCCCAGGGCTGGGGAGGGCACCACTCGCAGATTCATCTGAGAAAGGCAGGGGCTAGAAGTTGAGGTGATGAGTCTCACGGCCATGCTGGACAAAGAGGGACTGAGTTCTGGAACTGAGGCTGAGCACTCCAGAGGAGGCAGACCTGAAGGGGGAGGGGAGCTGGCTGCCCGACAGGGGTGGGGGCCTGCCAGGGCCCGGTGACCAAGTGGCTGTGGGAGGTGCTGGGCCAGGCTCCCGAGGCCCCTGCTCTCAGAAGGGGAAGGGCACACATGCAACTGCTCCTTGACACCACTTGCACCAGAAAAGCATCTCACCTGAACTGGGGCTGTGGCATTTGCATGCAGAACGCAAGCCTTCCACTTAGCCCACTAATGATGGCCCCGATCTCCTGTCTCTCTAAGGCTGACTGTGACCTAGGCTTGGTGATCCAGAAGAGCATGGCTCTCTCCCTCCCCACCAGCCCAATGGAACGGGGAAGAGAGAATCAGAGACCTAGGCACCACCTCCCCCTTACCTCACCTTTTTTATAACAGGCACCGCCAAGAAGCAGGTGACGATGGCTGGGGTGTCCAAAGCCCGTTGGGGCATGTTCAAGGGACACATGCCCTTGAGGCTGTAGATGTAGATCTTCTGGTCCTGCAGAGGAGACAGTCAACATGAGAGCCGGGGGACTTCCCTGGCGGTCCAGTGGTTAAGACTTCGCCTTCCAATGCAGGGGGCGCGGATTCGATCCCTGGTCAGGGAGCTAAGATCCCACATGCCTCACGGCCAAAAAACCAAAACATAAAACAGAAGCAATATTGTAACAAATTCAATAAAGACTTAAAAAACCAAAGCAAAGCAAACAAAAAACAACCATGAGAGCTGGGCTGCAATAGGCCTGCCGGTTCCTAGGGTGCACTCGGTCTCAGAAGGCCCTTTACGCCTTGGAAAGTAACTTATTGAGGCTTTCTGGTTGGTTGTTTTCATATTTCTGTTCTTTGTAAAAACTTGGAAAACTACAGAATATTCTGAAGAAAAACAAAATCGCCCATACTCCAATACCCAGAGAAAGCCACGTTTGGGATTTGGGGCCCAGACTTTCAGTTTTCCGTGGGTATTGGTGTGTGTGCGCGTCCCCAACAGTGGGACCACACTTCTATGCTGTTTCCACACTTTTCTTCTCCCAGGACTATCAGTGCAGGCAGAGGCCCTGTCCTACCTGGTCTGTGAGGGAATGATGCATGTCTATCGCTCAGGTGTACCAGAATTTGGCTCATCTGTTGTCAGATGTTTATTCTGTTCAAGTCTTTACTGCTATGAATTATACTGGAATGAGCATTCTTATACACCTATCTAGTCTGAGTGTGTGTGCGTGTGTGTGTCTTGGTTTTTTCCTTAGAACAAACTCTTAAAGCTAAAATTGCAGAGGCTTACGTGGTACGAATATTTCTGAGATTTCTGATTCATATTTGAACCATACTTCCCATCTGGAAAGGCTGCACCAGTTCATACACCCCCACCCAGTAGCTTCAGAGTATTTGTTTTGGGGCACTCCTCTCTGGAGTTCTCAGAAGACAGTTCCTTGCACCTTCTGCTGACCTTTTTACATGAAGGCGCGAGGCCTCAGAGCTGAGTGGATTTGCTGTGTAGACAGGCAATGTTATAAGAAACCCAGTCAACTTTGCCAACCTGCTGGGGTTCTCCTCTTGCCGGGATTCTGCACTTGACACTTAGCTGAATCCCAGAGATGCTGCTGGTTCACAGGGCTGCTGGCATTGCTCTGGGGTCTCACAGTTGTGGGCTGGGGTTAAATCTGAAATTCAAATGTACCTGGGTGTCCTGCATATTTAGTTGCTAAATGGGACCCCCACAGGGGCTGGTGTCGCCCACCTCGATGAGAGCCCTGCAGAGGGGTGGTTACCTCGGTGGCCGTCCACAGAGAGTTCTGGACCTTGAGCTGGCAGCTCAGCTTCATGCCCGCACAGCTCACGCGCTGCACTTCCAGGAGGCCCTTCTCCGCGTTCACCACCGTGTAGTTCCTACAATCGGCAACAACTGTGCAGTGAGCTCAGGCCTCCCTCTCCCTGGCCTGGCCTGTAGCAGCCTTGGAGGAGGACAGCAGCTGTGGACCTTGTCCACCCCTTCCAGCCCAGGGTCCAATTTCGCATGTTTTAAGAGACTCAAGGACTGTTCATGGCTGGGGAAGAGCCTGGTTCTGCCTGCCTGGTAATGCTTGAACATTTGGGCAGAGAAAGGCCATTCCCAAGCAGAAGCAAGACCCTCCTCTTTCTGTGACCTTTGAGGGCTCAAAAAGTTGCCCACAGCATGAAGGGACACCAGGGGGCTGTACCGGCACTAAGGCTGCTCCCTGCCCTCCCACTGGCTATGTCTCCCCGCCGCTCCCCCGCCACACACACACAGCACAGTACCTCAGGTCAACCAGAGACAGACGGGGGAACTGCAGAGTAGACTGGGGGGGTCTCAAAACGGGCCCCCAATATAAGTGCTTTGAGAACTAACAAGCTGTTGTTTATGAGAGTGACCCTTCACTCACCCGCCCCACCATGTTCCCCAGCATCGCCATCTCCCCACCGTCCTTGATAGGCATCCAGCATGCTCACTGTCTGGAGGGAAGACTGCAGCTGGGGCAGGGGTCGGTTATTCACCCAGGCCACACAGATCTTTTCCCCAGTCCAAGGGAATAAGTCAGGTGAGTGGACAAGAGTTCTCAATGGAACACTTTTCTGCCATCAAATTTTGGAAACCCTTGCCGTTGTTGGCTGATAACGTGTATTTGCAGATGATAAGAGATGAGTGAAAAATCAGCAAATGAAAACCTTCTTCAAAGTCATATTCCACCCTTTTTCTCCGGTCTATTTTCTATGCATTGAAAAAATAAAACTAGGATATTATAAATAACTTTACATTTAACTTGGAAAAAATTAAAAATATAGAGAAACTTAAAGGATAACACCCCTATTCCATCCAACAAGAATTTTGTTTTGTGTATCCTGTTTTCTGCACGTCCCCCCTTTCTTCTCACCCACTTCCCTTCCTTAATTCAGGATGGCCTCGATCTCATTTCCCCCTCCACTCTCACTTCCCAGGCTCACTGCCCTTTGTGCTTCTGGCCATAATTTCTTCCCCTCACCCTCCAGTGAGCTTGCCCCTTCTTCAGGCTGGGGGTGAGCGTTTAAAACCCTCCCAAGTCACAGAGAGAGGCTTCCCCTTTCCACTGGAGATAAGCTTTTACAGCTCTGAGCAGTATTGTCTCCAATATCCTGGGTGAGTCTGTAAGACTGAGAAGGTGGGGTGGAGCAGGGCCCATGCCAGAAGCAGCACTGAGCACCCCAACATCCCTGCAACCTTGGGAAAGGTTCCTAGACCGGCAATTACTGGGTCAAAGGGTATAAGTATCTCGAAGCCATTTAAGACATACCAACAAAATGGTTTTCAGACAGATGTGCAAATTTAGATGCTCACCAGTAAGGTATGACCCACCCTCAGTAGCATCCATTATTATCTTTGAAAAAAAAGTTTGCCAACATGATGAGCAAGAAAAAAAAGTTATCTTGCAGATTGAATTTATATTTCTTTGATTACCAGAAAGTTCAATTGTTAAAAAATATGTTCATTGTCCTCTGTTTACCTTTTTCAAAGGATACTTATGTTCCTTGCCTATTTACTATTGGATTTTAGTATTTTTTCCCACTGATTTGTAAAAATCCCTGAAATAAAAAGATAAATAATTAAAATTTTTCTCTATTTGTTTAAAAAATTTTAGAGAGTCTGTTGAGGAAATAAATATTGATGGGAAAATTGGGTTTATTTTTATATACACTGGTGAGCATTTCAATTTATTTTATGTGTACATTTATACTCTTTAATAGTAAGAGGGCTTTATTTTCATGATAGGCAATATGCCTATATTTCCTGGTCTTCTGAGATTGTGACATTCCACCAAAAGCACTGTGATATCGGGATGCTGTGCCCATAAAGGAGTTTGAAAACCATGTGCTGTCATTCAAACCAGAGGGCCCAGGCCCCACCTATCAATCCCTGCCTCCTTTCTTCTTTTTCACAGTGTGCATATCATGGTGCATGTGCCCATCACCCAGCTTCAGTAATTATCACCGTATGGCCATGTCAGTTCATCTCTGTTCCCATCCATTTTTTTTTCTCTCCCCAGATTCTTATGAAGCAAATCCCCCAAATCATCTTTTATGCATTTATCTCTAAAAGATGATTCGAAAAAAAAGATGATTAGAAACCTTACCACAGTGCATGACCTCACCTAAGAAAAGAGAAAATAATTCCTTAATATGAATATCCAGTTTTCAAACTTCCCCAGCTCTCTCATTATTGTTTTCAGTTTGCTTGAATCAGCAGTGAAAGAAAGCCCACATTTCCACTGAGTTTTATGTCTCAGTCTTTTGATAGGTTTTCCTTCCCTCTTTCTCTTTCTCCCCAGCAGGTCATGTGCTGAAGACACTGGGAGGTGTCCTGTGGAGTTCCTGCATCCCAGGGTTTCATCTACCTCATTCCCCTGTCCCCGATCTTGAGTCTTGATTAGATTCCATCTGAATTTTTAGGCAAGAATACTTCCTCATTGGGGTTGTGTATTTCTACTGAGAGGCACACAATGTCTGGTTCTCGCTCCTTTTGTGATCATTAATGATAACTGCCTACATCCATTATTTCAATAGAGATTACAAAATGCTGACATTCTAATTCTAGCATTTCTTCTTCATTTATTAGCTTCATTTACTCTAAAAAGAAAAACTTCCTCCTATCATCTCTTTTGCTAGCTACCATGGGGCACAGTTCACATAGGAAAGGCAGAATAAAACCTTGATTCTTTCTGTATAGACTAGTTTTCAAAATAATAGGTTTCTTCCCTAGGAGCTAGGAGCCTCTAATGATGATCAATGAGGAGTTTTATAAGTTAAAAGTTTTTTAATTATTATTTTTTATTAAGTAGCATTGGAAACTAACGAATTTAAACAATTTGATGTGTCTCAATTCATTGCAGATATTTATTCTTACTGATCCTTGGTTGCCCTATCTTTGGCCAGTGGGAACCTATTCAGATTGGCTCCTGAGTCCCTTTGATCCACCCTCACAAGTCTCTGATGGCATCCTTGTTTCCAGTGTGTCAGATATTTCAGGTCCACTTCCTGCCCCAAATCTGGAGTCAGCCACTTCTCCAATAAGCCTTGGTTCCCCTTGGCACTTAGAGACCACCATCTGCATCCTAGGGGTGCTCACTAGTATTTGGTTGGTCATTGTTTCTAGGCCTTTTCTTTTTTCTTTTTATTTTGCGGTACGCGGGCCTCTCACTGTTGTGGCCTCTCCCGTTGTGGAGCACAGGCTCCAGACGCACAGGCTCAGCGGCCATGGCTCACGGGCCCAGCCACTCCGCGGCATGTGGGATCTTCCCGGACCGGGGCACGAACCCGTGTCCCCTGCATTGGCAGACGGACTCTCAACCACTGCACCACCAGGGAAGCCCTAGGCCTTTTCAATGGGCAGAGCTAGGAAATATGAGTTCATTTTTCTTAAAGCTGAAATACTCACAAATCCATCTAATTTAAATTCAGAACTACAGGATTTTCATTTAACCTATCTTTTATATTTTGCATGCTGAGTATCACAATTTGCAATGCATGGCACCAACATAATTACTCATTAACTTTACCCTACAATTATAAGCAATGCCTTAAAATAGCAACACTACCACCAACATTATAATTACTGACTGTGTGTATATGTATATACATATATACACACCTACATATATATGTATTTTTTACATATATATGGACATATATGTATACACTTTTTACATATATATTTTTTATTTTTATTTTTAGGACATTTTTGTTTTTCTTAGAGCACGTCTTATGTCAGAACACTCAGTCCCAGTGACATAAAACCTGATGAAAACCTTACCAATAGTGACCTAGGGAAATGGCAAAGTCCCTTCCATTTATCTCATTGCATCTTAAGCTTTGCTTTATCTAAGCCTTATCAGATTTGAGCACCTGCAAATGTTGCACTAGGCTTCCTAGAAGACTATTTGTGCCATGAAATGCTCTCTTGCTTCTGAAGATGTCACTCTAGGTAGGTGGGAGAGGCCACACCTCTGGCCAGGACTGAAGGGTCTCACACAGGATGGTGCTTTTCTGCAAAGTCTCTGATGCTATCTTTCCAAGTCCTTGGCCTCTCTGTCATTCTCCTAGAACATGCAAAGCCCCTCCCCAATGTCGCTGTCCTTCCTGCCGCATCACTAAGAAAAAGAGATGCACCTGGAAGGCGGGGTGGGGGCATGAATTCTTATTGAAGGGCATCCCTCTTGCTTGGTCCTGGGACCCCTTCCCTTCTCTCTACTCAGCAACTCCGCTCCAGTACCTTCCTCTCTTCCTGACCCCCAGCATCATTTACTTCCTTTACCATCAAGCTGCAAATAACTTCCATCTTTAAACAAAACCCTCCTTTGACCCCCGCCCCCCATGTCCCTGGCAGACATCACATTTTCTCTGCTTCTCTTATCCACAAACCCACATGTGCATGTCTGTGGACTGTTTTCTCTCTCAAGCAGACTCCATCAGGCTTTCAACCCACTGTCCACTAAACATCTCTCACCATGGTCATCCATGACTGCTCCCCAAGTCCATGGTCACCGCCCCCCCCGCCCCCGCATTCTGATACCAGCAGGGCACGGTAGGCCTCAGACGTTACCTGGACTCCTCTTTCCCATCCCAGAACACCACCATGTACTCCTGGCCCTGGGATGAGAAGAAGGCCGTCTGCTTCCCGCAGGGCAGCTGGTACATGAAGGTTGCAAAGGTTGGGTCCTTCATCTGGCTCACCACTGCCAGGGCCAGTGGTCGCTGAGGGAGAGAGGCCAGCAGGGTCATGAACAAGGGTCACTTACAACCAGATGGATGCCCATTCTTTCCTTGAAACTAAGGGTCTTGAACCAGGAAGGAAGAAGTGGAATCTGCTTATTCAGCACCCAATCAAAACAAGAGGCCGAAACAACTTCAGATACCAGAAACAAACCCTTCCTGGGTCTGGGTCACCGTTATCCATGGCACCTCAAAGTCAGGTGGTCAGGTTAGCCTATACTCTGATATTCCAACCCCCATGCCCAGGGACACAAAATCTGGAAAATATTTTTCTCAGACCTCATTTACTCTCCATACATTAAACTAGCATCATCTAATTTGATAAATGAGTTTTAACCTTGAAACCATTGGTCTCTTCCAAAAACAACTAGCTTCAAAATGATAATATGGCTCCTGCTTCTCATGAGCAAACTTTCTTCCCATACTTTAAAAAGAGATACGTACATTCTCTCTGCTCTTGCATGGGGGCTGTATCACTATAAAGGTTGGTTTGCTTTATTCGCATGATGATGTAACACAAAAGTTGGGGAGGAAAAGAAACTTCATTTTTCCTGAGAGCGACACCCACCCAAAGAAAATGAACTGGATGTATTAGAAGCAATACATATCTCTTTGTAGAAGAGATGAGCAGAAAAGGGTTGCCCCATGTGTTCTAGACCCTCAGTGAAGGGTGGGCAGGCAGCCATACATGTGCACTCTGGAGACCCATAGCCTCCACCAGCTGGCAGGAGCTGCCAGGCCCCCAGGCTCTGTGCCCCCAGGTACCTTCTCGGGCTTTGTGTCCCAGCACTCCATCATAAGCGCCTGGAGTCGATGGAACTGCACTTCCTCCAGCTGCCCCAGAACCGGGCGGATGCCCTTGGACAGCTTCTTGGCAATCTGAAGCTGGTGCTGGCCCAGCGCAGGCCGCTGTCCTGACAGCAACTCGTAGAGCACCATCCCATAGGAAAACATGTCTACCTAGGCAGAGAGGCAAGCCAAGTCAGACCCCCTGCCTGGGCCCAGCAGATCTTGCAAGCTGGCCCTGAGAGAGAGAGGGAGTGAGGAGACACGTTAGATAAGGAAAACGTGGGCCCTGTCCAAAGGAAGACAATCATCAATTTCACCAATCCATCCACCTCTTTCTACCTGTCCAAGCATCCCACCAACCATCTGACCAACCATCATTCTGTCCCTTTATCCATCTATCTTCCAGTTCTTCCTTTTTTTCCTTCCTTCCTCCCTCCTTTCTTTCTATCCATCCAGCCAGCCACCCACCCACCTGATCACCTGTCCTTCTGCACATTTATCTATCCATCTTCCTATGTACCCATATATGCATCCATCTGACTGTCCTTCTGTCCATTTACCCATCCATCCTCCTATACTTCTTTCCTTCCATCCACTCATCCATCCATTCATCCATCCATTCATCCATCCATCCATCCATCCATTCATCCATCCATCCATCCACTAAACACATAATGAGAACTTGCTGTCAGGCACTGGTTAAGGGCTCGAAGGATGCCACGGTCCTTTCCCTTAAGTATAAAAACAAGGCAGGAAAATGCAAACTCTTGGTTTAACATGCTTGGTAGTAGGAGTACATGCAAATCATAAAGAGGGGAAAGTCTCCCAGATCACAACATTTTGATTCCTCTAAATGTCATGAAAATGTGCCTAAAGGAGAGAGTTACACAGGTCTCCATGAGGGTCAAGAAATAACTTTTTAGCAGGAGAATGGCTAAGATAGACCTGAGAGTTTTCAATGTGAAGGTTCTGTTACAAATTTAGTTATGAGGTGCCTTGTCACCTGTTACTAAGAAGCTTATTTTTGTCACTCTGGTTTGCCTTTTCTATCTTGGTTAATAGCTACAGATGCCGATTTAACCCACATATGCTTGGGTCATTCTTGAAGCAATTAGTCAATGACCCATCTGCAAATCACCAAATATAATGAGAAATTACAGACCAGGGGAGTTTCACTGCTGGCTGATTAATTAACCAGGGCTGGCACTAGATGCAAGGTGAGCACTGTAAGATGGTTTTAAGTTGTCTGTGTGCCTGCATCTACCAAACAGCCCTCAGGGAAGAAGGCAAGCATTTAGCCTGCGTCTCAGCCAAGGTTGGCCATGCGGCCGCCTGGGAGGCCATGCTTATTTAACCTGCCAGAATTCACTCTCTTCTCTTGGCTTTGGTGATGCTGCCTTTCGATTTGACCAGGAGCCTTTACCATCCTTATCTGTCTGTTCCTCACAAGCCACTGTGAGGCTGGTCCTCTGTCTCCATTTTGCACATTTAAATGGCAGAGTTGGGACACAAATCCGGACCCATCTCTGTCTTGGACTTTTTGTCCACTGTCACAGCCTTCACTATGTTCCTGAACTGAGGTTTGAGTATTCTGAGGCTAGGTCACTGTTCTGAAGCTAAGGAGAAGTCACCCATGACATTACTAGGTAGATACAGGCCTCTGTGCCCTTCTGGTTCAAGCCAGTGCCTGTGGTTGAGCACTGGAGAGGGAGAGATGTGTGCTTGGGGGCATGTGGAGCCCAGAAGCTGCAGGTGCCTCCAGGACTATGCAGTCCTGGGCCAGGGGACAGCAGTGGGCCAGGGCCCATACCTTCTCGTCGTACACGATGCGAGGCCTGATCTCTGGGGCCTGGTAGCCAGGAGTGCCCTCCACACCGAGGGCGCCCTCGTGAAATGACTGCCGGGATATGCCGTAGTCTGACAGCTTGATGTTGATGTGCTCCTTGACGTCCAGAGACCAGACCAGGATGTTGTCTGATTTCAGGTCACAGAAGATGATGTTCTTCTTGTGCAGGTAGGCCAGGCCGGAGGCTATCTGGTAGGCTATTTTTTGGGTGAGCATGTGTCCCAGGGGCATAAAGGAAGAATCTTCGCAAAGAAAAAATTATCAAACTATCATCATAACAACTCTTTTCTTTTCTTACCTCTGTCTCCCCAAATACTTTATATTCTACTGATGCGTTCTCATTGCTCTCCAGGCTGGATGCCAGAAGAGACAGAGAACAACCTTCTTAAGATTATTTAGGTTAGAAATGCTTGTTGTTACTGCTTCATGGCATCTCACGAATTGCATCTCTGCAATTGTTGGTGTTTTTACTAAAAAGAGCAAGGATTCAAAATTCCTAGAGCTCACCTGAGGCCAAGACTGCTATAATGTCAAGGGGTGCGTTGCAGGTATAAGAACTCCATTAAAAAAAATCTCTTCCACTGGGGGAGGAATAATTGATTTTAACTGCATTTCTTCTTGCTGAGTTAAAAGACATCTACCTCTTTCCCTCTGCCAGCTGTTTGGAATTTAGTTACCCATTTCTCAGGGTAAATATTTAAAACTTTTGTTAAAAAGTAATATCGGATAAAACTGACCCCAGGATCTCAGATTTTTAACAATGGTGGACAGATGTGGTGAGCTATGGGCAAAGGAGAGATTTATGTGGCTACTGGGCTCACCAGGCTGCTGCTGATCGGGCCTCCCTGGGCTGCCTCTTTTGATGCTCTCACTGCCCTCCAAGTGGGGCTATTATCATCCTCCTTTTATGGATGAGTAAATTAAGCAACTTCCTGGATTATGGCAGACAGCCTGGACTTGGAACATGGCTCTGTCTGACTCCAAACTGTGAGTTCCTGCAGCCTAGCCTACACCACTGCCCAGCACTTAGGCTTGGAGAAGCTCTTTTATCACCCACTGGGAGTGGCACATGAGTCACAGGTGGGTGTACTCGGCCACAGATGGCTCCCCAGGACCTGAGCTCCCCACCACTGACTCTCTGGCCTCCCAGGGGCTGGACTGGGCCAGGGCGGGCCCCAGGCAGCACTCTGTGGAAGGTTCTGGGCATGGTGGGTACCTTTGGCATTCTCGGACAGCACGGTGTTGAGGCTGCCAAGCGGGGCGAGCTCCAGGGCGAAGCAGAGCGGGTGGACACTGATGCCGATGAGGGACACGATGCAGGGGTGCTGCAGGGCGTGCAGCATGCTGGCCTCCTGCCGGAACTCCGAGAAGTTCCTCATGGCGTCTGTGGACCGAAGGTGCCTCAGCATGGTGTCTGCAGGGAGAGCACGGCTGTCACCACTGCCTGGGGAACCTGTGTAGGGCGACTCTGCGTGGGGGTCCTGTCACACTCAGAGGTGCCTCACTGGGATTCTAGGGGCTGGGCAGGGCCAGGATTTATATTTTAAGTCATTCAACATAACTGGGGTTGCAATATCGTCACCCAAATTTGGCACCAAATGTAGGCAGTCCTGAGGCATCCGGGCTGGTATCAAGCCCCCTCCTCAGGTCTACACTTGTCCTGTCACACTCGGCATTCCTATCCCCTTGGTGCACACGCCCCCACCCTTGCCACCCACTCTCTTAGCCCTCACCCCACCCCGCTGCTGGCTGCCTGAGGGTCTCAGTTGGATCTTATTCCAATCCTGCATCCCTGAGTGTCACCCAGAGCTCAGGCAACATGTCTGGCATGTAACCAAGTTCCACTGCTCATCTGCAGGGATGCTGGGGGCTTGGTCGCTGCTGCTCACCTTACTCCCTGCCAAGAGCCAGGACCATGAAGGGCAGAAAGGACTCTACCACCCTCTTGTCAGCCAGAGAGAAAACCATGGGGCAGCCAGGGGCCTGTGACACGTCATCTCAGGCCAGAGGAGAAAGGTCTATGGGCAGTGGTGGGCTGTGCTGTAACCTTCTCCAATGTCCTTGAAATGCATCCCTCACGGAAGGCATTTGCCTGAGTCCCCCTGAGGGGCCTTTCCCACCAACTGGTCACCCACCAGGCTGTGGTCAGCCCTGAGGTCACCGAGCAGTGTCCACGAGGTCCTGCTTGTCTTCTTGTGTCCTGATCTGTCCCTCCCCTATGTTCAGATTTTAAAATCAGGGATCATTGGACATGGAAGTTTAAACAGCATGAAGAAAATCTTGGCAGTTAAAATGTATCAACTGTGCCAGATCTATGTGTGTGCCAGACAAACTGTTTTTTAAGTGTAAAAGTCTTGTTTTTCACATTGGGTCTTTAGACCATTAAGAATGTATTTCTGACTATGGTCGAAGCCTGACCCAAGTCTGCCCCAGTTTAGCGAATAGTCAGTTCCCACTGACTCCTGACGCTACCTCTGCCACGTGCCAGCCTCACCTCCCACACACATGCAGGCTCTCTCTGTTCCCTTGACAGGCCCAGCCGTGCCCCAGGAGAACACTGCCTTAATGCCTGGAGACTTATAAGTCAGGCGTTCGCTGGGCAAGCCTCTCTCCTTTGTCTTCCGTTGTGGGATTTTCTTGGCTGTTCTTGGGTTTTTGTCACTTCACATGCATTTTATTTTCATTATTTTTAAAATATTTATGTATTTATTTGGCTACACTGCACGGCATGAGGGATCTTAGTTCCCCAAACAGGGATCAAACCCGTGCACCCTGCAGTGGAAGCACGGAGTCTTAACCACTGGACCGCCAGGGAAGTCCCCACATGCATTTTAGAATCAGTCAGATTTAACACACACACACACACCCTGCTGGAATTTAGATGAGAACTAAATTGAATGATAAATATTAATTATTCCTCAATACTTTATGGTTTAATTGCTGCCATGGAAGGCATTTTCTAATGGGTCATTGTTGTCAAATTTGATGCTGAGCTCACGTCTAACAACTTTATCAAACTCTTATTGGCTATGGTGTTTGTCAATAAAGTCTCTTAGATTTACATTCTCTGCATGTAACTATGGTTTTGTTTCTTCCTTTCTTTTTTTTTAAATTTATTTTATTTTATTTATTTTATTTTTGGCTGCATTGGGTCTTTGTTGCTGCGTGTGGGCATTCTCTAGTTGTGGCGAGCGGGGGCTACTCTTCGTTGTGGTGTGCAGGCTTCTCATTGTGGTGGCTTCTCTTGTTGCAGAGCACGGGCTCTAGGTGAGTGGGCTCAGTAGTTGTGGCTTAGTTGCTCTGAGGCTTGTGGGATCTTCCTGGACCAGGGCTCAAACCCATGTCCCCTGAACTGGCAGGGGATTCCCAACCACTGCGCCACCAGAGAAACCCCATGTCTCTTTCTTTCTGATCTCTCTCTCTTTTTTTTTTTTTTTTTGCAGCACGCGGGCCTCTCACTGTTGTGGCCTCTCCCGTTGCGGAGCGCAGGCTCCGGACGCGCAGGCTCAGCGGCCATGGTTCACAGGCCCAGCCGCTCCACGGCATGTGGGATCTTCCCTGACCGGGGCACGAACCCGTGTCCCCTGCATCGGCAGGAGGACTCTCAACCACTGCGCCACCAGGGAAGCCCCTCTGATCTGTTTCTTTATATTGCTCTATGATTCTAATTTTTCTACCAAGAGTGTAAATTCCTCTTGTGATCATGAAGATAACCATGCTAAGCCAGGGGCAGTGAGAAATGTGATATCCAGCTGGCTGGAAGGGAGGAAGCCTCCTAGCGCTTGCCCTAGCTGGGCATTAAGTGGTGACGTGTTGCTCTAGAACATCTCTGAGCTGCACATGATGTGTGGACCTGAGCATGCCAAGGCAAGAGGGTGTGCCCTCCTTCAGGTGGAGGGGGTAAGGGAGAATCCACCCATGCCGGCTTCCCAATTCATTCATCTGGAGTGCCCACCGTCCTTCCTTTAGTGGCTGGGTGGGGTGGCCCAGGGTGAGAGGTCCACCTGAGGTCTGACTGTGCGCCCACCACGTGTCAGGCCTGCGCTGGACATGGAGTGGATGGAAATTGTAAGGATGGCCCGTGCTCTTGGGGGCTCAGGTCCAGACAAGAAAGTAATCTCCAAAAGCAATTTCTAGGCCTTGCTCAGCCTGATCCTCAGGCCTGGCCCACATCTTGCCATGCATAAAGCGGGGCTACCCTGCGGCCCACATTGGCTTTGCTCACCCTCCTCCCCTGCCTGTGTGTCCTCAGGGGTCTCTAAGGTGGTGCAAGTTTGGACCAAGTGAAAACACGTGTGAAAAGAAATGATGCAGGGCCCTGTTTACCTTCAGGGGCATTAGCAAAATTCTTGAATTTCTTGATCTGGAATCGCTTCACAGCCACGGGCTGGCCTTGGTACCGGGCCCGGTAAATGATGGTGCCACTCCCACCTTGGCCCAGGACAGTGCTCTCATCCTCGCTGTGCTCCAGCTTGCTGTTCTCCAGGAAGAGCCTGCCGGAAACACAGTATGTGGGGGGGTTAGAGTAGACCTCCCTACCCACCCCCTATAACCTGGAGAGGCCCGCTGAGGTGGGAGGCGGGTCCTGGGCTGGGCGGGTACAAGAATGTGCTTGGCCATTAGTTCCCACTGAGGAGAGTCAGGGTTCAAAGCCACCAGGAGGTCACACAGATCTGGGATAAACCCCAGCCCTGGGCAGGTCACTCAGCCCTGACAAGCCTTGGTCTCCTCTATAAAATGGGCTCATAACAGGAATGGCCTCAGATGTGTGGATGGTGAGTGGCATAGGGTGAAGCCTCTGAAGGTGGCGGACACAGAAAAAGAATTCCTTTGGACATTTTCCTCCAAAAGGTTCTATGCTTTGAGAGCTAGTATCCATCAGACAAACTGTCTTTATTTACTGCTAGGTTAGTTGTTTCCTCATTTCTTTTTATTAAGCCAATAATTATATAAATGGCCATGCAGAGCTTCTGATCGGCATGGCCAGTGTCCCCACAATTGATGGCTAGGATTTTACCCAAAGGCAGGGAGTTTAGATCTTCTCACCTGTCTGTGTGTTCTAATCCTAGGTAAAAGGGGGACTTCTGTTGGGCTTTTGGAAATATTGCAAGTCACTCCTGGAAGGGAGGGAAAGAGGGAGGGATGCAGGAAGGGAGAGAAAGAGGGATGGAGGGCGGGCAAGGCAGCCGGATGCCCTCCCATTTCAGGGCTTCCCCCTGCTTTGCTGAGGTCCCCCAGTGTTCCTCTTCAGCTACCTCTGCCGGGTGCCTCCCCTGGAGCTCTCCTGGCCCAACAGACCAATGCCCCTCTCCCACCCCCCAACCATGCAGTTGTTGCTCATGTCTTCCAGGAACAGATTTTGCAGCTGCTCAGACTCTGCACAGCTCAACCACATCACACTCCTGGCAGATGCAACTGGACCCATTGTAGACCTTGGTGATGCAGTTGAAGATGAACTGGGCTGTTCTCCAAGTGTCCACCCCAAAACCACCTGCTCGGGAAGTGTGGGCACTTGGAAGCCTCATAAGACAGGGAAAAGTGGCTATGCTGAAGATCCCTTGGGGCTTTCTGTTAGGACTCCTGTAATTTGGGGATGCAGGACAAGGCTCCGTGGATGCCAGATTGCCCCTGCCCCCACCTGCCTAAACTCCCAGTCAGGGAGTGTGATGCTTTGGGGCCATGGTTGGGCCATAGCTAAAGTTTTCAGAGAGTCTCTGCTGGATTGTGAATTCTGTTCAGATTCTTGGGCATTTCAACTCCCAGCCAAGTACCTTGGTTTAGGAACCATGCTATAGCCTGCAATTAGATCCAAACCAACAGGGACAGCAAATCTGGCTTTGCTTTCCAGATTCCATACAGTAGACTCAATAGCCCAGATTCAGTGGGGGCATAAAACATAACAAGGTTCAGCAAATAAATGAAAATTCTAAAAGTTGGAGCTGCCTAATTGGGCACCCCACCATGAAATCTGATTCACACATATATAAATCTCTGCATGTGGTCTCCAAGACGTGACCACCCTCATGTTAAAGATCTAGAGATAAAGGTAAGTCACTTTGCAGAAGAGTGGTATTTAATTGTCATTTCTACCAATGAGGTAATGGGAATATTAAAAAGATCTATGGGGGAAATTTTTCCAATGTAGGAAGTGATTTCTTAATTTAATAGACTCATCCAGAAGCATGTTTTGGAACCACAAACGTGCAATATCTCGGAGTACTCCATATCCATTTTCTTGGGGTGGGGGAGCAATTTGGAAAAATGACAACACAAATATTCTCGCCCCCCCGAAGGGTTTCTTTAAAGAAACCAAATAGCAATCCTTTGAATAAGAAAACAACAGGATTTCACAACTCCAAAAACATTGCTAACCACCAGTGTCAAATTATCTCCAGGGAGACCAAATCATGGCTTCTGGTTTCCATGACTACAGAAGATTCCATCTTTTACCAAGCACTTGGATTCTGTGACTGTTTCCTATAGGGTGGGACCACAAAACGTTTTCTCTTTTCTCCAGCATTCTCTCCCCAGTTATTATCTTAGATTAACACAGGTAGACTCATCTCTAGGAACAGATTTAGGGGATCTAAATGCTCAGCTGCAGGGTAGCAGTGAGGAGTCAGCATTTGCCAAGAAAGGAAAATGAGGCGGTACATCTGGGAGCGCCCCCTTTTTGGACACCAATGGATATTTGTCTTCTATTCCTTGATCCAGCAGCAAAGTAGGAATCAGAGAGGAGGGCCAGCTCAGTGGAAAACAGCACCAGCTAATGTGAGGGAGAAATGGTGTGGGGTCCCAGGATGACTTCAACTTCCAAGTGCTCTTCCTATTGGCTGGGCCTGTGTGGCTTCAGAAGGAAAGCTGACAGCCTGTTTCCCTTCAGGCAGCCTAGGCCGGGAACCTAAAAGTCACCTGGGTTTGGATGGGAAGCAGTGGGTCCTGTGCATCGGCGCTGTGGCATACCTGGCTGGGAAGTCGGTCATGAACAGCTCAGGGACCAGCTCCTGGAGAGGCACGGGGAGGTCGGGGTGTCTGGGGCAGGAGATGAAGTCCTGCTCGATGGCTGTCAACACGCAGTCTTCCATGTCAAAGTACTGCACATCCTCCAGTCTCTCACTTGGGTCGGCGTGCTGAGCCCAGGAGGTCTCGCACACTGGGCAGGGCACATACTGCTCCATCAGTGGGGTCCCATCGCTTTCCGTGGCCGTCAGGGCTAAATGGGGACAGAGCAGGAGTCAGCTCACACAAAGGCGGCTGCAGGTGGGTCCCTGAACAGCATCTGCACCCCCAGGCTGGGTGAGCCTTTCACAGGAGGGGGTCTGTCTGCCTTGGCCTGGACCCCTGGGAGTGGCTGAAACATGACTGCCGCACTCGGGTTCCTTTTTCGGGAGCACCATCCTCGATCCTAAAAGACACTTGCAGGGAGGGGCCAGGGATGCACTGGACAGTCGCCAGGGGATCTAGACCCAGAGGTAGCTGGCCTAGGAGGTGCTGAGAGTTTGGGGATCCCTCCTGCACAGCTGGGCCCCGGAAGGACACTGCAGGCTGGGTCTGAGCTATGCCACACTCCAGTGACCAAACCACAACCAGTAAGGAGCCGTTCTTAAAATTAGAAACATAAGGCTTGCAATTACTATGATCTAGAAGAGCAATGCAGGAGGAGAAATGAGTACAAATTATAATAGACAAAATCTAGTCATTTTACTTGTGTTCCCCTGGGCAGGAGACACAGCTTTTCTGCACACCCCTGAAAGGAGGTACAAAGAAACACCCTCCAAGTTGTCCCGGGCAGATGCCAGAAGGGTGAGCTGATGTCCTGCTTTGTGCAGGGTGGATGCGTAGAATTTTCTGGGTACATGTGTGTAACACATCCTGCCAGCTGGCTGGTCGTGCTGTGTCTAGGCAGCCCTGTCTCAGGCCCTCAGCTCAGTCCTTCCTGTCTAATAGGCCCTAGTCAAATCCCCAGCAGCGCCTGTTGTGGGGAGATCACAAAGGGCCCGTAGGGTTCATATGGCTTAGAGGCCCCCATTGTATGGCCAAGCACTGCCCAATTGCCCCAACCCACACACTAAACTACCTTCCCTTAGGCTCCTTTCTAAGCTTATTTTCCTTGTAGGTCACCTTTCCCATCAACACCCAAAGGACCCCAGACCCGGGTGTCCAGAGTATGATCTGGAGCACGCCCAACCACTGTTTCTTAAGCATTTCTTTTGATGCTCTCCCAGGATGCAGGGATGGTGTACAGGTGAGGAAGCCAGCTCAGGAGGCCAGATGACTGGACTAGCAGGCCAGAGGCGGCACTAGGATCCCAAACTCGCTCTCTGCTCTTTTGGCCTCCAGGCTTCCGGAGTTGAGGGCTCACAGGGAAGAGGCTGCCTGGTTTGGACTGGATGGCCTCCTCCCTGCAGGATGCCCCGCAGTGGGTTTGTCTCCACTTCAGTAGCAAAACAAACAGAGGACCTCAAGAGCTTCACTTCAAAAAGTATTTTCTTTGGGTGGACTGTCAATGAAGAAACTGATCAAAGGGGCTGGAAAGGGCTACGTGGGTGGCTGATCACCGCTGGGATTCGGGGGTTTGGGGTAGGCAGGGAAGAAAACTGGGGGCCCTTGGCAGGTGTGGTGCCTTCCCTCCCACCCCTGCACAAGGGATGAATCTCCAGCTGCGGGCTCCTCCCTGGATTTCAGCAGCCCTGTCCTCACCATGTAAACAAGAACACGTGAGGCTCACATGGAGGGTCTTCCTAGACCATGTGCGGTACCCGGGGCATTCTTCCCCCACGCTGTGGGCAGCCAGAGGCCAAATCCCTCCCAGGACCCGTGGGTCTTGGCCCACTTCTTCCTCATAGCACCTCCACCCATGCCCACAGCTGGACTCCCCCAGGGCTCAAGACTCTGCCAAAGGTCTGTTAGGACCCCTCTGGTCCCCTTGGGCTGAGTCGCAGTGGGATTTCTGTTCTCCACATAAGGAGCCCCACCCCGATTTACAAAGAAATATTAACATGAGCCAAGACCTGGTTCAAAAACATTTTCTTACCAGGAAACCACTGATCAATCAAGGAGTTGACATGGTCTGTGATAAAAGCCATTGCCGAGAAGTCCCTTATTTCAGATTGGCAAATGATTTTTATTCCTCCACTTTTTTTCTTTTTCCAGTTCACATCCGAGGATTCCACACTGCAACCCAGAAACAAAAAGGGGTCCATTGTTATCGGCTGTGAAGGGCCCTGGTTTAATCTCCTTGCCTTCAGGGCGAGGGTGCAACCCCCAGGGACCACCCCCTCTGCAGGGACCCAGGCAGGACTGTCAGAGGAGGCTCCTGCGTTTGTGTACTTATGTGCATGGCCCTGCCTTGTCCCCCCGCTGTCCCCCAAATGGTGAAGCGGACACAATGAGGACTTTGTAGGAAGGGACGCTCAGGCTGGGATCTGACCCTTAGGTGTGACCCTGGGGAAGCTTTTTCCACCTGAACCACAGGCTTCGCATCTGCCAAGTGGCAACTGTGAGCTTTAAGTGGGAGCATCTATATGAAAGCACCAGGCACCAAGACTGGCCCAAACCAGGCCCTCAGAAAAGTTACTTTCCCCTTTTCCCCTCTCTTCTCACAGAGCTGAAAAAAATATTTTGAAAAATTAATTGTAAGTATGAAATAATCTTGTATGTACTAAACTAAACCTGATCAAAAATCAGTTACTAACCTGTTGAGCTGACTTTATCTCTCTCAAAAAAAAAAAAAAAAAAAAGAGAGAGAGAGCAGGAAAAAGGAGCTGAGGTAGGTACTGTGGGATACAGGCTGGGGAACCAGTGTCATCACCTGGGGCATCCTCTCTTAGGACAAGGGGGTTGTGCTGGATGGCTGCAAGGCCCCTGTAGGTCCCACCTAAGTGACTAAGGGGTGCTAGATATTCTCACCCCTGAGCTCAGTGGCCACCCACTTCCCTCCAGCGCTGGGCTGTGGTCACCACACCCTCCCTTGCCTTTCCTGTTCTGTAAGGGGAGAGAGGAAGGGGTGAGAAGGTGGGAAAGCTCTGGGACATTTGCTGGGGGTTTCCTACTTCTAGCAAGCTTCCATGAGGACCTGCCCTCGGGAACAGAACTCTGGACATCAAGTGGACAGTCTCCCGGTGGAGGCTGTCCTGAGGCCCGTTTCTGCAGCACCGTGGTGACCCGGTCAGGTGAACTCCCAAATGTCCCTACCTGAGGTAGCCCCCATCAAAAGTGACCAGGAGTCCTTCCTGCCAATAGATGGTCTGATTTCTTTTCACTCTGAATGTGCTGCAGCGATTTCTCTGGTTTCCTGTAAAACTGTAAATGGTGACTTTCCTGTGCCTGCTTTTAGTATTCTTCTTGTTTTCAAAAAGCTGAAAGACAGAGAAAAAACCCTACTTAAGTAGACCAGGCTCCTTGCTGGCCCTGGGCAGAGCTGTGAAGAGGCTGTCCTGGCCCCATCATGATAAAGGACCACCGTCCATCTTCCCACCCCCTCCCTCCTGCACCGCTCATCCTGCTGCCAAATGAAATGCTGCATTATCTGAGGGGGTCTCCAGGATACTCTGGGAACACATTTTCCCTAAAAGATTGAAAACAGGATTTTCTTTTTCAAATCTTTTCCCTCCCTGATTTTACAAGTTACCTTAGAAAATATGGAAAGTACAGAAAGATATAAGAGAGAAAATAAAATACCAATTTAATACATAGATCATGAAAATTTTGGTATATTTTATTCCAGGGTTTTTTCCTATCTACCTGTATGTTTATAAAACAGCTGAAGCCATATTTTGTAATTTTTTATTTCTAAATTTCTAATTGTGTATACTTTTAAAAACTTTGCTTTTCCTATGTCGTTAAAAACTCATAAAATTCATTTTTCTAAAGCTCAATATTTTATTAAGTATAGTAATTTGCTGAATTATTCTCTTCTTTGGATTTTTAGGTTGGTTCCAATCTTTTGCTCTTTCAGATAAGCCAGATGAACATGAAAACCACAGAGCTTTCTCTGATTTCAAATGATTTCTATAGTTCCCATTTATAGCAGTAGTATTATTGGGTCAAAGGGTTTGAACATTTTCAGGCTCTGGATGCCTAGTGAGGAATCACTTTCAAGGTGAATAGGCTGTATATTCACTGACCATGGTGTGTGAACTTTCCTGATTCTGGGGCTGGCTGTTAGCTCCCTGCTAATTTGATAGGTGACAAGTGGTATCTTATCAATGCTTGAATTTGCAATGCCTTTGATACTTCTGAGACTGAACTCCTTTTCCTCATCTGAATTTCAACAGGACTTCTTTCCTAATTCTGAGTGAGGGATGCTGCCAGGAAGGGCGCCTACCTCCACACCCAGCTGGGCCCACACCCCGCCAGCCACTGAGCCCACTTGGAAGCTCAGGCCTCACACGACGCTGATGCTTGGTGACCTCCCACTTAGAACGTGGCAGGAGGAAGAGTTCAAAGTGAGGTAAGAGTGACCCATGCGCCCACTCCTTCCATCTGTCAGTGCACCCAACTGTGTTGCTAACAAGTCTCCCTCCCATTAACATGAGCTGTGAGAGAAAATGCCAAAGCATTTTCAGGCTCTTCTATTTACTTTTGCACCTTTCAGTAAAATGGGAAGATCAAAGAATATCTTTACTTAATACAAGAAGTTTAATTCCATAAGGGCCTTATAATTAGAACATGGCAAAAGCAAACTCATACTGAGTTTAATGTCAGTTATTCAACAGTCCTGGCTTATGTCAGGGGTTCTCACACTGTAAAGTAAGTTACAATTCTCTGGAAGGCTTGTGAAAAACAGAGCCCTGGGCTCCATCCTGGAGTTTCTGATGCAGCAGGTCTGGGGCAGGCCCAAGAATTTGCACTTCTAACAAGTTCCCAGGTGAGGCTGATTCTGCTGGCCCAGGAACCCCACTTTGAGAACCACCACTCTAGCCCACCACTATTTCCATATTATTGTCTTGCATGAAATGAATGTTGACTGACAGCCGGGACTTTCTTCAACACAATACCAGGTGAACCCACAGAAAAGAACTCCTTGGGTTAGGTCTTCACTGCTCCCAGACCAAGTTAAAGTTCTGTGCCAGTGGTTCTCAAGCTTGACTGGACAGTGGAGTCACCTGGAGAGCTTTAAAAAAATACCGATCCCTGGGTTTCCCTGGTGGCACAGTGGTTGAGAGTCCCCCTGCCAATGCACCAGACACGGGTTCTTGCCCCGGTCCATCCAGGAGGATCCCACATGCCGCGGAGCGGCTGGGCCTGTGAGCCATGGCCGCTGAGCCTGCGCATCCGGAACCTGTGCTCCGCAACGGGAGAGGCCACGGCAGTGAGAGGCCTGCGTACCTCAAAAAAAAAAACAAAAACAAAAAGAACTGATCCCTGGCTGCCACACCCACAGATTCTGACTTAGTGGTCTGTGTCTGGGTCTGGTCTGTGTCTGTTAGAGCTCCCCAGGGGAGTCTAGTCACAGCCTGAATGGTAAAGCCATGATTCTGAGGCCATGGTTCTCCAGGTGTGGTCCCTGACCAGCAGCATCACCTGGGGCAGTGGTTGGATAAGCAGACTGCTGAGTCCCAGTCCACAGCCACGGAGCCAGAACCCGAGTGGGGCCTAACTGTCTGTGTTCTAACAAGCCCTCCAGGGGATGTTGATGTTGGTTAGATTAGAACCCCTGCTCTTAATGGGATATTCTGTCCAAGCCAGCTAGGCACTGATTTGGTATTCACAGAATGATTCAAGTGGGTCTGTGGCTTAGAGGAGAGAAGGCAGCCATGCTCTACTAGCCTCCGGGCCCTAAGTCAGCAGATTTGCTGCAGGAGAAGGGTCTTCAGCCAGGCTCCTCCAGCAAAGGGCATCTCCCTCCCTCCCTTCCTCCCTCCCTCCCTCCCTCCCACCAGGGCACAGTTGCAGGTGCCTCGCATGCAAGCAAAAACTGCCCCATGCAGAAAATGCAACTACCTGAAGGTCCATCTCGGCCAAGCTGATCAGCATCCGTGCTATAAACCTTTGCCAGAAGCCAACTGGAACAAAGCTCATCTTAAACACCCTCTGAATGGTGTTGGCCGTGGGATGCCGCATGCCGTGGGTGTCCAGGCCAGGTTTGGATGGAAGAAGATGTGGCAGGAGATAGCTGAAACACACCAAAGGGGGCTGGTGAACCAGGGGCCTGAGGTCTGCTGCAGGGCTCTGACCCCAGCAGACGGACTGGCCTGGGGCAGGCTCTGCTGAAACAGCTCAGGCTGCCCGGTGCCTTCCTCCCCGGGACTTGGAATCTTATTTTTAGATAGAGGGGGTAGTTTATATGCTTCGAATAAATGCTCCAAGAGAAAATGAAGATAGGCACAGTGAATCTGTTTATTGACATCTCTAAGATAGAGACTAGAATACGGCTAAGGGAAGACGTGGAAACATCTGTGGTCATAAACAGACACAGCAAATAGTAGTTATAACTTCTCTGTAAACTGGGTTGCGACTGGGGAGTCACTTAAAATTAACTTTGGATGGTGAAGGAAAAACAAATACAGCTGCGCAGTTCTAAGGACAATGTAGATATTGGGGTCAGAGAAACGTTTTTGGCCTTAGAAGTTATTTATTGTTCTTGACCCGTTGAAACAACACAGTTGCCTTAAAAGTTCGAATGAGGCTGTTTGTGCAAAAGAGCCATGTTTTATGAGAGCACTATTACTCATAAAAGCGCTGAGTCACAGTGTCAGTGAGCCATTCATGACTGTGATCGTTTGGAAACAGCTGAAATGGGGGAGGTCCCTCTAAGATTTCCCTGACAACCAGCAACCTTTCTGTGTGCCCTGGAGCTAAGGCGGCCTTGGGCAGAGCCTTGGATGTGCCCTTTTCTTAAAGGTTTGCCTTCAGCTCTCCTAATCCTTTAAAAATACATCAGTTTAGGTCCTATAAAATGTCTTTAGAACTTTCTGAAAGGGAGCGCTGAAAATATTGTAGAAGGAAAAGTCAATGACAGCCTGGTGGGTGGAGCAACCAGGGATCGATCCTGGCTCTGTCTTCAGCACACAGCTTAACCTCACTGCGATTCGACTTCCCTGACGTGGGAAGAGAAAGGATACTGACCTCAAAGGGTTAGAGAAGGATGGACAGGGGGCAGATGGTGAAGTTTTAGGTCCTTTTCAGCCATTACAGGTCTTGGGTGAAAGGACCTTCTCAACTACCCCAGCTAGGGTGCCTCTCTCCACAGGCAGGTGCTCTCCAGCAGATGCCCTGATTTAGTCCTTTAAGTTCTGCGAAGTCCTTCTTTATCTCTCTGACCTCCCCAAACAGGAGGCCCTCGTCAGTGCCCAGTGTGATTTATCCTGCTTCTTCTGCCTGCATTATGCTCAGCTTGGATCTCACGGGACCCCCTACACTTCCTGTGTGCTGCAGCTTCCTGCTTCTTTCTACCTGGCAGGTGTCCCCTGGGCAAGGGGAGGGAGCACGCTCTGCACCCAGGTGCCCCAGTACGCAGCACACAGAGCAGGTGCTCAATATTTTTGAAGGCAGAGGAGACTTAGAAGCCAGCATGGCAAGTGAAGAGATTTAAACTGACTGGCAATGGAAGCCCTGCTCAAGGTGAGCGGAGTCCTGGGAGACCATTGGCACCTCCTTAAAAGTGATCACTAGTAGGGCAAGGCTGTCCCAGGGGAAGAGCCTGGGGAATTAAGAGGTGAGTTCTTCATGTGCCTGTTGAACATTAAGTCTGTGAAGACCTGGGTACTGCGGAGCCGGCTCACACTATGTCCCTGAGGTTGTCTCAGCAGTCGGGCAGGAGCCTTCCCTGAGTGCTGAGAGCCAGTGAGTCCCCACCTGGAAGGTACACAAACACTCAGAAGTCTAGGGAGGTTCAGAAATGCCCTGAAGGTTTTCCCAGGGACTGGAGGCTTTCAGGGCTGCAGTTGAAAACCATGCTCTAAAAGGAGCAGCAAATGCCTTTGTTTTTGTTGATAGTGTCTTCGACCATATCAAACCTTATGGGGTGAGGAGCTGGAACTCCTGGTCCCTGGGGCACAAGGGAACCATTATACCTGTGCTAAGATGGAAAACGCTTGGACACTTCTGACTTTAGATGGAACCAGACACCACTGGCTATGAGCACTTAACACAAAGATGGAAACAATAACAGTACTGATAATCCTTGATGTCCTTGAAGCTCACAGGTGGAGGAGACACTTCTCATAGTTTACATGTATTATCAAATTTAATCCTCACAATGACTATAATACTAGTAGATAATAGTATTATTCCCATTTTACAGATGAGAAAAGAAAGGAAGTTGGGACTTGCTTTTACATAGTGCTAATATCTCCTCATTCCTCTAACCTGTTGATAAAATAACCAGAAAATTGTCAGATTCTGGCTGCTTCACTGTGTGCTTTTTCATGGGCCAAAGTCAAGGACACACCTGGGCCATGGTGTGAGGGATCATGTGGGTTTTGAATTCCTCTTTGGGGTTTCTCTTTTTAGGACTCAGTCTTGGCTCTCATGAAGCTGGAACAGGAAGGACTGAGGCCCCCTCCCATAGTCATAAGACGAAGTGGAAATCTCAGAGAGAGATGGCCCAGGGCTGGCTCCCAGGAGACCCAGTCTGTGCTGATGATATTGCTGGGCTGGCCACACAGGGTCCAGGGCAGCTCCCTGGGAGTCTCCTGTGGGCATCCCCCCAGAGCTCTGGGGTTGAGGGGCAGGATGGTGACAAGTTCTATGACAGATGAATGGAAAAGATCTGTGGATTTGGCATCCTGGCCTCAGGGCCAACATCAGCATCAGACCCAGGAAATGGCTGAAACTGAAATTAGGGCAAGGAGGCCCTGAGAACCAAGCTGGTTTAGGTCAGAGCATCATTAGATTTAACCCACATGCCCCTCCAGCCCCTGCCCTCCCTTGCGTTTCGAAGCTGGGCTGTATAATTAGCACACACATCTTTGTTACTTACTCCATTTTTATTCATCAAACAACCAAGCAATCAACCTCCCAAAGCGTGAACTTCCCAAAGTTACCTTTAATGCCATTGCCATTCTTGCATGTTTTCCTACACCTTTTCAATAAATGGATTTCTTTGAACCCCCTGAAGAGAGACATCCAAGGCACAGGAAGGAGCAGCCAGCCGGAGGACCGGCCAAGCCCGCCCCCTACTGCCCCAGCCCAGGCAGGCAGGTCATTATCATGGGCCGTCCCTGGAAATCTTGCTCAAGCCACCAGTGGTCCCAGCCCTAAGTCCTTCCTCTAGGGGGCAACCGGCACAGCCCAGTCCGTGGCCTCACCTGTCATTGGCGACGGGCAGGGCTATCTCAAATTTGGCCAGGAACTGGAAATACTGCTCTTCCGTCTGCTTCGTGAAGCCGGTCCCTACCAGCAGCATCCTGAGGTCCTCCGCCCTGATCACCCCGTTCTTGGCCACCGACCTGGAGCCCTTGATGTTGAAGATCCTCTGCAGACATTCAGACAACCAAATGGGGTCGAGGAAGTAGAGGTTCCTCAGGCCGTGGCTGGTGTCCGGGAAGTGGAGCAGGGTGCCAGTTTCAATGAGGAAGCTGATGGCTGCTCAGGGGAGGGGATGAGGGAACAGTGTCAAACAAAGGGCAAAAGGGACTCTGGGTGACCTCCTCCTAAGGGGGCCAGCTTACAGATTCTTCTTAGGAAGCCACCAACACTCCCAGCACATGGGGCCCTTCACATGTTCTCAACAGGCATCTTGTAACTCTTGCCAATGTGCTGATCTCCATTATTCATGGATTCCATCTTTGCAAATTCACTTACTCGTTAAAATTGATTTGTGACCCGAAATTGATACCTGAAGTGCCTTTGCAGTCATTTGCAGACATGCGCAGAGTGGTGAAAAATTTGAGTGCCCCTTCCCAGGGCCCTGTGCCTGTGCCTGCTGGTACCCACCTGATCCCCCCTCTCTCCCCACCCTCCCAGCCCACCCACCGGACTGTAGGTCCTCGTAGTCCTTGATGTCATTGCTAGGCATCTGCTCTACCAGCTGCTCCAGCTGCCTGTCCGTCAGGTACTGCACATCATCGCTCAGGCCGCGGCGCTGCTGCTCCGCCAGCACGGCCTCCTGGAGGCTCAGGTAGCTCCTGGGTATCTGGGACAGGTGGGAAAGGCTGGGCCCTCAGGTGTGCCCGGCCAGCCTGGTTCGCCTGCCACCCTCCAGAGGACTGACTAGGTGGAATGCTTCCTGTCACTGTCCCACCCCTCCCTTCCCCCAAGAAACTGCTCACATGGGGACCCCACACTATATACAGCACATGTGTTTTACAGTAGAAAGAGAGAGGGAGGTACAGTTCCTCTGACACATGGGAAGCAGGCCCTTCTGGCTTCAAGGGGATGAGAGGTACCCACCAGCCTCCCCGCGAGTCGCTGGCAGCCAATGGTGCTGCCCACATCTTTCATGCTGCACGTGACGTGGAAAATGAGCTGCCGCAGCCCTTCCTGACCTTCCAGGCTCTTACAGGAAAGCTCGCTGTGAGTGCAAAACAGAACCGTGCTTATTCATCGTACCTCCCCTCTCTGACAAGCACTGCAGTGCCTCTGTTTCCCTAAGTGTTTCGTCCCAAACACTGGCAAGTTGAGAAAACTCATGAGAGAAATTTAAGGAGGCCTTACTTGATGCAAAGCATGGTGCTGGGGGCACCACAATGTGCTGTTTTAGTCTGTCTTCCCAACGTGCCCACTTGACAGAGGAGGAAAGTGAGGCATGCAGGCACAAGGTGACTCCCAAGGACACAAGCTGGAAAGGAGCAGGCTTGGGTGGGACTCAGGTTTCTGACCCAGAGCCAGCACTCCTATTACCGCAGGCCCCAGGGGGCATTCTCAAGGGCACTCGAGGAATTCCTGAAAGCCCCATCCTGTACTCTGAGCCACATGGCATGTCTCCAGGCTGACCCACGCAGCAATGTCCATGGCACTTCACCCAGAGCGAGGGAACCCAAGAGCCACCAGGGTAGCAGTCAGAGAACACTTAACTAGCTGAGCCTCAGTTTCATAATCTTCAAAGTGGGCACAACAATCTCCATAACCTGCAGAGCTGTTGTGAGAATCCAAGGACAGGAGTGGGAGAATCAACATGCCCAGGACACTGGTCCCACAAGCAGTGGCCCATCCTGAACCCCACCCTGTGGCCCTCCCCCATCTCAGCCCCTCTGGACCACTCAGACACACTGGGAGGACCAGGACCACACCTGGGGTCTGTTCTTGATCAATGATCAACAAATGTGATGGGTGGTGTTTGAGTTTCTATCTCGTGGTCCCACTGGGGCCGTGCACACTCAGCACTGGCCCTGGGGGTGGGGAGACTTGGACAGGAAGCACAGAGGGTGTCTCCAGGCCCTGCCCTGCAGATCCTCTAGCAGCTCTTCACCCTCCCTAGGGCTGCATCTGTTCTGGGGGCCCAGGTGCCACCCTTCACCCTGGACAGGGCAACAGAGGAGCACAGCCCCTGCCTCAGGAGCCCTCTGCAGGCAGAGCAGGCGTCCCCAGGGAGATGGACAAGTGAGGGGCCGGCAGCCACAGCCCCGCGACAGGTGGGGATGAGCAGGATGCCATGGGACACTCACTGTAGGTGTTTGAAGGTGATGTCCGGGAAGCCGGTGGCCCTGGACCCGGAGGGTGAGCGGCAGAGCGCCAGCACGTAGGCGCGCAACGTGGCGATTCTCTCCACGCGGAATTTGGTTTCGATTAAGTCCAGGTGTGTTCCCACCACCAGCACAACGGCGTTTGGGGCCTTGGCCTGTGAGAGACAGTCTGGCTGGGGACGGGAACAATTCCCTAGGCGGTGGATGTGCCAACCCTGTACGCCCTGGCCCTCAACCATCACCCCGCTGCACCCCGCACTCGTCTCTGAGAACCTCGAGGGCCTGCCACACACTAGGGGGTGTGTGGGGGCCTGTGACACTCCCTGGGGCCTCCATCTCTGATCCCTTCAGACAGCGCCCCAGCTTCTGGCCCACGTCACCTTTCCACTGGAAGAGGGGAGCCCCGTTCCCCTCCTGGGTCCACGATGCGGGGCTCTTAAATTTAAGGAAGCAGAAAAGTACAAGAGCACCATCAACCATGTGGCCCAGGAGCGTTTTAAGTGCTTCACAGTGACCTGTGATTCTGGGGCCTCATGACAGCCCAGCAAAGTGCAAAGCATTTCTCCCTAACCATTTCCTTTTTTCCTTTTTCCCCCCCGAGAAGCGGCGGGGCCCCTGCAATGTCCTGAGGACTGAGAGCTGAAGGGCTGGCACCCCCTCACCTCGATGTTGAGAAGCCAGAACTGAAGGCTGGCCACAGCCTCCTCCCCCAGCGCCAGGTTCCAAACCACCACATACAGGGCCTTGTCTGTGAAGAAGCACTGGTTGACTGTGGCCATGCTGGCGGGCCCACCGATGTCCCAGACGTTGAACTCCACAGACTCAACCTACTTGAGCAACAAGGCAGCAACAGGGAGACATTTTAGCAACCAGGGTTTTAGTCAGTCAAATTGAGATAACTGATCACTCTGAACGTTGTACATGGGGGCCTGGTAAAGGCACAGCCATGGAAAAGCACGGCCTGTCCTGCTGTTTTTCTCAGGAACCAGCCATCTGAGGGAGAGAAGGGGGCCCAGCAGTTCAGAGGTGGGCTTCCAGGGGCTTCCATCTCCTGCTATGGGAGCAGGGGGTCCTGGAAGGCTGGGTCCCCTGGGCAGAGGCGTCTGCAGAATGTCGGAGGGCACTGTCTGCCTCCATCTCAGCTGCAGACAGTTAGGAGACATCCTGCCAGAGGAAGCCGGGGGCTGACGGCAGTGCTCACACCAAGGCTTAACCTCCGTCCAAGTGAGGGCAAGGCCAAGCAGACAGGACCCTGAACTGTGCAGGTCAGAGGGCAGTGCCCACCACGGATGATGGGAAATGGCCCTGATGTGGGAATCTAACAAAAGATTAGTTGCTGGGCTCCAGGGAAAGGCTGTGTAAATGGTGGTTTCTCTATCGTTTTATGAGGTCAGAGTCTGGCCCGAGTAGCTAAGGTTGCACTTTTCTGTGGCAAAGAATCGTTCCCACCATGCTGCAGTTTGGCCTCCAAGACACAGTGTGCTGACCTGCTTTTTTGGTGTAAAGATGAAAATGGACAGCTGTTCTAAACTGGCTGAAGGCCCAGCCACACAGAGAATTACGGAACTCAGTGTTCACAAGATCAGGTGGTTGTCCTTCAATGAAAGGGGTGGGGAGAAACTTGAATGACGGCAGAAAGGAAGTGGGGGCAGCCGAAGGTCAGGAAAAGTGGAAATACTACTAATTCACCCCTCAGACCTCAGACAGCTATTTGCTTAAGAACAGCTGGAAGAAAGTGACATGGAATAATCGCTTAAAAAAGCAGGAGAGAATACAGATTCTGGTTACTTTCGAGAACCTTTGGACATGCGTGAGCTAGGTTCACTCCTGGGGTGTTCTGGGGAAGGGGGCAGGGCTGGTGTTAGTTATCTGGCCCTAATGGGCAGATCTCCATTCTCTAGAGAACTAGTTTCTGAGTCCATATTAACATATACATTCAGCTTAAATGCTTCATGACTCGAATTGGATTTCCCTGACTTCAAGTGATTTTGTGTGAAAGACTCTGCAATAAAACTGATCTCTAGCTGGCCCTGTGCTGGGGGCTGTGGGGAAAATCATGCAGCTTCTGGCCTCAAGGTGGCTGAGTTTTCCACAAATAGCCTCCATGCACCTGTATCGCTGTGTGGCTACGTGTACCCACAAATACGGCAACAGGTAAGGGAGGCATCATTGGCATGTATTCACCCCCTGTGCCAGGAGAAATAGCTCAGACCTGTGCTATAGTCCATCCCACCAATATTCCACAGGCTCTTTTCTCTGATTCAAGTGCAAGACAATTTTCATTTGTCTCATACTGAATGAAAAACAGGATGATTAATAGGTTCATTGAAGGACTCATTTTAAATAGGGCTTAGAAACTAGACCTTTCAGAACTTGGGGTGAAAGCAGGTTTTGAGGGGGACAGTGCATTCATGCTGGGGCTGCCTTCTCAGCCTTCCTGTTAGGGGCAGGTATTAGTATATCTCACTCCTACAGCAGTAGTTCATTCTCAGCCCTGGGGAGGGGCCCTGTCCCAGGCCATTTGAATCACAGTCTTTGGGGCTTGGTCACTGCTGTCTTTAAAAAGCTCATCAAAGCAGTCTAACCAACAGCCAGGGTTGGCCTGGAACCTCAGCTTAGCTATAACAGAAAAACTACAAGGACACGTTAAGAAATTATTCACTGCCCTTGGCATGAGCTGGTTTGAAACACACACAGTGACCTCTGCAAATATCCTGGGCCTCAGATACCAGGCTAAGAAAATCCTGGGCTCTCTGGAGAGGAGAGAGAAGGGGCCCTGGAAGCTCCCTCCCTCCCACAGGGACTCTGCACGCCAACCATCCTTGACCTTGGCTCTCGAGCCAGCCGGCCTCTGGAGCTCCCACTTGGTGGTCCTGATGGCGGCCTCGCTGTGCACCACCTGGGGGGCCCTCCCCGTCTGTAAGATCTCCAGGAGGGTGGACTTGCCCTGACGCGGAGGACCCACGATGATCATCTTCATCTGCTTACACTTCTCTGCTTTCCGCAGCTGAGCACGCAGGTAAGACAGCACTGCTTTGGGGCCTGTGCAAAATCACAGTTGGGGAGAGTGGATGCTGCTGCTGACATATAGGTGGGAACATGCTCACATCTCTTGAGAAACAAAGTCCTATCTGGAAGGAACACTTTCTGTATGTTCTAATTGGGTGAGTTGAGAAGACTATTGGGTCTATGGAGGGAAGGTGTGATATGAATCACCCCAAAAGTGAAGTTTAAAAGTCAAGGATCTAAAGACAGCATCCTTGCTGCTACAGGTCATAGATAGTTTGATCACATGGTCAATTGCAATACAACGGTCCACAGCAACCATTGAGTTCTGGATAACTTCACAGCCTCTTCCCAAACACAGGAGCCAGAGGTGGGCTCCACAGGTCCCCCAGCTGTTTCCACCCCAGATCCTTAACAACTGGACTTGAGTGCCTTTTCAAGGGGGTGACGCTGAGGAAGCCCTACCTTCTTTTCTAATCTCTGCAGGCACATTGCTGACGTTCAGGTCTTCAATGTCCAACTGCCAGAGGTTGCCCAGCTGCCCCAGCTCAGGAGGGAGCTCTCGGAGGCCAGGATTGCTGAGGGCACACACACACCATGGGAGGACACACACACAGCAGCCCATCAGCCTCTGGGGCCTGTGGGGGCCACTGACAGTCTGTACCCCAAGCCCAACATCTTGGGCCCTGATTTCAAGTGTTCCATTTAAATACTAATTCCCAAGCCTTTCTCCCTGGGAAGCCAGTGGTACAAATGGCAGCTCTGTCTTCTGCAAATCCCCATGGCTTAGAACGGGGTCCCCTCCCCCAACTTTCCCATCTCTTCTATCATTTACACTATCCTAATGATGATCACTGCCTCTTCTTGACAAGGCAATGTAACCTGAATTATTTTATATTTTCATCAAGTTTTGCACACTGTCTGAATCCCCCAGCGGTGCTCGGCAGTAGGTACTTAGTAAATGAAAGGATGGATGATTGAGGAGTTCTTCTCATTATAAATGAGTGAAATAGCAAAGAAGGCATCATTGCATCACTACCTCTGCCTTCCCTTCCCTCGCCTCTTTGACTAAGCCTGGCTCTGAAAATCCAACTGCTGCTTCTTGGTACATAGGTGGATTATTTCTCCCTGGCTTCCATGTCCTCAGGTGGTTTACACAAGGACATTCTGCTTCCCTGGGCCAGAAGGGCCAGTGCAACTGCTCTGGCTGTGTACTTACTTTCCCAAGTAGAGTTCTGATAAGCTCTTCAGTAGGCAAACCGAGGGTGGGACTGCATCCAGGTGGTTGTCATTCAGACAAAGGACTTCCAAAGACTCACTTAAGAAGGGAGGAAATTCCAGCACACATGCTGCAAAGAAGTGCAAAGCAGACTGTACATTTGAAAATAATTCTGGACCACCACAGCGTTGGAGGTGTATAAACTGGTACAACCTCTGGAGGGCACTTTTGACAAGTCTATCAGAATAAGGTGCTCATCTCATGGATCCAGGGACTCTAATTCTAGGAAACAGTCCTACAGACATCCTGGCACGTATGGCAAAGATGTGAGAACAAGCACACTCAGTGGCACACTTTGTAATATTAAAGGTAGAAGACAGCTTATGTGTCCACCCACAGGGAGTTGGTTAAATGAGTAATGGGATTATATACAACTATTACAAAGCACAGGGCAGGTCTACATGTATGGGTGTGAAGAGATACTCAAGAGCTATTGGTAAATCAAAAAAGCAAGGTGTGGAATTAGGTATCTAGAAGGCTTAACTTGTGTACCACAAAACATATGCAAACATGAGAGCAAACACCCTCCCATGAATTTAGGTATGTTATATGCATGTGTGCATACACATTACAATGCACATATGCACGCTATATGATGTTGTGTGCATATGCACACACCACACACATGTATGTGTTACATGAAGTTATGTGCATGTACACACATGTGCACATATGTATGTTATGTGATGTTATGTGCACACATCACAATGCACACATGCATGCATATGTTATATGAAGTTATGTGCATGCACATGTGTTATAAGGTGTTATAGGCATGTGTACACATACCACACATGCACACCCATATGTATACATTACATGCTGTTATAGGCATGTGTATACACACCACAAATACACATGTGGCGTATATGTTACAATGTATGTCAGACACAAACACAGTTGCTACCACAGACACATGAAATTCCATAGTTTTCTCTGGAGAAGGGAATTACTAGTGTAATGGAGCAGGACCCTATGGGGCCTTCCCAGAACAGCCCCTCCCAACCCCATGTCCTCCTAGTGCCTCTTGTCGGTAGAAAAATTGTAGCCTCTTAGGCTTCCCCAAGTTCTAAAGAGTACAGTTCATCAGAGAAGTTGAGAAAATGCAGAAAGAAAGGAAAACAGTCAAGCAAGACAAAATAATAGTTTAGCTATTAGACAAAGTCAAGGATCTTTAGTCAAGAGCTATAGATAATATTCTGAGCCATGTCCTTTGAGCTGTTTTGCAGATACTGAATCCCCCACGAGGTGGAAGAAGTTAACTGTATGCTGCCCACAAGTACACAGTCCCCAGACTGGTTGGAACCAGAAGGCTGATGAGGTTGACACCCGAATACCTCACCACCAACCAATCAGGAGAATGTCCACGAGCTGATCACACAACCCATAATCCCCCTCCCTCACCCTGTCTTTAGAAACCTTTCCCTGAAAGCCTTTGGGGAGTTCAGACCTTTTGAGCACTAGCTGCCTGGACTCCTTGCTTGGTGCCTGCAATAAACACTGCACTTTTCCTTCACTACAACCCGGTGTCAGTAGATTGGCTCTACTGCATGTGGGCGAGTGGACCTGAGTTTGTTTTGGTAACACTAAGAGACTGAATATTCACTCCATGCCCTTTGGTGCAGTTCAGAAATTTTGTTTACCATATACATGTATTACTTCTTCAATTAAAAAAGCTAGTTAACTGAAAAATAATAATGTGGGCTTGGTTTTTATGCTTCTTAGGATGGCATTCTCTGAAAAACAAGCCAACTCTCTAGTATATTTAAGTGATTTCATTAATTAGGCTAATTATGAGATTACTATTAAAATCACACCAAATTTGCTGTTTCCACAGCACCAGAGTGTGTGAGTTGAGAAAGAATGTGGGGAGAGCTTGAAAACCGATGGGAATCAGAGGGTTGGATTGCAGCAGAATCTCTGAAGTGCCTTCTCCTTTCTCCTAAGGCAGGGAGAGCACACCCCTGAGGGTCCCTTTCAGCTCAAATTCAAGGTAAAACAACTGCCTCAAAGCCCTCTCAGCTGGTTCTCTGCCAGACACATGAGATAGGAAAGCTAGAATTCTTTTGCAGGGCTGAAACGATGTTCCTCTGCCCTTGATCACAGCTCCTCCCTTAACTCTGGCTTTTCTCCACACATGTAGCTGCAGTCTCAATGGTAATGGGGTAACCTGGTATCAGAGAATGTTCTGGGAGAGACGATAACGGAATACAGATATTGGCACCTGGAAAATTTCCCCAGCTAGTGTCACGCGAATGGCCCCTATGGAAATAAATGCGTAACAGACTTTTAAAGACAGCTTTGTACTAGTCCTTGTTCTACAAGAAAAATGTTCAAAAAGACTTTTATTTTTCAATGAAAAAGAATGATCAACTTCAGCCCTAATTCCCATGGAAAGAACATCAAGAATAAGAAAGGCTCACTTTCTTCCCAGAGAACACGTTCTGAACAAATGGCTTCTGTGCTTTCCAATTTTAAAGTTTCACCTTGGTGTTTATGAAGCCTCTTTAAGTAACGGATGGCTGGAATAAAGGACTTATACTGCAAACAGAGGCAACACCTGACACAGACCTCCTGGCCCAGAATGGAAACTCTGGAAACTGGGCTGGGCAGAGCACAGCTCAAGGTATTTATGAGCCGTAATTATTTATTCATAAGCTATTTATGAGTTGGCTGGTCTGAATTTTACTATAAAAATGGCTGTCCAAATTATTTTTGGACAAGGCCACTATGCCAACATGACTACTTGAATGTACATAAATCTACCTGGAGTCTTACTATCCGTCTGCACACAAGTATAGATGATCCCGTACCCGAGGTCAACAGCCTGAGACAATAACCCTGCTGAGGAAAAGCGTTTGCAGTGGGTCTCTCCCTTTCACCAGGTGTGGGCTTCAACTTTCTACTTGAAATTGAAAAAATCAAGAGGCTTTTGTCATGCGCCAACAGCACAGCACCATCCATCTCTGCCAGGGAAACTCCCAGAGGTGTGGCCCCTCCCCTAGTTCCAGACACATTCCTGCGGGCCACCAGCAGGGGCTCCAGAACACAGGTACACGTTTCTGTCCCACTTTTCACTGTGTGCCTCTGGCCTTGCACTCTGGCAGTTTCGAGGGACAGTGGCTGGTCCCGCAGGGTGCTGGGCGCACCTCCTCGCGCACATCTCTATGCTCTGCGTTTCTAGACTGGAGACACCTTTCTAGTCGACCGCAACCCCCGAGGCTTGACCCACAGTGGTGGGAGTGTGGCCGAGATCCATACTAGTAGCTCTTTTCGTGCCTACCCTCCTGTTTGGGCATCCATGAGAAAAAAGGGTTTGCTTTTCCTTCCTTCCAAGTGAGATCCCTGCGTCTGGACTCAATTTACAAAGTCTTAAGGCCCTTTGTTTTGAAAAGGATCAGTTATGAAATTCCAAATTGCATTTCCCTAGTAGCAAGGTTAAGGGCCTTTCCTTTCTTTCTGGGCCATCTGGGCTTCCTTTCCTGTGAACTGTTGATATCCATTGCCCAGTTTCTGCCTATTGGGTGGACTTAAAAAAAAAAATCAATTTGTAAGCCGTCTTTGTATATTAGGGACTAAAGCCAATTTATGTTGCAACGATTTTTGTTGCAAATATTTCCTCTCAGTCTGTTTGCATTATGACTTTATCATGCCTTTTACTGAACAAAGTTTTTCCATTTTTACAACACCCAAGATTTTGCTCTTTTTTTAATGACTTCTGGATTTCCCAACTAGCTTTTAAAGGTCTCCCAAATTATACACTTATTCTCTTAAATGTTATTTTTCTTTTACGCTTCAAGCTAACATCCGCATGGGGATGTTTGTAACTGATGTAAGGTAGGGCATCTAGTGCTGTGCTTTCCCCCCTTTCAGCTGGACAAGCAGTTATACCAGCACTATTTATGGAAACAATAAAACATTATTTTTCCCACTAAATTGAAATGCCACCTTTATCATATATTAAATTCCTATATTAGGTCTATTTTTGGACTCTGTTCCACTGATGATGTGTTACTTTTTCAATCCTATGTAAAAACACTCTTACATGACTGATATATGCATTATCATATGTATACAGTAGTTCATCAAAAAAGGGCAAGAGGTAGGCAGACTACTTAGTTCACCTCCTGCAAATGTGCCTTGGCCTCTGTGGCATTTCTTATCCCCATCTCACACCATCTATACTCAAAGAGCACTTGTCAATATAGATTGATCAAGCTGAAGAAAAAAGTTATATTACACTTAAAACAACCTAAATATTGGTTCCAGTTCTATGGGACAGTATCCAGAGGGATATATCTGTGACTGCTGATGGCTTTAGAACTCCTGGTTTTCAGGTTAAAAAAGAGGGCTGGTGACTGAACTTGAGGGACAGGTCCACACCTCCCCCTGTACCTTACAGAAGATAATGAACAAAAAGAACTGTTTTCCTAGAAATATTCTCTGCTGAACTGGCCTTGTTGTGTGACCATACAAACACCCTAGGAAAAGTTCTGTTTCTAATGAGTTTGGAGGAAGACCTCAAGCTCCTCCAGAATCTCAGCCCAGCCAGGACAGCCTGCAGGGCCAAGGGTGGCTGTGTTCCCATGTGGACTTCACAAGATGCCATAGTGTGGCAGTAAGGACTTCATAGTACTGCCCCCGGGCCCCAGTGCTGGATTCCACAATGCTGGCTGAGACCTGGCTCTTGCACTCAGTAGCCATGTGACCACATCAGTCAACCCTTGTGCTACAGACTGAATTGTGTCCCCTCAAGTCCATATGTGGAAGCCCTGACACCCAATGTGATAGTATTAGGAGATGGAGTCTTTGGGAGGTGATCAGGTTTAGACAAGGTCATGAGGGTGGAGCCTCCATGATGGAGTTAGTGTCCTTATAAGAAGAGATACCAGAGGGCTCTCTATCTCTCTCTCTGCCACATGAGAACACAGCAAGAAAGCAGCTGTCTGCAAGCCAGAAAGAGGGCTCTCATCAGAAACTGACACACCCTGATCTTGGACTTCCAGCCTCCAGAAAAGTGAGAAAATATATTTCTGTTGTTTAAGCTACCCAGTCAGTGGTACTTTGCTAGGGAAGCCTGAATTGAAGACACTCTGGAGGCTTAGTTTTCTCATCTGCAAAATGGAAAACCACAACCCATACGTCATGTGATGGTTAAAGAAAGACTGACACATGTATGGTATCTAGGGCAGTTCTCACACCCAGCAGGCCATCCACACACAGTAGCTACTAGTCTTACTGGCTGCAAACAGGAAAGGGGGTTTCAGGACACTTGCAGGCCATCTGTGTGACATGAGCCATGGGCACAGGTACTCCCAGGGTTCTGAGTCAAGCATGGGCATCTCTGGCATTCTCACAGGGCACTGCAGGGGAAAGCCCAACAGGAGGGCCATCCCCCTGTAGGGGAGCAGGGGCAGGGCCCGGCCCAGCTGTCTCATCTCCCAGCAGCAACACACACACCTGCCTCTGTCCCGGAACGCTGGCGGCCTCTGGTGGTGAAAAAGGAAATTCGCTTTGTTTTAAGTGCATCTTCATTTCTGTAGGGAGAAAAAAGTCAAAATTTGAGGAAAGCATGGCAAAGACATTTCTATTTTGGCTGTGACTGTACAATGCCACACATAGAGAAGGGAGAAAATTCCGTTGGCAGGGTGTTTGGGCCCCTGCGGCTGACGTGTAAGCATGGACAGCATCAGTTGTGCTCAGAAGTCTTTCCGGAAAAAAAAAAAGCTGGCAGGACTGGTGGTTTCCACTCCTGAGCTTTTCCATCCCAGGCAGGTGGTAGCGTTTCTGTGCCTGGCAGGAATGCCCATATCAGAGGCTGTTACTTCACGCTGTTCACTGAGGGAATTCTCTTAGGAGTATAAGTTCCACTGAGATGTCGCCTGCAGCAAGTGAACCGGGAAGGCTGGTCTTCAGGGTCCCAAGGACCAGCAGGGCTCATCCCCAGATTTTCCCCTTTTATTAGAAGACCTTGGAGGGTACTTTTTATTCAATCTCTATACACATTGGTTAGTGACTGGCAAAAACTTTTGAACAGAATGATAGGTGAGGCTAAAATGAGGAGATTCTCCAGGATCCTTTAAAAATTAGAAATGGGAGGACACTGTTTTGGGCTGAATTGTGTTCCCCCCATTCATATGTTGAAGTCCTAACCCCCAGTACCTCAGAATGTGACTGTATCTGGAGATAGGCCTTTAAAGAGGTGATCAAGTTAAAATGAGGTCCTGAGAATGGGCCCTGATCCAATCTGACAGGTGTCCTTATAAGAAGAGGAGATAAGGACACAGACAGGCACAGAGGGAGACCATGTGAGGACACAGGGAGAAGGCAGCTGTCCCCATGCCAAGGAGAGAGGCCTCAGGAGACACCAACCCCACCGCCACCTCCATCTCAGACTTCCAGCCTCCAGAACTGTGAGAAATAAATGCCTGTTGTTTAAGCCGCCCAGCCTATGGCACTTTGTCATGGCTATTCAGCAAGCTGGTAGAGACACCATCCCATGCGTCTGTTGACTGGGGTTACACACACATTTGAGAACTTGCTGGGGACAGACCCCTGCTTACCTGCCAAATTGATTTCTGGAGAGATCCAGGGTTTTGAGTTGTCTGCAGGTCCACTTCTCTTGAGGTGGCAGTGCCACCAGCTGATTTCCTTGTAACTTTAAGAACATGAGGGCCTGGGACAGAGGGAGAGAGAAGCAAAGACGATGTCAAATACCAAAGGAGCGGAAGACCTGAAGGGAAAGTCAGTTCCCTGGCAAAGCGAAGCCAAATGATTATAACCGATTCACTGTCACAAAGATTCCAACAGTGTGGGGCTTCACAGTGTCTTAAGACTCATAAAATTATAGCAAACAGAGCAGATGGGATAATTAATAGAAGATCCTTCCCTTCAGATCAATGGGAGGCAATTATTCAAGAAAGAATGGAATCTAAGTACTTCTCAGAATTGAGGTTTCTTAAGAGTGACAATTATTTGTGGACCCATCCTGGGAATGGTAGATGAGTCTGAAGGTCCTGGAGGCCACTGTGTTACCACAGGAGGGGGGTGGGCACAGCATGATGCCTCTTTGGGCTGGTCCAGGTGACGCCCTGGACAGGGGTCAGGTGGCATCAGTGACCCGAAAGGTGACCCGCCCCAGTCGTGCACCCTCTGCTGGCTTGACACTGATGCTTTCAGAGTAATGCAGAATTTCCCACCAGGGGCTGGCCCTGGGCACCAAGTGGTGAATAGGATCCATGCTCTGCTTTCAAAGGTTCCCAATGGAGTGGGGAAAACAGACAGATGTGCGAACAACATAAAGGTAGAAGGCAGCCCCATGCTGGGACACACACACGCGCGTGTACACACACACACACACACACACACACACACACACACACACACGGCTCTGGTAAAAGGCACTTCCTGAATTCACATCCGGGAATTCCAGTTCTGCCACTTCCGGAGAGGGAGGCAGGGACAAGAAGGCCCCGCCCTGTGGTGCTGCCAGGGCTTCACACACCAGAAGGCCTGGTGGGCTCACCCTGGAGCCGAGAAGGAACAGAGCCAGAGGTCAGTCCGAGGGGCTGCTGGGCTGTGCCTTCAACTGTCAACACTGAAGAAAATTCTGGAGGATAAAAATTCATCATCCCGCCACCCTCCCAGAGCTGTTTCATTTTGCACATTTCCTCTCAGTCTCTTTGCACACAACCATGCATGACTTTGACAGTTAAACCTTTCTTTCAACTTTTTTTGTCTTGAAAGCTCGGAAGAAGCACACAGGTTTCACTGCAATGTGGAGTGATTTTCTTAAAAAAGCTGAAAATGAGAAATAAGGTGCTATTAGACTTACATCAAGCTGGAAAAGTCCCAGGGGAACTTCTCTGAGTGTGTTTTCTGAGAAGTCCACATCCTTAAGGTGGTTCTTCCAAAACACAGCCATTTTGTCTGGTAGAGACTCCAAGGCATTTTTGGATGCTTTGCAGCATTTCTAGGAATTTGATGAGAAAGAGAATTAATTAGCTTTTTAAATGCCGTGGTGTCTATGATAAAGACTGTTTCCAAATTTAATGTTAAAAACAAGACCATTACAAAAAGGCTCTGTAATAAATACAATTCAGCTAATTAAGAGGCTACAGACTATCCTTGCCCCATTTTCCCGTCCTTGCTCCAAGGAAGGGATGGGAATGGTTTCCTGGGGAGACCAAGGTGGCTCATGGTCCTTTCCCTTCCCTCAAGAACATCTGGCCCATTGTCCTTGGAAATAATGGGACAATTCAGGACAGTGCTCTGAAGAGGAGCCATGTCCCACAAAAATATGCTTAAACTAGAAATGTTAATGTTAGAGATGGAGAATTTCCATATTTGCTATTGCAAACAGCAATAAAACACAAATATTCTTTATGCTGTTCCATCTGTTTTAACATGCAAACTTCCCAAGAGACAAAACCATGATTTAATGGGCAGCACTATGGATGCAGACTATCCTTCTCTTCTTTATTCTTATTTTACAGCTGTCCTAAAGGAACAACCCCACCTTTTGGACAGAACTCATCCTGGGCCAGAAGTTCAGGCTGTAGCTGTGGAAAGTCCTGTGGGTGTTACGGTGCGAATCTCAAACCCAGAGCCAGGTGCGCTGGCTCTCGGGTGAGTTACCTGCCTGAGACCCTCAGCTGCTGGATGCTGAGTAACATGCCTGTCTATAACACAGGACACCACTGCGTGGCTGCCAAGGGCACGCGGTGTGCACCGCACCCACAGCTCTGTGAGGCTGGCATGGATGTGGACTGACAGCTCCTTTCACGATTTTCGGCAAGTTACTAACCAAAGGGCAGGCCCAGGCATTTGGAAACACCTTCACGTTATTTCTGGAGACATTCAGACAATTGAGTGACTTGAAAGAATGAAGGAAAAGCGCAGGGAGTTCTGTCAATTTATTGTCAGAAATATCGAGTTCCTGTAGCTTCCTCAAACCAATCCAGTTCGTGGCTAGGGGAAAATAAAAAAGGATGAATTGTAAAATAGCCCAGTCAAGAAGAAAATGACAAAGTAAGTCAGGTTACTGATGCTAAAACATACCATTTTCTTCTTCAAACAATTTTTCCAAATAATTTTTTGAAGCTGTCAGTTTTTGAAGTTTTGAGAGATGCAGGAATCCCGGTGGGAGGTGGGACAACTTGTTGCTGGAAATATCAATTTCAAGTAGCCTGTAGTTGGGGGAGAAGGAAGTCAAGGCATCAGAAGAAAGAGGTAAAGCATCACGGGTACATATTTCTCTGTAAACATGTTTCTTTTTCTCCTTGCACAAGGATAAAGAATGGGCATTGAAATACAGCAATATGATTTTTATTCATTGCATTACTGTCACTATGTCATGCGTAGACAAAGAAAACCAAATCTCTCTTTGGTGGATCCTGGTCTCATTGACCAGTAGGGATGTAACCTTTCTCACATATGTGATAACAGAACAAGCTGGTGCCCTGGAAGCTATTGGAAGTCCAGAGAGCAGTGCTTTTAACCTATTGGACCCTCAAGTCTGTCCAGGTTAAAGACACCCACTCCATGGCACTTGTTTAATATTTTGTGCAGGCTTCTTTCCCATGAGTTACTGCTGACCCTAAGTTTTTTCCAACATTCTTTTTTACTTAACTTAGAGCCTTAGCTTTTGAAATCAGCTCAAATCCCATATGGAATGAGGCCTTGAAGGTATGATTATCAATACATCAGTGAAGGTAAGGTCCTTCCTCTCCCCATGCAGCCTCAGCAGGAGGCTTGGGCCTCTTCCCAAGGCCTCCCAGAAAAGGAGACTGGAGCTGCCTACACCATCAGGCTGCTGCCAGAGTCCTGTGAAATTAACTGTTTCTCTGAGGCCCTGCCCACTTTCCTTGGGAGGTGGACCAAAAGCTGGGTTGTCTGGGCACCATTGTTTCCACCAGCCCCTTTCCTCTGACTCCTGTGTGCAGGAACAAGACTGGGCACCTCGGGCAAGCAGGCCTGTGTGGCTGCCAGCGAGTAGTGGAAACGTGGGCCAGACAAGCCACCCTACGAGACAGATCTTTCTGCATTCATGTGGAAAAGAGGTGGGACCTGGTGCCCAAGAGCTTGCATAATGGCAGGCAGAACTTCCTTCTCTTATTTTAGCTGAAAATCTGTTTTCAAAAGCAACAACTACAATCAGAGAGCATGATTGCTGGAAGAGGACAGTGCAGGAGGAGGGTGGCGGTGGCAGCCGGGGCTCAGATGGCCAGGGCTCACCCCAGGGGCTGCAGGGCAGGAGCCCACCTGGAACAGATGATTTCGTCTGATGACTTCACGCTGGGCAGCTCCCCCAGGTGGTTGTCTGAGAGATTCAGCTTCCGGAGGTTGATGAGTCCCCAGGGGATGATGGAGGGGAGAGATGTCAGGCAGTTGGCAGAAAGGTCCAGCTCCGTGATCTGGCAGGAGATGTCAATGAGCCAGTCCAGATCCACCCAGGGCAGCTTGAGGTGGGACCATTTCACACGAAGAGCCTGGATATTGGAGAAAGGGGGAAAGCACACACCAGCGATGAGCCCAGGGCTTGTGCAGACTTGAAATAAAGCAATGATTTATTCAAGTGTGAATCTGTCTGTTCATCTCAGCAGAGTCCCGAGAGGTTGGGACCATGTTGCCCCTGAGAAGGTACTTATGCCCTCCTGCACCTGCAACCCGAAGGTAATCTCTGCACAGCTACAGCTACTCACTCTCCAGCCTCTAGAGGGAGCATGTGGGCTTAGCATCACCTCTTAGAGGGCTATCACCCTCAGGGGGGAAACACAACAGGAATGGCCCCTGCTCTGTACAGAGGAGCCCACCCAAGCTTGAAGCAGCCTCCCCAGACTGCAGAAGAAGGCTTAGACCCAAACCTGGGTCTTTTCACTTCCCTTCACGGCACTCTTCCCTGTGATTAGAGCAGTTGCCGCCTGCAGCTGCTTACACCACGCTGGACGCTTTGTGGATGAGCTGCTTCCAGAGTGAGAGACTGAATATACAGACAATGGCCAGACCATATATAAAAAAGAGAACTTTGACCCACAACCTGCAGCAACCTACCAGGAAACTAACCCCCTTATCTATAATAAAGAGTCCAGGAAGCCAAACTTGCCAGAAGCCATACTGCAATGTCTAGTAACAATCCAGGAAGCTAAACAATAACTTCTGTAACAACTGGCCCCAAATGTCCAGGACTTGATTGATAAGTGACAGTTTCCCTAATTTTGTCCCTGCTTCCAACTTAGACTAACCAGGGAAAGGCAAATATGCCCCCTAACCCATCATGTAGGACGCCCCCCTTCTAGTTAGCTGCCTCCAGCTTCCCCGTCAACAGCCTCTAGTCAGGGCACACCTGAAGCCTTCCCTTTATCCACCATAAAGCTTCCCCACTCCTCTGACAAAATGCAAGTGACAATGGCTGACTCACTTGCCACCAAAAGCTCTGAATAAATCTCCTTTGCTTTTCTCATTTGATTGGGTCAGAAAGGCCAGCAGTTTGCTGGCATATGGTGGTAAAAGAGATCTGGTTAAATGTGTATGAGCAGGGCTTTTCTCTTTCTTCTTGATCATCAAAGAATTTGGGGCTCAATGAGGTTTCTGGGGAAAGGAAATTGGCTTTTTGGCTTGTTTCTCTAAAGCAGCTGGAAATCCGTATCAGAAAATTAGAGAAACAAAGATTAGTTCTTCACTAATGGGAAAATGTAACAACTGGGAAAGACACCAGAAACATGGGGTAAGTTTGCTTTCAAAATTGGCAGCAGCAGACAGACTTCCTTATCTTGCCACAAGGTGGCAATATGTGCCTTATCTTTGTCGCCCCCTTAAGCTAACTTGCCAGGATTGGAAAGGCTGGGTCTGCAACACCCTCTCAAAGCTCTGGTCTTCGAACCAAGAAGATGAGGCTCTGTCTCTGTCTGACTCTCTCTCCATTCACCTGGATGAAGAGAGGCAGTCGATGGTATACTGGATTTTGGGTAAAGAGAATGGGGCTTTAGTCTCAGATTTTTGTTTTGTTTTGTTTTTTGGGTTTTTTTTAGACTTGACGTGTAGGCCTGTTTTTGTTGTCATTATTGTTTTCCGCCATAATTTTCTATTTTGAAAAATTTCAGAACTGCAGAGAAGTTGAACTAGGACACATGATTACCCATTCATACACCGTGCACTGTAGACTCACCAATTGTTAATATGTTGCCACATCTGCTTTCTCTTCTTTTTCTCTACACACACATACAAGCACACACACTTTTCATTTATCTGCTGAGTCATATGAAAGTAAATTATAGTTATCATGGCACTTTACACCAACATGTATCTCTGAAGAACAAGAATATTTTCCTACGTGACAACCATATATTTATCATTTTCAAGAAATGAAATCAATACATTATCAAATCCACAATCCATGTTCAAATATTCCCAAATACCCCAGAAATGTCTTTTATAACTATTTTGTATCTTGATCCAGGATCCCATCAAGAATCACACATTGCATTTAGTTGACATGTCTCTATTTTCTTTAATCTAGAAGAATCCTCATGTCTTTTAATGTCTTTTCCAACTTTGGCACTGTAAGTTTTCAAGTCATTCTAGTTGTCTTCTAGAATATTCCATAATCTGAATTTACTGAGTTGTTTCCTAATGTTTAGATTCAAGTTAAGCATTTTTGGCAAAAATCTCAGACAATGTTGAGTCCTACCAATTGAACTCCACCAGAGGGCACCTGATGTCAGGTTATTTCACTAATGGTCTGATCCCTTGGTTAAGTTCCATTTTACTCTTTGTGATTAATCAGCAATCTGTGGGGTGATATTTTGGGACTATCTGTGAATATTTTATGTTCCTACATCAGTTTACCCAGTGATTTCAGCATCCATTGTTGATTAGGGCCTTACTCACTTAGTACATTGGTGGTTACAAGGTGGTAATTTTTCTAAAACTACCATTCCATCTACATTTGTTACCTGTCATTTTTCTGTACAGAAGTATGTCCCTTCCCACCTGTTTAAATATTACTATGGACTCACAGGTCCTTTTTAAATTCAAAGTATTATAATTCATTATTATCATTATTTCTTCCAATGCTCAGTTAGTCCCCAGTTTGACCACTGGGAGTCTCATCAAGGGGACTCCTGTGTTCCTCTGACATATCCCTATCAGTTTTGGGTACTCCCTTACTTCCTGATAAAATAAGATGTTCAAGTTTCCTCTGGTCCTTTCCAAGTACCAGCCCTGATTCCCTTTAACAGAAAATGGTATTTAGAAACCAAGATCTAGGTGTTGGGTATGCTCATGCTATTGGGCTGTCACTGATTCTTGGCCCATTGATCCAACACAACCCTATATTTAACATGAGTGCATTCTGATGACTCCAACTTGAATCCAGTCACATCAGCTTCTTCCTAATCTTTCCATAAAAATTCATAGTTGTGTCACCCTTCACCTTATTATTGTTGGTTTTAATCTGTTAAATGAGCAGCTTGGACCAGATGATATCTAGGTCACTTCTGGACCCAGGATTCTTTCTGGCTTATACTCTTGAGAAGGACAGTGGCTTCCCACAGAAAGCCTTGGAGTGATCATGACAGCCAATCTAGGAGCCATGCCAGTCTTTGCAATGCCAAGTCAAAGAAGGCCCTCTAAGGGTCTGGCTGCCTCCCTTTCCTGGGTTCTCAAAGACATATCCAGGCCCTAGGTCCAGGGCCAGACAGCTGGACATAAATCCAAGGTGTCCAGATTGCAGTCTGACTTTCTCTACTCACCCTGTGTGGCCATTCTGGTCATTCAATATCAAATAGTTTGGACCTGAACTGAAATGGCAGTCAAATGCAAGATGAAAAGGAGGCTGGTTTTGGTTTTAAATAACAAACCTTAGGTGTCTATAAATAAAACTCTCTAAGGGCCATCAAAAATAAATAAAACAACAGGAAAGATTCAGGATGCTATTGTGACGTAAACTAGTTGCAGCACATCTTTGGAGGATCAGCTGAGATGTTCTGCCCTGACAATGGCAATCTTCCTCCTGCATTTCCTTCTTGTCTTCTGACCCTGGAGCTGCAGCCTAGAACTGAATAAGGAGCAGAGGCTCAGCCTCAGGAGACTGGAGCCCTGTGTTTGCTTAACTAACCCCATGTGGGGCCTTGGGCCAGTCGAGGTGGAGGTGGGTACTTTCACAGGTGCTATCAGGCTCACCTCCCCTTATAGGAACCTGCCTGTGGATTCCGTGCTGCACTAAGTCAGCCCAAGGGTCATCTCTGTCTCCACTGCCCCAGCAGGCAGTGTGGCTATCCAGAACCCGGACTGCATGCATCTCCAGTGCTGCACCTTGTCTGACTGTGTGTGAAGCTCAGCACCATGCCTAGCATGCAGCAGGCACTCAATAAATGTTTGTGTGCTGAAAAGAATCAAGCCCCTGGGACCAGCAATCCATCTATTAACACCTCTAAGCAGAACGATCACCCTAAAATACCAAGGTCTACTCAAACCCCTCAGCCTTCCTGCACCCCAGCCCGCCTGCAGCAGAACACCTGAACTCCCTCCCCAGACAGCCCCACACCTCCACAATCTGCCCCAATCACTCCCCAAATTTCTGTCTCACTGTCTCCTCCACGACCTCTGCCCACCCTCTGTGCTCCTCTTGGCAGATGGCTGGTGGGGTTAATAATTTGTTCTAGGTAGAAGAAACTGGGGAATGGGCCTACTCCTAGAGCAGAGAATTCAAGACCAAGGGGAAATTGCCAACTAAAGTACAGAAACTGCCTGTTCATAAATGAACCATAGGGCTCAGAAAGTGGACTGGAATTCATAGGAAGGCTGTGGGGGCCTGACAGTGAACTTACTGTCAGTACCTGACTGGCCAATGTGCCAAAGGGCTGCCAGGGTGCTCTGGGGCTGCAGGAGACACAAGGTTGGTGGGACTGGAGCTAAGGGAGTTTTGCAGGTTTTCACCAGAGAGCTGGTCTCCTTTTGATCATGGGTGTCATGAGGTCACTCAAGGATCCCAGATTCTGCAGGCGGGCTGGCCTCCGCCTTTGCACTCTGTCCTGCTACCACGACAAAGGGGAAAGGGTGCTCCCTGCTCTGCTTTCTCTCCCCTGGAGTTCACAGCCCTCTTCCCTCCTATCTAAATCCTACTAATCCTGAAAGCCCTGGGGCAAGGACCACCTTCTTCACGCCCAGTAAGTGTCTGCGGTACAGCCCCCAGTTAGGTAACAAGGATGCCATCTTGCTTCACAGTCAGCAGCGTTTACTTGAGCACTGCCAAGTGCACGCCAGCCTGTCAGGCACTGGGGTTGAAGATATGGATGCTGCAGATGGAACCGGCTCAGGGAGTTTATGTCTCGAAGGGAGGAGCTGTGTGTGTATTGAACGTGCATCTAGTCACCTTTCAAGGACTAAGAGTATGTGATGTTGACCAGAAAGCCAGGAAAGAACACCTGCAGGGAAGCCTCCTATGCTTCTTTGGGAGGTACTATTTATTAGAAGTAAATCATCAATAACAAGAGAGTGGCTGTGTGTGGCACTGAATTCTCTAGACATGAGGAAGAGGAGGAAGCAGATGCTGCCAGTTCCTAAAACTGAGCTCTTTCTAGGTCTTACACCCACCAGAGTTTCTGCAGGGTTGAAATTTGTGAAACTCAAGCCCAGGGAGAAGTAGTAAAAAGCAAGAAGTCAGAAAACATGATGACACACTCAGAATTCAGATATGCTTGTGAAAAGACTTCTGGGCTGGATGGTGGTTGGAAAAACATGTAGGATTTCTACCTGGTCTTGGGTTAGTCTGAAAACTTTCACTTATACAAGTTACTTTCCTTTTGGTGCACAAACATTATAGGGTGCACAAGTGTTTCCAAAGTGGCAGAGAGGAAGAAGGAAGGAGAAAGGATGCACAGTACACCTGACATGGAAATGTAGCTGGGCAAGCCCTCATTACTTATTTATGTTTAGTCCGGGCAGGATCACAATAAACCAGGTTCTGAGGGGGTGAAGCCAGCAACTGTATAATTAAATCCATGCACGCTGAACTGCAAAATCAAAGACAGCTGGCTGTGGAGATCCCCAAAATTCAACAATGCCATGGTTAAGGCACATCTCTCTGGAGGAAACAGAGACTATGCTCATGTTGGTCCTTAAGCATGAGCCCTTTCAATTTTGGGCCAAACAGAAGGAAGTACTACTCTCCCAGAAGACACTGTATGATGACTTAAGAAACTTGCTTTCCAAGGCAGTGGTGGTGACCAGGATCAGTTCAAGAAGGACTAGGGCACTTGGCTCATTACAGAAAGTGACGTTTGGAGTTACCTCTGCATACGAAGGTCTCCTTGTTCTGTGATGGAAGCTGTGGTCCAGGAGGGCAATTACCTGCCTTTATATAATGCTGCCTGAAGCTTCCATACAAAAATAACACGGTGAATGAGCCAGTGGACTACAGTGACATCTCTCATGCTTTTATGTCAGTGCAACCCTTATGGTTGAAGAATATAATTGTTCATGAAGGGCTGAAATTGACAATGTTTTTAGGCTGGCTTTAACCTTGAGAGCTGTGGGGCTGGCAACTGGGCCCTGAGCAGACACAGAGAAGGGTTCTCTGCCCCAATGCTGGGGGTGGGTGTGCATCCGCAATTTTGAGAACCCACAAGAGCAAGTTCCAACACTGCCTCCTTACTAGGTCTCTACTGAGCCCACAAAGCAGAATCTCCATCTCTTCTCCGTGTGTTTCCATCTCACTGTCCCTTGAGGGGACAGACCAGAGCTCAATCATAGCACAGCATGACACAAAAAAGGCAGTCAGTAGAATTAGTCTTTCCAGTCAAGGCACACGTGTTAAAACGGGGGAGAAATACATAGAATGTTCTAAAATGTATTAATGAACCCTTGGTCTACATAAAACCCAAAACTTTCTTTTTGTGGGTAAGCAGATTCCTGGGTGGTGGTTCCTTGTTGAACCAGTCAGGAAGACAAGAGCCACCTTCTGACATGTGAAGGAACAGTCAGGGCACCAGACATCCGGAGGAGTGCAAAACCAACAGGTCTAATCTGAAAGGAACAGACTCACTAAAAGGTCTGAAGAACAGGCCAAAAGAAACTCTAAAAATGAAGGCGCTCAGAGCAGCAGAGCCAGTTGCAGAATATGAAGACATATCCCAGGCCACCTGAGTGATATCAGTGACTGTGCAGAAGGGGATCTGTGCATGAATGCCAACAAGTTGGGGTAAATTTCAAGCCTACAAGTGTCTTTTGGGAGCCCAGACTGTCAGAGGAGGCTCTAAGTGAGGTGGAGTCAGCTGGACTGGGGGTCAGCACGCTAGAGACGGCAACTCTGGCCCAGTCTCCCTGTGCTGATGAGGGCCATGGCAAATGAGGACTATGCCCCACATCCTCGGCCCTGGAGAACCCTCCATGCAAGGCTTCCAAACGCCTACTGCTCAAGTCCCTGCACCCTGGCAGGGACAGGCTCTCAGGAGGGAGGGGGCATTGAAAGTGAAAGGATGAGAAGGAGCCTGGACCTTGACTGGCCATCTGCCTGTGCACATGAGGTGGCCATGGCGGGCGAACCAGGCCAAGGGCAATGGAGCGACAGCCATAAGGATGGTGTCGTGGGCTGAAGTGTGTCCCTGAAAAAGATATGTTGAATCCCTAGTAAAAAAAAGTCCCTGAGAAAAAGCTTATTTGAGCTTATTTGGAAACAGGGTCTTTATAGAGGTAATCAAGTTAAAATGAGGTCATTAGGGTGGGCCCTCATCCAGTATGAGTGGTGTCCTTATGGAAAGGGGAGATTAGACACAGAGGCAGACATGTGCAGAGGGAAGATGATGAGAAGACACAGGGAGGATGGCATGTGGCTGGAGTGATGGGTCTACAAGCCAAGGAACACTGAGGACTGCCAGCAGCCACCAGACACTAGGAAGCAGCAGGGAGGGGTCCTCCACTGCAACTGTGACAGGGAGCACGGCCCTGCCAACACCCTGATGTCAGACTCCAGCCTCCAGAACTCGAGACAATACATTCCGGTTATTTTAAATCAATCAGTGTTTGGTACTTTGTTATGGTGGCACTGATACAGATGGTAACAAGTCAAGTGACAATTGGAGAAGTCAAGACCTGAGAATCCGGAACATTCCATCAACAGAAGCCCACAGATTAAGAAAGGAAATGAAAGAGGCAGAGTTTCTTGAAAGCCAGAAGGATGTCTCTTAAGATAAGCAGATTAGAAACATAATAAAAAGGTGGGAAAAGGACAGTAAAACCAGTCATTAACTTAGGGAAAAGCCTGGGAGGACTCTATGGTGTAAAAGGAGAATTTTGAAAATGACCTGAGAATACTAAAGGGAGTAAGAGAAGGGAGAGGAAAAGAGAAAGGGGAGGACAGCCTTCCTTCTAAACTCAGAAGGAAGATCAATTAAATGACTCACTTGAACGACTTAAATTAAATTAAATTAAATGACTTAGTGAGAGGAAAAAAATGAAATCAGTTCTGACAAAAGCCTGCCTGCTAAAAATATTATAAATGTCAGAATTAGTAGTGGTTAACTACCAATATAATTTCAAACAAACAAACAAAAAGGGAAACATAACCAAGGAAGCCAGATCAATGAGAAATGTAAGTACAAAAATAACTTACAAGCAAACCTACAATGGCATTTTAAATAGTCAACATGGAACAGTCTGTTGCCTCCAAGGGCACACTCAAACCTGAACCCTGTAGGGGAACCTTCTGGAGGTTGAGCTGTGATCACATGATAATACCTTCCTGGTGACTCTTTGCAATGCATGGACAGAACTTTTTCAAATGACCCTCACAGTAACCCTGTAAGCACAATTTGCACATAAAGAGCCTCAGTGAGGTGACCTGTTTGAAGGTAACAGAACCAGGATCACGATTCAGGTGCCTAATGTTCTGTCTGGTCCCTTCCTACCAGGCATCATGTTCATTCACATGCCCATGGAATAGCTGACATGATTTCAAAGGCATTAGGAGAGATAACCAAGGTGACTCAATAATGATAAAGACACTTAACCACAACCCCCAAAATACAGCTATGCTAAATCTTTGTGTTCCAACCCAGGACAAATTTGTAAAAAACAAACCCATGAAAATTCAAGAAAAATATTAGCAGGATATGATAGGTCAAATATGCAAAAAAATGAATGGAGGACACTACAATAAGAATGGGAGATGACCAAATACTAGGGGACAGGAGAATGAATTCTGTTTTCAAATCAGTATGAACTTGCACATAAATTGATTACATTCTGTGTAAGAAGCAAAAGTAAAAGGAGAAAAAGGGGGGAAAAGGGCAAGCCTCCTACATATCTTATGCCTGGACAAAGGCAAAGTAAAGGTAGAGACCAATGATGAAAGCAGAATTAAAAGGTGTCCAATTATTTGGCCATTAAAAATGCCCTTTCAAATAATGTTTGGGTAGGAGAGAAAACCAATTCACAACAGTAGAATATATTTTTAGAACAACAAAAACATCACAAGTAATGGGGAAAAAACAAACAACTCTGATCACAGTTACGAAAAGGAAAATGTGAAGCATGATAAACTAGCTCTGCCCTGCTTAGAATGGAAAGCTAAAAGAAAGCAGGGAAATGAAAACAAAATTAGATTAAAAATAGAAAAAACAAAATGAAGTAAAAACTAGGAAGTTGGTAAATAAAACCAATTCTAGAGTTGTTGGAAAATAATAAAATTGATAATCAATTGACTAAAAATAAAAGTACCTTAATAATCTAAGAATGAAAATGACAATCTAACAACTGCTGAAAAACAATGTTTAAGTTGTGGGAGATATCCTCAGCCAGAGCTAACAAACCATATAATGATGTTGAAATGCAAAATTTAATTCCAAAATAAAAAATTCTCAAAGTGACACAATAAGAGAAAAAACAAAATAATGTATATGAGACAAACAAATAAGGAAACTAAAGAATCACTCTCCAAAGGCTCCTAATTCAATATAATTCTTTTTCAATCCAATCTTCAAAGAACAAATAGTCTCTGTGTTACATACATGGTTACTTAACAGAAGACTCACTTGATTTTATGAGTAAAACCAATTACTTTGCAAAAGCCATTAAAATTCTAGCCAACTGCATGCACACACTTGGATACAAAAACTGCAACAAAATCTTCTCTAATGGAAATCAACAAGTAAACTCAAAGGTTTCAGTTCTGCAACGGAGGAGGATCTATACCAAGAAAACAGCACTGTTGGTGGTAACTTATGGAAAACCACCAGCACATTTTGTTAAAGAAAAGTGGCCCTCTTTTAATCATCTGAATGCCAAAACATAGTAAATAAAATTTATCACTTTTTCTTCGCTAAAATTCTTAAAAATAGGTAAACAAGGTTTGTTTTAAATCAACATTGTGCTTTTTTCCATGTAGTATTTCAGTCATTCCTTTGAAAAATAGGAAACTTACCAAAAAAAATCTCCCTTCCAACTCAAGAATTTTGCCAATAGCAATATGCAAGAGAGAGAAAAAAACAAGAAATAAAAATACTATCTCTGCAGTTACTAAGCTATTCAACTTACTGTTGAGAGAACTCCGTTTCCTCAACTTTTAAATAAAGACAAAAATTTCTACCTCACAGACTTGTATAGAAGATTAAAGTAGAATATTTGGCAAAGTACTTTGTTAGCCATGAAGTCCTATGTAAATGGAAGTTTACTACATATATAAAATTTTATCCATCCATCTATTCACCTATTCATCCATGCATCCATCCAGGTATCCATCCATCCGTCCACCCACACACCCATTTTCCATCCATTCATCCATCCATCCATCCATCCATCCATCCATCCAAGCAACCAACTCCTCATCCTGTTCCAGGCCCTACACTGAGGGGCAAACACAGGGTGAGCAAAGCTGGACAAATCCCTGCTTTCACGAAGCTTCCAGTCAAATGGGGGAATTGACATTAAACAAGAATGTCACCAGAAGAGACAACCCCAAACTTTGTTAAGTGCTCTGAATAAAATGGCAGGAAGCTCTAAGAGATGGAAAGGGGGATGTGACCCGGCCTGTGGGCTGGGGCAGGCTTTCCTGAGGACGTGGCGTATGGCTGAGGTGTGGAGGTAATGCTGGTGTCCAGGAGCAGCGCTGTGCTGAGCATGAGGAGACAGACACTCTTGTCCCTGTTGTGTGGTGTCCACCCTGTGGGTATTCATGGCCAGTAGAGTTCCCCCTGCTGCTGGACATTTGGGTTTTGTTCTCCTAGTTTCTCTTATAGACAGCAGTGCTTTGAGTACAGTTGTGGCAATTACGTTTTTTTTCTTTTGAGTTACATCCTAGAGGTATCTTTCAGAAAGGAAATACCAAATTCAGAGCTGTTCTCTGGGAGAAAAGAGTTTTATAGCTTTTGTCACATGACGCCAATTACTTTCCACACATACGGAACCAATTTATAGTGCCAGCAGCAAGGCTTTGGTGTCCCTTTCTCTTTGACGCTGCCAAGCGCCTTACTCTGCATTTATATTTATTTTTGCGAGTTTAATAGGTATGTGATGGTACTTTCGAGTCATTTTAATTTGAATTTCTGTAATTGCCAATAAGATTGTATATGTTTCCATGCCATGATTTACTATCTGTGTTTTCTCATGTGTAAATTAACTGTTCGTTTCTCTTAACTTCTTACCCAAGGGCATTTGTGAGCAATGTGACCAGCAAGGGCCATGGCTCTGGCTTGGGCACTGCTGAGTCCCAAGCAACTAGTAGGTGATATATAAACACTGACTGAATTAAACTCAATTATCAACTGACATGTAATTGCGTCAATGGTGTTTTTTGGATTTCAGTTTCTGTCAATTCTTTTTTCTCAAGTATCTGCTAATGTTTTTCTTTTTAAAATTTCTTTAAAAATTATATTTTACTATATTAGTATACTATAGTAAAATTATATTTTATTATAAATAACTAATTTATATATATATATATCATTTATCTTATTTGGACTATATGTCTTTTTTTTTTTTTTTTTTTTTTTTTTTTTTTTTTTCTTTTTGTGGTATGCGGGCCTCTCACTGTTGTGGCCTCTCCCGCTGCGGAGCACAGGCTCCGGACGCGCAGGCCCAGCGGCCACGGCTCACGGGCCCAGCCGCTCCGCGGCATATGGGATCCTCCCAGACCGGGGCACGAACCCGTATCCCCTGCATCGGCAGGCGGACTCTCAACCACTGCGCCACCAGGGATGGACTATATGTCTTTATACATCTTTATATACCTTTAAAATTTTGAAATGGAATCATTTTCTTCTATAACTGGAATAAATGTGCTTTTTGAAAGTATATTCTGATGAATTTCCAGTGCTTAACTCTTACCTGTCTGGAATTTATTCATATCATTATGAATGTACTTGTCTATGCTGATATCCAGTAGTTCCAATGACATTTGATAATGTTTTCTTATTCTTTCCTTATTGTGTTTTCTAGCTTGTCACATAAGTTCAAACAATAGTTTTAGTATTTCTGCATCTCTATGAATCATCTTCTCATTGTAAGCTAAATGTAAGTGGCTTGTATAACTGCTGTTTTGTATTATGTTTGATGATCTAGTGGGACAGGCCACCAGGAAGCTGAACGGTTACACAGTGCACCTGCTCAGCTGTTCTACCCTGTGACCCTCACTATCTGTTCTCAAGTTCTAGGAAGCACTCACCATGTGGACAACGTCACAGTGGCGAGTCTATTCCATAGAGAAAGCGTATGAATGGGGCATGAGAGTGGGGAAAGATTTGGTATTTGGAAACTAGAGAAAACAGTAGGATAATTGGCTAAATTTCAGGGCACAGGAAAAGTGGAACTGATGGAAGAGGCCCATAATAATTCTGAGTTTGATCTCATAACTCTCAGAAGGCAGGTGAAGGCTCTTCCCTTCACACAAGCCAGCGGTGAAAAGGCCGAACCACAGGCAATCAGGCTGCTCCCAGTCTGCCTCTCACCTGCCGGGGCCCCTACTGCCCCAGAGACTTACATCTGCTCTGTGAGACAGGACCACCTGCTGTGAGGAGGACGTGAGGAGCTGAGAAGGTGCGAGGTGCAGATGTAGAAATGCTCTGGAAAGTGTAAAGTTCTTGAATAAGACTCTTGGACCAAGCACTAGGCCTAACCTTGGGCAAGGATGTTTCCCAGAAGCCTTAGTGCTCACAGTGTCAGTAGCCCTTGGTGAGCTGCTCATGAAGGCCCTAGCAAAGGCTGAGCAGCCACACTTGCTGCAGCCTGCCCTTTCTGAGTATCCCATGTATGCAAACCCTCAGACCCACCAGATCACTCTGATGGAGAAGGGCTGCTTCAGCTCCCAGAATGTGCAGCCAGGATGTTTATGCTGGGGCACAGATACAGGCATCTGAATGGCCAGTCACTAGGAATGTTTAAGGTACATCATAAGCCAGAGCTGATCCAAAAATGACAATAGTAGTAGTAGTAGTAGTAGTAAGAAGTGATCCTCTCTAGGTTTGCTGCCAGATTTGAAATCATTAGGGACTTGTAAAGAAAATTAATAATTCCCCAACTGCATAGTTTCAGAATCAATTTCAGCTCTTGTGGACTTACTCCTATACTCAGAACAGCCCAGCGTGCCCTCCGGCCCAGCCCTCTAACTGCTGAATGGGACAAACACCGTGGTTAGTCCAGGCCCTGCTTAGGCCTCTCCTGGCATTTCTGTTTTCCTGCTCCTTCCCGGGTGTGCCAGCATCAAAGTGTTATTTCTCATGGCAACAAAGCAAACATTGACAGGACAGTCACCAGGAGCACAGGCCGACTCATTAAACATTCAGGCAAAGGTTTGGCGGTTTTCCAGAAGGGCACCCATGAGCCAGAGCCAGGAACGGCTTTGGCCAGGTCTGACTTGGCTTTGCTTTTGCTCTTTTAAAAGTGTCCAGACCATGTGGTGTGGGCTCTCAGACTTTCCTTTCCAAACACCATCAAAACCTAACTGAGCAGCCCGCCCGCTGCCAGTGGAAAATCAACGTGGGCTTCTCAGCCATTCCCCGTTTGCCAGCAGAGGCAGGTTCTGGCAGCCTGAGAACTAGGCTGTGCCTGACACAGAGGCGTGGTGAACCTTGACTGGCCGTGGCTTCCACAGAGGCAGCAATTACATTAAAAAAATATCAACTAGCTAGTGGGGGAGGCTGAACACAAATACAGAAAAAAACAAGATGACTGCTTCAGCAAGGTCACTGCCATGAATGCCAGCAGGCAAGGGAGTTTTCAGGCTGTGTACACATGGTAGCAAAGCACCCTTTCAGTGCCTGCCCTTGTCTAATATTCTGAACAAAAAAATGCCAGCTCAACTCCACTGCACACCTGGGAAGGTCGAAGCACTTACCTCTGGTTTCTGAGTCATCGTTCCTGACACTGGACCCCTCCGCGCTAACCCCCTCTCTTCTGCCGGCAGCACAGAAGGAAAGTGTTGTCACAGGTTAGAGATCAGGGCAGCCAGACACACTGTCTGCACACACTGCACACACTGGATGCACACACTGCAAAGGCCCTTGAGTCTGAAATTCACTTGAATAAAAAAAAAAAATACCACCTGCTTTGGGGAAGCCCAAGGAGTCTTTATGACTCAGGATGCACTGTAATTTCATTTCCTCTTCCGATTCTACCCAAAAGGGCAAAGGAGAAGAAAAGCAACATTGTCTTTTCTTTGTCTTCTCCTTTGCAGAATGCAATAATCACTTCCATGCTCTATCCCTATCTTGGCAAATTAGCAGGAGTTACCCATAGAAAAGGTCACAGACACAGATGTCAACCATTTCTGCTTTTAACCTTAAGCCAAGAAAATGCAAGTCACTGGGTACACATTAGAATCATCTGGGGAGTTTTTAAAACTACTGATTTGGGTCCCATCCCAGAGATTCAGATTTAGTTAGTGTATGGTATGGCCTGTGCATCAGAATTTTTAAAAAGCCCCAGGAATTCCAATTACAGAAAAGTGTGAGAACCACTGATCTACATGAAAGACCTGGGAGGTACAGTTCAGGAATCATGAAATGAGAAAATCCCCAAGTTAAGAAGGCTCAGGTTCTGGTCTGAGTATCACTGTTTAATATTTTCTGTTCTTGGACAAGTAACAGAATATCTCTAAACCTCAATACTTTCATCTGGTAAACAGATTATATTTCTTGCAATTCTTACTAAAGTGTTGTATGGATCAAATATGAAAAGAAAGTGCTGGGAAAAACACTGAACACCACACACATGTAAGGGTTAGATGATCACTATTTATTTCCTTTTGCAACATGAAGCTGATGTTTAATGTTTATTGAGCTCTTATTATGTTCCAGGCCCTGTGCTAAGTGCACACCTGGCCTCCAAGGTAGATACAATGATTAACTCTGTTTATAACTGAGACCAGCCAAGGCACAGAGAGCTAACAAGTTATGGGAAATAGAATATCAGTGTTCTCTAGAAACTAGGAAACCAGCAATGATAAGAAAAAAGTAAAAAGGAAATAGCAATACATATAATCAAAAAGATGGGAGGGATAAACTAATATGACAGGTCCCACACAAATGTGAGTTGGGTGTGTTCCTCTTTCAAAAGACACAGTCTCGGATGGGATTAAAAACTCAATACTGTTACAAACAATACACCTAAGACAAAATAAAAACTGAAAATAAAGGCTGGGGAAACTTAAACAAGGTTGATGCAAAGAAAAAAGAGCAGTGTGGCCATGTGAAGAGCAGACAAACCCAATTTTAAGGATAGAAGCATCAACAGGATTAAGGCAGATATTTGATATAATGAAATACGTTAAAATGGGTCATAAAGCCATAAACCAGGGGTATGAAGCATAAACTTCTAGAATTATATGAAGAACTAGATAAAAATCAGTAGATGAGGAAACCAAGCCCCAGAGATGTAAGTAACCAGATGGAGGTCCTAGAGCAGTGAGGCCTGGAGCCCAGATTAGAGCCAGGAAGTCTCTTGCCAGAGCCTAATCTTGACCACAACACCATCAACCAAACACTCAGAGAAGATATCAAGAAGATTTCAGTACAGATAAAAGCCAAAACGAATGAAGGAACAAACAAAATAAATCATAAAAAAATAAAGAAAATCTAGGTCCTTGGTAGGACAACTAGAATATATAAATCCCTGGCTGGTCTGATTAAATTCAAAAGAGAAAAAGTAAAACTGTTCAACATCATAAATGGGAATATAATAACTACAAATATAGAAGAAAAGAATTACCAGAAAAGGTAAATGTAACACACTATGATGGCAAATTTAAAAATCTAACGGAAATGGATGATTTTCTACCAAAATATTACCTCTTGAACTGCACATAAGCAAAAGCAGACAACCTGAACTGATCAATGACTTCAAAAGAAGTCCCCAAACAAAGACCTGCTTTATCTAATCAATCTTTAACAATAAATAACTCCTATGAAACTTCTCCAGATTGTAATAAAATGGGAAGTTCCCTAAGTCATTCTGTAAAGCTAACATAGTCTTATACTAAAATCTCATAAAGATAATAAAAATAGAAAATTATAGATCAATTCACCTATAAATATAGATGCAAAAACTGTAAATAAAATATCAATAGGTCAAATCCAGCCATAAAAACACCAATTAGCATTATTACAAGATTTCAATATTGGGTCAGTATCTATCATCATCATTCATTACATAAACAAATTAAAGTAGAAAAGCTATGTGAATATATCCATAGCTGCTAAAACGAGATCCAACAAAATTCAGCAACATTTCCTAATAAAAATCCTAAGCAAAAAGGAATACATGGAAACTACCTAAATATAACAAGTCTATTTACCAAAAATCTACAGCAAATGACCATAAACTGCTGATGCCAAGACTTTTAAAAACAGGAACAAGAGAGATACGTCTGCTCTTTTCAGATGATTCAACTTTTGACATTTCTGCTGATAATCAGTAAGCCATGAAATAAAGTAAGTTAAATAAATATTAGAAAAGACAAGACAAACCTGCTTTAAATTTGCAGATGAGTTGATAATATACCTAAAAGTTTCAAGGAACTCCTCTAAAAACTAGAATTAGTAAGACAAGTTGGTAAGGGGACTGGGTAAAACAAATAAACAGAAGAGCTTTCCTTCGTACCAGCAACATTAGGCTGGAAATGGGTAAGAATTATATATATTCCATTCAAACAGTGGCAAAAACAATAATAAATAAACAAAATAGGTTCAGGAAATCTTTATGAGGAAAACTATAAAATCCCATCCAAGAACATAAACGCAGCACAAATTGCCATGGGAGTCACCATAGGAAATGCACAAAATGGAAAAACGAATGTCTGATAACAGTCAAGATATTTTTGAAAAAAGCAAATAAAGAGTAGAAAACTTGCATTAACAGGTTGTAAGGTTTAAATGAAATGCCTATAATCAAAACAGTATAGCATTTGAACAGAAACAGATTAATAGTGGACCAGTGCAGAGAATCCCAAAATGTATATAGGTATATATTGGGGGAAATGGCATTAGTGACATTTCAATTCAGAGGGAAAATCAAAGTTAATTTTAAAAATTGTGCTGGAATAACTGATCATCCACCTAGAAGAGAGGAATGCTAGATTCCCTCCCTCAAACCACATATACAAATAAATACAAGAAAAATTAAAGCTTAAAATATAAAAAATAAAAGAGTAAAAATAGTATAAAAGACTCTAGGAGAATATTTATATAAAATCGAGAGTGAAATGACTTTCTTATATAACCCAAACGCCATAAAGGAAAAAACAAACATATTTGATTATACATTCTTATATCTTTGTTATCTCAAAAGATAACAGACAGAAGACAGATAATGGATTGGGAAAAATATTGGCAACATGTATGATAAACAAAGGCTTAAAATCTCTAACATACAAAAAGCCTCTCCAAAATGAGAAGGAAAAGGTGAGTAATCCTTGAGAAAAATAATCAACAAACTGTAACAGGCAACTCATAAAGGGAAATGCAAATAATTGATGATGATATGAAAAGATGCTCAATATTATTAAGAATAGAAATGTGGACATTAAAACATGGAGATTCCATTTTTACCCATCAGAGTGATGAAAATTAAAAGGCTCCTGGACATCTAGTGCTGGCCAAAGTATGGGGATAGATATCCCCATGTAAAGCTGGTGAAAGTGTGAAACCAGAAATAATCCAAATGTCCACCAGCAGGAAAAGGGCTGAGTCAACTAAGCTACATTCACTCTAGATTTAAGGCACATATTTAAAAGAATGAGATGTAGCCACATTGACTGATCTAGGGGGAGTCAGTGATAGAGTGCTAAATTTAAAAAGTCAAGTTGAAGATAATGTAAACAATGCAATATTATTTTTGTTATTAAAATGGTAAACTAACTAGAACTAATTCCTGTATGTGTTTTTTCCCCAGTTTTATGGAGCAATAATTGACATACGACATTGTATAAGCTAAGATGTATGACCTGTTGATTTGATACATTTACATACTGCAGAATGATTACCGCCTGTAGCCTTAGCTAACACCTGTACTATGTCACCTAATTACTATTTCATTTTTGTGGTGAGAACATTTAAGCTTTATTCTCTTGGAAACTTTCACATATATAATACAGTGCTATTAGCTGTAATCAGTGCTGCACATTAGATCTCTGGAACTTATAGCTGAAGTGACCAACACTTCGGCTATATGACCAACATCTCCCCATTTGCCCCATCCCCCAGGTGGTGGCAAACCATCTACTCTGTTTCTATGGTTTGCCTTTTTTAGATTCCACATGTAAGTGAAAACATACAGTATTTGTCTTTCTCTGTCTGACTTCTTTCACTCAGCATAATGTCCTCAAAGTCCATCCATGTTGTTGCAAATGGAAGGATGTACTTCTTTCTCATGGCTGAAAAATATTCCACTGTATATATACACCACCTCTTCTTTATTCATTCATCCACAGACAGTGACTACTCACCATTTTTCCTGGACAACTGCTAGGCAAGGCACTTGCTTCGACGAAATACTTCCTGAGGAGATATTTGCTGGGGTCAGGACTGTCCAGTAAGATGTAGGAACAGAAGAAGGCCCCATGCCGAAGCAGGAATATGGCAATGTCTTCATTCCCTAAAGGACAGAAAGTGGAGAGCTAAGGGCATTGGGATGCAGGGTGTGTCACAGTTGTCCAAAAGGGCAGACACTCACATGTGAAATGAAAATGAAAAGGGCACTGGTGCTGTTGAACTTCTCTATTACCTCCCTTGACGCTGGAAGGTTCCTGTTAGTGACAGAACTTTTGTGGGGCTTTGCCCTTTGAAGTACCTCCTAAGATGGTCCCTTTGCCACGGTTGGCCCCTGTCACTGAAATCCCCTTGCAGGAGTGAGTAGGGGGAAGGAGGAGAGAGGCAGACCTTTTGAAAAAGCAAAGAATGGAGTTGCGAAAACCTCCACAAAGGCCATTGGAGAGCAGAAGTTGAGTGTGAAGGATGGGCCCACATCTTGACAGGGTGATGGTTTTCATGGGCGGACTGACTGGGGACCCACCTGACTTGATGGCCGCGTAGAGTGGCAGGCGCACGATGACAGGGAACTCATTCTTCCTGACTGCATAGCTCTCTGGGTCGGCCCCGTGCGTCAGGACCAGGAGTTTCACCACTGCCAGGTGCCCCTGCTGGCAGGCCAAGGCCAGCATCCAGTTCAGTAATCGCTGGGGGCTGCAGGGACCTGGCAGGGACGACAGGACAAAGGGAGAGGGTGGCTGGAGGGACTGGTTGTTCCTGCTCTGAAATCCCCTTCGATCACGGGCCTATTTCCAGCTGAAATTTGCTTCCATCCAGTTGACAGTGTCTATGGAGTAGTCCCTCTGAATTGCATATGACATTTCCCCACATCATTATAAACCCACTTGCTCATCGAATAACACCAACTGAGGAAAAGCAGCATTCAAAAGCAGCATTCAAAACAGTGTGATCTTAACAATGGAAATAAGACTAGAAAGAACTACCTTCAGTGCTGCAGAATTATCTCTGGGTAGTGGGATTGTGAGCATCCCCTTACTCTCTTCCTCATCCCCAGCCCTGACCTCATCCCTAGAGCAGCATCACACACAGGGATATGGGTTTTGGAGATAGGCAGTTTAGGATTAAAATATTTCAGCTGTGTGGGGCCCTGGTGGCACAGTGGATAAGATTCTGTACTCCCAATACAGAGGGCCTGGGTTCGATCTCTGGTCAGGGAACTAGATCCCACATATGTGCTGCAGCTAAGGAGCCCTATTGCCACAACTAAGGCCTGGTGCCACCAAATAAATAATTATAAATAAATATTTTAAAAAATCCATAGTGAATTTATCTGACCTCAAAAATAAAGATTTAGGGCTTTCCTGGTGGCGCAGTGGTTGAGAATCTGCCTGCCAATGCAGGGGACACGGGTTCGAGCCCTCATCGGGGAAGATCCCACATGCCGTGGAGCGACTAGGCCCGTGAGCCACAACTACTGAGCCCGCGCATCTGGAGCTTGTGCTCCACAGCAAGAGAGGCCACGACAGTTAGAGGCCCGCACACCGCGATGAAGAGTGGCCCCTGCTCACCGCAACTAGAAGAAAGCCCACACACAGAAACAAAGACCCAACACAGCCAAAAAAATAAAAAATAAAAAAAATAAAGATTAAAAAAAATTTCAGCTGTGTCATCTTGGGCAAATTTCTTATCCTCTTTGTGACTCAGTTTACCCATCAGTAAAATGGGAACAATAACGCCCCACCTCCCAAGTTTAATGTGAGGATTACATGACATAGTGTATGTCAAGTGCTTGACTCAATAAATTGTCATAACCTCTGTCAAGTGCCTGACATAACTCATTATGATATGTCATTATGTTCTTAGAGTAATAACACTTTTCTGCATTTCCAAATTATCTGTAATATACATACATTACTTTCATAAGTTAAAAAAAATACTTTGATGAAAAAAGTAGATCAGCCTAAAACAGAGAATTACTCCCTGAAAGAACTGCCTACTTAATTCCAGGATAAAATAACACTTAACACACTGAATGAACAGAGAGAGCGTGGGCTGAAATGTTACAATATCTTCAAGTTCAAAGTAGTGCAATGACTTTTGGATCTAGCTGCCATACAATCTCATCCTCCACATGGACACTTCCCAATTGCATCATAACACTGTCTCACTTCCAGAGGTGGAAAGTCCTCAGGAATCAAAGTGCTCTGAAGCCTGGAGAGAGCGACCCTCCCTCTGTGATAGGAAACTGACCAGGAAATAGGGGTGAGGCAGAGAAGGCAAGAATTAAAACCCACCACATAAGGTACCTGGCACTATGCCTGTGCTGCAGCAGGTGCTAAATAAATGTCCCTTCTTTGCCCTCAACTGATAACTAAAATGAACAATTCAAAGGAGGAGGTATATGAACAGAAAACGAATTACCCCTCTCCATTACTACCAGATATCCAGCTATGAGAAGTGTAGTCGTCATGCTGCTAACTTCTGTTGAGGATATAAGTGTGTCATTCTTAGGAGGCAGGCCCTGTATTTCACAGTCATAACTTTAATATGAGGAAACCGAAGCTCAGGGAGACTTGGGAACTTGCTGAGGGTCCCACAGTTGGTAAAGGGCAAAGTCAAGCCTTAAGTTCTGCTTTATCTAAAACCAAAGGGTGCTCTCTTAACCATACAAACCCCTACATGTATTCTATGAGGCCCAAATCCAGCAACACTCATAGAGCCCATCTTTCTACCTCCTCCTCCTTCTCTTCAGCCCTGCTCAGCTACAAGACCAGGAATTACATAATGATGTCCTTCAAATGATGTTCATAATTACACAACGATGTACCCACACCCCATGGACCTCTCATCCCTCCTCTTCTTGAACCCTGCCTTCATTCTCTAGCTGCCTCTTGTCTTACCTTACTCCCGACAGTGGCTACCTTTCCTATAGGCTGGGAATTCCCAGAGAACACAAACTGTTTTGCCCACCTCTGCACTCCCCACAGGGCCCAGCACAATGCACTGGACTCCTTCAGTCCTCAGCAGCTCTGTCCTGAGTTGAGTTAAAGACATGACACCCCTGGGAACAGCTGAGAACCATGCTCAGGTCCACCCAAGCTCCCTGCTCTGCAAAAGCAGGCAAACCAGGCTCTTCCCTTGCCTGTCTGCCAAGTAAACTCCTACTTAGCCTGCAAAGCCTGGCTCAGATGTCAGCTCCCTCTGAAGGCTCCAGCCTGCACCCAGACAAGACCATTCCCTGATCTGTGCTTGCAGGCCACTGTGTAAATATTTCAACCTTCGCATGGTTACACCTTTCTGCCTCAATTTCCTCTGCTTGACCAGGACCTACTAAAGGGATGGAATCACCTTTTTCAAAAAGCCTCTGTATCTATCAAGTTCTGCAGTGTGTCCAGTACTTGGAAAATGCTCAATAAATGTAAGCTGTCCAATGAGATGAGTGAGTCAGTGGCATAGACTCTTTGGGACTAGAACAGAGCTACTCTTGGAGATCCTTGAGGAGAGGGAATCAGCTTTGGCTCCTTGGGGGCTCCTTCCTGCCCTCCTATACCTTGCTTGACCCAAACAGCATCTATGGGCCCTAACAGTGCCCTTATTTCTGTTCATAAACTCATTCTCCTTCCAGCCACAGGAGAGGCATGCCAGCTTGGAACCAAATCTGAGCACAAATCTACCTCAAAGCACATAGCTGGACACCCCTTAACAGTAGTACTGCATAATTGTGGGGTCCCATGGAAAACTTAAAATGAGGATCGCTTGGACTTCCCTGGTGGTGCAGTGGTTAAGAATCCACCTGCCAATGCAGGGGACATGGGTCCAATCCTTGATCCTGGAAGATCCCACATGCCATGGAGCAACTAAGCCCGTGCGTCACAACTACTGAGCCTGCACGCCACAACTACTGAAGCCCACACACCCTAGAGCCCACGCGCCGCAACTACAGAGCCCATGCGCTGCAACTACTGAAGCCCAGTGCTCTAGGGCCTGCATGCCACAACTACTGAGCCCGTGTGCTGCACCTACTGAAACCCGCATGCCTAGAGCCCATGCACTGCAACAAGAGAAGCCACTGCAATGAAAAGCCCGTGCACCACAATGAAGAATAGCCTCCACTTGCCTGCACGCAGGCAATGAAGAGAAAAGCCTGCACGCAGCAATGAAGACCCAACGCAGCCAGAAAAAACAAAAAAAATGGGGTCCCTTGTTCAAAAATTATTAAAAATTTCAAGAGGGCTGGGACTTCCCTGGCAGTCCAGTGGTTAAGACTTTGCCTTCCAATGCAGGGGGTGTGGGCTTGATCCCTGGTTGGGGAGCTAAGATCCCACATGCCTCATGGCCAAAAAACCAAAATATAAAACAGAAGCAATATTGTAACAAATTCAATAAAGACTTTAAAAATGGTCCACATCAAAAAAAAAACTTTAAAAAAATTTCAAGAGGGCAACTGCAGAGTGTTAAACCAAGTGTGGGGCCCTTCTAAGTGCAGGGCTCTGTGTGACTGCACTGTCACATGCCCATGACGCTGGCCCCACTCCCTCACAAAATCCTAACTCCCAAGACCACTCTAAGGCAATGCCTCAGCCTATAGCTGTAGTGATGCCTGGACTTAAATAGTGTCACAGATCCAAGGCCATCATGGGAAATCAAAGGAGACCAGGACACCTTGAGTCCACCAGAGAAAAATTTAACTTGTTATTAAAAAAAGCAACATAGCATGGTACATCCAGACAATGTAATGTTATTCAGTAATAAAAATATATATATATGTGCTCTCAAGCCGTGAAAAGACATTGAGGAAACTTGAATGCATATTGCTAAGTGGAAGTAGTCAATCTGAAAAGGCTACGTACTATATGAATCCAACTATATGTCATTCTGGAAAAGGCAAAACTATGGAGACAGTAAAGAGATCAGTGGCTGCCAGGGGTTGGGAGAGAGAGGGATGAATAGGTGGAACACAGATGACTATTAGGGCAGTGAAACAATTCTGTATGATGCAGTAATGGTGGAAATATGTCATTACACTTTTGTCAAAAGCCATAGATATACAACCCTAATGTCAACTATGGGCTTCAATGAGTAATAATGTGTCAGTATTGGTTGGTTCATCAGTTTTAACAACTGTACCACTCTCACACAAAACGCAAATAATAGGGAAACTAGGAGGTGGTATATGAGAATTCTCAGTACTTGTTCATCAGTTCTTCTGTGAACCTAAAATTGCTTTAAAGAATACTCCCAGATTTCTGGATCTCATGACTAGTAAACAGTATGAAGACATAAATATTTTGAAGTGCAGCCCCCCTAAATGCCTGCCTGGTTCCTAAGAAAAGAGGGTCCCTGAGAGGTGGTGAAGAGCTCATGCTCTGGGATTTACCTGGCAAAGACTCAAGTAATTCCTGCACGACATCAGTGTGCCCAAACTGTGCTGCCACCACGGCTGGGTTGTCGTCGGTGGGCTCCGTTGGCAGCTCCACCAGTCTCTCAGTGAGAAGATACCGGACAGTCTCCAGATCCCCATAGGCCGCAGAGATGCTCAGGAGCTGGCCCTGGTCAAAACAGAACAGGGGCAGGATGTCAGCAAGACCAGTGCTGTTGGGAACTGCCAAGAAAATTGACTCTAAATGCTTCATGAAGTCCATGGGCAAGATTGGAGCTGTGCTGCCCAGGACAGCTGTGGCTGACGAGGCTTGAAACGTGGCTCATGCAAAGTGAGATGTGCTGAAAGTGTAAAATCACATGGGATTTCAAAGACCTAGTACGAAAAGGGTAAACTATCTTGTCAATAATTTTTATACCGATTACATGTTGAAATGATGATCTTTAATATATGCTGGTTAAATAAAATAGATTATTAAAATTCTACCTGTTTCTGTTTACATTTTTAATGTGACTACTAGAAAATTTGATCTTATAAATGTCTCATATTCTATTTCTTTGGAACAGCATCATGAAAGATATCTCAGGCAGGAATCAAAATTCTTCATGTTATTTGAATGTGCAAGCCAGGGCTGCTGTCCTGTGCCTTAGGTTTGTGCCTCTGAGAGCCCTCTTCTCACAGAAAGCCTGGTCTCTTTCTCAAAGGTCAGCACATGCCCCATCTCCTTGCTCACAGTGTCCCCTGCACTGGGAGGTCTCTGTCACCATCTCTGCATAGCTAAAGCCTTTTCGGCTCTCTCATCAAGGCTGCAGTACTTATTCATCTTGCCACACAGGTCATTTGAGCCTGAATACATGCTCTCCTGTATTGCTTTAAAGTCAGGTTTCTTAAGATATAATTTATACATAGTAAATTCACCCTTTTTAGTGCGCTTTGATGAATTTTGACTAGGTATAACTCAATCACAATCACCACCAGCAAGAGCTAGACTATTCCATTGTCCCCAAAAGCCATCTTGTATTTGTGTATACCCACCCCCATGTCTCTGGCTCCTCTGTTAGACTGTGGGTTCCTCGGTCCAGTGTCATGCTGGTTCTCCACTGAAGAGTCAGGCACAGGACACTGACGTTGGTGCCAAATGGACATGCCACATTGAATCCTGGCTCTGCCACTTACCACCTATGTGTCTTTGGACAAGTGCCTTGCCAGCACTGTACTCCAGTTCCCTCATAATAAAATGGAGATCATTACAACTCCCCTTAATCTCCTTCATGGCAGGCGTTGAGGGAAGTGGGTATAAGGAACCCAGCTCACAGAGGGCAGCCATGCTAATGAATTTGTGAGTGGGCCAACCCATGAATGCATGGGCATGATATCACAACCAGGGCAGACTACTGACACGGGCAGAGGGAGGCACAGACTCCAGGCTGTCTGCTGAACAGCCCTCCTTGTGGGAGGCCACCCAGTGCCAACCCAAGGGGCCAACAAGTCTGACCTGCTCATGTGTGCATCCCAGTTCTCCCCATAAGAAGAGAGGCCTTTGGCCATATATGCTGTGAATTCATAATAGGAGGAATCAAAAATGCCCTCCCCTCAATAATTCTCAAGCACATGTACTTGCCAATTTCCCCCAAAAAATCTCTTACAATTTTGAGAACAGGTTTAGTAACTGAGTTATTTCCAACTATTAATTATATGGAGACATTAAACCTGTGCTAATCAAAGTATTGCATCAGTAAAGTGCTTCCATGGTTAACAGCCAATAAGAATTTCCCACAAGGACCAGAATGTGGCAATGGTCTTCTCAAGCTGTAGGTGGGCAAGAGGGTTGATCTCTACAAGCTTTTTGGAAAAGTTTGGCATGTGTTTCAAAATTTAAAAATTGCTCATACCCACATTCTCAATTCCTGTTAACCTAGGCTGAGAAAATATATTGACAATAAGAAAAGGATTAGGCAAAAAACATTCAATACAGCATGATTTATAGTAGTAAAAAATTAGAAACAATACAAATATCTAACCAAAAGGAATAGCCAGGTAAGTGACACTGTCTCTACTAGATGGAATGTCATGTAGCCATTGAAGGTGACGCTCATAAGGAACTTATACAGAAAACTGTTCATATAATATTATGTGAGAAAAAGCAGTATGCAAAACTATACACAAATAGGCTTGTACCTATATTAGAAACAATAACAACGACAAAATGAATGTTCAGATCAGCAGCCTGGAAGAGAGTATACCAAAAATGCTAAGTGGGGAGGAGGGGGAAGATGGCGGAAGAGTAAGACGCGGAGATCACCTTCCTCCCCACAGATACACCAGAAATACATCTACATGTAGAACAACTCCTACAGAACACCTACTGAACGCTGGCAGAAGACCTCAGACCTCCCAAAAGGCAAGAAACTCCCCACGTACCTGGGTAGGGCAAAAGAAAAAACAATAAACAGAGACAAAAAATAGGGACGGGACCTGCACCAGTGGGAGGGAGCTGTGAAGGAGGAAAGGTTTCCACACAGTACAAGCCCCTTAGTGGGCGGAGACTGCAGGTGGCGGAGTCGGGGGAGCTTCGGGGCCGCAGAGGAGAGCGCAGCAACAGGGGTGCGGAGGGCAAAGTGGGGAGATTCCCGCACAGAGGATCGGTGCCGACCAGCACTCACCAGCCCGAGAGGCTTGTCTGTTCACCCTCCGGGGCGGGCGGGGCTGGGAGCTAAGGCTCGGGCTTTGGTCGGAGCGCAGGGAGAGGACTGGGGCTGGCGGCGTGAACACAGCCTGAAGCGGTTATTGTGCCACGGCTAGCCGGGAGGGAGTCCGGGGGAAAAGTTTGGACCTGCCGAAGAGGCAAGAGACTTTTTCTTCCCTCTTTGTTTCCTGGTGCGCGAGGGGAGGGGATTAAGAACGGTGCTTAAAGGAGCTCCACAGACGGGCGCGAGCGGCGGCTAACAGCGCGGACCCCAGAGACGGGCATGAGACGCTAAGGCTGCTGCTGCCGCCACCAAGAAGCCTGTGTGTGAGCACAGGTCATTCTCCACACCTCCCTTCCAGGGAGCCTGTGCAGCCCGCCACTGCCAGCGTCCCGGAATCCAGGGACAACTTCCACTGGAGAACGCACGGCGCGCTTCAGGTTGGTGCAACGTCACGCCGGCCTCTACCACTGCAGACTCGCCCTGCACTCCGTACCCCCTCCCTTCCCCCGGCCTGAGTGAGCCAGAGCCCCCGAATCAGCGGCTTCTTTAACCGTCCTGTCTGAGCGAAGAACAGATGCCCTCCAGTGACCTACACGCAGAGGCGGGGCCAAATCCAAAGCTGAACCCCGGGAGCTGTGCGAACAAAGAAGAGAAAGGGAAATCTCTCCCAGCAGCCTCAGGAGCAGCGGATTAAATCTCCACAATCAACTTGACGTACCCTGCATCTGTGGAATACCTGAATAGACAATGAATCATCCCAAATTGAGGAGGTGGACTTTGAGAGCAAGATTTATTATTTTTTCCCCTTTTCCTCTTTTTGTGAGTGTGTCTGTGTATGCTTCTGTGAGAGATTATGTCTGTATAGCTTTGCTTTCACCATTTGTCCTAGGGTTCTATCTGTCCTTTTTTTTTTTTTTTACTTAAAAATTTTTTTTTCTTAATAATTATTTTTTATTTTAAAAATTCTTTTATTTTACCTTACTTTATTTTATTTTATTTTATCTTCTTTCTTTCTCTCTTTTTTTCTACTTTTTCTCCCTTTTATTCTGAGCCATGTGGATGAAACGCTCTTGGTGCTGCAGCCAGGAGTCAGTGCTGTGCCTCTGAGGTGGGAGAGCCAACTTCAGGACACTGGTCCACAAGAGACCTCCCAGCTCCACATAGTATCAAACAGCGAAAATCTCCCAGAGATCTCCATCTCAACACCACCACCCAGCTTCACTCAACGACCAGCAAGCTACAGTGCTGGACACACTATGCCAAACAACTAGCAAGACAGGAACACAACCCCACCCATTAGCTGAGAGGCTGCCTAAAATCATAATAAGGCCACAGGCACCCCAAAACACACCACCAGACGTGGACCTGCCCACCAGAAAGACAAGATCCAGCCTCATCCACCAGAACACAGGCACTAGTCCCTCCACCAGGAAGCCTACACAACCCACTGAACCAACTTTAGCCACTGGGGACACACACCCAAAACAACGGGAACTACGCACCTGCAGCCTGCAAAAAGGAGACCCCAAACACAGTAAGATAAGCAAAATGAGAAGACAGAAAAACACACAGCAGATGAAGGAGCAAGATAAAAACCCACCAGACCTAACAAATGAAGAGGAAATAGGCAGTCTACCTGAAAAAGAATTCAGAATAATGATAGTAAAGATGATCCAAAATCTTGGAAACAGAAAAGAGAAAATGCAAGAAACATTTAACAAGGACCTAGAAGAACTAACGATGAAACAAGCAATGATGAACAACACAATAAATGAAATTAAAAATACTCTAGAAGGGATCAATAGCAGAATAACTGAGGCAGAAGAATGGAGAAGTGACCTGGAAGATAAAATAGTGGAAATAACTACTGCAGAGCAGAATAAAGAAAAAAGAATGAAAAGAACTGAGGACAGTCTCAGAGACCTCTGGGACAACATTAAACGCACCAACATTCGAATTATGGGGTTCCAGAAGAAGAAGAGAAAAAGAAAGGGAATGAGAAAATATTTGAAGAGATTATAGTTGAAAACTTCCCTAATATGGGAAAGGAAATAGATAACCAAGTCCAGGAAGCACAGAGAGTCCCATACAGGATATATCCAAGGAGAAACACGCCAAGACACGTATTAATCAAACTATCAAAAGTTAAATACAAAGAAAACATATTAAAAGCAGCAAGGGAAAAACAGCAAATAACACACAAGGGAATCCCCATAAGGTTAACAGCTGATCTTTCAGCAGAAACTCTGCAAGCCAGAAGGGACTGGCAGGACATATTTAAAGTGATGAAGGAGAAAAACCTACAACCAAGATTACTCTACCCAGCAAGGATCTCATTCAGATTTGATGGAAAAATTAAAACTTTTACAGAAAAGCAAAAACTGAGAGAGTTCAGCACGACCAAACCAGCTTTACAACAAATGCTAAAGGAACTTCTCTAGGCAAGAAACACAAGAGAAGGAAAAGACCTACAATAACAAACACAAAACAATTAAGAAAATGGGAATAGGAACATATATATCGATAATTACCTTAAATGTAAATGGATTAAATGCTTCCACCAAAAGACACAGACTGGCTGAATGGATACAAAAACAAGGCCCATATATATGCCGTCTACAAGAGACCCACTTCAGATCTAGAGACGCATACAGACTGAAAGTGAGGGGATGGAAAAAGATATTCCATGCAAATGGAAACCAAAAGAATGCTGGCGTAGCAATTCTCATATCAGACAAAATAGACTTTAAAATAAAGACTATTAGAAGAGACAAAGAAGGATACTACATAATGATCAAGGGATCGAACCAAGAAGAAGATATAACAATTGTAAATATTTAGGCACCCAACATAGGAGCACCTCAATACATAAGGCAAATACTAACAGCCATAAAAGGGGAAATCGGGAGTAACACATTCATAGTAGGGGACTTTAACACCCCACTTTCACCAATGGACAGATCATCCTAAATGAAAATAAATAAGGAAACACAAGCTTTAAATGATACATTAAACAAGATGGACTTAATTAATATTTATAGGACATTCTATCCAAAAACAACAGAATACACATTTTTCTCAAGTGCTCATGGAACATTCTCCAGGATAGATCATATCTTGGGTCACAAATCAAGCCTTGGTAAATTTAAGAAAATTGAAATTGTATCAAGTATCTTTTCTGACCACAACACTATGAGACTGTATATCAATTACAGGAAAAGATCTGTAAATAATACAAACACATGGAGACTAAACAATACACTACTTAATAACGAAGTGATCACTGAAGAAATCAAAGAGGAAATTAAAAAATACCTAGAAACAAATGACAAAGGAGACACGACGACCCAAAACCTATGGGATGCAGCAAAAGCAGTTTTAAGAGGGAAGTTTATAGCAATACAATCCTACCTTAAGAAACAGGAATCATATTGAATAAACAACCAAACCTTGCACCTAAAGCAATTAGAGAGAGTAGAACAAAAAACCCCCAAAGTTAGCGGAAGGAAAGAAATCATAAAGATCAGATCAGAAATAAATGAAAAAGAAATGAGGGAAACGATAGCAAAGATCAATAAAACTAAAAGCTGGTTCTTTGAGAAGATAAACAAAATTGATAAACCATTAGCCAGACTCATCAAGAAAAAACGGAGAAGACTCAAATCAACCGAATTAGAAATGAAAAAGGAGAAGTAACAACTGACAATGCAGAAATACAAAAGATCATGAGAGATTACTACAAGCAACTCTATGCCAATAAAATGGACAACCACGAAGAAATGGACAAATTCTTAGAAATGCACAACCCACCAACACTGAATCTGGAAGAAGCAGAAAACATGAACAGACCAATCACAAGCATTGAAATTGAAACTGTGATTAAAAATCTTCCAACAAACAAAAGCCCAGGACCAGATGGCTTCACAGGCGTATTCTATCAAACATTTAGAGAAGAGCTAACACCCATCCTTCTCAAACTCTTCCAAAATATAGCAGAGGGAGGAACACTCCCAGACTCATTCTACGAGGCCACCATCACCTTGATACCAAAACCAGACAAGGATGTCACAAAGAAAGAAAACTACAGGCCAATATCACTGATGAACAGAGATGCAAAAATCCTCAACAAAATACTAGCAAACAGAATCCAACAGCACATTAAAAGGATCATACACCATGATCAAGTGGGGTTTATTCCAGGAATGCAAGGATTCTTCAATATACGCAAATCAATCAATGTGATACACCATATTAACAAATTGAAGGAGAAAAACCATATGGTCATCTCAATAGATGCAGAGAAATCTTTTGACAAAATTCAACACCCATTTATGATAAAAACCCTTCAGAAAGTAGGCATAGAGGGAACTTTCCTCAACATAATAAAGGCCCAAAATGACAAACCCACAGCCAACATCGTCCTCAATTGTGAAAAACTGAAAGCATTTCGACCAAGATCAAGAACAAGACAAGGTTGCCCACTCTCACCACTCTTTTTCAACATAGTTTTGGAAGTTTTAGCCACAGCAATCAGAGAAGAAAAGGAAATAAAAGGAATCCAAATTGGAAAAGAAGAAGTAAAGCTGTCACTGTTTGCAGATGACATGATACTATACATAGAGAATCCTAAAGATGCTACCAAAAAACTACTAGAGCTAATCAATGAATTTGGTAAAGTAGCAGGATACAAAATTAATGCACAGAAATCTCTGGCATTCCTATACACTAATGATGAAAAATCTGAAAGTGAAATTAAGAAAATATTCCCATTTACCATTGCAATAGAAAGAATAAAATATCTAGGAATAAACCTACCTAAGGAGACAAAAGACCTGTATGCAGAAAATTGTAAGACACTGATGAAAGAAATTAAAGATGATACAAATAGATGGAGAGATATACCATGTTCTTGGATTGGAAGAATCAACATTGTGAAAATGACTCTACTACCCTTAGCAATCTACAGATTCAATGCAATCCCTCTCAAACTACCACTGGCATTTTTCACAGAACTAGAACAAAAAATCTCACAGTTTGTGTGGAAACACAAAAGACCCTAAATAGCCAAAGCAATCTTGAGAAAGAAAAACGGAGCTGGAGGAATCAGGCTCTCTGACTTCAGACTATACTACAAAGCTACAGTAAGCAAGACAGTATGGTCCTGGCACAAAAACAGAAATGTAGATCAATGGAACAGGATAGAAAGCCCTGAGATAAACCCACGCACATATGGTCACCTTATCTTTGATAAAGGAGGCAAGAATAAATAGTGGAGAAAGGCAGCCTCTTCAAAAAGTGGCACTGGGAAAACTGGACAGCTACATGTAAAAGAATGAAATTAGAACACTCCCTAACACCATACACAAAAATAAACTCAAAATGGATTAAAGACCTAAATGTAAGGCCATAAAACATAGGCAGAACACTCTATGACATAAATCACAGCAAGATCATTTTTGACCCACCTCCTAGAGAAATAGCAATAAAAATAAAAATAAACAAATGGGACCTAATGGAACTTAAAAGCTTTTGCACAGCAAAGGAAACCATAAAGAAGATGAAAAGACAACGCTCAGAATGGGAGAAGATATTTGCAAATGAAGCACTGACAGAGGATTAATGTCCAAAATTTACAAGCAACTCATGCAGCTCAATATAAAAATAACAGACAACCCAATCCAAAAATGGGCAGAAGACCTAAATAGACATTTCTCCAAAGAAGATATACAGACTGCCAAGAAACACGTGAAAGAATGCTCAACATCATTAATCATTAGAGAAATGCAAATCAAAACTACAATGAGATATCATCTCACACCAGTCAGAATGGCCATCATCAAAAAATCTAGAAACAATAAATGCTGGAGAGGGTGTGGAGAAAAGGGAATACTCTTGCACTGCTGGTGGGAATTTGAAGTGTTACAGCCACTATGCAGAACAGTACAGAGGTTCCTTAAAAAACTAAAAATAGAACTACCATATGACCCAGCAATCCCACTCCTGGGCATATATCCTGAGAAAACCATAATTCAAAAAGAGTCATGTACCAAAATATTCATTGCAGCTCTATTTACAATAGCCAGGACATGGAAACAATTTAAGTGTCCATCATCGGATGAATGGATAAAGAAGATATGGCACATATATACAATGAAATATTACTCAGCCATAAAAAGAAAAGAAATGGAGCTATTTGTAATGTGGTGGATGGACCTAGAGTCTGTCATACAGAGTGAAGTAAGTCAGAAAGAGTAAGGCAAATACCGTATGCTAATACATATATATGGAATTTAAGGAAAAAAATGTCATGAAGAACCTAGGGGTAAAATAGGAATAAAGACACAGACCTACTAGAGAATGGACTTGAGAATATGGGGAGGGGGAAGGGTAAGCTTTGTCAAAGTGAGAGAGTGGCATGGACATATATACACTACCAAACGTAAAACAGATAGCTAGTGGGAAGCAGCCGCATAGCACAGGGAGATCAGCTCGGTGCTTTGTGACCACCTAGAGGGGTGGGATAGGGAGGGTGGGAGGGAGGGAGACGCAAGAGGGAAGAGATATGGGAATATATGTATATGTATAACTGATTCACTTTGTTATAAAGCAGAAACTAACACACCATTGTAAAGCAACTATACTCCAATAAAGATGTAAAATAAAAAGCTAAGTGGGATTGTTTGGATGCATTAGGAATATGATTACTTTTTTGTTCTTTTTTTCTTTACTTTTATATATTTAAAAAATTTTCTTTTTTGAGCATGTGCTATTTTTATAGTGGAAAAAAGTGTAAAAGAATATATTAAGTTAAACATTCAGATTGCCATTTTGTCCTTTATATTTCTGTGACCCCCTCCCTGTCCCCTGGGAAGGCAGGAGTAGTGTGCTTAGGTGATGACAGCCTGAGAAGTCCAGTTGAAAGGACTGGCACCAGTAAGTTTACATGAGAAACAAGGTATTCAGAACACAGTAGAAATCCTCATTATGATTATAAAGATAACAAGAAAACAACTTTAGTGGTAACCTTCGCCCAACCTGGGTCCCCAGCTCTGGCCAGAGGGGCTGGCATTGACCTTACCTTTTCCAGCTGGGACATGGTCTCATCACAAGCTTCTCTGAGCAGGTGCTGGGCTCTGCTGGCGTCTCCTCGCTTGTATGCGGCATGAATGCCTTCCGTCCTGGGGCTCTGTGCTGTGGGGTCGCCACCTGGCATGGATAGTTTGCTGCCCATGTCCCCGGCACCTGGGTGGACAGAAGCACACACGTAGCATGACCTCCACTGCCAGCACTGCTCTTAGGAATCATCAGAGAGGAGAGTGGGATGTGTTCTTCAAGACGTAAATCTGGAGGCTTTAGCAAGAGAAACGGGTTGCCCTGAAATGCTGCCAATGTCACCAAGTACAGCAGACTTTGGCACCTGCACCCTGCTGGAGGCCCTTCCTGCATAGGGCCATCTGTGAAGGCACGGGGAAGCTGAACACAGCTCGGGGAAGATTCTGCAGCTAGACGATGGCCTGGAGCGAGCGGGTCCAGGGCACCCGGGGCAGCTGCCTGGCAGGAAACTGCCAGGCTGACCTTACCAACAGCAACAGAGAAGCAAGGGCTTTGGTGGGAGAGCTCGTAGCCCACCAAACTGTCCCACTGCTATATCCCTCAGAGGGATATGGTATCTAGTGGTGGAAGAAAGGCAGGTCAAATCCAGCGGGTGTGGAAATCTAGACCCTCTCTGCCTAGAAAACTCCACAAAGGCATGGGACTTAGAAGGGCAGCCCTCATTCCATACTGTGCTGGGTCTGAAGACGCAGAAGTGAAAGCAGTCAGCCCTTAGAGCTCCCACTCTAGAATGCTTCATAATTAGGAGGTCGGTGGATCCCAAAAGGCTTCAGAGACTTCCTGCACATCCTAAAGTTGCACACAGAATTCTGTGTGTGTGTGTGTGTATACATTTCTCTGGGGAGAAAATTCAAGGCTTCTACCAGATTTTCAAATGTGCTAGTGAACCAGAGTTAAAAGTTTTATCTCTACAGATATTACAGAAAAGACTGCAATGAATGAGGAGTTAAATTTTGATTGTGTTGAGTGACAGCAGAAACGGGGACAGAATTCTATCATTCTTGGCCAAGTTCACACAGCTTGTAAGAGGTAAACTGGGACTGAAGTTTGGTTCACCAGCTCTCAGGCTCGGGCTAAACCCACTCCATCTCTTTGCTACCTCTTTGAAGGGATAAAAAAACAGGGTTTTCTTTAAATGTAAAAATGTAAATGCTGAGGAAGGTTGGCTTCCAAACACTGACATCACAAAAGCAAATCACATTATAGTAGCTAACATTTGGAAAAAAAATTTTTTATATTTATTTTCAAAAGCATAAAAATTACATGCTTAGAAATAAATTTTTAAAAAGATGGACAAGATCTATACCCTGAAAGCTATAAAACACTGCTGAGAGAAATTAAACAAGACCTATATAAATGGAAAGAAATCTCATTTTCATGGATTAAAAGAATCAATATTGTTAAGATGTCAATTCTCCCCAATTTTATCTATAGATTCAATGTAATCCCTACCATAATTCCAGTAGGCTTTTATGGGCATAAAAATGGACAATCTGATCCTCAAATTTGTATGAAAATTCAAAGGACTTATAATATCCCAAGCAATCTTGAAAAAGAAGAGTTGGAGGACATATAGTACCTGATTTCACATCTTACTATAAAACTATAATAATCAAGGCAGTGTGGTAATAGATCCGTGGAACAGAATAGAAAGTTGAGAAATAGACCCATACTTGTACACCCAATTAATTTTTGATAAAGGGTGCCAACACAATGAGAAAGGTAAAAATCTTTTCAATAAGTGGTGCTGGAACAACTGCACATCCATTGAATAAAAAGAGACTCGGACCCCTACTTCTCACACAAAAATTACTTTGAGATGGATCATGGATGTAAACATAAAGGTTAAAAATTGTAGTGCTTTTAGGAAAAAAAATCACAGGAGAATATTTTTATGACTTGAGAGGAGGCAAAGCTTCCTTAGATGGGGCACAGAAAGTAATAACCATGAAAAGAAAAAAATTCCTAAATTAGACTTTAACAAAACTTAAAACTTCTGCTCATCAGAAGGTTGATCTACCATTTAAAAACTATTTACCATTTGAAAATGAGTAGGCAAGTTACATACTGGAAGAAAATATTTGCAAAACATATATCCAAAAAAGGAATGGTATTCAGAAAATAGAAAGAACTCCTATAACTCAATAATAAAGGACAAACAACCCAGTTAAAAATGAGCAAAGATTTGAACAGAAGATATTCTAAAAGCTCAGTATCATTAGTCATTAGGGAAATGCAAGTTAAAAACCACTACACTCCCACCAAAATCACTAAAATTTAAAAATACTGACAATACTTGGTGAGGATAGGGAGCAACGAGAACATTCATATATTATTGGTTGTGTCTAAAATGGTACAACCACTTTGGAAACAAGTCTGGTGGTTTCTTACGAAACTAAGTATATACCTACCCTATGACTCACTTATTCTATTCTTAGGTATTTACCCAAGAAAAATATGTGTAAAAAATATATCCAAGAATGTTCATGGCAACTTTATTCATGGTATTTCCAAACTGTAAATAGCAAAGGTGTCCAACAACAGGAGAGTGAATAAATAACTACTGTGGTATAGTAACTACTCAGCAATCAAAAGGAATAAATTACTGATCCATGAAATGATTGATGGGGATCTCAAAACACAATGCCGAGTGAAAGAATGATGGCCCAAAATGATCCCATTTATATCCTGTTCTAATCAGTGGTGGGAAAAAAATCAGAACAGTGGTTCCTGAGGGTGGGGACAGTCATGAAGTTTACCAGCGGAGGGGCATGAGGAAATTGTTTGGGTGATGGTTCTTTATCTTGATGATGTTTTTAGTACACAGGTGTTGGTATTTGTCAAAACTTATCAAATAGTCTAATGAAGGTATGTGCATTTTACTTTATATAAACTTTACCTAAAAAATTATAAATAATATTGAACTATAGTCAATAATATGAATACTGAAGCACTTGAGGGTGAAAAGTACAGATATTTCCAATTTACTTTGAAATGCATTAAAAATAATGGATTGAAGGATGGATAGAAGAAGAGATAGAAATGAGAGCAATTTTAGAAAATGTTAATGGTAAAATCTAGGTGGTGGGTATATGGATGTACATGGTTCAGTTCTTTCATTTTCACTGTATGTTTGGAATTTTTCATAACAAAATATTGGGAGAAGTGAATCAGAATAACATACCCTAAATGGAAGGCCTGCCATATGGCATACTGAACGAGCTCCACCACCAGCCCAGAAAAATCCTGCTCTGGAGAAAGGGAAAGACAAGTTGCTTACAGTAAAGCCCCTTGATACCATGCAGGGTCTTTACAGCTCACTCTAAGCCATGACTATTTCAAAGGCAACCATTCTGAAAATCCACGTTAAGTGGATTTCATGAGTGTCACGCACAATCTGCATCCTTCCTGAAACACCAATACAAGACTGCTGTGTCTGAATGGAGATTACTGGTGGTTTTTTTTTTTTTGGCTATGCATTTTTGGAAAGGGGTATCCAAAAAGGGCTTAGTGTGTAAGTGGTTATACATGTGAATAAGGAAGCTTCACATCCCATCACACACTAACAGTCCTCATTAATTATTTACAGTCAGAGACTAAGACATTTGAGAGTCAGCTGCAGGGAGAAACCATTGGCAGGGTAAGAAGAAGGCAGAATCCACGGCCGCGTCATCCATCAGAAGAGGCACTTAATTATGTCACTGCTCATCTTTCAGAATTAAACAAATATCCTCCTTATCTCTGTAAAAGACAGGTGCACGTGTGTGAGGAGGTATAAAGTAACCTCTTCTGTTCACATTAGGGACATAAATTTAAAAAATTCAACTTTATGCCCAAGTTAAGCAACACTGAGAAGGTAGAACCAAGGACATAGGATGCATGTGAAATTACAAGGGTGGTTTTACTTTAACTTGATTTATAAATAATGCAACATATGTAGAATAAATGACATACTAAGAAACAAGACTCTGCTCGGTTCTATTTACATATATATATATATATATATATATATATATATTTAATGCTGTGGGGTTTTCAGTTTGAATCTGATTTTCTTAAGTTGCATGGACAACACATGTACACTCTCACTGACCCAAGAGCTGGGAGCTCTGGTCCAATCAAATTGTTGGAAGGACATTATGGGACAACATCAGGTAATGCATATGCATTTAATTTACTCTGCCAACTTCATTTAATTTCCTGAAATCATAAAGAGAATGGTTAACATATATTTAAATTAAAAAAAAAAAGACCAAAATGCTAATGATAAGTATTAATGATGGGCTGGGGGGAATTAGTGATAGGATTAGAAAAGATTTTTCTTTATTTCCTAAATTCCCTGTAATGGAATTATATGACTGCTTTATTTAAAACTTTAAAGAAGTTAGATAAGTAATAAAAGAATACATTCTCACTGAAAAAAATTAAATAGTACAGAGATACATCATGTAAGGCAGAACCCCTCCTCCCCACCATGAAACACCTTTTCTTAGAGGTAAATATTTACTTTAATAGTAATTTTTTTTTACAAAAATACTACAGTTTATATTTGAGAATTTGTGTCCTTTGATTTAAACTTAAATCGGGGTAATTGTATGTATGTATGTATATTTGAGATTATTTAGTTATTTGTGCCTATTAATCAACCATTATCTGTAATTATATTCTTTTACACAGTAAAACATCACAGTTCTAAATATTTTGCTCATACAGATTTAAAATTCATACTAAAAATATAACCCCCCAAACTTACTCTATTTCAATACAATATTAATGTAGCAAACAAGTAACTAGGACTAGTAGGAAAATAATAGTAGAACATTATAATGATTCAGTGTCAAATTTTTTTAAAAATCCTTTTTGTTCTTTATTACAATAGGTGTAATTATTTTCCTAAATAGCAATGAAAATTCCATATACATATATATACTACAACCAGGCATCTTAATTGTTTGGGTGATGGTTCTATATCTTGAATTAAAGTTAATATGCATAACAAAGAAGGTAACAAAAAACTAGGAGAAAGGGAAACCATTAGCACAGTTCTTTTTTATTTTTAAGGTTTGGTCAGCGTAGCTTGTTTGGTTTTAGGAAAGTGTCAATTAGAAGTAATTAGAAGCAAGAAAGAGTGAGGGGAAGCCATAAATGTAGTGAATGAGTAGCATTATGGATTCAGCACATGTAGACTTACTCAAGAATACAAGAAATATTTACAGTAAGCTGTTAGGTGATAAGTGAACATATTCCTGGTGGGTGATAAATGTTAATATCTATACAGCCTGGTATTTAAATATGCTGGACATGGACAGTAAATTAAAGTTCATTATGTGAAAAAGTATTTGGTTAAAAAATATTTAAAAACCGATGAAAGCAGAACATCATTTAGTCCTTGATAATCACTTTCAATTTAATATTCTATTTATAAAAAAATACTTTCAGTAACACTGTATATTTCAGATATTCAGCCATTTCTAGGAGAAATGTTTTTAGTTGCTAATAACTCAATCTCTAAATGTTATTTCTGTAATTCAAGTTTTAGAAAAAAAAATTATTCTGACTACAGGAAAACTAACAGAAATTATTCTTCTCTTTTATTTTGGGAAAGTAATAAAACAGAATTCCATGAGTGTTATAGAGTGATGTCTGGCTGTACAAGCCATGTCACTTACACTAATAGTTCACTGTGGCCTTCCCCATCTTAAAGAGAGTCCTCCTTTGTCTGCTGATTCTGAGTCTGTTCTGTCCTTATATCCTAAGGAGACATTCTTCCCTTTTCTTCTAGAACAGTATTTGTTAACTCATCCCTCCCAGCCCAATGATCAGAATAAAATTCTCTCTCTACTGCTTTTTTCCTACAAATCTAGGACAATGGAGAGGTAATATGAAAGTGACCTTAATTCTATCAGTTCTAAATGTTGGTCTCTTAAGTATATATATTATACATTTAATTCTCACGTCCCCGTCAAAGAACGCATGCATGACAGAAGGCAAATGCTCTCTCTTGATTCGAAATCTGTGGCATCCTCTGTACATCCTGGAAAAGACACTAACGTTTTACTTGAATATATACTTTTTAAAAAATTACATTTACCTCCATCAATAGAGTAGCAAAAGGTAAACATATACCTAACAACCCAGAGTTCACTGCAGAATAAACAAGAGTAAACTTTAGGATGCTACTGACCTGGTCATAATTGTTTAATGACCTTCCTGTGCCATCCTCCATCGAGTCCCTGTGTGGCCAAACCCGGGGGTTGGGGGCTGGCCCTCCCCAGAGGTGACGCCCTCCTGGCACTGCAGTGGCTCACCCACTGTTGCCCTGGGCTTACCAGCCTCCAGCAAGAAGGATGCTTCTTTCTTTGCCAGCTGTCACTCTAGGGGTTTAGCCTCAGCAGCAGTTTTCATCTCTGGGTCACATTACGGTGAAATCCAACCCTTTATTTCTTCGGGGAAGAGGCAGAGGTTGCGGGGTGTAGAGGGCGACATGACCCCAGGGTGACTCTCGGCAGTAATTCCTCACTGACTCCAGATGGCTGGTGCTCAGCCTCATCAAGCTGGGCCATCAGACCCAGCATCAGAAAAGAAAGCAAAGACAGCAGTGGCATTCACCAGGGGCCTGGCTCACGGCTCATGCAGAGCAGAGCTCCAGCCACGCAGGCTGAGCGTTTCTCATACCAGCAAAGCCTCCCAGCACAGATGTAAAAGTTCTCTGTGGATATTCTCACCAAATCACTGGAAATGAATTTTTGTTAATAAAAGGGGCCTGGGCGGTTATACCTATGAGCAGGCTGTGCAGAGGGAAATCGCACATAAAAGTGCAGTTTTCTTTAGAAACAAAACATACAATTAATTGTTAAGATTCCATGTTATGTCCACCTGACACAGTGAAAAATTTAATGAGTTCTAATATTCATTGCTGGCCAGAGTGTGGTGAAAACTGTACACTTGTCAATGTGGGAAGGCTTACTTAGACAGGCTGGGACCTGGGACCCTTTGCTGTAGTGCTGCAATGCTTGCACCTGGACATATGTCTTCTGGAGTTACAAAATACAAAGAAACTATAAGGGACTAAAAAGAACTGTGTGCATGTGTACTTGGGGCAAATTGTGGACAAAAAGATACAAAAAGATCAAAAAAGCTAACTGCCACTTCTGTGGAGCAGGGAGCAAAAGCAGGGTACTGCGCATGCCCCCTGCACACAATACTACCAAAGAGGTGGGCAAAACACCTAAGCCACCCCTCCTGTTGAACCCCTGGACACACCCCTACCCTCACCCCATATAAGGGACCAGCTCGCCCCCCACCCCCCCAGGGAGCGGAGCAAGAAAGGGAAACTCTTGTTTGTTCTTGCTCCCCACTGCTGCATCAGAGGTCCCAATAAAATCTTGCTTGAATTTCTTGTCTGGCCTCTGATCAATTTCTATTGATTAAGGAAGGCCAAGAACCCTGGTCGGTATCAACAGCAACACTATGAGTAGGTGTCATGGCTGCCATTTTACAGATGACGGAGGCCAAGATGAAGACACTTCACAGTGACAGGCTGGCAAGGAGCAGGGGCAAGAGTGACAGCAGCAGGTCTTTGTGACCCTAGAGCCCATAGAAATCCTACTACTCTTCTTTCCAGTTTATTTTTTTTCCCCATAGGAAACATTTTTAAATTGAAGTATACTTGATTTACAATGTTGTGTTAATTTCTGCTGTACAGCAAAGTGATTCAGTTATACAATATATACAATCTTTTTTGGGGGCGAGCGGGGGGGCTTGCCACACCTTGCAGCGTGCAGGATCTTAGTTCCCTAACCAGGGATCGAGCCTGTGCCCCCTTCAGTGGAAGCACTGAGTCCTAACCACTGGACCACCACGGAATTCCCCTATACATTCTTTTTTTTTTTTTTTTTAATTTTTATTGGAGTATAGTTGCTTTGCAATGTTGGGTTAGTTTCTGCTGTACAGCAAAGTGAATCAGCTAAATGTATACATCTCCTCATTTTTGGATTTCCTTCCCATTTAGGTCACCGCAGAGCATTGAGTAGAGTTCCCTGGGCTATACAGTATGCACTCATTAGCTATCTATTTTATATACAGTAGTGTATATATGTCAATCCCAATCTCCCAATTCATCCCACCCCCCTTTCTCCCCCTTGTATCCATACGTCCATTTTCTACATCTGTGTCTCTCTTCTTTCCAGTTTAATACTTAAGACAGACTGCATGTTTTGTCCCCCTAAGTTTCATGTTAACCATAATCCCCAGTATGATGGTATTAGGAGGTGGGTCTCCGGGAAGTGACTGGCTTATGAAGGTGGAGCCGCCACGATGGGATTAGTGCCCTCCCAGAAGAGACAGAGACCTTACTTCTCTGTCCTACATGAGGACACAATGAGAAGATGGCCGTCTGCAACCAGGAAGTGGGTCCTCACCAAGAACAGAATCTGCCAGTACCTCATCCTGGACTTCCCAGCCTCCGACGTGAGAAATAAATGTCCGTTGTTTAAGACACCCAGTCTGTGGCAATTTTATAGCAGCCTGAGCAGACAAAAATAGTAGAACCTCAAGATACTTCAAAATGAGGAGCTACCATGCAGCCATTAAAACTGATGATAATGGAGACTAAGGAAAAGTACAGAAAAGACTTATACAATATTAAGCTAAAAGAATAGAATATGGAGCACAGACAGTGAAAAATGGAAAAAATATATAACACAGAAGATTGGTTGACATCATTTGAAAATATGCAAAGTGAAAAAATTTATTTTGGGAAAAAAAGATTTCTAATGAGTATAGTCTATTATTTTTGTTTATAAAAATTTAGTCTGTCTGTTTCTCTCTCTCTGTTTAGAAAGAAAAGCTGAGGAACACAAGTACATGATAGCAGCAGGTGAAATGATCAGAGATTTTTTTCTATTTGTGTTTTTCTGTGTTTGCCAATATCTTTCCCTTTTTCTCATCAGTTTGTATTGATTTTGAAATTAAGAAAAAGAAAACAATGAAGTGTGTCCAGCACAAAGTTGACTACTTTCAGTCTGACTTAATGAACTAGTTCTTTGATGGTATTATTTAAGCTAAAACAACTCTTGGGTATACCAAGTCTTGACTCAGTTGCTCTGGAAATAAAGAGAATAAGAAAATTTCCCAGACAATAACTGGCAAAGGTGTCATGGACTTTAAAAGAGAAAATAGGGCTTCCCTGGTGGCGCAGTGGTTGAGAGTCTGCCTGCCGATGCAGGGGACACGGGTTTGTGCCCCGGTCCGGGAAGATCCCACATGCCGCGGAGCGGCTGGGCCCGTGAGCCATGGCCGCTGAGCCTGTGCGTCCAGAGCCTGTGCTCTGCAACGGGAGAGGCCACAACAGTGAGAGGCCCACATACTGCAAAAAAATTAAAAATTAAAAAATAAAAGAGAAAATAAAATGGTCTATGATAACATTTAGTATATCAGTAATTGGTACCATTTACTGAGTACTGCCAGATGCTATAAGAAACGCCCTGCATACATCTGCCTTCCTCCCAACACCCATGCAAGGCAGGGGTTCTCATCACCACTTTCCACCAGATGACCAGTGCTCCAGGTGATTAGTGAAAGTGCCTCCATCCAGCTCCTAACAGCAGAGCTGGGACTTGAACCCTTGGCACCTGTCGTCAAAGTCCAACTCCTGACTTCCCAGGCTGGGTGCGCCCAACCAAACATGGGGCAATTATTCAGAATGTAATGTCCTTGGCAAACATGTAGGAACTAAAAGGTGAGATGATCCTGTCTCATTAGATAGAAAAACCAGAGAGGATATGGAAACCAATTCCTCCATGAATTCAGTAGCAGTGGAAGAGAGACACAGAAATATGAGCTACAAAGATGAATTCTTTCCAATACTTAGTTCCTCTCCCAAAAATTAATTTATTTATTGCTCATTCATTTTATAAACAATACTTACTATGTGCTGAGCTAGAGCCTGAGGACACACCTTGATGAGACAGGCAGGAAGAGCTAGAGTGTGAAGCTGTATTCTTCCCAGATTTTAGGTTTTTTTTGTAATTGAAGTATGGTTGATTTACAATGTTGTGTTAATTTCTGCTGTATAGCAAAGTGATTCAGTTATACATATATATACACACATTCTTTTTTAAAATTCTTTTCTATTATGGTTTATCACAGGATATTGAATATAGTTCCCTGTGCTATACAGTAGGACCTTCTTGTTTATCCCAGATTTTACTTTTTTTTTTTTTAAAGAAGACTGGGTTTTCAATTGTTATTAATTTATTTATTTTGACTGTGACACACGGCATGTGGTATCTTAGTTCCCCGACCAGGGATCAAACCCGTGCCCCGTGCAGTGGAAATGCGGAGTCTTAACCACTAGACCACCAGGGAAGTCCAGATTTTACTTTTAAACATCTACAACAAATGCCATGCTCGAGAGACTTGGGATGGTCAACAGACACTGACCTGGTCAAGAAAGATGAACCGTCCTTCTGAGGAAACAAAAATCACAGAAGTAAGACAGTTCCTTTATTTAATACTCACATAATATAAAAAGGTGCAATCTGAAGATATAAAAAGAAATAGTCATACTCTGATCTCTGGGGAGGTGATTGTGGGCTGGGCCCACTGAGGGATGGGCTAACCTCTGTCACAGCAATCCTGCTTCCAGGGACGTGACTAAGGGAATAATTCTATACATTTAAAAAGCACTATGCAGGGAATTCCCTGGTGGTGCAGTGGTTAAGAATCCACCTGCCAATGCAGGGGACACGGGTTCGAGCCCTGGTCTGAGAAGATCCCACATGCCGCGGAGGAACTGAGCCCGTGCGCCACAACTACTGAGCCTGCGCTCTAGAGCCTGCGAGCCACAACTACTGAGCCTGCGTGCTGCAACTACTGAAGCCCACGCGCCTAGAGCCTGTGCTCCACAACAAGAGAAGCCCCTGCTCGCCACAACTAGCAAAAGCTCACGCGCAGCAATGAAGACCCAACACAGCTAAAAATAAATAAATTAAATAAATAAATTTATTTTTAAAAAGCACTATGCAGGAAAACAAAAGGAAATATGCATAACGATGCTGATTTCTGTATGGTTTAGTATAGCAAAGAATGGTGGTTTTGTCAATTATGAAATGCACTAAAATGCTTATCACATCGAGCACATGGAGGGACCCCGCAACACAGGATAAATGACCGGAAGGAAAGACCCCAGATGATAACTTTGGTTTTTCTCATGTGATGGAATTTGAGGTGATCTTTCCCCCTTTCCTCTATTTTCCAGTTATTTCTCTGTTACTGCTATAATGGAAAAATAGTTTTTTTAAATACACTTTTCAGATTAACAAAGTGAAATTTCTAACTAAATCCAAATTCCTCTTGGCAAAGATAGACACAAGGAAAGAAGAAACTATCTCAATCCAGAGGGAAATTTAGGATGAGGCACCAAGATTTTTCCAGTAGTGCCTTTTACTGAGAACTGTGAACAATGCTAACACACGTGGCAACAGAAATAGAACTGTACTCAAATGAGAAGACTTGGGTTCAAGTCCCAGTCTATTGCTCAACAGCTGCATGGTCTTGGCAAGTATTTGAGACGTCTGAATCTTGTCATCTTCTTGTGAAAAACAAAAACGAAAACAAAATCCCCAAACAAAAAATGACATATATAACAATACTGCAAAATGCATGCTCCCCAAAATAAAAGGACCGGCACACAAATGGGGGTTATTTCCATGATGCCTGTCCCCATCCGCCCAACTCCAGGCAACTGTGAGGCACTGACACTGCACCCCCACTTTCTCTGTGGACCTCAGGCTCCCTCAGCCTTCACTCTTGTGTCTCTCCCTCCTGGAAGGAGCCTCACCCCTTCCCTGCTTCCAGGTCCAGTATGGATGCTACCCCCCAGGGAGCCCTGTGGCCCTTCCCATGGGCTTCCTTCTCCTCCCTCTGTCTGCACCTGGCCTGACTGGGACCACCCCTATTGTGTGGATCTGTCTGCCTCCTTTCTGCTTGGTGGTGCCGGCAAGCTGGGCCTGCAGATACTCAATCAGCATCGTGTGTCCCTAGCACTGTGCCATGCACATAGTAGGTGCTCATTAACAACTTCTTGAATTCAACTCACTGGGTTGCCAGAGCTCTCTGTGTGTCAGTGAGGGGTTCACTCTAATCTTGCCCATGGGCAATATCATTCAGGATGGCCACAGGGCACAGAATTCTCCTGGTAAAAGAGAAGGACACCTTCAGGCCCTTCTGGATTTTCCTTTCCACCAATTCTTCTTTAAATGCTTGATAAAATTCACCAGTGAAGTCATTTGGGCCTGGCTTTTCTTTGTGGGGCATTTTTAAAATTATTAATTCAATCTCTCTACTTGTTATAAGTCTGTCCAGATTTCTGATTCTTTCTTGAGTCAGTTTAGGTAGTTTGTGTCTTTCTAAGGATTTATCCACCTCATTTAAGGTACTGAATTTGTTGGTGTACAATTGTCCATAGTATTCTCTTATAATTATTTTTTATTTATGTATAGTTGACAGTGATGTCCCCTTTTCATTCCTGATCTTAGTAATCTGAGCCTTGTCTCTTATTTTTCTTGTCATTCTAAGTGAAAATTTGTAAATATTTTTTTCAAAGAACCAACTTTTGGTAGGTTTCTCTGATTTTCTCTATTGTTTTTCTAGTCTCTATTTCATTTATTTCTGCTCTAATCTTTGTTCTTCCCTCTGCTTGCTGTGGGTTTAATCTGTTCCTTCTTTTCTGGTTTCTTAAGATGGAAGGTTAGGATATTGATTTGAGATCTTTCTTCTTTTTTAATATAGGTGGGTATAGCTATAAATTTCCTTCTAAGCACTGCTTTACCTGCATCCTCTAAGTTTTAACATGTTGTGTTTTGTTTTCATTCATATCAATGTGTGCTCTAATATCCCTTGTGATTTCTTCTTTAACTCACTTGTTATTTAGGAGCATGTTGTTTCATTTCCACATATTTGTGAATTTCCCAAATTTCCTTCTGTTATTGATTTCTAATTTTATACCACTGTGGTCACAGAACATATTTTGTTTTATTTCAATCCTTTTAAATTTATTGAGGCTTGTTTTATGGACAAACATAATTTGAACACATAAGGAAAAATCTCAACAAAACTCTGTGTCCTAAAACACACAAACTAGATAAAAGGATGAATGACAAATGAGAAAAGAAAATTAGAATGACCAATTAGAAAAGAAAACCCCATATTACAGACAAAGGGTTAATATGATGAAAGAAGCATGCTCTTACATTGATGGAGGGAATACAAAATTGCACAACCTCCATGGAGGGGAATTACCAATACCTAGCAAAATTACATCTGCATTTTCCCTCTTAGCCCAACACTCTGTATTTTAGACATTTATGCCAAAGATACAACAGCAAAAATGCAAAATGATATCTACACAAGACTATTTATTGCATCATTATTGCAGGGAAACAATCTAGATGTCCATCTATAGAGAACTGGCTATAGAAACTATGGGACTTCTGTAATCAGAGTCCTATGCAAAGATAAGAAGGAAAGAGAAAGGGTTCTATATACTGGGGCATCATCTCCTACTGTTTTGTGATTCTCAGGGCAGCTCCCATTACCTCTCCCCTGGGTGGGACACACAACATCCCAGCCCCCAATGACCCTGTGTGCTAGGTCTGCTCACCCCATCCAAGAGCTGGGAAGGCAGAGGCTCAGCTGAGGGCAAATGAGGAGCCTGAATTATGCCCCAAAGTGGCAGCTCTGGCACAGTGCAGAAGAATAAGTGCAGCACTTGTGGTTCCTGGAAGAGGGAGAGGCCCACGCCCCATGCTTATGGGTAACTGCCAAGGATTCTCCCCATGCCCGTCCATAATCTCCATGCATCCTTAAGTACTGATGGTGAGGAGAAAACCTGCAACGAGGTGTCCTGCCTCTATCTCCTCATTCTCCTAGTCAGAGTGCACTTTTCTGGTGCAGGGCGGGCAGGGCAGGCTGCTGAGGTGTCTGCACTGGAAGGAGCAGAAGCAGGGCAGACAGACAGACATATACTCACCAAGACAAGACAGGTTGGCTTTGGGGGAAATACCTGGAGGTCTCCTGAGAATACAAGATTAGAGATTGAGGATAGAGACTGCGTTTTGTGAACTTCTGGGAAAGATCTGGGCAAAGGAGTTCAGAGGCTTGGCTGTATGCTTTAAATGGAATTCCCTGTGGATGTCCTGTTGAGAAACTTCAGTAAAGATTTAAACTGATTTTTGGTTTTGTTTTAAGATTCCAGGCTGGAGTTTCCTTGGAATACAGAGGCTATGAGTGATTTCCCTGCATCTCAAATATATATTCATTTCTCCTCTTCTTCCTTTTTAACAAATGGAATATACTATGATTATGTTCTACAACTTGCTTCCCTCACTTAAAAGTTCTGTGTGGGCACATGGAGATCCAGCATACCTGTTTTCACGGTAGCCCTTTGTCCTTATTGATGGCATGTCTAGTTCTGTGTAATCCCCTTCACTGCTGTGCTGAACATCCCTACATGTGCATTTCTCACCTGAACTGTATCTCCAGGTTAAATTCCTAGCAGTGGAAGCAGAGGATAGAGTCAGCCTTGATTTTTATAAAGATTGCCAATTTGCTTTTCCAAAAGTTGCATCAATTATATCCTAACTTAATTATCAACTCAATATTAGTTTAAAATAAAATATGAAAAACAGCAGAAATTATATCTTTGCTGTCTTAAATAATATCAAACTTCCTGATTGTTTCCAATCTGCAAAGCAAAATAACATATCTCATAATTGGTTCTGGTTTCCATTTCTTTCCATATGAATGACATTCAGCATATTTTCATGTTTACCCATCATCTCTATCTTTTTCAATGAAATAAACTCTCTAATTCTGTTTTTGGTTCATTTGAAAATTGGAATATTCTTTCTATCATTGATTTGGCAGTGCTCTTTGTGGTATATGTTGAAGATAGTTTTTACCTATTTGTTGGTTGTCACTTGAGATGCTTTTCTACAGAATAGTTCTAATTGTTATGTAATCATTTTATTAATCTACTCCTTTATGATATCTGGGTTTTGTGCTGTGCTTAGGAAAAAGTCCCTCTCCCTCCAAAATTATTTTAATTTATCATTTTCCTAGACTTTTAATGTGTTCATTTTTATGTTTAAATATTTGATTCATCTGAAATTGATTTTGGTGTGGAAGTGAGAAAGCAATATGTTATTTTTGTCCTATTGCCAAGTAAACTTTCTTCTCTGGACTAATTTGAAATCCTAAATAGTAAAGCAAAAGCAATGTGCATTTGGACCTATTTTTTTTTTTGGCTGCGAGGCATGTGGGATCTTAGCTCCCCAACCAGGGATCGAACCCGCATTGGAAGGTGAAGTCTTAACCACTGGACCGCCAGGGAAGTCCCATTTTGGCTTATTTTTGAGTTGCTACTCTGTCCCATTGCTTTCCCTGTCCTTTCCCTTTCTACTCTCCAACACATTTCATTACTATGGCATTGTAATAATTCTAACATATGATGGAACTACTCTGCCCTCCTCTCAACTGACCTTCTCCTCATTTGAATCTTCTTGGCTATTCTTATATGCTTATTTTTCTAGGTAGAATTTATTATTCTTTGTTCATGTTCTAAAAAGAAATCCTGTTTGTATTTTAACTGCAATTGCCCTGAATTATAAAATCAACATGCAGAGAATTGACATTTACAATGTTGTCTTCCTATACAAGAGGACTATATGTCATTTTTAAAACTGAAGTACAGTTAACTTACAATATTATATTAGTTTCAGGTGTACAATAATAGTGATTCAATATTTTTATAGATTATACTCCATTTAAAGTTATTATAAAATATTGGTTATATTCCCTGTGCTGTACATTACACTCTTTTACCTTATTTATTTTATACCTAGTAGTTCATACTTCTTCCTCCCCTTCCTTGATCTTGTCTCCCCCCACCCCCTCCCCTCTGGTAAGCACTAGCTGTGAGTCTGTTTCTATCTTTTATTTATTTATTTATTTTTGCGGTACGCGGGCCTCTCACTGTTGTGGCTTCTCCCATTGCGGAGCACAGGCTCCGGACGCACAGGCTCAGTGGCCATGGCTCACGGGCCCAGCCACTCTGCGGCATGTGGGATCTTCCCAGACACGAACCCGTGTCCCCTGCATCGGCAGGTGGACTCTCAACCACTGTGCCACCAGGGAAGCCCTCTATCTTCTTATATTCACTTGTTTGTTTTATCTTTTTAGGTTCTACATATAAGTGAAAACATACAGTATTTGTCTTTCTCTGTCTGACTTATTTCACTTAGCATAATACCCTCCAGGTCCATCCATGTTGTTGTACATTGCAAAATTTCATTATTTTTTATGGTTGAGTAATATTCCATTGTACATATATACCACATCTTCTTTATCCATTCATCTATTGATGGACACTTAAGTTGTTTTCATATCTTGGCTATTGTAAATAATGCTACTGTGAACATTGGGGTGCATATATCTTTTTGAATTAATGTTTTCATTTTCTTTGGATATGAACCCAGGAGTGGAATGGCTGAATCATATGGTAGTTCTATTTTTAATTTTTTGAGGAACATGTATACTGTTTTCCATAGTGTTTGCACCAATTTACATTCTCACCAACAGTGCACAAGGGTTTCCTTTTCTCCACACCCTTGCCAATATTTATTATTTGTAGGCATTTTGATGATTTGATGATAGCCATTCTGACAGGCATAAGGTAGTATCCCATCGTGGTTTTGATTTGCATTTCCCTGACGATTAGTGATGTTGAGCATCTTTTCATGTGCCTCTTGGCTATCTGTATGTCTTCTTTGGAAAAATGCCTTTTCAGGTCCTCTGCCCATTTTTTAATCAGGTTTTTTTTTTTTTTTTAGTGAGTTGTATGAGTTCTTTATATATTTTGGATATTTACCCCTTATCAGATTTACTTAAATATTCTTAAAGTTTCCTTCATATGATCCTGTATATTTATCATGATTTCCCCTAGACAGTGTACATTTAATTTATATTAATTCAATAATTAAGAAAAAAGCAAAACATTTCTACTTATAGCCCCTTGGACATTCAAAGTTCTCATTTCAGTTCTTCTGGGCTTGTAAACTGATCTGGATAGGGCATCTAGTTACCCACTAGATACAATGTCAATACAAAGAGCTCCTAGGAAAAACAAGGAAAGATCAACGAGGTCCTAGAGGTTGATAAGCAAAAGATATGAAGACAGAGTTCAAAAAAAGTAAATATAACCAGCTCTTAGACACACCAAAACATGCTAAGCCTCACTTATCATAAGAGAAATGCATATTAAAACTATACTGAGACACCATTTTTCACACATCAGATTAGGAAAAACCGAAAATTTGATAACAAACACTGTTGTCAGACCTATAGGGAAACAGGCAAGCACATACATTGTGGAGGATGGGGGTAAACAGGAAAAACTCCCATGGAGGGTGATTTGGCACTATCTGGCAGACTTTCAGAAGCATATGTCCTTTGACCCATCACTTTGAGAATTTATTGTGTAGATATGCTTGTATACATGTGAAAAGACATCACAGCATTTTTTGTTATAACAAAATATTAAGAATAGCCCAAATGTCCAGTAAAGCAGACTGCTTACATAAACTGAGGTACAACACAATAGAATTCTGTGCATTTGTCAAAAGAATGATTATGATGATGATAGCACGAATGTGTGAAAGAAACGGGCAATGTATAGAACAGTGTGTGTGATCAGCTACACATTGTATAAAGGAGGGAAAATAAGAATCTATATTTGTTTTGCTTGTATACACATAAAGACATTCTGTAAGGATGTAAAAATCAAAGAATGGTTTTTGAGCTGTGTGACTATATTCAAACAACTAAAGTTTTAAGATCTTGGCAAGGAAAAATACATGAAGTCATCTGCTCTGCCTTTTCCTCTGCATGTCTTCAGGCAGAGATACACACCCTCGAGTTCAAACAACAAAAATTGACTCCAGCTGATTTGCCTCAAAACAGGGACTGCCATCTGCCTTCTAAATCCCAAAGCAGGCAAACCAAAAAAAGCAACAAGCCAGGATCAGGGGTCCTCTGTAGCTCGCACAGTTATGAGTTGATGTATTTAACTCGTAGATTTGAAGGGAACCCCTTGAGTGATTACAACGTGGCCTCTGAAAAGTTAAAAGCAAACACCACAAACGTATCTGCATAAAAGATAATGCTTAGCAGAAGCAAACGCCTGCAGCCTCACCCCTTTGCCCTGAGACAAAAACGCAGAGAAGATCTTCAGTCTGAGCAAGAGTTTACATTCCTGGGTGCCGCACTCCTCTGCGGCTGGGTCTGTAGCCTGTGGCTGAGTTGGACCAGACCGCTCTGTGATTGCCACATTCACAGCTATTTTCCTCTATGGAAATGCCCACTCACATAGTACAAACTTCTTCAGTTAATACAAACCCTGGCCAGACAACAATATGGCCCTTTGTTTTTATGAGTGATACTCTGATTATTAAAGCAAGAAGCTCCATGATTCCTCAGAAACCGCAAACATCCCAAGAATGCCTGGGTTCTGCTACTGTGGCCCTTTGCCCACCGAAACCTGACTCAGCCGTCACCATTTCTCCATGAGTTCAAGGCGCTCCTTATGGACAGCTTTCAGCTGAACATTTAAAAGATACTCATGAATATTAGAACTTCAAGCTTTAGTAGGAAACAAACAGATTTTGCTAATCTGGTCAAAAAAAGCATTCTGAAGATAAGGCGGGGAAAGATTTTTACTTTAATGAAAACGTTTTCAATTAAAATTTAAAGTTTTAATTAAAACAATTTTTATGATTAGATTAGCGGTCATCACATTTCAGTGATAGACACATTCGAAAATGAGGACTGGACATGTTGTAAATTCCATGCTTCCTATGGCTTCAAGCCCAATAAAATCGAAGACCTCCCATTTTTAAGGACCTCCCCATTTTTATCAGTGTAATATTATTATCAGTTTCAGTTAACAGAACTAGAGTCCAGGTGAGGCTACATAATTTACTGAGTAACTACCAAGCATGCACACTTCGCATGGTGCTAAGCATTCTGCAAACAGATTCTAACCATTTCTGTGTTACAGACGAGGACTGCGGTGCAGAGGGACCAGGATTTGAACCCAGCTCCTTCTGACTGCAAAGTCCACATCCTTGACACCATCACTCATTTTCTCCTGCAAATTGCACACCTCAGAGATGCCAAGGAGATGCTGGGAGATAGGATCCAGAGAGCAGGCTGAGATAGGATCCAGATAGCAGGCTGAGCCCTGGCTGTAGCCACAACCTCCTGCCCCAAGTCCTTAAAAGTTATATATATATACCAAACTCAACAAGCCATGTGAACACAGAAAACAAGAAGGAGACCTATTAGGTCCAGAAACCATTGTGCATGAGATAGGCAAGGTTCAGGAGTGCTCCAAGGCTGCCTGGAGGGCATATGGGAAGCAAGGCCCCCAGAGCCACCAGCAGGGGGACTGCTCAGAGGGAAAACCACAGTAAGCCTTTCTCCAGCCTGCGCCAGGCAGTGGGGGGAAGAGGTTTCTGCCCCCTGTGCACTAGAGAGGAAGTGTGGAAACTTAGGTGGTGGGTGACACTCAGGCAGCTCGTGGAGCCCCCAACCCAGAAGACATACTATGGGTGCACCCCCAGGACAGCCCACTGCAGTCTCCCTGCCCCCCTATCGGCAGGCTGCGTTGACCAAAACTGCGTTCACAGACAGCTATGGGGAATCCCAAATACAAAGATCAACATCCAACCATGTACCCACAAACATTTGAGGAAGATGAACGCCATAAAGGAGAAGCACCCAATTCCGATAACAGAGCCTGCAAGCAGGGCAGGAAGAGACCCCTCCCCACCCCCATCCCTACACACAGAAAGTAAAGCTAAATTGAGTTCCCTGCTTATTTAGCCAAGGACCCAGTGCCACTGGGAGCATGTTGATCCCCCAGGGCAGGAGAGGATGAGGCATATCCCACCGCAGTTCCCCCTTGGGCCTCAGAGTCCCCAAGGGGAAGTGAGTAATTGACAGTGACAATGCTTAGGCAAGGTAGGGTCTTGCCAGATCTGAGAGCCTGCATCTCTTGCTGCACCCTTACATTACTGCTCAGTGGGAAAACCTACACAAATAACCCAGTCACCGAGATAAGGGAGTGTGGACAAACTCTGGACTCTTTGGTTGATGATTAACTTGTTATCAGCAACCACTACCCTCATCTGGGAGGAAAAGACTGAGTCAGTGCCTGAGCCCCCCTAAGCAGGATCTCGGGTTCTGGCTTTCCAGAATCTTGGGGGCCCATCTCCATCTAGTACCAGTGTTAGTAAAGCAAGAACAAGACCTCAGAATAAATATGACTGACGTCTTGGAGAGATACCGGAGGACGCAGCATCCATACACAAGAATTGACTGAAAAGCTGGGAGATTAAATCAAAAGAGTTGATCTGTAAAACACAGTAAGTGGGTGGCAGAGTATAATGGACAGAGCTAGAGGACAAATCAGCAATGTGGAAAACCAAGCAGAGGGTGCAGCAGCAAGACACAGAGAAGTTAAAGTACAGACAAAAAAATTAAAGAGACATGGAAGATGGTCCTTGATGTTTTTCAAAACGTGTCTAATAAGAATTCCAGAACCATGTACTCAAATAAATAAGAAACATTCTCAAGTTGAAAAAAAGATGAGTTCTCAGAAGTTAGAGCATACTACTCAAGAAGTTGAAGAGGGGAGGAGTGAATTTAGGAAAAAGAAGAAAATAAAGATAAAAGCAAAAATTAATTAAATAGAGGGACTTCCCTGGTGGTCCAGTGGTTAAGACTCTGTGCTCCCTGGAGAGGGTGTGGAGAAAAGGGAGCACTCTTGCACTGTTGGTGGGAATGTAAATTGATATAGCCACTATGGAGAACAGTATGGAGGTTCCTTAAAAAAGTAAAAATAGAACTACCATATGACCCTGAAACCCCACTACTGGGCATATACCTTGAGAAAACTATAATTCAAAAAGAGTCATGTACCAAAACGTTCATTGCAGCACTATTTACAATAGCCAGGATATGGAAGCCACCTAAGGGTCCATCGACAGATGAATGGATAAAGAAGATGTGGCACATATATACAATGGAATATTACTCAGCCATAAAAAGAAACGAAATTAAGTTATTTGTAGTGAGGTGGATAGACCTAGATTTGTCATACAGAGTGAAGTAGGTCAGAAAGAGAAAAACAAATACCGTATGGTAATGCATATATATGGAATCTAAAAAAAAAATGGTTCTGAAGAACCTAGGGGCAGGACAGGAATAAAGATGAAGACATAGAGAATGGACTTGAGGACATGGGGAGGGGGAAGGGTAAGCTGAGACAAAGTGAGACAGTGGCATTGACATATATACACTACCAAATGTAAAATATATAGCTAGTGGGAAGCAGCCGCATAGCACAGGGAGATCAGCTAGGTGCTTTGTGACCACCTAGAGGGGTGGAACAGGGAGGGTGGGAGGGAGACACAAGAGGGAGGGGGTATGGGGATATATGTATATGTATATGTATAGCTGATTCACTTTGTTATAAAGCAGAAACTAACACAACATTGTAAAGCAATTATACTCCAATAAAGATGCTAAAAAAAAAGAATTATCATTCTGAGACTTACAGAAGCTTTCTAATATAATAAACCACTCCAATGTTAAACTTAAAAAAAAAAAGGCTCTGCACTCCCAATGCCCGGGTTCCATCTCTGGTCAGGGAACTAGATCCCGCATGCCGCAACTAAGAGCCCGCATGCCACAACAAAGATCCCCCATGTGGCAAGGAAGATCCCACATGCTGCAACTAAGACCTGGCTCAGCCAAAAAAAAAAAAAAATTAATTAAATAGAAACCAAAGAGTTTTTGTCCGCCATCATGGTGTGTGTGGTTGACTCTGTTCCTCGCCCTGTCCTCTCCCAAGACTTTCAGGATCAAGCGATTCCTGGCCAAGAAATAGAAGCAGAATCGTCCTATTCTCCAGTGGATTCAGATGAAAATGTAATAAAATCAGGTACAACTCCAAGAGAAGACATTGGAGAAGACCCACTCTGGGTCTATAAGGAGTCACACATGAAATGGCACGTGTATTTTTGCTGTATCAAGGTCATGTGCATCTTAACCATATCACTCTGAAAACCACTACTATTTGGACAGCTGGATGTATTTTATTGGGAAAATAATTTTCCTCTTTGTTTCAATGTTTCTGCACTAGTGGGTTGGCTCAGTAATAAATATGTGAGATCTTTCATTGGAAAAAAATAGAAAGCAAAGAAACTAAAAAAAGCAACAACAAAACCCAAAGCTGCTTCTTTCAAAGGACTCATGAAACAATCTTATTGAAAGATTGATCAAAAAAGTAAGAAACGGGGGTGGGGGGTAGCAAAAGTATGGACAATATCTGGAGTGAGAAAGGAGACAAAAATATACACTAGAGAATTAAATCATGAGAAATGGCAGATGGCAGGTCTGGGACAGGAACTGGACCACAGGAGCCTGGAATATCTTGTCACATCAGAAAGCAAGGATGTTATCAAAGACTCCTGGGGTCATGTCAAAAGACAGAGAAACCAAACCAAAGGGGCTACTGCTGGCAAAAGATGAATAATTTTAGCATCAGAAACAAAAAAGTAAAAATCCATGAGTGAGTAATAATACTAAAAGGACACACTTTATCGGTCACCTTTGAAAGATGCTAGGGAATTGATCCATTTTCAGAAAATGGAATAATTAAAATAAGGGAAAGATTCATTCATCCTGACTTTCACATACAAACCGTATCTCAAGGTACCACAGAGTTGACGGGAGAAAGTCCTTCTTTAGAGATAGATTTCAGCTAGATGAAGAAAGAATGATAGACTTAAAATATCACCACTTCACAACCCCAAAGAAATAACTGATATAAAGCAACGATTGATGACTAATAAAATCATTAGGTGAAAAGCTGAAAAACCATTACAACCTTTATGATGACGTATCATGCTGACAACACCAAAATTACTGAAAAATTTGAACAGCAAAGAGAGACAGTTAGACATCATTTGAGTCCTGTGGTGAAACAATAGGAAATACACAACACTAGTTATTTAGTGTTCTTGCCAAGTCTTACTCAATGTAATCAAGCCTCTGGATCTATGGAAGCACAGAGGAGCACCACACCAGATGCAATCACCAAAATCCGGACTGTGGGAAACTACAAAGGATAAGCAATGTGGTTTTATCAACAATTAAATTGCAAGGAAAAAGGAAGTGAGGGAGAAAGGTAGAAATTAAGAGACTCAGTAACAAACCTGATTCAAGTCAACCATTCATAAAAATAAGTTATGAGATAATCAAGGGCATTAGAATGCTGACTAGATATCTGATGTTATTAAGCCCATATTTTTTATTTTTAAAAATGTATATAAAATGTACTGAGGTTGGACTTTTTTAAACACTTCTTGACATATGACGTTTGGAATTGGGTTCTAAATAATCTAGAGAGAAATGGAAGGGAATATGAATAGATCAAGATGGGCTATGTGTGATAATTGCTAAAGTTGGGGCAATGGATACAGAGCGGTCCATTACAGTATTCTCTCACTTTTATGACGCATTCAAAATTTTCCATAATATAAAAGATGGAAAAAAACAGATAAAAACATAACAATTTCAAAATTCTGCCTAGGCTAAAGATTTATGAAAAAAAAAGCCATTTTGAATCTAGGCCTAAGAAACTGATTTCTGAGGGAAAAAAAGAGAGAGGAAACTATTTTCATGAACAGGCTAGCCTCTGGGAGTGGAGGTCCATGCTGGACCCTCTGCTGGACTGAAACCCACTCCCATGCAGCAGATGCCCTGGCAAGCCTCCCTGTGAGAGGATGAGAGACTGGGGACCACAGGCAACCCATCCTGCAAACCCAGGCTTTGTGATTTCCTCTCCCTCAATGAAGCCTCTTCCTTAACCCAGGCAGGTGATGTTATAGAATTTTTGCTGACCAGAGGGGACTGCCTGGTGGGACAGAAACAATACTACGTATTTATAGGCACTGACATAATTAACAATGGTATAAAACATGGCAAAATGTCCATACTAACTTTGAATAATGGCTACCTTTGGGGGTTTATGAAGAGCAGTTACCAGGGAGAGTTCCAAAGGGGGCTCTAACTATTCTTGTCATGTTTTACTTCTTAAAATAATTGTTGAAGTAAAAATGGCTTAATATTAATATCAGTTAAATCTGAGTGTGGGTACATCCTTGATTCCTTTTTCTTTTACTCCTCACATCTAATGCATTATCGATTTCTGTGGTGTGCTGTGTCAAAGATGACCACAAACTTTTGGCATTCCTTCCTTTGGGAGCTGGAATCTAATATTTCCCATCCTGCATGGAATCCAGATTTACCTTCTGACTTGTTTTGACCAACAGAGGGCGGCAGAAGCAATGAAGAGACGGTTCAGGCATAAGCCTTAGTAAGGCCTCAGAGTTTCTGCTTCTGAGCTCTGGGAATTCAACTGCTAAACTGTAGACAGGCTGGGGGTGGACGTCTGGATGAGCATGTGTAAAGAGCAGCCACGGTGAGGAGCACCGAATTATCAGACATGTGAGTGAGGCAAGAAGAACCACCCGCTGAGCCCTGCTGATAACTGACTCACAGGATCCCGGGAAACTATAAACTGCTGTGGTTTTAAGCCAGCAAGTTATGGGGTAGTTTGTTACATAAGTCCTCAGAAAAGATTCCCACTCCATCCTCTTCTTCCTTTCCTGCCCCACCGTCCTGGCCTACCATGGGCCTTCTTTCCAGAGCTCTGGTAACAGCCTTCTAGTTGATTGCAAATTTCCCTAATAATGCTTTGAATCCTATAATTATTGGTTTATCTGGAATTAATTGTAAAAATGTTTATTTTAATCAATGAATTTGCACTAAGAAATAAATTAAGAAATTAACTGAGAAGATAGTAAGATTGATATCAAAATAAAATAAATGCCTATTAGGATCCTCAGGAGAATTCAAGAAGACACTGCATATATGTCACAGGAACAGAATGCTATGAAAAGAAACAATCAAGAATAGGAAAGAGCTTTTGGAAGTTAAGAAGGGTTGGAAAACGTGAGGGAAAAGATAGGCAACAGGAGTTCCAGAAAAGCAAACAAACCAAAACAATAAAGAGAAAAAGCAGAGGAAGATAATACTATCAATGAAAATAAAAGGACTTTTCCGGGCCTGAAAGGGATAAATTGTTGACCTACCCTGTACCAAGCAGCATGAAGGAAAAAGACCCCCACCCAGGTCTTTTGTTATGAAATTTCAGAAGACCAGACATACAGGGAAGATTCTAAAGGCTTCTAGAGAGGAAAAAACAGGTCACCCACAAAGCAACGAGAATCAGATCACATCAGAGGACAACAGAGCAGGCTCTTCCAAGGTCTAAAGGCAAATGATTTCCACTTGGGATCATGGGGAAGACCAATGGAAGATGCTTTCAGGAAAACCGAGTCTCACATGTGCCACCACAGCCCTTTCTGAGTTTTCTCACTCATGTGCTCCAGGTAACTGAGGGCTCAAAATAAGAGTTCTGAGTAAGAGGTGGAAACCAGGTGGAGGTAAAAAGTAGGGAAGAGGTGTGCGTCTCCTGAGCCCCACAGAACATGGATGACACTGAGTCCCCAGGCCAAGTCAAAGCAATGAGAACATATCATTTAATGTAGCAAAAGCAACCCAGAGATGAGTCCACACTGATAGAATTAAGTGGGAGGGAGCAGCTGGGAGGTGTGGTGCAAGGGGAAAGAAATCGTCCTCTATCGTGGCAGGCAGGCAGGCAGGCAGCAGACTCTGTCTCAACAGATGGAGCAAGAGAAACATGCAGGCATATTCTTTATGTAGAGGAATGGTGATGACCCGAAGAACTAGAACCAGAAACAGGAAATAGAGACACTTTTGGGAGCTGACACTGGGGCTTTGCCTTATAGTCCATCTGTATCACTTGCTTCCTTAACCAGGGCTGTGTATTACTTTGATAATTTTGAATGTGCTTACTCTTCGATCCTGCCATTCTGCTGGGGTATACTCAACTCTTATGGTAAGAAGCAAAATATGGAAAGAATCTAAAGGCACTATAATAGCAGATTGATTAAATAAATATTGTTGTATTTACACTATGGAATTTGATGCACATGAAAAAGACTCCAAGGCGTACATCACTCAAGTAAACAAAAGTTGCACAACGCATGTACAATTGAATGTCATGCATGTAAACCCAGAAATATACACAAAAAAGAATTGTGTGTGTGTGGACATGAGTGTAGGAAGAGGATGGAAAAGAAACACACTCAGCTAACAGTGGTCACCTGGGCAGGATGGCATTTGATTTTATATGAGAATGTATGTGATTACACACAAGTAACTTTTTCATAACTTTGGGGAGGCCCCTGCCCGCTATCAGGCAGGGGTTTTTTGCTTGTTTTTTGCTTTTGAACCCAGAAGTGTTGGTGATTTTGCATGGGGATATGGGCGACCACCCATTGGAGCCTTTTGATTCTGAGAGCAGAAGGGAGGGGTGCAAACAGCCTGAAGGGTCTGCCCTGGCCTCTTCCACCTCTAACTCCCAGGTGTGGGCCACTTGTTGCCACCCATCTGTCTAAGAGCTCACAGGGCCATCTGAAGTCCAAAATGAGCTACTAAAAGGAACTTGAAGAGTGTCATTCTTGAATACAAAATGTATTCAAATTCTAACCTCAAATTTGCATCATCACTTGGTTCTACATTCAAAATAATGGACTAAATTTTTCAATGCCTTTAAATATCTCTATTTGCTGAAAAATTCGAAGTGCCACAACTAAGTTATTTTTGGCTTTGGTTCTCCTGAAATGAATAGGTAAGCAATTGATTTTAAACCAACACCTGGTGACATGCCTGGCCACTGGATGCTGGACGATGTAGATGACATAAAAGCTGCGAGGCACAAACATAGCAAGAATTAGCAAAATGAAGTACAATCCTAAAAAGTTATTTACAATTGAAAATATAATTTCTAACTAATGTGTGATTCCTTCTATAACATCAGGGTTATGGGCTTAGGAAGGATTGTACTGCTTGAGATGCACACTTCTGTTTTTTGCTTTTTTATCTTTTATTCTTTAAAACAAATGTCAATAAATAGCAAGACGGCTAAGTAGAATCAGGAGAAACTGAACACAGGGGCGGCTAGGATGGTGAACAGACTCAGAACTGGGAACTCTAAGGAATATTGGAAGCCCCTATTTTCATTCATCAGGGGTCCTGAAAATGTGTGTGAAATCCATATACTAGAGCTTGGACTTAAACGTTATTGGGTGTGATAATTTATATGTTATTTATTTCTCTCAATTCCCAGAGTTAAAGGATTTCATAAAAATCCCAGTTATGGCTTCTTCAGAGTCTGGCTGATGTGGACCAGGAAACCAGGGAAGTGGGAGAAAATCCTTATCCCTCTGCACCGGGGCCTGGGGACGTCCATACAGGCACCTGCTCACAGGCCACTGACCTCTTCGTGGAGCCCAGGGCACAGAGTTGGAAAGAAAATTTCCTCTCCTGGCCACTGAGTAGCTGCCCTGGTGAAGGAGTCAGGGGCAAATGTGGGGAAGGGGAAGGTGGGTTGAGGCCCTGGGTGAGCTTCAGGCTCTGGGCACCTAGAGTGGGGTGGGGGGATGGGGCACTCCAGAGAGCCCACCCACACAGGGTGGAGGGAAGGGGTGGGAGGTTGCTCTCCCCTTGGGTCCATGTGGTCATGGCCTAACAGTTAGTCCACAGACTAAAAGGCAAAAGGTTGGTGATATCCAAGTGAAATGTGTAACGTTGCGGGCTGCCTGCTCTTGAAGGCAGTGGGATGGTTTGCTCAGCCTAAAAAGGAATCCACAGGGAGGGCAAGGCATCAAAGTTAGTTATTTCAAGAAAGGGGTTAAGGGATGCCCATCAGCCTAGGCGGGTGGAGCTAGAGGCAGTGGAGACAGGACTGGCCTCTGCAGCAGCACACACTTCCCAACACAGCAGCCCACAGAAAGGCTGGAATATTTGAGAGGGAGTCAGCTCCCTTTTGCTAGAAGTAAGCAAGCATATTCTGAACAAATAATCAGATGATCTAAGCCTCAGATTTAGGTTCATATTAAAAGCCCCATCAAACCCAGAGCTTCTGTCATTGGGCAGGACTTTGCAGGCATGAAGCACAGCTGTGTTAACTGCTCTGACATGGATGGATGCCCACGGCCGTTTCTCCTGCAACCTGGGCCACCACACAGCTTCCCTCCTCTTCACCGCTCTCAGTAAGGGATTCCTTACTGGACAATGGCTACTGTCCCTGGGGGGACCAGTGCTGCTTCTGCAGCCAGGTTGGAGAGGGCACCCTGCTGACCACAGTCCCAGCAAAGCCCTGTACCTCCAGCAGGCATGAGCAGGACACCAAGTCCAGGAACAGCTTAAGATGTGGGCTGGCGGTTACACTCTGAAAGGCACACAAAACAATGGATCTGCCCCTTGTAGGAGTTCCTACAGTGGCTCACTAAGAAAGCATGCTGCCACCGGAGGGGCACTTCCTAGTCACGCTATTTCCTATTTCTATTTCTGGAAAGCAGGCAGAGCTCCCACTCAGGCAAATCTACTTGGCTCTTGTATTAAAAAGTTATTTTCAAAACAGATTTGAAAAAGCCAGAGGAAAAAGAAAAGGACGTTGGAAGTAGCTATGTAAAAACCTAGGATTTGAAGGCCCTCTGGAATGTTCCTTCTCCTTCTTTGGTCCATGCTGTGAGAGGCAGGCAGCGGAAGTCAGGACCGCTCACAGAGAGGCGGGGGATGTGGACCACCTCAGGTGATGTCTGTCCAAGCACCTCTCACCCTTGGTGAGATCCTGAAGAGTCTCACCAAGCGTTCTCAGTCTGAATTATCTAGAAGTTTCCTCACTTCTCTGCTCCCCAGGAGCCTTACCTCAGCTGAGAGGACAGGTTTTTCCACTCTGACTGGTGAGACGGACGTGGAAGAATGTCTAATGACATGTTTGTCAAACTGGCTGGGTCCACAGTCCTGGCCCAGTATCTATCTCACTGACCCTCGTTCTCTCAGCTCACACACTCTGAACCCATCCATGCACTCTAAACATTCCTCCTGCACCGAAGGCCAGCTGAATGCTGACAGTACTAATAAGGTTGTAACACACCTTTCTGGGGCACAATTGTGCTGCACAAACATAGAACAGGCACACATAGCCCACATGGCACCACAGGCAGTTGGAGAAGCACTCACATATTCATGGGCGCTGAAAGGGTTAACCATTCTCAACAAGCACAGGTGAATTGTGTAAGTCAAAACAGGTAGAGGCACCAACAAACACACCCAGTACACACACACACACACACACACACACAAGACCACTACCAAAAGCCCAAAAGTAAAAAGTTAGTTTTTTACTAATTTTATTAAAGTTTGGATCTTTTCCTAACTCTACTTGGAAGTATAATGATAACATTATTTCCAAAGCATGGTATCTTCCAAGGATTTTTAAAAGGTGAGAGAGCTGCTCCTACATTGGGAATAACTTGGGTATCCACTGGTCCTCTTTCTGACAATCAGTTTCCCTCAGGCAGTGCTGGGAATTAGGTCTGCAACGGTCATCCCTGGGGTGAGGCTGGTGGATTGGGGGGAAGGGGAGGGGAGGCATGACTCCTCTGGGGAGAAGGTGGGGCAGAAAAAAATCCAGCTCATCCAATGGGGACAGAACTCAGAGGGTGGGCCCCATGGGAGGCACAGCTGCAGGTTCCTGGAGTCAAATATCGCCCCATTTAATCCAGAAAGAAATTCGTGGGAAAGAGGCCAGTTAAAGCAAATTTGATCTTGGAAATGAGCACCCAACGAGGGAGGAGGTACGCAGGTTGGATCCTAATCACAAAACTTCCATACTTAAAGAGAAAACAATTTTTAAAATAAGTTGCAATATTATTCTTCTAGTTGCAAAAGTAATGCAAAACAACCACAAAGGAACGCATGCTCATTGTACCCCTATGGGTAAACAAAGAGCAGTGGCTATAATCCCTAGTGACTGTGCTACTCTTTGAGTGTCACCTGCTCCCAGGCTATGGTCTTGGTGTATATAGTTCTATTTTGTGAAAATGAAATCCAACATGTGATGTTTTAAAATTGGGCCCACAGAGCTCCGGGGTCAAGGTGAAGATCAGCGGTGGGATTCACCACCCCCACCCCTCCACGACTGCCCATCAAAGCAACTTCACTGTTATAGCTGTTAGGTGGGCTGGGGCTCCAGGTAAAGTTTCATGAGAGAAAAGCTCTGTGGGCTGCTTAAATAAATAAATAGAAATACATAAATAAGATACAGTTTTAAAGTACTGAAGCCCACCAACTCCTATCATGGTAGATGAATGATGGACAACAATCCTTCCCTTCTGCCTGAATCCACAGCCTGGCTGTGGCCTCCTGGTGCAGGGAGCTCTTCACTTGGGCTGCTCCATGTGACCTTCTTTGGCCAAGGGCAGAGGCATGGAGGCGACAGCGTGCCACTCTGAGCCTAGGCCTTAAGAGACATGGAATGTTTTTGCTTTCCCTGCTTGCACCTCTGCAACTGGCAGGGAAGAAGGCGCCCTGCCAGCCTGCTGGTCTCAGGAGGTTAGGAGTCACATGGAGCAGAGTGCAGACTGCAGCACGCAGCAGAGCCCCCCCCCCACGCCGCCCCAGACCCCTCCTGGCCAGGAGGCCAGAAGTAGATGCTGATTGGCACATCCCACTAAGATTCTGTGTCTGTCTGGATCAGGGTTCAGAGAGGTTGAGCCACTCAGCTGAGGTCACCCAGAGCTAAGAACTGAATGCAGCCCTAATGAACCCCACAGACAGGCTCTTGAGCCCTCATCACACTGTGTGAGTCCCAGAAGTGTCTCCCCACCCCTCCTCACTCAGTGAAAGGAAACAGTCATAAACCGGCTGTGGGGTTCTAAACAAGACAGTGACAGAAGTACACATCACTCTAGGTTACAGGTAGTTAGTAGTGGCTCCTTAATCCAGAGCCCTAGGTAATGGATTCAGCATTCCCAGGACCCACACAGGTCCCCGTCTTCCCCTGGACCTGGCAGGAAAGCAGGGTGGGTCCTCTGCTGCCCTCATTCACTGCTCTCAGGTGAGCTGAACTGTCGCTGCAGGAGGCCAGGAGGGGCCTGAGGTCGGGCTGCTAAGCCATGTAAGCAGTCCGTTGCCAGCAGGAGGGGAGTGTTGTAGGGTTTCATCCCTGGGGGTCCCAGGGCAGGCCCTCCACACTCAGCTCCTTGGCTACCACCTACGGGACCTTTCAACTCTTGGAGAATGGGCATAAATTTGTACTTTCTTCATAATTTCCATAATGCTGAGCCATAGGACAGAATTTTACAATGTATTTCAGGTCACTTTTCTCTCATCTTCTTCAACTCTGTGGTTTATGTGTTTTCTTCCATGCATAAACACATCCCTGAGCATCAGGGTTCACAAGACACCACCTCCCCTGTCCAGCCCTAAGCAGTAGAACAGTACCAGTGGGGGCTGCACGATTCCCATAGGCTCCTCAAGCCTTGTGTGTGTCCTGAGGCTCATCCAGAACAGGGAGGTGTGGAATCCTGAGATTCCACTGGGGAAAGAGGCCCCTGAGGCAGAAAATACCTTTCTGTGCCTGCTCCCTCCCACCTGGTGATCACAGCTGTCAGGGAGAGGCAACTGGCTGTAGGAGCAGTGTAAAGTTCAGATCCAGACCTCAAAGGAGAAAAATGAGGGCTAGGAGTGTCAACACTCTGGCCTCTCATGCACATGAACGTTCTCTGGTCATCGTCCTACCTCAGGCCTGGAGACAGGGCTGGTTCCAGGTCTGTCCAGGGTCCCTTGACCCAGGTCCCCAGGAATTGTAAGAGTCAGTGAGGATTTCTGGGCACCTTGAGGTCTCAGCCTTGCCTCTCTGTTGGTGGAACACTGGCACAACCCGGGAGCCTGTTAGAAACGCAGATTCTCGGTGCCCCCAGACTCACAGGATGAGCATCTGCAGTCCACCAAGATCCCCAGGGGACTGGAGTATATACTGCAGTTTGAGAAATGCTGCTCTAATTTGCTGGTCCAAATCATTTAGACCAGTTGATTCTCAACCCCAGCTGCACAGTAGGATCGTGGTGGTGTGGAGGCAAGAACTTTTAAAAAATACCCCCAGGATGCTGCTCCAGTGGAGCTGGGGGTGCCTGTGCACTGACAGTTTTAGGCACTGCCCAGTGTTTCTGGAGGCCAGGGTGGAGAAGCACTCGCTTAGATCCACCAGCTCTTGACCAGGACGAGGACGGGGCAGAGTCTCCTCTGGGGCTTTTTCAGATGACACAGCCACCCACCCAGTGAGCCCCAGAAGGACTCAGCATCCCTGCCCCCACCATCATTCCTCAGGATTGCTGAGGAGAGGCAGATGGGATACTGCAGCTGAGAGTGCCCTGGAAAGAGGGTCTACCCAAAATCAGGAATAGCATTCCACGCACGTCACCTTGATCTCATGCTAATAAGACATGGCCTTCCTAACAAGCAACTGAAAAAAGGCATACATCTGAAAAAAAAAAAAAGAAAACCTTTCAAAAGATGCAAGTCAAACACTCTGGGAACATTTAGTGCTGGACAATGTCAAGAAGCAAATTCTTTTCTCATTTCATAATCTGATTTATATGTAAAGAAATCTTCCAGAAACATCATCTTAGTTAGACTTGGGGCATTTTCGATGGAGAAAAAACACTAAGTAACTGAACATAATGTCTACTGAGCCAGGTACAACACTGAATCACTAACTCCACAGAGGTACAAACCCACAGGTCCTCTCAAATCCCACATGATGACCTATACTTTGAGGATGAGAGTCCAGGGTTAAGGCACAGTTCAAAGGGCAGTTCTGCCCATTACAAGTTGTTGACCTTGACCAAGTTTCTACATCTCTCTTATTCTCATGTTCCTCAGTTATAAAATGGGGATAAAAGTACCATTTATAGGTTGTCGTGAGGATTAAATGAGGTTATTTCCTAAGACACTGAACCCAGGGCCCCATATGTACTAAGGACTTAACAAATATTTATTGTTAACAATATCAACGATATCCTATTGGGGATAAAAGTGATGCAACTCTGGTGAACAATCCAGCAATATGTGTAAAGAGGCTTAAAAACGTTCAAACCTAATAGTCCCACTTCTGTAAATCTATCATAAGGAAATAATCTCAAAACCATGTTTAAAAAGATGGACATGGAATGATTTTGGTCTGAGTCAGCAACTAGAAGCAACACAAATGTCCCAAAACATCCAGTGGGAGAGTAAGAATTAGGTCAATCATTTTGCACGGCACACCCAAATAAGATGATATTTCACTGGATCCCACAAGCTAGGTGACTGACACAAAGGGGAAAAAAGTAGGATACTGAAGTATATACATTATAATAAGTAAATAAAGGTAAAACAAAGTTCCTACAGCCCAGAGAAGCTGACTAGAAGACAACATACCTAGATATTAACTGTGTTTAGGGCAGTGGGACTCTGGGTGACTACTTTTTCTACTTCTTTTTTTCTTTTTTCAATCTTTCTTTAATAAACGTATTATTTGTATAGCGAGAACACAAAACCAAATCCCCGTTAAAAAAAATCTTTTTAACCAACATGAAATGATGCCCTGATTCTTAAGATCCACATAAATCTTAAGTCCACATAAATTTTGTCCCATGGCTCCTTCAATGTTTAGAATTTAAGTGAGAATCCCATGATATGTTTTATATTGAAAAACCATACAATTCATCAAATAGTTGGCAATTTATATCCTTTGGTTGAGAACCCATTGTTCATACACAGAACATGCAAAACAGGCTTGGCCAGCCCTGCCCTTACCGCTGTTATGGGTCTCCATGGCGTGTCCTGGACACACGGCTGACCCTTCTGGCCCCACACACCAGTACATGCTGGGTGGTCGCCGAGACATTCCAACCATCAAGCCTCGAGGTGGCCGCTCTCCCCAGTCAGTTCCCGCAGTGGTCACAGCAGCCGCAGCTCCCTGAGGGGTGGACTAAGTCATGGCTTATAGTCCAGGGTGGACCAAGTCACAGACACACCGTCATGGCTGAGCGGAAAGCTGTCTCGTCCTAGTGGTGAAAAAACATCAAGTCAGAAAGCTTTTCTTAACTGTCAAGTCACTTCCTGCACCCAAGCACATACTTATTTATAAGGTCACGTAAATACGCATTGGTGTTCCCCCTCCCCCTTTTTGCAACACTTCTCTTAACATTCCAGCTACCCAGTCACACCTGGTCAGATGGCGGCAGTGAAAAGACAGAGCTCCCCCACCCCACCTCACAGCTGGGCTCCAATCTGCCCAGCTTCTCCAATCTGCCTGAGAAGAGTCCAGATACTCCAAACAACTGTAGAACACCTACTGGTAAAGGGCTCAATCACTGCTCCATCAACACATATTCATAGTCACCAGCACGGTGACACCAAGACAACCAAATGAGGCTCCTTCCTTGCGGGGTTTATGCTCCAGTTGGGGTGGGGCAGACACACACGTACACAAAACAAGGCTTCCCTTTGCCCAGGACAGACTCTCCCGGAAGCCCAGAGGTGGGCATGTAATGACAAAGAGGTAATCACGCAGCAATCTCAAAGAGAAGGGTCTGGAAGGCACTGGTACCGGTTATGAAGCCAAGTCAGTTTGAGCCCTGGGGGATACAGAAAGGGGCTCCCTACATTCTACCTGCCCCCACCACCCCAGGGGATCTTTGGCAATATCTGGAGGCATTTTTGGTTGTCACCTCTGGGGGTGGGAGTGCTTAAAGGCATTTAGCAGGTAGCAGCCAGGAACACTGCTGAACATCCTACAGCACACAGGACAGCCGCTCACAGCAGAGAATTATCCAGAGAAACTCTGAGTTAGATTAAGGCACATCTCCTAAGACTAAGGAGACTGTGATGAGGCAAGGCACTGCTCTCACATGCTGGGCTCCCACTGACCTTGGGTCCCTGACACAAGGACACAGGCTGCTATGCTGATTAAATGATCAGAAGCACCTTGAGGGTGAGATCCAGGCTCAGCTTGGCAGGGCCCGGGGTGAAATGCACGATGGGAAGGGATGACCATATGAAATGCATGTGTCTCTCCCAGCATTCATGTGGAGTCTATAGTACAGACATAAAAAGTATGGTGCTAATTAGCAGCTGTTCTCTGAGATAGACAACTCTGAATTAGAGGGTGATAGTGTAGTCCAAAAAGAAAATTAAGGTCATGTAAATGATGCCTAAGACAACATCATCTATTAAAAACAGACATGCACCCAGGCAACTTTTCCCGGTTGCTGTGAGATTTCCAGCAAGGTCAAGTTTCTGCAGTCACCTTCTACAATAGGACTGGAAGTGGTTCTTACTTGCAGTAATAATAGTGGGAGGACTGGGAAGCCAGCAGGGTCTCCCACCTGCCCTCTGATTAACAAGCTCAGAAGGGGACTTCCCTGGTGGTCCAGTGGTTAAGACTCCCCATTTCCAATGCAGGGGGCATGGGTTCAATTCCTGGTTGGGGAACTAAGACCCCACATGCTACACAGAAAAAAAAACAAAAAAAACAAAAAACAAGCTCAGAAAATCAATGCTGGAGGGCAGACCCACTGTCTCCCCAGTGAGCAGGTTCTAGAAGGTACCCTGAACAGGGTGGGCACTGAGTAGGCTCCAGAACAAGGCTGTGAGAGCACCGGAACTTTCTCATCTTAGAGCCTGGCCCCTGGCCCAGGTGGTCTATACTCTTATAGGCAAGGGGAGGTGGGGCTGGGAAAGCCCTGAACCAGAGGTCTTGCCCTTTGTGAGCCCGCACCTTTCCGAACTAAAGAGCAAAAGGTTTAGAGAAACCACACTCGGGAAAATCCGTGTTGGAAGTTTGGGAGCCTGAAAAGTCCAAGAAGGAACGAAGGAATGATCAATCTGGACACTATTTAAGAGACAATCAAAGCTTTGTAAATTGCAAAACCTGATTAGGAAAATCAACTTGAGAGGGGACAGGGAGAAGTAGCAAAACAGAATCTCCATTTTAAAATAAAGGCTCCAAATCACACAGCAACATTCAGAAACGAAGGCGCACAGTTGTTATCTGCTTTCAAATGCCTCTCAATATCAGCTACCAATTATACCCAACAACACCTGAAAAACCCAAATGCTAGTAGATATTCCTTCTGAAAACAGAAGTGTCTTATCATATATGTTTTTAAGTTAAAAAAAAATCTTAAGAATATTTTAGGCCAACCTTCACCCAGCCATTTTGTTCCCCTTTTCATTTTCAGTTTCCTTTTGAAAATCATTTTACCAATGGAGGATCTTGCCACTGGAGCAGTTTTTCAGTTATAATTTGTATTTTGGCTTAGACTCTAAGGTAGAAGTTTTAAGATGAAGTAATTCAAGTTTTGCTCAATCTTTGCCCTCTAACGGATCTTTCCTTCTTCTTGCTTCTTTTGGGTTCCGATCAATGCAACAAATAATGGTTGCAAGTTACATGTTTTCTTTACATTATAGTATATATATCCTAAAGAGGGTTTTAAGAAGTGTCCTGCAATAGTAATTATTTTAATAATTTTTAAAACCTCACCATTGATGGAAAAGAAAAAAAGGAACCTGATATTCCTTCTACAAATGTTTTTATTGGGACCTTTCCATGGGGAGTGAGCTTCATGAATTCATGAAACTTACAGCTGGTGGAGAGGACACAGTTAAGTAAGTAAACTTTCTAATATGGAAGAAACATCCTGAACTTGCTCACTTGTCTTTTCAGGAGGCTTGGAAAGGGCTGCCAAAGAGCTGGAAGACACTTGCAAATGAGATGTGTTAGAAATGCTCTTATCATCCAGCTCTTTTTTGAAAAGCCTGGTCAAGATGGTTGGCCCATGGTCTTTGCACTATTGGCATCCCTTGACCAATATTGGTTTGCCTACAAAATGTGTTTAATGCATTTGTGGACATCAAAATATTACAGAGCTACAAACCGGAGAAATGTGTAGTTCTCAATCCCAGAGGAGAACAGAAGCCCTTCATGAGTCTAAAGCCACAAACAAGTTAAGGCTGTCCATTCACCACTCAGTCTCTATACCTGCATGAATTTGGTGCCTCCTGGACAGCTCTGGGAGTAAAGATGAAGCAGTGAGCAAGGTAGGCACATAGGAAGGGTCTCTGACACCTGGACTGCCAGTAGAGACTTCCAGGTAAACTAAAGGAGTAATTAAACAGATAAAGTAGGAACACAGACAGTGGCAACCAAAACGACATAGAGAGAGGGATGTGAGTGAGGCTGGGTTTGGCGAGGGTGGCTGGGTGGGGAAGCAATGGCCAGGTGGTCTGAGATGGCAGAGGCCAGATCAATTGGGAGATGTGCAGGGAAGGAGGTCTTCTGGATTTCATGCCAAGCACAAGAAGCTATTGAAGGGTTCCAAGCAGAGGACACTCTCTAATTTTTCAAAAAAGAAATTACTCTGGCTGCCAAACAGAGAATGGGGGGTGGGGCGGGAAGTACTGCAATTGTACAGGAAAGAGAAGCTCGTACCTTGCACTAGGCAAGGGTGGTGAGAAAGAAGGGAATGGACCTGGACACATGTGAGAAGTAGACCCAACAGGACTTGCTAACAACTGAATTCAAGGGACGAGGGAATGGGATGGAAGACAACTCCCACGTTTTTTATCTGAGCATCTGCGTTTACTACGTTTACTACGGGCCACTCACTGAGGTGTGGAAACCTGGGGGAGGGAGAGGTTTGGCAGATCCCCAAACCTCCTGTAGGGACACATTAGGTGTGAGGTTTGTATGTTTTTAACTTAATTTTTTATTCTTCCAGGACATAAACAAAGATAATTAAGTCAGACCACAAAAGGAGTTGAATGTTAAACATTTTTCAAAATCGTGTATATTCTAGTTGCCCCTTTAATGCCCGAGGAATTTGGATACAATGCGAGTGAGTAGCAAACTCTCAAAACAGTGCATTTGGTGAGAGGCTCGCTAAAAACAAAACTGCTTGCTCCTGTTTTTCTACTTCTCTGATCCTTGCAGGGGGATGTGCTTGTGGGAGAAAAACTTCATGGCCTCAGAACGCGAAGGAGCAGGGTGGACCGACCGCAGAGATCCCTATGCTCGGCCGTTACCATCTCCTTCCGACCCCCAGCCTTCCCCCACCCCCGACCACACTCATCTGCGCCCCCGCCTTGGAAGGTCGGCCGCAGAGACCACCAAGGAGATGGCGGGTTTTATCCGGACCCTCGGGCGAGAAGCGTGCACCGGACTTAGAAGAGGGCGAAGGCGCTCGGCCGTCTTGCATTGCCAGGCCGTGCCGGCAGAGAGCCTCCCGGGCAGTGCCTCTCCGACACCCACACACTCAGACTCACACTCCCGCACACACGCGCGCTCGCACGGCCCGCTCCAACTTGAAGGAAGGGGTTTTCTCCCAAGGTGGAGGAAATGTGTAGACGTCCTGGTGTATTTTCCTTTTGTTGCTTGGTGTCTGCCCCCTCCGCCCCGGTGCCGTCCCGCGAGGCCTCGGGTTCCCCGCCTGGGCCCACACACCCGGCACCCCGCGAGCGCGGCGGGAGGCTGAGGGGCCGTGAGCCCGGGGTAGCCCCGCGCCCCGGGCCTGGGTTGCAGGGCCCAGGGCTCCACGCGCGGTCGCAGCAGGAGGCGGCGGGTCCACGACGGGGCGCGGGCCGGGTCAGCACTTACCTGCGGCGACTGCGGGCAGGGCCGCCGGCGCCTGGGACGCGGGGCTGCGCGCGGGCCGGGAGGACAGCGGCGGATCGGGGCCGGGCAGCCCCTCTGCCCTCCGCCCCTGCGCCTCGGGCCGCGCGCCGGGGCCGGGCCGGGCCAGACGCACTTCCTCAATCCTGAGGAGGGCGGGCGGCGGGCGGCGCGAAGAGCGAGCAGGGCGAGGGTCAGCCGCTGAGAGGCCTCCCCACAATGGGCACGAGGAGTCCCTGCGGCCGCCAGCCTCAGTTTCCCTCACCGTAAACCCCGGGTGATCACAGTCACTGCTCCCACCCGGGTGACCACATGGCCCGCGGGCCCTTCTAGCGCGAGGTCTCCTCCAAGTTGGGTACCCTGCTCTCCACGCGGGGCAGGAGCAGCGGTGAGATTGGTTGGTTTGCGGCTCAACCCAGCTTTCCCTGCCCCTCTGTTCCGCTCAGCAGCAAGATTCGCTGATGAACTTCTGACTAGTATCTGTGGGTCGTAGATTCTGGCAGTAAATATTAAAAAGACGGGAATATTCATTTGTGTACAACTCTTTATAGAGCAGACTAGAAATATGTAATTTTAAAGCTTTAATAGTTTGCAAACTATTCCAGTTTGGTGGAAGGTGGAACCCCTTCCACCACATGAATTTACTACTTTAATTATGGATATATACAAAGATGTCACTGGTGAATCATTTTAAATTGTCTGGGTTTTTTTTTTTTTTTGGTGGGTGGTGTGGTAGATAAACATGAGGGAGTGTAGGCAATTTATTATGTTTCAACCTAATATAAGTATTATATTATATATATTATATTATATTAATATAAGTTACCACCATTGAGGCCATTATCCAAACGCAGATCATAAAGATGCACGTCCATGCTTGCAGGCAGGCATCGGATTCTGCTCCACGTGCCCACCGGGGAAAGAGAAACCTGCTTGGAAAAAAGCGGATGGTTCTGCACCCTGGCAGGACCCGCACCCCAGGCTCCTCCTATGTAATGCTATGACTGGAACATTCTCAAGGAACAGAGACAAATTGCCACCACTGCTATTTCACAAAAGCGGGGCAGCTGCAGCCCCACCCCCACCCCCACCCCCAGCCCCACCCATGATCTTGCAGACAATCCAGGCAGTGACCACTTGGACAAGATCCTTGGGTCCCTGTTTGCCGAGGGGGCCACGGGGCAGCTTAGCTTTGCTCCCTAGAGGCTGCCCCTCCAGCTCTCCTAGACCAGACGCCCTTCCAAAAGGGTGGGTGCAGTTTTGCAATCCTGCCCTCACCACTGCGGTTCTAATTCCACTATGCAAAAGGAGGTAGTATGATTGCTACCGAAAAGTCCCTAATAATTTGCAGGGCGTGGCGTCCACGGTTCTGGGTGAGCCCCGCGATGGTGGTGAGGCGCCCCCTGCAAGGCGCGCGGCTCTGCCACCTAGCGATACCGTGAGGAAGCGCACGCCCAGTTCGCAGACCAGGGAGCTGACGTAGCCCACCGGGATGGGGGCAAATCAATTTCCCTCTTTATTTGTTTGTTTGTTTGTTTAAACATCTTTATTGGAGTATAATTGCTTTACAATGTTGTGTTAGTTTCTGCTTTATAACAGTGAATCAGCTGTACATATACATGTATCCCCATATCTCCTCCCTCTTGCGTCTCCCTCCCACCCTCCCTATCCCACCCCTCTGGGTGGTCACAAAGCACCGAATTGATCTCCCTGTGCTATGCGGCTGCTTCCCACTAGCTATCTATTTTACATTTGGTACTGTATATAGTCCATGCCACTCTCTCATTTCATCCCAGCTTACCCGTCCCCTCCCCGTGTCCTCAAGTCCATTTTCTACGTCTGCGTCTTTATTCTTGTCCTGCTACTAGGTTCTTCAGAACCATTTTTCCCCGTTAGATTCCAGATATATGTGTTAGCATACGGTGTTTGTTTTTCTCCTTCTGACTTACTTCACACTGTATGACAGACTCTAGGTCCATCCACCTCACTACAAATCACTCAATTTCGTTTCTTTTTATGGCTGAGTAATATTCCATTGTATATATGTGCCACATCTTCTTTATCCATTCATCTGTCGATGGACACTTAGGTTGCTTCCATGTCTTGGCTATTGTAAATAGTGCTGCAATGAACATTGTGGTACATGACTCTTTTTGAATTATGGTTTCCTCAGGACAATTTCCCTTTTAAATGAGCTTGGGAATTGGCTTGGAAATGTCTCCACTGTAGAAAATAGCCAGGGCACTTGTCACATGGGTGGCCTGTTTCGAGCTGGTTGTATCCCAGCATTTAACTCTATCCATTGGCATGTGTTACAGGTTTGCATGAGGTGACTGTTACAGGTCAGTTAAGATTTCTTTCTGCTTATTCTTGACCCCCGCTGACCAGCATCTCATGTTGGAATGACCCCTCCTAAGATGGGGTCAGTTGGAAGCTACCTCCCTGACCTACCCTTTCTGCTTTCTGAAGGTGTAGTGATTGACTGACCCCTCAGTTCTTCTAGTCACCTCCCTTCAGCTGGGTATTCTGTTTCCTCAGAGATTTCTCCTTGGACACTTAAAAAATGTCCCTCGGGCTTCCCTGGTGGCGCAGTGGTTGAGAGTCCGCCTGCCGATGCAGGGGATACGGGTTCGTGCCCCGGTCCGGGAAGATCCCACATGCCGCGGAGCGGCTGGGCCCGTGAGCCATGGCCGCTGAGCCTGCGCATCCGGAGCCTGTGCTCCGCAACGGGAGAGGCCACAACAGTGAGAGGCCCGCGTACCGCAAAAAAAAAAAAAAAAAAAAAAAATTGTCCCTCATTATCCACCTTCAAGCTCAAGTCAGCCACATGCTAGGAGCAAGAACATTAAAAGGGCTTGGTCCACCATCAGGAGAAGCTAGGGCATTCCAAAGGGTCCACTTTTAGAGAATGTGCCAACCTACTGTGCCCCACCCGGACAGGCGCACAAGGGCAGGTGTGTACACACACACATATACACATACCACAGCCAGTATATGTCCTCAGAATGGTTACCTTCATGGTAAAACTTCATGGTAAACCAAATGAAGGTAATGCCGTTTTCCCTGAATTTTCTGCTCACATTTTGATTGGGAAATGGGAGGTTTCTAAATGCATTAAAGCATATACAAGTGCATATATTAAAAGGGATCTGATCCAAGCCTCCCTTAAATTTTCTCTGAAAGGGTGGAGCTTTACCTCTACATGGCCAAAATGATATGGACTCTCAACACGAGAGGCATGGTTGAACTTGGTGGACCTAACCAAGTACAGGAATGTTCTTGATCCAGCTTCAGTGTCAGTGTATGACTTGGTGATTGAGGCTTACTGGTTTGAAGCCTTAGAAACTTTAGGTAAGTTAACCCCAGACACCGAGATCCTCGTGGAGAAAAGTGGCAAAAATGGATGCTTGTGCACACAGTTGCAGGATACAGTGTCTTCCCTAAATCCCCGTGCAGTCTTCCCCGTCATTTCCCACACTCACATCTCCTCATCACTTTATGATAAAAAGGGACTCAGTCAGCTTAGATAACAGCTTCAACTTCACCAACTAAGATGCAGAGCCTCTGAGGCCAAGCTTGCTGCCTGGTCCATCCCCAAAACCATAGAAGTGAGTTTCACACTCAAGCTAAGCGTGGGACTTGATGGATTGAGCAAATGTAATTTTGTCCTTAAGTGATTGATACCACTTTATTACAAGCCATTTTGTACCAAAGTTCTAAGAAAAAGGTCAGCCTCAGAATTAAAAGGGGTCTTATCTTTAAATGAAAAGACATAACTTTCTCAAATATCTGATTTTATTTTATAGTTGTTGCATTGTTGAACACAATCTGCAGTTAGGGTCAGAATTCCCAGGCCAGTAGATTTTTTAAACCATACCACAGGAGTAAACCTTAACAGAAGTGAAATCTAATACTATATAGATAAATACAGTATATTACAGAAGGTTAAATACATCACCTCTGTTTACTTACAACTATAAAAAGATACATTATACCAATTATAAATAATGTAGCATTTCATATTAAAGGCATTATTGTACAATGAAAGAATAAGAACCTTCTAATGTATTACTATCAAGGTTAGTGTTTATAGTTACTTGAGATAAAATCCTGAAAATTCAGTGTATGAAGTCAAATCCTGATTTAACAAGTGACTGATAGTCGAAGTGATGTGTTAACTGATTGAGAGAAGGTGAATTGCATAGTGCATATTTCCAACAAGAATGCTAACCTCACTTCACCTAAGACTTTCTCTATACATACACTGGTTTTGACACTGACCTCCATTTTATTACTGCCGCCCCAATTTAATTCTCAAACATAACTTAATTCTCAAACATAAGCACCATTAGAAAAGTACTAGTTAGTAATAGTAAAAGTATCTGAATAACACAATTTCAGTTTGGTTTTGTTTTTTTAAAGCTATATGGGAAGACTTTCAGTTTTCCAAGTTAAAATTTGGAATTGCACATCCTTTGGATACACAAAGAGGAAAAGAAAAATTCACAACCTGTTATTGCTGTGCTCAGGCCACTGTAGTAGCAGACCCAGTTCCTCCATGAAGTGCAGATGTTATTTGTTAATCAATCACTAATTAATATCAAAATAGGACTTTGAAAAACCAGGGCTGTATTATAACAGCAGTCGTTTCAGTTGTGTATGTCTTACTAAAATGTTGATACCCCAACTGGAGAAAAGGAAAACTACACAGGCAAGTGGTAGAAATTCATAATTGGGAAAAGCAAATTATGGCTCTAATTTGTAAAATGTGGGACTTAATGATCCTAGGATTTGCTATACTGTTTTAGTGTCAGAGCACTGGGTCCTTAGCAGCGATGGTGACACTAGCGACATTTCCTGCCTAAGAAAGTGCCTTGGTTAAGGTAGACAATGACATAGCATTAGATAAGCTCTTTGGGCTGCTGATTTGGTCACATTCCAAAGGCAGTATTGGTTTTAAGCTGAGTCCCATTGTCAATGTCAAGATACAGTCCTTGAAGACCGTTCACACCCAAGGCCTTCAGGACCCTTCCATGGTACGTGCTTCCCCAAATCTCCCCACATCTGATACTCCCAACCTTGTTTTTTAATTTTTTTTAAAACTTACTGCTATTCCTTCTCACTGAATGGTAGGAGGGACTTGTTCTGTGGGCAGGTAACCCTGAGGAATCCGCAGGTCCAGAGCCCTGTTTGCAGAACACGCAGGGATTTTCTTTTTCCAAATTCTTACTGGAGTCAGAGTCAACAAAGCATTTTTAAGCTACTGCTCGATACTTCAAATACCACTTCCTGTTGACAACACCCTGAGCCTCCTCACTGTCCCCGGGATCTGGTGGAAAGTGGAAAACAGAAATGGCCACTAGTCCCATCCCCAAGCAGGACTACAATTTCACACACAACATTTTGGTCAATAAAACAGGAGCGTGAGAGGAAAATAAAAATCGTTCAAATCCAGTAGATTTAAAGTCTCCGGAAGAAAGTATCCCAGGAAGGTCAGAATGTAGGTTTCTCTTCAGCAAGTTAGATCTGCCACATTCAGCTGTCAGATGTTTGAGGAAGGAGTCTGCCTTTCCTTCAGGGGTCCTTGTCGTCCAGTTTGATGGTGACAGTTTTCACTTCTGTGTATTCAGCCAGCGCATATTCACCTCTGTGATCACAGAAAAGAGGGAGATATAACATGGGCAGGCACTTAGCCATTCTGTGTGAACCGAGTTCTAATGCTTCACAGGCTAGTACTCTGTTGGGCAGTCTGGAATCTGTGCAAAGGCCAGAATGTGAGGACTTAATAGAGTCTAAGGACTGTAAGGCCATTAGTAAGTTTAAGTACCTGGATATGTAACTGAAGGTTAAATGTCAAGTTTTGTGTGTGTGTGATGCTTCTGAGATATTCAGAAGGACTAAGGGTTTGCCTTCAAAGGATGAAGAGGATTTAAAACAAAGTGGTAAATCCCTGGGTGGAGCTGCTTGAAGAGACAGCAGAGGCAGAGGCCCGAAGCTATTGACTGGGTATGTGGCCAGAGCATCCATGATGGGCAGGGACATAGAGGACCTGGAGCTGGGGACCAGCTGTAAGAAGAGTGAGGCCAGTATGGAGCGGCGAGGGGCGCGGACGTTAGCAGAGTGGACACGAGGGAGTCCGCAGCCTTTGAGTCCGTGTTTCTGATATACATCCTTTCCTTAAGTCTTGCAGAGCCCAGCGACCCATCTCAGGCATCATGAGTCATCCTTAGGATAGATCCCCTTCCCAGAACCGAGAGGTGGCTTTGGATCGATTTAAAAGCCTCTACAAGACTTGCTCTGCCATTATGTAAATAAGAATGTGCACCTGTTTAGGAAAAGAGGTGGCTATGGAGGCTCTGTAGCTAGAAACACTCGAGACAGAATCCCATCTCATCCCTTAGACCAGAGCTTCTCAAAGTGTGGCCCCCAGACCAGCAGCACCAGCCTCACCTCAGAACTTGCTCGAAATGCAGAGACTCAGGTCCCCCAGACCTACTGTGGTAGGCAGAATAATGCCCCCCACAAGGCGTTCACATCCTAATTCTCTGAACCTTTGAAAATATTAGGTTATATGACAAAGGGGAATTAGGGTTGTACATGGAATTAAAATTGCTAATTAGCTGACTCGTGTCAGATTTTTATCCTTCAGAACCATGAGATAATACATTAATGTTGTTTAAGCCACTAATTTTGTGGTTATTTATGGTAGCAGCAATAGAAAATTAATACACCTACTGAATCTAGGGGTGGGGCCCAGAAATCTGTGCCTTAACAGCCAGGGGATTAACAAGCCATGGGATTCTGAGGTAGCTCAAGTTGGATAACTACTGGCTTGAATCCATGCAGTTTAGGCAAGTGTTTTTGCCTTCCCTGAGCCTCAATATCATCATCGGTAAAATGGGAATACCATCGCCTCCCTATAGTTATAATGATTAGAGTTGATTCAAATAGAGCAAATTTACCTACTATGTGCTAGGTAAAAAGTAAATGGTAGAAAGTAATATTATTATTTTATTGTTAGTATGTCATTGAGTTCTTTGGTAGTGTCCTAAAACGAAGTTCAAGAATGATACATGATAATGGGTGAATTATTTTGTAATTTTTTCTAAACATAACAAAATATAAAAGCCATATACAGAATGCTAAATTCAACTTTTGCAGAGCAGAAAACTCTATTAAAAAACCCAAAGGCAAATTATAAGCTAGAAAAAAATTACATTTACAACACTGTGTGAGAAACAGAGTGCTGTTTTCCTTAATACACAAAAAGCTCTTACTAACCAATTTAGAAAAAAAACAAATGGAAAAATCAACAAAAGACATGAATAGTCAGTTTGCAGAAGAAAAATAAAGATTACCAATAAGTGTTAATAAGGTGCTCAATCCTTTACAATTAAAGGAATGCAAACCAAAAGAGTGGGAGCCCATTTTTCATGTGCTGGATTACCCAATTTTGGGAATTTATTCTGAGAACAATTCCCCACAAGTGCATAAAGATTTATGCGCAAGGAAGAACATCAGCATGGTCTGCAGCAGCAAAACCCCTTGGAAATAACTCAAAAGTCCATCATAGGAGACCACCAATAAAAAGAAGGATAGGATATCCAAAACCCATTCTTAAGAGCAAAAAGTATTTTCCTCCCAAGTCATTTGAAAACAGAAAAAACATACATGTTTACATCCATTGTATGTATAGAAAATGTACAATAACCTTTAAAAATGAGCACATAGTATTGTACTGTAAAAATTCAAAGCAGTTAATGATTTCTCAACTGCATAAAGAAAAGAAAAGCAAACCAAGTGATAAAATCATGCTGAATTAGCACATAACTAGTAAGTCCAATATGAAATCACTCCTGTAAGATTAAGTGCATGAATCACCTCATTCTTTTTATTCCTGCAGTCACTGCCCTAGTTCAAGTTCTTGTCATTCTTATTTGACCCCTTGTGGCACTTTCTAAATGGTTTCTCACCCAGTTGTGACTGCCTTGGCCCTCACTTATCCATAAGCTCAGCCTTTCTCCCATTGGACCTCACCAGAATGTTGGGGGCGTTGGCACTGCTGTTTATAGAGTTCACTGCTGTGTGCTCAGAGCCTAGCACATGCCTGGGGCATCAAAGGTGCTCAGTAAATATATGCCAGTGAACAAATGAACAAGTGAACAAAATGAATAAAATGGATGATGGGACAGTGGTTACCTCTAACAAATGGGATTGAGGGTCAGGGGAGGGAGACCTTGACTTCCCACGGGTCTCTACAGTGTGGATTTTTTTTTGTTACTATATTGCAAAGCAAAACAAAGAACTAACAGGAGTGTCCAGGGGGAAGAGAAATTGAAGGCTTCATCCCAAGACCTGTACAGGGAGAGATCCCAGAGGGGCCCGTGGGTGGGCGGCAGATAGCCAGCCCCACCCAGGCCGCCGGGGATGGGGAAAACCATGGAATCCACCGCATAGTGCTCCAGCATAAAAAAGGGGAACTTACTGCAACATGAAGACATTAATTAGAGACAACTGAAAATGGAAATTGGTTTTCAAGCCAGTTTCCAGTCTCCTTGTGAATTATGTTAAAGTACTTTATCAAAAGCTTTGGGAAAATATATGCCAAGGGTCAAAAAAACAGACATCCACAAAAGTCCCAATTGTGGCTAACCAGCAGGATGACACACAGACTGAGTGTAGCGGATACTCCCCTGCCCTGTTCTGCAGCAGGCAGGAGGTGCCACCGGGGATGGGGAGGGAGACGCAGGTGAGAAAAGCAGTGAGGGAATAGTGTGTGTGAGTCAGTTGCCTAGAAGTCAGGTGGGCCCCACACACCCTTCCTGCATCCAAGGACATCTGCTTTGGGGACTGAAGTTCTTGCTGTGGGAGGAGGCTGTGCCTGGCCTCTGTGAGGGGGGCCTTGTGGGGTTCTGGGTCCCCCAGCTGTCACAACCTGACTGGTTGAAGCAGCAGAGCAAGGAGACAAATGACCCTGCATACCCTGGCTGGCTTCAACACAGGTGGCTCACAGAGGTGACCCCTGCTGAGCAAGGCCCTGTGGTGTGGTGGGTTTAAGAGTTCAATCCCAACTCCGTCACTTACTGGTAGTGTGACCTGGGGAAGGCACAGGACCTCTCTGAGCATCCCTGAGTTTCCTCATCCAAAAACAGGCATAGCAGTAGTACCTACCTGTAGTAGACTGAACATGTGTGTCCCCCTGAAATTCAAATGTTGAAACCCTAATCCTTAATGTGAACAAATTAAGAGGTGAGGCCTCTAGGAGGTGATTAGGTCAAAAGGGTGGAGCCCTCATGAATGAGATTAGTGTCCTTATAAAGGAGACCCCAGAGAACACTTTCCTCCCTTCCATTCCATGGGGACACAGAGAGAACATGGCTGCCTGTGAACCAGGAAGAGGGTCCTCAACAGACACCTGGATATTGAACCTCCAGAAATGGAGAAATAGATGTTTTTTGTTTAAGCTACCCAGTCTACTGTATTCTGTCCCAGCAGCCTGAATGGACTCAGATTATCCCAGGGACTGCTGTAAGGACGGCATGCCTTAACATGTGCAAGGCTCTCAGATAGAGGTCGGCAGAGTCCATGCTCAGCAAATGTCAGCTGTGGCCAGTGCTATTTGTGGGCCCTAGAGGTGATGCGGGTAATCCCAGCCCAGGTCTCATGTCCCTCGTGGACAGGTGAGTGCAAAGAGGTAATGAACAGAGGCTCACAGAACACAACACAAACAAGTCATTCAGCAGAGGGATCAAGGTTTCTGTAAAGGGTCTTCATGGCCAAGAATTTACTGAGGTTCTGCAAGGGGAAACCAATTTTAGGAATTAGGGGGATACAAATGGACACACTCTACTCAGACGTTCAGATGGCTCTGGTGTATTGCCACGAGTCAGGATGAATGAGAAAGAAGGACTGAGAAGGGGGAAGGGCCCCCAATTCCCTGGAGACTGGTCAAGAGCATTTGCTCAGGGATGGAAGCCAGCTCCGTTCATTCCTTCATACATCTTAATTAAGAATCTGGAAGGGTAGCTGCTCAAAGGCCCCACTAAGGCCCAAGCCAAGGGGAAGCATTTGAGTGCTCCTACTGGAAGATGTACAAATAAGTACGAAGTGATGCATCTGTATATAAATAATACAAACTGTTTAAATAAGAGGAAGAGCTCGGAGTCCTTTGAGATGTTCCAGGAATGACCCTGTGTGTTGTCACAGATGGTTTCCCTGGGAAGATTGATCCTACAAGCTATTTGTCCACAAAGGCTAATAAAACCCCAACGACCACCAAGAAAGATGTGGGAGAGAAGGCAGCATCTGGCTGGAAACCACAGCGTGCCCACCCCCAGAACGCTCCATCCAGCTCTAGGCCTGGGCCTTTTATCTTGGGCCAGACACAGAAGACCCACCCATTAGTCTAGGTCTATGGAGCACAGCCTCCCAAAGGGCAAGACAGAAGGGCACCATGAAGACATGTGCAGTGGGTTTGACAGAGGCTCGGAGGCCCGGCATGTTGCAGTATCCCTCTGAAGAGGCACTGAGGAGGAGCCAGAGTCACCCATGGTCTGTCCCTGGGAACTTGCTAGTGGGCAGAAGGGCCACAGCCTGACCTGGGAGAGAGCCCATCCTCCCTGCTGAGGGCCAGGGTTTGAGTGAGTAATGACATCCCACGTCTGGTGGAAAGTGCACTTCCCAGCTCTGCCCTGTCCTGCAGTGAGCCTAGGTCAAGTACCTACTGAACATCTCCACATGGGATGGGTGCTGGGGAGGACACATATGCTGAGGCTGGGGGTCGGTCCTGGGGTGGCGTGAGGATGAGGGTAGGGAAGGGCAGGAAGGGGAGAGAAGATGGGGGACATGGCCCAGCCCAGGGGGAAAGCACAGCACAGGGGAGAGCTCAGTGGACTGGAGGGTGGGCCACCATTCACCATACACTGTGGACCTAGTGTATCTTTTATCGGCCCTGCTGACAGGCATGGAGTGATAGAAACACTTACAGTTCTCTGCCGTTCCCCGACATTTTAAAGCCACCAAATGGAGCCTGTGCATAGATGGCATTGTAGCAGTTGATCCTGGAGAGAGAATAAAGAGAAGCTCAGGGTCACCAGGAGAGGACCCAGCTGGACCTCAGGTGTTGCAGCTACTAAGCACTTGGTGTAGAGCGTCACCTAAAGGATGACCTTTTTGTCAAGGTTTTAATCATGAAAACAGTGTTTTTGATCTCTGCCTTCTTGCTCTTACCACCAGAAACTAAAATTTGAATATTCTGAAGTATAAAGCTTCTCACTGGGGTAGGAAGGGAATGACAAAGGGAGAAAAAGGGAGAGGAAAATTATGGTGAAGGGAATAAGAATTAGCTCTGAAATGAGACAGGCCTGACCTCAAAGTTCTCCTGCTTCTTGGCCTCCAATTCATATTTATCTTCTAATATTATCTTTAAAAAGAGGATAGTGTAATCAGCAGAATTATTGGTGAAACAGGGACTTTCATCCATACTTTGCACAAGAGCATGTGCTGCTCTTAGAATTAGAATAAAACATAAGGGGTGGCCCAACACGGTGGTCAAGAGCATGGGCATCAGAGCTGGACAGCTGGTCCTGAGCTCTGCTCTGCCACGTACTAGCTGTGTGACCCTGGGAAAGTCATGCAGTCTCTCTGTCTCTTGATTTCCTCATCTGTGAAATGGGGGTGATAACAGTACCCCTCTCAGAAGGTGGTCATGAGGATGGAGCAAAGTGCTTAGACAGTGCTTGGCGCATAATGTACGACTAAAAGCTCTCTGTTAACAGAAGGGTAAGGAAGCCAGCTGGCCGGCAGCTCAGGGGGACCGAGCACTCACGCTCTACTCACCAGACAGTTCCAGACTCTAATGCGGAAGCCAGCTTCAGTGCTTTGTCGAGGTTTTTTGTGAACACAGCTGCTGTTAGTCCGTATTCAAGGCTATTTGCTCTTTTTATCACTTCTTCGATATTTTTGAACTTCAGTATTGGCTGCACTGGTCCAAAAATCTATGATTAATTGGAAGAATGGTAGTGAGAGGTTCTGGAATGAAGCATGTATGCCCTGAGCAGGCACTTCCTTCGTTTATGCTTTTTTCAAATACCCACAGTGCTCACACGCACGAAGAGGATAACTGAAGGAGAGAGTCCAAACACCTTTTTAGCTGTGTGATGGTTGAAATCTGAAGGGAAAGACTGAATTAAACAAAAATAAAAAATAACAACCAAAATAATACGTTGGGTCGAAGCTCTCTCAATGTGGTCAGGGCTTCTAGAAGCCCCAGCTTCAAGCTCTGGAGGAGCTCCTGCATGCTGGGATGCACTGGAGACAAAACCTTGGAAGTCATTCTTGGAAAGTTATTGTGAAGGGTGTTTGCAGGCACAGACTGCAGGCCCTGATCTCTTGGTCCTGCATTTTCTATCAATGAAGATGACCTAAAATGTTTCCCTAATAACTCCCAGGGGAGGGAATGAGGCAGTGTTCCTCACCATCTACAACATAGCAAAGGAAAGGAAAGAGCTACGGGCTGAACATTTAAAGGTGATTTTGAAAGAAGCTTGTAACTGATTCAATGTTCAGCACCATAGCCCAGCAGGACAGGGTCAGCCTGCTGAACTACCTGCCCTGGTTCCCATGGAGCTTGTCACAGAGAGGTTTAAAAAGCTGAGGCTCATGCCATCAGGGTACAGTTAGTAACCCATAAAAATCTTAAGGAGAAAGTGTATAAAAGGCTCGAACCGGGAAGATTTCGGCAGTGATTCACTCTTTCTTGTGCCCCAAAAGGCCACATTCCGGGGTCCAAGCACCTGGGACTCAGGTGGGAACCAGTTCTAACCAGCTTAACAGTGGCACTGAAAGACACAGTTAGAATTACACTCTTATTGGGTGTCACCTTAATTTCCACCATTTCTAAGGATGCCCATGATGGAAAACGTCAAAGAGACTTCTAGCCAGAACACGTTTTTGGAATGAACACTTGTCATTTAAGTTCGGTCTGGGGGAACTGAAGGCAGCTTTGGGCCCTGAATCCATGGCTCGATTCCTGACAAAATGCACAGGTTGCAATGGCCCTCCACCCTAGGCTAACCTGAGGACATGTGAGAAGACAGAAGAGGGATTGTTGTTACCCGGAGATGATGAGCAATGCATGGAGCTGGGGGCTAGGACAAACTCTACACAGGGCTCAGGGGTCCCAGGAGCAGGATGGCTTCCCAAAGGGCCCCTAAGGAGAGGGAAAAGGCCACAGGAAAAAGGAAAACAGTCCCTTCACAAAGATTTCTGGGATCCCTGGGCCCTGGAGAAGACTCCGGTTTGAAAGGCCCAGCCCCCTTCCCCACCCCCCTGGGCCCCAGCTCAGCACAGGGCCCCACGGGACATGGTTTTTCCTGCAGCCCCAGTACCTCCTCTTTGGCGATCCGCATGGTGTCGGTAACTTCTGAGAAGACAGTGGGTTTGATGAAGAGCCCCCTGTCTTCCATGGCCGAGCCCCCATATTCCAGCTTGGCTCCCTCCTTCTTTCCACTCTCAATCAGATCAAGGATTTTGTTGAACTGCTTCTGGTCAATCTGTAAAACAGTGAGAGGTAAGCCCGGCTTCCTTCTGGGAGGTGACTACCAACTTATGTGTCCAACGGCCTCCTATGTGATCATTGTCCTACCCATCATGTTTTGGCCAAGAAAAAATTCATGGACCAGATGTTCCCTGTATGCAAATATTCCTCCGATGCACAAATCGGGGCTCTTTGGAGCAGGGGAGAGATGGGCTTTTCTCATCCTCTCCAGGTGTAGGTTTATTCATATGTCTGACCCCCTCCATGCTGTTAAGCAAATCCGTGGGGGAAACAAGATCTGAAGTAGTCACATTCTTTGTTCTAACTCTTGCATCCTGCTAAGGTTGCCAGATTTAGCAAATAAAACCACAGGATGCCCAATTAAATTTGAATTCCTAAAAAGCAATGAATGATTTTTAAAGTATAAGCATATCCCAAACAATATTTGGGAAACACTTACGCTAAAAACGTATTCACTGTTTACTTGAACTGGGTGCCATGTATTCTAACTTGCCACCCTGTACCCTGCTCCTAGGGCACCAACAGTTATTGGAATTCTCCATCCACAGTGCAGAGAAGTGAGAAGTAAAGCTGACCACCTTACTCATCACCCCTGGACACAGAGTAGAGGCTCAAGGTGAGGTAGAGGGGCTGCTCCTGGTTGATGGGGAGCCAGCTCATCAGAAGGGCTCCATCTTCTGTCACCTTGTTTAGGGGTCTCCTGGGCTGGGGTGTACCCTGTACCACCAGCTTAACACCCAGCTTGTGGATGCTGTATTTGACCGGCTGGCAAAGGGCACCTCTCTGGGAGACTCAAGGGAGGAAGTGCTCTCCCCACCCAAAATGATCCCTCTTCCCGAATCCATGGGAACCCTGTTCTTGACCCTGACCCTGTTGCAAATCCCCTCCCTCTGTTCTTGACCCTGACCCTGTTGCAAATCCCCTCCCTCTGGCTGGGAGAGACAGAGCTTTGTTAGATAGGTTTGCTGTAGCTGTGACTTTCAGATAAAAAAGTGATTTAATTTAAGCAAATTTGAATAAAAAAATAAGCAACCCAATGGTGCATTTGGATGACTGTCTGTCCCTGAGGAGTAGGCTGGCTTTCTTGGAAGGGGTGGGCACAAACCATGTAAGCCCCTTGACCAGTCATCTTATGAAACGTGGATCCAGTGTTAAAACACCAAGTTGGATCCATTCCTCACACTTTGTACCAGGATAGATTCCAGGTAGATCAAAGACTTAATCAATGAAAGATGAAGTCATAAAAAGTTTTCAAATTCTCTCATGTGGGAGAATGCCTCCATAAGTTTGGAGTGCTGATGGCCTTTCTATGGCTTGAAATCCAGAAGCCAAAAGAAAAGATTAATAATTAATAAATTTGAGTACAAACAGCATAAGCAAAGTCAAAGGGCAAAACAATAAACTGGAAAAAATCGACAAGTCATATCATAGAAATAGTGCTAATTTCTCTAGTATGTAAAGAATTCTTAGAAGTGACAAAAAATGATCAGCAGTACAAGAGAAAAATATGCAAAGCACATGCACAGTTGATAGAAAAGGAAATATAAATGGCCTTTAAACATGATAAAATGTTCTACCTTACTCATTATAAGAGATATATGTACATTAAAAACAAATGAGATATCATTTTTAACTATCAGATGGGCAAAACTCCATACATAGTCTGTTAGTAAGGCTGGAGAAACAGGCAAGCTCATACAAGGTTGGTAGGAACGTAAGTTGGTTCATCCTTTTGGAAGGTAATTTGGCAATGCTTGTAGAAATCATAAATGTGCTCTCACTCAGCAGTCCCACTCGGGCAATCCGTCCTGTGGATTTCCTTGCGTATGTGTGGAATGACATACTCTGTGGCACCGTGCGTGACCGCACACACCCACATACTCATCAGTACGTGTTACTTGAATTCTGTTGGATTCATACAGTGGAAGTCTATGTACATATAAAAAAGAACAAGGCAGGTTCCCATGGTTTGGTATGGTATGGAAAGCTCTTCAAGTTTCTTGTTAGGGGGCAAAAATCAAGGTGCAAAACAGTACTGTGTATAGATATTTTGAGTAAAAACAAGGGAAACCAGAATTCATATTACATTCTTGTACACATACTCAACTTTGCTTGTATATACAGAAATTCTGGAGAATTTTCTTCTAAGAACTAAGAACACAGGATACCCATGGACAGAAGGGTAAAATCCATGCCTATGAATGAATGGAAGGAAGCTTTTTCACTACTGACCTTTATATGTCTTTTGGATTTTGACCATGTGCATGTACTGCCCCCTAAAAAGTAACTCAAACTGCAGCAGATCTCATAATATCTCAAGGTTCCCTCAACTTCTCTCTGGGAAGTCTTAACCAAGTCTTGGGTTAAAAGTGCCCGGATTGCTCTCTCCTCCTTCTTGGAGACCAAGAGGCTTGTGGGGCTTCATCAAACTACAGACCCTCAGCGGCCGCTGACCATGTTCTGCCTCCAAGACCGTCTGTCCTGAAGCCAGAGGAGGGCCCCATGGAAACTCTACCGTCCAGACTCAACTCTTCCTGGCAAGTCCGTGTGAATGTGTTGTTTAAATCTAATAATCCTCCATGAACGTCAGCTGGTGCCTCACAGTGCGAGAGAAGAACCTGCTGGGAAGTGAAGGCTGCGCCAGGGCACAGCACCAAAGACGGAGAAATAGGGCCCCGCCGACGGCCAAGGCTGTGAGTGGCTCTGCCGGAGAGGAGAGGACAGAGAGGATGCAGGACCCCGCCCCCCACCAGGTGGCCTGCGTGAGTCTGTGCATATCTTTGCTCAGTTGCCAAACAAACCTGAATAATTTTGGAGTGTTCTGGCTGCCTGCAGTGGACACCTATCTGGTCAGCTAGCTGTTTTACAGGCATGAGACAGACAGAACTATTTAGACAGCTGTAAATCCTCTTGGAGCAAAGCCTTATTAACGTAGATGAAAAAGCACTTTGGCAGGAAAAAAAGCCAACAACATCCTAAAATAATATGCTGAGGTTAGATGGCTTAAGTGAGTTTTCAAAAGGACTTTCAGCAGCAGCATCAAAAGCACTGATGAAATCAACACCACTGTGCTGTCTTGGAAGAGATTTCTATATCTGGCTTCAGAAGTCAAGCCTGAAGCCTTGGAAAGGGACTTATGAATAATGAGGGGGTAAAAGGGATTCCTTAGAATGGGATCAGCTCACATATTTCCCACGGATTCTGGGTTAGCTTTACAATCACAGCAGATTTGATAATGACTTGTGGCCATGTCTGTATTCATACCTGAAATCCAACCAAGGCTGATGGACAACTTTGTGTCACTGGATGCTGGGTTTGGGGTTGAGGCCTGACAGGATGCAGAGTGTTGGCCACAAGTGGAGATGTTTCTCTCCACCAGGGTCACGTGGCACCAGAGCCACAGAGCATGTGGGATGGGGCAAGGCAGGGGTGGGCACGGTAGCCAGAAACACACCTTTTCCACATGGTCCTCCCCTATCCCCAGCCAAGATGGTTTAAGCAAGACCTAACTGATGTGGCTTGAAGTCATGCACAGACATTTGCTGCCACTTAGATCAGGGAGCCTGCCATTTAATGCCTCCCCCCGCCGCTTAAAAATAGAAACTTATTAAGTGCCTTGAAATTTTCATAATATTCATCAATTACTCTATTTTCCAGATGAGGAAACTGAGGTTTGGAAGGAGCTTGTGGCTTTCACAAAATCACAGAGCCAAACTTGCCCTCAGATCCATGGCTTCCCGTGGAAACACGTGGTGCCAACGCAGTGGGTAAGTAGCCAGCTCCTGGGACAGACACAAATTGGGTGAGTCCTGACATGTGATTTGAAATTTCCTGGCTGGAGCAGGACTTTGGCTACAAGCAAAGTAGGCTGCTGTTGAACTCCATTTTAATAATGCATGGGATGGTCAGGCTGCCCTCTTTTAAATATTTATCCATCTGCCGCACTGCATACTTAGTAAGAAAGTGATACAGGACCTGCCCTCTTAAAGAGGTTATTAAACCTCGTGGTTATGATCATTTTCATCCTGTCGTTAGCTTCAAAAACGAGGTCTCCAGAGACGTGTTCCTACTGCCTGGAGATGTATCCCCATCCTCGGAGCCCTTTCCAGTGGGATTCTTTGGTTTCTGATGGTCACTTTGTCCTATAATGCACATGGGCTCAAGGGCCTCCGGGCTGACGCCTCTGGCTCCAGCTGCTGCCTCCGCCTGTACTCTGCTGCCTTTCAGCCAGGGTTACAACTCGCTTCTGCAGAGAGGCCAGCCAGGCAAGACAGCCTCTGCCTGAGGCTCTCTCCTGGGGACCCTGGTGGTTCAGAGAAGTGTTGGTCCTTTGGCTGGAGGGTGCAGTCACATGGACTTATGAACCGGGAATGCCTCCCTTCTATCAAGGCCTGGAGCTCAGCATTATCTGCTGCAAAGAGCAGAGCTCTGTGTGTCCACCCCCATTTCATAACACTACCAAGACCTGATGGGATTGAACTGTTGATCAGTGTCTGAAAAAAAGCCTCAAGTGGCTGGGCAAGTGGGTAAGGGAGTCCCCTGGAGTCACAGAGCACCAGAGCTGTACAGGGCCAGGGCCAGAGGCCTGCCTGGTTCAGTCCCCAGACGTGCACCTAAAGATCTGACACGTCAGTAGGTTACCTGGGGCCCCTGTTCGGTCCTGACGTCGAAGGGGTCTCCAATGGGCCGTTTCTTGGCGAACTCCACGCTCCGCCTGACAAACTCGTCATAGACCTGCTCCTCTACGAACACCCTGGAGGCGGCCGTGCAGCACTGGCCTTGGTTGAAGAACACTCCCTGATGGGCGCACTCCACTGCCAAGTCCACTGGAGAGAGGGGGCGGCGAGGGAAGAGGAAGCGATTAAGTTGTTAAGGCCGGACTGGCAACAGCTGCAACTCTAATTGCCCACATGAGAAAACAAGCCCCGGGATGGCTACGTTTCAGAAATTAATTTTGCTCAGCACTTCCCAAACAGAGAGGATGGGAAAGGGGATTTTTCGATCCATGGAGTTTGGGGTTAAATAGGTCCCCTGACTGCAGGACTTAGTGTCTTTACTGCACTAACGAGCACAGAGACTTGTCACATCCTCACCTCACTTGCCCATGACCTCACTTGCTCACATGACCCTTATCAAACCAACCCTCAGATAGGAGTCCTGTGTTTTAGCTGTAGTTTTCCTCATTGGGAGGGAAAGAGGGTGAGCTGAGGTGCAGAAGGGGCACCCAGATATGGAGGCACAAGAATGCAAAACAGGAGTCCGGCTCTTTGGAACTCCAAATGTGGGTCACAGTGGGGCAATACCCAGAACTGTTCCATGTGGCTCCAGAGACCACTAGCAACACTGATGATGCTTCCATTAGGGAGCGCCAAACCAGGCAAAAAATGAGCAGTCCACCTTCACACCCAGCCTCCCTTTCTTTCCTTGGGGCTTGTTTCCTCACCCAGTCCTGTCTCCCATTGAAAGCCAGCTTCAAGGAGTAGAACTGAAACCAGTTACTTACACCTTGGCGAGAAATTGTACTGGGGTCATTTTTCTCAGGGATATTTGCAATTCCAAACTTATTTGAGTGTGGAGTGGAAGGTTTTGTACTCCGTGAAAGGAATTCCTGGCACCAGTGGGCAGGTGGGGGAGGCTGTTCTTTAAGGCAAAGGTGTTTTAGTGTACTTGGGAAGTCACATCAAAAATCTGGCAGCGGACCATGTCAGCAGGTCAGTGAATGTCTGATGTGGCCTTTCCTTCCCTCTTCTGGACATGACAACCAAGAAGAGTGTCTATTTTAATATTATGTCATGAGACACAAACTGCCCCCAAGCTGCTGGGCAGGGTGGCTTTCCCAGGGAAGAGGTAGTGAAGGGAGAGACAGCACCCAGGCCAGCAGGATATCTTTAAGGGTCACGTGCCACTGGCCTCTGTTTTGTCAGATCTGAGACAAAGAAGGAAGAAACATCTCAAGTCTTCGAGAGCCTGAAAGCATCATAGGAAGTACCGACATGGAGGGTAGAATGATGAATGCTTGTGGGGGGAGCACATGCCCTGCTCCTCCTCCTCTTGGCCTTCCCCCTCTCCCCTGACACAGGGGGCTCTGGAGAAGAACCCCAGCCCGCTTGTCATGGCCCTAGCTCTGCAAGGACAGGGAAGGCAAACTCATGAAAGGCAGAAACAGGCGGCCTCTCTGGCTACCACATGAAACATGTCCTCCTCCAACGCAGCTGTAAAGCTGGCGTTTGGACCTCCGACTGCTATTATTTATGGAGGGATAACCCGAGGTGGAGAAACAGCCCCATGATGTGTGTGCTTGTCTTTCTCAATTGGTTCTGATTTGGGCAAGGAAGTGGGGAGAGATTTACGGGTCCCATAAAGCCCCAGCAATGCCCGGAAGGGGAGAGACTCACGGTCGGCATCAGCACACACGATGCAGGGGTTTTTCCCACCAAGCTCCAGTGTCACCCTCTTCAGGTTGCTATGGGAGGCAGCTTCTTTAACCAGCTTTCCAACCTTCAGGATAAAAACCAGACCACATTAAGCCTCGGACACGGCTGGATGTGGCCCACACATTCTGGACAAGCCTGGAGGCATGAGTGTGGCGTGGCCTGGGCCGCGGCCTCCCTACCCAGGCACCCTGGGCCTTGATGCTGCCCTCTCCCCCCCCCGGCCTCTCCCAGCATTTCCTCTCGGATCAGACCTTGACACGGCTGGAATCCCGGATCTGAGTTGCTCCACATACTGGGGTGGACGGGGAGCCTTCAAAGGCTCAGTGACTTGCCCACGGCCACACAGCTGGCTAGTGGTGGAGCTGGCTGTCACCTGTCCTGGTGCCTGTCCCTCCCGGCAGCAGGCTGGTCCAGCTCAAGGGACCAAGGGGAGGTGGGTCTGTGTGGTCCTTTGGTATAATCTGAGGGAACCTCTGAGAATTAGGGAAATAGGGGAGTTAACCTTTAGGATGGGAAACACACCCTAAGACTGAGGGCCCCCAGTGGGTAGGGAGAGAATTGCTTCCCTATGAAGTAATGGAAGGACCACTCACCAAACTGCGACGTCCAACCTCCCGTGTGTACCTACCATCCCCTGCACCGCTAGAGGTGGGCTTGGCCCAGCACACAGCAGTGACTTGTCTTGGGCTGGGTACCACCAACTGCTGAGTTGGAAGACTCTCAGAGACCACTGTGCACACAGGGGCCTAGCGCTGGATAGCCAGCAGGAGGCAGAACTAGGCTCTTTCAGGGCTGAGGCTATTTCCTCAAAACTAAGGTGAGAGTGCATTTGTTTATAAAGGTTCTTTTTTTTTTTTTTTTTTTTTGATGTGGACCATTTTTAAAGTCTTTATTGAATTTGTTACAATATTGCTTCTGTTTTATGTTTTGGTTTTTTGGCTGCGAGGCACGTGGGATCTTAGCTCCCCGACCAGGGATCAAACCCACCCCCCTTGCAGTGGAAGGTGAAGTCTTAACCCCTGGACCACCAGGGAAGTCCCCGAGAGTGCATTTTAAAACTCGGCCAGCTCCTGGATGATGGCCTGAAGGAGGTGTGGATGGCCTGACCCATGTGATAAGGACTGTCTCCAGGGAGAGTACCCGAAGCAAACCAGCCTGCTGTGGGCCGGCGATCTCTTGTGAGGCTGAGGCACAGCTGGGGGCCTCAGTGGGAAGCACCCCTCTTAGGGAGATGCCTGTCAGTTGAGCAATCCCTGGGGTCACAGAAGCCACCTTCTTGTGCAGGAGGCTGGCTGCCTGGTGAGAGCCCCACCCGGCTGGACCCATGGGTAGCCCTGCTCACCTAGAGAGAGAAGCTGGGCAGGGGCAGGGGCGAGGACACTTCTGCTGTTGGGTGAGAAAACTGAGAAGACATAGGAGCTGTTGTGGGGCAGGACCCTCTCTGCCCCTCCGTCCCCCTCAGTCCCCTGTCTTCCAGCTATTGTCCAGCAGCCATAGGAGTGGGTCTTGGGCCCCTGGCTGGACTAAACTAGGAGGGAGATGGGAGCACTAACTGCCTGGGAAATTTTATCCATTTATTTTTTTAAGTACAGAAGAAGTACTTTCTCATTAGAAATAATTCTCACAAATAGATGTGTGTAAATTAAAGGGGAAAGTTTTTATCTTCCCTCACTCTGTTAATGCCCCAGGACCTGCCCCAGAGGAGGCCACAGTAAGAATTTTTTGGGGAGTCCTTCCAGGTAATTTCTATTTCTCTACACACACCCTTTTACTAATGGTATATACATATATATATAGTATATACTTTCCTACAGTTTATTTTATTATTATTATTTTTTTGCAGTACGTGGGCCTCTCACTGTTGTGGCCTCTCCCGTTGTGGAGCACAGGCTCCGGACGCGCAGCCTCAGCGGCCATGGCTCACAGTCCCAGCCGCTCCGCGGCATGTGGGATCTTCCCGGACCGGGGCACAAACCCGTGTTCCCTGCATCGGCAGGCGGACTCTCAACCACTGCGCCACCAGGGAAGCCCTACAGTTTACTATTTTCTTATGCTTCAGCAATAGATCATGGACAGCTTTCCTTACTGTAATGGCTGTAAAACATCATATAGGATGGATACAATATACAGGAAAGTATGTCCTTGAATGCTCATGAGAATAGTAGCTGCTTCAAAATGGAATTTCTGAAACAAAGGTTTACACTTTCAAATGTACGATCAGTACTACAGTATTGCCAATCACCTTAGGCTTATTTTTTAACCTTGATTATGCTGTTTATCCTATGGATATTTCAATTTTTATTTTATCTTATCTACGAATATTTTCTTCTGAGGCTTCTGAGTAAATACATTAGATATTTATTTAGTTTGGAAACTGGACCAGTAGCTTTTTTTTTTAACTGATTGTTAAAAAAATGTACTATTTTTTTAGTACAAATATGTACTAAAATGGGGTCATCATAGTTTAGCCTCTAAACGGAGAATTCTCAGCGACAGCCACTGTCCCCCATAGTCAGTGAGGAGGGTTACCTCTGTGGACCCAGTGAAGGCTATCTTGTTGATCTGAGGGTGAGAAGAAATTGCTGCTCCCACCGTGGGCCCAAATCCTGGCACGATGTTCACCACGCCCGGAGGGAATCCCACCTGGGAGGAAATTGAGATGGTGTTCAGAAGAGGAGGTTGGGTGAGGTCCCTGAGCAGAGCAGCACCCTCACCTGGAAGCTTGGGCCCGGCTCCTATCGCCACCCCAGGACCAGACCCAGTCAGCCAGTGTGCGGGTGGGGCCAGGGCGAGGCACACACCCTCCTTCTGGGCGGCCCTGCCTATCCCAAAGGGCTTCTGAGCGAAATGGCAGTGGCCGTTTCATAGCAGAGCACCATTCTGTGTGTGTGTGTGTGTGTGTGTGTGTCTGCATGGGTCTGTCTCTGTGTGTGTCTATGCTGTGTCTATATGGATCTGTCTCTGTGTGTCTGTGTGTGTGTGTTTGTCTGTGTGTTGGGGGAGAAGGGACACCTTGGTCACTGTCCCCAACTCGGAGGTACCTGCAAAATACCCTTCCTGGGCTTCAGCTTTCATTTTTAAAATCTGCCCCATTAATGTTCCAAATGGCAATATGGTCTCACTCCCTCAGAATCCCTGCTGTTGAACCTGGGTCATGCCGAGAGCCCGCACATCCTGAAGGTAGGGAGCGACTTTTCTTTCACATTCATGCTTGCTGCTCCTCATATGCTGGGTCCTCTTTATTAACCAAGAGCACCACAAATGAACTGGTGGTGGATGCTGAACCACTGGGGCATGCTGAACCCCTGGGGGATGCCAGTGTCTTCATTAAAACACATTATTTTAGTAAAGCAAGATTGTACAACATCGTGCTCGAGTCTTTAGTTTTCCTAAACACTTTTTTAAACAGTTGTGACTTTAGAATCCGTAAGTCTCATTACTATGATGTCATCAGGTCCTACATCACAGGTCAAAGGAAAGTGGGAAATTGGTCAATTATTGGCTCTGCAGCCTTACATCTAAGTCACAAAGGTCTTGCTTTCCGGTCGTATTAGCCCAGCTGAGAAGTGGAAGGAATGGATCTTACTTCCTATCCCTCTTTTCTTCCTGTTTCTTTTTAAAACTCTTTGCAACATACGAGTTGGGGACAAAACGACTGAAACACATTGCCAGGTGTGTCTGGAAGGAGGTGTCCCTTTGGGCTGTTCATTTCCCTACGCGGTGGCTGCCACGGAGAGGACGGTCACCCGAGAGCAGAGCATTGATGAGGAGGCTCGGGGCTCAGCAGTAGCCCCTCCAGGGGGAGCTGGCGAGATCACCCACCCACGAGAAGAATGGACCATTTCGTACACCACACGTGCACCAAAGAACCTGCCTCCCAAGTAACCCTCCTGTAAATTATCTAGACAAAATATTTGGTCATAAACCATGAGTTTGAGCTCATAATAAGAGTAAAGTATTCTCATTAGGATCAGCGGGAGGAACGGAGTCTCTTCTAGCTCAGTGACTGCAAGCAGGAGAGGGAACGAGCAGCTGCCAAGTGAAACCCAGGAGGCATTCCCTTCCCACTCGGCCAGGAGCCGGATGGCGCTGGCACGCACAGCACAGCTCCATGGGGCAGATTTATCTTGTGACGGTGGCCTGGTTCCTGGGAGTGGCAATGTAATTGAGGATACAGAATATTTTCTCTTCGGATGTCTTACCTCTTTGATCAAAGAGCCGAGATAGAGGGCGGTGAGGGGAGTCTGCTCTGCTGGCTTCACGACCACGGTGTTCCCACAGCAGAGAGCAGGTGCCAGCTTCCACACCAGCATCAGCAGAGGGAAGTTCCACTGCAGCAGAACAGAGAGTGGTTGGGGGGCCCAGATCCACTACTACACTGTCCTGGAGGCCCTGTGATGCCTCCATGGAGCACTTGATTTGCATGGTTTAGATTTGGGGTATAGGAGGTAACATAGGAGTATGCGATGATCAGAACTGCATTCTTGCCTGGCGCCTCCTAAACTGCATTCTGGGAGATGCTAATAGGTGGTCACTGCAAAGAGGATTCTGCTATAGGTGTACTACCTTCTCCTCTTGGAGGTTTACAATGCCATCAGCATGTTAACATCTCCGAAAAGTCCCACAGAAACGAGCCCCGCCTCTCCTAAACGCAAATGCCACAGGATCTCTTTCTCTCCTTACAGAACACATACTAACCCCCACCGAATGGGTGTTTGGTGAAATACACCTTGGGAAATGCTTTCTTGTCATCCTTTCACCCCAGAGGCAGGGATAGCGAAATTGCTGTGACATCAGGCCTGACAAGCACTCTCGCCCACTGAGTGTCCACTGTGTGCCAGGTGCGGTTCCAAAATCTGAACTCATTTGATCCCCACACACCTGCGTGGGCCAGTCATATTACCGCTTCTGTTGACAGAAGAGGGAACTGAGGCACGGAGGAACTATGCCTCAGACGAAGGCCAGGATTCATGGCCAGGCTTGTTTCCTCCACTACACTGCTGCCTAAGTAACAGCTTTGATGAGACGAGATGAAACCGAGCATCTCCAAGAGCGCAGTTAGCTTGATTCTAGCCGTGCCTCACCTCCGACCCCCCAAACAGTCCGTTTGGCTCCTTATACTCCAATGATGTCTCCCCTGCAGGGCTGACCAATGGCTAGCTGGATTTCTCCTCCCAGCTCTGTCTGGAATTCCTACCACTAGACAACAAATATGACATCCCGGGGGCTTCCCTGGTGGCACAGTGGTTGGGAGTCCGCCTGCCGATGCAGGGGACACGGGTTCGTGCCCTGGCCCGGGAAGATCCCACATGCTGCGGAGCGGCTGGGCCCGTGAGCCGTGGCCGCTGAGCCTGTGCGTCCGGAGCCTGTGCTCCGCGGCGGGAGAGGCCACAGCAGTGAGGCCCGCGTACCGCAAAAAACAACAACAACAACAAATATATATATATATATATATACAACAACAAATATATATATGTATATGTAAACATCCCATTTCCCAGGGGCCTGTGTGGTTGGTTAATGACAGCAGGTGTTGTCTTAGGGTTCCCCCAATAGTGATCGGGGTCCCCTCTTCTTCTGGATCCCCACTCCTTAGCACATAAATGCCATCAGTTCTCCTCACCTACAAGCAAAACTGCACCTTCTCCTGGCCTCTGCCTCTTCTAGCAGCTCCCGCAGCTCCCTTCTCTCTCACTGCAGCTTCTGGAAGGGCCATCCCCACGTGCCCAGCTCCCTTTCCATTAGCCTCAACTCCCCCGATGCCTCTCTTGGGGAGCACACCTAACAGCTGTGTTTCTGTCTTTTTGAATTCCTACGTAGGAGATGACCCCACTGACTACAGCCTCTTTCTGGAAATGTATTACGTCCCTGGGAGGCCCCTGACCCTGGCTGCTCAGACTTCTCCATGGGATTCCCTGGCGCTCTGTGGGATTGGCCCCAGGCCCTCTTCTTTTCTCACTCTACACCCATCTTTAGGTGGTCCCTCCCAAATTGATGGGCAAGAGCACATTTGGCCTGACCATTTCCCGGCTCTCAAAACTGGTTGCTGAAGGACACGTCTGCCTGGGCCCTGCAGAGCCCTTCTCCAACCCTCTTCACACTGCCGCCCGCCTCCCCAGCTGGTGCAGCTGCCTGGTGTTTCCTCCAATCGAGGGCAGCATCATAGCATCCCCAGCACCTGCCAGACTCTCCAAGGCCCAGTGAATAAAGTCCTGGGCCCTGGGAAGCAAGGCATACTGGATGCTGAGCCAGCACCACCTGCTGGCTGCTCCTCCTCTTCCTTACTTTGTCTCCACCTAAGCTCTGACCTCACCAGCTATCTTTACTGCCCTCCAAGTAGTCCAGACACTTCCACACCCTCGAGGACTCAGGCCATTCCTACTGCTCAGAAACCCCTTTTTCCTGTTGAACAACTCTCTTATCCTCAAGGCCCAGCTGAGAGGCCACTGCCCGAGGGGAGCTGGCCATCCCTGACCCCTTTGGTTTGAATCCATGTGTCTTCTGTTGCACTCCTGGAATCAACCCCTTGAGAGCAGGCATGGGGTCTGATCCATCTTGATGACCCTCAAGCACCAAGCTCCATGCCACAGAGCAAACGCTGAATTAATACAAGTGCAATCGAATCAAAACCCACTAGAAATTGGTTCCAAAGGCCACAGGGGAATGGGGTGGGATCTATACAGATCTATCTAGAGAAGTTGCCATACTTACAGGAGTGATGGCCCCACACACACCTATGGGCTCGTGCCTGGTGAAACACACAACGTTGTCATCTGGAAAAGAGGTTAAACAGAGAAGAACATGCTCGCATGAAACTAGGTTAAGGATCTTAAGGAGTAAAAAGACAAGAAAGAAACCCAGAAGCCCACCAAGTGTCCGCTCTAAGTCCTATCTGTTCCACAATGAAGCGATTTTTAACTCAATTTCAAAAGTATAATTCCTTAGAGGAAGGATTGACACAGTGCCATTTCCTTTTTGGGTGTGGGAAGGATGCTCTGGGGAAAAGACCCGGGGGTGCTCTGAAGAGGCTAGCTAGAGGAGTGAGAAGACAGAACCCCTAAGAGACCCCGGACGAGGCTGAGAGTCCTGAGTTGGCTCACCTGTGGGGATGGTCCTGCCCTGTATTTTGTCTGCCCACCCTGCAAAGTATCGAAGGGTTTTGATACAGCCCTCCAGGTCGATGAAAAAGGCGTGAAGGAACGGCTTCCCTGTGTCCATCGTTTCCAGGGTCTGCAATAATAAGACAACACATTTTTAAGACACAGTTTTCCTTTTAACCGTCAGGTTGTTAAAGACAGGGCAGGGAGAGAGAGCAGAGTCCTAGAACGTTGCTCTCAAAGTACCTCACAGCCATGGGACTCATCAGAAAGCAAGATACCTCATTTAAAGTAAGACCTGTCCCAGGCTGTCAAGGACTGCTTTTCTTTCAAAACACCTCAGCCTGGAGGGTGGGCCAGAGCACAGGCATGGGTCCCCACGAAGGACAGCGGGTACAAGGTTGGTTTGGAGCCTCGTTGGGAAGGAATACGCCTCAGCGTTGGTCTTCTGTCATCTGTCTGGAGTGCTGTTGCCCCAGCAGTGGGACCTGGACACATGGGTTTGTGCACTCCGGGGAGCTCTCAGAAGGTTCAAGGACTTGGGGCGGGGGGTGGTGGCTGGGGAGGGGCTGGCTCCTCTAACAAAAGAGAAAGGGGGACGCAGGTTCCTTCTTCTTGGCCCTGCTGACCAGCACAGCTGTGGAAAGAGTGACGGGGCCCAGAGGGGTCGTGCCACCAGCACAAAGACGCACTCCGAGCTCCTCCCGCACTGGGCTGCCAGCCGGATGCGCTGCGTGGTGGGAAGGGAGCAGACTGGCCTTTGGTGGTGAGGGGCGACTCCTCAGGCGAGCGCACAGCCACTCAATGGCAGGGATTCTTTTCTGTTTCCAGCCGGGCTGAAGAGAACCCCTTTGTCCCTCAGACAAGCGGCCCCAGTTGAGCCCTCCCGTCATCCATGGCTGCAGGAAGTGGCCACCCTGACACATAGCCCAGGGCAGGATTCTCATTTTAGAGTCACTGGGCTGAGAGAATGACTTACAAAGGAAGAGAGGCCCCTCCGTGTGCACTCGCATATGCCTCATTTCCGAGATGGATGGCTCTGCACCCACTTCAAGGTGCAGACACAGGGGCTAACAGAGCCCAGGGACTCATCTGTGTTACCCAGAGGGTAGGCGGCATGGCTGGCACTGAATGTGGGGCGTCTGACTTTCAGTAAGGGCAGTGACTGCTTTTTAGGCCGCTGCCCCTGGACATTTGCATCTGGAAAGGATGTAGGATGGCCGCATGAATGGCTGGGGCTACTCTATCTTTGCTTCAGGAATGAACCAAGAATTCTCTGAACAGGAGGCAACCACTCTCCTAGCTGAGTGGCCTTGGCAAGTCCCTGAATCTCTCCCTACCTCAGTTTCCTCATCTGTAAAACAACAACAATAACAGTAATGGCACCTACCTCATAGGACTAGTGTGCAGGTTAGAGGAGTCCTATACATAAAGCGCTAACAGCACTGTCTACCCATAGTAACAGCCACATCCACTGTTCAAATGATGATAATAACAGCTCTGACTATTGTCATCATTTTCCCTTTTAGGGCCAGACAGGTGCTCCACAATCCTCAGCTGGGGACAGCAAGGAGACAGGGCTGTGTGTTGCTAGAGATGACAGGGCTGGTCTGGGCCTCGGGTGTGTCTCACCCCTGATAGATGCTGCTCAGGGACCAAGTCAGGACAACGTGACAGCCAGTACACTGTCCCTTTGGCTCCTACTGATTTACATTCTAAGTCGGAACTTGCATTTTCCCAGGGGAAACCCAACAATTGCAAATAATGCCAAAATTCTCCAGGGCCCAGCTGCTCTATACAGCATCCGCACGCCTGTCAGTGGAATGGGGAGCTTACACTTGGCCCTTTTCTGGGATGGGAGAGAAAGGCAGGAGACTGGGACAGAGCTTTGTGGGGACGTGCGAGGCCTGGAGCCACTGCCCACATCCAGCCCTGGCTTACCCTCTCTGGCTGGATAAACTAGGACAGATTACCTAAACTCTCTGGGCCTCAGCGTTCTCCAAATAGGATAATAAATACTACAGGTCAAATGCCCACAATAAGCCTGGTACATGATGAGCATTCAACAAGCATTGACTGTTTTTTATTATTAACTTAGTCACGTTTGCTTACTGGAATGACAACAGGAATTTGCCAGGTTGGTGTTATGGAATCTGTCCAAGCAAAACTGGGTCACAACAGGTTTAGAAAGGAAGTTCTTTAAAAAAATAAAAATCAAAAAAGATTCGCAGGTGAGTACACAGGCCTGAATCTGAGAGATCAAGTGTTACCAACTCACTGGGACTTTTACACAATTATTGTGTCTGGACCATGTGGGAACCACAGCTGCTTCTAAGTTTATTTCTTTTAACATTTTAGGAGAAAAATGTGCCTTTTGAAAAATTAACACACGGTAACCCTCAGATACTAAAGAATGAAGGAAAAGTGCTGTGGGACATGCCTCAGATGCCCCAGCGCCAAGGCTTAAATGAGGGGCTCAGAAGTGGAGATCTGCTTGAGAAGAGAGCAAACAGGGACAGCCCCTATTTCGAGGCTCCCAAGATGAGCGCCCGAAGTGCCAGAGTCTGAGTCCAGGTGCTTCAGTGAGGGAGAGGAAGGGCTGGGGCTGCTGGATCTGCCACATGGTCTCCAAACACCGAACACAAAGTAATTGCCCAGCTCTGTCAAAGCCACCAAGCTGGCAAGAGAACATGATGGAAAGCGGCACTTTGTGCGGGAGAATGCAGGAAAACCCCATCAAGGGCGTGCTTTCCCGTGATGTGGTCTGGGTTTTAGAAACTGTATTTGCCAGTCATTCTCTTGTCCCTTTCACAATGTGGCGAAGAACTGGATCTTATTTCTTGTGGGCAGCGAGGTCAGGTGGCAGAGGGGACTTGCTCTATGTGCTTTAACACCAGTCTTGCCAGGACAGCCAGGAGGGCTGAAGGTAAAGGTGGCCTTGAAGCCACTGCTCCCCAAGATGATACTGACACTTGAGGACAGGGTGGGGAGGGTGCCCAGGCACATCCTCTCCCGCCTGCTATTAGTCCTCACGGACATTGCAGACCGATGAGCTCATGCTGGGTGAAAACAGAAATGTTTTTGAAGAAGCCAGTTTGGCAGCTTGAGAGTTGAGACTGGCTTTCGTTGCAGGAAGAAACCAGAGGCTCTGCGGAGAGAGACACTGACCCGGGGAGGGAGCTCTTCTCACCCGGGTTCAGGCTGGCCAGCTGGGGAGGGCGGAAGGAAGGTGCAGTTCTCTCTGTGCGGATGCACCCTCAGTGCAACGCACCCCAGAGGAGCACCCAAAATGTAGTTTCTCCACCCTCCACCCCAAGACACACATTCAGGGTCAAGAGCAATTTCAGAGCCCTAGCTGGCACTGACCTCCACGCAGGTGTCCACTTGACTACTCATTCCCAGCATCAGATCAAGAAAGGAAAGAACCATTTTTCCAAATCAGAGACCAAAAAGGAGATTTCCTTTCCTACCAACTGGGCCTCCAGGTCTGGGGCAAGTTTTACACAGGAGTCTGAGCCATATGAGGGCTGCGTGTGCAGGCTGCAAAGGCCTCAAGGCACAAGGGGGCCCCAAGATTTCCTCTGATCAAGCACTCACCACAAGACCAAAAGAAGGTCTCAGGATCTCGTTCAATTCTGTACTTACAACTCCTAAATGTCTTCATAGCCCATCTCATGAGAGCAGGCCAACCTCATGCAGTGGGATGAATAAAGATCCCCATTTTGCAGCTGAGGAACTAAGGTGCTAGAAATTTGTTGGCCAGGAGAACAAGTAGCTGAGGTTAGAACCTGGGTCTTTAGATAGCATTATTAATAAAAGCTATCATCTATTTAGTGCTTACTGCATGACAGGGACTGCTAAGGATTTTAAATGGATCGTTCTCACAACACTCAGATATCATCATTCGTGATATTGTCCATGAAGAAACATATGCTCAGGGAGGTTAAGCAACTTGTCCAAAGTCACACAGCTAGTAAGTGGCAGAGCTGGGGTTTGAACCTAGGTCTTTCATACTCTGAGGTTTCCTATAACTAGGCTATTCTGCCCTCACCATCACTCCACACACACTCACCACTGCCCACTTCAGGGGTGAAATAGGGGTGATTTTTAAGCTATATGGGGACACCTTTTCTATGTTAAGTGGTAGCATTTATTTTAATAAGTATTAGAAAAAATACACCAGCACATTAAACCTGTAATTTCATGGATACTGTCACTTAGGATGAGGTTAAATTTCACTTTAAAAGGGAGTTCATGTAAGAAAACAAGTTAAGTTCATAACTGTGCAGGTGGGACCAGGATACAGCCCAGCCCAGCCTAGCTGTCTGTGAACATCTCAAGTCTGGGAACCACTAATGGAGCTGAACTTCCTCCAGGCCAAGAAGATGAGCTGCAGGGGACCAAAGTCCGACTTCAAAATGAAAAGTATGCGTCCAGTAGCATAAACGCCTGCCTATGGCCAGAAAGCCACACCTCAAAGGACCAAGCAGTCCCACCGCCACACAAAACAGCACCCTAGGTTCTTTCTCCCACACTCTGAGGGGGGTGGGCCCTCGGGGAGGCCGGCTGGCCCCACGCCTCCCGTGTGCATGTACTCACGGCCAGGACGGCGCGGTCCCTCTCCACGAGATCCGCCAGTTGGTGCAGCAGCCGGCCGCGGCTCAGGGCATCCAGCCGGCGCCACGGTGAGCCTCTCTGGAAGGCGGCTTGTGCAGCCTCCACGGCCTTGTCTACGTCGAGCTGCACGGCCGAAACAATAGAGAGAGTGTGTCACCTTTCGCTGAGGGCTCAGCTGTCAGAGAACAGCAGAGTCTCCGCCCGCTGCAGAGGAAGGAGGGGTGGCAGGCAGCTCAGAGCAACAGCAAGGTTTCCAATCACTTTAATGGCTGGGGGCTTTTTTCAAGTGGTTTTTTTCTTCTTTATGTCTTAAGTCTTTCAAGTTTTCTACAATGGCCAAGGATTAACTTTCCTTCTGATTAGACAAAGCGTTTAAAATAGTCATAAAACCACTGACCTTAATTATTTTTCTTGGTGACCAAAGTAGGAAAAGATCATCTACTTGCTACCTCAGTTTGGATACAAACACACTGCCACAGCTCACCAATTAGGTGGGAAATGTCTGTCTTGGCATTTTACTGCAGCTGAGGACTGCAGTCCAATAGCAAGAACGGGGGGTACGAGTCCTCCTCTGGATCTCAGAACTGACCACATTGAAAAAGTCCCTAGATGGGGAGGATCAGGGACTTTTTCTCCCTTTAGCCTCACCTCACCCACCCCCTGAGGGCAGAACTGTGATGATTTTATAGAAAAAGAACTGGATCATCTATGCACTGATAGAAGAATTACAATCAAAACTTCTTCTTTACTGGGAAAGAATGAGAGCTGTTTAGAGTAGTGACACCCATTCTTTTTTAATTTTTATTTATTGTTATTTTTTCGGCCATGCCACGAGGCATGCAGGATCTTAGTTCCCCAACCAGGAATCAGACCCGTGCCCCCTGCAGTGGAAGCGTGTAGTCCTAACCACTGGACAGCCAGGGAATTCCCTGACACCCATTCTTATGTTCAGGAAAATGGGGTTTGAGGCTCTGGTTGCTGATGGGCAGGGGCTCACCCCCCAGGTCCCCCTGAGCCTCTCTTCCTTAGGGAGGTGCAGCCAGCAGTGGACACCTGGAACCAGTCAAGAGGAACACTCCACCAAGATTCTGTGTCTCCAAAGTGGGCTTGGAGGTGAGCAGAAGCTTTGGCAAGGGAGATATTAGGTCTTTGAATTCCTTGTCCCAGGCTCTGGGGTGGAGGCCAGGACCTCTCCAGCTGCAGGAACAGGGCAGCCTTTGTCTTCTGGTGCTTGGAACAGTCACTGGGACCATGGGACAAGCCAGAGCCGGGGTCAGGGATCTTACTCTCCTCCCTGATACCTGTATACTGCACCTGGGAGTCCTGCTCTGCATCATGCTCCACCCCTACACCTTCACATCTTCACACGAGCTCCTCAGTGCTAGTATCTTTGTAGACAGAGCTTAGCATGGGGCGCTGCACATGGGAGGGCATGTAGAGGTGGAAACACTGCGCATTGCATACCTCTCACAAAACCATCACTAGTAGGATCAAATTCAAGCCTATTTTACACATGTGCCATTCACCCTGTTCACATTCAACATTACCTACACACTTAAGAACATCAGATGAGTACTCTAGTGGTTGAGGAGAGGGTTACATTTCCCTTCGCTCCTTACAAAATCTGTACCTTCAACCTTTCCCCCAATGATACATATTCAAAAGATACTTTATGGTTTGAAATGTATCAAGGACACATCCACGAGTCCCTTAGCTTTATATATAATAATATATATAATATATAATGTATACATATAATATAGCTTATAAAATATACCCTGCACTATCAAATAGGGTTATAGACTATAGCTTTACAAGATAATTTAAGTTTCTGGTAGAAAAGAAATCTGGCAGTTGCATGACATTGTTACCTCTGCATGACTTAGCAAGTCATTCCTCCTTCAAGTCTTTTTTTTTTTTTTTTTTAAGTGTCTCCTGCCAGAATGCTGCATTTGGTGAAACACACCAGCCGGAAATGCTTTCTGGAAAGATTATTTAACGCCACCAGTATCAAACAGTTGATAAAAACCTTTCCTTTAGCCACGTGATAAGGATAGCTGAGGTCATCCTCATAGATGGAGAAACATCTATCAAAGGAGAGTGACTCTGCAGCACATCGTCCCTAATTGATCCCATTCTGGGCCAAGTGTCTGAGAAGCAGCTCGCTTAGGTCCAACCTCAGTGTGGGCCAGTTCTGCCTTATAACTCAGCTGAAGCGTTTCCTTTTCCTCTAGTGATCTGTAATTGAATTACTGGAGAGGGGGGCACCCACCTTATCTCCTTCTTCCACTTCACATATTTTCTCTAGAGTTGAAGGGTTATATGTGGCAAACTTTTTTCCACTCTTGGATTCGTTCCATTCATTGTTGATGAATATCTAACCAGGAAAGGAAGTTGTAATGCATTAGGCTTAAATCAAAATCATATAATTCCAACATACTGAGGACCTTAGGTAACGTCTTTTCCTTCTATCCCTCCAACCTACCTGTCTGCCTTTTTTATAGGTAGGACCTGGAAGGGGGATGGAGCCACATGCCCAACCGGGAGCACACTCAGAATTAGAATCCAAGTCTCCTGACTTTTAATACATTTTCAGAGAACTACATTTTGCCACAATAAAACTAATTTAGAATGTTTTTCTAAAATATTCTCTCTCTCTCTCTTTTTTTTTTTTTTCGGTACGTGGGCCTTTCACTGCTGTGGCCTCTCCCGTTGCGGAGCACAGGCTCCGGACGCGCAGGCTCAGTGGCCATGACTCACGGGCCCAACCGCTCTGCGGCCTGTGGGATCTTCCCGGACCGCGGCACGAACCCGTGTCCCCTGCATCGCAAGCGGACTCTCAACCACTGCGCCACCAGGGAAGCCCTCTCTCTCTCTTTTTTTAAACAATAAGATGGAGTCACAGAGAAATAGCAGGGTTAGATAGTTACATAAAGGGTATAAGTTAAATTTTACACACTCAGCAAGTTCGAGGGAAGATTAAATATGCATATATATATATATATATATATATATATAAGCAATCCACCTGCCCCTGAAGAGTATGTCAGCAGTGAGCACTACCTTCTCCCTCCTTCCTGCTGCAAGCTCCGGCTAGATCACCAAGGAACTGGCATTATATAAGGATCTTACTATAACCTCATTAATTCACATCAGCCCCCCTCCCCCATTCCCTTTAAAATGTCTATTTTCATGTTGGGCTTAATAAAAGCCAGTATTGGAATACAAAGATAAATATCTGTGTTAGGAAATGTTCTGGTTATATTAACATATGTAGCAAATAACGGCTTATATCCAGAACCAAATAATTAACTCACAAAAATCACTTATTTCAGAGACTCAGTTATCTAGAACACAGCCGAGAATAGAGACATTAAAAAGAAAAAGACATTGTGAGCAAACTAAAAAGAATTCACAAGTCTATGCACTGAAATGTGTGTACTATTTACTCTTAGTTTACCCTAAGTTCTAACTGCCTTAAAAAGCATTAAAAGAGAGGGCTTTTGGGAAAGAACTAGGAACAGAGGTGACGGATAATACATAAAACATGTTCTGACAGAATGGAGGCCCAGGCTACCCAGTGAGAGGACAGGCAATCTCCTGCTGTACCAGCTTGGGAGAACTTTGTCATCAGAGCCCATCGTGGCATCAGAGAGACTCCAGTCGCAAACATGACTGATATGCTTTAGAAGCATTTCCATCAAGTAAAATGTCATCAATAATTTCTAAGTATAGAACTAGCTCATCAGATTCCATCTCTATATCTATATGCATATGTTTATATGCACATCTCTATATGCATTTATTCTATGTCTATATCTATATGCATATCTTTGAGTCATTTAAAGGGAGAATTGCATCACTACAAGGATTAATTTCAGTGACTGGGAATTTCATTCATTCGGAATACTTGACTCCCCAGTGAGGATGGATTAGAGGGGAGCCAACTCATCCAGTGTGCAACCTGACTATGTTCTCTGTCCTGGGCTGTCCTGTAAAAAATCCTAAGCTCACAGGGAAGGAAGCCCGCTCTGGGAAGCCACTGGTGCACTGTTTTGATAACTCTCCCTGGAAAGCAGGGAAATTTGAGCGCGGTGGGGACAATGTACAGAAGGCCAGCTCTGGCTGGGCAGGTGGGCAGAGGGCCCCTGCCTCCCTGTGTGAGGTCCAGAGCTGAGAGCGACCCTCGGCCGTGGGCTGTGCCCATCTGACTTCTGGAAGCTCAGCGCCTTCAACGTGAGGCCAGGCCCCCAGGGAAGCGCGCGGAAAAGGCCAGGCTACAATTACAGGTTTATTCTTCCAGCTGAAACCAAATCCAAGAGTTCACTTTTGCCATCCAGCAAGCAATCACTCGGTAACAGTGAGAAATTAATAAGTAGAGAGGAGGAGTTAAGTTAGCGTGGGGAGGAAAGTGCAGCCAGGAAGAGAGGCCCATTTGTCGGAAGATGAAATTTCGTGGGTTAGATAATAGAGACTGTCAGTGAAAACTGCTGATTCTAGGACCTTCCTGGTATCAATTCCAAGGAGGAGGGAAAATGAGAAGGTGGTAGAAGAGAATATAAATAAGGGGATAAAAACAGATTGCAATGATCAGATGTCCGTTATACTTCATCTCCAAGCATGCTCCTCCAAAAAAAAAAAAAAAAAAATTACTTGGTCGTTCATGACATTGATCCATAGTCCTTTCTAACCAGCAACTTAAAAAAAATTCAGACTGCTCAACGATACTCATATTTTCCCATCACAATGTTTCTGATTTAGCAAAAATTTTTTCTTTATACTACATTAGTAAGTAATTTTGTAAGTGGTTTCTACTGTTGCTTTTTCTCTCCAATAAAAGAAAACAAAAACACAAATGAGGAAGGGGTAAGTGTGGCCTACCAATTATGCTGGCTGTATTGTTTTGAACCCCCAAACAGGAAAATGGGTCTAGAAAAAATCTGTTCCCCTTGACTTGTGAATTGGTATGAAACAAAACTTATAGAGGAATAAAATTATGGTACATTGAGTGGATGGGACTCACATTTTGAAGGAACGGAATGGTATACTATCCAGACTGAGCTGGAAAACCACAGCTATTGTCAAGATACGGGTGCCCCAGAAGAGGCGAAGGTGGTGGTCACACAGTGAGTTCTGCTGACGCCACTTACAGAAACTTCCATTGGACCTCAGCTATACTCAAAAGGAGCATATTTTCAGAAAAGGAAATTTGAGTGAATTTTATTTTTCATAAAACAGATCATAAAAACCAGTGTTTTAATGAGCCAGAAAATCTTAAAAAAGAATTTCTACTACTGGAAGGAAAGGAAGGGGCCCTATGAAGTGAAACGGGCTGCTACCCTCTGAGACCTATGTGGGGGTTTTGGGGGGAACCACCCCTCACCAAAATCACAGAGCAGAGCCCAGTGTTAACACATGAGAACAAAGGAACTTCGTCCTTCTGGAGACTGGACTTACCCTGGGAAATGGTCCCCCAAGGCTGGGGCTCAGACCCACCATTTCCAGCTTGTCCTCCATTAACAAGAAGCACCATGAGTCAGGTTTGAAAAATAACAGACCGTTACTGCTCACACACTCCACAGCCAGGGGGCCTCGGGGGCCTCGGGGGCCTCGATACTGTAGTTCTGTTTCTCCCGCTTCTTTCCTCAGCCCTGTGGGCTGCCTCTGCAGCCAGGGGCTCCTTCAGCATCGCTTGCCTGGGCTCCCCACCCTCAGTCACAACCACACAGGCTGCCCCAAACCCACAACTGCTAGGAGGAGGCCTCTGTGGAGGTGGGCCTGGAGCAAGGACAGAGAGGCAGAGGCCTTGCCCTCCAGAGGAAAGGAGGGTACAGCAGTCTACTGTCAGGCTGCTGCAGTCATCATCGCCTAGGAGCCACTAAGGATCCTGGCTCTCCAGCCCCCTCCATCTCATGCCCTTCCCTCAGCCTTCGTCACAACCCGGTTCTGTTCCACTAAGGAGAGGGGGCACCCAGCAGGACAAACAAACACCGGTCACTCTGTGAATGTGCTAAAATCCACCTCTCTACTTAAGGGCTGCATTTACACTTATGAAAGGGCAGAAAGAATTGCAGACAAAGAGGTAACTTTCCATATGTGACTCCATTGTTCTGATAGCACTAAAAAAAAGGTAAAAAAAGGAATAGGAAAATAATATACGTAATTTCTGGCTTCTATACTGTTTTTTAAAATCCAATAAAACAAAACGCTACCACCAGCAACAACAGGTGACCACCACGAGTGTTAGGGGCTAAAAAAATGTAGGTACTATTTTCACTGTTCCCAGAATATGAGTTGGAATTTGCACGCTGAAGCTGATACTACTTAGGAAACTACATTAAAAATAATCTCCATCGAAGTGTCTCTGTTGATCACAGAGCCCTCTGGAAACAGTTAATTTTAATGTCATGTGATCAGAGGTCCAGCCGACAAGAAGCGCCAAGAGATCAAAATCTGAAGGCCACACATAGTGGCCTACAACTTTCTCTGCTTGATTAAAACTATTTGAGAGACATAATTGCTACTTGTGAAAGTAAAATTGATGGAGGAATTTTCTAAGTGCTGTGTCAGCTGGAGTTGGGGGCAATGGATAAGATGCAAAAATAAAAGGACACAAACTTGGGGAAAGTGAAGCCAACCGTGCCTCTTGGCCTGCACCCCTGAAGTGCCCCCAGGGCCAGCCCAACGGCCTCCAAACAGCCTCGGGGTGTCTTCCCACCGGAGGGGACACGCTCCCCGCTGGCAACGGAGCTCCCAGCCCTGCTCAGCCCGGGCTCCAGGCCTCGCCATCTTCCTTTCTGCCCTAGGCAGGTGTTCTCACCGCTTTGCCGGTGCTCCAGCCTCCTAGCCCACAGCGCAAAAACGACAGCGAGCCTCGGAACTCCGCGGCGCGATGGGGCCCTGCCACCCGCGGTTTCCCAGGCTCAGATCTGAGACCACGATCTGCCAAGACCAAGGTCTCTGGGCTCCGGGACAGTCTCATCAGTGAGCACCTTCCTACTAGCCCTCGTTCTACTGGTAAGCTGGTAAGAGCTAAGCACAGGAGGTGCCCGACTTCTCTCCGCTTGCTCTCGCTGACGTTTCCGGACACTTCCCGAGGCAGCCTGACCTCTCAGGTCGGCTCTTGGTGTTTTCAGGCACCCTCTGACCCTCTCGAAGCCCGACCCCTTCAGCCCCGGAAACTACGCCGCAGGGTCTGCGGGAAGACCACCGCGCCCACGTCACGGCGCACCACCGCTCGCCTTCAAAGCGGGCCCTGCAGGGGCACGTCGGGGCCGCGCCGGGCTTCAGCCTGGCACCGCGCGGCCGCTGCAGAGCCTCCCTCGCCCGGTTTTCGCGCCCGAGAGCCCGTCTTGGGGTGCGGATCTTGGAGCCCCTTTTGGGGTGCGCGGCGGACTCCCGCCCGGGATGCCCAGTGCTGAACGCTGCTTCGGGAGGGCCCGGCTGAGCGGAGAGGCTCGAGTCACAGGAGCGCCAGGCGAACTCAGCTGAGGGCGCGCCGCCCCAGCTCCCCGCACTCTCGGAGCGGAGCAGCGGGGCTCCCGGCCTGCTCACCCCTGGTCCCCGCCACCGTGGCCGGGCAGCCCAGCGCGGAGCCAGGCGGCCGTCGGGTGGGACGCGGGCCCGCCTCACCTTGGTGAACTTGACCTCCAGGTTGCGGACGGGGCGCGGCAGGGCGGGTGACTTCCTGTCCGGCTGCCCGTTCTCCACGGCCCCGTTGGTGGTGGCCATGGCTCCTCCACGCTCCCGGGTCCGAAGCGCCCGAGTTTTCGGCGCCTGCTCCGGCCTGGGCGGTGCGCAGCCTACTCGCGGGGTGACAGCTCCGCGCCGCTTTATGGAGCGCCCCACGCCTCCCGCCCGAGGGGGCTGTCTAATTGGCTGCAGGACTGGAGGAAGGGAGGGCTGGCGGGAGGGGAGGGGGCCGGCCCGCCTCACCCCACCCCGCCGCCGCCCCTGCAGGAGCCTGGCCACCCCCCGCCCGGCCACCGCGCCGCGCGCTCCCCGCCCGGGAGGCTTCCCTTGGAGGAGCTCCCGAAACGCCGCCGGGCCCCGGAAGTCCCAGGGCTCGGGCAGCGGGCCGGGGCAGGAATCGGGGGCGCGGGGCCGCAGCGCTGGCCGGCGAGTCCGCCCGCGGCACCTGCCGCCCCCGGCCCGCTGACGCTCCGTGCACTCGCCCAACTTCGGTCCGCGCCCCGCGCTCCGGGAAGGCGCGCCCGCCCGCCCGCTGAGGGCCTTGCGCCGCGTCCGGGGTTGGGGACCCCGCGGGGAGGCACCGCGTCGCTGCCCACGTGCCTCGGCCTAGAGTCCAGACGCCGGGGCCGGGCTTGCAGGACCGACGCCCGCCGCGCCCCACTCGGCCCGTGCCGGGACTGCGGGCAAGCGGGCGCGGAATCTCCCCCGGCCCTGGGCGTCACACGCCGAGGGGCAGAAGGCTAAGGAAAAGCCTTTGGCCCTTCCTTCCCCGTGCTGTGGCGTCCCAGCGCGGCCAGGCCCCTGACCTTCACAGGCTCACAGCGGGGCTCCAGCCCGAGGCCCTGGGATGCAACTGTTCTGATTTTTTTTAAAGGCATACATTATACCTTATTTTTTTAAAAAAATAATAAACAAAAGAGAAAGCACGTGAGATCTCTGTGTGAGCTTTAAGTGTTGAAGCGCTTATCGCGTAGGTTGCTCAACTTGCCAAGGAAGCACATCCAGCTCCTCTCAAACGTTCCACCGAAGCCAGGGACTTGCTCCAGGTCCTATCTGAGACATGGAAGCGGCTTCTCATGTATGTCATCCCTCAGGTTTCTGGAACGATGATGTGGGGCATCAACTGGAGGACAAAAGCAGTGGCTTAATCCCCAGAACCCTCAGCCCCTCAGTCCATTTCCTTCTGTGAGTAATCTCAAGTGCCAAGCAATGCGGACACTCCTTACTGTCCTGAGGCTCCTTCTGTTTGTTTTGGGGCTCTCAGTGTCCATCTCTATCCTCTCTCTCCTTCCTCACTGCAGTGCTGCTGAGTGTCCTGGATAGTGGAATAAGCTTTTAAACTTTTGCAAACCTGTCATCAGACCGCCTGCCTTCTGGGAATGAAAGGGTCCTATGCTGTTGTGGCTTAGAATGCACAGGTGAAGCAGGGAAAGGGGATAATGGGTCCCCCGGGGCTGACCAACATCAGTGAATCTGTTCTTGATGCCAGGTTTACTGACACTGATGAGTCCCAGAACAATGCTGTCTCTTTCCTTAGCTGCTCCTGCCAGTCCCTGGGCTCCCTGTCTTGCCTGGCTGGCCCCGTAGCCCCCGCTCAGGCCTCTTGGAAACGTGGGCAGATGTCTCATGCCAGGGCCTCTACCTGGATGTTGAGCCCCAGCGTCTGGGTGCCTGGGCCCAGCAGGGCCTGCAGGGTCTGGAGGCAGACCCTCCTGACCAGCAGCAGTTGGCCTTGGGGGCCAACAACCTCACCTGTGGCTCCTCCTGTTGACATCCACCCACATGATCCTGGGAGCCTGGGATCAGAGTCGGGTACTCAGCCATAGGAGGCGGCTCCCAGAGAGCAGGTTAGGAGGATGGGCCTGGCTCGAGATTTGTTCAAACCAGCAGGCTACCTCTGCTCCCGTCTTGCCACTCAGTAGGAGGGATGGAAGCAAGATGCTCTTCTCCCCATTTTACGGGTAAGTAAACAGAGGCATGCAGATACTTGTACCAGACATCACCTGCAGTGGAGGAACCAAGGCCAGACTGTGTGTGGGTGGATGGTGCAGGGTGTGGAGGAGGGATTTCTCTTACCTTCCTCTGCACCCTTCTTTCACCAAGGGCAGCACCTGTCTACTGTGGCCCCATGTCACTGGGGCAGCAGAGAGCACAGCAAACGTATAGGTGCAAAATGATAGCAGCATCCCTCCAGGTGTGCCTTGTATAGAAATCAAACCCTTAGGTACCAGCCTCAGAGGTGGTGACCATAGGTGCCAGGAAAGGAGGAAGGACTGTTTTCTCCCATTATCAGCCATTGGATGTCTGGGCGGCCGGGGGATTGTCTGAACATCTAAGGCTTTAGAGGCCCAACCCTTCTGGCCACATCCCTGACCTGGATTCCAGCTGTGTGCCCTTCCGTTGTACACTTCACTCTGAGCTTCGGTTTCTTTTTCTGTAAAATAATCTCACTTTATAGTGTTTAGGGAAGCTAAAGTAAGAAAATGGTGTGTATAAGCTGTAAAGTGCTGTATACATGCCAGCTTCTCATTTTCCTTTTCTTCCTTGAGATTGATTCCTCTTAGTAGGCTTTCTTCTGGGAAGTTAGCAAGTCTTCCTGGCTTCTCTCTGGCCTCCACCAACTTCCCTGGTCAAGCAATAGCCACTCTGCTAATTTCATTGTAAAAATAGTATTTGTATTTTGTATTCAACTCTGTGGTGGTGCTGCTGCTATCTGCTGCTTGGCTTCTTGGCATCTCAAATTATATAAGTCCAGGACATCTCATGCTGAGGGCTTACTAGTTTGATGGACATTTAATAAAAATAGTCATGAATAAAGATGAGATAAAAGACTGAGATAAAATTTAAGTTAGATATTCCACCCCCTCCAAAATCTCAACCTAATTCATTTTTAAATGCATAAACCTTGTAGGAGATATTGAGGTCTGTAGCAAATGTAATTCATAATGAAAAGGAGAATGATAATAATGGAACCCCATTTTGTTTTACCTCATTTCCAGTCTGGTACCTAAGCCTTACTGGGTGTTTCCAGAGGCCTGCTGAGGGCCCTCAGCACCTCCAGAGCTGGTGGCCAGCTGCAGAGCTGCCTCCCACAGGGCACTCACCTCACCCAGCACCCAGGAGTCAACGTCAGCCTCCAAGACCCGGGCATGTGGTAGCCTTTCATGGAAAGCGAGGCTCCTTGGGTGAAGGCGGTTCTCTAAAGAAGGGAAGTAGTGTGGCCCTTCAGTGCAGGTGACCTCACCTCAGTTTTCTTGGCTAAAAACTGGGCTGATGGGGTGAGGAAAGACTTTACTGCGAGTACCTCCCAATTGGTGTCAATGAAGTGGATGCCACGTTTCATGTGTATTGTTCAATGTTGCCCAAACTTGACTTGAGTAGGGGACTACTTGCCTTTCAGGCTCCCTGTAACTTAAGACCCCCATGCTACTACATCATTCTCTCCTCAGGGAACATGTAAACACATCTGCTTTCCTGCAAGATTGCATCAGTGATGACACCAGAGGCAGGAACGCCCAGGCCTGAGGAAGATGAGCCAGCTGACACCCAACCCCTCCAGCCCCTCTAGTCCTTTCTGGCCTTGAGGGAAGATCTTCCACACACAATATTGATCTGGGGTAAATCAGTTTTAGTCCAGGCGGAGGCAGAGAACTAAGTACCTAAAAGCAAAGAAGACACATCAGAATCTTTGTGGGTCAGGCCTTGATTAGGTCTCACACACTCAGCCTGACAGTTCATGGCTGCCAGCATTTTCTCCTGGTCCGCCTTCCACCAGTAACTGCTGTGATTAAGAGTTGTGAAAAGGGCAAGAGAGAGCATGGCAGGTAAGGTAGAGACAACTGGTTGGCCACCCAGTTCTTCACTTTTTTCTTGCTGGTGGAACTTTATATTATTGAAGGCAACAATGTGCTTTGATAAAACATATTTTCCAGCCTCTCTGGCAGACAGTAGTTGTTAATTAGATATAAGCCAAAGTCTTTGGTTTGGGCTTCAAAAGAAGCTCGTTACATGGGACTGAGTCAGTTGAGAGGCTCTTCTTTCTTCCTGCTGCCTGGACCATAGACATGAGGGCTGGGCCTCCATCAGCCGTCTTGTGACCATAAAGCAATGCCGAGAATGGAAGTTGTATGGTAAAGAGGTTGGAGCAGGCACACAGGAAGAGCCCAAGTCCTTGATGACCCTGGAACTAGGCTTTATGCCCTGGATTTCCTTTCTTGGATTTCTTACATGTAAGCAAAATGTAAATCCCTGTCTTATTTAAGCTTGCTATTTGGGCTTTCTGCTACATGTGGCTGAACCTCATTACTAAGTGACACAGCTGGCTATTTAAACCATGCCCCATCACCATGACTAGAAAAACAAACTTCTAAGCTCAACTGGAATAATTATATCACGTTTGTATAGAAAGAGCAGCACGTTTAAAAAAAGTCTTATCATCATCTGTACTTTTTTGGCTTTAATCAAATGCTCTGAACATTCTGTGCTCAGGTTTACAGTAAAATTTTTTGAAAAGACAAAACTAACCCTGGGATAGAATAAATGAAGCTAGCTCATTTATTCATCTACAGCCTTAACTGCCTAAATTGGATGGTGAGGTCCTATCTAGGGAAGAGAGACCTTTTGTTGCAAAGGCCCTCATGGGGCTGGGCAGGTAGCCCACATTTCTATGGTGCCCGTGGGTGTTAGCTGTTGTGGCTTCACTCTCCAGCCTGCTGAGGAAGGTACCAACACTGAGAAAGCTGATGGGACTGCACGGGTCCTGGGCCACCCAGACCTGGAAGCTGCTTGGCCAGGCCAGCACCTGATCCAGACAGCAAGAAGTCAGACTTTTGGCTTTAAAGCACATAAAATGTCACCACATGTAATCACTGCATCTCACTCGTAATACTCTACACATCTTAGTACCGCCACCGGACCTCCTCAGTGACATGAAGATTTGTTTGTAAACTTTCCAACCCTCTTAAAAATTCGGGGATTCTGAGTTCTGAACCAAATTTGAATTATTTGGGCGTTTGAGTTCAATTTACTCCTGACAAAACACACTTCCTGGTTAGAAAGAAAGTTGTTTAAGGGGCTTATAAAAGGGTTCTGGAAGATTCTTGGACACAAAGTGGCTCTCACTAAACAATTGTGCTGAGTTAAGCCGAATTGAATCCGAAACATACATATTAAATTTTCCTTGAAATCCACAGGGGTATAAAAATGTCGGGAAAGGGGGCTTAGCAAGATACAGTTTGCCAAACCCAAAATGTATGAAAACTAATTTGAGTGTGTTAGTTTGGCGAATCACTCCTGGGCTCATCCATCCTAACCTCACAGTGACAAGACTTTCCTCCTGCCTTTCAGCCAGGACTCCCTATAAAGAAGCATCAATTACCAAAGAATCTTCCTTTGGATTTTTGCCATTACTTGAATCCTGCAGTGGAGAAAGGGTGGGAGAGGTTGTTAAAATCTGTGTTCTCATGAGATGACCTGGGGATTCTCCTGCACTTGTGTTTGTGGTGTAAGAGTTGCTCAGGCGGAGCTCTTGAGGTTCCCCTGTGATTAGAAAGTCTCTAGAAAGTACATCATGTCTTAGCATATGTTTAGGTATGACAGATGGGAAGGCTATTTATGTATACTTTTATCTGTTTTTTTGTTTTCTGATATGGCAGTATGGTGATCCGAAAACATCCATCCCACCCCCAGGGGATTAGATTAATTAGTGACCTGTAACATTTTCAAATTTATGTTTTTCATTATTGAGCATGTCTTCAAGCACTGGGCTTGTATTTATTACATATATTATTTATATTCTATTAATTCTATTATTTATATTAATTATATGTCATATATTATCATCAAATACAGTTTATCAGTTAAAAGACAATGGATTGGATAAGGTGTATTTTCTACCAGCAACAGTTAATAAGCTTAAACATTAAGAACAAGACTGGAATTATAGGTTTCACATGTTTTAAATGTGCATCTTATAAATTCCATGGACACTTCAATTATTATGAATTTCAGCCCATCTTTTATCCCAGGAAGTGCCAGCCTTTGCACCTGCTAGCAAGGTCCAATGATTCCATTGCACTCTTTCAGTTGGCCACTAGATGGGACCAAGCTAAGTAGGAAGTTGCCAGTGAACTTTTTTCCACTGTGAGAAATAGGACTTTCCCAACTTACAAAGAAATGGTGTTGACATTAGAGTGCCTCAAACTTCAATTGTATCATAGACACAATGCTAGAACTGGAGATCAGTGTACAGGTTAGCCCGCAAAAGCCCACTCACTTCTTATTGAGCCTATAAGGGGTCCTGCCTTTTGAGACCAGACACATGTGGGTGTGATTCTTTGCCCAGGGAGTACTGACGCCCGGCACCTGAGCTTTTCAGGCCTCTACTTCCTCTTCTGAAAATGGGAGTCACGTTTCCTGCCCAGATAGGGTGTCATGGGGGTAAACAAGGGAGCAGGTGTGACACACCAAGCACACTTGCAGTGAAACAGACACGAAGACATCACTGCTGCCCAACTCATCATTCATCTGACAGAGCCCTGTCCTGCCTGCCCTCAGCTCCCAACCATCGCGCCTACCTGGGTACTCACCCAGTCCTCCTCTCTCCCTGTCCCTCACACAGGCAAGACAGCCAAGGACTCCCTAATGGAAATTTGCCAAGAGACTGCGGGAAATAGATTTTTTAATGCTAAAGGATAAATAAACATGTATGAGCCTAGGAGATGGGCCTTGTAAGCATACAGACTGGGTCAGATTCCCGCTAAAGCATTTTCTAACCTCTTTATTCAAACCTTCTGGGACTGTTTCCTCACCTGTCAGAAGGGGATGGTGGGACCTCCATCACGGGTCGAGAGACCTAAATGAGATCATGGTGTGACAGGGCTGGTCTCTGCCTGCTGTGTAGGGGATGTCCCATTTATGCCCCCTGAGGCTCTCCTGCTGGGGAGACAGACCCCAGCCCCTTCCTTCAACCCTGGCCAAGCAACTCCCAGTTGGGCGGGCAGCTTTTCAACCCTTCTAGAACCTTCTTCCTGGTTTTCTCCCTGATCAATGCCACAGGTGGCTTTCAGCAGGTCTAGACCTCAGAGACCCTTCTCTGGCTGACTCTAGACCTACTCCCCCTGAGATATTCCCCCTCACATATATTTATGTTTCATCTCATCTTTGCAGACACTTCCTGGGCTCTTTTTAGAAATCTTTTTGGTTTGGGGGCTTCTGCAAGCCAGACTTTGCTCTGACTTGTTTCTCTCTCCCGTTTCATTAGCCATTTATGAGGGCTGACTCTTCTTAATCTTACTAGTCCAGACCAGCCATAAGGTTTCTTTCCCAGGCTGAATGTCAGGAATGAGTAGGGCACTTTTGGCACTGTGCAAAGAAGCATCTCAACTCATCATCAGAGTGGTGATAGATTAGCTATGTCTGCTGTGGGCACAGCATGCAGGGAGGCCCTAGAAGCCAGCCTTGTCACATTGTATGGTGCACAGGAATCCCCTGGGATGTTGTTAAAATTCAGACTCCATTCATCGGTCTGAGGTGGGGTTCAGGATTTTGCACCACTAACAAGCTACTGACAAGTATCTTAGAAAGTACCCTTCTAGGTTGGCAACATCACCATCTTCTGGGAGCTTTTTAGAAATACAGACTCTCAGGCCCTGCCCTAGACCTACAGAGAAAGAATCTGCATGTTAACTGGAGCCCCAGGAGTTTCACATGCACATCATGGCAGGAGAGGGCCACCAGGCACCATCTTGTGAAAAGTGCCCCCTGCACCCCCAACCTGAAGCCCACCTTGTCAGGATGGCTGAAATAAGTCCTTCTTCTCTTTCTAGTTGTTACTTTTCAGATTGAAGATGACTTTACATTTCACCATGAGCCCAAGGAAATTCCAAGAAAATTCTTCAGAGGTTCCTACAGCTGCCCCCAAGGGAATGGCTTTGCAGAATTTAAATCAATACAGTTTTACAAGATCAAAGCCCAGAAATACCAGGAAAATACTATGAAGAGGTTATATTTTCATTACATGGAATACAAATTGCTCTTTATATCCATCTTGAATTCAGGGGCTTGAGGACGGCAGGTTTCACAGGAAGAAATACAGACTTGGGGAAGGTAGGGGGACTTTTAGGGCACTTTGGTGGTTAGGACTTGTGCCCATTGGAGGGGTTTGGATGGATATTACTAGGCCCAGAGGCCCACACTGGGACATGAGACTCCCCTCCCAGGGGGCAGCAGGTTACAACAGGGTGTTTGCCCAGAATGGCTGAAGTGGTGACATCCAAGGAGCAAGTGTGGCAGTGGATGGTCGAAGCAGGTGGTGGGAGGCCAGAGCATGGAGATGGCAGTGGGCCTCCAGCTTCTTCATAAGAGCATCAGCTCTAGGCATTGTACATATTCCAACTAAGGGGGTAGCTACATTATAATAAACATATGATTTTGTGTATACAGAATTATAATTAAGCATCTGTTTGTGTAGTCACTGATTCAATATTGGTCTTCTTTATTAAACGGAGCTCTGTGAAGAAAGGGGCACTGTCTAGTCTCTCCACTATTGCCAAGCCAAGTGGCCAACATAGTGGAGGTGCCAAAAAAAAAATCACTGAATGTTGAGTCGATGCATTGCTTCCATATTTTATTATGGACTTAGGTGAAATAACTATTCTCGGGCATCCTGGCTCCAGCAGTTGCTGGCTGTGTGACCTGGGGCAGGCCTCTAATGTTCAGCTTCCTACTCTGTGAAATGGGACAGTTTGGTAGCACACAGCTGTGTAGATGGCCTGGTGCTACTGGGCTGTTCTGGAAATGGGCCTCTCCAGGTGAGAGTGCCTGGTCAGGCTAGGCATGTGGTCACCCTTCATCTCCTCAAGGAGGGGTTCTCCAATGCCGCAGGGCATTCACTGACGAAGGTCAGGGTCTTTTTGCTCCCAATGGGATGGAAAGGAAGGTTGATTAAGGGAAGAGAACTCTTCCTAGTCCAGCCTTTGCTTGGAGATACCCGAGCAAAGGCTGAACTAGGAAGAAACACTGTCTAAAGTAGAACTGACTGCACAAGACACAGAAGGAACACAGCATAGCAGGACCATGCCCTCTCCTCTCTGACTCTAAGCCCTCCCACAATGAAGCAACTCCTCCCACCCTGCAAGGCTGCTTGTGACTGCCCTCCTGCTCTATGCCACATCCACACCATGCCGTGTACTTGCCAGGTGCTGGCTGTGCAGGGTATCTTTCAGTTCTGAAAACATGGTCATCATGTCTCCACCTCAGGACCTTCATGATTGCACTTGCCTCTTTCTGGACCTCTTCTGTCATAAGAGTCTTATTTCAAATGCTGCCTCATAAGAAAGGCCTCCCCAGATAACCCGTCTAAAACAGTGTCCCCATCCTTCTCTCACAGCACCCGATTCTACTGTCTTTATAGCACTTCTCATACTTTTCAAACTGTTGGTTTATTGTCTGGAACCCTGCTTCCAGAACCTAAGTGCACAACTGTAGAGATTCCCGCACCAGCCACCAGGTGGTGACATGAACCCGGGACAGCTTGGTACCAGATGTCGCGAGGGGCCCCAAAATATTCAAAATGCAAATGGCTATTTATATATTTGGCATATTCATCAACTGTGAGTTGGGTAGTTTATTAGTAGGTCTTCAGTGAATGTATCAGGACTAGTTCTCTTTCTAGAACAAATTAAAATGAGGCTTTGGGTTGGAGTAATACAAACAAATTCTGCTTGTCTTCCCATCCATTCCTGGGACATTAACTGACGAAAGAACATTATCAACAGTTAGCTGATGTAGTAGACCTGGGAGAGGCCATACAGATCTCCAAAACCTATTTCTTTATTTCACAGACAAATCAACTCTGGACTCAGAGGGGTAGCCTTTGTCCATAGTCACAGAGTTAGCTGATTCCCAGTCCAGGATGTTTTCTTCTGCACCATGTGGAAATCCATGATCCTCAGGCATAAATGCCCAAGCACCCTCTTGATTTGTATCTTTTAAAAAGTAGTAAGGCAATCAATCCTGAGCAAAATGGACTTCTGCTAAGCCAAAAGGTTTGACACTTTGTTAAAGCATTTTATGAGCTAGGCTTCATGACTACAGAAAATTAGGATATGGCTTTTGCTCTCAAGGAGTTTGTAATTTAGTTGGGAAAATATGTCCAGGCAGCATAATTACTTATCAATTCAAGATATTATGCCATTCTGGAGAGGCAAGAGATGGTACTCCTGAGTACAGGGAAGGCTTTTGTAAAGAAGGAAATCAAAGATCACATACTTGGACCTTTGTGTTGTCACCCCGCTTGGGTAAGATAAGAGCAGGCAGTGTCAGCTCAATTCTACCAAAGATACAAGAGAGTCCCAACTTTCAAGTCTGTGTGAGGCTTCTGTGCATTACACTGGGGCCAAGGGGCTGGTGAGCTGTGGCCCAATGTATTGCCTGGCACCGTCATCCTTTGGACCCTCCACTTCTGCCTGGCCCCCAGCATCTCCCTGGTAAGGCATTCTAGTGTGTGCTTTAAAGATAGGCAACTCCTCAGGGAGTCCTCGAATGGCTGCAGAGTCTGGAAGTGCTGAAAAGAGGCCTGATTTGGGCATTATTGGTGGTGTCTGGCCTATGTGTTGGGACAAAAAATAAAGGTCACCAACTTAGAGCAGAACCTCCTTCCAAAGGAGAGAGAGAGGCACCCTCACCCTCAATCTGTCTCCTCCACCCTGAACTGGCACTCAGGAAGCTGCATTGTCAGGATACTTGGCACACCCACGTTGGGCATACTGTTTAGGGTGTTGGTTCTCAAGAGGGAAAACATTCTTTAGTTATTGCTTTTCTTAAAACATAGCATGTTGGACTTCCCTGGTGGTGCAGTGGTTAAGAATCCACCTGCCAATGCAGGAGACACGGGTTCGAGCCCTGATCCAGGAAGATCCCACATGCTGTGAAGCAACTAAGCCCGTGCACCACAACTACTGAAGCCCGCGCACCTAGAGCCCATGCTCTGCAGCAAGGGAAGCCACTGCAACGAGAAGCCTGTGCACCACAATGAAGAGTAGCCCCCCGCTCGACGCAACAGCCCATGAGCAGCAATGAAGACCCAATGCAACCAAAAAAAAAAAAAAAAAAACCCAAAAAAAACCATAGCATGTAGCTATGAGCAATCACATACTGCTATTTCAGCTCTACCCAGTATATAGGGACTAATAGACAAACTTACTTTTTCTCCTCCAGTTGTACTGGGTTTATTGTCTCTTATGGGCATTAAACATAACAAAAGCTGAGTATAGGTGGCCTGGCATACCTTTGTCTGTAACAGCACTTACTTACCTACAGTCTCTCATCTTTCAAATGATGGAGCAACTTCCTTTGTGTTAAACTCTGTGATTGAAAGAACTTATTTTTGGTAACTTTCCCAACCCACAAAGCCAATCCCATTTTAAGGTGGAAAAGTACAGTGTAACAATGGCATCACTGTCTTTTTGTTGGTGACGTGAAAATGTTTGAAGCTTGACCCTAACACCAGTCACCGTCAAAAGGTAATGCCTTGTACAAAATAACAAACCAAATCCCAAACGTCTGTTTACGGTCATCACGGTTCATTTCATTAAGCCATAACTCTGATTACATTCTTTCTCCTACCCTACCCTGAAGGTTTAGCTCTGAGGCCAGGGGGCCTGGCCTACTCTTCCCTGGGAACTGAGTGTCCAAAAACACATTTGTGCAAAATCGATGCAGGAAACCCTCAAGCTCTGTGGGGACCATACTTCAGGGGCTCCTTCCAGCCTTGGAGTGGTGCTTCCATCTTCCCCCTTCTGAGCACTTCGCCCCTTGAGGCCCCTGGTTCCTGTTGCACCTGCAGAGATCTCACTGGGTAATTCCTGGCTGAGGAGGGAGAGGGTGAGGCGGGTGAGGCAGGTAATGTACGTGTGAGAATATGTTTTCACCTGCGATAATGACGCACAGGCAGAAATCTTAAAAGAATGGGATGGAGTAGACAGAGGGAGCCAATGGCTATGGGTGTGGGGTGGTGTGGGTGATCCTGTCCCTCTGTGTGTGAGCCTCCCATCAAGTCACCTTTCATCTTGGCAACACTTTTCCCAGAGCCCCCTCACTGCTGTAAATGACAGATCTAAAACATGGAGGAGAGAGCTGTCCTCAACCCCATGCATGCAACCCTTGACAGTGTGTGCTTTGGCCTCACATGTGCCTTCAGGAACACCCCTTTGTATGAGAGACCAACTGAAGAAGAGGGCAGGCTGTGGAGGCAGATTGCCTTGGGTTCCATTCCCACCCTCAATGGTGTGGGGCCTGGGCAAGCCCCCTCGCCCCTTTCAACCTAAGCTACCTCACCTATAACATACAGATTGTCACACCTACTCATGGGGTGAGGCAGGGGCAGCTAATCCCCAAATATGGCTCCCATGAATTGTCCTCCTGGGGTTCACGTCCATGAGTGGTTCCTCCCATGCTAACTCTGGGCTGGTCCTGCCTCTGGTTTAACTACAGTCTTAAGTAAGGTCTTGCAACTTCTGCTTCTGCCCTTTTGGGGGCCTGAGCTGCCATGTAAAAAGTCCAGATATCCTTCAGAGAGACCATGTAGAGAGACTACAGAGAGACGGAGAGGCCCTGAGACGAAAGAGACAAGACCAGTCATCCTAATGTCCCGACTGCCTTCCATCTATCCCTGCTAAAGCTCCAGACAAGTGAGTGAAGCCGTTTTGGGTGTCCAAACCTGTCATCATCTTGAAAAATCAGCCCTAGCTGCCATCTTGGATGACCAGACCCAGCCATTTTCTGACTGTAGCTACATGAGAGACACCAAACTAGACCAGTAGAAGGACCTTCTAGCTGAGGACCAGACAGCACTTAGAATCATGAGAAATTATAAAATGCCTATTATTTTGTCACTGAGTTTTGGGGCAGTTTATTATGTAGCAATAGATCACAAGACCTGGGGCATATACTAAAGTAGGAAATGCTAGCTATCTCCACAGTATCCATTGTGAGAATTGGAAAGATTTTTTTGTTAAGTCCCAATATAGTGCCTAGCATATAGCAGGTCAAAAATAGCCATTTTATTGTTATAAATAAATATAAATAGGTGGTTTTCCCTCTTCTGAGACCTAATTAGTCTAAACACTCACCTTTCATGGGCCTTGAGTCCTGACATCCTGGAAGCTTGATTAACTCTATAGAAAGGGGCTCCCAGTGTGCCTATCCACAGGCAGAGCCATATTTCAGGGGCCTCTCATTTAACAAATATTTATAGGGCTGCTACTATGTGCCAGACTCCAAGCCAGGCGATGAGGCCTCAGAGGTGAAAAGAACAGATACACTGGTGATCTCATAGCTCTTACAGACCAGGAAGAAGTCAGACTCAGAATGAGACATTGCAAGTGTGAATAGCAGTATGGGGAAGTGCAGAAAGAGGAGGACATAGTTAAGTTTAGTTTAGCTGCTGGTGACAGAGACTGGAAACCATGGTGACTTAAAGAAAATAGAGGTTTATTTTCACATAAAAGAAATGCAGAGATGGGAAGTCAAGAGCTGGTGAGGTAGCTCCACACTCAATCACCGGAGAGCCTGACGTCTTCTGTCTTTCTTTCAGCTCAGCCATCTTAGCTTGCACATTCCATCCTCAAGTTGGTCCCAAGAGGCCTGCTGGAGCTCCAACCATCATGACTACATTCCAAGGGGAAAAGGCAAAGCAGAAAGCCTACCTTCAGGTTTAACTATCCCTCTTTTGAAGAACTTTCTCTGAAGCACCACCCCTCTCCAAAAGATGTTTACATCTCCTTGGGCACAGATGTCTGAAACCTGGGAAATGTAATTTTTTTTGCTGGGCCCATTGTTGCCCCCAACAATATAGGGGTCTGTTGGTCAAGAAGAAAAAGTTATAGGTATTGGTTGGCAACTAGCAGCTTCTGCCATAGGGACCACTTCCTAATCACAGAAGTTCCATCCTGGGGAAGTGACATTTTTAAGCACAAAGAAAGGATGAGTTCATTAGGGAGAAAGCTTTGCAGAAGCAACCTTTGCATAAAGTCCAGAGGTAAGAAATCTCAAGGAGCCTTCAGGAACTCACAGGAGTCCAATATGGACCTTTTGTCCCTAAATATAGTTCCCTCATCTGCCTAGCAGGAGCTTACTTTAGCTTAAGACCTGTGAAAATATGAGCCTTCCCCTCCATCCAAAAAAGCTGGAGTCCCCTTTCACACTTGGGTATGAGTGAGTTTCCACTCTACAGAACACACTGGCAGGCTGAGGGAAGGTGAGGAGCTGAGGCCCTGGAACGTGATGGAGAAAGAGGAACTCGCAAGGTTAAGGGAGATGGACTTTTGCCTCCCTCTTCTTCGCCCTCAGGTGGCCTCTGAGGGCAAGGGGCACAGGTGACCCTCTAAAGCAGTGGCCAGAGAAGCTACAGCTGTAAGACTTTCAGTAACTTCCGAGAGGACTTGGCACTGCACTATCTGTTTGCTGATTTTGTATCATAAATGCATGAAGCAATATTTTACAATTACAACTTCCTGAGCTCTGGGCCCTATAGCAAGGCTTACTCTAAATTCCTTTTGTTCTCATACTACACATCAATTCAGCATGTGAGGGGGTCTGGAGAGAACTCAGCTAGATATGCAAGCCAGACAAATGGAAAACATGTTTTTTTTTTTTTTTTTTTTTGCCTTTCAACAACTGGACATGCCAAGCCCACTTCAAGGAAAGGAGCTGCATTTTAAGTTAGCCCCATTTTCTGGAACTGGTGAAAATATCTTCATTTTTTGGGTTTCCGCCTGTGGTTACCTTGTGAGGCTTCCCAGTTCCTCGTGTCCCCTCCCAGGCTGCATCCTGGCTCCTCGGGCCTGATTTCCCATCACATCTGCTGTGGGCTGACTGCCCAATCATTTTCCATGAATGCCTCTGTACAGAGAGGTCTCCACAGCTGCACAGCTCGAGATGCACCATACCCAACACAGACCCCTGGCAACCCTGGCCAGAGAGCCATTGGAAACTGGCATTTACCGGGAGGCGATTTGATTTTGTGATCACATAGCCCTGCTCTACAGCCAATGCGGGCCTGAATACTCCCTTCTCCCAGGAGCTTCCTGTCCCTCGCGTTGTTGCTATTTGGAAATGTGAGGCTCAGAAAGGGAAATAGAAGGTGGTGGCATCATAATCTGGGAATAAAAGGGTATAAAGGGTATTTCATACTATCATGAGAGGTCCAGGCCGCTGTACACATTGGGTGAAATGTTTATTGTTGCTCCTTTGAGAAGTGAGCTATATAACTCTTTAAACTCACCAGAGTCATCACTACCAGGATCTGATTCTCATCTCTTAGAAGGCATTGCATTGCTTTAATATGCAACAGTCTAACATAACATTAAATCATTTTTTAAAGTTTCATCTAGTTGAGCCTGAGCCAAGATATTCTTGGGTTGGGTTTTGCACAGCCACCCTTTTTTTATATAGTTAAAAAGAAACACACGACAAAATACCTATCAAGTGATTTCACTCTTGCCAGCGTCCAAGAGTGATCTGCATAAGTGGGCCCTTTGGGTTTCCAGGGGCCCGGTGCTATGGCTTCATCATCAGGAGCAGTGAGTATTCTCGAGTACCCACCACCCACACCACACTGCAAAGGGGTAGGTGGGAAGACATGGTGGGCCAGCTGCAGATTAGAAAAGTCTCAGTCTTCCATGGATGCCAAGGACTAGATTGGAGAGACAGGCTAACCCAGGGCTGGGAAGAGAGCACATGCTTTTTCCCCTTTTGTAAGCTATGCTTTTGCAAAGCTGTCAACTGACTTCTGCTCCATTCCCTCTGCAAGATTCCACGCACCCATCGAGGCCGAGTGAGGCCAGCCCCTCTCAGAAAGGCTTCCTCTCTCCTGACCAAACCTTTCAATTTCCTCCTCATTCAGGACACCATTTGAACCGTTGAAGCAACCCTCAGTAAACCCCGCCTTGGGTTGTGTGTATTTGGTCATTCACGTGTTGCTCTCCCCGACTAGTAAGACAGGGCTCATGTCTTAACCAACCTAGAATCTTGGTGGCCTTCCAGAGTTCTTTGGTGACCCAGTGAATGCAGCAGGAATACACAGCTGGGAAGATGTGGCTCCATCGTGCCATCCAGCCTCCTGCCCAGGTTCCCCCCATGTCTCACTGGTCCCTCCCAGTGGGTTCCCCAGCCCACTCCCCTCTCCCTCCCAACTAGGTTCTTCAGACCACATGGCTGGTGGCAGAGATGAATTTGAGGACAGCTGGTGAGGGTGACGGGAACTTCCTCCCAACCTCAACCACTTCTGGGGAATGGCCCTCACCCTTGGGACTGGGCGATGGTTAGGAGGAGGTGCTTAGGTTGGCAGAGGCCAGATGGCTGCCCGGTCCTGATAGGAAGCTCATCGTCAGGGGCCCAGCATGGTTCTGAGGACTTACTAGATGCTCCACACTCTGTCCTCAGCCAGGGACCCAGCCTCTTGGGAGCCTCTTCCTGGGCCTTGCCCCACCCTGGTGCTGCCCAGATATGGGGGTGCATCTAGTTCTCCCTAAGATGCTAGGGTGCTGTGCTGCAAGCCTGGCCTCTTCCCAGGGCCGGGAAGACAGTCTCCCTGGGCCTGGCTTCTCCTCCCCAGCTGGCTTGGCCAGTCTGGAAACAATGACTGTGGCCAGAAACTGCTTCTCACGGGGTTTTGGAAACCGCGGCGGGACATCCACAAACAGCTTGTGCACAGGGCTGTGGCTCCGAGTAGAGGAGATGCTTCAGTGCTGGGAGGGTGGAGAGGAAGCGACAGAGACAATAGGCAGCATTGTGTTTTCTCCCAGGAAGCTCTGTTCTGCTTCGCTTTCAGGGAAATTGACTCTGGGGCAGCTCAGTCTGTTCCAAAGCAACAGCTTTATGTGATTATGTTAGTCCCAGGCTAGGACAAACCCGCCCTTTCTACCTCATTAACAACGCCAGCAGGGACCAGCCATGCCACGGTGGGGCTCTGTGCCCTAATTTGTCAGGCAAGGGCCGAGTGTAGGAAGTTGTAACAACAATGCATCTTGGAGCAGAAGCTGTCTATGGAGGGGGTGCAGCTTTGATGTGGGGCCCTGTCCTGATTAGGAATGATGTCTGGGGCCCCGGCAGTGCTCGAGAGGGTGGCATAAGCCTGGATGGCATTCGGGATGTGGGTTTTTGCACCTGGGTCTGATGAGGTTTGATGGGGTTTAACACATGCAAACAGCGGCTTTTGTTCTGCAGGACAAAGGCCTCCCCAGTTTGGGCCCGGGCTGAGACCCCGGTGGCACCCTTTTCCTCCCCGTCGCCTCTTGTCACTCTCCTTGTCGAAGTTTAATTAGGACGAGCTTTCACAGGCTCATTTCTCACTCCAGCAACTTTCTAACACTTCCTAACGAGGAGGCTGGAGCCTGAGGACTGGGGGAAGGAGCAGGGGCTTTGGGGAAGGAGAGAAGGGCCGTTGAGGGGGTTGGGAGGGGCCGGGCAGGGGGTCTGTGGAGAAGAGCTGAACAGGCAGGCACAGAGGAAGCTCCAAACCACACTGGCTCCTTCGGGAACTGGGGGTTGGTCTGCTAAGAAGAGAAAATAAAACAAACCCTAACTGGCCTTTGTTTTCTGGGTGGCCAGACAGTAATTTTCCCCAAATTCTTTATGGTTCCGGAAAAGAAAGCAAAGGATCAATCAGCGTTGACTTTGTGACTTTCAGAACTGGATCACATGGGCCCATAACACCTTAAACTCCTCTAACTCACATGCAAGCTTTTCCCATCCACTGGCTTCTAAACAACAAGAGCCACGGTGACAGTACCCAACCTCCCAACCCAATCTTGAACCAGATTCTGACATGAGGAAGTGCTGTTCCCTGTGTGGATGGTGGGATTCCATGTTCTGCTGACCTTGATGGAGATGTTGTCTTTCTCCTGCCCAAAGAGAGGTAAGAGATGGAGGTGGGGGGATGGAGGGTTCCTGTTCCTGTGTAGCCCTGCTTATTTTAGTTAGTATAGTTCTAGTCATGATGCAGTAACAAACACCCAAAAAGTAACTTAAAACTCACAAAGACGTATTTCTTATTCTGTTACATGTCCACGGTCAGTTGGCTAGGAGCTCTGTGACACATCACCTCCACTCTGGGCCCTAAGCTGATGAAGCATTGTTCTCTTATTGGAAACACTGATGATTGGTTTGGTAGAGGGAGAAAGATGGTGACAGTGTGTTGGCTCTTGATGTGCCCTCAGTGAGGTGACCCACATCAGTCTTGCTCACATTTCACAAGCCAAAGAAAGTTATATATCCATATCTAAAACTTCCACAGAGGAAAGATATGTCCTCCTGCTATTAGAAGGTAGAACCAGAAATATTTGGTTATTAGTACTAAAGCCCTCCTATTTTAGTTATCTATTGCTGTGTAACAAATCACCCCAAAACTTAGTGGCTTAAAACAATAAGTATTTATTTTCTTATTCAGGAGTCTGGGAACAGATTAACTGGATGATGCTGGATCAGGGTCTCTCTTGAGGATGCAGTCAAAATATTGGCTGGGCCTGCATCATCTGAAAGCTTGGCTGGGCTGGACAGTTTGCTACCAACATGGCACCTCACATAGCTGTTGGCAGGAGGCCTTGGTTCCTTACCACGTGGGTCTTTCTATTGGGCTGCCCAAGATTATTCATGACATGGCAGCTGGTTTTCCCCAAAGCTAGTGATCCAAGAGAGAAAGAGAGAGAGGAAGAGAGAGGAAGAGAGAGGGAGAGAGAGGAGAGAGAGAGAGAGAGAGAAAAAAAGAAACAAGCAAGAAACTACAGTGCCTTTTAGGACATAGTCTTGGAGTCACACGCCATCACTTCTGCTTTCTTCTATTTGTGAAAATGGAGATATTAAGTCTAGCCCACACTTAAGTGGAGGGGAATTAAGCATTGCCTCTTAAAGGGAGGAGTACCCAAGAATCTGGGGTCATGTCTTAAAATCCCTTCACCTGCATGAACTCCCCAGCTAACTGTCAGATTCTGGGACCAATCTGCAGGACTGAGAGTCCATTTGGCCCCAGCGCAACCCTCTTCACTTGTAGCTGGGACTCTCCATCTGTCCCTGTTGGTCAACAGGAGGAGGGTGAGAGGAGAGCAGGGCATACCTTTCAAAACAGTCTCCTGCTGAAAGGGAAAAAGAACAGAAGAAGGGAAATACTTAAGCCCACGAAGTCTCCCTAACTTCTTCTCGTGCTTAACCCAGCTCAACCCTGCCACAGGTGGGTGGACCGTTGGAGTCAGGGATCTCAGCCCAAGCAGCCGAAGATGCCCCTTTGTGCAGAGGTGAACAGACAGCTGGGCTCCCTCACTAACTAAACATATACTAAGCGCATAAGTTTCCAGGGCCTGGGGTCCAACCTTATGCTACCACAAAATTATGAACCACTACGCACCCAACCCTCTGAGTTACAAGCGAAACTTTCAAGGCCAAGGGCCTGCTGAACATCCTGGCCCATGTGAAACTCCCAGCAGAGATTTCAACCAACCAAACTAGAGTCTAGAGGAAGGAGCAGAAGCTCTAGGGGAAACCTAGGAGGAGTTAGGCAAATGGAGTGATGGAAGCGGGGTGTGAGGTGGCCAAGGTGCCTTAACCCAGAGGCTCTGGCCACTGCCAGTCAGAGGGCCTCCAGATTCACTCTTTGGCAAGCCACACAGATCTTGTTGGTGGAGGATTCTCAATTTGGAGAGAGAGCAGCAGGTATATTAAGTTTTAAAAATGACATCATGGTGGTTGTTCAGAAAAGTTGCCAGTAAGGACAATTGTCTTGTATCAACCTCTGTCTCCTTTATTTCTAAAATTGCTTGGGAGTGGCGTTTTGGGTTCCTACCTCCCTTGGGATTCTGACTTAGTTACAGCCCAGAGCCCAAAGGTCTCTTTCTGGGCCCCACGAGGGTCTGAGTAAAGTGGAGAGGATGTGGTGTTGTCCCCAGGGCAGGCAGGACCCAGAAAGGGCAGCAGGGCCACTGTGAGTTGGGGGACTGCTGGCCGTGAGGGTGGCAGACTTCTTTAGGTAGTCCCACTATTTACTTTTGGTCAATAATTAGAAAGATTTTTGGAAAAAGAGAACATATGGAACTTGGCCTAAATGAGAAAGGCTCAGGTGACTCACTAGATTAAGTAGGCAAGTCACACAAGTGTCAGTCTTCAAGGCCATGAACTGGGCTGGACAGTACTAGAGGCAGCCTGACCCCAGAAAGCCTTGTTTGTCCCGGGAGAACCCTGGCCACGCACATGACCAAAAGCCCTAAGGATGTGAGCTGCCCAGGCAGCGTTGCTGGCCCGCCCTCCCTGACCAGAGTGGGTGGGAAATGGGGCACTGTCAGACCCTGGACAGAGCCTGTGAACCTGGGGCCAGTTGCTTCCCTGGGAGTAGTTTTCAGTTTTTGAATTATTTTTTCCTCCCTCTCCTGTTGCCCAAACACAGTGACTCCTTTTGGGAGCAGTTGAGACTTTGTGTTCAATGGTGAGATTGCACCCATTATTGATGTTCAAAAAGTGTTCAATGGGCTCCTGGTGGCAGGGCTGGTTGATATAACCTCATTGGAAAGTGGTTTGGCAGAATCTACCAAAGCTGCACATACTGGATGCCCCAGGAATTCCACTCTTACCCAAGGAAAACAAGTGCTTACGTTCACCCAAAGACATGAACCAAAGTGTTCACATCACCCACAGATGTAGAGGAGAATGTTCACAGCAGCTTTCTTCCTAAGATCTGGGAAACACAAACATCCATAAAAGGTAGAACGGACAAAGGGTGGTATATGCACACAAAGGAAAACTACAGTGTAGTGAAGATACCAGAGCCCAACTAGCCAGGGCAATGTGGATGGATCAGACACATAACCTTGAGAGAAAGAGGTCAGACAGAAAGATGTATACTACATGGCTCCATTTACGTGAAATCCAGGGACAGGCAAAACCATTCTGGAGGATAGAAATCAGGATGGGGGCTCTCTTGGGTGGGGTGATGACAGGAAGAGGTTAAGAGCCTTCAGGGGTGGGAAAAGTAATTTTTTATCTCAGTGGTGGTTACGCAGATATATACCCAGGTGAAAAATTCATCAGGGTATACGTTTCAGGTGTGTGCACGTCATTGTATGTGTGCTCTGCCTAGAAAGAAAGATAGTTCAAGTGGTAACCAGGTTTCCTGCATGTTCTGGCTCTTTCTGGAGCTTTTAGAAATGTTTCCTCTACAATGAAGAATTGATCATTCCATAAAAAACAGTATAGTGTCACTTTACCTCCTGGATTTTAGAGTCTTTTCAGGAAGAAATAATCTGAGGGGAGTGACATTCTAGTAGCAAAACTTTCTCCCTCTGACGAGGTGAGCCCTGCCCCCTCCCTCTGTGTCAAGGTTTGTGCAGCAAATAGTTTCAACTTTCAGATGTCGTCCTCCAAGCAAAAAGTTCTCATTATGGTCTAATTACCTTGGCTGTTGGAAACAGGAAACGAATAGCTGAGCTATTGAATTTGGGGAAAAAAAGAAGAGAACCACTTCCTACCAATATTTTTAGTTTCAAAAAGATCACTACTTAGTCTCCTCAGGGCTATTAGGTACATTAAGAATCTGCATAATTATATATTTTAACAGGAAACCAAAGAAAGGAGCAAGAAAGTGCAGTTTCAATCTTTTGGCTAAATAAAAATAAATGTGTGGGTGTAAGCTATATATAAATACATCTTACATTTTAAAATGCCTAATCACATATTTGCTTAAGGAATTTCTGCACATCATGGTAAAAATAATATACGTCATATATTTTCCTCCAAAAGATATGAACATACAAATAAATGGAAAACACTCCATTTAAAAAAAAAATTGTGTAATGAATTCTGGTCAGTAAGGCTCCTTTTTCTTCACGAATTTTTATGGTTTGTGTGAACAATCTAGGCAAAGGAACATTGTGAGAGCGTAGTGACAGAAAATTCCCAGAAATATGGGTGCTTGTCTTTCTGCTGAGGGCTTTATATCACAACCATTGTCCCACCACCCCCACTTCTGCTGCAGAGAGAATTTCTTCCATGGGGAGCAGTGAAAAGTGAATCCCACTGATTTCTCATTGTTCTTGTAAAATATATGCTACGCCTACAAGCCCAGAGAATGGGCCCCCATCAGAAGCATTTCCCTGTCAGTCTGCTGCCAACCTCTGTGATACTGGATACTACATGAAAACTAAGAAAGCAAGGAAGATCGACGTGAAAACGCTGGGAAACAAAATCTGTATATTTTATTTCAAAGGGAAAGTCTTCATGAATGTCTCTCCCTGACCCTTTGGAGACACGTTGAACATAGGCATACTTTTAATCAAGTAAATTAAACTTGCTTTAAAACGAGATGAAGCAGCTGACTTGCATCTTGCTAGCGAGCTCAGCTTAGATGAGTAGAAGCACACCAGGTCTCTGGAAACAGAACACTGGGCTGGAAATAATTAATAGTACTCCCACCATTTTGAGGAAATAATCTGCAAACCAATAGAGCCCTCTATCAACAGTTAAGAAGTAAAGGAACGCACTTTTAAAGGGTCAATGAGGTGTAGACTCCCAATCACTTTTGTGCAAAGGATAGAGTCTTAAGAGTGGCTTTACCTGGTTTTCTGTCCCTCTCAAAACACAGCAGAAAGACAAGCACCCCTATTTCTGAGTCTTTAGCAAAAGTTAATGGTTTTTATTAAAATTTATTTAATAAAATAAAAAATTTATTTAAAATGATCATTGCTATTTGCAATAATAGCTCAGTGGTCATGCAGTTCCCACCTCTCTGTAAAAAAGTGTGCATTCCTCAAGTTTGTTTCCTCAGTTCCTCATCTAAAGTGCTGATGAGTTCCTTAGGTTTATTCTTCATATTCACATGTAAATAATTGAACGAATGACACAAGAATAAGAACACAGACATTATTGTTGTTTTTCGCTGGGGTGAAAAAAAGCTATGTTCATACAACTATCTTAGATACTCAAAGATAGGAATTTCACTGAATGTGGGAAATTGCCTGCTCTGTAAGCAAGTAACTGTCATTAGGACATCCCTTTTTAACTCAGTGTAGCCTGAACCAGCAGCCGAAGCATCTCCTGGGAGCTTGTTAGGAAAGTGCTGCGTCAGGCCTGACTCCATTACTGACTCAGAATCTGCATCTCAGGGCACTACCGTACACAGGAGGGTTTGGGAAGACTAGTTCCTGTAACATGGGGTGACTACTATATACTCCTTCTGGGCATCGTAAGTGAGGGGCCCAAAGATGAGTGTCGCCTCCAGCAAAGACCTTATATTTCATTACGATAAGACTAAAAGATGTGAACAAAGATGGAATATTATACTCAAAAAGTTACACTGGTGTTTGGATGGGATTTGCCTTAGGATGGCCCCTGGCTCTCCACACTGAGGAGCCTTCTGTTCTCTCAACAAGGTGGGGTGAGGCCATGGTTCCACATCCTGACCCCTACATGCCAGCCTTAACTTGCGCCTCCAAACTGTCCCAAGTTAGATTCCTTCCTGTGACGGCTGGATCTGCCATGGTGTGAAGATAAAAGAAGCAACACAGGTTTTCTTACAGAAAATCAATGTTTTGAAGCAAATGTGGAAACACTGGGTTTCATTGGTTACCAGGGGAAGCCCTCCACAGCTGCACACCCTGATTGATGCCATGCCAAGTGTCTGCCTGCTCTCTCAGACACACAGCCAGCATTCTTATCTGTTAAATGCTTCAGGAGGGTGAGAGCGGTCTGGGGGCAGGAGATTTGGTTCCCAGCCTCCCATCCCTGAACCCTTAGCCCTTTCTCCCCTGTCCCATGGAGCGCTGCCTCGCAGCTCTGTGGTCCTCACCAGCATGGCCCTTCCATGTAGATGCAGGGTTCCCTCTGCCATGTGGCTTCAGCTAACCGCAAAGCCGGATGAAACTGGGCCACACGGAGCTTTGGGCGGGCCGGCCCTCCACAGGCAGGGGTGTGACTGGGTCCTGGGAGCCCCCTCTCCACTGTGGGCCCAGGGAGGCCCCCCTGGATAACGTGTTCCAGGTGTTCAATCTCAAAACAAAGAAGCTTTTCTCTGTTGCCTGAGAATGAAGTGTCCTCGCTAGTTGCATAAAGTTTTTCCGAGATGGTAATATTTGGTTACAGTAAGATCTGTTATTTCACAGGAAACCCAGCAGAGGTGCCCGTAATTTGATTCATGTAGTAACTGGGAAAACTCAAAGCAGGGAGCTGGGGGGGATGATCCCAGCTCATTAATGCAGCATTCAGTGGGGTCAGTGTTCAGTCCTCTGAGCAGAACCTCACATGATAGGCTGCCAGTTCCCCAGCCACCTCTGAGGTCGGGGTCACCATGGAAGTTTTGCTAGCATTTCTCTAAGTATAACACCCCAAGGTGTGTTATATTATTCCTTGTGATTTAGTCTTTCTAGTAATTGCTAATGTGCAGCTCTAAAGCCTGAACAAATAGCATTATGTAACAGAACTAAGTCAACATTTAAGAGTGTCAAAAGTCACTTGCTACAAATTTGTCGAGGGTGCTATAGTATTTGGTACCTGTGGAACATAATTTTATAAAGTACCCAAGGTGAGTTGAAATAATACCTCAGGTTTTCCTAAACATATTAATTCATGCCTTTCCAGGAATTTTTATTTAAAGTACTACTACATTAATTCATAATGTAGACTTACATATATGAAGGGCTTAAAATATTAGAATTTATTGGAACATATTTTATCTAAAATCAAGAGCGTTAAGAAACATGTACATGTAATGTGAGAGTGATTAAAGGTGTTTATCGGTGCTCAGATCTGCTGATGCATTTACTTAAGCCTCTTAAAGAGTCGAGGGCCAGGCAGCAAAATGCTGAAGGATTGAGACTCTTTCTGGAGCAGCTCTACAAGCCCTGATTCACTCTTGCTCCCAATTCCAAGAGGTACCCATTGCTAATTTCTCAGATGCAGAACTGGGACAACATCTGGAGATGTTTAAAATATCTGGGTGACGGGTATTGTGGTAAACTCACAGTTCTAATGATTATGTCTTTGTTTCTCATTCTCTTGAGTCCATTTGCTGGGGAACCAGGACTGATGAGCAGTGGGCCTTCCTGGTGACCCGCAGTCAGCAGTTTGGGGGCTGGGAGAGGACGTTGGGGTTAAGGGTGGCATACATAAGGGTTTGGGAAGAGGATGGAAACCACAAATGTGGGCACTTTGAGTTATTGATAACTTTCAGTTCCATGTTCCCAGTCTCCCACCTCCACCCTGGTCCCCCAGGTGAACACTCTCCATGCTGGACACCTATACATACAGCATTGGTCCAGCCAAAGCACATTTGTCAGGTCACAAAGTTGTTGTCTGGACACCTGGCTGATGACAGCTGAGATGTGCTTTGGTCCGTTCATGTTGGAACCGGCTTCCCAGATACATATTGTAGCAAGTGTTGTCTGAATGGTATAAATAAAGTAGAAGTACTCAGTAAAATCATCACATGCCACCCTCTCTCCACCCCTTATTCCTAGGTTTTAATATCTTTTGCCTTTCCTCTACTAGAGTTGTTTCAAACTAAACTCAGGTTGGCCTGTCCCACTTATACTTTTGGTAAGGTCCCAGACCTTTCTGTTCTCTACTTTGATTTGTAACATGGGCTGAATATGCCAATCATTTATATTTGTACTGTGTAATTATCTATCAATATTAACTTATTAAAATTAATAAACATTTAAAAAATAATTAGTAAAATATTTAGATACTTTACATTTTAATTTTTTCCAACTTTATTAAAATTGTGAAAACCATTAAAAGGATAAATAAACACTTAATGGGAATATTTATAATACTATATTTTAATACCTATTAAATATGTTTACTTTCTTCATCTTTAAAATGATAGGCTGTCTCAGTTTCCTTCTGCCCCTAAAGTGTTATGTTCTAAGTTTTGGTTATGGGTCTCTTTTTAGTCAGCACACTCCAAAATAAGTATAATCAGATCCATTTTTTTTCCAACTTAAATTATGAAAAATTTTAACACACAGAAATGGTGAAAGAGCAATACAATGAATAACTGTGCACTCCCCACCTAGATCCTCTGACTATGAGCATTTGCCATATCTGCTTTATCTCTGTATCCTGCGTGCCCTTGTAAACCATTTGAAATTAAGTTGCAGACATCATGATCCTTTACTCCTGAAGACCTCAGCATGCGTTTCCTAGAGACTAAGGACTTTCCCCTGCATGACACAACACAGCAGTCACGCCTGAGAGAATGAACAATACTGAGATATCATAATTCTAGCACCTGTGATACTGTAATATCATCTAAGAAGACACACTGTGTCTTCTTATTCTCTTTTCATCTGCAACAACCATCCTCCCTCTTTGTGCCTTGGCTTCCTCATCTGGGGAGAGTGGCAGAATCCTCCTGTAGCTTTGTTGACAGGGCTCACTACATTTTAATACCAGCAAAGTGTTTAGGACAGTGCCTGGCACACAGTAAGCATGGGTGAATATGGGGTTTGGAAAAACATGTATTTAGCCAGAGGAGATCAATTATTAGAAGATGTAGGTGCCTTTCCAACCACCTCTGTGAAGACACCTCAATACATACACAGCGGGGTTCATTGAAGGCTCTGTGTTGAATGGATACCACATGCTGGTTATGTATATCCAGCAAAGGGACAGTGTGGGCAGCTCTGGGGATGCTGAGGTCATTTTGTGGGACACCTTGCTCCCTTCATCACATACAGACTGCACACCCACATGCATGTTGCATGGGCAACACTGTTGCCAGTTGCCAATACTTATCATACCCCAGTTACACCACCGAGAAACATGCAGGTAAATATGATACTGAAAGCCTGCTGAATACAATTAATTGTGTTTCATTACCCCTATCCACCTGTGCTAGGTTTTACTGTACTTTTTCTTGAATGGCAAATAAGAATGTTTTTATTTTAAATGACAGCTAGGGGAAGAATCAAGTTGCTAATTTCCCTGAGATGCATGAGAGTGTAATGACAGGTAGAGGCTGGAGACCAAGAGTCATTTTCCTTAAAAGGTACAACTTGAAAGTCGTTCTTTTTTTTTTTTTCTTTTTTTGCGGTACGCGGGCCTCTCACTGTTGTGGCCTCTCCCGTTGCGGAGCACAGGCTCCGGACGCGCAGGCTCAGCGGCCATGGCTCACGGGCTCCAGCCGCTCCGCGGCATGTGGGATTTTCACGGACCGGGGCATGAACCCATGTCCCCTGCATCGGCAGGCGGACTCAACCACAGCGCCACCAGGGAAGCCCGAAAGTCGTTCTTTAAATGACTTGGATCTGACTTAATGAGCTAGTTCCAAGGTCCTATTAAAAACAAAAAGTAGGAGGGTGGAGGAGGAAGGAGAAACGGCGAGATCCAAGTGGGTAGAGGTCCGGAATACATAGCCCCATGGGACTGAGAGACTATCTGCGGCAGCTTTTGAAATGCCCTTTAACACTGATCCAAGTCATCAGAAATCACTGGGAAATGTTCGGACTTCCCTTTCAAAGGCAGTGGCCTACTCGTTCTAGGACTTTTGCCTGAGGAGAAGGAGGTGGAGTCTCTTGTTTGCTCTGGACTTCTCATCAAAAGCCCAGCAGGCCTCAGTTGGTTTGTGCATCTGTTTTGTTACTGACCTGATTTGTAACTTCAGGCAAATGAGTCTCAGATTTTTCACGTACTGAATAAAGGATGAGGGTGAAGTGTCTCCTGCTTTCCTCTCCTCCTAAGGTCTTTTTGAGCTCTAAACTTCTATAAACAGAATAATATCTGAATTCTGTTTTATATTTCTTTTGATGTTTTATTGTTTTCCACTGTAATCATTTCAGAAAATATATAACTTTTTTTTTACATCTTTATTGGAGTATAATTGCTTTACAATGTTGTGAAGTTTCTGCTGTACAACAAAGTGATTCAGCTATATGTATACCTATATCCTCATTTCCCTTCCCTCTTGAGCCTCCCTCCCACCCTCCCTAGCCCACCCCTCTAGGTGGTCACAAAGCACTGAGCTGATCTCCCTGTGCTGTGCGGCTGCTTCCCACTAGCTCTCTATTTTACATTTGGTAGTGTATATATATGTCCATGCCACTCTCTCACTTTGTCCCAGTATAACATTTTAAATATTTTAATGATCATGAACATCAGTGAGTATTATCTGGAAGGGGCTCACTTAGGTTCCCAAGGTTGTAATAAAACTGGTATTGCTTGTGGGGTTGCTAGTGGTGGCACTGGGAATTGATCCTGTAATTTTGAGAAAGTAACTTAGTGATATGTATCAGAATTATAAAATATTACATGCTGTCTGACTAATATCCCAGGTTTGGTCCACAATTCAGTTTAGTTTAAGGCATGCATTAGGAGAGTTATTTACTTTTTAAAATATCCAGCAACAAGGAGCATAAAAACAAAAACAAAGAAAGTCAGGGCCATGTCACTGACTGTTCATGAGTGAACCTGTTTTCCCAATACTTGGTCCACTCAAAGTGGGCACAAGGGGTAGCAAGCATGCCAGCTTTGGATCAGACAGGGCTGAGCCTCAGTCCCAGCTTGGACCTTTCTCAGCTGGATGGCCTGTTTGACCCAAGCCTCAGTTTCCACATCTGTGCAATGGGAGAATAGCACCTGCCTGTGCAGGGCAGGGATGGGGTTGGTGATCGTGTACCTGGTGAGTGTGGAGTCAATAAATAACAGCTTTTCTTTTATTTAAAATTTTTAAAAATTGTATTTTTGTAACATTTATCACACATAGTTACAAACTGTTTTTCTTATGATGAGAACTTTTAAGATTGACTCTCTTATCCAGTTTCAAACATGCAATACAGTATTTTTAACTATAGTCACCATGCTGTACATTATATCCCCAGGTCTCATTTATTTTATTACTGGAAATTTGTACCTTTTGACCACCTTCATCCACTTTGCCCACCCCACCCTCTGCCTCTGGCAACCACCAATCTGTTCACTGTATCTATGAGTACAGGTTTTTTGTTTGTTTGTTTTTAGATTCCACACATCAGTGAGATCATGTCTTTGTCTTTCTCTCTCTGACTTGCTTCATTTAGCATAATGCCCTCAAGGTCTATCCATGTTGTTTCAAATAGCAGGATTTCTTTCTTTTTTATGGCTGAATAATTTTCCACTGTATATATTATGTATTTACACACACCACAGTTTTTCTTTTAGAGCAATTGAAGATGTTTATTGTCCCCTTTATTCTCATTTGAAAAATATATTAATATGCACAACAGATGGTATGAAACATTGTTTAGTTATAAAGTATCATCATGAAAACCACTCACAAAGCAGACAGGTTCCTGCCCTGCCCAATGCCCTCCCCCTGACGCTGCCCACATGCACAAGGACACCCATTCTCTTCTCGTTTTCGAAATAAGTTTAAAATCCCAAATGTACACATGCTTTAACCACATCAGAAGACATTGCAAAGCATTACGAACTGTCAATTCTTGGGGGTGATAGAAAGAAAGAAGCTATTTCTGGGTGAGGTTACTTCAGGAAAGTGAGTGACTTCTCAGTTGAAAATATGTCATTTTGTTGTTTATGCATTGGATTAAGATACCTTAGGTAAATAAGAAGTTATTCTGATTAGGGTCTTGAACTGAACCTAACCATGAACCAAAAACCATAGCAGTCTTATAATTCCTGATGTCGTGCTGTCTTTCTGAAATATGCCATCCGAGGGTTTTGGTGTGTCCAAGCTTCTGCTCCTTGAGAGGGTTGTGACGCACAAGGTCATGATCAGCTGTCTTCTGGTCCCTCATACCTCTCTCTCCCTCCTATTCTTGATGATGCCAGAGGGCCTCTGAGCTGCTGGAGTTTGGCACCTGTGACCTGAGCTCCTTCAAGGGCAAGTCTTGGTCAGTAGATGGAACCCTCTGAAGTGACTCCATATGACCTTGGGAAAGTAGTCCTAAATGATCTGGGGACAATGGCTAAGTGTGGTTTGGGTCTTGTCACTTCGAAGGCTGTTTGGCCCTTCAGTAAGTCAGGTTCCACAGACGTGACACCAGAGGAGCGTGTCGTTCAGGGTGCGAACCACATACTACACAGTTATCAACTGAGGCCACAAGGCCATGCTTCAAAAACACTGCCCTTCCACAAGTAGCCAGCATTGTCCTGGGAGGAATGGGCTCTTCCGCAGACAATGCTCTGCTCGAGATCCAGCCCTGTCTACAACATGACCGAAGAGCTCAGGGCAGGTGGTGCAGGATTTTGATTTTCCTCTGGGATGAAAAATCTTTGTTTTTAAAGGTGAAAACAGTTCTAAAATCATTCAGATCTGGCGAAAAAATAATCACTGTAGGTAATGCCATTTTTTATTTTAAAATCATTTTGCTATCCTAAGAAAAGTAATGAGACCACTTTTTTGGGGGAGGCTTATGAAATAGCATTTCCAAGAATGTTCTAAAACTCCATTATGGAATTGGGTGTCCAGCCTCTCAAAGAGCCAGCGCCCAACTGAACGTGCAATTTTGGATTCAGTTCTTTGGGGATCTGTCTATTTTATTCGCCATGCCTTATGCTTTTCCAACACAGCTGTGTTCTGCAAGAGACAGCCTTCAGCTTGATGTCCACTCTATTTCCCCACAGATCAAGCCACGTGCATGTTGCTTCCAGGTTCAAGAAGCATTTATCTAAACAATAAATTCTATAAATTTCCTCAGCCAGAGATCATAGCACTGGAATTATTTGAGTTATTTTCTGCTTTCCTTGAAAATATTGTCCGAGGGCTATTGTGGGTCAATGATGTTTACAAATTATACTTACATCAAGATTACTTTGAATTCAACTAAAAAATTTTTTTATTTCTGACTTTATACCAGAAACTTCTGTTACTATTTCCATATTACCCACCTCTTTCTTGTTAGTTTCCCATAATCTACATAAACGAGATCACGTTCCAATTCAGTGACTTGAGCTTATTTTTATGAACAGAACTCTTGATGCTGGAATAGTCAGAGTAAAGCCAATAGTTCAGCTGTTAAATACAAAAAGTTTCATATTTCTTTTTGTTATATGGTGAAATATTTCCTTTCCAGGAAGACAGCTAGAGCTAAGCAACTTCTCTGTGAGTTGTAAGATACCAGGGTTCTCCTCGGAGGGGATATCTAAACTTCTAACTCGTGTTGCTGGTTTCAGATCGGGTGTGTACGTAGTTTGGGGAATGCATACAGGCTTCCATCTTGGCTGTATTTATGTACAGTGTTTATGTCGACTGAGTAAAGTGGTAAGTTTGCCAGACCCCATCTTCCATGCCACAGGCAAGGCTGCCGTTGCTCCTGAAAGCACAATGAGGATGGTACTGAGGGAAATACGCCCAAATCATAAATAAAGTTAGAAACAAGAAACTGAGCCAAAACATGGGAAATATGTGCACACAGTTTGAAATGACCTGGTCCAGAATTAAACAAACCCAGCAGGAGAAAATCTTTGCAGCTCACAGAGGGTTTAAAGGCTTCCTTCTCTGATTGTTATCTGCTGCTCATTACCTGGTTTTGAAGGTAAAAGCAATGTGTGCTCATGCCTCTAAGAATAACATTAATCCTCTACACAGAAAACCTAGCACCAAATCCAACGCAGGCTCTCTGACCGGAGAATTTCACTTTTTGCTTTATCTCTGCCGTCCATCTGGCCTGTCAGTCCTGTCGCATACCTGCAGCCTATAGCCTGGAAATCAGGGACTTTGATGTTCTAAAGGACACTTTATCTTGGGTAATTTTCGCCAATTCTTACGTTATTGTGTAGGATGCTCAGAGATTCAGAGAATGAGCAATGGCTTTGTCTACTAAGATCAGAGTAATTTGCAAGCTTTATTGAGGGACAAGATCTAATAAAGGGACTTTTGAGCTGGAGCCTGTCAACACCACCAGGAACTGGCATGACATCAAGCTTTCCAATTATTGATAGCTTAAGCATCAGTGGGCAGAGAGAAAGGCTGTGGGCATGTGGAATTCCTCCTCGCCAGGGCAGGAAAGCTTTCAGCTTATTACTGGCTTAATACTAGATTTATTTGTTTAATTAAAAAGGGAGTTCATACACATGGGGGGGAAAATGTCAAACTATACAATGAAAGGCAAGTCTACCTACATCCTAAATTCCCAGTTGAGTTCTCCTCTCCAGATGTGAGTGTAAATATTCTAGGAATTCACAAAGTGTGGTCCTCCCCAACCTTCTATACCAAAGGGAGTGCCCACTCACTCAAATCTGCCTCCTGCTCTTTTCACTTCTCCATGTATTTTGCAGGTTATTCCTCCACTGTACTAATGGCAGGATACCAGCTCGGTGCTTGTACCTATACTTTTAATCCTCTCAACAATCTTATGAGGTGGGTACAATTACTTAAGCCGATTTTACATATGTGGAAACAAAGGCATGACTTGCCCAAGGCCACCAGTCTGAAAGGGCCAACCCAGCATTCTGACCCCAGAACCTGTGTGTGACTACTGCCTATGTTGTTGCCTGGAGTTACCTCTTTCCTTAAAAACAGCTATTATTACATAATAGTTGACAGATACAATAGAATATATAAGGAGTATGTGGTATCTTAATACCACATACTCTTAGAACCAGATCCTATCTAAACCTTGCATAGCTCCTTAATTTATAAAAATCATTTTACTCCAGGGCTTCCCTGGTGGCGCAGTGGTTGAGAGTCCACCTGCCGATGCAGGGGACATGGGTTTGTGCCCCAGTCCAGGAAGATCCCACATGCCGCGGAGCGGCTGGCCCCATGAGCCATGGCCACTGAGCATGCACGTCTGGAGCCTGTGCTCCGCAACGGGAGAGACCACAACAGTGAGAGGCCCGCACACCGCAAAAAAAAAAAAAAAAAAATCATTTTACTCCATATGTAATAATCTCTAAATAATATCTCATTTAGTTTTACTTTTTCTTTCCTTTATAAAAAGAGTTGTATTTCCTCATTCATTTATACAACTGTAATATTCCGTTGTCAGGATGTACCATAATTTACTTAACCAGTCTCCTAGTTGATGACCATTTAGGTTGTTTGGATCAAACATTGTAGTCGAGAATCTTCTGTGTGTGTCTGTGCTTGCACACCTTTACGAGTGTAATGATGGATAAAATCCTACATCAACTGAATCAAAGTGCAGATAGTATGAAGTTTACCTCCCAAGAAGTTACACCTGTCACAGCTGGTGAAGGACAGTCCTGCTTCACCACAGTGTGCACAAGTAAACTCTTATTTATAATTGCCAATTTGAAAGGTAAAAGTTTTTGGTTTTTTTTTTTTTTTGCGGTACTCGGGCCTCTCACTGTTGTGGCCTCTCCCATTGCAGAGCACAGGCTCCGGACGCACAGGCTCAGCGGCCATGGCTCACGGGCCCAGCCGCTCCGCGGCATGTGGGATCCTCCCGGACCGGGGCACGAACCCGTATCCCCTGCATCGGCAGGCGGACTCTCAAGCACTGCGCCACCAGGGGAGCCCCTGAAAGGTAGAAGTTTTATACTTTTAGATCAAATGAAGTTTATTTAATTATGATTAAGGTTAGGCAGTCATTTGTTGGGTATTCCTTTTTACATGGAAAAAGGTTCAATTTCTTATTGAATCTCAACAGATCATGGCATATTATGGAAATCAGCCCTTTTTCTATCTTATCTGTGACAAATATTTCCCTCTAGGTTGTCATTTTTTTTGACTCTGTTTATGATAATTTTTCTTAAACAGAATTGTGTGGTCAGATTCATAACTCTTATTATGTCAGGATATTATGTCTTGTGTAGAAAGGCCTTTCAAAAACACTCAAGGATATTTGTATGTTTATTTATTTATTATATATAACAATCGCTTTATTTTTATGTTACACTATATTTTTTTTTAGTTTTTTTTTAATATTGTGGTAAGAACTCTTAACATGAGATCTACCCTCTTAACAGATTTTTAGGTGCACAATATCATATTGTTATCTACAGGCACAATGTTGTACAGCGGGTCTCTAGAACTTATTCATCTTGCATAACTGAAAGTTTAAACGTGTTCATTAGCAACATATATCATATACCATACATATACCATTATATGTATATACCACATTTTCTTTATCTATTCATCCAAGGGTATTTCTTTAAAATATTCCTGAGTTTTATTCTAATATTTTGGTAGTTTTATCTTTTGTATGTGTTTAAAATTTTCATCTATCAAGAAGATTTTGGTTAAATAAAATGAGATAAAAATCTCCATATCATCTTTTGCAGATTGCTACCCTGGTGCCCAAACTCCATTTTTGAATCATTGATCTTTTTAACCTCCTGATTTGAAATGTAGTTTTGATCATATACCAAATTTCCATATGCATTTGGCCTGTTTCTGTACTCATTACACAGTCCCCTTGATCTTTTGATCTATTTGTACATAAAAACCAAACTACAGCTTTGTAATATTTTAACATGTGGTGGGCTGATCCTCTCATTGCTCTTGAGTTTTAACAGTTTTTCTGGAACTGATCAAATGTCTATTTTTTTTCTATGTAAATTTAGCACTACCTTGTATAATTTTTTAAAAAGGAGATCCTTTTAGTATTTTTATTGAGATCACATTAATTTAGGGAAATTACCATCTTTACAACATTGAGTTTCTCTACCCAATAATAAGGCAGTTTATCCCATTTTAAAGTCTTTCTTATGTCCATTGGTATCATTTAAAGATTCTTAATATAGGACCTGTACATTCTTATTGGGACAGAATATCTGGGACAGAATATCTGTCCCAGATGTTCTCTCTCTGTTTATTATAACTCTTTACTTACGTTATATTTTCTAATGAGTTGTTGCTTGCACATAAAAAAGCTACTGATTTTTGTATAATTTTGTCACCAGCCATCTTATAAAATTCTCTTAATAGTTTTTCAGTTGATTCTTGTGTGTGTGTGTGTGTGTGCTTGAGGCATACTATTCTGTCATCTGCAAATAATGAAAAATTTACTTCCTTCCCAATATTTATGCATTTTGTTTCTCTTATCTAATTACATTGGCTAGTAATTCTAGTACAATTTTACATAATCATAGGAATTGTGAGCATCCTTGTCTCTTTCCCATCATCAATGGAAAAACTTTTAATGTTTTCTCATTAAGCAAAATGTTGCTGTGCATGTGTGTGTGTAAAATCAAGGTGAGTGCCTGTTTCTATCTTATAAAGATGTTAAATTATAAATTATGTTGAAATTCATAAATGCCTTTTCTGAAGCTATGGATAAATTAATTTACTTTTTCTTCTATGACCTATTCTGTGCTATATTAATAGATTATCTAAGTTGGAACAGTCTCACATCTTGGAATAAACTCCAGTTGGCTGTGGTGCATTTTTCTTCTAAAGCACGGCTGGATTATTCAGACCTTTTGGAGCTTTTCTTAGTGAGATTAATCTCACTAACAAAATCTAATATCTTTCCTTTAGGAGGCCTTGTCAAATTTTGTTATCACTATGTAATTTTTTTGCCTCATAAAAGCAATTTGCTAATTACAAGACAGTATCTTGGTTTGGATACTGGAATAGAAAAAGGCCATTAGTGAAAAAACTGGTGAAATCCAAATAAAGTCTGTAGTTTAGTTAATAGTTTTATACCAGTGTTAATTTATTAGTTTTGACAAAAGTATTCAGGTTATATAAGACATTAACATTAGGTGAAGCTAGGAGAAGGATGTGTGGGATCTCTGAACTATCTTTGCAACTCTTCCGTAAATCTAAAAATTAATCTAAAATCAAAATAAAAATTCTGAAATAATAAGTAATTTGAAAACCTTCCTTCTTTTTTACAATCTAGCGCAGTTTAAAGAGCACTGAAGGTATTTGTACTTTGGATATTTGGTAGAATTTATGTATGATACCAACTGGACTGGATGTTTTCGGGAAAGTGCCTTTTTGTTTTTGTTTTTTGTTTTTTGTTTTGTTTTTTTTTTTCGGTACGCGGGCCTCTCACTGTTGTGGCCTCTCCCGTTGCGGAGCACAGGCTCCAGACGCGCAGGCTCAGCGGCCATGGCTCACGGGCCCAGCCGCTCCGCGGCATGTGGGATCTTCCCGGACCGGGGCACGAACCCATGTCCCCTGCATCGGCAGGCGGACTCTCAACCACTGCGCCACCAGGGAAGCCCGGGAAAGTACCTTTTTGATAACTTTAAACATTTCTACTATGCAAATCATTTTGTTTCTATTTCTATCTGTTTTGATTTCTAGTTTTACCAATTTATATTTTTTAAGAAAATCATATCGATTTTTATTTTATTTTTGTAGAACTGAGCAGGGTAATCATTTATTATTTAAAATTTTTCCTTTGTCACTAAGAATTTTCTCATTTCCATATTTTTCTTTCTTTTTGTGTTTTTTCCCTTCATTTGGTTAATTGTTTATTTTACTGGGGCAGGGGAGGGAAGAGCTCTTGGACTTTTCTGGAAGTTCTACTGTGTTTTACTTTTTCATCTTTTATTTTTACTATTTCTCTCCCTGTAATATCCTCAAATGTATTTTATTGCTTTCTCCCTAATTTCTGATGCAAATACTATTAACTTAAGTACTTAAGGCTATGAAATTTCCTCAGAGTATTGCTTTAGCTATATCATATAGTTTTTGTAACATATATTCATTATTTTTATTTTCTAATATTCTGCAGTCCTGTTTTCTATTTCATTTTGGACAGGAAATTTGTTGCTTTTAAAAACAGCACTTGTAAGAGTGATTACATTTATTTGTGAAAAATATTTATCTGTCCTTATAGATGAGTAACACTGTTAACTTTTTCTCTATGAATATTATTTGGTCTTGAATGTTCATGATAAATCAAAAGCAGATAGAACAAAACTCTTCATTTCTGCCATGTCTCCCCACACTTTCAGGAGGTCAATTCCCCCCACACCTTTTTTTTTAAACTAATTTAACTTTACTTTCACAATTTACCAGGATTGAGATTTAAGTTAAATGAAAGAAAATACACAATTAGATCATGTCATTTTGAGAGGTTGTGTAGGTTTAGAAGTTTAGGTTCAATGAGGAGTTAGAAAAAAAATTGCAATGTTAGAGACATATAAGATATAAAGGACATAAATATGCTCCAAAGTCTGTGTATTTCATATCTTAGGAAGCCAAGTGACCCCAGTCTCCACTGCTAAGCTAGGATGCTCTTGGAGTCCCTGGCAGACATAATATCTTTGGTACAATGCAGCACGACATTACTTATATCATTAACTAGGTGGCCATCACTTTCAGCTCTATTTCTCAGCTAGGAAAATTGACAATCTAGCCAACAACCTCAGAACAGATAACTTTATCTCTACCAGATGGCCAATACTCCCCACTCTACTCCTTGGCCTTCAGAGTGGTCACACTCCATCCCTTATCTTTCCCACGTGCCACTGCAGAGGTCAAGAGCCTCTCCAACAGTTTCACAATCTGAGGTGACTCCCTCTTCTGCTGTGTGTCTCCAAGAGAAGGCATTACTTCAAATCATTCAGAATCGTGGCGTGTAAAACACAACGTGGATTTTATTAGTATTCGCACACAACCTATAAATCTGACTTTAGCCCTGAGTGCTTCCGTAAGTAATGGATTTTGACTTGCTCCCCCAAATCTTCCCACAATGACTCAATCTGATGAAAATGATATAATTCTCAAGGGATTCATTTGGTTCCATTGCCCACACCATTTACCATTTTCCACCCAGTCCCAATGTGGTGGGTCTTTTCTGGTTGTTTCATTTGGCTGATTCCTGTCCACATCTTCTGTGCCAGCCCTTGGGTGTGCATTCTTGCTCAAGACACGTCACCAAATCCAAATATGTAGTGAGCTTCCCCTTCCTCCTGGGTATTTATTTATTTAGGTATAAAGAAAAATGACAAATGTGTTTTGTATTACATGCTATCAGCTACAGCAGGCTACAGTTCCAATGGGGCTGAAGGGTGTTTTCCATTAAGGCTCTAAGTTGCCCCTGTGAACCAGGCCTTCCTTCTGCTGCCAGCTGGTGGGAGTGGCCTGGGTCTCCTGCGTTGGTCAGCTCAAAGTAGGAGATAGAGTACATTACCTGTTATTTCTCCCTTGTACTTTGCCTTTTATGTCTTTTGGTTGCTCTTTCCACATCTTCTTTTATTTAGAGCAAAAACAGCTGTATATGGATTTCAGGGCAGCTTGCTCATGTCCCTTATAAATTCCACCAGTACTTGACTTCAGTGCCATGTAGTAATAGTAATTATTATTTTATAGTAATTACTATTGTTTTATAATTAAGAGCCAGAAAGCAACCAGGCATTCTAATGCTTAATAGCTTATAATTAAAGTCAGTTGTATGTGGGGTGTGTGTGTGGTCTGTGTGTGTATGAGAGAGAGAGAAAGAGAATGAGGATGTATTGGTATTGTCACTAACTAGGTCAACCATCAGCTCAGGAAACAATACAGCATTTCCCAATTTGAATGACCTCAAGGTATCATCCATCAAACAATAACCATGACAATGGTACTAGCTAAATTTTGTTGAATCTTCACTCTATGTCAAGGCATTCTTTGCTAAAGGCTTTACATGTGGCTTTACATGAGGGCTAAAGGCTTTAGTCCTCACAACAACTCTATAATATAGGCATTTTTATTCCAATTTTACACATGAGGAAACTGAGGGCTCTCAGCAACTAATTCACCTAAATTGGAAATGAGATAAAAGCCCAGATCATATAACCAGTGATGGTGGGAATGCCATAAGGAAGACAGAGCCATGATTACTAAGGCCTTTCTATAGCTTTTTAAAAGTCTCTTCCCCGCAAAGTGGCAATATATCCTTTCTCAGAGTTAGGCGGAGAGTTCGAGGATTCAGAATGGAGTGAAACAATGTTTGGAGCAGAAAATACAGTCCTCTTGTTATCTACCTGCAATTCTTCTCTGTCATGAAGGCCCTCCTTCCAACCTGATCTACTTTTAGCAAATCAAATTGATATAATTAGAGGATTTTAGGCTATTTTTTCTTGTTATGAATGCTCATTTTTATAACCTGCTATTCTTTATTTTGTTTCATTGAAACTACATTATTTTGTTTCCCATATTTATGAAGTGGAATCTAAGCTTTAGAGTGTGACATTATTTTTAAAAGTAAAATTTCATTTCGCAGACAATTTATGTTTTCAACTGTTTAGTTAACTTGAAGGTCATTCTTTATTTACTGAATAAATAGATCAAAGCTAAAAAATGCTCCTTAGAAAGATTCAACCAGAGGTTGCCACCAGTTTTCTTGGATGTCGGCCCTTGAAAAATGGTAAATATGGTAAACTTTTTTACCTTACATTAACTTTACAATTAATGCCAGGGAGGTAAACATCTCAAACTCATCCAATCAAATTTTTGTTAGGCACTAAACCTGCCAAATCGGCCTCACTCTGAGCCTGGCAGTGTTTAGGAGCAAGTTCGGGGACTCCCGTTTGTGAAATCCTTGCCATAACTACTTTCATCTTAAAGCGTCATGGAAAATGATATTTTATAACAGAAATATTTCAGAGCATGCCAAGGAGATGGCATTTTTTTCTTTAGTACATAATTAAGAAACATGGGCTCTGCTTCTTTAGTAATAAAAACAAGAAAGGCATTTGTAAACTTTAACACAAGAAGTTATATGTTCAGAATAATATTTCCTGTGGTTGAAAAATCTCAGGAGACAGTGATCTGGAGCAACAAGGAGGTGCAAACGATTACTTTAATGAGAGGCAAGTCTCGTTGCTCACAGGAGGGGATGAAAGCTTCCATCAGCCGCTCTCACATGAGCCCCAGTGGCAGTTGTGTGACAACCGTGCTGCTGCTCTCAGGCGAAATCCTGAGGTATAATTGCCTGGGCGGCCCTATAATTTAAGGTGCTGTGTGTGATATAAGAGGACCATTAAATCAGGACATTAACCATGTCAGAAAATAAATGTGGACTTGCCTGGTGGCGCAGTGGTTAAGAATCCACCTGCCAATGCAGGGGACACAGGTTTAATCCCTGGTCCAGGAAGATCCCACATCCCACAGAGCAACTAATCCCATGCGCCACAACTACTGAGCCTGCATTCTAGAGCCCATGAGCCACAACTACTGAAGCCCACGCTCCTAGAGCCCATGCTCCACAACAAGAGAAGCCACCGCAATGAGAAGCCTGTGCACCACAACGAAGAGTAGCCCCTGCTCGCCGCAACTAGAGAAAGCCGTGTGCAGCAATGAAGACCCAATGCAGCCAAAAAATAGATAAATGAATTAAAAAAATTTTTTTTAAAAATGTGCTCCTTTGTCGCATGGGTTCTATTGTCTTAAAGTCATTGGGGGTAAATCATTCATATGAATATGGCTCCCACGAGGGATCTGCACAGGCAGACTCTGGGGATCTGCACAGAAAGAGTGGGTTTCATACACACCCACACACACTCACACACAAGCTACACTCCACATCTTATGAGGACAGTTTTCAACCTCAGCTGAGGTCAATGCATTTTAACAGCGGGTCCATCTGACCACTAACTGGAGTGGACAAGGGAACGACCTCATTTCTATTGAAAGGCGGGGGCACTCTTCTCCAAGAGGGTCTCCAGAGGGCCACCTTGGAGCCAGTGATCACTACTTTTTGTGGTTTTGAGTTAGTGCTGCAAAGTTTACCTTGTGATTCCAGAATTTAATTTCAGATGACAGATATTAATCTTTGGATTTGTTTTGCAATTTTTTTCTGTGTGTGTGTTTTAAACTAATATTTATTTATTTTTCCATGAACAACATTCCAGGCAGTGGGCCATGCCCTTTCACATATATCTTCTTATTTTAGGTAAGTACAATGATCTTCGATTGATAGAAAAATTGATATAAAGAGGGGGTACAAAACTCATGTTAATATTGGCCAACAGAACAACTGGACATCCACAAGCAACAAACAAAACAAAACAAAAACCCAAAAAACTAAGAACAATTCTTGAACTAAGCCTATTACCGTATAAAAAATCAACTCAAAATAGACCATGTAGACCTATAAAACTCATAGGGGGAAACAGGAGAACATCTTCATGACCTTGGGTCAGGCAAAAATTCTCATATATGACATCAACTACATGACTGATCAATAAAAGAAAAACTTTGTAAACTGGAGTTCATCAAAATTAAAATTAAAATCTTTTGCTCTGCAAAAGGCTCTATTAAGGCTCTATTAAAATCAAAAGACAAGCCACAGACTGGGAGAAAATATTTGCAAATCATTTATTAGATAAAGGGCTTAGATCCAGAATATATAAAAGATCCAGAAGACATAAAAAAAATTCTCCAAACCAACTGTAGAAAAATAAACAACATGATTTTTAAAATAGGCAAAATATCCGAACAGACATTTCACCAAAGAAGATGCATCATTAGAGAAATGCAGATTAGAACCATCATAAAATATCACTCCACACCTAGGAGAATGGCTAAAATTTAAAAAAAAAAAAACTGACAGTACCAATGGCTGGTGAGGATGCAGAGCAACAGTCACTCTCATATGTTGCTGATGAGAATGCAAAATGGTGCAGTTGTGGCTACTTTGGAAAACAATGTGTCAGTACCTGATAAATGCAATCACATTCTTACCATATGATCCAATAATCTCAGTCCTAGATATGTGTTCTAGAGAAATAGAAATACGTTCAAAAAAAGTTCAGAAACCTGTTCATGAACACATATAGACACAATATTCATAATTGCCCCGAAGTTAAATAACCCCAGTGTCTTTGGATGGATGAATCGATAAGAAAACTACAGAAATGTACACCATGGAATAAGCCGTAAGAATGGTACACTCAGCCATAAGAAGGAGTGAACTATTGATACACACAATGACATGGATGAGTTTCAATGGCATTATGCTGAGAGAAAGAAATCAGTCTCAAAAGGTTACCTACTGTATGAGTCCTTTGTATCAGGGGGCAACATGAGGGAGTTGTTTGGGGTGAGGGACGACATGGTTACAGAAGGAGGTGAGCAGCAAGTAAGTGAGCAAAGTTCCATCTGTATTTACAGCCACTGCCCATCACTTGCATTACCACCTGAGCTCCGCACCCTGTCAGATCAGTGACGACATTAGATTCTTATAGGAGCACAAACTCTACCGTGAACTGAGCATGCGAGGGATCTAGGTTGTGTGCTCCTTATGAGAATCTAATGCCTGATGATCTGAATGGAGCTGAGGCGGTGATGCTAGTGCTGGGGAGCGGCTGCAAATACAGATTATCATTAGCAGAGAGGTTTGACTGCACAGAGACCATAATAAATCAATTGCTTGCAGACTCATATCAAAACACTATCAGTGAGTGGCAAATGAAAACAAGCTCAGGGCTCCCACTGATTCTGCATTATGGTGAGTTGTATAATTATTTCATTATATATTACAATGTAATAATAATAGAAACAAAGTGCACAATAAGTGTAATGTGCTTGAATCATCCCAAAACCATCCCCCCTGCCCTGCCCCGGTCTGTGGAAAAATTGTCTTCCACGAAACTGGTCCCTGGTGCCAAAAAGGTTGGGGACCACTGCTTTATATGGCATCCTGGAAAAGCCAAGCCTATTGAGATGGAAAACAGATCAGTGGTTTCCGGGGGTTGGGTTGGGGGGAGAGTTTGACTATAAAGGGGCAGCATGAGGGAATTGTTTGGGGTGAGGGAGCTCTCTGGACCCTAACTGCTGTGGTGGATATACAAATCTACACGTGGGAAAATTCATAGAACTGTACACCAAATAAAAGTCAACTTTATTGTATGTAAATTCAAATATTAACAATAAAAGAAAAAGAACAATTGGCTAACATTCATTGAGCACTAACTATGTGCCAAGCCCTATTCTAAGTATGGTTGGTCCAAGGTCATGTAACTCATTAATTTCAAACTTGGTCTCTCTGATTCCAGCTTTCCACCACACCTCACCTACCTGCCTTTTCAGATAAACTGGAATAAATCCCAAACCCCAGAACAACTTAATGTTATCACTGGTGATTGCTCTTAAAATGAGTTTTCCACTTGTTTTTTTAGTATCTTCTTCAGTTTCACAAATCGCTGTGTGGGATTTGGTCTCCTACTAAAAGACATGGCTTTCCTTGTTCAGACGGGTCTGCAAATAGCACTGAGGTGGACTCAGGTGTGTGCCAGGAGGCTGAGCAGACCGTGGCCATCCCCAGTAGTCAACCCTCTGGATACATAGAAAGTATTAAAATCTGATTCTTGATAGCTGTGTAGTATGGAAAAAGACCATCCTGGTTCACTGGACGGTGCTCCTGATCAGGACCACCCAGGGTGCCCTGGCACTAGTCATCACACAACTTAGGACTTAGTTAAGACAAGCATTGCCCTGACATAGATAAAAATTAAAAGCATTCTGCACAAAATCTATAATTCTTCCTGCACACAGTGCAGGAAGAGGGCTTTATCTGGCCAGCATCAGATGTCGGTTTCAGAGACTTAATGTGATTCAGGGAAGTTTGGGGTTGATTTGTGGCTCTGCCCCGACTCTGTGGAGTACAACCAGATGAGGCTTGCTGGGGGCTTCCTGGACCATCCAATCCTGAGGGTGGCAGATGTCTGTGTGCCCGTTCATCTACACTTACCCCCTGCTGTTTGTTCACTGACCTTGCTGGTGTAACCCCACGTTCTCCTGGGTGTTCTGCAAGTCTCCTGGATCTGCCGTGAAGGTTGTGGGGCCTATGTTGCAGACTGGCTGGAAGCTTCTTCTCTGGGCGGACAGGGCACTGTGTGTAGACTGAGTGACTGAGATACATGACACATATAAAACAGGTTTTGTAAATGGAGTGGAATTTCAAAGCCCTAATTCCAGAAATAACCACCGAAAGACACATACATGCTTGAAGGGTCTTAAGACATGGGGAATGTTTCTCAAACAAAGACTGTGAAGGCTGGACAACTAAGTGGGTTGGGGACTGAGAGGGCCCTGCTTTAATTTATTTTCTCAGGGAAAGAATGAGGTAGATGGGATTACCTCAATCAAACAGAGCAGAAGATGACGTCATTAGGTGAACAGAGAGCCTTTTGGGCGGACGAGGTGGGCTCACCCCCACTCCCAGCCACCTCTGGAGCTTCCAGCCCCCCATCACGGGGAGGTGTGCAGCTTTGCAGGGAACAAGAGCAGGGCTGCGAGCTGAGGCAAGCTCGCACTGTGTGACTTTGTGTAGCCCATGAACCTCTGGGAGTCTTGGTTCCCATGTCTGTAAATGGAAAGGGAGGGTAATAAGAATGATGCCTGCCCTGCTGTGAAAATTCTATAAACAGGCACAGGCTATGTGCATGCTAAGGGTCCATGTACACGCTAGCAGGCTATGTGCATGTGAACACGTGACACTAATGCAAAGAAGGTGGGCTGGCAGACTGACCTGGTACTGCCCCAGGTTCCTTCTCACGGTGGCTCTGTAAGGTAGCTTGCTTGTCCTGGGCCAAAGTGCAACTAAGCTGACATAAAAACATGTAGCAAACAATATACAATTAACCATAAAATATGCAATACTCTTTGTTGTGATTTCCACATAGCCGTTCTATTTTCATAGAACTTTTCCCCTGCTTTTTGCCAAACTCTTGTATCCATAAGGAATGAGCGTAGTTCTTAAATAATTGTTAGTTGCTATTTCCATTTATGTTACTAAGTATCAATAAGACAAAAGTGAAACAATAAAGAATTTTTTTGGAACTTCATTTGTCTTGTTCCTAAATGATCTGAATGACCTCTTTGCTATATCAAATATTCATTTTCAAATGCTAGAAGAATAAATACTTCCTTGTTTTTTTCCTGCTATTCACAATATAATGGCTTCAAACAGGACACATTTTAAAGTTTAATCGACATTCTTAACCATTTCTTCATTATTTTCTTAAGTACAGACCATAAAAATAATAAATCAAGGCCTGATTTGTAACTTTTGTCAATTTCCATAGTATAAATACTCCCACCCTGGCCAATTTCAAGTTACCAGTGTGACATCACTGAACAGAGAGTTGGGAAGAGATGTGCAATGGCACATATGATATACTTCTACCATCCAGATACAAAAACCGTAAGTAACCTCAGGAACATAAATATTAGGAAAAAGTAGTAAAATAATCAAAAGAGAAGAATTTTGAATATTTATTACATTTGTTTTAAAATATAATTTAGTTAAATATTAGTTTACATAAATTAATTTTAAATAATGGCTTGCAAATTTCCTGAATATTTAACAGTGGGCTCCCACATGCTGATGCCAGCCAGCTCCCTAGGACCACTGCACAATGGAGCCCACCACCCAGACTCCCCATCCCACCCCAATATTCACAGACAGTACTCCAGGCCTGCTGCACAGTGCTTGGCCTCAGAGTTCCCTTCATCGTTATTCCACAAATTTCCTTTACCTTCCTCTTCATTGCATCTCATTTCCTGGAACCACATCGTCCTCTTTTTTGTTTTACTCTCTCATTTTTGTGCAACACGTCCTCCCATAGCTTTCTGAAAAAAAAGGAAGTGGAATTTTTCTGTTAGATCATCTGGGCACACATTGAATGAAATGTCACTTGTCTCGGGTGTTAACCATTTAGTTGAGATATGCTTCATTTTCATAATTAGCTAGAAACCATCACTCACTCTTTCTTGTATTTCTGATCAATTTTTAACAAACATTGGCAATCTACTGCAGTGTACTATTTCTACCCTCTTTTTCTATAGTCATGAACATTCTTCTGCTACTTAAAGTCTTTCACGTGGAATATTATGCTTTTCAAGTCTTGAGCTTTGATATTTTTACCCTGCAAATTCCATCATCAAACAGCAGTCATCCACGGCTGGTTCATGTTCTTTCCTGTCCCCGTCTCAGATGCTACACCATGCTTCACTCACCATAATTTGTCATCGGTGTGATAACATCTTTAAAGACATTGCTAATGTCTGACGTTGCACGTGACTTGTGTGCTGGTTTCTAAAATGTGGTTTAGGTGAGACAAGGTATTATTTATTTGCCCTGTATTCTTGATTTGTGGCCTAATTTCTTCCTTTAGAATGAAGGCATGTGAGTTAATGACAGTTTAAAGACTTCTTACTGTGAAGTTCTAGAATGATGCTTTATGAATAATCTTTGGATGACTTTACCCAGGGAAATCTGCAAAAATGAAGGTAGGGGGAAGCGGGAGAAAAGAAAGAAAGAGCAGGCAGATGGTGGAGAAAAGATCATCAGAAGCCAACTGCTTGATTTGATATCTGTAATGAAAAGATCCACTCAAACCAGTATGTTTTGAAACAAGATAAAGGAATTCTTATGGATTTCCAAAAATTGTGGGAAAAAATCCTCTACACTTCAGAAAATCCAGTCTGGGTCTATGATCTGTTCATTACTGAGTTAAATCCTAATGATCGTGGATCAATGAGCATTTAAAATGTCAGAATCACTGAACATCATTCTTAGGGAATATCCCAGAAGTGTTAAAATTGCCTGGGAAATTTGTACCCATTTCCTGTGCTCCCTGGGAAAGAAGCCAGGTAGGGAAGGATGAATTTCTTGAGGGCATTTGCCTCTGTGCCTGGTGAAGCTAGTGGAGCTGCCTATAGAGTCCTGAAAATTGGCAGTTCCCTGTCCCCTTATCCCTTACTCTCCACTATTCTCCTCCCATTGAACCGACCATCTGGCAATCCCTGTGAGTGCTATTGGGGCAGCCCAACTGATGGCCTAACTCCCTCCTGACCCTCATTTCCAAGGGTGTTTCGGGTTTCTTCATCTGCCCCAGTTTGGCAGCACCTGGATTGTACTTTTCCAGTCCTTTGGGGGCTCTCATGACTCTGCATTCATCATAACTACTCCATGTCCTTTTCTAAGGCATCCTGGGCTTCAGACAAGATCCTTGTGGATAGAGCTGTGTCTGAATCAGTCTGGGACTTGAGGATTCTGGGCTCTTGTTGAGGGTGGTTCCTTCTCCAAGGAGAAGATCCCACAATTCCCACTCCCCTTCCCATCCTCCTCTGGTGGTATTCCAAACACTCAAGGCCATACCCTGTTTTTACCGCCACTCTTGAAACCAATCAGGGGACCCAGAGGGTGTGGGCTGCCCAGGTGGGAGATGGGGATGCCAGAGAGAGATGGCCATGCCAGAGGGAGATGGGGATCCCCAAGGTGGTCAACAGTGGATGTGGCCAGAAGGTGAGGACAGATGAGCACAGGCCAGGCTAGCACAGGAACAGGACAGGTGAGGGGAACAGTGGCACAGGTGCCATGCATATGTTGAGACAGCTGCTGTGGCCATGGCCTCTTTCAAATACCTGGGAAGTAACCTCATCCAGCATTGGGGGGGACAGCTGGGCACCTGTCCTCAAGAGTGCCTGTGGTCAGTGTACAGGGGGAGGTGTTGGGCCTCCTGCTCCTCTCCCCAATCGGGCAGGACATTGCTTGTCCTTGTTCCCAAAGGCTGAGCTGACCTTTCCCAGCAAGGGCTCCACAGGTGGGGAGGTGCTGTGTGCAGTCCCAGGAGGGGTCCCAAGAACCACTGGGACCTGTTTCCTTCCATGCGTGCCCACACCTCCTCCCCTGGGAGAAAAGCCTGCTCCTCCTCTCCTGGGCTCCAGGGACAGGTCATGTTCTGAATAGCTCAGGTAGCAAATTTACTGTTCTGAGGAGTCTAGAGTGGCTTTGAGCCATGATGTGGATCTCTGATTTTTGTTACACTGTTGACACATGGCTGTCAAACTCCTCACTCACTCTTCGGAATCATGAGCTTGCACAGCTCTGCGAGGGGGCTCTTATCAAGTGGTCACCTTAGAGTCAGCACATGGATGCCCATAGCTAGCTGAACAGACTGTCTCAGCTCCCTCAGCTCCTCACACTCGGCATCATCCAGCACTGGTCCCCAGCTCGTCCCAAGGTCTTACTGCTCTGGTGTCCACACATGAGTGTCCAGGAATTCCCCTAACACGTGCCTGCCTGGTGAGGGTATTGCCCTACCAGCCACCTCTTGTACTCACTCCCTCTGCCATGGTCCTGGACAGGACACAAGAGGGGGTCCCTCTCTGACCTGGCTCATGGGCGGTCTGGAGGCTTCTTGTCTTCTCTGAGTGGCCCCAGGAGACAGTCCCCAAAAAGACCAGAGTCAGAAGTCAGGACGATTCCCAGGGTCTGGCTGCCCAGGTTTACCCATGACCATCTGATTACATGTTCTATGTCATTACAAAGGCAAATTACCCCTATTACCAATCTGGAGCTGGAATTCACTTCTCTGTTGATGGAGACTCTGTAGTTTTACATTAATTATAAAGAGAAATCAGGGTTGCTTATGAGAGGTTTTGCCCACAAATAAATGTTTGGGAACTATGGATGCCCCCAAAATGAGGGATGAGGGTGGTGGATTCTCAACCATCAGTGATTTGACTTGATTTGCTATTAATCCATTTTCTGTACCTCTTTTGAATTTCATCTTTATCTAAATAGGATGAAGTATGTGGACAAGTTAACAAATGGAATCAAGAAGCAATAGGAACGTTTCCACCAAAATGAGGAGCTTTTCATTTGAAAGCTCCCTCCTCCTTACTTTCAAATACAAGAGGAAAGTTTCAGGGATGAAGTAGAGCCTGAGGAGATGGTTAGAGATTGTCCTGGACTTTAATGGTAATTTAAAAAAGAATTCCGATCTTGATTTTATTCTGCACTAAAAGGACATATTTTCTACTGCCACCTACTTGTAATGACCTAACTTTTCTAGAAAGAGGGTATAGAGGATATGAGATCCTATGCATTCCCATATAATCCAAGCCACAAGCAGAGACTCCTTGAAGAGCCCCTGATACTCAGGGAATAGTTACTTTGGGGAATTCTTGGCGAATGGGCAGAGTAAAAGCAAAGGAATTTCCATAAGGGCCAGAGACCAAAGAGGTGTGCTGCTGAGGAAATGAGCCCAGAAAGCTCACTCTTGGAGTGACATCATCAAGGCAGAGTGTTGCTGGGACACTGCAGACATTTCCTCAGTGGAAACTTGCAGTTTCCTGATAGGTCAGCCTGGAGATAAGTACATCAAGATCTATGAATTATAAGATTTAAATTCTGCAGCTTTTTTGATATTTGACATGGGCCACTTGGGGATATAACTTCTAAATCCAGCAACTAATAGAATGGGCATCATAAGAAAATCTACAAACAACAAATGCTGGAGAGGGTGTGGAGAAAAGGGAATCCTCTTGCACTGTTGATGGGAATGTAAATTGATACAGCCACTATGGATAACAGTATGGAGGTTCTTTAAAAAACTAAAAATAGAATTACCATATGACCCAGAATCCCACTACTGGGCATATACCCAGAGAAAACCATAATTCGAAAAGACACATGCACCCCAATGTTCATTGCAGCACTATTTACAATAGCCAGGACATGGAAGCAACTTAAATGCCCATTGACAGACGAATGGATAAAGAAGATGTGGTACATATATACAATGGAATATTACTCAGCCATAAAAAGGAATGAAATTGGGTCATTTGTAGAGATGTGGATGGATCTAGAGACTGTCATACAGAGTGAATTAAGTCAGAAAGGGAAAAACAAATTTCGTATATTAATGCATATATGTGGAATCTAGGAAAATGGTATAGATGAACTGGTTTGCAAGGCAGAAATAGAGACCCAGATGTAGAGAACAAACGTATGGACACCAAGGGGGGAAAGCGGTGTGCTGGGGGGGATAGTGGTGGTGGGATGAATTGGGAGATTGGGATGGACATATATACACTAATATGTATAAAATGGATAACTAATAAGAACCTTCTGCATAAAAAAATAAATTAAATTAAAAAATAAATCCAGCAACTAAAAAAAAAAAAAGGTGAGGTGATAAAAGATTACCTATAATGATAGTATTGCTGTATAACAATAGTTGCCTCTGTGAGAAAATATAGTTACTGGAGTCTCATATGATCTTTTCTTTTTAAAACAAATACTTCTTTACCTAGATGTGATTTTTCTGCTCTGGGACAAAGGTAGAGATAAAGAAATACTGCAGGCACCTCAATTTATAACAATCTGGGACGTTCAAGTCAGCAAGCGGGGCTTCCCTGGTGGCATAGCGGTTGGGAGTCTGCCTGCCAATGCAGGGGATGTGTGTTCGAGCCCTGGTCCGGGAAGATCCCCCATGCCTCAGAGCAGCTGGGCCCGTGTGCCATAGCTGCTGAGCCTGCACTCTGGAGCCCAGGAGCTGCAACTACTGAGCCCACGTGCTACAACTACTGAAACCTGCATGCCTAGAGCCCGTGCTCCGCAGCAAGAGAAGCCACTGCAATAAGAAGTCCATGCCCTGCAATGAAGAGGAGGCCCCACTCGCCACAACTAGAGAAAGCCTGCGCGCAACAACGAAGACCCAACAAAGCCAAAAATAAGTAAATAAAATAAATAAGTTTATATATATATATAAAAAAAGTCAGCAAGTGCTCACAGGGTTGACATGGCAGCTCTGGGACTGATTTCTTTTCCCTAATTGCTGGCTTTTGCAGTCTCCCAGTATTGAAGGCAGGATATTGGGACTGTTCTGTGGCACAGCTATGGTGTTCAGGGGACAGAAGTCCTGTGGTGAGGATACTGTGGTTGATTCCCCACAGAGTGAGGGGCAGGCACCATGCACGCAGACAAGCCAGGATGCCTCTAGCCGCAGAGTCATTTTCAGCCATGACTGTGGAATCCAGAATGTGTTCCATGATGGCTCCAAGACTCCCAAGCACCTTGAACTTTCAAGAGGAGCCATCCCAAGTCAGAAAGCAGTTCCCTGACCCTGGTAAAAGTTCCTCTTGCTCAAGTGGTGCTATCCTCACCTGGTCCCAGAGAATCCTCTGCAGGTGGTAAGCCAGCCAGGCAAGATGGAGGAGGCTTATTTCTCCCATAAGAACAACTGAAAATCTTTGCTATAAAACAACAAACAAACATAAGAAGCCTTTGAATAGTAGAAAGAAGAGGACAGACTGGCTAGGGATCTCAGCACTTGAGGAATAACACAGCAGTGAGTTCCGGATTTTCTTTCTGTCTTTCATATATCCTGGATTGGGCACTGGAGAAGCTCACAACCCAGAAACACCAATAGGTCCAGATTTTTAAAATATCCAAGAAAAGTCTGCTCTCTCTAGCCAAAGGACCAAGAAAAAGGCTGTCTAGCAGAAATCATTTTGACAATACCTCACAAATGCAGCTCCCCCCAGCCCCCAATTGCCAGTGTAGGCTGAAAAGTGAGCCTGGACTTCCACCCCCTGTCTAACAGTAGCAGGGAGCACTCTGATTCCCATGCCAGAGTGGTGTCTGGGAAGCTGAGTGGAGAGGCTGGACTTCCATTCACCACCCAGAAGTGGCAGATTGGACTCCTCCTTTCTCAACTAGAGAGTTGGGAGGATTACAGAGTGAAGAGGACTAGAGAAAGGGACTCTTTAACCTGTATACGAAGTGACTCCAAGTGACCCACACATGAAACTAATGAGAATTAACATGACAAAAAGTTTGAGAACTACAGTAGAGAATACCACCCAGGGTTTCAGATTAGCCTGGAGGTAACACATAAAAGAAGCAGATTGGACCTGCATGCTAAGTCTAAACAGATGACTCCCTGCTAAAATGGAAGATTTTAATAGGACTCAGAGTCTCATACATAATTCCCAAATGTCCAGGATATAATTTTTTTAAAAATCATTCATTATACCAAGAACCAGGAAAATCACAACATGAAAAATAATCAACTGAGATGATTCAGTTGTTGGAATTTTCTGACAAGAATTTTAAAGCAGCCATCATAAAAATGTTCTAATAAGTAATAGGAGCACTTTTGAAACAAATTAAAAAATGGAAAATAGAAAATATAAAAAGAACTAAGTGGAAACTGTGGAACTGAAAAATATAATAACCAAAATTTAAAAATTCTAAATGCTCTTGATAACAAAGAAGAGATAATAGAGGAAAGAATCTGTAAACTTGAAGTCAGGTGAGTAGAAATTACCCAGTCTGAACAAAAGACAGAAAATAGGCTGAAAAAATGAACAGAGCATCAAGGACCTGTGGGACAATAACAACATATTTAACATTCATGTCATCAGAATCCCAAGAAAAAAAGAAAAAGAATGGGGCTGGAAAAATAATTGAAGAAATAATGCCTGAAATTTCTCCAAATTTGGAAAGAGGCATAAACCTATATTCAGGAGGCTGAATAAATCCCAAACAGGATTATTCCAAGAAATCCATGCTCAGACACATCATAATCAAACTTTTGAAAACTAAGGACATAGGAAAAGCATAGAGAGAAATGACACATTACATACAGGGGAAGAAATATTTGAATGACTATTGATTTCTCATCAAAAATCACCAAGTCTAGAAAGAAGTGGCATATTTTTCAAGTGCTGAAAGAAAAGAATTGTCAACCCAGAATTCTATATCAAGCAAAAATATCCTTCAAGAATGAAGAGATAATAAAGACATTCGAAGATAAAGGAAAATCAGGAGAATTTGTCACTAACAGACCTATCCTAGAAGAATGACTAAAGAAATTTCTTCAAACAGAAAAAGATGATAGTAGAAGGAAACTTTAAACACCAGAAATAATGAAATGGGTAAAATGGAGTTAAATAAAATAGACTCTACTTCTCCTCTTGAGTTTTAAAATTTAAGTTTGGTGGATGAAACAAAAATTATAACATCATTCAGTGTGGTGCTCAATGGTACATAGAGAACATATTTAAGGCAATTATATTATAAAGTGTGGGGAGGATGCTAAAGGGACCCAAATGGTAAGATTTCTACATTTCACTCAAAGTGGTAAAATAGTGATACCAGTAGACTGTGGTAAGTTATGTATGCATATTTTAATACCTAAAGCTACCACAAAGGAAACTACACAAAGAGATGTACTTAAAATACTTCAGATAAATAAAAATAGCAGTCTAGGAAATGTTTAAGTAACTCACAAGAAAGAAAGAAAAAGGAAACAGTGCAATGAGAAACAGAAAACAATAAAATGGACCTAAGTGCCCTAATACATCAATAATTATATTAAATGTAAATGATCTAAATTCACCAGAGATCGGCAGAATAGATGAATGATCATGACCCAATCAATATGCTGTCTATAAGAAACTTACTTCAGTTATAATAATATAGGTAGGTTGAAAGTAAACCATAGTAGGGAGATGGGCATTGCCTGGGTGGGCACAGGATGAGCTGATGTCTGATGCTAAGTCAACAAATCAGGACGTCATCAAGTTCAGAATCAAATTCAGAGGTTCTGAGCTCCCACTGTGAAGCACGTGTTTGACAAATATTGTCCTCAATGCTCACCACTGCCTTACAATATCATGCTTTAACCTCATTTCATTGATGAGGAAACTGTTGCTTTAAGTCTTGACCTAAGACCAGACAGCTAATAAATAGAGACCATGGGCATTCATCAAGCACAGGCAGATTTTTCTTTTTTCTATTTCAGACTTAAAGCAGAGATGGAGAACAACGAGAGTAGGACCAAGTAAAGCAGAGCTGGAAGGCAAAGCAAGGGGAATTGAAAGTTAGAACAATGGATTCTGGCAAGTTTATCAGATTTCTAGGAAGGCCCCATCCTGGAACTCAGAACCTGAGCCTTAACCCATAGCTCTTGCATTCCTACTCCAGTGCTCACATTGAGGAGATATCCCATATATTTGATGGCACTTAGGCTTTTTGTTAAAAAATAGGTGTGGTCCTGATATTGAACTTATTATTAGCTCTTCAAAATGAGTCTTTAACTTTTTGGATATGCATACTTCATTATTTACAGACAAAATGGTATGATGTCTGAGATTTGTTTTGAAATAATCTAGTATGTCGGGGAAGTGGGGAGGAGAGTCAGTGTGTAGAAGTAACAAGCTTATCTGTCATTTATACTTATTGAAGCTGTTGATTGGTACATGTGGGTGCATTCATCTAGTCTCTCTACTTTTAAGTGTATTTGAAAATTTCCATAATAATTTTTTTTAAATGGGCCCCAAAGATAAGCTAAAAAAGACAGAGAAGTTAGGTTCCTGAGGGAACAAGGGAGGCCAGGCCACGTTGCCACAGGATTGGTTCAGGGGTCGGGGGAGAGATGCTGTTGACAGGCTGACTAGGTGTAAATGAGTTTTGAGTGTTTCTGGGCATGAACCAGCAGAGTTGCCAGTTCTTAGTCCAGGATGCCTAGAATCCCAGGCCAAGGAGAGCTGTATCTGCCAAGAGCCCATCCCTTTTGAGGAGCTGGCGATCTGAGATGTCCCCAGATCAAGGGGACCTCAATGCGATAAGACAGAAGCCTGTTCCACACAGCCTGAATCCTCTTCGGGTTTGTCATCCACCCCCTCATCTTGCCTGTATCCACCTGGCACTTAAATATTCAATCTCTTTATCTTTTCACATTCTGTTCCTGTTCCACCCTTTTCCCAAAGCCATGTCTGTGTTAGAATACCCGCTCCCTGCCAGCTCACTAAAGCACTCTGCTTCCCAGCTCTTAAAACATTTTTGAGATACGTATCCCCTAAGAAATTCCCCCACTATTTAGATAAAGGGTGTTGATTTCCTACCACAATTCCTTCCTCACACATTCCTCCACCAAACACACTGACCCATTTGCTTTTCATTAATGTAAAAACATAAACCCCCAGTTTATTAATTGATGTCTGTTTCTAATATTTCAATCTGGCACAGTATGGTCTGTGCTGATGTGTCAGCTGCCAGGAGGTGGAAACCATACCAGTTTTCTTAACTCACTCTGTGTGAGCAACTCAAGGAAAGGCATAGTCAGGCACCTGACAGGTGCTTTGGGAGATCTTTGTGAAAGGAATGATAAACATGGTGAGGTGTAGATGTGTCCCTTGGTGTTCCCCTTCTCTCAGGCCTCCAGTACATTAACATAGCCCCCTCAGATATAGGACTGCCCCAAAGTCCTAGATTCTAAATGCTTTCTTCCCCCAAAGCAGTCCCATCTCCCCAGGACTCTCCTCCTTGATGGAATAGCCAACCACTTGGGTGGTGATGACTTAATGGATTACTCCATCCTGGTTAACATTTGCATTTTAATAACGTGGTTCAAAGGGTAAATATTGTAGGCATTTGGGATACATTTGGAGGCCAATGGAGGAGATATCTGGCAGAGTAGGTGGTTTCCAGAACCCTTCATATCAGTCCATGTGGGCTGCTGCAAGAAGCTGGCACAGAGTTCAAGGTATAAATCACCCAATAAGTTGTGACAAAGCCAAACACTGGCAAGTCATCTCCTACTAGTTGGTGAAGGCTTTATGAAAGTAAGATTTGTATCCACTCATAAAGAAGATGGGAGCCTCTTTAAAAAATGAAGTCCCAAGTTGAGCACCGTCTCTAATCACAGCTTGATTTGCCTCCAAGGTGCTGGTTTCAAGGGGACCTTTCACCTCAGGGTTCCACAGTTTGGGAGGGATTTCATTGTGGGCTCTGTTGGGGAGGAGATACACTGTTGGAAAGAGGACAAGACAGAAGCCTTCCAGCTCCACAATCCTGGGCTCCTTTTAAAGTATGCACTGGGATTTTTTACTGAATTTCCACATGCTGTATCATTGTGAACTAATTTGAAAAGGTAAACTTCTTATTCTGTACTTCTTATCCTGTCAAATATCTCCTTCAAGGCAGCCATGGATCCTGTAAGGATCCCTCCCTCTCTTCCTCTCCAGTTTCGGCCTCCTGACGTCAGTGAGGGTTTTCCTGGCCTAAAGGCCTTGGCCTTGGGCCTAGAAAGCATCACTGTGGACAGCTCAGACTTGAGGCTGATGGCCCAGATAATTGGACAATCTGGGCCCAAATGCCAGTTTCCAAAACCAAAGAAATTTCTGTGCTGTTTGACCTATCATTTCAGCCAGACAGAAAAGTTTTGACATTTCTCCCCCACTCCCTCTTTTTAAACAATGTAGAATGCTATTCCATATCTAATTATACCCAAGAAATGTGACAACTGTAATTTTAGGAATCCAATTCCCACGACAATTTTGTAAAATGTACAGACTATTCATCAATAAATTATGTATAATTAAGCATTCTAAAATGATTTTTTTTTCTTTTTTCCTCATTTAAAAAATTTCTAGCTCATCAGTAACAGTTTCATATTACATAATGACTTTCGTATATATATATATTATATACATACATTTATATTTTATATATATAACTTGAAACATATATATATCAATATATATTAATGCTTTAATTTATATACAATAAAATTAACTTTTCTTTGTGAACAGTTCTGTGAGTTTTTACACATGCAGAGATTCTTATAACCACCATCACAGACACAATACAGAACAATTTCAACATCCCAAAGAAATCCCTTGTGTTGCCCCTTTGTAGTCAAATCCTTATTCTGCCCTTAGCTCGTGGCAACCACTGATCTGTTCTCCATCACTGCAGTTTTGCTTTTTCCAGAATGTCACATAAATGGAATCACACGGTAGGTACTTTTTGAGAGTGACTTCTTTCACTAACTATAATGCCTGTGAGATTCATCCAAGTTGTTACGTGTAAACATAGTTTGCTGTAACAAACTGCTGATCTATTTTCCAGAGTAGCTGTACCATCCTGCATTCCCACCAACAATATATGTTTGAAAGTTGCTTTCTACCCTTGTCAAAACTGGGTGTTGTTCATGTTTTTGGTTTTCATTTGTTTATTTTTTTGCCATTCTAATAGGTGTGTTGTGGCATTTCCCTAATCGTTAATGATACTGAGCATCTGTTCATGTGTTTATTTGCTATTCATCTGTCTCCTTTGGTGAAGTGCTTTGTTCATTTTATTATTATTATTTTTCTTATCATTGAGAGTTCTTTATAGATTCTGGGTACAAGTCCTTTGATATGTGATTTGCAATTATTTTCTCCCAGTCTATGGCTTGTCCTTTTATTCTTTTAACAATATCCTTTGCAGAGCAAGCGTTTTTCATTTCGATTAGGTTCAATTTATCAAGTTTTTTAATGGAAAAAATTTAGTTTTGGTGTCATGTCTAAGAACTTTTTGGCTAATTTAAGGTCATAAAGATTTTTCTCCTAAGAGTTTTATAGTTTCATGTTTTACATTTAGGTCTATGATCCTATTTGAGTTAACTTTTTAATATGGTGTGAGGTGTATGTAGACTGAGGTTTTTTTTTTTTTTTTTTTTTTTTTTTTGCACATGGTGTTCAGTTGTTCCAGAACCATTTATTGAAAAATCTGTTATTTCTTGACTGAGCTGCCTTTGCAAATTTGTCAAAATTCAGTTGACCATATTTGTTTGGCTTATTTCTGGATTTTCTTTGTGTTTCATTGATGGGTGTCTCTATTCTTTCTCCAATATTACATTGTATTGATTAATGGAGTTTTTTCATCTATTTTAAACTCAGGTAACGAGTCCTCGAACTTTGTTCTTTTTTTTCAAAATTGTTTTGGCTATTCTAGTTCCTTAACTTTAACACTTTAGATTCAACTTGTCTATATGTACAAAGAATCTTGTTAAGACTAAATATACAAATCAATTTAGGGAGACTGACATTTTAAGTAAGTCTTCCAATCATCTGTGAACACAGTATGTCATTCTATTTGTTTAGGTCTTCTTCTTTTTTTTTTTTTTGGTACATGGACCTCTCACTGTTGTGGCCTCTCCCATTGCGGAACACAGTCTCCGGACACGCAGGCTCAGTGGCCGTGGCTCACGGGCCCAGCCACTCCGCGGCATGTGGGATCTTCCCAGACCAGGGCACAAACCCATGTCCCCTGCATCGGCAGGTGGACTCTCAACCACTGCACCACCAGGGAAGCCCTAGGTCTTCTTTTGATCTTTTGTATTTTTCAGCATACAGATCCTACACACAATTTGTTATATTTACATGTAAGAATTTCATTGATGCTCTTGTAAATGTTACTATTTTTAAAAAATCAGTTTCCAATTGTCCATTATTATTATACAGAAATGTAATTGATTTCATATATTACTCGTGAGTGCTATAACCTTGATAAACTCAATTATCAGTTCTAAGGGATTTTTTAAAAGCTCAGGTGTTTAGAATTTTCTACATAAAATAATAATGTCATCTCTGAATAAAGATAGTTCTTTTTCCTTTCAAATCTGAACATCTTTTATTTTTTCCTTGCCTTATTATATTTGCAAGAGTTCCAGTATGATATTAAATAGGAGTAGTAAAAGTAGACACCCTTGTCTAGCTCCCGTCTTACAGGGAAAGCATTCAATCTTTTACTATTAAGAATTATGTTAGCTGTAGTTGTTTTACATATGCTCTTTATCAGATTGAAGAAGTACATTTCTATCTTAGTTTGCCTAAATTTTTAAAAATAAATTTATTTTTGGCTGCGTTGGGTCTTTGTTGCTGTGAGCAGGCTTTCTCTAGTCATGGCAAGTGGGGACTACTCTTCGTTGTGGCGCACGGACTTCTTGCGGTGGCTTCTCTTGTTGAGGAGCACAGGTTCTAGGCCCACAGCCTTCTTTAGTAGCACGTGGGCTAGTAGTTGTAGCTCGCGGGCTCTAGAGTGCAGGCTCAGTGGTTGTGGCGCATGGGCTTAGTTGCTCTGCAGCATGTGGGATCTCCCCGGATCAGGGCTCGGACCTGTGTCCCCTGCATTGGCAGGCAGATTCTTAATCACTATGCCACCAGGGAGGCCCCCTAGATTACTTTTTAAAATTATGCTTTGATCTTTTTTCTATGGGTATTGATATAATCACATATAATAGTGTGATTTTTCTTATTAATTCTTTATGATGGCTATTTTATGTTGTCAGCTTGAGGATGGGGATGGGATTAACATTTAAATCAGTGAACTTTGGATAAAGCAGATTGTCATCTATAATGTGGGTGGCCCTCTCCAATCAGTTAAAGGAATGAGTAGAACAAAAAGACTGGCCTCCCTGAGCAAGAGAAAATTCTCCATCAGACTGCCTTTGGGCTTCATCTGTACCACGGGCTCTCCTGGGCCAAAAACTTGCAGGCCTACATTGAAGATTTTGGACTTCCCAGACCCTACAACCATGTGAGCCAATTCCTTAGAATAAATATCTTTATATACATATTTATATTTTATATTTATATATAGAAGTTCACTTCTATTATATAAAATCTCTATAGTTATTATGTTTATAATCATACATTTGTATATATATACACATATATCTACAAATATATATACACACAAAATATATTGACCAGGGAAGCCAGTCTTTCTGAATAAATCTCTTTACATATTACTTATAGCTATAGTTAGCCAGATATGTAAAGAGAATTATTCTAAGGAATTGCTTATTTATTCTAAGGAATATAATATGTATTAATTCTATTAGTAACTACATAATTATATATATTCTATATAATATATAATATTATATAGAATATACATAATATTCTATATAATATATAATATACAGTTGATCCTTGAACAATGTGGAGCTAGGGATACCAACTCCCTCTGAGTCAAAAATCTGCATGTAATTTTACAGTCAACCCTTCATATTCACAGTTCTACATCCATGGATTCAATCACCATGGATTGTGTAGTACTGTAGTATGTACTTATTTAAAAAATTCGCATATAAGCGGACCCATGCAGTTCAAACTTGTGCTGTTCTAGAGTCAAGTGTAATGTATATATTATATCTCCTATGGGTTCTGTTTCTCCACAGAACTCTGCCTAATACAGATTTTGGTAATGAGGGTGATTCTAGAGGAACAAAATCTTAAGAATAAATTTTCTGAATTGGTTCCAAGGTTTCTGGATTTGGCTTTTTAATCTGGACACTAAGCACTTTATTTTTGGTAGTAAAAAGAGCACTGATAGTCTATGGCATGATCTGGCCAATAGAGATATGTAAAATATCACCATTGGATATTCCTAATCAAACACTTATAAGAAGCAAGAATCTGAGTGGCCATATATATGATACTTTCAAACATTTTTGTCAAACTAATGAGTATAATGAGATTGCTGGCTGGTTGCTTCTAGCATTGCTGGGTAAAGTGGTGAAAGAAAAGAATGAGCTCAGGAATCAAATTCCCAGCTCAAGTACTGAATAAATGACCTAAAAACTTCTATGTCTGCCCTGAAAGAGTCCCTTATTTCCAGTAGCCCCAGGGCTGAGATGGCTGAAAACCAAAGGTAGAATCTCATCCAGTGAGTGACTGATTTACAATGCAAATTGATTTCCAAATTTGCAAGGCATCTACTGTTAAAGTAATCCCATTGGGAAGGAATGTTTTCCTGAAAGTTGGAATGGGGATGTGTGGGGAGACACAAATGTACCTGGGGACATTGACTCCCTAAATTTTGATGAGTCTTCTTTTCCAGTAGGAAACAGCCTCTCCACTCCCAGTAAAAGCTGCCTTTTCACCCCATCTGAGGGGATTAACCCTACATTGGCAGAGGAAACTGTAAGAGCCCCCCGATCCCAGGCAGTTGCCATGCAAGACAATTCTGATTCTCCTCAGGACCCTCCTACCCACACACCCTTCACTCCTGCCAACACACACACACCCTCTTTGCTACAATGAGGCTCAAGTTTGGAGCAAAGCCCTTCCACTGTCTGCAGATAACTACTCTGAAACAGCTCTTGGTCTGTTACTGGGCCTTAGTGGAGACTGAATGCTTAACCATGGGCCATAAAGTTACCATGTTACCTGAGCTGTCCACCATGAACTGGGTTTTATGTGACACACCAAGCCATAATGTTGAGCATGCACAGCAGCAGTTCATCATCAAATGGAAGTGGTATATATGTGATTGGGCCAAAGCAGGCCCTGAAGGCACAAGTTAATTACATGAAGAAGTGGCCCAAATGCCTGTGTTCCTTACTCTTGCTATATTACTTTCTCCCTCCCAGTCTGTACGTATGGCCTCATGGGGGGTTTCCTACAATCAATTAACAGAGGAAGAGAAAACTTGGGCCTGGTTTACAGATGGTTTTGCATGATATGAAGTCATCACTCAGAAGTGGACAGCCACAGCTCTCCAGCTTCCTTCTGGAAATCCTCCCAGTCGGCAGAACTTCAAACAGTGCACCTGGTTGCTCATTTTGCTTGGAACTAGACATGGCTAGACCTGTGATTATATACCAATTCACTACTAATGGTCCAAACCCTTCTAGAATTAAGGGTTGGGTTACACCACCAGATAAAAAATGACGACCAACTGAGGTCGTGACTGGCTGAAGGCAAAGGGAATATGGATTGGGTAGTAGAGGAAGGTAGCTTGAATACCAATTATAACCACATGATCAGTTACAGAAATGAGGACTGTAACTGTCATGAATATTTTATCCTTATTTTGTTATGAATGTGTATGTGTGTGTATCCCATTGATTCTGCTCTTCTGAAAAATCCTGACTTTTATAGTCTATTATTGTGGTGAATTACATTAACTACTTTTTAAGTGTTGAGCCACCTTTATCTCAGGATAAACTCCACTGGATCACGATGTATGATTCTTTTTAATATTCCTATATTCAACTTGCTAACATTTTATTGAAAAATTTTGGATCCATATTCATGGGGATATTTGTTTGTGGTTTTCTTTTTTTATACTTATCTTTGTCTGGTTTTATAATAAGAGTAATATTGGCCTCCTAAAATGAATTATGAAGGGCCCCTCTTTTTTTATTTTATAGAAGAGTTTATGAGGAATTGTCATTATTTCTCCTTTAAATGTTTGGCCAAATTCACCAGTGAAACCGTCTGTGCCTGGAGTTTACCTTTTTGGAAGGTTTTTAACCTAGAAATTTAATTTCTTTGGTATAGCTATATAGGACTATTTAGGTAATCTATTTCCTCTTGATTTAATTTTGGTAGTTTGTGGCTTTTCAGAAATTGCTCCATTTCATCTAAATTGTTAAATTATATGTGCATATAGTTGTTCATAGCATCCCTTTATTATCCTTCTGATATCTTCAAAAGCACCCCACCCCCCACCTCCTGGCTGCACACTGGTAATTTGTTTCTTCCATCTTTTTTCTTGGTCAATCAGGCTAAAGGTTAATCAATTTTACTGAATTTTTCAAAGAACCATATTTACTTCCATTGATTTTCTCTATCTTTTTCTGTCTTATATTGCATTGATTCCTGCTCTTATATTCATTATTTCTACCCTTTTCCAGCTCCATGGAAAGACTAAACACTAGCAAATCTCAAACTAAACTGTAAAAGCTCTGTTTTACCTGCAGCAAGGCTGCAGGTAACAAGTTTTGATACAAGTTTTGGGATGTGCATGTTCCAGAGTTTCCCAAAGTGATCAAGTGTAATGTGTGTTAGCCATGGTGGGGGCAGGTGGGAATGTTGGGGAGAGAAGAGAGCTTTTTGCCTGTGTGTCAGGCTCTGAAAAGTGACGTTTAGAAAAGAGATTGAGAAAGGCTTTCTTCAGAAGAGCCTTTCTAAGCATTGTTGGACTCTGGCTTGAAAACAACACATTTAATAACATTTTTAAGTTCTTCATATTATAACAAAGGGTTGTAAACTAAGGAAGGTGCTACTCTGTGTAGGAGATTTGAGGCCCAGTGGTTTGGCCATGGAGTGATTCTCTCCTGTTCTGGTCTACTGGGCTTTCTCCATTATTTCAGCCTCAAGGGCCAGAGGGCCCAGAGCTGCCATCCACATCTCCCTCACATTGGACATCTGCTTTAAGAACCACTCCAATTAAAAGGTCAGGAAGCTCCCTAGTGGCTGTTTACCAGGTCCCCCACAGCCTGGGAAGTGAACATCTGATACCTGGCCTTGGGAGGGATAAACTCACTTTTGCCCACAGTTCCGTGTTTTACAGGTCCCTGTGTGTTTATTCACAGTGTTTCTGGTTGGGTAGATCTGAGTTTAAATTGTTGACAGGAAATAATTCCTTCTGGCCTGATATCCCAAGTTCATCCAGAGCCTGAGGATGGAAACTTGAGCTATATTTCCCAGGTTGGTTTGCTGTCCCTATAAATATGTATAATGTCTTTATTCATAAAGCACCCACTGCCTCCAAAGAGCTGGAGCTTGAATTGACATCCTTAATAAACACCCGATGTGGCAGAAGTAGGCCTCTCCGCCCTGGAGGCTCTTAATGACCTCTGGGTGCCTTCAGCCATGGGTGACCCAGCGTGGACAAACAAGTCCTCTGGACCCACCATTAGGGCCACTGGATGCTTCAAGCTCACAGATCCTTGTGCACATGTAATTAGCTGGTGAAGGTCGCAGGACATATTCTTAAGCTCTGCTTAAGAAATAGCTTGGGAGAATGGGCCCTAAAGAGCTTCATTAAACCCAAGGATGGAAACTGCCTAATGAAATAAATAGTCTTTTGTGTGGTAGGAAAAGAGAGCAGTCGGGGCCTTGAGATGCTCAGTGCTGTCCTGCTTCAGGGCTTGCTGGGTGTGGCAGGGAGCTTCCTAACCTGTTGTGGACAGAGGGCCATGCTCAACAGGCACCCCCAGCCGACCATCCTCAGGACTTGCTGCTGGGCTGTGCACTGGTGCCTGAGCCACACCCACCTCCATGGCAACTGCAGCCTGAGCACAGCCTGGCCCTGCTGGGAATGGCACACTCTAACCTCAGAGCCAAAATTCCATTTCCCCATCCTGTCCTCGGTGCCTGTCATCTGTTTCCAGAGACAAGCAAGGATCAGAGAACCTTCTGGGCTGCTGAAATGCATCTGATCTATTGCTGCCAACCTCACACAAAGTGGCCACTAGCCTTCACAGTGATTAAATGACAGTGCTGCAAAGGGGCAAGCAGGCATGGCTCACTGAACAGGCCCTGCTGTGCTGGCTATAAGGACACCTTTCCCTTCGGTTCAAAGCTAACTGACCAGGGAGTGTCTTAGTGTTTGCTGGTACTATCTAGATACTGGGTATTCGCCTCAAAGATGAGAGTTTTTTCATTTGTTTTGCTTTCTATTTGGTTGTTGTTAAATCCAGGCTGTTGCCTGCTCTGCCTTTTTCAGCATCACAGGAAATGCTGTGACCTATTTGTAGGGATAAACACAAAAATAAACACAGGCATAGGGGACATCAGAGGACACCTGAGACTGTTTAACTTGTGCCTATGACTAAGGGGAAGTAGGTTCTAACCTGGTTGCCTTTGATGTGTGGTGGGAAAGAGGCCTGGGCAGCGGGGCCAGTCACACAAGGACATCCCTGGAGGCCCAGGCCACCTCCCTAATTGGGCCCAGGAGACAGCGACGCTGGAAAGGGCTCCTGGGATTCCTGCTCTATGTCTGGCATTGGCCTGGGCAGGCAGCCGAGTAGCGCGCCGGGTCGGGACAGTTGTCTGTTGTTCAGCGGAGAATGAGCCTGCCAGATTGTGTGTCCTGCAGGAGATGGGTGGCTAATCTCTGCCCAAAGTGACAAGGGAAACTGGAGCCCTGTCAGAATCGCCGCTTCCAGGTTTTGGTTGAATGACCCGACTGCGCTTACATCACCTGTGCTCCCAGGGGTGGGTGCCTGAGAGGCCTAGACATCTGAGAGCAGAGAAGGCTCATGCTGTGTCATTAGACTCCAGGCTTCAGGGCCTTGCTTGTCCCAGGCAGGTGGTGGACAGGTATATGCAAGAACCGACACCCAACACCATGTGAGGGGATGGAGGGACACACACACACTCTGGGCCCTGTTCCTCACAGGTACAAAGCCACTTGCTTGGAGGAAATTCTCACATCTGCCAATGGTGATAATTACAGAGATAATGATAAAAACAATCCATGGTGGCTGGGTTTCTTGTCAAAGAAAATGAACCTCATTCCGGGGCACCAACACCTCTCCTATAGGTCTGAAACAATCCAGCTCTGAAGACCAGGGGGATCATTTGTATGGTGGGATTATTCTGGAACTTTTCAGTTGTCATAGAGCTCAGATACAACGGCCAAAATGAATGAACAGAGCATAAAACACTCAACCTCATGGACAGCAATTATGTCTTCCACAGGCCTAGGAGTATTGGTTTGGGGGCATCATCTGAGGATTCCAGCAACACTCAAACCCCACCCCCACTCCCACCTCCATGGGGCCACAGTTGACATTGCCAAATTAACTCTTAGTCCTTCCAGATGCTTGGGTTTTATAACTGTTGTTTCTGGACCCCCACTGGTTCCTTTTTATTTTGCTCCAGATACCCCAGATTTTTGTCTGCAGAATAATTTTTGTCTCCAATTCTCCATTCCCTTGGCACTGCATGCCCCTCTTAGACTGTGCCTCTTTCCTGGACCCACCCAGTCCTGCCTGGGAAAGAAGTCCTGGGCCCATGCCCTCTGCCCACCCTGAGGCCTAGAACCTCCTCCCTGCCTCCTGCCATGTTCCTGTCCTGCTCATCCATCTCCCTTCTCTCTGCTTACCCTTCAGATAGAATAACTGAAATGGTCAGCCTGACTTTTGATCCCCAAGGCTTATTCCAGGACTTTTTGTTTAGCTTTCACTCACTCCCTAGCTCTATTCTCCCTGGCTTCCCTGAGTCACATATCTCCCCTTGTCTCCCCAAAGCCCCCACCTGTCCCCCACCTCTTTGGTCTAGCTTGATTCTCCCTTTAGGCATGAGGGCCAGGTATCTTCTCAGTCCCTTTTAATCTGTGTATTTCTTTCATTCTAGTTCACAAAATGAATGACCAGTGGAGAGACAGGTGGGACTAGCTTGAGACCTTACTCCTTCAGCAGAATCATATTTTAAAGGGTCCCACCCAACATTAAATCAGACCCAGTAATGCACCTTGCCCCTCACCGAATGCATTTATACTTTACTGTGTGAGAGTGGAGTTGCTTTGCACATGCAGACATGTTGTTAACTGGGTAGACATTTAATGGTCATTTCTGCTTGCAGCCTTCCTCCCTTATTTTGGAGCTGATGATTCCTCCATGGTCCTTGTCCTTGAGTGGCAGCAGCTGGTAAGTTCCCTGAGTTTGACCTTCACAGACATGAAGGTTCCCATGGAATCTACCTATCATTATGCTAAAGTATAGATAGGTACTGTACACCAGGGAATGTGCATGGAACAATGGTGAATAAAAAGACAGAAACTGCTTCCTCTTCCTGGACCTGATGAAAACTTGCCCTCCTCCCATCCCTTCCCAAGTGCTCCAGAAAGTTAGCCCAGAGGTCACCCTTTCCCTCTACTAAGCTTACACCCTGTCAGTCACCTGGGTCCTTCCGACTGGTTTTTTGCACTCAGGTCATTAAAACACACACACACACACACACATACACCTCAAAACAAAACTGCCTTGTTCCTACATCTCCTTCCTGGTACTGTCCCTCTTTCCTTTCCTTCACAGCATTCATCTGGAATTTGTCTTTCTGTGTCTGAGTGCCTATTCCCCAGGCATATCAATGTTGCCACTACCAAACACTGCCTTCTTATAAATGCCCAAGCTCTTTCTGTGTGCTCCATTGTAATCCATTGCTCTACTTGTCAGTGTCTGCACAAATACCACACTGACTTTGTAAGATAACTTAATGTCTGGTAGGGTGAGGTCTTCTTTGATGACAGTGTTCAAAATTGATCTTGCTATTCAAATTCCTTTATTGTTTTATATGAATTTTATAGAATCTGGGAGTAGGGACAAGGTAGCAGAGCAGAAGTACCTTGAGCTCACCTCCTCCCGCAAGGATACCAAAGTCACAACTAACTGCTGAACAACTGTCGATAAAAAGATTGGGACCTACAAAAGAAGATATTCTACACACAAAGACATAAAGAAGAGACCCAGCAAGATGGTAGGAGGGGTGCACTTGTGATATAATCAATCAATCCCATACCCCCTGCCCCAGGTTGGTGGCCCACACACTGGAGGATAATTATATCCCACAGGAGTGAGAGTTCTGATCCCCATGTCAGGCTCTCCAGCCTGGGGGTCTGGCATTGGGAGGAGGGGCCTCCAGAACATTTGGCTTTGAAGGCCAGGGGGGCTTGATCACAGGAAATCCACAGGACTGGGGGAAACAGAGACTTCACTCTTGGAGGGCACACACAAGGTCTTGTGTGTACTGGGACCCAGGGCAAAAGCAGTGACTTCATAAAAGCATGGACCAGACCTACCTGCTGGTCTTGGAGGGTCTCCTGGGGAGGCAGGGTGTGGCTGTGGCTCACTGTGGAGACAAGGGCACTGGTGGTGGACATACAAGGAAATATTCATTGACGTGAGCTCTCCCGGAGGTCACCATTTTGGTACCAAGACCTGGTCCCACCCAAGAACCAGTAGGTTCCAGTGCTAGGGCACTTCAGACCAAAAAATCAATGGGGGAACTGAGCCCCACCTATCAACAGACAGGCTGTCTAAAGTCTTCCTGAGCCCACAGTGACTTCTAGACATGTCCTTAAATGCAGCCCTGTCCACCAGAGGGGCAAGACCCAGCTTCACTCACCAGTGGGCAGGCACCAGCCCCTCTCACCAGGAAGCATATACAAGCCTCTAGACCAGCTTCATCCACCAGGGAGCAGACATCAGAAGCAAGAAAACTATGATCCAGCAGCCTGCAGAAAGGAGTCTGAAAACACAGATCAGAACCTACCCTGGGACCGGCTGGTCCCTGGCCCTTGGGTGATGAGAGGAGAGTGTACTGCTGGGACACATAGGACATCCCTCACAAAGGGCCACTTCTCCAAGGTCGAGAAACGTAACTAACCTTCCACATACCTAAAAAATTTAGACAAAATGAGACAGCAGAAGAATATGTTCCAGACGAAGGAACAAGATAAAACCCCAGAAGAACAACTAAATGACATGGAGATAGGCAATCTACCCAAGAAAGAGTTCAGAGTGATGATCTAAAGATGATCCAAGAACTTGGGAAAAGAATGGATGCACAGAGTGAGAAGTTACAAGAAGTTTTTAGAAAATATAAAGAACAACCAAAGAGAGCTGACAAATTTTAGAATCTGTTTTCTAGATGAATCAAAAGACCCAAAAATTGTAATTGGAATTGTACTTAATGTATACGTTTATTTGGAGGGAAACTGACTAGCTCTCTACAATATTGAGCCTTTCTATGTATGAACAGTGACTAACTGTTTTTCTCTTTTATATCTTTCATAGTTTTGTAACTATCTCCGTAAATTTGACACATTTTTGTTAGGTTTATTTCTGGATGTTATATGCCTATGTCTTGCAATTGTGAAATTTTAAATGTTACCTTTCTAGTTACTTATTGCACATTTAAAGCAATATTATTGATTTTTATAATTTTACTTTGTATCCTATACCTTTCTTCACTGTTTTACTAATTCTATTATTTTATCCATTGATTTTTTCTTTCTTTATGTAGATGATTATATTATCTATAATTTTGTCTACTTTCCTAGTTCTTATTCTCAGCTTATTGCATCATTTAGTAACTCCAGTACTATACTAAATAGTAGTGGTGATAATACATACTTTTTTACTATTAAATATGCTGTTTCACTATTGGATATCAGTCTGCAGTAGGTTTTGATAACTACCAGTTGTCATTTTCAAGACATTTCTTTTAATGTTTAGGCACTATGGGCTTTTTTGTGAATGATTTTAAATTTTATTGAACATTTTTCTGTATCTTTTGAGAAATCCTTATGATTTTTCATTAGTACGTTAAACATACTAATAAGATGAATTATATCTACTTTTATTCTCATGGCAGAACAATTTTTGCATTCCTGGTATAAAAGCCTGATTTGGTCATGACAAATTATTATTTTAATGCACTTCTGGATTAGAATTGTTAATATTTTCTGTGGGATTTTTACAATTATATTCCTCAGTGAGATTAGCCTGTAATTTTCTTTTCTTCTGGAGATTCTCCAGTTCTTATTTTACTCCAGATTATATTTGCCTCAAAAATAAATGAACAACTAGTGCACCTACCAGGCACCAGGGTGGAACCATGGACACCTACCTAAGGGGATGGGAGGGACCACCAGCGACCAAGTAGGATGTGGGGCATGGGGGGAGTGAAGGGGGAGGAGAAGTGGAGGTGGGATGGGACTGGCACTCCTGAGGGGCAGCTGGGGGAGGGGAAGGGATCCAATGCCCGAAGGGGGAAAATGGGGGACCACTGGGAGGACAGATGATCAAAAGGGGGTGTGGCCAGGTTTCCCCTGCCCACTTGGGCCCCAGGGAGCCTTCTGAGATACTGGGCCTGATCCTCTGCCCACCGAGGTCCCCTCCAGCCACACAGGTCCTCAGGGAGTGGGAGGAAGGGAGAGGGGAGCAAAAGTAAAGGCTGGACCTATGGGGCCAGTACCCCTGAGGGGTGGCTGGGTGAGGGGAGGATTTCCTACATCCAGAGGGACCCACTCATGGTTAGGGATCCAGAGGTGACGGGAGAGATCCTGGGGGAGACGGTGGGGGCGGGGTGCAGAGGAACGGAAGGGAATGTGGCTTTCCCTGTCAACTTAGGCAATGCGGAGACTGTTGGGCTCCCGACCCTAATCCTCTGCCCTCAGAGCCTCCCTCCTGCTGTGCAGAACCCAAGTCCCGCACCTACACCCCACCCAGGGCCCTACCTCTACACTCAGAGACCCCCTCTAATGCGCTGGGCCTAAACCCCACCCACACACCCTCACTCAGAGCCCTACCTCCAAACTCTGGAATTCCACACTTCAAAGGCCCTCCTTTCCACATGCTGCCTCTCCCCTTCCACAGGTCCTAAGCAGAGGTCCTGCCCCATGCTCAAACACCACCCCCACACCCACCTAGGTCCAGCTCCACACTAAACCCTGCCCCTGCCTAAACTCCACCCCCATAGCCAAGATTTTTTTTCCCCCTTTTACATTGGGGTTCTGTTTTACCTTTTTGTTTCATTGTTGTTGATTCATTTATATTTTTATTTTTTCTAATAAATCTTTTATTTTTCTAATTTTATTTTATTCTTTATACTTTGTTATTATTTTCTCCTTTTGGCTTGTTCCCCCTCCTCCTTTTTTTGTGGTTTTATTTTACCTTGTTGCAGTTTTTCAATTATATTTTTATCTTTCCTAATATATTTTTTATCTTTTGAATTTTATTCTGTTTTTTATCCTTTGATATTGTACTGCTACTTTCTTTCTTTTTTTTTTTTTGCCACACCACACAGCTTGTGGGATCTTGACTCCCAGGCTGGAGGTTGGGCCCAAGCTCCTGTGGTGGGAGCTCCAAATCCAAACTGCTGGACTAACAGAGAACCTCAGACCCCAGGTAATATTAATCGGAGTGAGGTCTCTCAGAGGTCCTCATCTCAGTGCCAAGACCCAGCTCTATCTAACTGTCTGCAAACTCCAGTGCTGGACATCACAGGCCAAACAACCAGTAAGACAGGAATACAGCCCCACTGATTAAAAATAAATAAATAAATAAATAACTACAAAAAATATGTTACAGATGAAGGAGCAAGGTAAAAATATACAAGACCAAATAAATGAAGATGAAATAGGCAACATACCTGAAAAAGAATTCAGAGTAAAATAAGGATGATCAAAAATCTCAGAAACAGAATGGACAAAATACGAGAAACTTTTAACAAGGTTCCAGAAGAACTAAAGATCAAACAAACATGATGAACAACACAATCACTGAAGTTAAAAATACTCTAGAAGGAATCAATAGAAGAATAACTGAGGCAGAATGGATAGTGAGCTGGAAGATAAAATGGTAGAAATAACTGCCAGGGAGCAGAATAAAGAAAAAAGAATGAAAATAATTAAGGACAGTCTTAGAGACCTCTGGGACATTACATGCACCAACATTTGAATTATAGGGGTCCCAGAAGAAGAAGAAAAACAGAAAGGGTCTAGAAAATATTTGAAGAGATTATAGTTGAAGACTTCCCTAACATGGAAAAGGAAATCGTCAACCAAGTCCAGGAAGTGCAGAGAGTCCCATACAGGATAAACCCAAAGAGAAACATAGCGAGACACATATTAATCAAACTATCAAAAATTAAATACAAAGGAAAAATATTAAAAGCAGAAAGGGAAAAGCAACAAATAACATACAAGGGAATCCCCATAAATTTAACAGCTGATCTTTCAGCAGAAACTCTGCAAGCCAGGAGGGAGTGGCAGTACATGTTTAAAGTGATGAAAGGAAAAACCTACAACCAAGATTACTCTACCAGGCAAGGATCTCATTCAGATTCGGTGGAGAAATTAAAACCTTTAGAGACGAGCAAAAGTTAAGAGAATTCAGCACCACCAAACCAGCTTTACAACAAATGCTAAAGGAACTTCTCTAGGTAGGAAACACAAGAGAAGGAAAAGACCTACAAAAACAAACCCAAAACAATGAAGAAAATGGTAATGGGAACATGCATATTGATAATTACCTTAAATGTAAATGGATTAAATGCTCCAACCAAAAGACATAGACTAGCTGAATGGACACAAAAACAAGATCTGTATATATGCTGTCTACAAGAGACCCACTTCAGACCTAGGGACACATACAGACTAAAAGTGAGGGGATGGAAAAAGATATTCCATGCAAATGGAAATCAAAATAAAGTTGAAGTAGCAATTCTCATATCAGACAAAATAGACCTTAAAATAGACTATTACAAGAGACAAAGAAGGACACTACATAATGATCAAGAATCAATGCAAGAAGAAGAGAGAACAATGGTAAATAGTTACGCACCCGAGATAGGAACACCTCAATACATAAGGCAAATGCTAACAGCCATAAAAGGGGAAATCGACAGCAACACAATAATAGTAGGGGACTTTAACACCCAACTTTCACCAATGGACAGATCATCCAAAATGAAAATAAATAAGGAAACACAAGCTTTAAATGACACACTAAACAAGATGGACTTAATTGATAGTTAAAGGACATTCCATCCAAAAACAACAGAATACAACTTCTCAAGTACTCATGGAACATTCTCCAAGATAGACCATATCTTGGATCACTAATCAAGCCTTGGTAAATTTAAGAAAACTGAAATCATATCAAGTATCTTTTCCAACCACAATACTATGAGATTAGATATCAATTACAGGAAAAAAATCTGCAAAAAATACAAACACATGGAAGCTAAACAATACACTACTCAATAACCAAGAGATCACTGAAGAAATCAAAAAATTACTAGAAACAAATGACAATGAAAACACGAGGACCCAAAACCTATGGAATGCAGCAATAGCAGTTCTAAGAGGGAAGTTTATAGCAATACAATACTACCTCAAGAAATGAGAAACATCTCAAATAAACAACCTAACCTTACACCTAAAGCAGTTAGAGAAAGAAGAACAAAACTCCCCCAAAGTTAGCAGAAGAAAAGAAATCATAAAGATCAGATCAGAAATAAATGAGAAAGAAATGAAAGAAACAGTAGCAAAGACCAATACAACCAAAAGCTGGTTCTTTGAGAAGATAAACAAAATTGATAAACCATTAACCAGACTCAACAAGAAAAAAAAGGAGAAGACTCAAATCAACAGAATTAGAAATGAAAAAGGAGAAGTAACAACTGACCCTGTAGAAATACAAAGGATCATGAGAGATTACTACAAGCAAATCTATGCCAATAAAATGGACAACCTGGAAGAAATGGACAAATTCTTAGAAAAGCTCAACCTTCGAGGCTGAACCAGGAAGAAACAGGAAATATAAACAGACAAATCACAAGCACTGAAATTGAAACTGTGATTAAAAATTCTTCAACAAACAAAAGCCAAGGACCAGATGGGTTCACAGGCAAATTCTATGAAACATTTAGAGAAGACTAAAACCTAGCCTTCTCAAACTCTTCCAAAATATAGCAGAGGGTGGAACACTCCCAAATTCATGCAATGAGGCCAGCATCACCCTGATACCAAAACTACACAAAGGAGTCATAAAAAAAGAAACTACAGGCCAATATCACTGATGAACATAGATGCAAAAATCCTCAACAAAATACTAGCAAACAGAATCCAACAACACATTAAAAGGATCATACACCATGATCAAGTTGGGTTTATCCAAGAAATGCAAGGATCCTTCAATATACATAAATCAATCAGTGAGATACACCATATTAACAAATTGAAGGAGAAAAACCATATGATCATCTCAATAAATGCAGAAAAAGCTTTTGAAAAAATTCAACACCCATTTATGATAAAAACTCTCCAGAACGTAGGCATAGAGGGAATCTACCTCAACATAATAAAGGCCATATATGACAAACTGACAGTCAACATCGTTCTCAATGGTGAAAAACTGAAAATATTTTGTCCAAGATCAAGAACAAGACAAGGTCGCTCACTCTCACCACTCTTACTCAACATAGTTTTGGAAGTTTTAGCCACAGCAGTCAGAGAAGAAAAAGAAATAAAAGGAATCCAAATCAGAGAAGAAGAAGTAAAACTGTCACTGTTTGCAGATGACATGATACTATACATAGAGAATCTTAAAGATGCTACCAGAAAACTACTAGAGCTAATCAATGAATTTGTTAGATTAGCAGGATACAAAATTAATGGACAGAAATCTCTTGCATTCCTATACACTAATGATGAAAAATCTGAAAGAGAAATTAAGGAAAAACTTCCATTTACCATTGCAACAAAAAGAATAATATACCTAGGAATAAACTTACCTAAGGAGACAAAAGACCTGTATGCAGAAAACTATAAGACACTGATGAAAGAAATTAAAGTTGATACATACAGATGGACAGACATACCATGTTCTTGGATTGGAAGAATCAACATTGTGAAAATGACTCTACTACCCAAAGCAATCTACTAATTCAATGCAATCCTTATCAAACTATCAATGGCATTTTTCACAGAACTAGAACAAAAATTTTCACAATTTGTATGGAAACACAATAGACCCTGAATAGTAAAAGCAATCTTGAGAAAGAAAAATGGAGTGGGAGGAATCAGGCTCCCTGACTTCAGACTATACAACAAAGCTACAGTTATCAGGACAGTATGGTACTGGCACAAAAACAGAAATATAGATCAATGGGGCAGGATAGAAAGCCTAGAGATAAACCCACACATATATGGTCACCTTCTCTTTGATAAAGGAGGGAGGAGTATACAATGGAGAAAAGACAGCCCCTTCAATAAGTGGTTCTGGGAAAACTGGACAGCTACATGTAGAAGAATGAAATTATAACACTTCCTAACACCATACACAAAAATAAACTCAAAGTGGATTAAAGACCTGAATGTAATGCCAGGCAGTATAAAACCTCTTAGAGGAAAACATAGACAAAACACTCTATGACATAAATCACAGCAAGATCCTTTTTGATCCATCTCCTAGAGAAATGGAAATAAAACAAAATAAACAAATGGGACCTAATAAAACTGAAAAGCTTTTGCACAAAAAGGAAACCATAAACAAGATGAAAAGACAACCCTCAGAATGGGAGGAAATATTTGCAAATGAAGCAACTGACAAGGATTAATCTCAAAAATATACAAGCAGCTCATGCAGCTCAATATCAAAAAAACAAACAACCCAATCCAAAAATGGACAGAAGACCTAAATAGACATTTCTCCAAAAAAGATATACAGATTGCCAACAAACACATGAAAGGATGCTCAACCTCACTAATTAGTAGAGAAATGCAAATCAAACTTACAATGAGTTATCACCTCACACTGGTCAGGATGGCCATCATCAAAAAATCTACAAACAATAAACGCTGGAGAGGGTGTGAGAAAAGGGAACCCTCTTGCACTGTTGGTGGGTATGCAAGTTGATACAGCCACTATGGAGAACAGTATGGAAATTCCTTAAAAACCTATAAATAGAACTACCATATGACTTAGCAATCCCACTACTGGGCATATACCCTGAGGAAACCATAATTCAAAAAGAGTCATGTATGACAGTGTTCATTGCAGCACTATTTACAATAGCCAAGACTTGGAAGCAACCTAAATGTCCATCGACAGATGAATGGATAAAGAAGATGTGGCACATATATACAATGGAATATTACTCAGCCATAAAAAGAAACGAAATTGAGTTATTTGTGGTGAGGTTGATGGACCTAGATGTCTGTCATACAGAGCGAAGTAAGTCAGAAAGAGAAAAACAAATACCGTATGCTAACACATATATATGGAATCTAAGAAAAAAAAAAAGGTCATGAAGAACCTAGGGGTAAGACGGGAATAAAGACACAGACCTAGTAGAGCATGGACTTGAGGATATGGGGAAGGGGAGGGGTAGGCTGTGACGAGGTGAGAGAGTGGTATGGACATATATACACTACCAAGCGTAAAGTGGATAGCTAGTGGGAAGCAGCCGCATAGCACAGGGAGATCAGCTAGGTGGTTTGTGACCACCTAGAGGGGTGGGATAGGGAGGGTGGGAGGGAGGGAGACGCAGGAGGGAAGAGATATGGGAACATGTGTATATGTATAACTGATTCACTTTGTTATAAAGCAGAAACTAACACACCATTGTAAAGCAATTATAATCCAATAAAGATGTAAAAAAAAAAAGTTCCACATCAAAAAAAATCCTAAAAAAAGTAAAAATCTTATTAATTTATGCTGCAATTATAATATTTTCCATATATTGTGTTAAATATAATACAGATTAAATAATTTTTAAAAAAGAAGATGTGGCACATATATACAATGGAATATTACTCAACCATGAAAAGAAATGAAACTGAGTTATTTGTAGTGATGTGGATGGACCTAGAGTCTGTCATACAGAGTGAAGTAAGTCAGAAAGAGAAAAACAAATACAGTATGCTAACACATATATGTGGAATCAAAAAAAAAGTTGTTCTGATGAACCTAGGGGCAGTATAGGAGTAAAGACGCAGACATAGAGAATGGACTTGAGGACATGGGGAGGGGGAAGGGTAAGCTGGGACGTAGAAAGAGAGTAACATGACTTATATACACTACCAAGTGTAAAATATATAGCTAGTGGGAAGCAGCTGCATAACACAGGGAGGTCAGCTCCATGCTTTGTGACCACCTAGAGGAGTGGTATAGGGAGGGTGGCAGGGAGATGCAAGAGGGAGAGAATATGGGGATATATGTATGCATATAGCTGATTCACTTTGTTATACAGCAGAAACTAACACAACATTGTAAAGCAATTATACTCCAATAAAGATGTTGAAAATAAATAAATACATGTTAGGAACAATGAATAAATAAATAAACAAACAGATTTACTTATTTCCTATTATGTGAAATAACTTGTAAAAACAGAGATTATCTGTTCTTTGACAACTTGATTTAAACATACCCTAAAAAATTAGTAAGAAGTTGTGGATTGCCACTTGATTTTCTTAATTATCATTGACTTATTCAAATTTTCCATTACTTTTGTCAGTTTTGGCAATTTATATTCTATATTTTCTTTATTTTTTCAAAAGTTTTAACACGTTCATAACATCTTTCTTGATTAAAAAAAATTTCTGTATTTGTAGTTATTTCTCTTTTAAATGAAAGAGTTTTTGCCTTTTTAAAAATTTATTTATTTTTAACATCTTTATTGGAGTGTAATTGCTTTACAATGGTGTGTTAGTTTCTGCTGTATAACAAAGTGAATCAGTTATACGTGTATATATATATATCCCCATATCACCTCCCTCTTGCATCTCCCTCCCACCCTCGCTATCCCACCCATCTAAGTTTTACCTTCTTTTTCAATCAGTTAGCCCAGTTAAAGGATTTTTTAAAATCTTATTAGTCTTCTCAAACACCTTTGGTTTTATTTATTATCTAGGATTCTCCTGCCCTGATTTTTATTTATTTCATTAGTTTCTGCCCCTTTATTTATTCTAAGCTCATCTTTTCAGTCTTTCTTATTTTCTACTAAATATATTCAAACTGGAACATTTCCTCTAAGTATCATCTTGGTTGTATCCCATATTTTTTAAATACATAATAGTTTTATTTTCATTTTGTTGAAAAATTATAATTCTACTATGATTCCTTATTAATTCATGAAGTACTTAAAAGTATGAGTCTTTGTTTTCAAACATGGGATGTTTTTAGCTAATGTTTTATTGTTGATTTCTAATTTTATTGCATCATGAAGAGGAAATGCAGTCTGCATGATGTTGGATATTTGGAATGTGTTGAGACTTTCTTTGTGACTAAATGTGTAATCAATTTTTATAACTGTTCTATGTGTTTTTTTGTTTGTTTGTTTATTGGATGCAAAGTTATGTCAAGTTTGTAATTATATTATTCATTCTATATCCTTTTGTAATTTTTGGTCTAGATGGTATATCAGTTTTTGAGAGATGTGCCAACATCTACCATAATTATGGATTTGTTTATTTTTCCCTGTAGGTATATTGCTCATTTGTTGGTATTAAATGAAACTCTGTGTGTCTTTTAATACTTTTACTTTGTTTTTTAAATTTTATTTTGTATGACGTTATTCTAATCTAGCTTTACTTTTGTTCACACTTGCCTATTTTTAAATTAACTTTTCTTTTCCATTCTTAAGTTGTAGGAGTACCTTAAGTGTCTTAGTTTTTGTCAGATATATATTTTGTAAATATTTTCTCTCACTCTGTGGTCTGCCTGTTCATTTTCCTCATGGTATCTTTTCATGAGAAGAAGATTGTAATTTTAAATAAGTCTAATTTACCGGTTTCTTCTTTTGTTGTTATTGCCTTCTGTTTTGTCTAAGAAACCTTTTCCTACCCTCAAGCCATGAAGATATTCTATCATATTTTGCCTGTAAAAAATTTATGGTCCATTTAAAATTAATTTCTATGTATGGTAGGAGACAAGGATCAGCATTAATGTTTTTTCCCCTAGATAGGTATCCAGTTATTCCAGCACCATTTTTGAAAAAATTTTCTTTTCCTGTTGCAATACTTTGGTGCATTGGTCCAAAATCAAATGATTAGATGAATGTGTGTCTACTTTGAACTCTACTCTGTTCCTTGAATCTATCTGTGGGTAGTTGGGCAAGTACCACATAGTCTTGATTACTATAGCTTTAAAAGAAGTGTCATAATTAGGTAAGATAAGTCCTAAAACTTTGTTCTCCTTTCCTCAAGATTTCTTTGGCTATTTTAGTTATATGATATTTCCATATACATTTTAGAAGAGGCTTGTCAAGTTCTTTTAAAAAGCTTTCTGGAATTTTAATAGGGATTACATTGAATCTGTAGATTAACTTGGAGAAAACTGATGTCTTAGCAATGTTGAATCCTCTAATCTGTGACACTGAAATACATCTCCATTTTGTTAGTTCGATATTCTTTAATTCCTTTTGGCAATGTTTTATATTTTTCAGTATGGAGGTCTTTCATGTCTTTTGTTAAATTTATCCCCAAATATTTTATGTTTTCTAAGGTATTATAAATAAAATCATATTTAAAAAATCAGTTTCCAGTTGTTTACTGCAACTGATTTTTGTATATTAACCTTATTGTCTGTGAATTTGCTAATATACTTATTATTTTTAGTAGTTGATTTCTAGGTCATTTTAGGATTTTTCTATGTAAGCAGTGTGTCACTTGTATGATATTGATATTTTTTATTTATTGTTCTTGCCTTACTGGAATATCTAGACTCTCCGATACAATGTTGAATCAAATGGCAGGGGAGGCCTCCATGACTTTTCCTGAGGTTAGGGAAAAAGCATTTAGTTTTTCACTATTGAGTATGATGATAGCTGAAGGTTTTTCACAGATGCTTTTTATCAGATTAAGGAAGTAGCAAACAAGGTATCTCTTTTAAGATACTTAAGGTACTTACTTAAGATACAGTACTTAAGATTCCTTAAAAACTGGGAGTTTTAATGTGAATAGGTTTTAAATTTTGTTAAGTATTTATTCTGCATCTATTAATATGACAGAATTTTTTTCTTTTTGGAGGGAGCATGGGTCTGTTAATATGCTGAATTAAGTTGATTGATTTTCTAATGTTAAACCCTGCATTACTGGGATAAACTCTACTTGGTCACGGTGTAATATCCTTGTTATATATTGGTGGATAATATTTTGGCATCGATGTTAATAAAGAACATTGGCTTGTAATTTTCTTCTTTCTCTTTTTGTAATGTCTTTTTATTAAGGTTACATGTGGGTGTGGATTGGGAAGTGTTTCCTCGTCCTCCATTTTCTCAAAAAGTTTGCATAACGTTGGTATTATTTATGCTTAAATGTTTGACAGAATTCGTCAGTGAAACCATTTGGGCCTGGAGTTTTCTTTATGGGTAAAATTCAATTTCTTTAACATAGGGCTATTCAGAATTTGTGTTAGATTTGGTTAGTCATATTTTTCAAAGAATTTCTCTACTTCATTTAAGTGGTTGAATATTTTGGTATAATGCTGTTCATAACGTTTCCTTATTATTCTTTGAATATTTGCAGGATTTGTAGTGATGTTCCTCTTTCACTCCTGTTATTCATATATTGGTAATTTGTGTTCTCTCTTTCTCCCATAAGTTTTGCTAGCATTTATCATTTTGTTGATGTTCTCAATGAAGCACTTTCTGGCTTTAAACTTTTTTCTCTGTCATTTTCTATTTCATTCAATTTTGCTCTTTAGTATTTCCTTTACTTACTTTGATCTTATTTTTCTAGCTTTTTAAGGTGAAATCTCAGATCATTAAGGTCTTTTTCTTTTCTAATATAAGCCTCTAAAGCTGTAATTTTTCTCTAAATTATGTTTTAGCTGAATCTCAAATTTTGATGTGTAGTTTAAAAAAAAATCCTTCAGTTTGAAGTATTTTGAAATTTTCATTGCAATTTACTCTTTGACCCATGGGTTATTTGGAAGTGTGTTATTTGTTGCCAAATATTTAGGGTTTTCCTAGGTATCTTATTCATATTGATTTTTAATTTAGTTTCATAGTAATCGGAGAACATATTCTACATGATTTAAATCCTTGTAAATTTATTCAGCTTTGTTTTATGACCCAGCCTATGGTCTATCTTAATGAGTGAACTATGTGAACTTAATAAGAAGTTTAGGTATATTGCAGTTTTAGGTATTTTGTTCTAAAAATATCAGTTAGATCAAAGTGGCTGATAGGTTATTCATATCATTTATGTCTTTACTGGTTTTTTTAGTCTAGTTTTTCTAACTACTCCTAGGAGATAAACTTTTCTATTTTGTTTGTGGAATTATCTAATTTTCTCTTTAATTCTATCAATTTTTGCTTCCTGTATTTTGAGGCTTTGTTATTAGGCATAAACATATCTATGATTATTATTTCTAATGTATTCACCCTTTTATTGTTGTGATGTGCCCCTCTTTATCTTTGATAATTACTCTTTGTCTTGTGTTCTGTTGTAACCAATATTAACATAACCATGCCAGTCTTATTGTGCTTGCTGGTTGCATGGTACATCTGTTTTCATCCATTTACTCTCAACTTATCTGTGTCTTTCTATATAAATTGTGTCTCATAAATAGCATATAGTTGGGTTTTGCTCTTTTATCCATCATGTGTTTATTTTCTTTACATTTATTGTTGAGGTGGGATTTGGATCTACTGCTTAATTGTTTTGGGTTTGTTCTCTCTCTCTTTTTTTTTCCTCTGTTCATCCTCCCTTTCTAAAAAAATTATGAGTTAAGTATTTAAATACTTTTTTTTTCAATTTATCTATTGGCTTTCTGCTACATCTCTGCATTTTTATATACTTGTCTTAGGGATTACTCTATACATGCTTAACTCTTCACAGTTACTTTCCATTAATATTGTACTATTTATATAAAATGTAGAAAGCTTGAAGCTGTATAGGTCCACTCACCACTTCCCTTGCTTTCATGCTGTGGTTGCCATATGTACTACTTCTTCATACATTACACCACAAGATGTTGTTATAATTTTTGCTTTAGACAGTTCCATTTTAAAGAAGTTAAGAGAAAAAAAGTGTTTATATTTACCATTTCTGATGTTTATTCCCTCCTAAAGATTCAATTTTCCAGTATTTTCCAGTATTGTTTCCCTTCAGCCTGAAGAACTTCCTTAAGCACTTCTTATATTGCATTCTTGAAGGCAATACATTCTCTTAATTTTCTTTTATCTTAAGACATCTTTATGCTGTCTTTATTCTTGAAAGATATTTTAACTGGACATAAACTTCTAAGTTAACCATTTTTCTTTTCAAAAACTTTTAAATACCTTGTGTTCTCCATAGTTTCTGATGGGAAGTCAGTGATAATTCAAATATTTGTTCCCTTGTATATAAAACATCTTTTCTTTTTTTCTGGCTTCTTTTAAGATTCTTTATTTAACAAACTGGTTTTCAAAAATTTGACCCTGTTGTACCCTGGCTTGGATTTCTTTGTATTTGTTTTTCTAGGAGTTGGCTGAGCTTCTTGAATCTCCAAATTTATGTCTTATCAAATTTAGGATTGTGGGGCAGTTATTTCTTTTTTTATAGAAATCATTAAAAATTTTTTCTGTGCTTAAATACATGTAACATAAAATTATTATGTAACCATCCTAACCATTTTTAAGTGTATAGTTCAGTAGTTTTAAGTACATTTACATCGTTGTGTAACCATCACCACCATCCATCCACAGAACTCTTTCCATCTTGCAAATCTGAACTCTTCTGTATCCATTAAACAGTAACTTCCCATTCCGTCCTCCCCTCAGCCCCTGGAAACCACCATTCTATTTTCTATTTCTATAAATTTAACTACCCTAGGTACTCATATAAGTGGAATCATACAGGACTTATCTTTTTGTGACTGGCTTATTTTACTTAGCATAGTGCCCTCAAGATTCCTACATGTTGTAGCACGTGTAAGAATTTCCTTCCTTTTGAAGGCTGAATAACATTCATTGTATGAGTATACCACATTTTGTTTATCCATTCATCCACTGATTAATTTTACAAGGTGGTGATCGATGAAGGTCTTAGTAGTTTCTGTGAGAGGAAACATATTTGACTATGAGGCAAAGGAAGTCACTGGATGCCTGGGGCGTCTCCCCCACATTAAGGGGGAGAGCCAGTTGAAGAAGGGAGCCTCATAAAAGAAATATTCCAGGGAGTCCTTGCTGTAAATTTGCCTGCTTGAGGATGGATGCTGCAACCCATGCCTCTCATAACTGCTGCTTCTGAAGCCTGTGTGTGTGCTGGCCAGGGTCTCCTCTCTAGTTCTCAAAGTGTTTGGGTGCAGTAATGGCCACCTGCACTTTGCAGATGAGGAAATGGACATGCAAAGATATTAAGGGGCCCTCTCAGATCTCCAGTCAGCCTAGCTACAGAGGCTGCCCTTGAATAATGCATGGAAAGATGGGTGCCTCTTTTGGAAGGCACGCTGGCCACTCAGAATCCCAGGTTCCTTCCACATCCATGGTGGCTAGATGCAGGGAGGAGGGGTGGAGAAAGGAACAGGGGACATGGAGGCCAAAGATCCCAGTGTGATGTGACCCTCTTGGAGGTCTGGAGCAAGGATTTCTCTTCTCCTTTCTTGCCTCTCAGTTTCCTCATCTGTGAAACTTGCATGAGCTCTCATCCCTCAGAGGGGTGTGGAGGGGCCACAACACACACACTGTGGCAAAGCATCTAACCGAGGGTGGGCAGGGGATAAACGTGCTGTGATTTCAAGGTCACACAGCAGACTCCATGATATCCCTGTGTCCTCCAGTTGGAGCCTGTTGGCAGTGAGAGCTCATCCTTCCTTCCTGGAGCTCCCCATCTCTGTGGGGAGTGGGGGTGCACTGAACTGTGAGGGGTCATTCACTCCTTGCTATAGAACTGTCCTGTGGCAACCAGGAGCCCACACTGCCTCCATAGGACTGTGTCTGTCCCCATGTTCACCCAAGTCCTGTGCATCTGCTGAGAGATCCTGACTCAGGGCTGTCCACAGTATCAGAGCAGAGACAGGTACAGGGACCACAGATCTACTCTCCGTGAGGCAGACAGGGGACCAGAGGGGAATCGCAAGGCCATTGCCTCCCTCAAGGAGTTCCTCCTCTAGATGGAAAATCAGGCCTTGGAATGAACTGGAGTTTCCCTTGCTGGGAATGGTTTCCTCATGTGACAAAGAAGTGTCAATTACTTCAGGGCCATTCTGTTCAGCTGTGCAGTTGTGTTGCGCCAAAGTTGCCCAGCTGGGAGGCATATTTGACTTGAAATTCAGCCTACAACCCACTTGCCAAGCCATGCTTGTGGGCTGCCACTGCCCAGAGGGACACCTTCTGTAATCCACACAAGGGCGCTATTCAGTTAGCTCGCCGACATTGATGAGCATGCTCTCCCAGTCTGTCGGGACTGCCTGACTACTGGGAGAAAAGATGCAAGATGTGCAGTGTGTAGTCCCAGCTTGGGGTCCCAGAGCTGCTGCAGGGATGCTCCAGGTGGCCAAGAGAAGGCTGCCACAACTTCCCACTCCCATCCCGCCCACCTGCCTCAGGGGTCCCTCTTGCCGTCCGTTCCCCAGCCCTGGAGCCTGCTGTGGGATTGGCAGAGAGTGACTGGAAGCTCTCAGAAGGAAAAGCAGGAGAGTGAGTTTCCAGAAGTAGGTGGGGATCTGCCAGGGGAGAGTCCCATGAGGACACCCTCCTTAGGTATGTGGGAACCTCCTCTGGTGAGTACGATGGTGGGGATCATTGGACACCAAAAGGGCACAAGGCGAGAGAGGAAAAATCAGGAGCAACCAAGGTTTGGTGAGGGCTTCCTGCTCCTTGCCTAGGCACACACGTGTCTCATTTATCCTTGGAGCTGGGCGCTGCTGGTCCCACTCTACATAGGAGCACACTGAGTGGTCTTGATGCTTCTTTTCTCTTGGGCAGTAGCAGAGCCCCCTTTGCTCCACTCCTCTCCAACACTCCAGATGGTTGGCCTTGAGAACAACATTCCCCCCACCCCAGCCCCACATTCCTCAAGGACCAAAAGCCCTTTGCAAACCTCCCGTCCATCCACGCCTTTCCAGGACCTTTGGGCACCAAAAAGGGATGTCAGGTTTTATCGCCTTAGTGAGCACTGCCAGTGGCAGCGACTGCGTGGGACCAGGAACCCCAGCCACCACCATGGGCTCTGTGGCCTGGGCCAAGCACTGGACTGAGCTTTCATGTTCTCATCCATGCAATGAAAGAACTCTAAGGATTCAGTGAGATCGTATCCATTAGAGTGTTCAGGGTGATGTGTTGCATGGCTCAGAAATGCCTGTTCTCATCATATCTCATGGAAGGCTTCAGACTGCCTCCTTGGAGACTCCCTCTGCTTTACAGAAGAGGGAACAGGCTCAGGAAGCTGGCCAGCCTTGCCAGAGATTATACCACTGGTCAGGGGCAGAGCTGGGAATCTCACCTACACGGTCTTACTCCATCATGCATATCATGCATCCCCTGCTGCAGCAAAGCCAGTGTGGTGGGGAGATTCAAAGGCACTGTGGCAGGATGGTGAAGGGATCAGAATATGCCACCCCAAAATGGGCCCCTTGGACATAAGGATTATTTTGATCTGAAGGCAATGGAGAAACAGCAGACACAGAAAAATCTCCAAATTCTGAGAGTCTCTTTGAATCACATTTCTTTGTGAAGTCCTGTGCATACATATGTAATTCCATCTGTGCTTTCCTCTTGCTAACATGTCTTTTGTAAGTTTAATTTGCAGGTCTCCAGGTTAAGAACCTAAGAGGGTAGAGGAAAAAGTTTTTCCCTCCCCTACAAAGGCAAGAATCCAGAGGAGGGCCTCATGACCCTTCTCACAGCAAACCATCCCTCAGAAGGCATGGCCCCTGGGATCAGCAGGACTGGCCTCCCCACGACGTGTGAACACTGTGCTGTGTACTGAGGGTGTGACTCTCCAGCCTAGGTGAGCAGGTACTCACTGAGAAGGCCAGTCACACCCATTAAAGAGTCCCTTAGTGTCTGAGCCCCATGAGCAGACATCTTTGAGCTGCAAGCTTATTATAAGGGCATCATCAATAGGAGAGCCAGCATGGGGCAGAAGATCCTGGAGGGCTTCCTCTAGACAATGAGGGGGGATAAAATCCAGAAATTACCCTCAGTTTCGATGCCTTTTTTTCCCAGGCCCAACTCAGCAGGAGTCACCCAGGAGGTTTTGAAACCTGTCCATAAGTTCTTTGACACTCCTCCTTATCAAGAGGCAGAGTCTGCTTCCCCTCTCCCTGAATCTGGGCCATGCTGAGTTACCCCCTTCTTATGAATAGAAGGAGGCAGAAATGATGCAGCATGACTTGGGAAGCATGGTCATAAAAGGCAAGATAGCTTCCACCAGGCTCCCTTTTGGGACCCTTTGTCCTTGGAAGCTGGCTGCCATACTGTGAGGAAGCCCATGTATAGTGAGAGGCTACATGAAGATGTCCCAGCTGAGGTCCCAGCTGACAGCCAGCATCAGCATCAGCTGCCTGATATGTGAGTGGAGGTGATTTTCTATGAAGCAATAGGTAACCAAAGGGTCACTGGGGCTAGTTCCCACAGGCTGTATCCAACACCCTGCTCAACCAACACTGCCAATTCTGGACTTAATCCAGAGCAGGGCAGGGGCCCCCTGGGGTCCCCTAGCACTGTCTGGTAGAGAGGTGCCTGGGCTGGGCCAGATCCTGAGCTCCAGTGAGCTGTCAGCTCCGGGCTGTGGTGCCAGTCCAGTCCACACCACTGGGCTCTCATCTAGTCTCACCTGTAGAGGCCTGAGCAGAGCTGTGGGCATTGCCTGAATGATCCTTGCTACAGGACAGGGTCCAGAGCTGATTTGGGCTACTGGGTGTTGGACACCACACCTGAGTAGCCCCTGGGACTGGCTGCCTTGTGGGCTATGAGGACAGTGAATATTCAAAGCTAAGAGGTTATTCTCAGAGTCAAGTCCTGGAGGAGGAAATGAGTCCAGATGTGCTGGGAAGGGGGGCAGGGCAGGCTGGGGGTGATATGCCTGCTTGATGATGACAGGCTAGGCTGCAGTGATGGGACAGATGGCCTGAGAGCAAGGGTAGGACCAAGGTATCTGCATCTGGACCCAGATCTCCTGTGCTGAATGCTGCCACCTTGGCCATGTTCTGTCACGCCCTGGTCATCCTCTTCTCCCCAAGACCCTAAGGGCTGCCCCATTTCCTACAGTCTCACCCTATGATTAGGATACTGACCACTTGGAACCAGGAGCTGTCCCAGCCTGACTGCTGATACTTCCGCACCCTCACTTCCGCCTTTGGGAGCCCCCAAACCCTTGAGTACCATTGAAGTGGCCAGAACAAGGCCAAGGGCGTCTAGCCTCTTTGGACACAGGACTGATGCCCCCTCCCCAAAAGGCATGTCCTGCAGTAAGACCAGCTGTCTCTGGCCTGTGGCCACCCACAGTGGAGGTCCCAACATGCCTTGCAGCCCAGCCCAGCCCAGTCTCCCCAAACAGCACCATCACAGAAGGGGCAAATCTGCCTGATGGGCACTGTCCCCACCTTCCCCAGGGCCTTGTGCCCCTCCTTCTCCACTCACCCACTCCTCCCTTAGCTATGTTTTATGCAAACAAATGCTTTCCAGGAGCGTCAGAGTTCATTAGGGAGATGGAGAGCAGCGATCCCAGGCTGCCCACAGGAACCGGACTGGAGGGGCCTCTGGGCAAGCCGACCACCCACGTTGGTCCACAGCCTGGCCTGCGGGCCTTTGGAGGGGCTGGTGAGCAGGGGGGCGGAGAAAGAGTGCTCAGTGGAGTTGAACTTCTGTCACTGACACAGGGCTGCTCATTTTTACTTCTTTAGTTGTTTCGTAGACACTTGTTATTGATTTGTACAATGTGGGTTTCAACAAAGACAAAAACAGAGCCCTGAGCCCCTGGGAGGGGTTGCAGTGGCGAGCAGGCCACCACTGGCAGGCGGCTCTCATAGGACATGGGTGGCTGCAGAGGAGGAGGGAGGGTGCGGGTCCCATGCCTTTCACTTCCAGAGAGGGGCCTCTGGGAGGCAGGATGTGCTGGGGGATTCCTCCTCCCACCAGGGTTTGGAAGAGCCCCGCTTCTGAGGGGGACAGGGAGAAGGAAGCCCCAGGAGGGGGACAAGGGAGGGCATATGTGAGGAAAAGGCAGGATTTCCTGAGGGTACCAGGACCCTCCCTGGCCCCTGGGCCCCTGAACCCTGCCCTGGGCCTCTCTCCCTACTTGACCCACTCTCCCAAATGCTCAACACAATTTCCAAACAGGAGTCACAAATGAGGTTTGTGCTTCCATGTCAAGCCATCACCTTTTAACTAAATTCTGTTGGTGCTTTTTTTTTAACAGCTTCATTGAGGTATAACTGACATATACAAAGCCGTGCCCATTTCAAGTGTGCAATTTGGTAACTTAGACTCAGGTGGGCTTCCATGAAACCGTCACCACCATCAAAATAATGAACACATCGTCACCCCCCCACCCCAACCTTTCCTGGATCCCCTCTGGTACCCTCCCTCCCTCCTCCCTACCTCCTCCACCCACTTCCACCCACCCCCAGTCTGTGCTTCTTGCTTTTATTGATGTTTTTAACTAAAACAAATTAAATTTCATTGAATGGACTTGTAATGAACAGAAATCAACAGGAAGTAAAAACTGAGGGGTGAGCTTCTCTGGTCCATGCCGGAAGCTGGGCAAGCCTTCCACACACCCCTGTGAGGACGGCTGCAGCCTGCCTGCTCTGGTCTTCTGGAAAACAGGGGAAACATCGAGCAACACTATGCAGAGCTCCTGCAGGCCCAGGCTGCAGGAGAACCTGAGATTCAGGCACCGGGGCTGCGGGGACTGCTTTGAACCACTCTCTGAGACCTCTTTTCCTTTTGGGAAGCTAAAGGCAGCTCTGGAGTGTGATTTAAAATCCCGGGCAGGCCCCAAGTCAAATTTAGGGAAGGTTCTTTTCTGTCCACCCATTCTCAAGGCAACAACCTTCTCAACACCTCCCAGCATAGAAGGGGACACACAGGCCCAGCTCAGAATCCACTGAGGGAAAAGGCTGTCAAGCTGAGCCCGGCTGAGGGGGCAGCCCCTGCCCAGCTCTGGCCTCTCCTGCTGGGATCCTCTGATTTTTTTTACTCGACGCCAGAAATTTGGATTTTTAAGTACCATCTTCTGATTCTTAAAGTTGACAATTTAATGTTGTTTTTTTAAAAAATAAATTGGGCTTCCCTGGTGGTGCAGTGGTTGAGAGTCCACCTGCCGATTCAGGGGACACGAGTTCGTGCCCCGGTCCGGGAAGATCCCACATGTGCGGAGGGGCTAGGCCCGTGAGCCATGGCTGCTGAGCCTGCGCGTCCGGAGCCTGTGCTCTGCAACGGGAGAGGCCACAACAGTGAGAGGCCCGCGTACCGCAAAAATAAATAAATAAAATAAAATAAAATAAAAACCTCAGAGGATGCAGGCCTAAGTGTTCCCAAATTGCAGGTGCCCAGCTTGCAGCCCCAGTGCCATGAGATGACCTCTCTCCCCTCTTCCTATGTGTGCCTTCTGCCTGACTCTGGTACCATCTCTTTGTCCTCTGGCAGACCCTCACTTCATTTCACGCAGACTAACTTTCATTGAGCTATCATGTTGCTATCCTGTTCCAGTCTCCAGGCAGGGGAGGAAGCTGTGGAGGTGGCTGGTCCCTGTCCCTGTCCTGGGGACACACTAGATGATGAACGTTGCTGTGGAGGTGCAGCCCCATTCCCAGGCTTATGGAAGAGAAGGCAACTGCTCTCCTGGGAGCGCATGGAAGGCCGCAGGGAGGGGGACATTGGGCCTGAGCCAAGAAGAATGAGGAAGAGTCACAGGCAGCTGAGGAAGGGAAGGAGGGCAGCAGAGAGCATGGTGTGTCCCGGGAAAGGCAGGTGGTCTATCCAGCGGGTCAGAGGGGATGCTGAGGTTGCTGGATGGCTGGAGAAGAATGACTTGGGAGACGAAAAGAGACTAAGCAGGGTCCCCTGTGGGATCTCTTCCAGCCCTCCTCCTCTCTGTGTCTCATGCCTCCTTTAAGGCCTCCTAAGGAAGTACCTCTTTCTGGGTTCTAGGAGTGGGGTCTGCTGAACTTGTCTTAGGGTCCTAGAAGCCTAGAATGGAGACTGACCTCAAAGATTGTCTATTGAACCCCCACCCAGTGCAGGGCCTCCCCTCCCATATCACTATTTTATCTGCGCCCCCCTTCCCACTGCTCCAACAAATTGGCCAGGCCCCCACTCTCCCCCATTCTTACAGGGGTTGGGGGACTCTTGGGTTTTTCCCAGCATAAGAATGGAAGAAAGAGCTGCCAAAAGGTTGCTGAATCAGAACTCAAAGCACACTCAATCCGGGAGAGAAGGAGCAGATACAGACAAGCTTCCTTTGGACAGCTGTGCCTACAGTCTATAAAAAAAGTGTCAGATTCAATCACCCAGGTTTGGGGGCTGTTGATGCCAAACATCTGGATCTTTGCACAGGCCCTGAAGATGTCAGGATGTTGCACTCCCCACCTGGAAGTCTGCCGACATCTAAGTGCGGCACTGACTTGGGAAAGAGGAGCACCTGGCCAAACCTCCACTTCCTTGGAGGGGCCTCAGCCCACCTCCCTGTGGACTGGACACACCTGGGGTAGGGGGTGGAAGGCAGAGCCTGTTCTGAGCTTTTCTAGGCTCTGGGCAGCCATGTGCCCATAACCAGGCCCTGACAGCCAGAGTGTCCTTGCCGTTCTCGTGGATCGTTAGCAGTAATGGGGCAACGGGGGGATTCACCTTGACATGGGGAAGGGGGGCATAGCTACTTAGCCTTTGCTTATGAAGGAAGAAATCCACTTATTTCCATTCTGACTCCCTCCTCCTGCTGAGAATAAGCCAAATGGCTAATTCCAAGGGTCTGACTCCCAGAGGTGGAACGTGTGTGTGTGTGTGTGTGTGTGTGTGTGAAGTTACCCTTTAAGCAGAAGCAAAACAATGCCAGCCCCCCAAAATATTCTTTAGTAATAAAATGTCATGAATTAGAACACTTAGTCCCCAAAATTTTCTAAGAAAGATGTTTCTGACTGTCTAAAGGAGATGACCAGAGCAGGCTGAACAAATTTTATGAGAACAAATGCCTCTCTCCCTCCCCTGGTTTCAAACACACTCTTCAGGTATGAGTGCAGTTGTTGGAGAGAAATGGCTTGAGAGTAATAATGCTGCATCCTATCTCCTCAGTTGGTTAAACATGGAGTTCCCATATGACCCAGCAATTTCACTCCAAGGGATAAACCCAGGAGAATGAAGAACATACGTCCACTCAGAAACTTGTTCATGAATGCTCATAACAGCATTATTCCCACTAGCCAAAAAATGGAAACAACCTAAATATCCATCAACTGATGAGTGAATAAATAAAATATGGTATATTCATATAAAGGAATATTATTTAGCAATAAAAAGGAGTGAAGTACTCATACACATTACAACATGGATGAACCTTGAAAACATTTTGGCAAGTGATAGGAGCCAGATACAAAGGACAAATACTGTATGATTCTATTTATACGAAATGTCTAGAATAGGCAAATTCACAGAGACAGGAAGTAGATCAGTGGTTTCCCATGGCTGGAGTGGGATGGGGGTGACTGCTAACAGGTACAGAGTGTCTTTTTGTAGTCATGAAAATGTTCTAAAATTGATTGTGGTGATGGAGGCACAACCCTGTGAACACAGTAAAAGCCATCGAATTGTACACTTTAAGTGGGTGAATTGTGTGGTGTGTGAATTATATCTCAATAAAACTGTTAATAAAAAAAAAGACAAGAACCTGCATCCTCAACATATTCCAGGACTCAGACTTTCATAATTCCCAGCTGGCTGTCCACCAATTGGCCCACACTTTTGAGGGGCTTTGGTAGGATTAAATAATTAACTTATGTTTTGTCAGTTACATCCGGATATTTAGAATAGTGGTAAGACAGAATTGATCCCATCACCTATTCCAAAATAGATGACAGAATAATAGGTTATTCCTAGACACTAAAGACCTAGATATAGTCTTATGATTTTACAGAAGAAGGGTTGAATGTTTATTATCCCTGAAACCAGTATTTGGATCCATAAAATAGAAAATGATAGGATGTTGATTTGCTGTCTGGCCTTAGGCAAATGACTTACTTTCTCTGGTTTTCCATTTCTTCATTTATAAAATGGGGATAATAATAGCACCTTTCTCCTAGAGTCACTGTGAGGATTAAATAAGTAAAATATTTAAAGCACTAAAAAATAGTGCCCAGTATATTGCACAATGTATTGGCTGTTATTTGATTTCCACTTCCAGGCCTTAGGAATTTAAAAAAAAATTTTTAATAGATCTTTGTTGGAGTATAATTACTTCACAGTACAGTGTTAGTTTCTGTTGCACAACAAAGCCAATCAGCCATATGCATACACGTGTCCCCATATCCCCTCCCTCTTGAGCCTCCCTCCCATCCTCCCTATCCCACCCCTCTAGGTCATCGCAAAGCACCGAACGGATCGTGTATATATGTCGATGCTACTCTCACTGGCCCCATCTTTACCCTCCCACCCCATGTCCTTTTGTTTCTGCTACCTAAAGTCTTTTCCCTAAGCTTACAAACTGCTCACCCCTCACTCTTATCAGACCCCTGCTTATCTATGACAGGGCAATGACACAGCCCTGTGCCGGACTACCTTAGCTGGGCAGCCTCTCCCATCCCACTGCTCTGTTATAGTTTTATTCATGGCACTTTTATCACCTGAGGTTTCTACATCTCTATCTGTTTACTAGCTAGCATCTCTACATGAATGCACAGTCTTGTCCCCACTGAACCTTGCCTGGGTCGGAGGCATTTGTCGAGGAATGAATGAATGATTCAGTGAATGGATTGCCGCAGAGTATGGAATAGACCCCAGAGATCTGTGCCCCTGACCTGGGAGGCCCACACCGAGCAGCTGGGTGGTCCTTCATTAATTGGGTGTATCTAGGGGGCTCTCAGGGCCAGAAGTCCTGGAAATGGAGGGGCTGGAAACTAGCAGCCACAAAAGCATTTTTCCTTTTGGCCAGAGGTACAAGCCAAGCTCATCTTGGAGGAAGACTCTCTCTGCTTTGGGAAGCAAAATGGTCAGTGGCTGTGTCCAGTGAAGGCAGGCCCTGTTTTGGGAGGAGCGGCTGACAAGCAGGGAGCTGAGCTCCTCCCAGCTCTCACTCACTTTGCAAGGGAGGAGGAGGAGGGAAGGAGGAGGAGGGAGAAGAGGCCGAGGGCCACTCTGGCCAAGCTGGTCACCCTTCTCTCCTCCAGATCTGGACCACATGGCCACTGAGCTGCAGGAGAGTCAGGAAGTGAATACACTTTTGCTGGGCATGTGGATACCTCAGTCAACATTAGAATGGATTGAAAGAATGTTCCCTACTGCAATTATAAATGAAATGCCATATCTGTTCATCACAGAGGATTTGGAAAATTCAGAGAACTGTATAAAAAGAAACTAAAATCCCTACAACCCCACCACTCAGAGAGGAGCACAGTCAGCGTATTGATATCCTTCCTTCTTTTTTTTTACACTTAAAAATGTTTTGTTATTTTCATTAAAAATTTTTTTAATTTTATATTGGAGTATAGTTGATTAACAATGTTGTGTTAGTTTCAGGTATACAGCCAAGTGATTCAGTTATATAATACATATACATGTATCTATTCTTTCTCAAAGTCTTTTCCCATTTAGGTTATTACAGAGTATTGAGAAGAGTTAACTGTGCTATACAGTAGGTCCTTGTTGGTTATCTATTTCAAATATAGGAGTGTGTACATGTCAATCCCAAACAAAACAGAAGCAGACTAACAGACTTAGAGAAGGAACATATGGAGGTTGGGATTGACTTCCTTCCTTCTGATTTCTCCCTCCAACTCCTGATGGCACTGCAGGCTGGGATCCCCTTTGGAATTTATGGCTCAACTTTCCCCCAAGTGTATATCGACCTTTTCTCTGCAGAAGGTGTTTTCAATCTCAAGGAGCCAGCTCAGGGGCTTACACACAGAGGAAAACCACCCCTCCAATCCTCCAGCTTCCCTATCAGGTGTGTCCTAATTGTGACTTCCAAATCTGGGTGCATGAATTCTATGTTTCTTAAATTACACTGACTGAAGAGCCACATGGGAAACAAGTGATTCTCCAAATGGGGTTTTTATATGCCTCATGCGGCCAAGAGCGCCTGGGGCAGAGGAAGTGCGAGCGTCTGCTTCTTGGAGAGACCAGGCATCTCTAAGCTTTGTGTTTTTTAAATTCAATTAGCTCGGGGGGCGGTGGCGGTGGTCACCAGCTGCATGGTCTGTGAGTCATTTGAATTTTGAGCTCTGAGCTGCCTATTTTAGGCAATGGAGTTTTAAGTTTTGAGAGTTCTATTATTATTATTATTTTCAGATCTGGCCCTGGAAGAGACTGATTGTTTCTCCTCAAGATTTCAACATCAGAGCTTGAAGTCTGTAAACAAGAAGGTAATTTGAGGTATCTAGGACCTAAATTGGGGGGATTAAAGGTGAAATTAATGTACAAAGAAAAGACTGATTGGGCTGTGGGGAGGGAGAAAAGAGAGAATGAAGTCTGTAAACTATCCACTAACCTCGCAGTGGCCTCATCGACTCTCACTTTGGCTCTGAAACCTAGTTAGGTTCCCTATTCTGATCACAGGGACGAGTATTTGAACTGAAACTGTCCTGGAACGTTTGAGGGGCACAAGCGCCATAAATCCTGACTGTGCTTTACTTTGTTTACTAAATACCCGTCGATAAATTTGAGTTGCTTATTGAGCACCTTCCATAGGACAGGCAGTGTGCTGAATCCAAAGGAAACCAGTATTCTTGAAATGTGATGTGTGATTCACAGCCAGTGCTCCCAGGGGGAAGAGGAGGTGCGCCCTGATTCGTAGTGTTTGTCTGTGGTGTACGTACTCCCGCCAACTAGACATGATTGAACCTGGAGTTGGGAAGAGATGTGCAGAGCACACGACATGGTATTTCCACCATATAAGCACCATGTAAGTTGTAAATAGACGTAAATAAACTCAATTGTAAAACAGTAATTTGGAAGTCATGAGTTTGATGAGTTTTGAGTATTATCTTTGTTTTTGATACAATTTATTTAATTAAGTTTACAATTCAATTTTTAATAAAAGCTGTGTTTAATAGGCAGCTCACAAAATTTCTGAAAATTTCACGGCATTCTCCTTGAGCGGTGATGAGCCGGCTCCAGGATGCTGCTGTCTAATGTCTAATGGTGCATCGATGGTGTGGCCGACCACATCTAGCAATGCCTTCCCACTGTCCTCAGCCCCAGGGTGCCCAGAGAATGCAGCCTCCCTGTTCCTGCTAGCACATGGCCTGGCTATCCCAATGATTGACTGATGGTGGCCCAGGGCCTCTTCCTGGTTCCCAGGTCTGCTGGGCTTGGAGCCCATCTCTGAGCCTCAGACCTGCGTAACTTCTCCCAATTCTGAGATGACTTGTCTTCAGATGGGGCTGGGCACCTTCACTGTAAAAGCCTGACTAATAAGGGCAGAGCTTCACTCTGTTCCGCTCTGTATGATATGCTTCTTTCTCCTCCCTCCCTCCCTTCCTACCTCCCCTTCCTTTTCCTCCCCATCCCCTCCCAACCTTCCCTACCCCTCCCCATCCATCTCTCTAAATCCAGGACAGCAAGCCAAGTTAGCCCACTGTGTGCCCTTATTAAACATCATTTGTTGGGTGAAGGAGGTTAAAAAGTATAAAATCCCAGCTATACAGGAAATAAGTAATGGGGATGTAATGTACAGCACGGGAACTATGGTTAATAATATTGTATTGTATACTTGAAACTTGCTAAGATAGTAAATTTTAAAAGTTTCATCACAAGAAAAACAAATTTTGTAACTATGTGTGGTGATGGATGTTAACTAGACCTATTGAAGTGATCAGTTCGCAATATATACAAGTATATAGAAATGCACTATATGTCAATAATATCTGCACCTTGAAAAAAGAGTGCAAAAATAGAAAGCAGGATCTCCAGCCTCTAAGCTGGCATCTGGAGTCCTTGGTGCCCTGGCCTTACACTCAGGAAAAAGGAGGTGGCTGCAGAACCACTCTGTTCCTGGAGCGGCCAACCAGAGACAAATGGGGCCTGTGCTGCCTGGAGGAACTTACTGTCCTGCATCTCTCCTTGCCTGACAGCTGCTTCAGACATCTTACTTTGACCCAGGCCACCTCTGACCTTGACCTACCCCAGTCCTCTGGGCCAGAGTGGTCAGAGATGTCAATGCTGCCCACCCATGAGGGAAAGAACCAGGTGCCCACTCTACACCAAGCCAGTTCCTTTCCTGGTGTTGTACACCCATGGGGTGGGCCATATGTAGCAGGGAGGGAAGGGCCTGGCAAAGACTAGTCCTGCAAGAGACACACTCTCATCTTCAGAGACAAGCCATGATGATAATGAAGATGACAATGACTTATTTTTATTGGACAGAATCTCGGGAAACTGAACAAACTGTGAGGAAAATGAAGGGGCAAGATTGGAAACCTAGAGTATTTTTTTTATTAGATAAACTTGACATGTAATGTGTAAATTTAAAGTGTACAGCATGCTACTTTGATGCATTTATATATTGTAATTTGGTTGTTGTAATGATATTTATCACATTACATATTTATAGTACAATATTATTGTCTATATTAATACACTGTACATTAGATTTCCATGGCTTATTTAGTACTCGTTACAAGTTTGTACCCATCAATCTTATCCTCCCACTCCCCATCCCCAGGTAATCACCATTTTACTCTCTGTTTTGATTTTTAAATTTTTTATAGGTTTGACCTTTTTAGATTCCACATATAAGTGATATCATACAGTATTTGTCTTTCTCTGACTTATCTCACTTAGCATAATGTGCTCAAGGTCCACCCATGTTGTCAAAAATGTCAGGATATCATCCTTTCTTGTGGCTGAATAATATCCCATCATATATATATATATATGTATATATACATATATACATATATATATATATACCACATCTTTTTTATCCGTGCATCCATTGATGGACATATGAGTTGTTTCAAAATCTTGGATATTAAGGTAGTTGCAACTTGACTACTTTTGATTACTTTTGAAAATATAAAGTAACTTGAAGGTATCTATGAGTTGCCAAGGGAGTCCCTTAAGGGATTGCTTAAAAATAAAAGTTAGGAATAATGCGCTATTTTCATATGAAGTGTATGTAAGAAAGGGCAGATGGGGGAGTGGGTGAGGAAGGAGCAAGAGGAAAATGGTTTGAACACACCATCTCAATGGGCTTTGACTCTATGTTTATGAAGATAAAACTATTAGCTGAAAGTGTTTCAATATTCATGTTTTAGAGAAGAACGTATTTCTTAGAGTTAATTCCATCACAGTAATTGCATTTCATGATTGTTTTCCCATGAAGAAGTTTTAAAAGGTCCCCTTTTCTTATTGTCATGTTTACTTTACTGAAACTCCTTTTATCAGGATTAACCCTTTTGTGTTGGACAACTAGAACAAGGCCTCTGACAACCCAAGACTCTTCCCTCGCCTAAGCTAGCTGATTTTTCTCAGACAGCCCTCCTCCTCAGAGTCAGACACGTGACCCCTGGGCAGCTTTGCCCCACACACCTCCCAGCTTCTGGGCAGGAGCCAGACTGAGGCTCTCTCTGCCCCAAGTAAAAAGGGGAAGCCTGGGGAAGCCTCTGATTGTCCAGCCAGTATTCCATGTTTATACCTGACCTGGTCACCTGTGGCCAATGAATGGGGAGAAGTGCAAAGATTTCCCCATTAATCATGGAGGTTGGAGCAGAATCAGTAAGTAGATGGAAACCCTGTTTGAGCCTCGAAGAGTTTAGAATGGGACTCCTGTAGCGGGCAGATGAGAAATAGCTGCCCATTAGTGCCTCCGCTGCTTCCTGCGAATTTCAGATTACTGCAGTTCAGTTAAAGCTACTTCTCCAAAACGGAAGCCCATCACAGACATGTGGGTCAGCATGGTGACATCCCCAAGGAATGAGGAAGCACAGTGGCACCCCTGTGAGCCAGGAGGGCTGGCTAGGAATCAGGTGGTCCTGAGTCCTGGGTTCTGCAGGGCTGGATGGGCACAGTCAGAGCTGTCAGTGGCCCAGCACCTCCCCAAGGATAAAAGCTGTGGCAGGAGGAGGTGGTGGGGTCAGGAAGGCTCTCCTGATGTTTGATCCATTTGTTCTGATTTTCTCATCAGCTTTAGGGTAGCAGGCCCACATGCCTTCTTCTGCTGCCTTCTCCTCTCTCTAGTCAACAGTTAAATGGGGGAGACACAGATGAGTGAAGAAGGGAAGACAGGAGGTGGGATGGAGGAGGGAGGGGGAGGCAGAGGGAAGAGGGAAGGAAGGAGTTGGGGGAGGGAAGGAGGGGGAGAAAGCCCCTCTAGTTTCTGGTTTCCTGGTCTCTCTTCTCACCAGCTGAGACTTTGGCCAAGATGCTCAGCCCCTCTGAGCCTCATGCTCCTCATCTGTAAAATGGGGTGAAAGGTTTCCCCTCAGGGATGTTCTGGGGAACAGGCATCTCACTCCCCTCTGATCCTTAGGGCAGGTAGGACAGGCTCTCCCACAGGCAGAGGCAGCGTTGGGTTTTGGCCTCCGTGGCCTTTAGCTTTTAAACGGGCATTTCTCAGGTCTCCAGGAAGGGGTGGCCTGGGGCAGCGGGCCGGCCTGCCTGCAGCACCCTCCCCTGCCTGGTTCCCCACCTGGGGGATGTACTTCACTCTCCTCACCTGCAGGGTGGTGTGTGAGGAGCTCAGGCAGTGAGGCCCTGTCCAGAGCCCAGCCTTGGGCCCGCCTCAGAGAACACTGTCCACGTGTTCCCTTTTAGGAGGGAAAAGAGAGGATGAGCTCTGGGCTGGTGTCTGTGGCCTCCTTGCCCAGCCTGCCTTGTGCCGCCCAGGCTCATGGGGGCTACAGGCCAGCGCCAGGCCAAGACTTCCTGGACCAGGAGCACCCAGACCTCACTAGATCCTCTTAATTTCCCTAATCGTCTCAATTCGCAGTGTTCACGTCCCCTTCAGTCAGTGGTTTCCCTCTTGAGCTCTCCATCGCTGTCTCACTCTGTGAGTCTCTGTCTGTCTCACTTTTCCTTTCTCTGTTTCCCTCCGTGCCTCTGTGGCACCATCCCCCCTTTCCTGCTTCACACTTCGCCCCCTCCCCCCAAGTCGTGTCTCGCGGGGACAGCTGTGAAGAATTAGGAGCTCAGCAGCGAGTATCAGTCCCTAGCTGCACAGGATGATTTATGTCTCCGTGGGAGATCAGGCAGGTTTTCTTAATTATTTCACCCAATAGCACATGTCCTGGGGCTCTTGGGGGCTTTCTCTCTTTTCAGTCTTGACTCTCACCTGAGTTGGACAGTTTGTTTTATTTTTAGAACAGCTCGAGGGCCCCCAGAGCCTGTTACAGCGTCCGCCTCTTCCTTGGGGAGAGCATCTGCAGCAGCGAGCCTGGGAACCGGCCTCTGCGCCAGCACCCCGCCCCCACCCCCAAACTCCACGCCGTCCCCCGTCCCCATCCGGGGATGCTGGTCTTCCCAGAGTACCCTTGCTCCACGCTGCCCCAGACCCCCAGATGAAGGGGCCTGTCGGGAGGCTCAGTGACCACCCTCCCGAAATGGCTGAAGCCCCATTATTACTCTAGCGCACGCCCATAACGGTTGTTCTCCGCCCAGCCTTCTCACGTGTTCCCATTTAAGCCACCTGTCCTGCGTGTTGCCCTCACACTGACCTGGGCTGCCACTGTCAGCTTGGGCAGCTGCCTGCCCCACTGAGCCTCTGCCTTCTTCTTTGTATTAGGGGGGTGACGAAGGTGACTGCCTCATGGGATAAATAACTGCTACAGCTAGAATAATTCACGGAGAGCTGAGCATTGGCCAGGTGCCAGGCAGTGTGTTAAACCCTCCACGTGGATTCCATCCTTTTTCCTCTCAATGACCAGGAGAGGAAGCATTTTATGTCCATTTTGGGGTAGAGAGACTGAGGCTTAGAGATGTCAAATTCTTCTCCTAGGGCCCCAGAGTCACTGAGGAAAATGGGCTAGTGGAACCCAACCCCCTAGCAGGGCTGTTTTTTCTTATTTCACACACAGGAAGCCCCTGATGTCTTCATCCTCCACTGGGGGGATAGTTTCCATTGCGGTGGACGTGTGCTTGCTGGGGCTCCCAACACACACAGGAGGAGCGAGCCTGGATGCGCTGGCAGTTCTGCTGGTGGTTAAAGTAGGGGGAGCTCACATTTCAGTTCTTTCTGGCTTGGAAAAGGCCTTTGGAGAAAACAACCCTCCTCCCCACCCCCCAGAAACATGTGTTCATAGCTTGTCCGTGCTGGCAGGCCTGAGAGCTGCCAGAGAGGCACTGGAGGTACTGGGGCAGTGGGCAATGACTGGGCTGTGGAGTCTCAGAATCCATCCTCTCTCAGTTCAAGCCCCTTGCACTGCAAGGTCCAGAGGACCTTGGGGTCTGAGGCTGGGTGAGCACAGGGCCACAGGGATTGGCAATGCATCCTACACCCAGTGTGGGGCTGATCCATGTTGGTAGAAGAGCAAAACAGCAGTGCCAGGGGCTCTGTGAAGAAGAATGAGAGTCTCTCAAACAACAACCCCTTAATTGGAGGTCATAGGCAAGTGGAAGTGCTCCATGCTACAAACAGCCTCAGGAAAGCTCCATTCTTTATACTGGCCAAGAAGAGAATGAGGAAAAGGAGGCTTGGCCAGGGGTGCTAGATTAGCCAAGCCAGAACTTACGGGATTCAAATATTAGAAACACAAGTCAAACTGTCTTAAGCAAAAAATGAAACACATCGATGAAGTTCAAGGCATAGCTTCAGTCATAGCTGGATCCAGGTGCTCTAATGAGGCCATCAAGGAACGGTCACTCACTTGCTCAGCTTTCTTTGACTCGGTTTCACTCTCAGGGAGATTCTTCCAAAGACCAGCCTTTCAGCAGCTCCAGGGTTACATCATAGGCTGCAAACAAGTTTTTAGGCTATTTCTTATTGGCTTGAATTTGTCATATGTTCATCCCTGAGCCAATCATGATGGCCAGCCCGTGCACTGTGGTGACTGCTTTGGCTTCGCTCACATCCTTCCTCCAGAATGGAGGCAGCTATGCTGGGCCACAGAACCACATGATAGAAAATAGTGGTGGTGGGGTTGGTGTCCGGAGAAAAAGTTGGGGAGCTGTTATAAGGAAAGGGAATAAGAACAGGGTTAAGTCCACTTTGACCAGGACCCTTCACCCCCTGTGCCTCCACTTTCTCATTAGCAAGACGAAAGGGGCTCCATGTCTAAGCCCCCATAACTTGGTAGTCTCAGCATTGGCTAAGCACCTGCCCTGGGCCAGGGGTGAGTTGTGAGGAGTTGGGGCAATATAAGGACTTGAGCCAAGTGTTCCAAACCCTCTACCCTTCACTTCAAGTTCAATGAATGAAGTAGAAAACACACTGAAATAAAGACCAAGTCCCTGCCATGGGCGGCAGGGGGGCTTACCTGTCCCCCAGCCTCTCCCCAGACCTTGATCTTGCTGCCTCAGCCCACCTGCTGGCTGTCAGCTCCTTCTTCTTGCCCCAAAGCCTTCAGCCAGGCTGCCTCTCTGCCTGGAGGCTCTTCCACCTTTGGACACCTGTCGAGTCCTGCTCATCCTTCAGACCTCAAACCAAAGCACTTCCTCAGGGAGTCGGCTGTGAGGCTCCAGGCAGCTGCAGGCCTGGCCTCGTGCTCTCCGAGTGCCTACGTTGCTCCTGGTCTGGGGATGCAGGCTTGTAACTGAAAGTTGAGTGAGAGAGAACTTTTCCTGCTCTGTGCTTTGTCTGCCTGCTGGAGCAGAGATGGTCCTCCTCTCCTCAGGGAGGCAACAGGCAGGGTCTGCAGTAGAGAATGCAAAGCAGATGGGTGGCCACCAGCCTCCCCCTTGGCCATCCCTCTTTGCCCTGCAGCATTTCCTCTTTCAAGCCTGACCTTGGGGCTGAGGCTGACTTCCTGGGGAAGGAAGACCCAGAGGTGTCCCCTGAGGACCAGGAGGGGAAGACCTCACCAGGCGGTGCAAACTCTGCTCTCAGAAGCACACGCAGAGCAATTGCTTTAAGAGAGCAAAGTGCTCAGCTCTGTCCCAGGAAGACTCAGAGTCTAGGGTTTACCCAGGACAGATGGGACAGGTGTGGGATGGCATCACAAGGAGTTCCTGCTGGCTGAGAGGCCTCAGGAACATCCTAGGACTGTGGGATGACTCACCCCAGGGGTCAGGGAGAGACACCCTCATGGATTGAGGGGTGCCAGATCAGGGGCTCTGTGCCCCACCTTCCATCTGGGACTCTGGGGGTGGCAGCCTCCCTCAGTGTCCTGGTTGGTGTGTGGAGACGCCGCTGGTGGCCATATAGAGAAACATAGTGGTGGAGGAGGTTGGGACAGAGGTGAGGTGGCACCTGCCCTCGGCAGAGCAGCCCTGGGGCATCCTCAGTGTTCCTGGGGCTCCCAGGAGGGGTGTGGGGATAGCTATGAGGTCAGCAGCGAGGACACGGGCCTTGTCCTTCTGAGGGGTGGATGGAGGCCCAGGCCCAGAGAGGAGACAGGGGTATCACGGTGCAGAGAGGACAGGCAGGGGAGGCTGGCATGCCACCCAGCTTACCACACCCCATGCTGGGATGATGCGGAAACGCCCACCAGAATTAGACCACCCAGGGAGAAGGAGAGAGAGACTCCAGAACCCATGGGATGGATCAACACTCACAAGTCAAGGAATTCCAAGCGCTGGGGCCTCCATTCTGTTCCGCTGCCAATACCACACTGGCTTGATTCCTGTCGCTCTATTGTAAGCCTTGATAAGGCTTACAAGTGATGCCTCCCACTTCATTCTTCTTTGTCAAGATTGTTTTCTAGAGTGCCTCACTCTCCATATGAATTTTAGAATTAGCTTTTCCGTGTCTGCAAAAACCTTGGAGTTTTTGATGGGAATTGCACTGAAACTGTTATCAATTTGGGTAGAATTGACATATTGACTCTGCGGAGTCTTCCAATCCATGAACACAGATGTTTCTCCATTTACATAGGTCTTCTTTGATTTCTTTGATCAGCATTTTGTAATTTTCATCATACAGATCTTGCTTTTATTATTTTTTAAATGCATAAAAAGACGTACATGGAGCTTTCCAGGGTGATTGTGGCTTTCCTTCTTTGTGCTTTTTCTTGCTCTCTTGCTGAAGTCAGCACCCCATCTCACCAAGGACATCTCATTGATCCCCCAGTCAACACTATCCTGGCCAAGATGTCACCATGCACAGACTTAAATACCTCTGGAGTCAGCTCATTTCTGATTGGGCCCACCAGAAAGTTCTTAAAAATACATGCTTCTGCACTCAGTGGCACTGGTTCTACCCCTAGATAGAACCACCCACCAAAGTTCTAATCCCTGATCATTTCTCTGCTTTGTAATTCTTCCCTTTCTTCCCTAAGCCTCAACTCAGAGGACTCTGCTGGGTATCCCCCTGCCCTTCCCAGAGCCCTCATCTCTGTCCTCTGACCCTAGTGTTCTCTGTGTGTCTGCCTGCCTCTCCTCTCCCGCCCTGCCCCCAACCCCCGTGTGTGTGTGTGTGTGTGTGTGTCTCACACACACACACACACGCACACACCTTCCTCTGTTCTTCCTTCATCTGACCACCCTTGGTCCTTTCTCTCCCTCTCGCTTGTCCCATGTCCCTAGCTACTTGCTCAGGGCGACTCCTGAGGTCTTACCCACACCCAGCCAGGGACAAAGCACCTTGTTACAGTCCCACGTATCCCAAATGAGCCCTGGGATGAATGGACACAGACTCTACTGCTCCTCCCTCTCAGGCTGTCGTGACGAACAGATGTCGGGGCGAGCGGGGATCGGCCCACATGTAGCAATCTGAACCTGGGTCTCAGTTTATTTTCATAGGCTATGTGAATGAGGCTGCATCGTGGGATGACAGGTTCACTGAGGCTACCTGACCGAGGATTTGGCCAAAGTTCTGGACCCTGTAGATGACACTGCCACCTGTGTCCAGGAGAAGCTTTGTGGCCTCCCTGCCCCATCTGTAAGGCCCTGGACAAGGCACTTATGTTTCTGAATCTCTATTTCCTCCTAGTAAAATGGGGTGCTACTCCCTACCTCCCACGGGGCAGGTGCCCATTGTGGAGACCAGAGGGCCAGCCTGGGATGTGGTGGTGGTGGTGGTCGTGGTGGTGGCTGGGACCACGATCTGCATTCGAGTTTTGCAGGGAGGTCACCCAGCCCTGTGGCCCCCTGCCTCTCTGAACTTGCTCACTCATGTGGCTCCCTGAAGAATGGTCTGTGGTTCCTTCCTGTGATGTGAACAGCACCGGGTCAGAATGCCTTGCAGATCCACAAAATGCTCATTCCCTCAATCCCTTACCCCAAGGCCTCTGGGCATGAGGAACAGTGATTGGGGGGTGGGGTGGCACGGAGGTGGTTGGGACACCCGCCTTCTTGTGCTACTGCCTTGGAACCCACGTGCCCATCCACACTTCTGGTCCTTCGGAGACCCACAGCCAGGCTTGACTGCTCCCGGTAGGGAGGCCTCACCCTTGGCCCAGGGAGAGGATCAGCTGACCACCAGCAAGATTCTGGAGCTGCCCTATCAGATATGGGAGCCACTGGCCACAGGAGGCTACTGAGCCCTTGAAATGTGGCTGATCTTTTTTTTAAATTTTATTTATTTAATTTATTTATTTTTGGCTGCATTGGGTCTTCGTTGCTGCGTGCGGGCTTTCTGTAGTTGCGGCGAGCAGGGGCTACTCTTCGTTGGGGTACACAGGCTTCTCACTGCAGTGGTTTCTCTTGTTGCAGAGCATGGGCTCTAGGCACGTGGGCTTCAGTAGTTGTGGCTCATGGGCTCAGTAGCTGTGGTGAACGGGCTTCGTTGCTCCGTGGCATGTGGGATCTTCCCGGACCAGAGCTCAAACCTGTGTCCCCTGCATTGGCAGGCGGATTCTTAACTACTGCACCACCAGGGAAGCTCAGTGTGGCTGATCTTGACTGAGATGTGCTGAAAGTGTAAAATCCATACTGGATTTCAAAGACTTAGTTTAAAAAAAAAAGAGTATAAGATGTCTCATTAATCATTTTTTATATTGATATGTTGAATTATAATACTTTAGACATATTGGATTAAATGAATTCTACTATTAAAAGTAATTTTATCTGTTTCTTTTTTTACTTTTTAAAATGTGGTTACCAGAAAATTTGAAATGAGATATGCGGCTTGCATTTGTGGCTCATATTGTATTTGTATTGTATAGCATTTCTCCAGACAGTGTGGCCAATATGATATGGCTTGTTTAGGGGCAAGGTCCTGGGAGCCGGGGCCCTCCTCTTCCCTTGGTCTTCACCATCTTAACCCCCTCTGCCATGGTACACATACAACAAAACCCAGAATTCTGAGAAGACTTCTTATCCCACGCATCTTGGGATTCCTACCACAGAAAACCATCTATCCAGTACCTCAAGCATAAGTAACACTTTTGTGTAACTGGGAAAAAGGCATCCCTTATTCAAGATACTCTACTGGTATCCTCCAGAAAACTGCAAATCTATGCAAATCTATGATATCTACCATGTGGTTGATGACTCTTGGATAAAGCACCCTTGTGCAGTATGCAAACTTTTCAGCTGTATGTGGCAGTACTGCCAGCACCTGTCTGCTCAAAATATATTAGTTGGAGGAATTAATGAGAAAGAGAGAGAATAGGATCCCACCCCCTCACCTTGATGTTTCAGGCTGAGTTTCTATCTCTTTTCCAATGATTAACACTGAAAAAGACTGGTAATGTCTCAGGATTATGGCCTCAGCCTCATTGCTGTCTGGGTGAAAACCATGTCAGCATAGAGCTTTGGCCCCAACATTTCAGGCAGGAGGTTCACAGAACCATGGGCAAAAGGTAAACTCATACCAGTGCCTCAAGACCCAGCCTAAGGGTCTCCTCTGTGAAGAATATCTCCCCTCTGAGCTGTTGATGACACAGAAGTCCCCAGGGAAGGGGCGCTTGGTGAGTGTAACCTGCAATTGTTACCACCTTAGATGGGACTCTGTTGGTTTATTGAGGGGTGGGTGTTAATACAGCCTGGTATAGGGTTCTGGCATGATTTTATCAAGGAGTGTTGACACACATCTGCTTAAAATCATTTAAGTTTATCATCTTGACTGACTCATTGGGCAGCACACACAGAAAAGTGGGAGGATGAGGTAAGCAGGGAGGGTTGGGAGTGTGGCCTCATGACTTTCACAGTCATCTCTGTTTTCACCCCCAAATGCCCTAATTGCTTTCAATGAGTTTTGTTGATTGGTTATATAAATGGTAGATATTTATTTACCTGTGTCAAGGTTAGTTCTAATCGTATACTGCATTAGTTTCTCACAGTTGTTAATGTAGATTTTATTTATAATATGCTTTATTAATGTCTATCGTTTATGATTTCCCCTCATTTTTACACTTCTCTGTTACATGGAAATTTATCTGCAGTCCCCAGAAAAAAATGTAAAAGAGTGTGTTTTCTTTGATTGTTTATCTGTTTTTTTCTTTTATTTAAAAAATATTTTCTTTTTTCCCAAATCTGAATTTGATCTCTTCTGGGGGGGCAATAGGAAGTGAGTTAGGAGCCAAGCCAAAAGGAAAAAAACAATTTGCAGCCCAGTTTTCCAGAACTCTTTGTGGTTCCTTTAACCAAATGGATGTTTTGCGGACAGTTAGGTTATTTTGTACAGTAAACAATTTTTTTCTTTTCTTTTTAGCCACATAATGTGGTATCATGAAAGGAAGATCAACTTTTTAATGAAAAAAAGCTGAGATGGGAGAGGGAGTTGAACCCATCAGGAACACTTCCAGGCTTACATAAGTAACATTCCTGCTGCATAAACATCTTGGCAAACTGGAGACTAAATCCCCATCCCACACTGCTGGCCTGAACAAAACACTATAATATATTTTTTTTTAATCCTGTTGATGGTAACGTTTTTCTGTCCAGAAACAAGTCATTAGTTTGGACAAAGGAATCCAAATGCATCTGCTTAGTTCCCCAAAGTTCTAGTGGAAAATATTATCTAGAGAAAAAGTTAGTGAGGGATAAGAGTGGAGGATTGTGATTTCTTAGGAATGAAATAGAAAGAAATAGCACTTAAAATCTCATGAAGTTCCTCTCAGCCAGAATTGCAAACTCCAAAGCAAAGTAAGACATCCTCATTTGGCAAATGCCAACCAGAGTTAAAAAATCATTTTTAATAAATTATAAATTCTATTGGAGATTTTAACTAAAACTTAAAGCTTTACATTTTAGTCTAACTCTTGAATTGATATGAAATTGAAATATGTAATTGGTGATTTGGGGACCCCAGCTCTTCTGTGATAGGTACACACCCATATATTCATACAAATTTTTGTTCCCAAGCAAAGTCTTAGAGAACACTATCTGTCTCGCAATTTATTATCAACCACATTCTAATTCCAAGATGATTTAATGCAAGCTGTGAGGAAGAGCTATTTCTTCTTACTAAGTGTTTGAAGCATAAAAACAAAGTCATATATCAATAAAACCAGTATCTATGGTTCCTGAGCTACAAAGAATATCTGCATTTCTTTCTTCAATTCCTGCAGGTCATAACTCACCAGAAGTGGCCCCTTTTCTTCAAAAAGTCTAAAGAGACCAATTATCACTAAATAGAAAGTAATTATAATTTCCCCCATCAGTCCCCTAAAAGAGCATCAAACCCAAATGGTTTCTCAGGGAAATTCTAGCAAACCTTTAAAAATCAGATAATCCTAGTTCTATAGCACAGAAAGAGAGGGAAATCTTCCAACTATTTATTTAGCCAAAATATTGTCAATTTCAAAAGCTGACAAAGACTTTATAAAAAATTCAACCAGACCAATTTCACTTATTAATATTGATATGAAAATATTAAAGAAAAATCTAGGCTAGTAGAATCCAACAAACATATTAAAGATAATACATTATGAGCAAATGGTGTTTATTCTAGGAATGGCAATGCGGTACAATATAGGAAATACAGAAATATGATTCATCATGTTAATAGAGCTATGGGTAAAAATCATATGATAGTCTTCTTATGATGCAGAAAAGACATTTGAGAAATGCGGCACTCATTCAGGCCAAAAATACTTTCCCACTGAAATCAGAAGCAAGACAAAGATGCCCATGATCACTACTACTGTGTAAAGTTGTATTGGAAGTATTAGACAAAGCAGCAAAAGAAGGAAATAATTAGAAGCAGAAGAATTTGAAAAGAAACAACAACAAAAGATATATCTTTGTGGATGATATGATAATACATTGGGATAACCCAAAACAACCAATGGAAAAACTAATAAAGCAATAAAAGAATTTAGTAAAGTAGCAGGTTGTAAAATCAATAATAGAGTCTGTCATACAGAGTAAAGTAAGTCAGAAAGAGAAAGACAAATACCGTATGCTAACACATATCACGGAATTTGAGGGAAAAAAATGTCATGAAGAACCTAGGGGTAAAACAGGAATAAAGACACAGACTTACTTGAGAATGGACTTGAGGATATGGGGAGGGGGAAGGGTAAGCTGTGACAAAGCGAAAGAGAGGCATGGACATACATACAGTACCAAACGTAAGGTAGATAGCTAGTGGGAAGCAGCCACATAGCACAGGGAGATCAGCTCGGTGCTTTGTGACCGATTGGAGGGGAGGGATAGGGAGGGTGGGAGGCAGGGAGACGCAAGATGGAAGGGATATGGGAACAGATGTATATGTATAACTGATTCACTTTGTTATAAAGCAGAAACTAATACACCATTGTGAAGCAATTATACTCCAATAAAGTTGTAAAAAAACCTAAATATCTATAAATAAAAGTCATTTGAAGAAACAATGAATGAGAAGATCTCATTGATGATAGGGAGAAAAAGAAGACAGTGGGTACAAACTTAATGAGAAATGTCCCAACCTATTCAAGGAAAATATAAAACTTTCATGAAAGAAGAAAGTATACTTTAAGAAATGCAGAAATATACCATATTCATAGATAGGAAGACTGAACATCAAAAAGATACCAATTCACCCTATAATAATTTATGAATTTAACATGACCCCAGTTTCTTTTTCTGGAGCTAGACTGGTTGATTCTAAAGTTCAACTGACGAACAAACAAGTAGGAATATCCAGGATAACCGTGAAAAAGCAATGTGGAGAAACTAGCCTTACCAAATATAAAGACATATTTCAAAGTCTCTTAAAAAAAGCAGTGTAGAATTAGTACTGGATAGGCAGACTAATAGAACAGAATCTAAAATCCAAAAATGGGATTAATTCCTCATAGAAATTTAGTAATTCTAAAGGAGGCATCTTAAAAGATAGACTTTTTAAATAAATGGTATGGGGATAAATGCATAGCCATAGAGAAAAAGAGAAAACTGAATCTGTCTCTCACCCTGGGTACTAAGATACATTCCAAATAGCTCAGAGATTAAATGGAATATTTAATAATATAGAATAATAGTGGAATAAATCATATAAAATATAGGGGAAAATGGCTGAATTCCTGAAAATTAGGGAGAAGAGAAAACTTTCCTAAACTATGACTTGAAATCCAAAAGCAATAAGGAGAAGTCTAACAAATCTGATAGTGTATAAATGAGAGAAAAATTTTGCATAACAAAAACAAAGAAAAAAATCCACCATTAATAAGGAATAAGGGCCAAATGATAACTATGAAAAAAGAGATTCTAAAAAGAAAGAAGAAAAACACCAACAACCTCACAGAAAAATGGACAAGAATTATGAACAGGTAGGTCAGAAAAGAAATGCAAATGGCCCTCACACACATGTACAATGCTCAACCTTCTTCATAATAAGAGAAATGTAAATGAAAATTATACTGATTATAATTTCTTACCTATTAGCGGACAAAAATCCAAAAGTTTGACAACAAACTAACTGCTATGGGGAGTAAAACAAGTGCTACAACTCTATGGAAAGACACTTGGAAATACTAGCAAAATTACATAAGTGTTTGACCAGAAATCTTTCCTCTAGAAATCTTTCCTAAAGACATATTGCCAAAATGTGAAAAATATATGCATAAGGCTATTCATAGCAAAAAACAGGAAACAACTCAATGTCCATCAATGGGATTGTATAAAATAAGTGTATAAACTATGGTACTTCCATTCAATAAGGTACTATGAAGGTAAGAGCAATTAGAAATATATCTATACACTGCTAGAGATGATCTCCAGAATTCGTTATTATATGAAGAAAAATTATTGAAGAATACATTTTAAAAACTAGAATATTTATATGATTACCTATTGGAGAAGGAAGAAACATAGTGGAAGAGACAGGAATGGAAACTATATTTCTCTGAATGTACCCTGTTTTTGAAATTTGACTTTACAGCTGTGCAAATGTTTTACATGAACATAAAATGAAATAAAAGGAACATTTATAAAGTAATTTATAAAAATAGAAAAGCAAATTGGAAGAAATAAATCCGTGTACTGAGCTGGTGGCTTATACATACAAAGAGGTATAACTGCAAATGTTTTTAAAACACAATAATTTTATTGAACATTTCTTTTGGGATATACCCCAAGGACAAAAATTAGCTACAAGGAAATCTTAACTGTTAATAAACATGCATAAATATATATATATATATATATATATATGGATGAAGTAAATAAGTAATTATACTAATATTGTTAAGAATCAAGATTTAATGTAAAATCTTTGTGATCATAAATTGAAATTTGAAAATATCAATATAAACTCATGATGTGTTTTCTTTAAAAAAAAAAAAAAGGGACTTCCCTGGTGGCGCAGTAGTTAAGAATCCACCTGCCAATGCAGGGGACATGGGTTTGAGCCCTGGTCTGGGAAGATCCCACATGTCGTGGAGCAACTGAGCCCCTGCACCACAACTACTGAGCCTGTGTGTCACAACTACTGAAGCCTGTGCACCTAGAGCCTGTGCTCTGCAACAAGAGAAGCCACCACACTGAGAAGCCCGTGCACCACAACAAAGAGTAGCCCCCACTCTCCACAACTAGAGAAAGCCCATGTTCAGCAACAAAGACCCAATGCAACCCAAAATAAATAAATAAATTAATTAATTTAAAAAAAAAGAATTTTCTAGCTCTGATTCACTAGCAAAGACCTAAAAACAGTAACCAACCAAGGAGCAATGAATACCACTAATGTTCAGATTTTGGTCTCTAAATTCCATTTTCCACCAAAAGAACTAGCATCCTTGAAAAAAGTGACTGAATCCTGGTCTGATGCAGGAAATGAACAAGAGGAGCCTGGAATCTGTCAAGTCTGAGAACAAGGACGTGATCATGGACTACTAAGGTTGGGTCAGAAGGACTCAGGAGCCACCTTGAGAAGGCTCCAACTGACCAAAGATAGTACAAATTAAGCATCAAGAAGAATAATGATTAAAATCGATTGAAGCATATCAAACATGTTTAATCCATGAGTCATAATGTTAAGCAAACAAACAAAATAGGACAAAACCCCAACCTTATTTTACCTTTGTAGGCTAATAGAATGTCAATTTGTTATTCTAAAACTGGTAAACAAAGGGAAAAACTCAAATATGTGTGTCCTATATGAACTGTACCTTGGATTAACCAAATCACTGATGAAAGGAAGTTTCTCTTTGTAGATGTATTCCAGCCAATAAAAGAAGAAATGTTAGAAGGAGTTCATCATTTTGCAACTGCTGCTGATCATTAATGTCTGATAAAAGCATTAGGTAAAGAGCTGATAGGGAACTTAATAATGGATGAATCAGGCTAACAACATCTGAAACCACTGATTAATCTTAATAGCATAGAAAGAGAGAACAAGACATTGTCTCCTGATGAAAGTACATAATACCACCTGTGAAGTATTCTTGCCAAAAAGAAGCCAATCTGGTTATAATCAAGTCATTAGATCTACCATTTTACAAGGAAGACTACAGATGGAAGAGCATGTCAAATGACACCATGGGGATGCAATCAGCAAAATCTAAAATGTGACAAACAGGATGAATAACTTAGATCTTCAACAGAAAAATTAGAAGAGGGGGAAGTTTGTGAATGAAAAGAGGCTTAGGAGACTCATAAACCAATGTGTGGACTTTTATCTGGATCTTGATTCAAACCAAGCAAGCATAAAATGGAATTATGAGATGGTGGAGGAAATAAGAACACTGATAATATTAAGATTTTATTGTTAATATTTTTAAGTTTGATAATAGTAAGTGTGGCTATTTGTTTTTTTCTAAAAACCTTATCTTTTAGATATATGTGCTGAAGTATTTACAGATAAAAGACCTGATGTCTGGGATTTGTTTCAAAAGAATCCATTTGAGGAAAGGAAGGAGAGATGAAAGAAGATTGGCAATGAGCTGATGATTGTTGAAGCTCAATGATGGATGTTCATTATACCTTGTATGTATATTTGAGTATGCTCAAAGTTTTTCCAGCAAAATAGTTGTTCTTGATGTTTCAGAAACTCTCAGGTGTCTGGTGGGAAGCCACAAAATCCCCATCTGTTGATAGCACTGGTTATGGCCTACAGAAAGCACTGAGGTCACCTGCCCTCTATCATCTATGCAAGACTTTCATGCTTAGGACTTCCAGAAATAGAAGGAGCATCTATGTGGTTCATATACAAGTGGGGATGATATAGTTGGGGAGGAGGACTCAGATAGCTCATGCCCTAGCTAAGATGTGACATGGAATTTGATAATATGATGGGAAGTAACCATAATAAAACTTCTTTTGAATAATGGGAGAAAAATGCTTATGTAAGTTTAAATCTGAAAGCCATTATTTTTTTTAACCAAAAGTCATAGCATGCACACACACACACACACACACACAGACACCTAACTTCATTGCCCCCATTGATAAAGTACCAAGCTGAACCCAAAGATGAATACAAAATCATCCACAAGTTGCTATAACAGTCATCTTTTCAGACTACTATCTTAGATTATGGCTAGATATGTCCAGTGTTTTATATATTAGAGAGTAAGAGCTACAGAAGTAAGATTGATCCGACTTAAAGTATGAACTTTGAAGAAGGCAGAGGTTAAAGACCCTGGTGCATTGAGTGGGTTCAACAGGTACTTAATTGCATGTTAAAAAACCCCACTGATTTCTACTTTACTCTGTTATATTTAGAGATAGAGACACTGGAAATCAGATGCAAGTCACAAAAGTAGACCCTCAATAAATGATAACCATAAGAGAGATGATTACTATGTGGCAAAACAGACACTTATGACCAAGAACCACCAGCCAAAGAGAACTGAACAGGCTCTTGTCTAACAACCTCACTCATGTACTAATCAGAAGGAGTGGGAACTGGACATGACATTTAAATATTGGTGGTTGTGTGTATATATTCAATTGTTTAGTTCATTCCATAAGGTGTGACTATTGTCTTTATTAAATCCTAAGCAAGACAGGATCAAGAATAGCTCCAGAAAAGGACTTGAACTAGAGGACCAGTGGACCCTGGAAATCAGTATTCTGGTGTACATCTTGGATGAGCAGCACTCTTACAAAATTGTGCCTGATCTACTCCTGCTCCTTCTGGTTTATATACTGATACGTGATTAAACATAATAAAATTGCTGCTATACAACCATTTGATCATAAAAACAGCAATATCATAGGATTTGACCAAATACCTATGTAACTTGAACATGTAACTTGGGGAAGAAGGCCAGACTGAGATTGCTCAAAGGTGGTGGTTTTCAACCTTATCAGACAAACACCATTCTATAACTAATGCTTTACAATGTCCCCTTTATTATCCTGAAATGAAATCAGGTAATATAACCCAACAATATCTATCTTTCAAGAATCAATAATATTCTCTAACTTTATTATAAGGGAGAAATTAGATGAAATTGCTTTATAATAGAATAAGGTTGTAATGGTTAATTTTATATGTCACCTTGTTCACAGTACCTAGATATTTGGTCAAATATCAGTCTAGATGCTGCTGCATCTAGATGCTAGATGCTGAGTGGGGATACTGGACTTCTATTTCCATGTGACAGTAATAAGGCATCACCTCTTTCCTTTCTCTGCAGAGAGTGTCAGAGAAAGCCAGCTAAAACAGAAGATTCAAATAAGATCCAGAGTTTCATAACATAATACAAAAATGTCCAGGTTAAAATGAAAAATCATTCATCATATCAAGAACCAGGAAGATCTCAAATTGAATGAAAAAAATCAATAGATGACAATATAAAGATGACAAAGATGTTAGAATTATTTGGAAAGGATTTTAAGGAAGCTATGATAAAAATGCTTCGACAATCAATTATGGTCACACTTAAAACAAATGAAAAAAAAAATCCTCAGCAAAGAAATATAAGATATAAAGAAAAACCAAACAGAAATTTTAGAACTGAAAAATACTGTAATGAAACAAACACTTTGGTGGGCGGCCTCAACAATAGAATGGAGGATACAGAGGAAGAAATGAGTTGAAGACAGAAAAATAGAAATAATCCATAGAGAGAAAATAGACTAGAAAAAAAATGAACAGAGCCTCAGGGACCTACAAGATTATAACGAATGGTCTAACATTTGTGGCAACAAAGTCCCAGAAGGAAGAGAGTGGGGCTGAAAAAGTACTTGAAGAAATAACACAGAAAACTTTCCAAATCTGGCAAGAGATTTGGCCTATAGAGTCAAGAAGTGGAGTAAATGTCAAAGAAGATAAATCCAAGGAAATGCATGCTAAGACATATCAAAATAAAACTTCTGAAAACTAAAACCAAAAAGAAATTAATTTTGGAAGTAGCCAGAGAACACAACACCTTACCTACAGGGGAAAAGCAAAGTGAATTACTTCAGATTTCTCATCAGAAACCATGAAAGCCAGAAAGAAGTGGCATAATATTTTTCAAGTGCTGAAAGTAAAGAACTGCATACAATAAAAAAATATTCTTCAGGATTGGAGGGGAAATCAAAACATTTTCAGATGAAAGAAAACCAAGAATTGTCACCAGTAGATCTACACTAAAATAAATCTACCCTTTCTTTAGCTAAGAAAATTCTTCATTTAGAGAGAAAATGATAAAAGAAGGAATCTTGGAACACCTATAAGGAGGAACAAACAAACGAGTAAATAAAAGAGATTTTCCTTCTCCTCTTGAGTTTTCTAAATTGTTTGATGGTGGAAGCAAAAATTATGATAGTCTGATGTGATTTTAAACATATATAGAGGAAATTTTAATACAATTATATTATAAATGGGAGAGGATAAGGGAATGTAAAGAGAGGCCAGGTTTCTCTACTTCAATGAACTGGTAAAATGACAACTTCAGTAGATTTTGCTAAGTTATTATATGTAATGTAATATATAAAGCAATCATCAAAAAGGTATATAAAGAGATAGACTCAAAATCTCCATAGATAAAACAAACTGGAATTCAGAAAAAAAAAATGCTCAAGTAACCCACAGAAAGTCAGAAAACAAAAACAGAGAAAGGAAAAAAAAAAAGAGAGAAAACAAACAGAAAACAACAAAATGGTAGACTTAAGCAAACATATCAATAATTCCATTAAATGGAAATGATTTAAATATACCAGTAATAATAGCGATTGGTAGAGTCTATTAAAAACATGATCTAGGGCTTCCCTGGTGGCACAGTGGTTGAGAGTCCGCCTGCTGATGCAGGGGACACGGGTTCGTGCCCCAGTCTGGGAGGATCCCACATGCCGCAGAGCGGCTGGGCCCGTGAGCCATGGCTGCTGAGCCTGTGCGTCCGGAGCCTGTGCTCCGCAATGGGAGAGGCCACGACAGTGAGAGGCCCACGTACCACAAAACAAACAAACAAACAAACATGATCTAACTATATGCTGTCTAAAATAATCTCACTTCAAATATGACAATATAGGCAGGTCGAAAGGAAAAGGATAGAAAAAGATATATCATGTAAACATCAATCAAAGAAAAGCAGGAATGGCTATATAAATATAAGATAAAGTAGGATCACAGCAAAAAACAGTTGCCAGAAATGGAGAGAGACATTATATAACAATAAAAGGGCCAATCCACCAAGAAGGCGCAGTAATTCTAAATGTGTATGCATCAAACAACAGGGCCACAAAATATACCAAAAAATGATAAAATTGAAAGAAATAATGGACTAATTCACAATTATAGTTGGAGACTTCAATATCCCTCTCTTGACAACTGATAGAAAAACTAGACAAAAAGTCAGCAAGGATAGAGAAGAACTCAACAACACCATCAAACAACAGGATCTAAATGACATTCATAGACCCCTTCACCACACAGCAGAACATGTATTCTTTCCAAGACTCCATAAAACATATACCAAGATAGACCATATCCTGGGCCATAAAAAAATCAATAAATATAAAAGAATTGGTGTCATACAGTATGTTCTCGGACCACAATGGAGTCCAACTACAAATTAATAACATAAAAATAATTGCAAATTCTCCAAAAACTAAATAACAAACTTCTAAATAATCCACGGGCCATATATAAAGTCTCAAGGAAATTTTGAAAACATATTAAAATGAATGAAAATTAAAATACTACATTTCAAAATTTGGGGATACAGCTAACATAGTGCTGAGAGGAAAATTTATAAGGCCAAATGCATACATTAGAAAATAGGAAAATTCTCAACGCATTAATAAGCTCCTATCTCAGGAACCTAGAAAAAGAAGAGCAAAATAAATCCAAAGCTAGCAGGAGGAAGGAAATAATGCAGATAAAAGCAGACATAACTGAAACTGAAAATGGAAAATAAAAATTGAGAAAAATTAACAAAGACAAAGAGTGGTTATTTAAAGAAATCAACAAAATTGATGAATCTCTAGGAAGACTGAGAAAAAAATAGAGAGCAAATTACCAGTATCAGGAATGAAACAGAAATATCACTACAGACTCTACAGACATCAAAAGAATAAGAAAGGAATACTAGGAAAAACTCAATATGCATAAATTTTTACAACTAGATGAAATTGACCACTAATTTAAAATATATAAGCTATCACAACTCACTCAATATGAACTAGATAATTTTACTTTTAAGGCAATATAATTTGTAACTTAAAAGTTTCCCCTAAAGAAATCCCCAGGCCCGGATGCTTTCACTGGAGAATTCTACCAAGAAAGTTCTTCTCTTAAAGAAGAATTAACACTAATTATACACAATCACTTCCAGAAAATAGAATAAGTGAGAACATTTTCCAGTTCATTTTATGAGCCTAGTATCATCTTGATAACAAATCCAGATAAAGATGCCATGTAGCGTTCATTCCCCCCATGCATAGAAGTCTTGTTCAATTTAAGAAAACTAATCACTGTAATCCACCATATTAACAGCATAAAGGAAGAAAATCACATGTTCCTCTCAATCAATGCAGAAAAATTATTTGATGAAAGTCATTTGACATGATTATCTACATAGAAAATCCGAAGGAATATTTTTTTAAAACTCCTAGAGTGAGTTAATTAAGGTGGCAGAATACAAGAAAAACATAAAAAAATCAATTGTATGTCTACATATACATGGACTTGAAATGAACACCCAAACATTGAAATTAAAAATATAACACCATTTACAATATTTCAATGGAAACTAAAATATTTAGGTGTAAGTCTAACAAATCATGTATAGGACTTTGTATGCTGTAAACTACACAGTGTTTATGAGAGAAATCAAATAAGATTTAAATAAATGTAAAGGAATATTATGTTCATGGATTAGAAGTCTCAACATAGTAAATATGTCAATTTCTTCCAAATTGATACATAAGGTTAATGCGAATCCTGTGAAAATTCCAGAAAGATCTTTTATAGATAAGGACAAGATTATTCTAAAATTTATATGGAAAAGCAAAGGAACTGGAATAACTAAATTAAAAGTTTGAAAGAGAAGAAAAAATGGAAGGAATCGATCTACCCAATTTCAAGACTTACTACGTAGGTACAATAATTAAGACTGTGTAGTATTTGTCGAAGTTTAGACATAGATAAGTAGAACAAAATAGAGAACCCAGAAATAGACTGACACAAGTATGATTTTTGACAAAGCAGCAAAAACAATTACGTGAGGTAAAGATAGCATTTACACCAAATGGTAATGGAACAATTGGACATCCAGGGGCAAAAAAATGAACCTCGCCCTACCTGTTATAAAAATGGATCATGGGCTTAAATGTGAGATGTAAAATTATAAAACTTTTAGAGAAAAATAAGGGGAAATATTTGGGTCTAGGATTAAGCAAATGTTCTTAGATTTGACAACAAATGCATGATGCATAAAAGGAAAAATTGACAAATTAGATCTCATCAAAATTAAAAACGTTTGCCCTAAAGACCCTGTTAAGAGGATGAAAAGATAAGTTACAGAGTGGGAGCAATATTTGCAAACCACATATATGATAAAAGCTAGTATCTGGATTATATTTTTTAAAACTCTCAAAACTAAACAGTAAAAAAGCAAACAGTACTTAGAAATTGGACAAAAGACATGAACATTTTATCAAAGAGGATATATGGCTAGCAAATTAAGCACATGAAAAGATAGTTAACATAATTAGCCCTTAGGGAAATGCAAATTAAAACCACAATAAGCTGTCACTACATACCTATCAGAACGGCTAAAATAAAAATTAGTGACAACATCAAATGCTGGTGAGGATGCAGAAAAACTGGGTCAGTAATAAATTGCTGGTGGGAATGTAAAATGGTACAGTCACACCGGAAAGCAATTTGGCGGTTTTTTTTTTTAAACCTAAACATACAACTAGCATTGCACTCCTGGACATTTATCCCAGAGAAGTGGAGACTTATGGTCACACAAAAAAAACCTGTACATGAATGTTTATAGTAGCTTTATTCACAATAACCCAAAACTGGAAGCAACCCAGACGTCCTTCAGTGGGTGAATAGTAGAACAAGCTGTGGCATTCCATGCCCTGGGATACTACTGAGCAATAAAGAGAACGGTTATTGACATATGTGCAACACTGTAGATGATTCTCCAAAGAATTATGCTGAGTGAAAAAAGCCAATCCAAGAGTCTATTTATATATCATTCTTTGAATAACAAAATTATAAAAATAGAGAACATATTAGTGTTTGTCAGGGGTTGGGGAGCTGGAGGGAAGTGGGTGTGGCCATAAAAGGACAACATGAGGGACCCTTGTGGTGATGGAAATGTTCTGCCTCTTGACTGTATCAGTGTCAATATTCTGGCTGTGATACTGTGCTACAGTTTTGGAAGAAGTTACCACTTGGGGGGAACTGGGTAAAGGGTACACAGGATTTCTTTGTATTATTTCTCACAGTTACATGTGAGCCTACAATGTTCTCAAAGTAAAAAACTTAATTAAAAAAATAAATGCAGACACCACATAGACAATAGCAGACAAGATGCTTGTATCTACGGGGTAGTCAGGTTGACAGCGACTGGCTAATGCAGGAGTTTGTGTTGGTAACTCAAATACCATGAACAACATTGTTTAGTAACGTGTTTTCTGAAAGGATTTACTCTTAGTTTCTATACAAAACAACCTTCAATCTTCTCTCAACTAACATGATAGTCGAGTTCTTAGAAAATACTGAGTATATTAAAACCACACAGGAGACTTTCAAGATGGTGGAGGAGTAAGACGTGGAGATCACCTTCCTCCCCACAAATACATCAGAAATACATCTACATGTGGAACAACTGCTACAGAACACCTACTGAACGCCGGCAGAAGACCTCAGACTTCCCAAAAGGCAAGAAACTCCCCATGTACCTGAGTAGGACAAAAGAAAAAAGAAAAAACAGAGACAAAAGAATAGGGACAGGACCTGCACCTCTGGGAGGGAGCTGTGGAGGAGGAAAAGTTTCCATACACTAGGAAGCCCCTTCACTGGCGGAGATGGGATAGGGAGATGGCCGAGTGGGGGTAAGCTTCAGAGCCATGGAGAGCGCAGAAACAGCGGGGCAGAGTGCAAAGCAGAGAGATTCCCACAAAAAGGATCACTGCCGACCAGCACTCACCAGCCTGAGAGGCTTGTCTGTTCACCCGCCGGGACACGGGTGGGGGCTGGGAACTTAGGCTTGGGCTTCAGAGGTCAGATCCCAGGGAAAGGACTGGGTTGGCTGCGTGAACACAGCCTGAAGGGGGCTAGTGCACCACAGCTAGCAGGGAGGGAGTCCAGGAAAAAGTCTGGAACTGCCTAAGAGGCAAGAGACCATTGTTTCGGGGTGTGTGAGGAGAGGGGATTCAGAGCACCGCCTAAAGGAGCTCCAGAGACAGGCGCGAGCCGCGGCTATCAGCACAGACACCAGAGACGGGCATGAGATGCTAAGGCTGCTGCTGCAGCCACCAAGAAGGTTGTGTACAAACACAGGTCACTATCCACACCTCCCCTACCGGGAGCCTGTGCAGCCTGCCACTGCCAGGGTCCCATGATCCAGGGACAACTTCCTCAGGAGAACACACGTCACACTTCAGGCTGTTGCAACGTCACACAGGCCCCTGCCACTGCAGGCTTGCCCCGCATTCCTTACCCCTCCCTCCCTCCTGGCCTGAGTGAGCCAGAGCCCCCTAATCAGCTGCTCCTTTAACTGCCTCCTGTCTGGACAGGAACAGACGCCCACAGGTAATCAACACACAGAGGCAGGGCCAATCCAAAGTTGAACCCCAGGAGCTGAGCGGACAAAGAAGAGAAAGGGAAATCTCTCCCAGCAGCCTCAGGAGCAGCGATTAAATCTCCACAATCAACTTGATGTACCCTACATCTGTGGAATACCTGAATAGACAACAAATCATCCCAGAATTGAGGCGGTGGACTTTGGGAGCAACTGTAGTCTTGTGGTTTGCTGTATACGACTGACTGGTTTCCGGTTTTATGTTTATCTTAGTTTAGTACTTAGAGTTTCTTAGCATTAGTAGATTTGTTTATTGATTTGGTTGCTCTTTTCCTTTTTTATTTTTTATATATAGATTTTTTTTCCTTTTTCTCTTTTTGTAAGTGTGTATGTGTATGTTTCTTTGTGTAATTTTGTATATATAGCTTTGCTTTTACCATTGTCCTAGGGTTCTGTCCGTTTGGGGTTTTTTTAATAGTTTTTAGCGCTTGTTATCATTGGTGGATTTGATTTTTGGTTTGGTTGCTCTCTTCTTTCTTTCTTTTTTCTAAATTACCTTTTAAATTTTTAATAATTTAAAAAATTTTTTATTTTAATAACTTTATTTCTTTTTCTTTCTTTCTTTCTTTCTTTCTTTCTTCCTTCCTTCCTTCCTTTCTTTCCTTCTTTCTTCTTTCTTTCTTTCCTTCTTTCTATCTCAGCCATGTGGCTGACAGGCTCTTTCTGCTCTGGCTGGGTGTCAGGCCTGTGCCACTGAGGTGGGAGAGCTGAGTTCAGGACACTGGTCCACAAGATACCTCCCAGCTCCATGTAATATCAAATGGCAAAAGCTCTCCCATAGATTTCCATCTCAATGCTAAGACCCAGCTCCACTCAACAACCAGCAAGCTGCAGTGCTGGACACCCTATGCCAAACAACTAGCAAGACAGGAACACAACACCACGCATTAGCAGAGAGGCCGCCTAAATTCATAATAAGGTCACACCACCATGTTTCATAATAAAACACACCACCAGACGTGGTCCTGCCCACCAGAAAGACAAGATCCAGCTTCATCCGCCAGAACACAGAAACTAGTCCCCTCCATCAGGAAGCCTATGCAACCCACTGAACCAACCTTACTCACTGGGGGCAGACACCAAAAACAACGGGAACTATGAACCTGCAGCCTGGGAAAAGGAGACCCCAAACACCGTAAGTTAAGCAAAATGAGAAGACAGAGAAACACACAGCAGATGAAGGAGCAAGGTAAAAACCCATCAGACAAAACAAATGAAGAGGAAATAGGCAGTCTACCTGAAAAAGAATTCAGAGTAATGATAGTAAAGATGATCCAAAATGCTGGAAATAGATTGGAGAAAGTACAAGAAACGTTTAACAAGGAACTAGAAGAACTAAAGAGCAAACAAAAAATCATGAACAACACAATAAATGAAATTAAAAATTCTCTAGAAGGAATTAATAGCAGAATAACTGAGGCAGAAGAACAGATAAGTGACCTGGAAGATAAGATAGTGGAAATAATGATTACAGAGGAGAATAAAGAAAAAAGAATGAAAAAAATTGAGGACAGTCTTAGAGACTTCTGAGACAACATTAAACACACCAACATTCGAATTATAGGGGTCCCAGAAGAAGAAGAGAAAAAGAAAGGGTCTGAGAAAATATTTGAAGAGATTATAGTTGAAAACTTCCTAACATGGGAAAGGGAATAATCAGTCAACTCCAGCAAGCGCAGAGAGTCCCATACAGGAGAAAGGAGAAACATGCCAAGACACATGTTAATCAAACTATCAAAAATTAAATACAAAGAAAAAATATTAAAAGCAGCAAGGGAAAAGCAACAAATAACATATAAGGGAATCCCCATAAGGTTAACAGCTGATCTTTCAGCAGAAACTCTGCAAGCCAGAAGGGAGTGGCAGTATATGTTTAAAGTGATGAAAGGGAAAAATCTACAACCAAGATTATTCTACACAGCAAGGATCTCATTCAGATTCGGTGGTGAAATTAAAACCTTTACAGATGAGCAAAAGCTAAGAGAATTCAGCACCACCAATCCAGCTTTACAACAAATGCTAAAGGAACTTCTCTGGGCAGGAAACACAACAGAAGGAAAATACCTACAATAACAAACCCAAAACACTTAAGAAAATGGTAATAGGAACATACATGTTGATAATTACCTTAAATGTAGGTGGATTAAATGCTCCAACCAAAAGACATAGACTAGCTGAATGGATACAAAAACAAGACCCATATATATGCTGTCTACAAGAGACCCACTTCAGACCTAGGGACACATACAGACTGAAAGTGAGGGGATGGAAATCAAAAGAAAGCTGCAGTAGCAATTCTCATGTCAGATAAAATAGACTTTAAAATAAAAACTATTACAACAAACAAAGAAGGACACTACATAATGATCAAGGGATCGATCCAAGAAGAAGATATAACAATTGTAAATATTTATGCACCCAACATAGGAGAACCTCAATACATAAGGCAAATGTTAACAGCCATAAAAGGGGAAATTGACAGTAACACATTCATAGTAGGGGACTTTAACACCCCGCTTTCACCAATGGACAGATCATCCAAAATGAAAATAAATAAGGAAACACAAGCTTTAAAGGATACATTAAACAAGATGGACTTAATTGATATTTATAGGACATTCCATCCAAAAACAGCAGAATACACTTTCTTCTCCAGTGCTCATGGAACATCCTCCAGGATAGATCATATCTTTGGTCACAAATCAAGCCTTGGTAAATTTAAGAAGATTGAAATCATATCAAGTATCTTTTCTGACCACAATGCTATGAGACTAGATATCAATTACAGGAAAAAATCTGTAAGAAATACAAACCATTGGAGGCTAAACAATACACTACTTAATAACCAAAAGATCACTGAAGAAATCAAAGAAGAAATTAAAAAATACTTAGAAACAAATGAAAAGGAAAACGCAAAGACCCAAAGCCTATGGGATGCAGCAAAAGCAGTTCTAAGAGGGAAGTTTATAGCAATACAATACTACCTCATGAAACAAGAAACACCTCAAATAAACAACATAACCTTACACCTAAAGCAATTAGAGAAAGAAGAACAAAAAATATCCCAAAGTTAGAAGGAAAGAAATCATAAAGATCAGATCAGAAATAAATGAAAAAGAAATGAAGGAAACAATAGCAAAGATCAATAAAACTAAAAGGTGGTTCTTTGAGAAGATAAACAAAATTGATAAAACATTAGCCAGACTCAACAAGAAAAAAAGGGAGAAGACTCAAATCAATAGAATTGGAAATGAAGGAGAAGTAGCAACTGACACTGCAGAAATACAAAGGATCATGAGAGATTACTACAAGCCACTATATGCCAAAAAAATGAACAACCACGAAGAAATGGACAAATTGTAGGAAAACACAACCTTCTGAGAGTGAACCAGGAAGAAATAGAAAATATAAACTGACCAATCACAAGCACTGAAATTGAGACTGGGATTAAAATTCTTCCAACAAACAAAAGCCCAGGACCAGATAGCTTCACAGGCAAATTCTATCAAACATTTAGAGAAGAGCTAACACCTATCCTTCTCAAACTCTTCCAAAATATAGCAGAGGGAGGAACACTGCCAGAATCATTCTACGAGGTCACCATCACCCTAATACAAAACCAGACAAAGATGTCCAAGGAAAGAAAACTACAGGCCCATATCACTGATGAACATAGATACAAAAATCCTCAATAAAATACTAGCAAACGGAATCCAACAGCACATTAAAAGGATCATACACCATGATCAAGTGGGGTTTATCCCAGGAATGCAAGGATTCTTCAATATACACAAATCAATCAGTGTGATACACCATATTAACAAATTGAAGGAGAAAAACCATATGATCATCTCAATGGACGCAGAGAAAGCTTTCGACAAAATTCAACACCCATTTATGATAAAAACCTTCCAGAAAGTAGGCATAGAGGGAGCTTACCTCAACATAATGAAGGCCATATATGACAAACCCCACAGCCAATATCATTCTCAAATGTGAAAAACTGATACCATTTCCTCTAAGATCAGGAACAAGACAAGGTTGTCCACTCTCACCACTATTATTCAACATAGTTTTGGAAGTTTTAGCCAGAGCAGTCAGAGAAGAAAAAGAAATAAAAGGAACCCAAATAATTAAAGAAGAAGTAAAGCTGTCACTGTTTGCAGATGACATGATACTATATACAGAGAATCCTAAAGATGCTACCAGAAAACTACTAGAGCTAATCAATGAATTTGGTAAAGTAGCAGGATACAAAATTAATGCACAGAAATCTCTTGTATTCCTATACACTAATGATGAAAAATCTGAAAGAGAAATTAAGGAAACACTCCCATTTACCATTGAAATAAAAGAATAAAATACCTAGGAATAAACCTACTTAAGGAGACAAAAGACCTGTATGCAGAAAACTATGACACTGATGAAAGAAATTAAAGACAATACAAACAGATGGAGAGATATACCATGTTCTTGGATTGGAAGAATCAACATTATGAAAATGACTCTACTACCCAAAGCAATCTACAGATTCAGTGCGATCCCTGTCAAACTACCAATGATATTTTTCACAGAACTAGATAAAAAAAATTTACAATTTGTATAGAAACATAAAAGACCCCAAAAAGCCAATGCAATCTTGAGAAAGAAAAACAGAGCTGGAGGAATTAGGCTCCCAGACTTCAGACTATACTACAAAGGTACAGTAATCAAGACAGTATGGTACTGGCACAAAAACAGAAATATAGATCAATGGAACAGGATAGAAAGCCCGGAGATAAACCCATGCACATATGGTCACCTTACCTTTGACAAAGGAGGCAAGAGTATACAATGGAGAAAAGGCAGCCTCTTCAATAAGTGGTGCTGGGAAAACTGGACAGCTACATGTAAAAGAATGAAATTAGAACACTCCCTAACATACACAAAAATAAATTCAAAATGGATTAAAGACCTAAATGTAAGGCCAGACCCTATAAAACTCATAGAAGAAAACACAGGCAGAACACTAAGAGAACCCTCAGAATGGGAGAGAATATTTGCAAATGAAACAACTGACAAAGGATTAATCTCCAAAATATATAAGCAGCTCATGCAGCTCAAAAATAAAAAAACAAACAACCCAATCCAAAAATGGGCAGAAGACCTAAATAAACATTTCTCCAAAGAAACATACAGATTGCCAACAAACACATGAATGGATGCTCAACATCACTATCTTTAGAGAAGTGTAAATCGAAACTACAATGAGGTATCACCTCACACCTGTCAGAATGGCCATCATCAAAAAATCTTCAAACAATAAATGCTAGAGGGCTTCCCTGGTGGCGCAGTGGTTGAGAGTCCGCCTGCCGATGCAGGGGACACGGGTTCGTTCTCCGGTCTGGGAAGATCCCACGTGCCGCGGAGCGGCTGGGTCCGTGCACCATGGCCGCTGAGCCTGCGCATCCGGAGCCTGTGCTCCACAACGGGAGAGGCCACAGCAGTGAGAAGCCCGCGTACCACAAAAAATAAATAAATAAATGCTAGAGAGGGTGTGGAGAAAAGGGAACCCTCTTGCACTGTTGGTGAGAGTGTAAATTGATACAGCCATTATGGAGAACAGTATGGATGTTCCTTAAAAACTAAAAATAGAACTACTGTATGACCCAGCAATCCCACTACTGGGCATATACCCTGAGAAAACCATAATTCAAAAAGAGTCATGTACCAAAATGTTCATTGCAGCTCTATTTACAATAGCCAGGACACGGAAGCAACCTAAGTGTCCATTGACAGATGAATGGATAAAGAAGATTTGGCGCATATATACAATGGACTATTACTCAGCCATAAAAAGAAACGAAACTGAGTTATTTGTAGTGAGGTGGTTGGACCTAGAGACTGTTATACAGAGTGAAGTAGGTCAGAAAGAGAAAAATAAATACTGTATGCTAACACATATGTATGGAATCTAAAAAAAAAAAATCATTCTACAGAACCTAGGGGCAGGATAGGAATAAACACGCAGACGTAGAGAATGAATCTGAGGACACGGGGAGTTGGAAGGGTAAGCTGGGACCAAGTGAGAGAGTGGCATGGACTTATATACACTACCAAATGTAAAATAGATAGCTAGTGGGAAACAGCCGCATAGCACAGGGGGATCAGCTCGGTGCTTTGTGACCACCTAGAGGAGTGGGCTAGGGAGGGTGGGAGGGAGACGCAAGAGGGACGAGATATGGGGATATATGTATATGTATAGCTGATTCACTTTGTTATAAAGCAGAAACTAACACACTTGTAAAGCAGTTATACTCCAATAAAGATGTTAAAAAAAAACACACAAAATTTACTTTGTGTTTATATGTAAAATGGAGTTAGATTCTAGGCTCAAATAACAGTTCACCCAAATAATAAGACAACCAAAATAGTCTTCAAGGGGCAGTACATTTCCTTACAATAATACCCAGTGCTCTACCATGGCAACTCTCAAAATGTCTAGGGACCCCCAGTGGTCCCCACTAGGTCAAAACTACTCTCATAATAACACTAAGATGTTATTTCCCTTCTTCATCTTATTTTCTCCAAAGGCCACATTACAGGATTTATCATGAAACACAATGCAGAAGCAGATCTGTGACTCCAGCTGCCTTCTATTAAACTAAACATTTAAAAAGACTGTGGAATTTATTTTACATTAGTGAAAACGTGAAACCATGTCACTCTTCACATTAATTTTTGTTGTTGTTATTGTTGCTATTTTGGAAAATAGAGAGTAAAGTGGTTTTGAAATCAAAAAGTTTGAAAATTGCTGCTCCAGGGCAAGGATCCCATCTTTTCACCTCAGTATTACCAGAATCTATTAAAGTGCCTAGGACATGATAGGTGCTAAGTGAACATTTTATTGGACTGAACAAACAGACCAGCTAAAGGACAATGACGTCTCAATTGACCAGAACTCTGTGTTCATTCAATACCCAGCATTTAGTGGGTAGAGGGTGGGCTCTATGAGCTGCGATCTTCCTCATGTACTGTGCATCCCATCATCTCATGGGCAGCGCCTTGCATGGAGCTCCCACTTCACAGACCAGGTAACTGAGACCCAGCCTGATCCAGGAACCTGACCAAAGCCACAGCTTGTGACAGAGGGAATCACAGCCTTTACTCAAGCCTCCTGGGTTTCCCACCATTCTTTGCTGTGCCACTTTCCCTCTCCCTCCCACCTGAATCTGGGGTGGACCAAGAGCTTGTAACAACTGTGATGGTGGGTTCTGTGATTCTTTCTCACATGGGACTCTGCCTATGGTGGGTGGAACTTTATGGGAAAAAAGTCAGGCTCTTGCTTCTCAGCCAGGAGACAGCCCCCCCTGGGGAAGGTCTCAGCACTGGCCAGCTTGGAGAGAAGATCCTCCTCTTGGCTTCCACCATCCCTCAGTCAACACACCCATGCCCTGGGCCTGTGTGACAACTCCAGGTGGCACTGAGGCCAGCCACCAGGATGCCTCCCCATGAGATACACTTGGAGGCCACGGCAGTGGGCCTTGCTCCTTTGGGGGGGGTCAAGGAGGCAGCAAATGTAATCTCCCCTGCATCCTACTCACCCACTCACTCCAGGCTCTGCAAGGCCCAACCCACAGGCAGGGACCAGTCAAATTTCACTGAGGTCCAGAGGTGTTTGGTTTGCAAAATGCTGGCCGAAGGTGTCTGAACCACACAGAAGGTAGCTTACCCCATGGTCGTTTGTGAGCAAAGACCTTCACCTTCACTGTACCTTTACTGTGCCCACTGGACAGCAAAGAGGAGCTGCCTCTGGAGGTCCACTGCTGTTGCCACCCAGCCCAGGGGCTGGCTCTACGGGCCCACTGGACAAATATGTTTCATTCATCCAGCATCTCTCATCAACAACTAGTTGTTGGGGCTTAGAGTGTGGGCTGTACTGTGCCAAGTGTTTAAGAGTGAATGAGACTGGGTGTCCGAGTGATTTCGACACAGGTCATGCAGAAAACCCACTTTATGGAGGGTCAGCTGCTTTGCTCAATGTCTACTGATGGAAACATTAATCTCATCTTAAAAATACCTTCACAGAAACATCTAGAATATTTGACTAAATATCTGGGTACCATGGCCTAGGTGACACATAGAATTAATTATCACTCTTTTGAACTGGGCGACGTTTGGGGGGTGGGCCTCCCAGAAGACATTGGTGAGCCGAGGTGGTGTGTGCCGCTCCAGCGGGGATGACTTGCCAGACCCTGGGAGGTCCTGAACGGAGGGCCCTCACTCATTTCCTTTGAAATTTCACCCTCTCAAGTTGCAACGCCCAGATTCCACACCGGGGTTCCGGGTGTTACGTGTGGCCTCATGACCAGAACCATCTTGCTGATACATCCGCTGGTGATGCGATAACCCCCAGGCAGCATACAGGCATGTATATCACAACCCCCTGGGGAAAACCTGGCTGTGGGCCTTGATTTTCTGCATGGATGGCCTGGACGCCTGGCTACATGTTTACTCCTAAAGCACAAATGCTACGGGAAGCTCAGGCCTGTTTGCCATGAAAGGGTGACCAAGGCTTAGAGCTGACCAAAAGCCCTCCAGGGCAGCCCACGGAGATGCCCAGAGCACCTGTCCTGTTGGTTTCAAGGCACGTGTCAGTGAAGGCCTTGAGAGGAAAAAGACTGCCTGCCCTGAGGAAGGGGAATCCTGCCTGCAGATGGCCTTTGGACTCAAGCCAAAATATCAGCTCTTCCCTGCATCTCCAGCCTGCCAGCCCACCCTGCAGATTCTGGACTTGCCAGCCTCCACAATTACGTCAGCCAATTTCTCAAAATAAATCTCTCTATGGGGTTAGAGATAAAGAGACGGATACATACGCACATCCTATTGATTCTGTTTCTCAGAGAACCCTGACTAACACATTAGCCTCTGATATCACCTGTCAAAATGTGTCCTTTGAATGTGCTGTGCTGATGGTCCTCCCTCAGTTTGTGCGCTGGACACATATTTTCACCAAATCTCGAACCATCCCAGCCTGTAGGGCCCTCTGAGACACAGACACTGGAAAGGAGCTCTTGTAAAATCTCAAATGGTCATATGGCTTTGCATGTTTAAGAACACGTCTTCCTGCTCCCCTAAGACAATCCTTTGGAGTATGAGAGTGAGACAGTGACTAGAACAAACCTGTTGCCAATTCCTGGCATCCCTCTGATGATGCTCACCCGAGGGGAGCTAATCTTCTGGGCACAGATGACGGTGGTATGGGCACTCCATGCCCCAACCCCTGACACGTCAAAGAATGGAAGTTTCCCTCTATTTCTTCATGTTAACATGAATCAGTATTAAACTTTCATCTCCAGGCCTAGGAACATTTTACATTTGACCACTGTTACCTTCCAAAAAAGCTGGGAAACCCTTCATTCTGAAAATCAAATGAGGCAAGGCTAAAAAAAACCTAGCATGGAGGAGGAGTTTTTAACCAACCAGTTTTGTAAACTGGTTTAATGAGTGGTTTCCGCACAGCTGATCTGATGTGTCTCGAGGTTTCTTCAGCTCAGGCAGTAGGCTGTCCCTGCACCATGCTCTCTGGTCGTGCGGGGAATGGGATGGGGAAGCAGCCTAAGAGTGCCATATTTTGTGTGTTTTCTTCCCTGGAGATAATTGTCACTCAACAGAAAGTAAAGCTCCAAGACCCCAAAGTCCTAGATGTGCTCAGAGTTACTAATTGTTTTTTGTTGTTGTTGTGTTGTAGAATACGAGAAGTTGGTGAGGGAATGGCTGGGAGAGGGCATGCCAGCAGGAGCAGCCAGCCTACGTGGGTTTCTGGGGACCCGCCTTGAGGCCAGATGTGCCGCCCTGTTGGGAGGGTACGCCCTCTGCCATCCTAGGCCCAGGGAGGCAGGCGTTTTTATCCTGACCTGCCTTCAGATCATCTCAAGCTGAGCCTGAAAGCTGAGCTGCCGGTCACTTTCCTGGGCTACTGTTACCGCAGAGGCCTCTGAGTCTCCCTCTTGGCACAGCACTCCTGGCTTCTTGCTCAGTCAACCTGGCCCAGGGTGGCCTGCAGTGGTTGCCCCACTGCTTAATTATCTGTGGTCCAGAAGTCGGTGGTAATCGTTTTAGGATGGGTGGCCTTTTTGTTCCCTCTCCTGGCAGAGGCTTGTAAGACAGATCAACCAGTCTTCATTGTTTTGTAAGCAGCAAGGATGAGAGTAACAGGACGTTCCAACAAGGCTTCTCAGCTCCTGGGGAACACGTGGTGATAGGAGTCTGTGGGCACAGGTATTGTCAGGAATTAAGGGGTCCCCTTAATTCCTGCATACACACCAATACACAGCTCCCTGTGTGGAAGGCTGTGAGTCCAATTCAAATTGTGGATATACTTTACTAGTCCCCAACAGTGTTTCACTTTTTTTGAATTTAGTTACCAATTTTAAAAAATGAGAAGTTTTACATTAAAATCTGCACTTCTGGCTTCTGAAAAATTGAGAGATCTGGCAGCATTAGGCTGTATTCCCCAAGGCAACTGCAGGCTGGCACTGGGGAACCCACACTTCCTTCAGGTAGGCCAGTGGTCCTCAAACCGGGTCTCCAACTAGCAGCATCGGGTTACCTGGACCCTGGTTAGAAATGCACATTTTCAAACCCAGACCTACTGTGTCAGAAACACAGGAATGGGGCCCAGCAGAGCTTCTAACGAGCCCCCCAGGGGATTGTGATGCCGGCTAGATTTGGAGGACAACTGAGGTAGAGCCTGGGCTCTCCATTTCCCGCAGGCCCCACCACGCCCTCGTGCCTATTCCCAGCCTGCCTCACTCATTTACATTAAGTGCTGATCCTGTCGGCCTCTGTGCTTGTGACACCTGGCTTCACACTGCTTTCGTGTTGGGTATTTTGGGCATCCCTGGTGGACTGTCAGGGTGCCTCAGCTGGAAGAGTCAGCTGCCAGGCAAGGTGTCATGTTCTCTGCATGCATGGGGGTGGGGAGCAGGCCAGGCTATAAAGCCAAGAGTCTCATAGCAGCACCAAAGACTCACTTCACTGAGCGTGAAGACCCAAGAGGAGCTGAAGAGAGGTGTGTGAGGGGAGGTCGGGGGGCGAGGACCCTGGGTCAACACCACCTGGATCTGGTCACTTTAATCATTCCTGGCTTCTTGTCACCCTGGTGGACATGCTCAGCACAGCTGTGAGTGTTTATATGCGTGTTTATATGTTTCTGACATCTGTCCTGGTTTGTGCTTTTTTCTGTGTGTTCACCCTGTCTCTACCTCAGAAGACACCTCCCTCCTTACTGCCCCAGGTGGAGTTGGGCCCTTAGCTCCTCCAAGCCTGGGGGAGCCTGGGCACATACTCAAGGTCACCACAAAGAGAGGATGGAGCACAGAGGGAATGGTGAGCAAAGACCAAGAGAGAGGTCAATGGCCGTCCTGTCCCCTCAGCCCACTCCCCAGCAGCCACCCAAACTCATGGCTGTCTCAGGGAATCTGGGCAACATGTCTGCCCAGGGGCTTGGAGGAGGAAGCAGAGCAGGCCTGGAACTCTCCCTGCTTAGATGTGAGCTGCCAAGGCCACGGGCATGTGGGATTTGTCTTAGTGCCCCAGCCTGGCACTGTGCATGGCACAGAACAGACACACCCTATTGTTTGCTGGCAAAAAAGAAGTGAAATCGTGCTGAACCGAAGTCGGGGGAGGGGCCCTCCTCTCATCACTCACTTGCTCCTTCATCCATTGGTTTATGGTGTGTGGCACATAGGTACCAGGCCTGCTCCAGGCACAAGTCGGGACAGGGGTTCAGCAACTGCTCAGTTCAGTGGAGGCAAGTTCTGTCCATCAAGACCCGTGTGACACGGTAGGGAGAAGGGAGGGCTACAGGGCCTCTTACCCAGAAGCTCTCAACCATTTCACTCCTGAACCCACCAGGTGGCTTATCCTGCCTTAGCTGACCTGGGTCCTTCTGATCTCACCAACTCCACAAAGTATGATCTGGGCCACCGGCACTTAGGAAAGAAAGGGAAGAGAGAGGGAATCCCTAATCTGTGCAGGTGTGGTGCTAGGAGCCTGAAATCCTCACCACCCTGAGGGGGAGGTGCATCTGCTTTGGAAAGATCATCAGAATAACAATGGACATGAATACTTATAATGAATATTATTCTCACAGTAGCAGCAGCCGCAGTATGAATAGCTGCTTTTATTTCCCAAGTTCTCACTAAGACCTAGGCCCTTGGACCAGGTACATTTCCTGCATTATGTCATTTACTCATCCCAACAACCGAAGTAGATATTTTAGCCTAAGTTTTCAGGTAAGGAACTCAATATTAGGGAGTTTAGGCATCAGGCGTCTTGTCAAACCCAAAGAGGTACCCCAGAAGGTACCTCAGCAAAGAAAAGACAGCAAAGGAAGGAAAATGGAATTAGAGGCCAATGGCCTAAATCTGAGTCTCAGCTGGCCGTTAGATAGGCCCACAACCTACAGCTTCCCAGGTTGTGCACTGTGCAACTCCAGGAGGTGCCATGCACTTAGAGCACAGTGCGAATGTTGCCCCAGGTTGTGCAATGTGGTGGCCCTGGTCAGCTTGCTCCGTGACCACCTAACCTCCTCCTGCACTTTTGTAAGGGTTTGAGCAGGTGTCTGCAGAAAGTCTTTGTGAGCAGAGCAAGTAAGGTCTACTCACATACCCGTGGCTATAAGGACTCCATACCTGCCTTTCCACAGGATGCCCCCTTGATGGAGAAACTTCCATGCATCACCAGGATTAGCCAAGACTTGGCTGGTGGAAGTAAACCACCAGCCTCCCGTGGAATGCTCTGGCCCAGGGACAAGCTGGAACTGGGACCAAGAACTTGTGTCTCTGAGGTGCCAACTCTTCGTTGGTAAACGCTCTCTCCAGGACTTCATTCCAACAGAGAAACCACCAACAGATGGTTCTGCTTTGCAGCATGATGGAAACTTAGGCCCACTTTCCTCTCTTTTAAAGTGTGTGCCAGCACCAGCCATCCCTGGGGGAAAAGATACTCAAGGAGAAGGAGTCAAGAGCCCAGAGTGTAAATTAATGGCGAGCTGCAAGCTTCCTTCCAGCAGGAGCTGGGAATGGGGTATTGAACTGGATCTGAACCCAGCACAAAATCCTCATGAGATTCAGTAGAATTGGGCTTGGATGGAGGCTTTCAAATAGGTGAAAATGAAATGGTAGCTGGCCTATATGTCTTTCTAAATCATATGACAAGTTCTTATGGAAAGAAAGTACTGGCCTTAGATATGAATGTCGGTCCACCTGGAGAGCCTAACTTAGCCCAGGCCTGGGGAACAGCATGTCAGAACCCTTGAGGGCCAAGAGCCCTCCCACAGTGTGCTGTCCCAGAATTCATGCCCAAGCCACTGTGACCCTTTCTCCTGATCAGCCTCCCGCTCTTCCAGACTTGCCTGCCTTTTTGCACGAGGCCTCAAGCAGGGTTCACCGTGGCTTGGAAAAGCTGTGTGGATGCTAGGCTTGCTCCCCCATCCCCAGACACTTCCCAGAAGGCTTGGAGGATGCAAGCCCCTAACTGTTAGGCGTCAGGGAGGGACATCTGGGTGGGCCACTTTTGGAGGGTCCTGCAGCCCCTAGTCCTGCTGTTCTGAGGACAATTCCATTGGGAGGGGTGGCTGACACAGCTTGCTAGGGCTGAGCTGGGACCCCTCCGTGCAGCTGGTTGGTCTGGGGGCAAAGACCCCCAAGCTGCACCTGAGGATGTGGGGGTGGGATTTGGAGATGCCTGACAATCTCTGTTGCTCACCTGAACTGAAGACATGTCAGCAAGCAAGTTCAAGTCCAGCTTCTTCTTCTGTGGGTCTGGCCACAAATCTGCTCAAAAGGCCACATGGAGAGGGAAACAATGAGAGAAAGGAGCCCAGAAAGAAGGGTCCTTCCTGAGTTCACCATGCTTTCCCATTTCTGAGTCCGGGTCTTCCTGAGCCTAGACGTTCCTTTGGGTTCCCTGTATCTTTGTAATAAATGCACCTCATTTGAACACCTTTCTATGTTTTGCCTGTTTGAGTGGGTTTCTGCTAGTGACCACTGAAAACCAACTTGCCCCCACTGCCACCCCCAGTGGTGCAGGAGAGAATGATGTGGAAACTGCAATTTAGGACATAATTTCCCAACCTTAGGATTAAAATATGGGGCTCAGACCTGGAAACTCGCATGACTGCCTAATGACAGTCAGACTGTGCATGTTCCTCATCTCAGTTAATCCTTACAATATCCCTTTAAGGCTGTTATTGTTCCCAGTTCATAAGTAAAAACATTGAGGCTCAGAGAGGTAAGCAACTTGCCTGCAGTCGCGCAGCTCCTGCTGATTCAGTGTTTTTATTCCTTGCCTCGTTCAATCCATCCCCCAGTGCCGGAGACCCCTGGTCAGAAGGGCTCACAGAATTAACAAACATTAGCCAGAGCACGACTCTGAGGAGTTGCCTAGCCTCATTAAGGCCCTGACATGTGTTTTAAATTCCATTTTCTCGAGCCCTGGGGAAGACTCGCCGAAGCAGCCGAGTAGACAGCAGCTGTGGACAGAGCCCTTCCTAGGGGGCTTACTCAGTGACTCTCCTCTTTAGGTTGATCCTCTGTGCTGCTGGGGCTGTTGCCTGGAGAGGAGGATGCGGGCCTGCCTCTGAGAGCCCCCCGGCCCTGCTCCCCAGGCCGAGTGTGGTCTCAGACCTCCTGGGCCAGATCCCGCAGGAGCTCTTGCTCTGAGATGCATTGAATTGGAGCCTGCGATGTCAGTCTTGGGATCTGTGTGCTTGAAGGCAGATGCAGAGAGTTTTATGCACGCTTGGACTTCAGTCTTGGGCACCATTTTGGAGACGTTGAGGAGCCCTTGTCCTCCAAGTGAGCCAAAAGTCCTCCTTGGGGGAGCTTCCCAAGTGCTTCGCTGACATTCCTTTTCTTCTTTAGTGCTTTCAGTTTCCACTGGAGCCATGGTCTGACTCGGCCAGGGAGTGCTTGGGAAAGCAGATGTGGTTGCTGCTGCCCTGCCATCTTCCAGGAATGCGGGAGGTCATCTTGGGTGCTTCTGGGAAGTGGGCTGTCCTCTGACTGAGACAGTGAAGACCCCCAGAAACAACTGGGTGGTTTCCAGGGACTGCAGAGGCCCCGGGGCCTGAAAGCAGTGCTCCTGACAGCTGAAGAGAAGCAGAAAGGAGAACCCCTTGCACAGAGCCCCCAAGCTGGGGGAGGTGGGCAGTCACACTAGAATCTTTATAAAGGAGGGACTGGGCACAGTCAAGCTGGACAGAGGAGGATCTGCGAGGTTGAGACTGTTTTTCACCTCATGCCAGGTTGAGAAAACCCGAGTCCTCCATCTCAAACATGGGGACCAGGTGTGCAGATGGAGAGTCAAAGGCATCAGCAACATAGGCCCTGGTGGTCGGGGGCTGAGCTTCCACTCAGGTCCAACCCAAGGAGCCACAAAGGACTGCATTCTGGGCTGAAAAAAACATCTGATTTTTCCACAGAAATTGGAAATCCCGATTTCATGTGAAATCTCCCAAAATTTAATAACCTGTTGGCATCTAATTTAATTTACAAACAATATTCTATGATGGCCAAACCACTATGTCTGCTGATTGAATGTGGCCTGTGGCTGTTTGTGGCCCCTGCCATTGGCTTTGTCGAAGAGGCAATGGCTCCATGAGGGGTGAGCATGGGCTTGGTCAGACACGTGCCCTCTGGCAGACAGCTTCAAGGCCAAGGCTGAAGTCCAGCATGTGGCAGAACTGCCAGGACACAGGCTGGGGTTGTAGGGAGGGGGAAGCCTAGGCTTGGAGGCCCCAGCTGGCATGGGGGCATGCTTGGCTAGGAGCCTTCCTTTATTCTTTCAGCAAACATCTGACTACCTGATCTGTACCAGGCACTGGGATATGGTAGTGTATTCGCTTCCTGTGGCTGCTGTAACAAATCACCACTGACTGGGTGGCTTAAAACAGCAGAAGTGTGTTCTCTCACAGTTCTGGAGGACAGAAGTCAGAAACCAGTATCACGGGGCTGAAATCAAGGTGTGGCTCCCTCCAGGGACTCCATTTCTCACCTCCTTTAGTTTCTGGTGGCTGCTGACATTCCTTGACTTGTGGCCACATCACTCCCATTCCTGCTTCCATGCTCACAGGGCCCCTCTTCTCCTGTATGCATCCAATCTCCTCCTGCCTCTCAGAAGGACACTTGGGATTTGGTTCAGGACTCATCCAGATGACCCAGGATAACTTCCTCTTCTCAAGATCTTCAATCACATCTGCAATGATCCTTTTTCCAGGTTCCTGGCATTAGGAGCAGATACCTTTGCAGGGCAAAGATGATTCATCCTATTGCTGGTGGCGAAGAGGAAACATCAAGTCACTGGCCTAGGAGTCTTTACTTTCTAGTGGGGTGGCCAGAAAAAGCCAGCGAGCCTGTTAGCACATGTAATAATGCCACACTACAAAGTACTGGGAAGAACAATCCAGCTCCTTTGGGCACTGTCCCCAGACCTCAGGGCTGCACCATGAGACAAGAGGGAGCCTGGCCCCATCCAGCTGCCCTGACACTACTCCAGCCACACAGGCAGAATCAGAGTGTCTCTGAGCTGCAAGCCTGTGCTTCTTGGCTTACACCTGTTGCAGGTGTTTGCTGGAGCCCCTGTGACTTGATGAATGAGGACGGGACCTTTCCAGACAGGGGGCATGCACAGCCCAGCTGCCCCGAGGATGCGCGGGCTCCGCAGAGCTCACCTGCAGTCTTAGTGCACTTCCTTTCTAAGTGCCAACCCCCAATGGGGAGACTTTCCAGCCCACAGGGGCAGGTGTCAGGGATTCCAAACCTGCCTGGGGCTGAGCAGGTGCAAGGGAGGTGTAGTGATGTTGACTTCAGCTGAGAGAGGACTCCTCGTGCGAGGGCCTGGCAGCCACCATGTGAACCCAAAAAAAATTCACCTCCATCTTTTGTTGTCTGAGCTGGTAGAGCCATTTAATGGGTGAGCCCAGCCTTGGAGGTATGTCTAGAAAAGATCTGCAGAGAAGGGACCAGAACGGGGAGTCCTGAACACCTCGAGGCCACGTGATGCTTTTCGACACAGAAGCACTTCCCCCGTTCCCCCCGGTCTCCCTGCCAGACTCACAGCCTGTTAGTCTTATGTTTCAGATCTTATTCTTCCTCTATGAATGAAAAGGGAAACTGAGGCCCAGGGAGTGACAGAACCCATCCAGAACCCTTCAGGTCCCATCAGGCCAGCCTGCCATGCTCGCTGGCACCTGAAGTTAAATGCAGTCTGTAAATAAAACCACCAGCCCCTTCCCCTACTTTTCACCCCCCCTCCCCTCACCCCACACATCCACCCCTAGGACATTGGGAAACTCTGGAAGTACCCCTGGTCTGCCCAGCACCTGAGCAGAGCCGCAGGCAGGGGAGCCGAGACCCCTCCCTCCAGCTGCCAGGAGCATGGGTGGCCCTCACAAGTCAAATGCTTAGTATCTTCATGGTGAAAGAGGGGGGTTATCAGGTCCATTTCCTCACCCTCCTTAGAGGGGAGACCTGTTGGGGCAGGTCCACCATAGCTGGGGGAGGCCTTTGAACTCTGCGGCAAATGGCTGGAGAGAGACAGCCTGGCCCTAAGCCCCAGGCACCCCTGGAGGACAGAGAATTGGGTTGGGAATATTTAGGGTACTGTTGTGCCAGGAAGCAACTGGCTTCAGAGAGAGTGGGACAGAGCTACCCCGCTCACTCCACCTACCAGCTGTGTGACCTTGGCAAGAGCCGCTGTGGGGACTCAGTGTCCCTTCTTGGAAAATCAGTATAACACTGCCTCTCTCGCAGGGCTGCTATGAAATGAGAGATGATTTCAACCTAGCCCCTAACACACAGTCGGCACTAATTAAATGGGAAAATATTATTGTTATTTTTGTTGCTATGACATGACCTTGAGAAAGTCATTTCCTCAGGTCCCCTCACGCTTGGGCAGACCTAGTGTTTGTTAGACTCACGGTGGGCACATTCAGGGCAGGACATGGGCACGTGATGGGACAGGTTCTCCAGGGGGGCATTTCTGCCCCCATTTCACAGACAACCTAATGGAAGTGAAGGGAGTTTCAGCCACATGCCTGAGTCACATGGTAAATCAGTGATGGGTGGGAAACTGGAACCCTGGTGTCCTAAGACTCCTGCATCCCATGGTACAGGAGTCCCGGCAACACCTAGGGAGAGGGCATCACACCCCCCAATCCCAGTCCTGGACGTGCTCAGGAGGCCTGGATGTGGTGAGGCTCTCCCCAGCACAGCCCAGGCTGCTGCAGCCACACAAAGCCTCAGAGGTACAGATTTGGGTCCTGGCAATGCAATGTGATGGGGTTAGCCTGTGGACCGCACAGTGAGGAGGGAGCACCTAGACCCCGCTGACCCCTGCCAACGTCCCGGGCTCCAAATCTCCAGGAAACTGGAGAGGAGAGCCCTGCCCACTGCAAAGCATCCGTGAGGAGCCGCCATCCCCAGATGTTACCAGGTGTGAGCTATTTCCTCCTCACTGTTTTAACAAATCTGTGACATTTGTTGCATCCTGGTCTGGCCTGGCTTAGGGGGTTGAGTTTCACTCCCCCTTTGAGGTCTCCAGCCCACAGGAAGCACCATCTCTCTGGTCACACCCGCTTCTCCCTCTTCTCCAAGAATCACTTGGAAAGAGCTGGGGAGAAAACCACTTGTTGATTCTGGTGGGGGAGCCACCAGAGGGTATGCCTGCTTCAGTGGGGTTTCTGCCTGCTTCCACTGGCAGCTCCCCAATCCCACTCCCATCGACCCAAAACTTTAAGAGCACTGGATCTACTTGGAGCAAAGGGGTCAGTCTTGCACCAGTGGAGAGTCTCCCAGCCCAATCATGGGCCTCCATGGCTGTGTGATGGAAGAGGGTAAAGTATGGTGCACAGGTCACTGCAGCGATAACCTTCAGGGCCCAGGCCCAAGGACAGGCTGCAGGGCTGTACCACGCAGGGTCTCCAGGGCATCAGATTTACTCTCAGGATCAACTATTGTTGCAAAGTCCTCCTGGTCAGTCTTGCACCTTTAAAGTAGTGCTACCATGTGGAAATGAGTGAACAACATGTGTTGTTTGATTCGTGAACACGTGGCTGTGTGGTCACAAAGCCCCTGTCCAGGTCCCCCTGGGCACATAGCCAGACTCTATTTCTCCATCTCTCCTGCTGTTTGGAGTGTGCCTGACCTGTACCCAGTAGAATCTGGGAGGAAGCGATGTGGGCATCTCCAGGCTGCCCAGGAAAACCGCCTGCACAATCCTTTAGGCACTCTGCTTCCATCTGCCTGTGAATAGAGCAGACCGTGAGGGCTGGAGAGGGCGAGCACAGGATGGAAGGATCCCAGGTTCCTGAGGTGCCACTGGCCAAGGGCCACCCAGGAGGGTCTTCCAGCCGGGCAGCCTTGTGTTGGATCCCTGCACCAGTGAGAGGAAACCTCCAGAGCTTTAAGCCAAGTGTGGACCACAGGCCAAACCCAGCCTGTGAGCTCCAGATTGTTTTTACATTTGTGAAAATGACTTGAAAAATAGTACTCTGAGACACATGAAAATTACATGAAATCCAAATATCAGTGTCCTTCAATAAAGTTTGATTGGAGACAGCTACACCCATGCACCCACTTAGCGTCTACAGCTGCTTTCCCACCCCAGCTCCAGAGATGAGACATTTTCACAGAGCCTGAAATATTTACTCCCTGGCCTGTGTAGATAGTTTGCCAACCCTTGCCTTCTCTCATTGGGATTTGGGGGTTGTTTGTTATGGAAGTTAGTCTACCCTGATGAACACATTCAGGGTCTTTTCTGAAGGGATACGATGAGTAGTTTTAAGACTTCAATATAAGGCAAAATTGCCTTTTGGGGGATTATGCTAATTTACATTCCCACTGACCATTTCCTGCTCCCTGCCAATCCCTGGTGTGTAATACACTCTCCCCTGTAAAATGAGGGTTTAAACAAAAACAACAAAGAGTGTCACTCATCATCCCCTTATACAAAGGGTTAAGTTGCAACCCACTGCAGTTACCCACCAATGGTGCACCTTGAGGATGGAAAAAACAGGATGAGGCACTCTGTGCTTTGGATATAGGCGCCTAGATGCATATCTAAGGAAGAATTTCAAAGACCCCAGATTCTTGCATCTTCCCATACACAGAAAAGCACTAAAATCATTAACTTGAGATGTCTGTTCTTTATGATTAGCAGTAATCTTTTGATGTTTGACTACATGGGGGTATTTTTGTTTGTTTTTTGTTTTTTCCCCAGCAAAAACCTCCTGTTTATAGTGGTTCCTCCCTCACCTCTTTGGAGCAGTTCCTCAGAGCTATCTGAGATGCTGTCCCCTGGGTTGTAGTCCTCAGTAAGGTCCCCGAATAAAACTGAAACATGTTGTGTGGGTTTTTTTAGTCGACAAGGGTGAGATTTCCACCCTCCTGGGTCATGGTGGCACCGAAGTAAAATAATCTGTGAACATACCTGTGCTTGATAAAGTATCTACCTTTGGGCACCTAGGCACCCTTCTCCTGGCTGTTCTAACACATAGATGTTTTCAATGCTGAAGGCTCGCCCTGGAGAAATTTCTCCTTACTAAGTCACCACGTTGCTTTGAGAGTGTCTGTGGATGGTGCTCTCTCCTTCTGACATGAGACAGAGTCCCAGAACTGCCTGTACTTTTCTCCATTCCCTGGGTTTCCATAGTGCCTCCAGACTCCACTGAAAGTAGAATGCAATTAGATGGTGTGGTATTGTTACTTATAATAAGAAATACATATTTGGTCTTCAATCTGTTTCTGGCACATTGTCCTAAAACCTTAGAATTTTCCAGTGATAAGAGTGGTAAAGGCGTCTCACAATGCTGATAAGGTGACTTTTAGACCCCAACTAAGGATGGGGGCTGGTCATCAGGAGAACCAACCATGTGATTAGAGGGTTGGAACATTTAGTCTGGGATGGAAAAGGGGCTGGAAGTTGAATCAATCACCAATGGCCAATTAGTTAATCATTCAAGCCTATGTAATGAAGCCTCCATAAAAACCCAAAAGGACAAGGTTCAGAGAGCTTTCATGTTGGTGAACATGTGGATTCTGGGAGAGTGGTGAGCCTGGAAGGAGCACGGAAGCTCCATGCCTTTTCTCCATATACCTTGTCCTATGCTCTCTTCCATCTGGCTGTTCCTGACTTATATCCTTTTAATAATAAACCAGTAATCTTGTGAGTAAATGGGTTTCCTGAGTTCTGTGAGCAAATTAATCGAACCCAAGGAGGGGGTCATGAGCACCTCTGATCTATTGCCAAGCCGGTCAGTCAGAAGCACAGGTGACAACTGGCATCTGACGTGTGTGTTGGGGCAGGGGAGGGCAGTCTTGTAGGACTGAACCCTTAACATGTGGGGTCTGATGCTGTAGATGGAGTCAGAATTAAGTTGAATTGTACACTTAATTCTGGACACCCAGCTGGTGTCTGAGAATTGCTTGGTGGTGTGGGAACCCCCTTCCACACAAACATATTGGAGTTGATCCAGAACTGTTAGAAGTGAGGGTGGGAGAACCTGAGCACATCTGCAATGGAGAATTATACAGGTGATAATCAGTCCTCAACACTGGAAGAATGAGGACACCCAACTGCATATTGGCACATCCCTGCCAAAAACCAAGAGCCGTCTGCTTCCTTTGAAATTTCCTGCTGGTGTGATGGCCTAGGAGGATTCAAGAAGATGGGAGGTAGCAGCTAGAGCACCTGAACTCCAGCACACAAACTGGTCAGGAGTTGAAGGAAGGAAGGAAACTATTTTTGGAAGCTGGATAAATGTAAACGTATGAAGCACAGATGGAAATTCTATCCGTCAACATCCACAGTGCTCTGAGGAATGTGCAGAGAAGAAGGAGGAGAGGGAAAGGGGCAGAGATGTACTCTGGCTGTCTCCTGCTATCCACGATGACCGATTGTTAGATACTCTTTAGGAAATTTGCAAGCCTGTTGTTAAACCATTGGTAACCTAAACTCAGCCATGGTGAAATTAACCACACTCCAGAAATGGGCAGAAGCCACAGATCAAGGCTTTGTGATTTTTTTTCCAGAGATCTAATTTACCAACACACCAATAGGTATAACGAGTAGAGGAATGGAAGAGTCTGTTTAGAATGAAGGCAATGTCCCAGCAGAGAAAGAGCCTCCACTCAGAGAAGGAAAAGCAGCAGAAAGGAAGTGCAACAAACTTATGAGGTAGTTTCCCTTAGGGAAATTTTTCGGCTATGACTCAGACAGGTTAAGAACTTGTCCAAAGTCACACAGCTAATCAGTGCCAGAGTTAGCATTTGAAACCAGGTATTTCTGGTTGTGGTAGTTTTTGTTGTTGGTTTGTGGTCTTTTTGGTTTTATTTTACTCTGCCAGTAACAGATGAATGAATGATGGAAATGGAGTTAGCTGTTTGGAAGTGTCTTTTATAGGGTCAGTTCTATAGGCTACCTAAAAAATTCAGAATCCATGAGTTAAAATCACCTCTTGCTTTTGGCTTTATTTCCCATGGTTTTATTTTCACAAACCAAATACACCTTCAGTGGACCCAAATTTGCTAGCATTAAGGGTTTCCTGTATGGCTAATTCTGCATGTAAAATCCTGGAAGCCAGTTCCAAAGATGGGTTTTGAGAATGCCTTGGTGTTGTCCCTGGTGTCATGCCTAACCTCTCAAGGAGGCCAACTTTCAAAATCAGCACTCCTTTAGAGGCAAAACTCCTGGTAGGGTCACCTTATCTAGGGATACGGTGGAGACTTCGTTTTTTGTTTTTTGCTTTTGTTTTTGTTTTATTTTCACCAATCTTTAGTACAGGGTCATTTGGCAACAATCCAAATTCCCCAGAATAGGGAAATAATTAAAGTACAGTACGCCCATACAGTGCAACTCTATAAACCATGGAAGGCAATAATGTAGATATTGATGATACATAACAATTTACATGAAAAGATGTTAGTGATGTAATGAGTGAAGGTTGTACAATCTTACATAAAATATAACATACATAATAAGTATGTGTCTATTCATCAATCTCATACTTATATAGATATAGGATTGGAAGATGGGCTGTGGAGAGATTTGGCTGGTTTAAATTTAATTTTGTTTATGTGATTTTTCTAATTTTTACATAATGAATACGCATGACAAGTGCAATAAAAGTATTTTTATTCTTTTCAATATGTAGTAAGATGTTCTTTCTGGGATGGTTTAAGTGACATCATTGTGACGTGCTCTCAGGTTATGTGTTTTCGTTTTTTCTCTTAAAGAAGGTTAAGGGATTAGATGATGAATTTCTGGTCTTCCAGCAGGGTTCCCCATGAAGTCGCTGCAGAGCCCCAAGGGACACTTGCTCAACAAAGACTGAGGATGGGCCGTCCCTGCCAACCCGGGGCCCTTTTGGGAGACAAATCCAACAGCGGCTGTGCCGTGTGGGATGGGGGGCAGCACTGGACACGGAGCAGGTCCTCACGCTCCATTGCAGACAACAGGGCGGTTACTCTGAATGGGGTAGCTGCCCCTGGGAGTCCGGGTCCTGCTGGCTGCCTTGTCACACCCCTTGGGGAACCCCTGGTAGGCGTCTCTCGTGGGGGCGAGGGAGGCAGGGAAGTTGGAAACTCACTAGGCTTCTGTTTGCGTTTCTTTTGCCAGGTGTAGCCACTTGTGTGGACAAGTATTATTAGGATGACCTACCTGGATTTAGCTAGTCAGGATAAATTTAAAATCTTCTTGGCTTTCAAAAGTACTTTTGAATTTTATAATAAGGACTCTGTGCTTCACTGCAATCAAGATTTAAACACCACAGACCAGTAGTTGGAAGTGATGATTCATTTAAACAGCACATTCACTGATTTTGAAACAGAGCATGGACCCCTCTGTCCACATAAACTCGTTTTACTTCTCTTTCAGAATTCAGAGTCATCAGGCAACTGAGACCTGAACGTCAGCTCATGGCCATACTCACGGTTTTGTTTCTGTCAACATGAGGAGCGGGATGCCCTGACATCAGCAGTGTCAGCTCCTTCTCTGCCTGGCTCCTTGCTTCAGCTGGATTGACTCTTGACTGCAAATGGTTCTCCACAGTGCGGTAGGGCCTCTCTTCTGCAAGATTTATTAGGGCCAATTAGCTCCTCAGAGGGGTATTGCAAAAATACCCACAAAGTATGTTCAGGAGACACCTCCCTTCAAGTGGACAGTGTTCTACCCACAAGCTGTAACATACCAAGAGCAGTGACATTAAATTCTCAGTCTTCAGGACACAGCTTGAAGCCCTCCTTCTTTTCCCCAGCTGTTCCTGGAAGCATCCTTGCCACAAGGACAGGGGACAGACAGGCAGATGGGCTGGAAAGCAGCGGGGCACCATGACATATGTGAAGGGGATAACTGGCCTGGAATTAGCCACTTCTTGTATCTAATCTAACCTGGATAGTTGTGAGGCTTTTCACAAAATTATTTACATACTGAAACTGTCTCAATAATTTGTAGATACTCATCTCTTCTGGAACTTTCATGAGTAATTTGTCTCGGTATCTCTATGTAACTGAGACAGAAGGCTTGGCTCTAACCACGAAGGGTTTAGTCATTTATATAAATAAGGATACAAACAGCTCGGGGAAATAGATTCTGTGAGACTCTAAACCAGATCACTGGGAACTAAAATGCACAACACTGGAGCACGTCATGCCACACAGCACACACCATCTAAGTGTCATTCCATCCACCTACCCCCAATATCAACACCACCAGCAACATCAGCAATGAACAATGGAGAAGAATGTGCCCATCGTGGAACCATAGACGTGCCCTCTTTCCGGCTAACCAGCACACAGCACTCACGGATTCATTCGTTTGACATTCCTTCGTTCATTCTTTAATCTGCCTTGACTCCCCATTCCCTCCCCGCCCCAAACCCTTGGCCAAGTTCTCTGGAACTCTCCACCGCCTCAACCTCTTCTCTTAATCTTCTCTCAACTCTTCACCTTAACCTGAAGCTGGCTGCCCCTCCCTAGAGGACTCCTCTTGCCCTGTGGCCTCTCGGGGAGGAGAAGGGGCGCTTGTTTAAGAGGAAGGCGGTGTGCCAGAAGACAGGCACTCCCCGCTGCTGCTCCTGCACCACCATCTTTCCTCCTCCTGCACTGTCTCCCTCTCCTCTCAGCTGTCATCCACCAATCCTCATTCACACAGGACTTGAGCCAGCTCACTGGCTTTGTCTCCTGTCACCCATGTGGATGACCGGGCTACCCAATGGACAATCAGGTCCTGACCTCCTCACCACCGCTGACCTCTCCCTCCCCTCCACCTCACCCATTATTCCCATGGTCCCACCCTGTAACTGGAGAGGTCAAGAGGACCTCTCCAGCCCTTGCCCCTGATCCCAGTGTTCTTATATCTTGAAATATAAGAACTGCCTCCTTGAAATCCCCATTTGGGTGTCTAGGAGGCATCTGAAATGAAATATTCAATACAACCAAAATGGAACATTTGATCCCCTCTTCCCTCTGGGAAAACAAAGCAAAACAAACACATTTATTCTCTGGCCTTCTACAATCCCTATCTCAGCCTGAATGTCCATGGGTGCCTGCTGCCCAGAGGACACACCTGGATGCTCGGCCCCAGCAGCCTGCCTGAGCCAGACTGATCTCAAGTCGTTATGGCCTTTGATGGGAGAGGTTGAGAGGAAAAGCAGCTGTGGTCCATTCAGGTGCCATGCTCAGCTTTACTCTCATCCAAGCCTTCAGCATCTCCCTGGTCCGGCCTCCAGCCCCCCATCCACTGCTGTGCGGATCTGATATCCTGCTTTGCCCTGCAACCCTCCACCCTTCGCTGTCAGCAGCACCCTCATAGGGAAATCTGTGTCCCTATGTTCCCATAGTCCCTGAGAGGAACCCATCTCTCCTCCAAGCTCAGTTTGCCTGTCTCAGTGCAAGAAGACACTACCCCCCAGACCCATGACAATGAGCAGGTGACCCAAATATGGCCAACCAATCTATCCCATTTCCCTGGGAACATAACCCAAGCCAGGACAAAAAGACCAAATTCCAGGACTTTGGTCTTACTAGAAGAGTAAAGCTCTCCTCCAGCTGAGAGAGTCCTGATGCCATTATTTGAGTCCCTGGATCCAGTTAAGCCCCAAGTTATGTCTGCACCTGTCAGTTATGGGAGCCAATAAACACCCCTCCTTTTTTTGTGTGTGTGGTGTGTGGGCCTCACTGTTGTGGTCTCTCCCGCTGCGGGGCACAGGCTCCAGACACGCAGGCCCAGCGGCCATGGCTCACGGGCCCAGCCGCTCCGCGGCATGTGGGATCTTCCCAGACCGGGGCACAAACCCGTGTCCCCTGCATCGGCAGGCGGACTCTCAACCACTGCGCCACCAGGGAAGCCCCCCTCCTTTATTTTTACTTAAGCCAGTTTGAGTAGGATGATTTTGCTCACAACCCAAAGAGCTCTAACTAATGCATCAATTCATTCACTTATTTACTCACTCATCCCCCTACTAGGTAACAGGCACTAATCCCTCTGCTAGTGACTTGTCCAAATCATGGCACTGAAACCACAAATATCCCCCTCTCTCTGCCCCACTGCCTATGGGGTCAAGCTCTGGCATTTATAATTCCTTAATTGGGTCCCATCCAATCTCATTTCTCAAGACTCTCCTTAAATGAACCCACTGCACCAAGAAGGCCAATTGTAGTCCCCTTCAAAAACCACATTTAGGGCTTCCCTGGTGGCGCAGTGGTTGAGAATCTGCCTGCTAATGCAGGGGACGCGGGTTCAAGCCCTGGTCCAGGAAGACCCCACACGCCACAGAGCAACTAAGCCCGTGTGCCACAACTACTGAGCCTGCGCTCTAGAGCTCATGAGCCTCAACTACTGAAGCCTGCACGCCTAGAGCCCGTGCTCCACAGCAAGAGAAGCTACCTCAATGAGAAGCCCGCACACCGCACCGAAGAGTAGCCCCTGCTCGCTGCAACTAGAGAAAGCCTGCGCGCAGCAACAAAGACCCAACTCAGCCAAAAATAAATAGATAAATAAATTTATTAAAAAAGAAACAACACATGTATTCCACTCCCAAACCCTTTCCTTGTATGCTCCCCATCTGATTCATCTTCCAGACTCATCTCCCAGGCACAGCCCCTCTGAGGAGTTGCCCATGTGACTCTGGCTTACACATCACAGATCTTCTCCAGCAGCTCCTGGACCACATCCCCTCACCCCCACCCCCCATCCCACTGGAACTCAGCCTCCCTGGTCTCAGTGAACATGTGTCTTGCTTCCCAAAGGGCAACATGAAGGCAGGCCTGGGTCTCATGTTCCTTTCAGGCCCCAGAGTGTCTGGGACAGAATTGGACATCCTCATTAATGACAGGGTTTAGCATTGGCCAGGCCCAGTTCCACGTTAATTCTGCTAACTCTCACAGTAATCAACAGTTGAGAAACTGAGGTGCTCAGGAACCCACCCAGCGTCACCCAGCTGGAAGGTGTCGGGCCAGAGTAGGAACATGGATCTGCCTTAGGATTCCCTGGGCAGGAGTGGACACTTCCTCAGTGAGGAAGGGGCAGAGAGAGGAAAATGCATTTCTGAGGCCACTTTTTCCCACCCAGCGCCTGTCCTGCCATCTGTGGTGAAGAACAAACTTGAACCCATCTCTGCCCAGTTGGTCCAAGAAGAGGAGTCCACGGATCACATGTTTGGCGCTTGTGGCCAGGACATACTGCTCTAAACGTGTCAAAATGTTTCCGCTCAGCATCTGTACTCATAGCCTCACACTCCAGCAACAAACAGCAGATCAGGCTTCAGGCAGCAAATCCAGCCACCGCCTTTCAGGGGAGCCTGGTGCCTTTCTCTCCAACCTTTCCTCCTCAACCCTGTCCCCCATGGGCAGCTGCATCTGAGCCTGGAGTCCACATGACCAGAGAGCTGAGCAGGGAGGCAGGGAGCCAGCCTGGAGGAGACACCAGGCAGAGCGGGACCCTGGGCAGGGGCACTGCTGAGACACCAGAGGGGAAAGCAGCGCTGCTCAGCCTCCTGCTCCTGGAGGTCAGCTCTGTCACAGACCAGCGAGAAACCTCGGGTTCAGCGCCAAAGGCTGTCGGGTCTCCTCGGAAGGACTGATCAGACCACTTGAAGAGAGACGTCAGACCGATGGCCCTCGAACCAGAGGTTAATGGCCTCTGTCCAGTAAATGCTCCAAGTTTCATTCATTCTTTCAACAAATGTTTACTGATTGCCAGGCTCTGCGCCAGCATTCAAGATAGAACCAAACTGTGTCTCCTGCTAGTTGGGGGACAGACGCCTAGATAAGAGTTCAGGCGGACAGTCATGGATGGGTGGACAGCAAAGAAGAGGGGCGACAGAGAGCCCGGAGCAGGTCTCCGGTTCTGTGCCGTGGGAAGCTGCAGGGAGCTGCCTTGGCCCTCACCTGGTCCAGCCCATTCTTGGCATCAGATCTTTCCAGGGGGCCCCCCAGTTAACAAAGGAAGGAAAACCTGGGGTCTGCACCTAAGGAACTGGAACTGGGCCAAGGGGCCCCTGCTACATCCTCCCCCTCCTCTGGCCCCTTTTCCACCCGCCATTCTTTCTTGTAGCAGGAACCTGATGCTCTGGGCCGGAATCTGTCACTCCCCCAGCAGACACTGAGAGGCTGTTAGGAGGATGATGCTCCCTCTCTATCCTGAGAGGCAGCATAGCAGGATCAGGAAGCTGGTCTTTGACCTCAGGAAGATCTGGGTTCAAATCCTAGCCTGGTCACTTTGCGAGAATGATGTAAAATGGTTGAGAGCCAGACTGAGCCAGACTACCTGAGGCCAAAGTCCAGCACTAGCTGTGTCACACTGTGTCACTTAACATTCTTGTGCCTCAATTTCCTTCCCCATAAAGTGTAGAATCACTATAGTACCTGCCATGGAGTGGTCAAGGGGACTGAGTGAGTGAATTCATGTAAAGTGCTAAACCAGACCCAAGCTAACCATAAGCACTTTGTTATTGTTAGCTATGTTATTTATTGTATGTTAGTTATTGTTAGCTACAGCTACACCAACTCACAGGGACACTGAACAAACTAAATGGGCTAATCACTCAAAATATTGAATAGGTGCCTGACAAATATTACTGTCCTTTCTCATACACTTTTTTGATAAGATAAAGAGCGGGTGGAAGGCAGAATCTGCCCTCCCCACCAATCCAGGGAGCGGAGGCCTGCTGTAGATGCGAATGTCCAGGGGCTGCTCCTGCTGCCCCTTGGGAGGGTATCCCCAAGTCCTCTAAAGGGGCTGTGAAGCTCTTGAGAAAATATCCATATAAGTTCACCTTAATGCTTACACACTGTTTCTAAAAGGTAGATTTTTTAAAAAGAAGCAGGAAGGCAGAGAGGTGGGAGAAGCTGACAGCAGTGGCCAGCCAGCTGTGGGTCCAGGGGAGTGCCAGGGTGGAGCCCAGGTCACCCCTGCCCATGAGCCTGGGGGCAGATGCCAGGAGATCCTCTCCCTGGAACAGAACCTTCACCTTTTGCAGGGAGGGAAGGTGAGTGCTGCCTGGAAGAGATGAGCTTAAAAATGCTTAGTCCTCCCAGAATACAAGATTTTCTTGTTGCCTTTCCCAGACATTTTTGTGAAGGAAGAAAGAAAATTGTCCAGGGCCCCTGAGCTGAAGCCTGGAGGCTGGAGGTGGGAAGGGAAGGGGAGGACCCCCAGCTACAATCTCCCACTGGAAATTACTGCCCCACCACATGACCGAGGGGTAAGGGGGTCTGGCTTGGTGTGAGGGGTCCTCAGAGCCCTCCTCTCTGTAGTCATCCTGGTGTCCAGTCCCTGCCCATTTTCAGGGAGGGGGAAGCCCCCTGAGGGCCTTTCTCCACACAGCCACCTGAGACCCTGAGGTCATCCCCACACGTGTTCCCAGGAGGGCTGGGATGCACCTGGCCTTAAACCCCTCTTCCTGAACCCAGACTGGTGCCCCGCTGTGCTGACTGGACTGTCCAGTTGGGTCAGTAAGTCGGAAAAGCTCCCCAGAAGTCACTTGTTCATGCTGGCCTTCCCCCAAACTGCCCCCTATGGCTTGGGTTGATTTGCATTTAAATGGTGACCCAGCTCCTGACTAGGGCCTCACCTTGGGACTCAGTTTCTCCTCTATCTCTGACCCCTGGCCTCTGTCGGCCTCTTTAGCTGGTAATGTCCTCTCATGCCAGGGCTGAGGGCACAAATAGACACCCCTGGGCTGGGCTGGCTGAGGTGAGACCAGGGGAGCCCAGGCCAGACACAGGTAGGCGAGGCAGGTAGCGTGTGATGAGGTCTCCTTGGGAGAGCAGCTTGGCAGGTGAGTCACTCCTGAGGAATCCTCTGCATTATAAATAGGCCTGGCTGGCCGTGATGGGAGGGAGAACAATGTAGAACCATTGTCCTTCCTGATAGGTTGTCACTAAACCATGAATAATCCCTTTGAGGGAACTGAGTCTACAGATAGCCCCAGAGCCCCTTCCGTGCCAGGCACCAGCACTGTTGATGATACTAGGTGCCTGGAAGCATGCTGGGGCTGTACCTATATGATGGCATTTAATCGATCAGGATATCAAACCAGGAGATAAGTAAGCTTATCCTCAATTTAGAGATGGATCAACAGATCAGAGAGGTTCCCTGCCCATGTTCATGGCTGAGTCAGTGTTGTAACCCAGGTCTGCCTGCAGTGAGGCTTCTGGTCCTTCAGCCAGGCCATGGAGCTCCCAAGGGCAGGCCCAGGAACCCCAAAATGACCAAGCCAAAGAATCCACTGAGACTCGAGTGCAAAGCCAGCTATGGGAAATGTCACCCATGGAGAGAAGTGGTTGGAAATCCTTTTAAGCAGGAATAGATCTATTAAACTTTTTTCATCTTTATTTCCCTTAAAAACATTAAATAAAGGGCAGGACCAGGAAAGTCTTCCAAAAGGAACTAAGCAAAACCTGTTCTTTGTTACAAGGTCATCCTGCTTTCATTGCCAATGAGGGTCAGATCTCTGTCCCCACAAGAGGTCCAGAGACCATTCTAGCAATTCCTGAGCCATCACACCATGCCTGATCCTCCCACACGCCCCTGGGATGGAACAAGACTGGGCCTGCCTAGGTGGGCATCAGAGGCCTCAGATGACCAAGATGTGGTTTGATTGGGACCCCACCCAGTTCCTTGAGACTCAGGCTCAACATGCGGGGGTGCTCACATTCCTGAGCTGCCTGGGACCTGGACCCCTGGGGGCAAACAATCATCAGAGCCTGAGAAGAGCCTGCTTCTGGTTGGCCGTGGACTCCTGAGTCTGCTGGGGTTGGAGTATGGGGAAGTTTGCCTGCTCCCTAGGCATTACAGACCCAGAGCTGGAGCAGGCCAAACCCGGTCTACACTGGCAAGGTTAGAAGGGCACATCGCAGCTCCATTAATGCAAGTTGGGAAGGAGGTTGGTTTGCATATTTTTGTTTTTTGCATAAGCACCAGACAACCGTCTCTCCTCCTCTTCCCCAAACCTTCCCTAAAGCTACATGTGAAAGCTCTTAGTGGTGGATGCATTTTAGGGAGGAAGGGAAAGGGGCCAAGTCTGTCTGGGTGTCAGCAGGTCTGGGTTGTCTGAGAATGTCCCTCCCACAGTAGAAATCCGCATGGAGCTGGCAGCAGCCTGGACACACGGGCTACCCCCAGAGACACCACTGGAAGCCCTTGCCTTTTCCTCAATACCATAGGATGACATAATTCCTAAGCCAGGTCTCAGGGTTCTTCCTACCAGGGATTTTCAAGACCTGTGGCTTCCTCAAACCCTGGACCTCTTACACACAAGTTAGAACCAAGAACAACTGGTTTAGGTTAAAATGCACTTTGAACTCAACAAGTAAAACCTCAAAAAATGGCTCTCTTTAAATGAATATTTCAGTGAAATAACGGGCAATGTCTGTGTACTTGGGGGCTACTTTCCTATAATGCCTCTGAGTACAGGAACCCAGATTCACAAGCCAAACCCAAACCCACAGGAAGGATCCCCATCCCCCACCCCTAGCCTTCCTTCCTGACATTGGCATCCAGTCTGTGATGATATGTGGGCACTTCATCAAAGTTTAAAGAGGCCAAATAAGTGCCAGGCACGCTGCCGGGGCCTTTGGCCTTCAGCTCCACTAGAATTGCCAAGACATTTGTCAAACAAGCCAAAATGGCAGAGGCCACTGACACAGTGTAGCCTGAAGGGCTTGAAGGAAAGGAATCTGTGTGCTCTGAACACACACCCAGTTGACATGCAAGCAAGACACCCATCTGCAGAGCCATTGTTCACTCCTGTGCCAAGCCCAGCTCCCTTAATCTGCCAACCCAAGCCCAGCCAAGGGAACAAGACTAGGGCCTGTCACTTCCAAATGGCACACAGACCCTTCCTTGCCAACAGGCTGCCTGTGAGAAACTGGGCCAAAAGCACGAACCTACTCCCTTAGGTCCATGACAAATAGGGCAGGGCCATCCTGGTTCAGATGGAGCTGTATTGGCCCTCCTTCCTGTAAGAGCAGGACCTGCATTGGACCACTGGCTCTTATGCTCAGGAATTTTCTGGTAGATGTGGCACACCAGGGACATAGCTGCCCCTTCCCATTGGAGCTTATCTAGGAGACCGTGACCCAAGCAGACACCATCCAGACCCCTTATCTTCACCTCTGCTTTCTTTTCCTATGGTTCCATCTACTTCTGTGGCTGTTGACCCAAATCTATACCTGCAGCCCAGAGCCCTCTCCTGAGCCCCAGCTCACAGAACAGCAGTTCTACAGGACACCCCGCGTAGGTTCTGCAGATGCCTCAAACTCACTAAGTCCAAGATGAGCTGACTTTATTTTCTCATATCCCATCCTGGTCCTAAACCTACCTTCTTTTTACATTCTCTATCTTGATAAATCCATCCAGACACCAGGTCAGAACTTTCTACTACTTCCCACCATCGCCACCTCCACCTCCACCATGACCATTGCTACCACCTTCATCACCATCACTTCCACCTCCACCACAACCACCATAACCATGATCATCACCACCACCTCCACTAACACCTCTACCTCTACCACCAACCCCACCACCTCTCCTCCCCCACCACACACACACACACACAGACACACACCCATAATGTGTCATCCAGTCCTAGTGATTCTTTCTTCCAAATTCCCCTGGAGTCTGTCGCTTCCCTGTACCCATCCAAACACCACCTGAGCTTAGGACTAGTCCGTGTTAACGTTGCCCTAACCAGCTCTCCATTCTTCAGCTCCTCCCCCTCCCCTTTGCTTACACACAGCTGTAAGAGGAAACTTCTAGAGTGCTCAAAGCCCTGCAGCGACTCCCTTCCACCTGCTCCCAGACTTCCTCAAACATGCCCTTTAAAAGAGAGTTTTGATCAAATTTCGGGGGTGCTGGACTAAAAACTTAAATGTTTTTCTTTATTGCAAGATTTGGCAGTCTTTAATATGAATGAGCATGGAGACACTTCCAGGGGAAGAAAGTAGATGCACTGTGAAGAGCTTCCTGAATTTCCCTAATCATGTCACTTTGGCTGGAGCTTCTCAGGGAGGAGGAAGGGAAACCAAGGCACCCGTTTGGCCCTGGTTTCCCCTTCTCATGATTCTCTCCCTGCTGGTAAGTCTCCTCAGAAATGTCCCTCCTCCACATCTTCCAAGGTAGACATAACCACCCCCCACCTACTTCCTCACTCCCTTTCTAACACTATAATTGTTTACATCTCTGATTTCCCCACTGGTCCAGGAGCTCCCTAAAGGCAGAGGGTAATGGGGATGCCCTCAGCCAACACAGCGCCTGAGAAATGGTGGTGCCATCAGTGTTTGTGGAGCAGCTGTCGAATGCTCACTGGTCTGGGCAAGAAAATTTGAAGGAAACCGTGCAGTGTCTGCACGACTTGCCTGCACCATGCATCGCCTTCCCTCCCCTCCCCCACTGCTCAGCCCACTGGCCCCTGGAATCTGTTTCTGCCCCTCCGTCAAAGTAGCTCTTACTCACGTCACCAATGACGCAAATCACTAAACTCGCCCTGCTGTGTGTCAGTTTTCAGCTGCCTCAACCTCTGGGCAGAATCTACAGTTGCCCCTCTGTCTTTCTGGACCAGTCTCACACACAGGCACCCCCCCACCCCGACCACTCTGTCCTGGTGTCCTTTGGGCCCAGGATCTCCAGGCTTCCCTCAGTGCTGCATTCCTCCAGACATGCCTGGCTGCCCTCTCCTGCTCTGGGCGCTCCTTCAGCCATGTCCCTTGCAGCTGCCCCCATGGCCTCAGCCACCCCGAGCCCTCTAGTAACTCCCTCATGCTGTGTCCACCCCGGTCCTCGGCTCAGAGCTTCCAGTCTGATTTCACCAGCGGCCCACTTGACAAATATACTTTGATGTCTCACTGGTGCCTCAAACTCTCTGTGGCCAACATGTTAACTCTTGTTCCTCCCCCTCAAACCTAATCTGCCTCCAGCGTTTTCCCATCTCCATAGACGACACAGCCACCCACTTGCCTCCCTCAGGTCCACAGCTTTGCCAATAGTTAGTGTCCCAAATATATTTTTTAAATTTTTAAAAATTTATTTTGTTGTGAAGGAAGGAACACTTGACATGGGATCTACCTTCTTAAATTTTCAAGTGCACAATACGGTATTGTTAACTAAAGACACAGTGTTGTACATCAGATCACCAGAACGTCTTCATCTTGAATAACTGAGTCTTTATGCCCATTGATTCCATAGCTCACTGCACAGCCCACTGCCTCCAGCCTCTGACAACCAACTTTCTACTCTCTTTCTATGAGTTTGACAATTTTAGATACTTCATATAAGTGGAATCATACAGTATTTGTCAGAAGGACAAATCTTTCTAGAGCATCATTCTTAGTCCACCATTTCTCTTGGCTGCCACCCAATCCAGATGCCATCCTCTCTTGCTAGGATTCTTGCAGGAGCCTCCAAACAGTTCTCACCTCACCCACCTGCACCCCCGTCCACTCTACACAAGCAGAGAAATCTTTCCAAACACAAACCATTCCCTTGCTGAAACCCTCTGTTTCCGCATTACTCTCAGGATAAAACTGAGCATCCCTAGTGTGGTTCCCTCACCTCATCAGTGGGGTTCCTAGTTGCATCTCCAGCTTCCTGCAGGTCAACCACACCAGCTAGTGGAAGGGGTGCTTCTCCCTTCCTGCATCACTTACACAAACTCCTACATGTAACTCCTCACGTCCTTTGGAGCTCAGTTCAAGTATCCCTTCATGCCAGACACCTGCCGGACATCCGCATACACATTCTTGTGACACCATGTGCTTCTTCTTCCTAAATTCACTATGATTGTGATTAAATCCGTAACTATATTAGGCTCTGTTTCCACTGCCAGAATGCAAACAAAAGGGCAAGGAGCACGTGCATACTGTCCTCACTGCGTCCCCAGGGCCTAGAAACAGCCTAGCACATTCAGGACTCAGCCAGTACTTCTGCAGTTAATGCTTGAGGAGCTTTGCTTATTCAGAGGCAGCTTCTCTAACTGTGTTGAAAGCAAAGGTCTTGGAGTCAGACACACACGGCTCAGCCTCTCACCAGCTTTGGGACCCTGAGACTCAGTTTCCTCATTGGTAAAGAGGGATGACTGTGTGTGGGGTGTGGCCTGGAGTCTGAGTTCAGCGAATTTCAGCAGCTATGGTGCAAGGCCAGAACAACAAAAAATCTCTATTCTTGCCTCCTGAAGGAGACATTTTACTCACTGAACACAGAACGGAGGCTGTATTAAGTAGTTTCCTAGGGTTACGATAACAAAGTACCACAGGCTGGGGGGCTTAAGCAACAGAAATGGACTGTCTCGTGGCTCAGGAGGCTGGAAGTCTAAGACCAAGGTGTCAGCGGCATTGATTCCTTCTGACTGACCGGGAGAGAAGGTCTGTTCCAGGCCTCTTCCACAGGTTCTTGTGGTTTACGGCAATCTTTGCGTTCCTTAGCTTGTAGAGGCATCACCCCCATCTCTGCCTCCATCCTTGTATAGCATTCACCCCGTGGGTACGAGTGTATCCAAATTTCCCCTTTTTATAAAGACACCAGTTATTAGGGGCCTTTCCTACTCCAGTATAATGGCATCTTAACTAATTACATGTGCAACAATCCTAGTTCCAAATCAAGTCACATTGTAAGGTACTAGGGGTTACCACATCAGCTTCAGTTTGGGAGGGATACAGTCCAACCCATAATAGAACCTGTCCACAGGGTCTGAAGAGGAGCCCCCGCTGCCCTGGATGGGGTGACGGCGTGTGGGTGGGGTCCTCTGTGCTTGGTGGCTCTCAGGCAGGCTGGGCCACCCGCGAGGTGTGGCAGGTACGAGGCTGCGTGGCCAGCGTGATGCGCCCTCAGACTGCCTGGGCTCGGAATGTCCCTTTGGAATAAAGGGGATCTCTCTCACCTCCAGGGCAGGCAGGTAGCCCCACTATGTCTCTGGTGAGGGCTTGAGAAAGGGCTTCTCCAGCACTCTCCTGAGACCCCTTGCCCAGGCGCCCCACTGGTGGGCTCCCCCTGACTGCAGTAGGCCTTGACCCCACAGCTTCTTGTCCCCCAGAGGAGGGAGCCCGCCCTCCCCTCCCCTTTCACCCCATTACCAAGAACTGAGGTGAGCTGGAGCCTCCCCAGAACTTGCAGACCGAATGGGAGTGAGCAAGCATTGCTGGGCCTCAGCTCTGTCCCCGAGGCTGCTAGGCGGGCTTCACGGGAAGGGCTCCACCCACAGGGGTCCCCAGGGTGCACCCACCACAGCTACACGTGGCTGTCCAGACCCTACAGTCTGTGTGACCCTCAGCAGCTGGAAGGCATGGCAGGCCTTTTGCACTCAGCGTTTTGTCTACTTTAAAGGTGACAGAGGGATTCCCACTGAAGCTACCCCATGAGGCTGCGCGGTCACAATCATGATACCCCCCTCACCCCCTCTCTCTCACACACACCCCAGCTCCTCAGTTTTAAGCTACGACCTAAAGCTGGTGAGCGACAGCCCAAGTACATAGTAGGTGCTTGATAAATGCTTCCCTGGTGCTTCCCTGAAGCTTCCCTGATGCTTCCCATGCTCTCCACCGGCATTTCCAGCTTCTAAGTGGAACTATCTTTAGCTAAGCTCTCTCCCAACTCCTCCTCGGTGTCCCTTGCCAGGCAGGGCACCAGCACCACAGGTGTCCAGTTGCCTCAGCTAGAAGCCCTCTCATTAAAGGCCTCCAGCATCTGTCTCCCAGTTTCCCTCAAGCCCAGCCTCATCTCTCCACCCACACAACCTCCCATCAGGCCCACACTTGTCTTGTTTCCAGCTTGATGACTCTCTTCTTCCTGGTCTCCTTCCATCCTATCCATCTGCCCCTCTGCCTCCAGAGCCCCAGGACAGCTTGGGACCCCGCAACCAACTCTGTACCATCTGGATGTACACAGTCTGTCCTCCACTTATCTGGTCATTTTCCCCTGCCAGCTTCGCCACGTCACCCTCTGCCTCAGCCACTCCAACCCACACACTGTGAGAACCAACTCCAACATCACCTGTGACTCAGCCCTGATCACGCCACTCCTTTATCCTTCCTCCCAAGACTGGTTGGACACACGTCCACTGTGGCGTTTGTCACTCCATATTGTGATCCTCTGTCAATTAGTCACTCTCTCCCATAAGAGTCCCAAAGTGCACAAAACCACAAGGCAGCATCACAAAAAAGGCAGGTTGCCTGGCTCCAAGCCAAAGATTCTGATTGTGGGGCCTAGGAATGTGCATTTTAACAACACACCAGGTGGTCTTGTTATGGGTGGTCCTTGGGTCCCACACTGAGACCTGCTGCTCCTGTGAGTTACAGGCTGGGGGGTCTGGTCTTGCTCATGGGTGAGTGTCCCCTGCTCCAGCTCAGTGCCCATCACAGGAGAGCCCAAGTGGGGGCCTTGGCTCACATTGTGGCTGCCCCCTTACACCAGCTCAGGGACTATGCCAATCTCCTCAGCCTCTCTGAGGCTGGCTCTGGGCTTCCTCTGGAAAAAGGAGGCTACCTACCCGGCCTGGCTCACAGAGCTGTGAGGAGAACTGGAGGACAAACAAACCTCAGCACAGCTTTGAACCCAGTACACCATCCGTGAACAAAGCTGAACCTATGGCAACCTGTGCATCATAAGATTTCCCAGAAGTGCTGAGGCCTCACTCCAGCCCTATCAGGGGATATCTATTGCAAACAAGTAGATGGAAATTCTACTGGGAGGAAATATCTTCTCCCTTCTTTGGAATCAGTAGAGTTTAAATCCTGTCCTGAGTTCGCCTAGGTCTCTTGTCAAGTTTTAGGAGGGTGGATATTAATGCACAGAGATGAAGGCACCAGCATTTCCCAAGAAGACAAAAGGTGAGAAGTATTTCCAGCATGCTGCATGATGGAGATTGTCCCTGATGTGAGAACCAGAGGGTGCAACAGTGGCCCTGGGCCTGACATGCTGAGCAACGGAAGTGCAGGTGGCCAAGGGCCAGGGCCTGCCTGGAATTCAGCACCTTTGTCCAGTTGGGTTTGACCCTGCACCCACCTCTGTGCTCCATCTCACCCTCACAGTAAGTCTTTCATTCATGCAGCAAATATTTATTGAGTGCCTGCTCCATGCTGGTGTGTGCTAGGCCTGGAGATACAGAGGTGATAAGATAATCCTCTTCACAAAAGGATTTACAATATTGGGTGGGGGACAGATAAGCAAGCAGGAGCAAGGCAAGATGGTAATGCTGGGATGAAAGTAAATAGAAAGCTCTGGAAGGACTTGAGAGAAGGACTACCAAGATGGAGTCTGGCCTTTACCTGTGAATTGGGATAGAAGAGGCCAATGCCTCCTGTATCAGAATCAAGGCCTGTCTGGGCACCACATGCTGCCCTACTTCTCCCAGTGTAGCCCATGACCTCTGCAACCTCATCCACTGGCCCCTGAGTCCACAGGCCTTCAGGGGCTCTGGGGATAGCCAGAAGGGCCAAGCAGAGAGGGCAGAAAGAACCTGGAGGAGCAGGCGTGTCGAGAATCTGAGATGGGAACCCTACCACCCGGATACAGATGCCCTGTGCTAATTCTTGTAGTGCCTAACTATTTGGGGCTGATTCTTCTGGGATTCTTGTGAGCCCTTTGTAGTCTTATTTAAGGAAACATTTTACATGAACCAGTTTTGTTCATTTGTTTATTCAAAAAAGTATTTACTAAGCATAAACCAGGTGCCAGGTGTAATGCTAGATGCTTGGGTTATATCAGAGAACAGTTTTAACAAAGACCCATGTTTTCATGGAGTATGTGTTCTAGAAGGGGAAAACAGACAATAAACAATAAGCATAAAAAATAGGTCAGTTATATAGTATGTAGAAAGTCATAGGTGCTGGAAGAAGAAAGCAGAATAGAGTGAGGGAATTGGGGGCCTAGCGAGTATGGGAGCAAATTGCAACATTAAATAGGGTATAGGCTGGTCAGGTGAGGCCTTGTTGAGCAGGTGAAATGAGAAGACTTTGAGGAGGTGAAGGAGACATTGTCAGGGTATCTGAGGGAAGATTGCTCCTGGTGGAAGGCACAGCAAGTGCAAAACCCTACGTGGGAATGCTCCTGGAATGGTTGAGGATCAGCAAGGTGACCAGAGGCTGGAGCAGAGTGAGGGAAAGGCAGAGCTGTGGGAAAGGAGACAGGAGAGGTGAGGGGGCCTGAGGCCAGGGGCAGCCACTGGAAGAAGTGAGCCGAAGAATGTCAGCATCTGAGTTTCACTCTAAAATGATCACTCTGACTGTTATTTGAGAGTTGATGGGGAGTAGAACAGGAAGACTAGTTTGGATGCTATCGCATAATTCAGATGTGAATCAATGATGCTCTGACAAAGGTGGGAGCAGGAAACCTGGTGAGCAGTGGGCAGTTCTGGATCTATCTTGCAGGAAGACCAACAGGGTTTCCTGACAGATTGGATGTGGGCTGTGAGAGAAGAGAAAGGTTGAGTTTGAGTGGGTTTCTGTTGCTTGCAGCCGAAAGAGGTGAGTCCTGAAACGGGTCCCCTTTGCTTTCACCAGAACTCTCAAGGTGGGCCTTCTCAAGCCCACCTTTCCACTGGGCTCAAGGCCTGGCAAGACACTGCCTCAGAAACCACCCATTGCCCTGTGAGGAATTAGAGGTGATGACTAAGCCAAGGGATTGAGTGAGCTGGGCTGTGTTTACACATAGAAGCCTGAAGTCAGAAAGAACAAAGGGTGTGAATGAGAAATCCAGGAAATAGACCCAGGAGCTTATTTGGATTCAGCACATTTTCCCACACACTGTCAGCAACTGTAAGGACATTCTTCAACTCTGTGGCTGAAACTTCTCGGTGAAGGCATCAGACCACACACATCATTCTTTTTACCACGACTCTGCTGGTCTTGTGGAAACAGATGATGCTCACCTACCTACTATCCATGAGCTCCCCTACATTTCCCAGCCTCCCTTACTATTAGGTCAGGTCACATGACTAACTCTGGCCAATGGACTTTTAGCACAGGTGATATGATTTCCTCCCAGGATAAGCAATAAGAGGCAGTATGTGTCCTCCATCCCTCTCTTCCCCTGCTCCAGTGACCTGGGAAAAAACGGAGGCAGCCTGGTTCCCTGAGTCACTAGGTGGAAAGAACTACTACCAGACTTCATTGGACCTTATGTGAGCAAGAAATAAACTTTTGTTTATTACAGGGTTAATTTATTGTGACAGCATGGCATAGCTTTCTCTGATGAATACCACTGACCAAAGACTTTGGAACCAATTTAAACAATAACAAGATTAGTAATATTCCCAAGCTACCTCATAGTTTAAAAGAGCTTTTGCTTACTTTCATTTGATACTCACCTATTCCATGAACTTGGTAGTTCCCTTTGAACATTTTCAAATGGACACCTTCTGACCAGTTGAAAAAAAGCAACCATAGAGAAATCAGTGGCTTTCCTCTGTAGAAAACAAAGTGGAAAAGAAGATTCCTTTACCATGCTATATCAAAAATTAACATATACGTAGGAACAAAGTTACCAGGAGAAAAGCAGGATTTGGCAAGAAAGCTATGAACTCTACTGAGGGAAACAAGATAAAATTTTAATAAATGGAGAAAGATATTTAGTTTTTTATTAGAAAGATCAACATTGTAAAGATGAAAACTCTTCCCAAATCAGCGTGTAAGTGTTATGTACTTCCAATCAAAATACCAAGATGACTGTTTGAGAGACTTGACAGCATTAATATAAAGTTCCTCTTGGAGAATGAAAAGGTAACAGAGGAGAAAATTTGGCGGGAAAAGTACAAATGCACGAACAGATAGTAAAAGCCTATCTTAAAGCCATAATCATCGAGAAAGCATGGTACTGGTGGAGAAATAAACATATCAATGAAATATAATAAAAAGCCTCCAAGGAAACCCAGGTATTTCAGTAATAGAAGATAAACTTCAAAGGCATAAGTGACAAGAGTTTAATTATTTTCAAATCCCCAAACTCTGGAGTACTGCACACATTCCCAGGGTAACAGTACTCACCATGACGAAGATGCTCACTGGAAGGGCCTGAGATGGAAAGGGAAGCATTTAGAATGTCTGTGTGTGTGTGTGTGCGTGCGTGTGACTTTGAAAAATTGTCCCTGTATGTACATATGTAGTAAAGTGATGAGAAAATGCAAGAGAACAATAAGCAATTCAAGACATCCCTTACTTCTTCAAGAGAAGGAAGAGAATGAGGTCAGAATGACTTTCAAAGGGCCTCCAAAGATTTGGTGATGTTCTATTTATTAAGTTGAGTGCTGGGTAGATGCGGGTTTATTATATTATTTTTTATTCCTTAGATAGACATTATACTTATTCTTTGTATGTATAAAAAAGTTCTTAATACCTTTTAAAGCCCCTGAGGTATATTGATATCCCTCTCAGGAAGGTGTATCTACCCCATCTCTAGTTATGAATCACTGAAATAAGAAATGAGTAATAAAACAAAATTTGAAGAATGGAAGAATTATAAGTAGTATATAAGACTCACCATATTTTGAAAAAAAAATGGTGGTGAGGAAGATGAGGTCCAAATGCTTCCAGGAAAACAAGTGAGGAAATAAATTTTAGTGCCATCCCTTTCTTTCCCCAGCAACTCTCCCTCCCAACCCCACCATACAAAAAGTTATTGACTTCCTACACTTCAGCAATAAACTTTATAATTATAATAGAGGGGAAATGCCATTTAAAAGAACATGAAATAATATTTTTAAACCCCCATAGGAAAAAAATTATAAATTCTATGTGAAAAAATATATATATTTATTAAAGAACATTTTTAAAAGCCTGAATAACTCCATAATTTTCATTGGAAATGCTCAATTTTATAAAGTTTCCCTGAAATGATACACAAACTGAAAAAAATCCCAGCCAAAATCCTAAAGGAGTCCTTGAAATTTGCAAAACGATTCTGTTTTAAAAATATCTGATAGTATAGCTATAAGTGTTTAAAAAATAAGAAAAAGGAAAAGTCTTGATATACTAGATATCAAAATAGTCTATAAAGTTAGAGTAATTAAAATATTGTGATACTGGTACCAGAATAGACAAGTAGATGGATGGAAAAGAACAGCAAGTCTTGGAACAGACTCATGATTATTTAGGAATGTAGTACATGATGGAGGTGTCATTTTAAACCAACAGAGACAGACTAGAATGTTCTAGTCCCATAAATGAAGATAGGATGACTAATTAGTATTAAAATAAATGACATAGATCCTTAATATATCACTATTTACAAAAATAGAATCCAACTGGATTAATTAATCAAATGCCAAAAAATAAAATTATGAAAGTATTAAAATATATATATAAGGACATATCTTCAAATTTGATATGCAAAAAGTTTTTCTAAGCAGGATCCCAAATCCATTAGCCATAAAAGAAAACACTAACAGATTTAACTACTATCTATAATTTTTAAAACTTCTGTACATTAATGACATCATTTGCAAGGCTTATTGATGAGAGAGAATTAGGGAAAAAATATTTGTAATATGTATAAAAAACAGTGTTTAACTTACAAATTATATAAATTTCTAAAAATTTATAAAAGAAAAAGGAACCTCCTAGTAAAAATAAATAGGCAAAATATATTTAAAAACAATCCACAGAAGAACTACAAATGTTAGTAAGTCATGAAGTATGCACATGGAAATGCAAATTCTAACAAGAGGACATTTAAAAATCTATCAGAATGGCAAAAATTTTTTTAAGATTGATAATGTGGGTTAGAGTATGGGAGAAAGAGATCCATCACACGCTTTTGGTGGGATCATGGCACGTGGACTGTGTTGTGGAGGGCATTCAGTGGTGCCCATCAATGGGCCACTCTCTGGACAAACAATCTCACAGTTAAGAATATAACTTATCTAAATCCTTATGCCATGCACAGGACCATGCATTCAGGAACGTTCTCTACAGCATTGTTGGTAATAGCTAAAATAGGAGAAATTTAAACATGTCAGGATGGGACTTGCAAAGTAAATGTTGGTATATTCCTACTATGAAATATCATGCAGCCTTTCTCAAAAAGGAGGTGGTTCTAGATGTCCAGAAGTGGAAAGAGACCAAAGATCTATTCTTAAATGCAAGACATAGAGCCTCCAAACAACACCTTTATTATGACCCTTTTGTGCAAGTACAAAAAAAAATGTATTATAAAATAAAACATTAAAATGGTCCTCACAAAACTATATTACTTTGGCAAGAAAAATGAGATTGGAGGTGAGGTGGAGATATTGGATTTGCAATGAAGAACCTTTACTTTTTTTTTAAATTGGGTATAGTTGCTTTATAATGTTGTGTTAGTTTCTGCTGTACAATGAAGTGAATCAGCTATATGTATACATATATTGCCTTCCTCTTGGACCTCCCTTACCCCCCCATCCCACCCATCTAGGTCACCACAGAGCACCGAGCTGAGCTCACTGCTCTATAGAGAAGGTTCAGCTATCTGTTTTACACATGGTGGTGTATATATGTCAATCCTAATCTCCCAGTTCATCCCACCCCACCTTCCCCCCACCACATGTCCACACATCTCTTCTCTATGTCTGCATCTCTAATCCTGCCCTGGAAATAGGTTCATCTGTACCATTTTTCTAGATTCAGCATATATGTGTTAACATACAGCATTTGTTTTTCTGACTTACTTCACTCTGTATGACACACTCTAGCTCCATCCAAGTCTTTACAAATGACCCAATTTCATTCCTTTTTATGGCTGAGTAATACTCCATTATATATATATATATGTACCACATCTTCTTTATCCATTCATCTGTTGATGGACATTAGGTTGCTTCCATGCCCTGGCTACTGTATATAAAAGACACATGCACCTCAATGTTCATTAGTTTTAATAATCTATGCTTTTCAGACTCACAGATATAGAGAACAAACTAGTGATTACCAGTAGGGAGATGGAAGTGGGGAGGGGCAATATAGGGGTAGAAGATTAAGAAGTGAACTATTAGTTAAGCAACAAATATATATTGTACAACATGGGGAATACAGCCAATATTTTTTTGTTGTTGTTGTTGGAAGATTTTTTTTATTAGTTTCTGCTTTATAACAAAGTGAATCAGTCATACATATACATCTGTTCCCACATCCCTTCCCTCATGCATCTCCCTCCCTCCCACCCTCCCCATCCCACCCCTCCAGGCGGTCACAAAGCACAGAGCTGATCTCCCTGTGCTCTGCGGCTGCTTCCCACTAGCTATCTACCTTACGTTTGGTACTGTATATATGTCCATGCCTCTCTTTCGCTTTGTCACAGCTTACCCTTCCCCCTCCCCATATCCTCAAGTCCATTCTCAAGTAGGTCTGTGTCTTTATTCCCGTTTTGCCCCTAGGTCCTTCATGACTTTTTTTTTTTTTTTAATTCCGTATATATGTGTTAGCATACGGTATTTGTCTTTCTCTTTCTGACTTACTTCACTCTGTATGACAGACTCTAGGTCTATCCACCTCATTACAAATAGCTCAGTTTCATTTCTTTTTATGGCTGAGTAATATTCCATTGTATATATGTGCCACATCTTCTTTATCCATTCATCCGATGATGGACACTTAGGTTGTTTCCAGCTCCGGGCTATTGTGAATAGAGCTGCAATGAACATTTTGGTACATGTCTCTTTTTGAATTATGGTTTTCTCAGGGTATATGCCCAGTAGTGGGATTGCTGGGTCATATGGTAGTTCTATTTTTAGTTTTTTAAGGAACATCCATACTGTTCTCCATAGTGGCTGTACCAATTCACATTCCCACCAGCAGTGCAAGAGTGTTCCCTTTTCTCCACACCCTCTCCAGCATTTATTGTTTCAAGATTTCTTGATGATGGCCATTCTGACTGGTATGAGATGATATCTCATTGTAGTTTTGATTTGCATTTCTCTAATGATGAATGATGTTGAGCATTCTTTCATGTGTTTGTTGGCAGTCTGTATATCTTCTTTGGAGAAATGCCTATTTAAGTCTTCTGCCCATTTTTGGATTGGGTTGTTTGTTTTTTTGCTATTGAGCTGCATAAGCTGTTTATAAATTTTGGAGATTAATCCTTTGTCAGTTGCTTCATTTGCAAATATTTTCTCCCATTCTGAGGGTTGTCTTTTGGTCTTGTTTATGGTTTCCTTTGCTGTGCAAAAGCTTTGAAGTTTCATTAGGTCCCATTTGTTTATCTTTGTTTTTATTTCCATTTCTCTAGGAGGTGGGTCCAAAAGGATCTTGCTGTGATTTATGTCATAGAGTGTTCTGCCTATGTTTTCCTCTAAGAGTTTGATAGTTTCTGGCCTTACATTTAAGTCTTTAATCCATTTTGAGCTTATTTTTGTGTATGGTGTTAGGGAATGATCTAATCTCAAACTTTTACATGTCCCTGTCCAGTTTTCCCAGCACCACTTATAGAAGAGGCTGTCCTTTCTCCACTGTACATTCCTGCCTCCTTTATCAAAGATAAGTTGGCCATATGTGCGTGGGTTTATCTCTGGGCTTTCTATCCTGATCCACTGATCTATCTTTCTGTTTTTATGCCAGTACCAGACTGTCTTAATTACTGTAGCTTTGTAGTATAGTCTGAAGTCAGGGAGCCTGATTCCTCCAGCTCCGTTTTTCGTTCTCAAGATTGCTTTGGCTATTCAGGGCCTTTTGTTTTTCCAAACAAATTTTGAAATTTTTTGTTCTAGTTCTGTGAAAAATGCCAGTGGTAGTTTGATAGGGATTGCATTGAATCTGTAGATTGCTTTGGGTAGTAGAGTCATTTTCACAATATTGATTCTTCCAATCCAGGAGCATGGTATATCTCTCCATCTATTTGTATCATCTTTAATTTCTTTCATCAGTGTCTTATAAGTTTCTGCATACAGGTCTTTTGTCTCCTTAGGTAGGTTTATTCCTAGATATTTTATTCTTTTTGTTGCGACGGTAAATGGGAGTGTTTTCTTGATTTCATTTTCAGATTTTTCATCATTAGTGTACAGGAATGCCAGAGATTTCTGTACATTAATTTTATATCCTGCTACTTTACCAAATTCATTGATTAGCTCTAGTAGTTTTTCGGTAGCATCTTTAGGATTCTCTATGTATAGTATCATGTCATCTGCAAACAGTGACAGCTTTACTTCTTCTTTTCCAATTTGGATTCCTTTTATTTCCTTTTCTTCTCTGATTGCTGTGGCTAAAACTTCCAAAACTATGTTGAATAAGAGTGGTGAGAGTGGGCAGCCTTGTCTTGTTCCTGATCTTAGTGGAAATGGTTTCAGTTTTTCACCATTGAGGACAATGTTGGCTGTGGGTTTGTCATATATGGCCTTTATTATGTTGAGGAAAGATCCCTCTATGCCTACTTTCTGCAGGGTTTTTATCATAAATGGGAGTTGAATTTTGTCAAAAGCTTTCTCTGCATCTATTGAGATGATCATATGGTTTTTCTCCTTCAACTTGTTAATATGGTGTATCACATTGATTGATTTGCATATATTGAAGAATCCTTGCATTCCTGGAATAAACCCCACTTGATCATGGTGTATGATCCTTTTAATGTGCTGTTGGATTCTGTTTGCTAGTATTTTGTTGAGGATTTTTGCATCTATGTTCATCAGTGATATTGGCCTGTAGTTTTCTTTCTTTGTGACATCCTTGCCTGGTTTTGGTATCAAGGTGATGTCGGCCTCGTAGAATGAGTTTGGGAGTGTTCCTCCCTCTGCTATATTTTGGAAGAGTTTGAGAAGGATAGGTGTTAGTTCTTCTCTAAATGTTTGATAGAATTCACCTGTGAAGCCATCTGGTCCTGGGCTTTTGTTTGATGGAAGATTTTTAATCACAGTTTCAATTTCAGTGCTTGTGATTGGTCTATTCATATTTTCTATTTCTTCCTGAGTCAGTCTTGGCAGGTTGTGCACTTCTAAGAATTTGTCCATCTCTTCCAGGTTGTCCATTTTATGGGCATAGAGTTGCTTGTAGTAATCTCTCATGATCTTTTGTATTTCTGCAGTGTCAGTTGTTACTTCTCCTTTTTCATTTCTAAGTCTATTGATTTGAGTCTTCTCCCTTCTTTTCTTGATGAGTCTGGCTAATGGTTTGTCAATTTTGTTTATCTTCTCAAAGAACCAGCTTTTAGTTTGGTTGATCTTTGCTATCATTTCCTTCATTTCTTTTTCATTTATTTCTGATCTGATCTTTATGATTTCTTTCCTTCTGCTAGCTTTGGGGGTTTTTTGTTCTTCTTTCTCTAATTGCTTTAGGTGCAGGGTCAGGTTGTTTACTCGAAATGTTTCCTGTTTCTTAAGGTGGGATTGTATTGCTATAAACTTCCCCCTTAGAACTGCTTTTGCTGCGTCCCATAGGTTTTGGGTCGTCGTGTCTCCATTGTCATTTGTTTCTAGGTATTTTTAAATTTCCTCTTTGATTTCTTCAGTGATCACTTCGTTATTGAGTAGTGTATTGTTTAGCCTCCATGTGTTTGTATTTTTTACAGATCTTTTCCTGTAATTGATGTCTAGTCTCATAGCATTGTGGTCGGAAAAGATACTTGATACAATTTCAATTTTCTTAAATTTACCAAGGCTTGATTTGTGACCCAAGATATGATCTATCCTGGAGAATGTTCCATGAGCACTTGAGAAAAATGTGTATTCTGTTGTTTTTGGATGGAATGTCCTATAAATATCAACTAAGTCCATCTCATTTAATGTATCATTTAAAGCTTGTGTTTCCTTATTTATTTTCATTTTGGATGATCTGTCCATTGGTGAAAGTGGGGTGTTAAAGTCCCCTACTATGAGTGTGTTACTGTCGATTTCCCCTTTTATGGCTGTTAGTATTTGCCTTATGTATTGAGGTGCTCCTATGTTGGGTGCATAAATATTTACAATTGTTATATCTTCTTCTTGGATTGATCCCTTTATCGTTATGTAGTGTCCTTCTTTGTCTCTTCTAATAGTCTTTATTTTAAAGTCTATTTTGTCTGATATAAGAATTGCTACTCCAGCTTTCTTTTGATTTCCATTTGCATGGAATATCTTTTTCCATCCCCTTACTTTCAATCTGTATGTGTCTCTAGGTCTGAAGTGGGTCTCTTGTAGACAGCATATATATGGGTCTTATTTTTGTATCCATTCAGCCACTCTGTGTCTTTTGGTGGGAGCATTTAGTCCATTTACATTTAAGGTAATTATTGATATGAATGTTCCTATTCCCATTTCCTTAATTGCTTTGGGTTCATTATTGTAGGTATATTCCTTCTGTTGTGTTTCTTGCCTAGAGAAGTTCCTTTAGCATTTGTTGTAAAGCTGGTTTGGTGGTGCTGAACTCTCTCAGCTTTTGCTTGTCTGTAAACGTTTTAATTTCTCCATCAAATCTGAATGAGATCCTTGCTGGGTAGAGTAATCTTGGTTGCAGGTTTTTCTCCTTCATCACTTTACTTATGTCCTGCCACTCCCTTCTGGCTTGTAGAGTTTCTGCTGAGAGATCAGCTGTTAACCTGATGGGGATTCCCTTGTGTGTTATTTGTTGTTTTTCCCTTGCTGCTTTTAATATGATTTCTTTGTGTTTAATTTTTGACAGTTTGATTAATATGTGTCTTGGTGTATTTCTCCTTGGATTTATTCTGTATGGGACTCTCTGTGCCTCCTGGACTTGATTAACTATTTCCTTTCCCATATTGGGGAAGTTTTCAACTATAATCTCTTCAAATATTTTCTCAGTCCCTTTCTTTTTCTCTTCTTCTTCTGGAACCCCTATAATTCGAATGTTGGTGCGTTTAATGTTGTCCCAGAGGTCTCTGAGACTGTCCTCTGTTCTTTTCATTCTTTTTTCTTTATTTTGCTCTGCATCAGTTATTTCCACTATTTTATCTTCCACCTCACTTATCCGTTCTTCTGCCTCAGTTATTCTGCTATTGATCCCATCTAGAGTATTTTTCATTTCATTTATTGTGCTTTTAATCGATGCTTGATTCATCTTTAGTTCTTCTAGGTCCTTGTTAACTGTTTCTTGCATTTTGTCTATTCTATTTCCAAGATTATGGATCTTGGAAATAGAATCTTGGATCAGCTTTACTATCATTATTCTGAATTCTTTTTCAGGTAGACTGCCTATTACCTCTTCATTTGTTAGGTCTGGTAGGTGTTTATCTTGTTCCTTCACCTGCTGTGTGTTTTTCTGTCTTCTCATTTTGCTTATGTTACTGTGTTTGGGGTCTCCTTTTTGCAGGCTGCAGGTTCGTAGTTCCCGTTGTTTTTTGGTGTCTGTCCCCAGTGGCTAAGGTTGTTTCAGTAGGTTGTGTAGGCTTCCTGGTGGGGGGGACTAATGCCTGTGTTCTGGTGGTTGAGGCTCGATCTTGTCTTTCTGGTGGACAGGTCCACGTCTGGTGGTGTGTTTTGGGGTGCCTATGGCCTTATTATGTTTTTAGGTAGCCTCTCTGCTAATGGGTGGGGTTGTGTTCCTGCCTTGCTAGTTGCTTGGCATAGGGTGACCCTCACTGTAGCTTGCTGGTCGTTGACTGAAGCTGGGTGCTGGTGTTGGGGTGGAGATCTCTGGGAGATTTTCACTGCTTGATATTATGTGGAGCTGGGAGGTCTCTTGTGGACCCGTGTCCTGAAGTTGCCTCTCCCACTTCAGAGGCACAGCACTGGCTCCTGGCTGCAGCACCAAGAGCCTTTCATCCACCCGGCTCAGAATAACAGGGAGAAAAAGTAGAAAGAAAGAATTAGTAGAAGAAAGAAAGAGAGAGGGAAAGAAAGGAAGAAGGGAAGAAAGGAAGGAAGGAAGGAAGAAAGAAAGAAAGGAGGGAGGGAGGGAGGAAGGATGAAAAGAAAGAAGGAAAGAAAGGAGGGAGGGAGGGAGGAAGGAAAGAAAGAAAGACAGGAGGGAGGGAGGGAGGAAGGAAAGAAAAAGAAAGTGGAAAGAAGAAGAGTGGGAGGGAGGGAGGGAGGAAAGAAAAAGAAAGAAGGAAAGGAGGAGAGGAGGGAGGGAGGGAGGAAGGGAAGGTAGGAAAAAAAGAAAGAGCAGGTAAAGTAAAATAGAATAAAGTATGAAATATAGTAGCGTTATTAAAATTAGAAAGTAATTATTGAAAAAAAAAAAAAACGGACCAATAGAACCCTGGGACATATGGTGGAAGCAAAGCTATACAGAGAGAATCTTACACAGAAGATTACACATACACATTCACAAAAAGAGAGCAGGGGGAAAAATCAAAAATCTTGCTCTCCAAGTCCACCTCCTCAATTTGGGATAATTCGTTGTAAAAAGAGGAAAAGGGCGAGAAGTCTGAAATCTTGCTCTCTAAGTCCACCTCCTTAATTTGGAATAATACGTTGTAAAAAGAGGAAAAGGGGGGAAAGTCTTAAATCTTGTCCTCAAAGTCCACTTCCTCAATTTGGGATGATTCGCTGTCCATTCATGCACTCCACAGTCGCAGGGCACATCAAATCGACCGTGGAGCTTTAATCCGCTGCCTCCGAGGCTGCACAGAGAGATTTCCCTGCCTCTTCTCTGCTCTCACAGCTCCCGGGTCTCAGCCTTGGACCTGGCCCCGCCTCTGCGCGTAGGTCGCCGGAGGGCGTCCGTTCTTCGCTCAGACAGGATGGGTTTAAAGGAGCCGCTGATTCGGGGGCTCTGGCTCACTCAGGCAGAGGGGAGGGAGGGGCGCGCAGTGCGGGGCGGGCCTGCGGCGGCAGAGGCCGGCGTGACGTTGCAGCAGCCCGTGGCGCTCCGTGCGCTTTCCCGGGAAAGCCGTCCCCGGGTCTCGGGACCCCGGCAGTGGCGGGGTGCACAGGCCCCCCGGAAGGCGGGGCGGACAGTGACCCGCGCTCGCACACAGGCCCGGCGGCGGCGGCGGCGGCGGTGGGCCGCGGCGGTGGCGGCGGCGGCGGCCGCGGCGGGCGGCGGCGGCGGCGGCGGGCGGCGGCGGGCGGCGGCGGGCGGTGGCGGCGGCCCACGCCCGTCTCCGAGGTCCGCGCCTTACCCGGGGCTCGCGCCTGTCTCCAGCGCTTCCCCAAGCAGCCCTCTTAATGCCCTCTCCTCGCGCACCAGGAAACAAAAGGGAAAAAAGTCTCTTGCCTCTTCAGCAGCTCCAGACCCTTTTCCCGGACTCCCTCCGGGCTAGCCGTGGTGCACTAACTCCTTCAGGTTCTCTTCCTGCCGCCAGCCCCAGTCCTCTCCCTGCGCTCCGACTGAAAGCCGATACCCGAGCCTCAGATCCCAGCCCGGCCCGCCACGGCGGCCGAGCAGACAAGCCTCTCGGGCTGGTGTGTGCCTGAGGGCACCGGTCCTCTGTGCCAGAATCTCTCCGCTTTGCCCTCCGCACCCCTGTTGCTGTGCTCTCCTCCGCTACTCCGAAGCTTTCCCCCTCCGCCACCTGCAGTCTCCGCCCGCGAAGGGGCTTGTAGTGTGTGGAAACCTTCCCTCCTTCACGGCTCCCTCCCACTGGTGCAGGTCCCGTCCCTATCCTATTGTCTCTGTTTATTCTTTTTTTCTTTTGCCCTACCCAGGTATGTGGGGAGTTTCTTGCCTTTTGGGGGGGTCTGAGGTCTTCTGTCAGCGTTCAGTAGGTGTTCTGTAGGAGTTGTTCCACGTGTAGATGAATTTCTGATGTATCTGTGGGGAGGAAGGTGATCTCCGCGTCTTACTCTTCCGCCATCTTCCTTCCGACAATCAGCCAATATTTTATAGTAACTATAAATGGAGTATAACCTCTAAAATTTGTGAATCACTATATTTTACACCTGTAACTTATATAATATTGTACGTTAACTATTCTTCAATTTAAAAAAAACTCCATAAGATACTCATCCATAAAAACTAATTGCCCAAAGTTATTTAAAGTAGAATTATTTAACAATAAATTGTTATATTGACTAAAATAACGTTTTTGTTGAATGTACACACAAGTGAATGAATAAAGCAACAAGTAAAATTTTTTTACAATCTATACTTCTTTTGAATTTGATATTTTAAAAGGATTTTTAAAAAACAATAAGTACAGAATTATTCCATTTTAGTTTTTAAAAGACAAGTACTTAAATACACATATAGTGGTCCTCACTTTGCATGGTAGTGTGGACCAAAAACTGACTGTGCTATCTGAAAGCATGCAAAGAGATCTTAATAATCAATGGAGAGGGTACACTCTAAAATTCCTCTGGGGAAGGACCTGGGACTGGGTCTTGAAGAGGAGCATACACATTTTTCTCAATATACTTCTGTGTTATTGGATACTTGACAATGATCCTTGGAATTTTAAAAAGAAGTAAAACATGCAGAAAAAGAAAGTCATCTGACAAAAATACCATTGTTTTTCTAAAAAGATATTAAAAACACATTTAAATAAAAATACTTCATTAGATTTTTATTTAATTATCTTTATTAGATTTTTAAAATTATGAAGTAATACATGTCTATAATAAGTGAAACAATGCAAAGACAATAAAAATGTTAATATTTATGGACTTTATTTTGTTTCATTTGTTTCTGATTTATGTGATTATTTTTATGCCAATTGTTAAAGCAGTTTTAAAGTGAGTTGTAAAAATCTGGGGAGGCAAACCACTCCCCTGCCACCATTCTCTTATAAAATGTTCTGAGTTATTCTCAGACTTTATTCTTTCATATTACCCCAACATATAAATATTTGTTCAACCCCAATGTATAACATTGGAATTCCATTTAGAACTATATTTTATTTTTGTTTTTATACAAATTTGTGTTTATATCTAGGAACACAGTATGTCTCTCCATTGTTGTTTTGATTTATTTAATACAGTTATATAATTTTCTTCAATAGGTGTTATATCCTTTTTGCTAGATTTATTTCTATGAATATTGTTGAATTTTTGTCACGAACATGAGTAGGATCTTTCTATTTTCATTTCTAACTAAATTTTGTTAATACGAAGAAAGGCTACTGATTTTTATATATTTACCTTGTATCCAGCAAGCTCACTTAATTTTCTTACCAATACTATTTTTTTAGTCTCTTGAGTTTTCAAGATGTCCAATCAATTACAACTGCATATAAAGCTAATTTCACCTTTATTTCTTTTTTTTTTTTTTTTTTTTTTTTTTGCAGTACGCGGGCCTCTCACTGCTGTGGCCTCTCCCGTTGTGGAGCACCGGCTCCAGACGCGCAGGTTCAGTGGCCATGGCTCACGTGCCTAGCCGCTCCACAACATGTGGGATCTTCCCGCACCGGGTCACAAACCCATGTCCCCTGCATCGGCAGGCGGACTCTCAACCACTGCGCCACCAGGGAAGCCCTAATATTTATATTTTTAATTAATTTTTATTTTTTATCTTAGTAATAAAAGCATATATTTAAAAATCATATAATACTAGAAGACTTAAAATTTAAAAGCAGCAGTTTCTTGCCACATTCTTGTTTCCATATCCTCAGACAAAGCTACTTTTATCTCTTTTAGCTATTTTTTCTGACTTTTTCACAGTGCCATATTTCTAAATGACATGATTATATTAGTATCTTTTTATTTTTTAGGTTTAGATACTACCTATTCACTTCCCCCAAATGGAAAACAAGAATTTAAGTCTCTTACACCACCCCTCACCCACATATATATTCCACATCTCTTAATATAGTTTTTTCACAATAAACTAATTTTCCATATTCATAAAATCATGGCTTTGTAAATATTACCTATAGATGAGCCATGCACCCAATGACTATGACCATCTTTCCTTTACTTACAGCTTTTCTTTTTCCCAGAGTTAATAATGGCTTTACTTTTCTGTTTGTTTCTTTGTTTTAGATGTGTGTATATGTATTTTGTCATTATTATTTTGTTTTGCTTACTTATTCACTAGCATCACTTCTGATACATTCTCCTCTCAAAACATTTAAACACATCCAATAATCTATCAGTTTTGTTTCTTTTTTGGGTATCTTTTTCCTGTGGCTCTCTATCTTCCTGCTCCAAATGAAATTGGCTGTGGTTAGCCAACAACGTGGCTGCAGTCCTGGACTGTCTGTCATTCACATTAGCCTTTCACAACACCCCTTTGCCTTTCAACTGTGTTTCCTTTTCATTTATTTCTGGTTTTTCATCATCTTTCTTTTTCCTGCTTTACTCTCTCTGGTAAATAGAAGGTAAATTGTGAGAAAGAGAAGGTCATTCCCACTTGCTTAAAATGTTTTCTAGTAAAGAGAGAAACATAAACTGTTAACCAAAAAAGGCAGATGAGAAGGAATTAGCTAAAAGAGAGAAACTGTGATCACCCGAGATAAGGAGATAATCTGTAGGAGAAAGTTTCCAGAGATTACACATGAATGAGCTGGCTTTGGAAAGGGAAGTCTTCCCACAACCATCATCAGGGACAGCTGAAAGATAGACTCCATTTCTGGGAATTTGGCAGACAAGATTACTTGGCCAACCCTCCTGCTGAAAACAATTTAAAATGCTAGATAAAAATAGAAGAAATATCCAAAGCCTGGCTAAATATTAGATTTATTAGATTTGCCTTTTGACAGCCAAAAATGGCCAACTGATAATAATTCCATATGTTTCAATCTGGTAGTAAAGAATCTAGTAGTAAAGTAACAGGACAACAATCTAAGGGAAAGAGGGATCCTTAGAATGGTAAGAGCAGTACTGGAGCTGCTTTTGCCCCAAGGACATTTGTTTTTGTTTATTTATTTATTTATTTAGTTAGTTAGTTAGTTAGTTAGTTGAGGTAAAGTTGTTTTACAATGTTGTGTTAGTTTCTACTGTACAGCGAAGTGAAGTTGTTCCCTGTGCTATACAGCAGTTTCTTATTAGTTATCTATTTTATACATACTAGTGTATATATGGCAATCCCAATCTCCCAATTCATCCCACCCACCCCCCCACTTTCCCCTCTTGGTGTCCATGCGTTTGTTCTCTACATCCGTGTCTCTATTTCTGTCCAAGTGCATTTGTTGATCTAAGCAAACCTGAACTTTGATTGGCCTCTTGATGGTGGTGGGACAAAAGTCAAAAGTGCAATAGGAGAATCTCCCACGATATTCTATGAACCTGAAAAGCTATACTCTTAGAAAACAAGATGAATCAGAGAACTAAATGAGAGTTGCTGAGACACTGAGCAGAATGGGAGGAGGGAACCCCCTAAAAATTTATAATCATAAGTTGACCTTTATGGAGATTTGTAACCCAAGTTCACATTTCTAGGAGGGTCCCAAAGTAAGCTCAAATGTGAGTTTGGTTTAAAGTGGCCTTGGCGGGAGTCACCCCAGACAACTTGCAGAAACAAATGCAAATCCTGAAAGAAAGCATTTCATCCCACAAATACTTTTTCAAGGAAAATGAGCAGCATGCAATAAAAATTAACCAAGCCCATAAGGAAAAAGGCACCATGGTGAGATCCAGCGGAAACAATAGACAGCAGAAACAGACCTACAAAAAGTCCAGTATTAGAAACATAAGACATAGATTACAAAATAACTGTAATTTATGATATTAAAATATATTTAAAGCTTAAAAAATATCTGCAGGGAATAAGAATCTATAAAAATGACAGAAAATTTGAAATAGAACCAAATAGAACTTCTAGGAATAATTTTAAAAGAATCATCAAAATTTAAAACTCTTATCTTTTTTTAACTTGTTTTTTATTTTGGTAAAATATAACATAACATGAAACTTCCCATTTAAGTCATTTTTAAGTGTACAATTCAGTGGCATTAAATATATTCTTATTGCTGAGTAGCCATAACTACTATCCATCTCCCGAACATTTCCATCTTCCCAAACTGAAACTCTGTACCCTTTAAATACTAACTCCCCGTTCCCTCCTGCGCAGCCCCTGGCAACCAACATTCTACTTTGTGTCTCTATGGATTTGAATACTCTAGGTACCTCATATGGGTGAAACCGTACAGTATTTTCTCTTTTGTGTATGGCTTAAATCACTTAGCATAATGTCTTCAAGGTTCACCCATGTCATAGTATCAACATTTCCTTCCTTTCAAAAAAGATTATTGTGGTATATACACGTAACATAAAGTTCACTATCTTAACCATTTTTAAGTGTACCATTCAGTGGTTTGAATAGATTGACATTCTTGTGAAGCCATCACCAACATACATCCCAATAACTCTTTTCATCTTGTAAAACTGAAACTCATTAAACAATAACTCCCCATTCTCCCCTTTCCCCAGCTCCTGGCAGCCACCATTCTACTTTCTGTCTCTATCAACTTAACTACTCTAAGTATCTTATATAAGTGGAACCATACAGTATTTGTCCTTCTGTGACTGGCTTATTTCACTTAGCATAATGTCCTCAAGATTCATACATGTTGTCACACATTGCAGAATTTCCTTCTTTTTCAAGGCTAGATAATATTCCATTGTATGCATATACCACATTTTGCTCATCATCTGTCTATGGACAGTTGGGTTGCTTCTACATTTGAGCTATTGTGAACAATGATGCTATGAACATGAGTGTACAAATATCTCTTCAAGATCCAGTTTTCAATTCTTTTGGATAAACATCCAGAAGTGGAATTATTGAATCATATGGTAATTCTATCTTTAAATCTTTGAGGAACCCCCATTGTTTCCCACAGCAGCTATACCATTTTACATTCCCACTAATAGTGTACAAGTATTCCAACATCATCATATCTTCACCAACATTTGTTGTTTTCTGTTCTTTTAAAAGTAGCCATCCTAATGGGTGTAAGGTAGTATCTCATTGTAGTTTTGATTTACATTTCCCTAATGTAATGTGATGTTGAGCATCTTTTAATGTGTATATTGATTATTTGTATATCTTCTTTGGTGAAATGTCTATTCAAGACCTTTGCCTATTTTAAAACTGGATTGTTTATTTTTTGTTTTGAATTTTAGGAGTTCTCTATATGTTCCAGATATAAATCAATTACCAGTTAGATATATGATTTACAAATATTTTCTCCTGTTCTGTGGGTTGCCTTTAGGCTGTGTTGATGATGTCTTTTGATGCACAAAATTTTTAATTTTCATAAAAAATCTCCCCAGTGGAACTTCCCCCTTTCAGGACATGTATCAAGACAGGTCCTTGATCCATTTTGAGTTAATTTTTGTATATGGTTTCAAGGTAGGGATCCAACTTCATTCTTTTGCAGGTGGATATCCAGTTTTCTCAGCACTGTTTGTTGAAAAGACTATCATTTCCCCATTAAATGACAGTCTTAGCACCCTTGTCAAAAAATCACTTGACCATATATACAAGTGTTTATTTATGGGCTTTCTATTCTATTCTATTGATCTTTATCAATGTCTTTATTCCAATACCACACTATTTTGATTACTGTAGCTTGGTAGTAATTTTTGAAATTGAGAAGTGTGAGTCTTCTGTTTGTGTTCTTCTTCTCAAAGATTGTTTTGGCTATTCGGTGTCCCTTGAGCTTCTATATGAATTTTAAGATGGATTTTTCTATTCCTGAAAAAAAATGTCATTGGGATATTGATAGAGATTACATTGAATCTGTGGATCACTTTGGGTAGTATTGACACTTTAATAATATTAAGTTTTCCAGTCCATGAACATGGGATGTGTTTCTATTTGTTTATGTATTCTTTAACTTTCAGCAGTATTTTGTAGTTTTCATTGTACAAGTGTTTTACATCCTTGGTTAAGTTAATTCCTAAGTATTTTATTCTTTTTGATACTATTGTAAATAAAATTGTTTTTGTAACTCCCTTTTCAGATTGTTCATTGTTCATGTATAGAAATGTTACAGATTTCTGTGTGTTGACTTTGTATCCTGCTACTTTGTCAAAGTCATTTATTAGTTCTAACAGTTTTTTTGGTAAAATCTTTAGGGTTTTCTACATATAAGATCATATCACGCACAAACATAGGTAATTTTACTTCTTTTCCAGTTTGGATTCTTTTTATTTCTTTATCTTGCCTAATTGCTCTGGCTAAAAGTTCCAGTACTATGTTAAATAGAAGTCATGAAAGCAAGCATTCTTACCTTGTTCCTGATCTTAGAATAAAAGCTTTCAGTTTTTCACCAATTTAGTAGGATATTTGCTGTGGGTTTTTCATATATGGTTTTTATGATGTGGAGATAGTTTCCTTCTAGTCCTAGTTTTTTGAGTGTTTTTATAATGAAAGCATGTTGAATTTTGTCAAATGCTTTTCCTACATCAGTTGTGATGATTACTTGAGCTTTTTCTTTCATTCTGTTGGTGTGACATATTACATTGTCATTAATTTATGTTTAACCATCCTTGCATTCCCATTTGGAATGAATCCCACTTGGAACAAATCCCACTTGGTTGGTCATGGTGTATAATCTTTATTATGCTGCTGAATTCTGTTTGCTGTATTTTGTTGAGGATTTTTGTATCAATGTTCATAAGGGATATTGGTCTGTAGTTTTCTTTTCTTGTAGTGTCTTTGGCTTTGGTATCAAGGTAATGCTGGTCTCAGAATGAGTTAGGAAGTGTTCCCTCCTTTTCAATTTTTTTGGGAAAAGTTTGAGAAAAATTGATATAGTTCTTTTTTATATGTTTGGTAGAATTCACTAATGAAATCATCAAGTCACTGATTTTTCTTTGTTGGGAGATTTTTGGTTACTGATTCAGTACTCTTACTAGTTATATACCTAATCAGATTTTTCTATTTCTTCCTGGTTTAGTGTTGGTATGTTTTGTGTTTCTAGGAATTTGCTCATTGCATTTAGATTATGCCAATTTGTTGGCATGCAATTGTTCATAGTACTCTCTTCCAATCCTTTTTATTTCTATAGAATTGGTAGTAATGTCCCAAATTGCATTTCTGATTTTAGTAATTTGAGTTTTCTCTTTTTTCTTGATCCATCTATCTAAAGGTTTGTCAGTTTTGTTGATTTTTTTCAAAGGATCAACTTTTGGTTTCATTGTTTCCTCTATTGTTTTCTATTATCTATTTAATTTATATCTGTTCCAATTTTTATTATTTCCTTCCTTCTGCTAGCTTTAGGTTTAATTTGTTCTTCTTTTTTAATTTCCTTAAGTTGTAAAGTTAAGTTGTGAATTTGTGATCTTTCTTTTTTAATGTAAATGTTTATATCTATAAACATCCCCATTAGGAACTTTCACGTTTTCCCATAAGTTTTAGTATGTTGTGTTTTCATTTTAATTCATCTTTTTTATTATTATTATTTTTTACTTCTTTATTGGAGTATAATTTCTTTATAATGGTGTGTTAGTTTCTGCTTTATAACAAAGTGAATCAGTTATACATATACATATGTTCCCATATCTCTTCCCTCTTGCATCTCCCTCCCTCCCACCCTCCCTATCCCACCCCTCTAGGTGGTCCAGGAGATGGAAACAACCTAAGTGTCCATCATCGGATGAATGGATAAAGAAGATGTGGCACATATATACAATGGAATATTACTCAGCCATAAAAAGAAATGAAATTAAGCTATTTGTAATGAGGTGGATAGACCTAGAGTCTGTCATACAGAGTGAAGTAAGTCAGAAAGAGAAAGACAAATACCGTATGCTAACACATATATATGGAATTTAAGGGGAAAAAATGTCATGAAGAACCTAGGGGTAAGACAGGAATAAAGACACAGACCTACTAGAGAATGGACTTGAGGATATGGGGAGGGGGAAGGGTAAGCTGTGACAAAGTGAGAGAGTGGCATGGACATATATACATACACTACCAAACGTAAAATAGATAGCTATTAGGAAGCAGCCGCATAGCACAGGGAGATTAGCTCGGTGCTTTGTGATCATTCATCTTAAGTATTTTCTAATTTCCCTTGTGATTTCTTCTTTGATTCATTGGTTATTTAAAAGTGTGTTGTTTAATTTCCAGAATTTTGTGATTTTTCCATTTTTCCTTTTGTTATTGTTTTCTAACTTCATAAAATTGTGATTACAAAAGATACTTTGTATAATATCTATCTTTTAAAATCTATTGAGGCTTAATTTGTGGCCTAACACATGGTCTATCCTGGAATATGTCCAACGTGCACTTGAGAAGAATGTATATACTGTGTTTGTTGAGTAGAGTGTTCTACATGCCTGTTACATCTAATTGGACTAATGTGCAGTTGATGTCACAAAATTACGTCTTTATGTATGTTGCCCGAAAACACAAACTAATAATTATTTTAAATGCATTGGTCTTTAAAATTGTGTGGAAAACAAGATTTGGAGTTATAAACAAAAGTTACAGTAGTACTAGCTTTTTTACACTAGTAATGGTTTTATTCTTTAAATGTACTAGTCTCTTAAATCATGTAGAAAACAAAAAGTTTGGTTAAAAACCATTTTTACAATAATACTTGCTTTTATAATTGCCCCTGTATTTAGCTTTATTGAGATCTTTATTTCTCCATACTGCTCAAGTTCCATTGTCTCATCTTCAAGGTTGTGGATTCTCTCTTTCTTATTTTTTAAATAAATTTACTTGTTTATTTATATTGTTTTTGCCTGTGTTGGGTCTTCATTGCTGCGCGAGGGCTTTCTTTAGTTGCGGTGAGCGGTGGCTTCTCTTGTTGTGGAGCACGGGCTCTAGGTACACGAGCTTTGGTAGTTGTGACACATGAGCTTCGGTAGTTGTGGCTCGTGGGCTCTAGAGTGCAGGCTCAGTCGTTGTGGCAGATAGGCTTAGTTGCTCTGCGGCATGTGGGATCTTCCCAGACCAGGGCTCAAACCTATGACCCCTGCATTGGCAGGCAGATTCTTAACCACTATGCCACCAGAGAAGCCCTGTGGATTCTTTCTTTTGACTACTTAATCTGGCTTTGAATCTCTAGTGAATTTTTCATTACAGTTATTGTACTTTTCACCTCCAGAATTCTTTTTGGTTTATTTTTAGGTTTTCTATCTCTTGAGAATTTCTCATCTCTTTATTGATATATACGTTTTGTTCACACATCATTTTCTTCACTTTCTCCACATCTTCCTTTAGCTCTTGGAGCATCTTTAAGATGGCTGTTTTAAAGTTTTTATCTACTATATCTGCCATTAAGTCTTTCTCAGGGACAGAGTCTGCTGAATTATTTTTTCCTTTGAATGGGTCATACTTTCTTGTTTCTTTGTGTACCTTATAATTTTTTGTTGAACAATGGACATTTGAATCTAATAATGTGGGAACTCTGGAAAGTAGAATCTCCCCCTTCCCCAGGGTTTGCTGCTTTTTGTTACTGTTTTAGTTTATTTGTTCATTTTTTAAATTGTTGTAGGCCATAGCTGTGTAGAAGATCAGGCTGAATTGTACACTTAAGGTTTTCTCAGGTCTTTTCTGAGCCTTTCCCTAGGATGCCTGTTCACTTCTAAATTTTCCCGGTAAGTGCAGTTGTTTTTTGAGTGTCCTACTCTTTAATGTCTGATTCCCAAAAGGGGGCAAAAGAAAAAATTAAACTGGAGGAAAAAGAGATGGCAGCCTTTTAAATCCCCTGGAAGTCACTTTGGCCAGAGGGGAAAGAGCTCCCAACAGTGGGAAGAGGTGCAAAAACAATGATTACATGCCTCTTTGACTGCATCTCTGTGATCAAAAGCAACAATCAGTGATCACATTTGGAGTACAGATCCTGATACTTGGAGGACAGGAGAACAAAGTCCTTTTTGCCCTCCCTGCCTCCTCCAAGAAGTGTGTAGGCTGTTCCAGGAACTCAGACACACTGCCTGACACGTGGCTGGGGGTGGGTGATGGGTAAGCAGCTGCTGTGCTAAGAGCTGAAATTGACCAAAATTAACCACAATTTATTATCTAAGTCTTCCCCTGGAAGTTGTAAGCCTTCAACAGATTCCAGAGTTCCAAAACTGTATGCCAGACAGATTCTGCCGTACAATTGTTGGTAAAGAGATAGATTTCTGGCATTTCCTACTGCACCATCTTCACAGAGTTCTCCTCTAAACTCAGACCTTTTAACAAAAGGTTAGAAAAAGCTAAAGAAAGAATTTGAGAACTGGAAGTTAAGTTAGTAGATATTATCCAGAATGAAACACAGAGACACATTTAAAAATAGAAAATATGAAAGAGAGATTAAGAGATATGGAAGATAGAGTTAGTAGATAAACATGCATTTAGGTAGAGTCAGAGTAAAGGAGAGAAAGAACAAGGCAAAGTCAGTATTTGAAAAGATAATGGCCAGCAATTGTCAGAACTGATGAAAGTATGGAATATATCCCTGGCTGGTATTCCTCAATAAATACATAGCAAAATTTGCTCTGTTATCATATTGTGGTGGGTGTTGGTAGGACTTAGGAAATTTTTAAATTTTATTAAATCAGGATCACTTCACCCCATCCCCTGAGTTAAAATCCAGTATCGGTGTGATAACACACTGCAAAATCAGCCCCCACTCTACATGGGAAGTAATGATTTACAGCCCAGCTGAAATAGAGCAGAGGAGGTTCTTTAGAACATTGATCTCAGGTTAGGATTACTTTGAATTCTCCCTAAAGAGCCATGAAGTTTCACTTTTTAAAATCAGTATTATTGGTGAAAAAAAGCATAACTTCCTCAGAGGAGGACAAAGAAAATCCCATAAGGTTCTATATCAGCAATCAAGACCAAGGCGCCAGAAAAATGTTACATGCTCTGTCTTGTCATGAGTTACAATCATTGTTCTGGGAAATTTCTCAGAGGCTTGGTATTTTTCCTTATAAACAAAACTACATATCATTCTTGAAGCTGTCTGATAACTGGAATGCAAGCAATTGCAGCATCTTTTTCAGGCCAAAGTGTGATGCCCGGTGGTCCCAACTGACAACAAGGGGTTTGGGTTTCACTTTTCACTCCCCAGTGGAACTCCCCCTTTCAGGACATGTATCAAGACAGCTATCTCCTCAGACCTCTCCAATCTGGCCCAGGCATCTCATGCATGGATCTCAGAGGGCTTCCTCCTCTACCCCACAGAGCCTGCGATTTTCTCTGCCTGGTGATAAAGGGCTAAGTTTTCTGAGGACCCGTTAGTGTGGACATGAGATCCCTGTGATCACTGTATCAAGTACACATGTCTGGTACATCATGTTCCTTATTTGTAAATTAATTCTGGGGTGAAGTTTACAAGATAAAGTTTGATGACCTCTTGGATAAAGGGATGCAGGCTCAGAGATAGTTTAAATAGATCTGAATAAAACACAGAAGAAATAATCTTTGCCAGCCACCCCTTCGCCAGCCAACTTTCTTCTAGTTTCCCTCACTCCCTATCTTATTTTCCCTTCGTTAATAATATCAGAGTAGGGTATCTCTTTATTATATAGTCTTGATCCCTAGTACCCTGAGCACAGAGCTCCTGATTCCTCTGGAGGTGGATTAGAGATCATCCTTCACATCTGTCTTGTTATCACCCCTTCTGCTTGTGGTGTTAGACCCTTTCCCATGTGCATACAAGACTGACCACAGTAGGAAAGGCAGCAGGTGACTCACAGGTATTCTCAGCTATCTTGACAGTCTTCTCTCATTTGAGTATGAGGTCTCCCCTTTCCCCAAGTTCTCCTCTACACCAGTTCCTCCCCTGTACTTCCCCCAACACTCTTCCTTGCCCATAAGCCTTCAGTGATTTTCCATCTTCTTAAGGATCAAGGCCAAGCTTGTTCCTCTGGCTTCCAAGGCCTTCTTTAGTCTGATACCAAATCTCACCCTGATTTCCAACTCTCATCTGCTCTAGTGGTTCTCAGCCAGAGGTGCCCTAGAGGGTGTTTGGAAATGCATGGAAGCCTTTTGGTTGTCCCAAGAATGGGGGTGGCAACTGGCATTTGGTGGGCAGGGTCCAACCATGCAAATTGCCCTCTGATGCCCAGGACGGTCCCACGCAGTTGTCCCATCCTGACACCAGCAGTGCCCCTGCTGAGAAACACTGCTTGATTCTGACCAAACTTGTTCATTCTCCATCCATCAAACCAGTTATATGTGTTTGTCCCTGCTGTTACATCCTACCTGGAATTTACCTCCTTTCTTCTCTGAGTTCTACCCATTTTCAAGAACTGCCCTGCTTAAATGTCCTCCTGAAGCCATCATGCCCTCTGATCCCTCAAAGCCACTATCATCTATGACTGAGAGGCTGTCAGGCCACATGAAAGATAGGACCCTGGAGTAGCACAGACCTGAGTTTGAGTCTCATTCTGCTGCTCTACCCACATGGCCTGGGGAGAGTCACCCCAGGCCAAGTCTAGTTTCCCATGTCTGAGGTAGAGGTGATAACAGCACCTCCTTAGAATGTTTTGTGAGGATTAGATGTCACACAGTAGTAAAGTGCCCAACACCATCTGGCATGTGGTAGGAACTCCATTCATGCTACATATTTTTAATTCCTTTCAACACAATGTATGTATTCAATAAACACGTGTAGAGTCACCATTCACCCCTAAGACTGTGAAGTTGAAGTGCTAGGTCCTGTCATTCTAGACAGAGGCTGTGTAGGCAGAGACTCTTTTATTCAGCCACATAAAGTGTCTTAGCATGTGAACCACCGAGAAGGGGCAAAGGAAGAGTCAGGATTCAGTATCTGCTGAATCCTGACTTTTCACTGAATGGGAGCGAGTCGCTGCCCCTCTGACACAGAATGCCACTGCCATTCTGCCTCCCCAGCTTCTCTTGGCTGCTCTTTCCTTGCTCTGATTCTGCACTACAGACACCTCCAGTTACCTTGGAGTCCTCCCAGCTTGGCTTTGCTCTATGTCTTAAGAAACGTCATTGTCTCCTAGTCAAGAAATGTCAGAGAACAGTTTCACTGCATTTATCCAACAATGTAGGGTGGCACAGATATCCAAGGAGTGTGCAAGGGCCAAGGCCAGGCCAGCCCAGGCTCCTTGACCTGAGTCAGAAGCCCAAGTCCCCACAGACTGTGCATCAGCTCTTAGCAAGCACTCAAGGGCTAGCTGATGACAGCTCAGGATGTCACTGGCTCAGTAACCTTTAAGAATTGAAAGTTGGTGACATTCCTGGTAAGGGAGGACCAAGAGTGATATTGCAACTCAGAGAGCTCTATCCAATCCCTCCTTATGATTTTCTACTTCCAAAGTTAGCAACACCCCAAAAGTCTAAGAAGACCCATCAGGAGTATTCCAAACCTCTTATAGAAGTATCTCAGGCACAAGGCACTGGATTTCCTATGCTCTGAAGACAAGGAAGTTGTCCCAACAAGATGTGGGTCAACGGACTGATGGAGAAAATGCACCATCCTTTGTGGGGGGAGGAGTGAGGCCTGGGCCTGTGGCCTGGCTCTGGGCACCTCACACAGCTTCTCTGGGTGTCTGTCTTATCTGTTCCATGAGACCATTTGTCTCTAAAGACTACTTCTATGATGGTGATGATCCAATTAAACAACCAATAGACTTTTACCCAAAGGATTGATAAGTAGTTGCAATGATCTGTTGGTTGTTTATCTGGCTGCTGGCCCTTCCCACAGAAAACTTCTCACCCACCATCCACAAAACCACCATGAGGACACACAGCTCTCTTGGGTCACCCAGAGGGAGGGGCCTCCGTCTGACCAGGTTATATGTTCCTGGCTCAGGTTCTGCTTCTGACTCCAGTCATCTGTCAATTAACCCTTTGGACCATCTCTTATTTGTGTCTCCACTGATTCTTCTCCCAGCACCGGGGCAGGACCAGTTTCATCAGGGCTCTGGGGGGATGGGTCAGATGGTACCTGTGACCCAAAGGCCAGAATCAAGAACTTTAATGACTTCCACTGCCCACAATCCACTGGGAGGTGGCTGGTGTCCAGCCAGAACAGCCAAGTGAGAAGTGACAAGCACCAATTCGTGTTCCTGTTCTTGGAGAGAAGGCTCTGTGGCTGCCCCTGGTGGCACTGGGGATGGAGACATTGGTTGTACGGCACGCGTTTGTAGATGCCTCTCTCTATACAAGGTCCCGGAAGAACCACGATCATTTGTACTCCTGGGAATGACATCCAAAAGAGAAAGGCTGAGCAGACTTCCCTGGCCAAGGACTAACACAGCTTCCCTCCCTAGGAGCTGGGGAAGCCCAGCCTTCAACGTGGAGAAACAAGAATCCTTCTCAAAGCCATCTCCAGCCACACATCTAAGTGTGTTCATGTCAGGGGCCTGCTGGACACAATCTGTAGGCCTTCATGCTTCTGGCCTCTTCAACTCAGAGGTTTTACTACAGAAAAAAAAAACACCTTAATAAACTGGAGCATAATCAAAACTCTAAATTTATCAGGTTATTTTGGAAAGACAGTCTTGTAACAGAAAAAGAAATCACAATAACACAAACTCACATCAAGGATATAATTAGAGAACAGCAACACCAACAATCACAAACCAAAATGGTCCTAGCTCTTGTCACCAGCTGGGAGGCAAACTTAGGGTGGTGGCCCTAAACCCATCAAAGCCCAAAGGAACCACCCTAACCATCTGAAGAGAGAATTAATTCTGGAGACCCTTGCTGGTTTCCACAGCAGAGAGCAAATACATGCATTTCAGACTTGAGAATGAAGCAAACGGAAACTTTTCTCTCATTAATCCTCAGTGAATTAAACAATTTTGTTAACCGATTCTTGAGTGTCTTGGGCCCCTTGAATATTGTGCTGAAATGACATTGGTAAGATATGCAGAGTATTCACACCCTGCATCTTGACAAAATCAGATACCTCAAATCTTTTTGGAAATGAGATAGAGAATAAAGTATAAAAATCCACAAAACAATGTGGAAAGAAAAGGAGACATTGTGATAAGCTACTCTTTTGTAGCCCTTCGGAGGTCTGGAAAGGTTAAGAGTGTTCTCAGAGTTGTGGCATTGGCTACCCTCCAAAATTTGAGAGGCACCTCAAGGCATTTGGAAGAAAGCACCATTTGGCCAGGAAATGTGGTACCAAGGGAGGTTTTTGGTCCAGGAATTACAAGGAAAGTAACAATAATGTTAATCAAGTGACTAGAATTGGCTTTGCAAAGGCTGTCTATGCAGCAGTTGGCAAAGGATGTCTTTCTGTTTATTTGCATAGTTGACAAAAAAATCCTTCTTCCCTAGAATGCATTAACCTCTTGTTCTACTTGTTCTTAAAACTGAGGAGATCATAGATTCCTTTGCAAATAAAATGACCAAAAATTCCTGCTAGCACACAATTTACAATGAATTGAAAGGACCCCAAAGTCAATCCATAGACCCTGGCCTGTAACCTCTGTGCTAAAGTGGGCTCCATTTGTGACCTGTGAACTAAGGGTGGGTACAGGTCCATTTCCAGAGAGCTTCACTGTCAGGAACCAATCTTCTCTGGGAGCTGATGGACAATTCTGATCACAAGAGAAGGACCTTGCAGCTCTCCAGTTTGCCCTGTGGGCCCACAATGCCCCTGGTTATTGTGTAGGCATACATCTTAACCCGCCCAAGGATATCCCTCCCAGGGGTTTTCAGGTATTTAAAATATACTAACTGGCATGACTAGCCAGGTGGGTTTAAGTCAAGACAACCTAGCAATAGTCAAATCTAGACTGTCCCCATTAGGTTTCATCCTGTAACTGGTGTGCATGTGTGGGTGTGTGTGCACATGTGCACATACAGCAACCTCAGGCAGTCTCAGTGGCCAGCTGCTTTTATCTAGGCTCAGGTCTACACCTGGACCAATTCCTCACTTTGGAGCATTTCCCCAAATGAACTGTGAAAGAGACCAATAGAGCCAAAAACTCAGCGATTCGGCTCAGAAGTGACCCATGTCACCTCTCTCACAGCCCTTGGGCTCAGAGGAGGCCTATGGCCCTGCCTAAGGAGGAAGAAAAATGGAGCTTCCATGCGGTCTGAGAGAGTGGAGCGCTGGATCCAGACAAGCTTGGGAGTTTCTTCCACACACCAGGTAGATTGATATGCTCAAGGTCACCTATGTAGAGGGCTTGGCCAGTATTCCAGCCTGTCTCTGTGATTCTCAGTGGCTATGCTCCACATCACAGTCAGCACGAGGCAGGCATCTGGAAAGGGACAATATAAACACAGCAGGTCCCTGCTCTGCATAAGGTGCCTGTGGGGCACTGGCAGCTGTCTGCAAGATGGGAGACCCCTCCCCCATCCTCCTCTGGGAGCAGGCACATCAACACCCCCCCTTGCCTGATGTCACCCATGTCTTGGAATACTGGCCATAAAATAGGCAGATTTTCACCGGCATCTGACCTGGTAACACGCTATGGTGACCACGTGCCCCAGGAGCCACCTGGTAGGCTTGAGGCTCATGGTGCAAGGTCTCAGTCAGCCTGGGATGCCATGACAAAATATCACAGACTGGGGGCTCAAACGCAAGACAGTTATTTCTCGAAGTTCTAGAGGCCAGAAGCCCAAGGTCAAGGTGCTGGCAGACTAGGTTCTTGTTGGGAGCCCACTTCTGTCTTGCACACAGCTGCCTTCCCGATGTGTCCCCACATGGTGGAGAGAAAGCAAGCTCTCTGGGGTCTCTTCCTATTCTTATAAGGGTTCTAATACCATCTTGAGGGCCTCACCCTCCTGACCTCATCTTAACCTAATCACCTCCCAAAGGCCCACACCCTAATGCCATCACCTTGGGGGTTCTGGCCTCATCATATGAATTTGGGGAGGGCATAAACATTCAGGCCAAAACAGACGTTCAGGTTCTGTGGCACTTGTGTCACTGGGGTGCACAGAACACATCTTCCTACTGTCCCAAATCTGCTCTGGCCAGGGAGGCAAATGGTGCAGGACCCCTTTCCTGTGGCTTCCTGGGAGGAGTCAGAAGGGCAGGGAGTCAGTGAGGGCTGGGGAAGGGAGGCTGGCTTTAGTTTTGAGGTTTGTCGACGTTAGACATAGACCCTGAGCTTCCATGCTGACACCTTGCCCACAGCTGGAGTGCAGGCCTGCATGGCACAGGCTTCCGGCTCTGGGCCAAAGAGCAGAGCCGGGACTGTTCCCCGGGGCAGCGTCTGGGCAGGAACACATCACACGGCAGCACCTGAGGCTTGTGGCAGCGGCTGAGCTACGGCCCTGGGAGGGAGCCTGCAACACTACCTAAGAAGGGTTTGGAGTTGAGCCTCTGGCTCAGGCTCGTGGGGCCAGCTGCCTCTCCCCTACACCTTGTTTGGGCTTTGCTTCATTGATTCTGAGGGTTCATTTACAGTCAGAGGGCCTGAGCACCTCACTGTCCTAGGGATCCCCCTTATTTCCCTGAATCCTCTCTCTCGCCTACGCTCCCTCCCTCACTGCTGCTGTGACATCAGCCCTGGGAATCCGGCTGGCAGGGTGGATCATTCCTGCCAGACGGGCTGGCTTGTGGGGAGAAGCCGGAAGCTCCTGTCGGTAACAGGGCCACCTTCTTCACTTGCATCAGCATTAAGAGGCTGCACAGCCCACTTTTCCTGTAATTTGCTCTTCCCGTTCTTGCAACCCTGGTCTGAGTGATGTAATGAATGCCTCTCTGTCCACTGCTGCAAGGATTTCTTTGGCAGGCCATGTGGCAGCCTGAGGTCCACCAGAACGTTTCCATTTTGTTCCTTCCATTTCTCCTTTTCCATCACCCTTTTGGTCCATCCTGAGACCTGAAGAAAACCAGGGCAGCGAATTCTGGCTCAAAATGCTCCAGCCGAAAGCTCGCTACGTTTCCTGACAAACCAAGAAGCTTCATGTTGAGAATCTCTGAGAAACTCACTCAGCTGATTACAACATTGCTGAACTTTTGGCAGAACGTATGTTTATCCATTTAATTATCATTATTAAGTTTCTCTCCCACTCAAATTTTTGGTTTTACGTATTATATCATTTTTGGCTGAGTGTGCGTGGCTGGGGGGTGGTGTATGGAAGGATAAAAAGATGTAATTTGCTGCTCTTGACTCTCATGCTGTGTACTTAAACATTCATTTTCTCCCAAGGACAGCTATCTAAGAACTGTCCATGGCACTAAGCAAATATTCTTTTCTTTAAATCAAGTTTCTCTTGTTTCCATCAAAAAATCCCTTCCACTGTTTCTGCCCTCCTCAAGTCTTACTCACGCTCAATCACTTCCTACTGGGGTCATAGATAGTTTTTGTTTCACCACTGGTCTAAAATGATGTCTTTTGAATATCCCAGACAGACAGCAGAAAGATTGAATCTCAGCTCTGGAAAATAAAATATTAGTCATCTGCTTTACTCACTCATGAAACACAGTGAAGGATTAAAATCCAACTCGTTTGTCCAGATTTCCAGAGTTTTCATACTGCCAGTTATTCCCCAAATTCAAATCAACGTCACCTGTTATATATGCCTTCCTTGGTGCCTTTGCATTTATGTGGACTGTTTGCAAGCCACCGGTCAGGGAGGATGGTAGGGGAGCTGTGGATGACCCTCCTTGAGAACCCCAGGCCTGTCCACTTTCCCACACAGATCCAGAGGAGGATCCATGCTGCTACCTTCCAGGGCCCTCTCACCCCTGGGTTGCCCTGTTCTGAAAGGACCCCCACGTCTGGCTCTGTTGTAGCCACCTTTCCCTAACACACTCCCTCTCTCTTTTGCTCACCACCAATCCCCACCAGGGTCCCCTGCTCTAAGTTTGATCCCCAGGATGTAGGCACCAGCCCAGAAGCCTGCAGCCAGGAGACAGTCTACAATGCTGAGGCTCCATGCTCTCGCCTATGTGGTTGACCTGTCTCCCCATGACTGGGATCCTGATGGTTCTCTCTTCTCTTTCTCCTCTCACTCCTGAATAAGTGGCCCTCAGAGAGCAGCCCTCTCCTCCTGTCACCTGCTTCCCTCCAGGCCATGTCACTGCTGTGGCAGAGAGGGCTATGTGCAAAAAAAACTGGGCTCCCCTGCCCTGCCCGGTGGTCCCTGGGAGGGATCCCCACCAGGACTACCTTTTCCACCTCCCTTGCACCCAGGTGAGGCCGTGTGACTGGTTCTTGTGCCAGTGGACTGTAAGCAGACGTGCCCGAGTCACCTCTAGGCTGGGGTTCTTAAGGAGCAGATGTGACTTGCCTGTCCTCTTCTCTCCATTTGCTGGGTGGACAAAGAGTAAATTAAGAGGCTGGGGGATGCCAAAGATACAAGATGGAAGAGTACCGGCCCCTGGCAAAACACATGGGAGAAAATTTGCCCCTTGACCAAGAATGCCTGCCTTGGACTGTTACGTGGGTGAGACATGAGGTCTGTTGTGCAAAATCACCGCCAAGTGGGGGTCATTTGTTACAGCAGCCAGTGTTCCCCTCCATCCTCCAATGGCCATCTTTGGCCCGTTCCTCTCTGGGGCTGCTGCCCACTCTCCCAAGGGGCTAACTTCCCCACAACCGTTGAGACCAGCACCCTAAGGACCGGTGGCAGTGGCAGTCTGGAACCTCCAAATCTTCTGTCTAGGTGACCCCTCCTGTCCCTTGAGAGTTATCCCCAGCCAGTTCTCTCTCCCCACAGAGACATACTGAGTGGTCCCAGGGCGCGGTGTGGGGGTAGGGTTTGCTCACACTAGAGGGGAGGCTATCTTGGGGTCAGCTCCCCAGGTGACTGCACAGTGGCCCAGCCTGTCTCTATGTCAGTTCTTGCACCTGTTAAACAAGGTAATGGCCTCTAACCCACAGGGAAACTGTGAGGCTTTCAAAGCATAAGCCCCCCCAAAGTACCTGGAGCAGAGTGAGGACTCAGGAAGTATGAGCTCCCTCCCCAACACCCACCTCCCTCCCTGAGGAAGAAATTCACACACAAAACCTTAGCTGTCTGCCTGAAAATCACCTGGAGAAGCAAAGCAGGGTAAACTTTCTAAAAACCAAAGCTGGCCAAGCCAGACAGGGTACATCACTTCCCTGGTCAGGGAGCTCAGCAGGCCTCTCATGTTCCAGGGAGTTCAGAGGCCTGGGCCTTGTCATAAAGACTGCTCAAGGCCTGTCCTGACCACTCATCAAACTCCCAACCCCCCCAGGAGCCCCAGAAGGGGCCACAGGTGGTGTGTAGGAGCTTGGGACCCCTCTCGCCACGCCTAGGCCCACCTGGTAACAGGAAGAAGCTGTCCCAGAGCTCTTTAACACAGCCCTGCAGGGGTGTGGCCTCCTCCCATCTGGGATGCAGAATCAACACTGACCCTTTACTTACATGAATGCTGTCCAAGGCTTGGCTCTGGAAGCCCCACCACTACTTCCCCACAGCTGTCTGCCAAGGAGGGGACGTGCTGGCTCTCCCTGGACGGGCTCCAGTTCTCCATCCTCTGGGCCCAGCCCTCCCCTTCCCGGCTTCGCCCTCCATGCTTCCTTGTGCACCTGGGCAGCCCACTGGGGTGTCCTAGGATGTGCGCCATCTGCCCTGAACTCAGCAAGAGTACCCACTGGAAGCCAGGCTCGGGTGCCTGCTTGTCATCTGTCGTTGTTTCAAGGCTCTGGTCTTTGTTGGAGTCCTTCCACCTGAATGCTGTTTCCTGGAAGTCCTCTCACTACACCAGAAGGTCAGCTCTCAGTGAAACACAGCCACAGAATTTCCCTTAAAATGGAATCAGATACTGTACAGTTACGTTGGACCTCTACCCTCCAACAAACACTGAGCTTCCAAATGTCAGCCAAGGGAAGGTCCATTTACAGGAAAACTGGTTAGGTTCTGAAGCTGTGGAGCTCATCAGAAGAATCACTATTTCTTTCTGTAAAGAGGCAGCCGGGGGGCTCAAGGTGGCCATCAGCCTTCCCTTCTTCTCAGGAGGGTCAGGGTTCAGGAATAAGGGGAGAAGTAAGGACATCACCTCCATTCTTGCCCTAAAGAGGTGTTTCATCAAGGCAGTTCTTCCCCAAAAGACTGGCCTGGGATCACTCTGTGGCCAGGACCTGAGACCCTCCTGAAGCCAGGTTCCAAAATAAAAAGGGAGAAGCCAACCTCTGATGGCAGGGCCTGACTGTCTCCTTCCTGGAACAAAGAGCCTGTATTCTCTTCCATATCTGCATGGCAAAACATGAGCATTTGCTGAGGATGGAATAGAGGAAACCCTTCCTGTCCTCTCTTCTCTACAAATGGAGAGACTGTCACCAGTGCCCCAATGCCTCCAAAATTAAAGGGGCTGCTCATGTCTTAAGCAGGGAAAAGAGAGAGGAAAACATGTGTAGACTGTAGCTTTGTGTGGCAGAGTGGGGACAAAAAGAGATTCAGGAATAGAACGAGGACCTGCTCTCCCATGGCCACTTACTAGCTTTTGGTAAAATCTCAGCTGCAGCAGGGTCCACAGGAATCTGACCCCTGCCTGCCCAGATGGCCCCCAAGGGCCTTAGATATTCAGAGAAGACTCTAGTAGAATCCACAATAAAACGTTCTACAAAGAAGTGACATTTGGCTTTTGAGGCTAGTGCAATACTTAGGCTAGAATTGCCAGTTGCTTCTAAAATGACAGACCCAATCTTTCATTAAAATATCTTTTCCTGCCTGGTGATAAAATGTTAGCAAGTATATAAAGCAGTTTTGATTTGTTGATGTTGCAAAACCATCAGACTTCAGAGTATTTTGACAAAGGCAAAATTCTCAGGTGGTACCTAGGTAGTTCAATGACATCATCTGCTTCATCCCCAAACACCAATGAAAGAGAAAAGTTTGGCTGTGGGGGAACTGAACTTGAGCAAGCAGCTCCATCACTGCCCTTGGCCTGCTCCTCCTCCCAGGAGGCACACATCTGCCCTTGAAGGCAGGACACGTCTGAGATGCCCTCAGTTAGGAGTAGGAATTCACATCCCAGATGGTTCTCTGTGTTCCTGTGTGCAAGGTTTGGCCTTGTGACTCCAGTTTCTCAATTTGTAAGTGACACAGAGAGGTCATTCTGAAAGGACACGCTATGTGGTTCGTGAAAGAGGCTGGGAGGAGGGTTGTCCCCTGGGCACACACGCTGTATGAGGCGTGGCAGTTGGGAGGAAAGTGCCATGCAATCCTTTGATCCCAGGACACCATCCTTATCCCTGCCTCCTGGAAAATCTTTTCATCTCTGTCCCCCTGATCAGAGGATGATGTGTGAGGGCTTCTAGAGAAGGGACTGTACTAGCAGGACTTGCCTTTGCAACATTTTAATCACTGTCTCTTCACCAAGTGTTATAACACAGTGGTCACTGACCACCCACCGTCTTAAGAACTTTGTTAAGCTGGATGAGCAAGACACACGGGCCCCTGTCCATGAGGGTCACAGTCTGCAGTGGGAGAGTCCCACAAGCATGGACTAAAGAGCAGACGGAACTAAAGGGACTCCACCTAGTCTGGGGGTCAGATAAGGCTTCGGGCAGGATGGGAGCAGGGGAAAAGAGTGTGAAGTGGAGTGGGGGCCACGCAAGACCGCAGCAATGCCAGAAGCAGAGAGGGTGAGTGAGAGAGGGTGCCATACCCTGGGAGGCCACCAGGATGTAGCTGAGAGGAGAGCTAAGCACCTGCCAATGGGAGTTTGAATGTCACCCCAAGGGCAATGTCATGCGACTGCTGGTGGGTCAGCTATGGATGTCACTGACTCCCAGATACCATCAATTTTAAGACATTTCAGAAATGTTACAATGTAGAGTTCCGGGTAAGATGGCGGAAGAGTAAGACGCGGAGATCACCTTCCTCCCCACGGATACACCAGAAATACAGCTACACGTGGAACAACTCCTACAGAACACCTACTGAATGCTGGCAGAAGACCCCAGAACTCCCAAAAGGCAAGAAACTCCCCACATACCTGGGTAGGGCAAAGCGGAGAGATTCCCGCACAGAGGATCGGTGCCGAGCGGCACTCACCCGCCCGAGAGGCTTGTCTGCTCGCCCGCCAGGGCGGGCGGCGCTGGAAGCTGAGGCTCGGGCTTCGGTCAGAGCGCAGGGAAAGGACTGGGGCTGGCGGCGAGAACTCAGCCTGAAGGGGGCTAATGTGCCACAGCTAGCCGGCAGGGAGTCCGGGAAAACTCTGGAGCTGCCGAAGAGGCAAGAGACTTTTTCTTCCCTCTTGGTTTCCTGGTGCGCGAGGAGAGGGGATTAAGAGCGCTGCTTAAAGGGGCTCCACAGACGGGCGCGAGTCACGACTGAAAGCGCGGAGCCCAGTGACGGGCGTGGGACGCTGGGGCTGCTGCTGCCGCCGCCAAGAAGCCTGTGTGCGAGCGCAGGTCACTGTCCACACCGCCCTTCCGGGAGCCTGTGCAGCCCGCCACTGCCGGGGTCCAGGGGCGGCTTCCCTGGAAGAACGCACGGCGCGCCTCGGGCTGGTGCAACGTCACGCCGAACTCTGCCGCTGCAGGCTCGCCCCGCACTCCGTGCCCCTCCCTCCCGCCCGGCCTGAGTGAGCCAGAGTCCCCGAAGAGGCTGCTCCTTTAACCCTGTCCTGTCTGAGCGAAGAACAGACGCCCTCCGGCGACCTACACGCAGAGGCGGGGCCAAATCCAAAGCTGAGACCCAGGAGCTGTGAGAACAAAGAAGAGAAAGGGAAACCTCTCCCAGCAGCCTCAGAAGCAGCGGATTAAAGCTCCACAATCAACTTGATGTACCCTGCACCTGTGGAATACATGAATAGACAACAAATCATCCCAAATTGAGGAGCCAGGAGTCAGTGCTGTGCCTCTGAGGTGGAAGAGCCAACTTCAGGACACTGGTCCACAAGAGACCTCCCAGCTCCACATAATATCAAACGGCGAAAATCTTCCAGAGATCTCCATCTCAACACCAGCACCCAGCTTCACTCAACGACCAGCAAGCCACAGTGCTGGACACCCTATGCCAAACAACTAGCAAGACAGAAACACAACGCCACCCATTAGCAGAGAGGTGGCCTAAAATCATAAAAAGTCCGCAGACACCCCAAAACACACCACCAGACGTGGACCTGCCCACCAGAAAGACAAGATCCAGCCTCATTCACCAGAACACAGGCACTAGTACCTTCCACCAGGAAGCCTACACAACCCACTAAACCAACCTTAGCCACTGGGGACAGACACCAAAAACAACGGGAACTACGAACCTGCAGCCTGCAAAAAGGAGACCCCAAACACAGTAACATAAGCAAAATGAGAAGACAGAAAAACACACAGCAGGAGAAGGAACAAGATAAAAACCCACCAGACCTAACAAATGAAGACGTAATAGGCAGTCTACCTGAAAAAGAATTCAGAATAATGATGGTAAAGATGATCCAAGATTCTATTTCCCAGATCCAAAATCTTGGAAATAGAATAGACAAAATGCAAGAAACAGTTAACAAGGACCTAGAAGAACTAAAGATGAATCAAGCATCGATTAAAAACACAATACATGAAATAAAAAATACTCTAGATGGGATCAATAGCAGAATAACTGAGGCAGAAGAACGGATAAGTGAGGTGGAAGATAAAATAGTGGAAATAACTGCTGCAGAGCAAAATAAAGAAAAAAGAATGAAAAGAACAGAGGACAGTCTCAGAGACCTCTGGGATAACATTAAACGCACCAACATTCGAATTATAGGGGTTCCAGAAGAAGAAGAGAAAAAGAAAGGGACTGAGAAAATATTTGAAGAGATTATAGTTGAAAACTTCCCCAATATGGGAAAGGAAATAGTTAATCAAGTCCAGGAAGCACAGAGAGTCCCATACAGAATAAATCCAAGGAGAAATACGCCAAGACACATATTAATCAAACTGTCAAAAATTAAACACAAAGAAATCATATTAAAAGCAGCAAGGCAAAAACAACAAATAACACACAAGGGAATCCCCATCAGGAAAACAGCTGATCTATCAGCAGAAACTCTACAAGCCAGAAGGGAGTGGCAGGACATAATTAAAGTGATGAAGGAGAAAAACCTGCAACCAAGATTACTCTACCCAGCAAGGATCTCATTCAGATTTGATGGAGAAATTAAAACGTTTACAGACAAGTAAAAGCTGAGAGAGTTCAGCACCACCAAACCAGCTTTACAACAAATGCTAAAGGAACTTCTCTAGGCAAGAAACACAACGGAAGGAAAAGACCTACAATAACGAACCCAAAACAGTTAAGAAAATGGGAATAGGAACATACATATCGATAATTACCTTAAATGTAAATGGACTAAATGCTCCCACCAAAAGACACAGAGTGGCTGAATGGATACAAAAACAAGACCCATATATATGCTGTCTACAAGAGACCCACTTCAGACCTAGAGACACATACAGACTGAAAGTAAGGGGATGGAAAAAGATATTCCATGCAAATGGAAACCAAAAGAAAGCTGGAGTAGCAATTCTCATATCAGACAAAATAGACTTTAAAATAAAGACTACTAGAAGAGACAAAGAAGGACACTACATAATGATCAAGGGATCGATCCAAGAAGAAGATATAACAATTGTAAATATTTATGCACCAAACATAGGAGCACCTCAATACATAAGGCAAATACTAACAGCCATAAAAGGAGAAATCGACAGTAACACAATCATAGTAGGGGACTTTAACACCCCACTTTCACCAATGGACAGATCTTCCAAAATGAAAATAAATAAGGAAACACAAGCTTTAAATGATACATTAAACAAGATGGACTTAATTGATATTTATAGGACATTCCATCCAAAAACAACAGAATACACATTTTTCTCAAGTGCTCATGGAACATTCTCCAGGATAGATCATATCTTGGGTCACAAATCAAGCCTTGGTAAATTTAAGAAAATTGAAATTGTATCAAGTGTCTTTTCTGACCACAATGCTATGAGACTAGATAACAATTACAGGAAAAGAGCTGTAAAAAATACAAACACATGGAGGCTAAACAATACACTACTTAATAACGAAGTGATCACTGAAGAAATAAAAGAGGAAATTTAAAAATACCTAGAAACAAATGACAATGGAGACACGACGACCCAAAACCTATGGGATGCAGCAAAAGCAGTTCTAAGAGGGAAGTTTATAGCAATACAATCCCACCTTAAGAAACAGGAAACATCTCGAATAAACAACCTAACCTTGCACCTAAGGCAATTAGAGAAAGAAGAACAAAAACACCCCAAAGTTAGCAGAAGGAAAGAAATCATAAAAATCAGATCAGAAATAAATGAAAAAGAAATGAAGGAAACGATAGCAAAGATCAATAAAACTAAAAGCTGGTTCTTTGAGAAGATAAACAAAATTGATAAACCATTAGCCAGACTCATCAAGAAAAGAAGGGAGAAGACTCAAATCAATAGAATTAGAAATGAAAAGGGAGAAATAACAACTGACACTGCAGAAATACAAAAGATCATGAGAGATTACTACAAGCAACTATATGCCCATAAAATGGACAACCTGGAAGAGATGGACAAATTCTTAGAAGTGCACAACCTGCCAAGACTGACTCAGGAAGAAATAGAAAATATGAATAGACCAAACACAAGCACTGAAATTGAAACTGTGATTAAAAATCTTCCAACAAACAAAAGCCCAGGACCAGATTGCTTCACAGGCGAATTCTATCAAACATTTAGAGAAGAGCTAACACCCATCCTTCTCAAACTCTTCCAAACAATATCAGAGGAAGGAACACTCCCAAACTCATTCTACGAGGCCACCATCACCTTGATACCAAAACCAGGCAAGGATGTCACAAAGAAAGAAAACTACAGGCCAATATCACTGATGAACATAGATGCAAAAATCCTCAACAAAATACTAGCAAACAGAATCCAACAGCACATTAAAAGGATCATACACCATGATCAAGTGGGGTTTATTCCAGGAATGCAAGGATTCTTCAATATACGCAAATCAATCAATGTGATACACCATATTAACAAGTTGAAGGAGAAAAACCATATGATCATCTCAATAGATGCAGAGAAAGCTTTCGACAAAATTCAACACCCATTTATGATAAAAACCCTGCAGAAAGTAGGCATAGAGGGAACTTTCCTCAACATCATAAAGGCCATATATGACAAACCCACAGCCAACATTGTCCTCAATGGTGAAAAACTGAAACCATTTCCACTAAGATCAGGAACAAGACAAGGCTGCCCACTCTCACCACTCTTATTCAACATAGTTTTGGAAGTTTTAGCCACAGCAATCAGAGAAGAAAAGGAAATAAAAGGAATCCAAATTGGAAAAGAAGAAGTAAAGCTGTCACTGTTTGCAGATGACATGATACTATACATAGAGAATCCTAAAGATGCTACCGAAAAACTACTAGAACTAATCAATGAATTTGGTAAAGCAGCAGGATACAAAATTAATGTACAGAAATCTCTGGCATTCCTGTACACTAATGATGAAAAATCTGAAAATGAAATCAAGAAAACACTCCCATTTACCATTGCAACAAAAAGAATAAAATATCTAGGAATAAACCTACCTAAGGAGACAAAAGACCTGTATGCAGAAACTTATAAGACACTGATGAAAGAAATTAAAGATGATACAAATAGATGGAGAGATATACCATGCTCCTGGATTGGAAGAATCAATATTGTGAAAATGACTCTACTACCCAAAGCAATCTACAGATTCAATGCAATCCCTATCAAACTACCAATGGCATTTTTCACAGAACTAGAACAAAAAATTTCAAAATTTGTTTGGAAAAACAAAAGACCCCGAATAGCCAAAGCAATCTTGAGAACGAAAAACGGAGCTGGAGGAATCAGGCTCCCTGACTTCAGACTATACTACAAAGCTACAGTAATCAAGACAGTGTGGTACTGGCATAAAAACAGAAAGATAGATCAGTGGATCAGGATAGAAAGCCCAGAGATAAACCCACGCACATATGGCCAACTTATCTTTGATAAAGGAGGCAGGAATGTACAGTGGAGAAAGGACAGCCTCTTCAATAAGTGGTGCTGGGAAAACTGGACAAGGACATGTAAAAGTTTGAGATTAGATCATTCCCTAACACCATACACAAAAATAAGCTCAAAATGGATTAAAGACTTAAATGTAAGGTCAGAAACTATCAAACTCTTAGAGGAAAACATAGGTAGAACACTCTATGACATAAATCACAGCAAGATCCTTTTGGACCCACCTCCTAGAGAAATGGAAATAAAAACAAAGATAAACAAATGGGACCTACTGAAACTTCAAAGCTTTTGCACAGCAAAGGAAACCATAAACAAGACCAAAAGACAACCCTCAGAATGGGAGAAAATATTTGCAAATGAAGCAACTGACAAAGGATTAATCTCCAAAATTTATAAACAGCTCATGCAGCTCAATAGCAAAAAAACAAACAACCCAATCCAAAAATGGGCAGAAGACTTAAATAGGCATTTCTCCAAAGAAGATATACAGACTGCCAACAAACACATGAAAGAATGCTCAACATCATTAATCATTAGAGAAATGCAAATCAAAACTACAATGAGATATCATCTCACACCAGTCAGAATGGCCATCATCAAGAAATCTTGAAACAATAAATGCTGGAGAGGGTGTGGAAAAAAGGGAACACTCTTGCACTGCTGGTGGGAATGTGAATTGGTACAGCCACTATGGAGAACAGTATGGAGGTTCCTTAAAAAACTAAAAATAGAACTACCATATGACCCAGCAATCCCACTACTAGGCATATACCCTGAGAAAACCATAATTCAAAAAGAGACATGTACCAAAATGTTCATTGCAGCTCTATTCACAATAGCCCGGAGCTGGAAACAACCTAAGTGTCCATCATCGGATGAATGGATAAAGAAGACGTGGCACATATATACAATGGAATATTACTCAGCCATAAAAAGAAACGAAACTGAGCTATTTGTAATGAGGTGGATAGACCTAGAGTCTGTCATACAGAGTGAAGTAAGTCAGAAAGAGAAAGACAAATACCGTATGCTAACACATATATACGGAATTAAAAAAAAAAAAAGTCATGAAGGACCTAGGGGCAAAACGGGAATAAAGACACAGACCTACTTGAGAATGGACTTGAGGATATGGGGAGGGGGAAGGGTAAGCTGTGACAAAGCGAAAGAGAGGCATGGACATATATACACTACCAAACGTAAGGTAGATAGATAGTGGGAAGCAGCCGCAGAGCACAGGGAGATCAGCTCTGTGCTTTGTGACCGCCTGGAGGGGTGGGATGGGGAGGGTGGGAGGGAGGGAGATGCATGAGGGAAGGGATGTGGGAACAGATGTATATGTATGACTGATTCACTTTGTTATAAAGCAGAAACTAATTAAAAAAATAAATAAATAAACTTTAAAAAAATTAAAAATAAAAAAATAAAATAAAAAAAGAAATGTTACAATGTAAAAGCTGTACATATTCAAAGATGAGAAGTGTAAGCCTCAAGTCCTGACTTAATTTTTTTTTAAGTCCAGAAAGGGTCCACACATGGGGTATGAGGACAAAGAGAGCCCATGTCCTTTCTTAGGGGGCTGCTCACACCGCAGAGCTACCTTTCTGACCCCCAACTCACAGCACCCCCAAAGGCTCCCCAGCTCTGTTTCCCAGCACTCCCAACAGCGAGGCAGCAACCACCCCCCACCGATGCTCAGCACTCACCCATATTCCCCTGTTTGCATTTTACCCACATTTTAATGTTTCAAAATCACAATATCTCTAACAATCGATGTGGACATTGAAGGAGTTTCTCCCTCTGAAAAGCTGTTAAACTGATGCTGCATCTTAGAGTCATTTAGAACCTAGCCTTAGACTCTAAAATGTTCAGTAATCCACAGGCCCAACACATTAGTCTGTAGGGACTGTTTGATTTATTAAAAAAAAAAAAACAATAGGGCACTCTTTTTTTTTTTAATATTGTGATCTCCAACTCATCTCCCCTTTTTGCAGATATGCACAAGAGACACTTATAAGCAAATTCCAACATCTATTGGGTAATTCCTCTTAAAAAGAAAAAAAATTGAGGAATATCTGGATGGTTACAGGCATTAGAGTCCCAAATATTTTGCGGGGGTCCCTTTTGCACTCACACCAAATAGTACTGTTTTACAGAGGGAGAAATTACCACAGCAAAGCAAGGCTGGGCATTTGGCTGGCTGCAGTTTGCTCTGCTTGCTGGCTGTCATTTGATGGTGCTGAATGACACAGAGCATCTTAGTAATCTTCACAGTAGCCCTGTGACTACTGTTCAGATGTGGAAACTGAGTCTTGGGGACAGAGGGGGCTGCCTGACACCACAGAGGCATGTAGTCAGGGCATGAATGCAGGTACATCTCATTCCACAGAGCCACAGAGATTCCAAGGGGCACAGCGTCCTCGGTGCTTTAACCCATGATGCAAATCAGTTTCCTTAATGCTCTTCCTGGGAGAAACTGGTGTGCACGATTCACCTCCCTGCTGCAGAACCCGGTGCTGCCAGTGCAAACTTAGCCTTTGCCTCCCCCCACCCCCACCACCAATCCTCTCCTCCCGCAGACTGAGGGGCAGGGCTGGTGGGGACCGAGTGCCAGGATGCTGATGGTGGCCGGGCAATTCTGGCCGCTCTTAGGAAGCCTTCAGGGTGCTTCTTTTCCAACGTGGAGAACTTGGGCCTTCCATTTACAGGTGTGGCCTTGTGCCGAGCCCAGCCTGGGCTGCTAAAAAAAGGGAGTTCGGTAGCTGGGTAGCAGAGCTAACTCTCCTCGGGCAGTAGTTTATGTGTCCAAACCTTCCCATCTTCTCCTTCTTATTGCCCTGAAACACAGGTGCATGCCCATTACTGCTAGTACCGCAGCCCCACTTTTTCACAGCCTCCCATCACTTTGTTGAGCAAATGTTGAAAGGTGAGTCCTCACCTTTCCCATTTAAATCTGGAGTCCAAAGACACTGGGAGCTTGATTAGACCAAGGAGGCCTCAGACAGGTGAGGTGGGAGCTTGATTAGACCAAGGAGGCCTCAGACAGTTGTGGTTTAACATGGTGAGTGTTAGGGGCTGAGTCGTGTCCCCCACCCAAATTCCTATGTTGAGGTTCTGGCTCCCAGTACCCCAGAATGTAACTTATTAGGAAACAGTGTCTTTGCAGATTGAACCAAGATGAGGTCATTAGGGTGAGCCCTAATCCAATATGACTGGTGTCCTTATACAACGTGAAAATTTGGATGCAGAAAAACATGCATACAGGGAGGATGCCATATGAAGATGAAGGTAGAAATCAGGGCGATGCTTCACCCAGCTAAGGAACCCCAGAGATGGCCAGCAAACCACCAGCATCTGGGGAAGAGGCCTGGACAGATGCTCCCTCACAGCCTCCAGAAGGAACCAACCCTCCGGACCCCTGGATCTCAGACTTCTGGCCTTCAGAACTGGAAGACAATACATTTCTGTTGTTTATGCCACCCAGTCTGTGGCAGCCCTCACACACTAATACAGTGACCGACATCCTGGATTCTCCAGAAAAGTTACAATTCCAAATGTTCTAAACCTGAATCCCCATAAGCTGTCAAAATATTCCAGAAATTCAAATTTCGGCTAGAAAATATTCTTTCCCAAGCTGCCTCCCAGACTCCCTAAAAGCAGCAAAACCCACTGAAGGACCATAAATCTTGATTTAGGGTTCAGAAAACATGGACACCACATGTGTAGCTCCATCCATGCAAGCCCCTGTGGTGCCCGCAGACCAGCAGACTCTTCTCAGACAAGCCCTGTGAGAGCGAGCCAGCATGCACAGTGATGCTCCCGGCTTGCGATACCAGCTCCTGCTCTCACTGTCCTGCTCTCCTGCTGAGTGCGCAGGAGGCCGGCCCAGCCGACGGGCTCCTTATTGTACGTTACTGCCTGTCTGTGCTTGAACACGTCTCAGTCCTGCTGCCTGTGACCCAATCCACCACAGTGACACAATTAGGATGATTCTAGTAAAACCAACTACCAAGTTTTCTTGGAGGATGGGAGGATGGTTTTTATGCACCATTAAGCTGCTCAAGCCAGAAAGCCATGGGTTTTTGGTTGGGTGGTGCTGCTTGCTTTAGGTGGGGATGTTGTTGCCCGTCCTTCCCCAGATGGGTTGACAAGGACCCCAACACTCTGGCAATGTGAGCAACGCCACAGTGTTGACCAAAAGTCCCAGTGACCTCTGTCTAAGTGGAGAAAACTATTCACAGTGAAACGTGCCCAGGTGTCTTCCATCAAAACCCAATCCGTGGTGCCACATCAACAGGGCTCCGGGTGAACAGTTAGAAATGCCCCAGAAACATCAGCCAAGGGCTCAGACCAAATGCAGCACAGTTCTGGGAGGATTGTGTGTGTGTTTAAACACAAGCAAGTCTGAACCACAGAATTTAAAACCTAAGGAAGGGAATTTTCAAGTGAGTCTCTCCAGCTCCAACTCTGTGGGACCAACCAGCTTGGGCCATCTATTTACTTTGTTATTCGGTTTTTGGCCTGAGACATGAAACACAAGATTAGAGAAAGAGAGGGGGAAAAAAGAAACACCATGTGTAAAGAAATGAGGAACAAAATCCTCCATCCAAACCAAAACAAACAGGCCTGGCCAAGCCTTGCCCTCCATCGGCTGGCCTGTTTCCTCACCTCACTTTAGCTTAGGGTAAACGTGTAGGGAAGGGAAATGCGACTCGGATGCAGTGCGGTGCATCACCAAACACTAGCTATTCCTGGAAGGGACATAAGCCATTCCCAGCCTCTGCTAAGTGGCCAGATGTTTTCCTCATTAAGGCTTTCCTAGGGTAGAAATGATTCTTGCCTTTTTTAATGCAAGATTAGTAGTCTTTTGGCAAGGCCTAGGAACTGTCTACTTTCAACTGCCTTTAAAGATGAAACTCTTAATATGTATTCTAATACACAGCATCATCTATAAAATGTTTACCCTGAATACAGCCTAGCTGCCAGATTGACCTCCAGCTTACAGGAAATACCAACAGTAGATGATGAACAAGCTAAATGACATGAGGAATAAACAGTCACACAAATCCAGATTATGGGATATTCTCCAAGGCAACTCTTCTAGACTCTTTACTCAATCACATGAAAATAAAAATTAAATAGATAGAAGACAGATAGATAGATAGATAGATAGATAGATAGATAGATAGATAGATAGATAAATTTAGGAGGCAGTGTTCTAGGCTAAAAGAGACTGAAAGAGACACACTGAATGTAATATATAAACCTATATTAAATCCTGATTAAAAATATCAAAATAGTTATAACAGACATTCTTGTGGCAATTGAGGAAATCTGAATATGGACTGGATATTACATTAGAATATGGAATGACCATTATTTTCTTAGGAATGATGTTGGCATCATGTTTATATTGAAGAATGTCTTTATTCTTGGATACAGGGTAGAGTATTTAGGGGTGAAGTGTCATGATGTCTACAACTTACTTTTAAATGGCACAAAAAAGATACCTATGTGTGTACACACAGGGATAAAGCAATGATGTTAAAATCTTCACAGTTGTTGGATCTACATGGAGGTATTCAGTGTATAATTTTTTTCTACTTTTTCATGTGAAGATATTCATGTTAAAAAGCTGGTGGGGGAAACAAGCAAAATAAAGAGAAATCCAAGAGAATAAAAATAAATAAAAGGAAAAATATTTTAAAAACTAAAAAATTTTTAAAAGGAAGGGGAGGGCTTCCCTGGTGGCGCAGTGGTTGGGAGTCCACCTGCGCCTGTCCCCCGTGTAGGGGACACGGGTTCGTGCCCCGGTCCGGGAGGATCCCACATGCTGCAGAGCAGCTAAGCCCGTGAGCCATGGCTGCTGAGCCTGCGCGTCCAGAGCAAAAAAAAGGAAGGGGAATTTGTTGTAATTAGAAGACACACATTCCATTGCTTTGCCTTCTGAGAAGCATAGTGGAGAAAATATTGCCAGCAAGCACATACACAAGATTGCACTACTACAGTCATCTCTTAGTATCTGTGGGGTATTGGTTCCAAAATCTAGAAGAAACCAAAATCCACGAATGCTCATGTCCTCTGTATAAAATGGCATGGTATTTGCATATAACCTACTGCACATCCTCCCCTATACTTTAAATCATCTCTAGATTTCTTGTAATATCTAATACAATGTAAGTGCTATGGACATAGTTGTTAATACAATGTAAATGCTATGTACATAGTTGCTGGTGGGCAGCAAATTCAAGTTTTGCTTTTTGAAACTTTCTGGAATTTTTTTTCCAAATAGTTTTCATCTGTGCTTGGTTGAATGTGCAGATTTGGAACCCATGGACATGGAGGGCCGACCATACTAGTGAGACAAGGAAAGAGCAGCATTATAAAATCCCAATGCAGGTTAGTGGTGACGTCTCAGGAGGAAGGAGGAGCACAGATGTCAGTGAACATTATTATCAGTATTCTAGTTCTTAGATTCTGTGGAAGCTTGATATCTATAACATATTATTAATAAATGAATAAATAAAATGGGAGTGGGCCATGCACAAACCGAAGATGGTAGCTCAAATATCTTGTAAAATCATTGTCCAGTTCCTGTACTTGGTTATGTGAATAATGAGAAATTTCCTCATGTAGGAGTCTTCAGTCCTCTGAACACTGAAGCAAACAATTATACTCTTACATGATGTTTCTATTTATCCACTTCTTTATTCAATCCACAAATATTTATTAAGCGTCTGCTATATTCCAGGTGTATAGTATGTACATAAACATATATATAATTTATTGAGGGTCTGCTATATTCTAGGTATATTGTATTATATAGATGTTATATATAAATGCATGATATATATTTACTGAGGGTCTGCATAAATCAAAGGCTATGAAGACAACATAAAGTGTATGAAGGGGCTTGGGAGCAGAGAGCCTGACTTTTTTGCCAAGCAGCCAAGGGCAAGCTGTCTGAGAAGGGGCCCTTGGGGCAGGCCTGGAATGACTGAGTGAGCTGCTGTCTGTTCTCTGGGCAGGAGTATTCCTGGCAGAGGGACAGTAAGTGCAGAGGAAGGTTCTGCGGCAGGAGTGTGCCCTGTGTCAGGGAACACAGGGGGTCAGAGCAGTTCCAGAGAAGTGATGAGGGTCAGAGAAGGTGCTGAGGCCATCATAAACACTTCAGATTCAATGCATTCAAAGCAATCAGTGGTTTTGAGCAGGGAAGTGATATACCTGATTTGTGATTTTAAAGGTTAAAGCTGAGTGATTCTCTTGAACAAGTGAACCAGAACTTTATTGTGTCCACAAAGGCTGGGGTGATATTCAAAACACTGAGCAAATTTCAAGACAAGGGTCCTGACCAATCAGAACTGACACTGGTCCTGCAAAAGGGCCAGGTGCTGGTAAGCCCCTGCTGGGGCAGGTGGCCAGTTCTGGAGCTGCGGGATCTGGGTGAGGTCTCCGAGGTCGAGGAGGGCAGGGGCAGTGGGGGCAGGGGACATTGAAGGGCTCAGGGAATGCCTGATGCCCAAATATAGAAATGGTCAATATTTTAACAAAAGAATGGGTAAATACACGCTTGTATAAAGATATAATGAATAGAAATAAGACTAAATCATATATCTGTCTAAAGTAGCTAGGATTGTGGTGGAAGTTGAAGGAAACCCAAGCAAGGTGATCAATGAGCAGTTCTACTTCTTCCCCTGATCCCTTTATTCATGGGAAATACAAGAATCATCCGTTCACCTGTGTGTCCATCCACATGTCCATCCAGCTATGCAGAGACTCAATAGGTTTTGAGCTGCTGGTATTATTTGTCAAAAACTGTTTTTAGTGCTGGGGATGTATCAGTGAATAAGATAGGCAACATCATGGATTTTGTGGAGTTTATATTTTAATGTAGACAATTAAAATATACACATTAAGCACATTTCAGCCTGAGAAAATAAAAGCTCTTGATGATACAGTGATTGAGAAGTAGGTTGGATACTTTATATTCTATAAACAAATTAGCAAGAAACAGACAATACAAAATAGCTAGTTCTTGCTATATCACCAGTCCCTAGAGAAGAGACTGGCACATGGAAGATGCTTAATATACATGAAAAAAAAAAAAAAAAGAACGTGGAATATTATTTAGCCATTAACTAGAATTAGGTACATTTACACATCTACACATGGTAACATGAAAGGGTCTCTATGAGTAGAGATAAGCTGCAGAGAGATCATTTTTGTAAAACTAAATGTAAAACTAAATTCACAGAGAAAGAGCTGTTAGAATAAACACTACATGGTTAACACTGGGAGGAAAAGAGAAGGGACTTCTACTTTTTACTTAATATATATTTACTGTTTACATTTTAAGGGTACACACTCATTTTGAAATACGAAGGACTTTTTGAAATATGCGCACATGAAGGCTAAACAATACACTACTTAATAATGAAGTGAGCACTGAAGAAACCAAAGAGGAAATCAAAAAATACCTAGAAACAAATGACAATGGAGACACGACGACCAAAAACCTATGGGATGCAGCAAAAGCAGTTCTAAGAGGGAACTTTATAGCAATACAATCCTACCTTAAGAAACAAGAAACATCTCAAATAAACAACCTAACCTTGCACCTAAAGCAATTAGAGAAAGAAGAACAAAAATCCCCAAAGTCAGCAGAAGGAAACAAATCATAAAGACCAGATGTGAAATAAATAAAAAAGAAATGAAGGAAACGATAGCAAAGATTAGTAAACCTAAAAGCTGGTTCTTTGAGAAGATAAACAAGATTGATAAACCGTTAGCCAGACTCAACAAGAAAAAAGAGGAGAAGACTCAAATCAACAGAATTAGAAATGAAAAAGAAGTAACAACTGACACTGCAGAAATACAAAGGGTCATGAGAGATTACTACAAGCAACTCTATGCTAATAAAATGGACAACCTGGAAGAAATGGACAAATTCTTAGAAATGCACAGCCTGCTGAGATTGAACCAGGAAGAAATAGAAAATATGAACAGACCAATCACAAGTAATGAAAATGAAACTGTGATTCAAAATCTTCCAACAAGCAAAAGCCCAGGACCAGATGGCTTCACAGATGAATTCTATCAAACATTTAGAGAAGAGCTAACACCTATCCTTCTCAAACTCTTCCAAAATATAGCAGAGGGAGGAACACTCTCAAACTCATTCTACGAGGCCACCATCACCCTGATACCAAAACCAGATAAAGATGTCAAAAAGAAAGAAAACTACAGGCCAATATCACTGATGAACACAGATGCAAAAATCCTCAACAAAATATTAGCAAACAGAATCCAACAGCACATAAAAAGGATCATACACCATGATCAAGTGGGGTTTATTCCAGGAATTCTTCAATTCTGCAAGGATTCTTCAATATATGCAAATCAATCAATGTGATACACCATATTAACAAATAGAAGGAGCAAAGCCATATGATCATCTCAATAGATGCAGAGAAAGCTTTTGACAAAATTCAACACCCATTTATGATAAAAACCCTGCAGAAAGTAGGCATAGAGGGAACTTTCCTCAACATAATAAAGGCCATATATGACAAACCCACAGCCAACATCGTCCTCAATGGTGAAACACTGAAACCATTTCCACTAAGATCAGGAACAAGACAAAGTTGCCCACTCTCACCACTATTATTCAACATACTTTTGGAAGTTTTAGCCACAGCAATCAGAGAAGAAAAAGAAATAAAAGGAATACAAATCAGAAAAGAAGAAGTAAAGATGTCACTGTTTGCAGATGACATGGTACTCTACATAGAGAATCCTAAAGATGCTACCAGAAAACTACTAGAGCTAATCAATGAATTTGGTAAAGTCGCAGGATACAAAATTAATGCACAGAAATCTCTGGCATTCCTATACACTAATGATGAAAAATCTGAAAGTGAAATTAAGAAAACACTCCCATTTACCATTGAAACAAAAAAAATAAAATGTCTAGGAATAAACCTACCTAAGGAGAAAAAAGACTTATATGCAGAAAATTATAAGACACTGATGAAAGAAATTAAAGATGATACAAATAGATGGAGAGATATACCATGTTCTTGGATTGGAAGAATCAACATTGTGAAAATGACTCTACTACCCAAAGCAATCTACAGATTCAGTGCAATCCCTATCAAACTACCAATGGCATTTTTCACAGAATTAGAACAAAAAATTTCACAATTTGTATGGAAACACAAAAGACCCTGAATAGCCAAAGCAATCTTGAGAATGAAAAATGGAGCTGGAGGAATCAGGCTCCCTGACTTCAGACTATACTACAAAGCTACAGTAATCAAGACAGTATGGTACTGGCACAAAAACAGAAATATAGATCAATGGAACAGGATAGAAAGCCCAGATATAAACCCACGCACATATGGTCACCTTATCTTTGATAAAGGAGGCAAGATTACACAGTGGAGAAAAGACAGCCTCTTCAATAAGTGGTGCTGGGAAAACTGGACAGGTACATGTAAAAGTATGAAATTAGAACACTCCCTAACACCATACACAAAAATAAGCTCAAAATTGATTAAAGACCTAAATGTAAGGCCAGACACTATCAAACTCTTAGAGGAAAACATAGGCAGAACACTCTATGGCATAAATTACAGCAAGATCCTTTTGGACCCACCTCCTAGAGAAATGGAAATAAAAACAAAAATAAACAAATGGGGCCTAATGAAACTTCAAAGCTTTTGCACAGTAAAGGAAATCATAAACAAGACCAAAAGACAACCTTCAGAGTGGGAGAAAATATTTGCAAATGAAACAACTGACAAAGGATTAATCTCCAAAATTGACAAGCAGCTCATGCAGTTCAATAACAAAAAAACAAACAACCCAATCCAAAAATGGGCAGAAGACCTAAACAGACATTTCTCCAAAGAAGATATACAGATTGCCAACAAACACATGAAAGAATGCTCAACATCATTAATCATTAGAGAAATGCAAATCAAAACTACAATGAGATATCATCTCACACCAGTCAGAATGGCCATCATCAAGAAATCTTGAAACAATAAATGCTGGAGAGGGTGTGGAGAAAAGGGAACACTCTTGCACTGCTGGTGGGAATGTGAATTGGTACAGCCACTATGGAGAACAGTATGGAGGTTCCTTAAAAAACTAAAAATAGAACTACCATATGACCCAGCAATTCCACTACTGGGCATATACCCTGAGAAAACCATAATTCAAAAAGAGTCATGTACCAAAATGTTCATTGCAGCTCTATTTACAATAGCCAGGAGATGGAAGCAACCTAAGTGTCCATAATCAGATGAATGGATAAAGAAGATGTAGCACATATATACAATGGAATATTACTCAGCCATTAAAAGAAACGAAATTGAGTTGTTTGTAGTGAGGTGGATGGACCTAGAGTCTGTCATACAGAGTGAATTAAGTCAGAAAGAGAAAAACAAATACCATATGCTAACACATATATATGGAATCTAAGAAAAAAAAAAAAAGGTCATGAAGAACCTAGGGGTAAGATGGGAATAAAGACCCAGACCTACTAGAGAATGGACTTGAGGATATGGGGCGGGGGAAGGGTAAGCTGTGACAAAGTGAGAGAGTGGCATGGATATATATACACTACCAAACATAAAATAGATAGCTAGTGGGAAGCAGCCGCATAGCACAGGGAGATCAGCTCGGTGGTTTGTGATCACCTAGAGGGGTGGGATAGGGAGGGTGGGAGGGAGGGAGATGCAAGAGGGAAGAGATATGGGAACATATGTATATGGATATCTGATTCACTTTGTTATAAAGCAGAAACTAACACACCATTGTAAAGCAATTATACTCCAATAAAGATGTTAAAAAAAAAAAAGAAAGATGCACACAATGATTATATGCTTCAAGAGGGGCGGGCGATCTGGAAATGGAGCATGGAAACTGGTGAATAATTTGATCCAATCATGAAAACTTATACCAGATAGTCACTTTACAGGTGATGACTCTTCAAACGTTTAGGCAAAGCAAGCTCACTCACACTCAATGCCATCCATCAGCCAGGCTCCCTGATGCTCCTCAGGGCCTGGCACGTGTCCAAGAAATACCTGTATGGAGCATGCTACATTTTCTAACGCATGCATATGTGTTATCCCAGAAACAAGGAGCAGAAAGCATAGTGTAAAAACAGAAAATAGAGAAAAGTATTTCACGTTTCAAATTATAGCATCCGGGTGACACTGTTGAAATAAAATTGTCAGGACCTACGGGTATTTAAATAACCCAGATGGTCACCTTGGAGGAAGATTAGAGACTCTGAGTGGCTGAGCTCTCCAGGAGAAAAAAGACCAACCAGGAAGGACGAGCCTATCCTGGTTTCTCAGTCTAGAGAGACCTGACACATGGTGGGAATATCAAACACCTGGAAACAAAGGCATCCTGTGCAGATTTTTGTGGAAGGATTAAAAAACTAACAAGCATGCCCTCCATAAATTCTCCTGGGCAGTGGCGGCCAAAAAGCCCCGCCGTGGACAGCTGCACACAAAAAACGGGTGGGTGGGTTGCCGGCAGGAGAGCATCCAGGGGTGAGGGTTCCCTGACCCTACAGGCTGAGCAGGAGAATCACGGGGCTCAAACTCCTAAAAAAACCCTGTAATTTTCAGTTGACTAATGGTAGGAAAATCAACATGTGAATCACCTTTCAAGTATTTAATTTAATTAGACAAGGAAAATGAGGCTTCTTTAAAATTCTTACTTGGTATTAACTTCTGTCACAAAGCAGCCTAGCATAATTGGTAAAAGTGAAAAAGTGATTACTGAGGCTTAAGCTTATTTATCACAGCTGCTGCACTTTTACAAAGTGAGTTTTACGGTGCTAAACCCTCCGTCAGAGCAGTACAGACCCCGGAGCATGGATTCCAGTGTTTTCATAAACCACCTCTAATAAGCCGCTGTTAATAGGATGGGTGGGGAGGGGAGGGGAGGAGAGTAACGAACATCTCCCCACACCCCACTGGAGCTCACAGTTTGGTCTGTTGTCCTAGGTGCCCATTCTTCCCCTTCCTGTCTTCTCTGTCACTTTTGAATCAGACAGTGATGGTGGGTGAAGGAGCCCTTAGCTCAGATCCTCTAATCCTTGGCAAAGCACTTGCCCGGGGTCACACGGCCATTTACCAGCAAAGCCAATTAAACCCAGGCCATGTGACATCCATGTCACAGACCTTTTCTGTCTTCAGCAAGCCAATCAGAAAGAACAGGGATACAAACAACAAATGCTGGAGAGGGTGTGGAGAAAAGGGAACACTCTTGCACTGTTGGTGGGAATGTTAATTGGTAATAGCCACTATGGAGAACAGTATGGTGGTTCCTGAAAAAACTAAAAATAGAATTACCATATGACCCAGCAATCCCACTACTGGGCATATACCCAGAGAAAACCATAATTCAAAAAGACATATGCACCCCAATGTTCATTGCAGCACTATTTACAATAGCCAGGTCATGGAAGCAACCTAAATGCTTATCGACAGATGAATGGATAAAGAAGTTGTGGTACATACATACAATGGAATATTACTCAGCCATAAAAAGGAACAAAATTGAGTCATTTGTTGAGACGTGGATGGATCTAGAGACTGTCATACAGAGTGAAGTAAGTCAGAAAGAGAAAAACAAATATCGTATATTAACGCATGTATGTGGAACCTAGAAAAATGGTACAGATGAACCGGTTTGCAGGGCAGAAGTTGAGACCCAGATGTAGAGAACAAACGTATGGACACCAAGGGGGGAAAACCGCAGTGGGGTGGGGATGGTGGTGTGCTGAATTGGGCGATTGGGATTGACATGTATACACTGATGTGTATAAAATTGATGACTAATAAGAAACTGCAGTATTAAAAAACAAACAAAAAAACAACTAATACTAAACTTTCTTTGGGTTATTTGTATGGAAATACGTTAATATAGATGTTTCAGACATTACATGAAATTTCTAAAAATCTTATATGTTCTGGTATAATGATGTTATAAGTCATAATTCTAGTTATTACTTTAAAATGTATATCTCAGAAATAACTAAATTTCCTTGTCAATTGCATTATTATGAACTTTCATCAAATCTTTAACCATGGTCATTTTTAAGTCTTTTGTCATTTACAGACAGCTCTGGATGTACTCTGATGCTTTCACAAAAATGTTCCTATAAAACGGTTTCATCTTCAAGGAATTCATGGAAAAGACTCTGACAAGTACAGGTTTCTGGTAACTGACTATACTGCTGAACTGAATGAATAAGCATTTTCAGAACTCCAATGGAAAACTGATGAATTCATAAAAGTGCTAACAAAAGATCAAGATGATAAAATAATTAATTACATGGGACTGAGTGAACTGATGAGGGCGATTATAATTTTTGTGACTTTCTGTTTGAATAAAAAAAAAAGAAAGAAAGAACAGGGAGCAGCATCTCAGGAGCCAAAATCAGCAGTGTTGCTCCGCAGCTTTCCGTCTGGTGCTCTTCTGTGGCCCTCCCTGGTTTCCCACTGCATTAGTAACTTCTGTTTACCTCCTCTTCTCCCCAAAGCTCTAAACATTTGGGAGGCAGGTTCCTGACCCCATCTCTCTTCGATTACCAGGGGGCCAACTGCAGCAGTTTGTAGGCACTAGGTACAGCTGTGTTGAAAGAAAGAAGCCTCTCTATACTAATAACTAATGAATTTTAGGAATCACTCTCCTCTACTCAAATAGACCAAAATTTCCACCTAATGAGTGGTTGTTTGCAATGTGCCAGCCTCTGTGCTGGAATCCAAAAAGGAAAAAACAGACCCAGTCTGCAAAGAACTTACAGTCAGGTGGGCAAGAAGAAAATTTTTCTTTTCATTTTTGGGTAAAATGTTTAATGAAGGCTCAGAGAATAATAGCACAAACACCCATTTACTCACAACCCAGACATATAAATTTTGTCATATTCACGTGGTCTCTCCCCAAGCCAAAAACCAATATTACAGCAGGCCAGGGATTGCTCATGACCCTGGACTTCTAGGCTGGGGATTCTGCTACATTTCCCTTTAGAAAAATACTCGATTAGGTAAGTTAGGAGATACAGGTGTTGGAGAATAGGACTGTTAAAATCCTTCCAAGAATCCAAAGACCCTAAATATTTCATTAAGCACGTTTACCTGACAAAGGATTTCTGGCCCCCTGTACCTCCACCTCAGCCAGCTGTACCCTTGTAAGGAGGCCACATGGCTGACAGGGGCAGGGCGGGCTGCCTGCAGCCACCTCCCAAGACCCACCAGGCCAGGCTTTGGAGCGAGGGGTAGACTGAGCCTCCCTCGGGGAGTTCCCTCAGAACATTTGGGACACCACTATGTACTGTCCTTGCCACATGAGTTCCAACCTGCCCCTCTACCCCAAGGCCACCTGCCCCTGGAGACTAGGAACTTGTGCCACTCGTTACCTGTCTGAGACCTTGGATTATGTGCAGTAGCCTATCCTACCATGAGGAGGAACTTGGGACCTTCCCCTTCCTTCAAGTTGTCTGTTTTACCACTTTCCAGTGAGAACAATCAAACCCATCACATTGTAAACATTAAAATGTGCAAATTTTTCTATAATAATTACACCTCAATAAAACTTTTTTTTTTTTAAGTAACTGATTCTTCCTTTTAGCAGGCAGGTTCCATCCAGGGATGACTCCATGTCAGTGGCTCTCAGAGTGGCTCCTGGACCGGTAGCAGCGGCATCGGGTGCAAATCTACACTCATCTCCTAGCTGATTAGTTTTTCTTTCTTAAAGCAGGTAACACCAGCTTAGCTCCCAAGAAACCCAGGCTGCATCCATGGGTTGGGTAAGGATTCGTGGGTGCTGTGGTTCCCTTGGGCCCCTCTGGGAGCTCAGGCTGCACCCGGCCTGACCTGGCAAGGTGTCTCCCGTCTGCCATCAGCACTTGGGGCAAGGCTGCTGATGCTTCTCCCATCTTCAGGACACGCCATTGGCAGCCTGCCTTGTCGGCAGTACCAAGGCACATGCTGGCTGGAGCAGCCAGAGTCATTGTCTCCCCCACCCCCGAGCAGGCCAGGGCTGTCATTATTAATGTTGGGCAGACATATTATTTACGAGCTGCTAAACTAGGTTGAAGAATAATAACAGCAGGATAACAGAACTACAGGCTACCAGTTTTGTCTGTGCCCAACTTAAATTAAGCAGTTGCAAAAGATAATTGAAGACATAAAGGCCCAGATGTAGAGTCAGCTTGTAATATGGCAAGACAGATTTGTAGTCTTTGTTCACATAACACATACAGAACTATTCAAGGCTGCGCATAGAATAAGGGGACTCATTTCACATGTGGCTTCTGAGAATCACTAGAAATACTATACGCACAACTCATGGACAAGTAGGTAGGTGGTTTCTGAAACATCTCATAGTAACTGTTGGATTTTTCTCTTTTTCTCTCTCTTCCATTTGCCATGGAAGAACCTAAATACCCAAATGCAGTGGTTCTAAGACGGTCTCCAGACCAGCACCGTCCACATCATCTGCATTAGAAATGCAGATTCTCAGGCTCCACCCTAGCCCTGCTGCATCAGAAACTCTGGGAGGCTCAGCAATATTTTAACAAGCTCTCCAGGGGATTCTGAGGCCCTCTCAAGTTTGAGACCCTCGCCCGGTAATGTATACAGTGGAGCACCATAATTCCACACTCGGGAATTGTACACATTTTGAATTTAGAACGTGGGAGTCCTCGGTCAAGCATAACACTACCCGGTCTCCACACACTTGGTCTCCCCACACCAGCCCTGCCTCTTTCCTTTCCCAGGTACTGCTGGCTATGAGTGCTGGCATGATGCTGGCCCCTCAGCACAGGTGTTCCAAAAATATGTGTTGAAGGGACAACCAATCCTCAACTGATCATTTCCAAACTTTCCCCAATTTTGTGAACATCTCAGTAAACAACACAAGGGTGGAATCTACGAAGGTTGTATCAGGAACCTCTCAGAAACACTAAGCTGGGGTTCTACTGCATCAGGAAGACCAAGGGACTGCTCTCAGGAGCTTTATTTTCAATACCAGGGGTCCAGTCTGACTGGAGGAACAACTCAACTTGTCTATCATGTGATGATGAGCTTCTACTAAGCAAGATTTTTATTTCTGTCCATTAAAACAGAAGGTGATTCAAGCACTTTTTAATTTATAAAAATTTTAAATGAAGAAGGTAGTAATGGTATCAGTTAATCTCAGGTCAGGTTTTTTTGGAAGCTCCTAATAACTTCTTAAACATCAAGCATTTCCATGAAGCTAGCCAATTAATTAAAGGCTTTATGAGTAAGCGCTTCTACAGAATTCTCAAAGGAATAGCCAGGATCCTCATATAACATAGGGTTTAGATGTTCCATACTGGAGCCTGTATACTCACCCTTTCATCTTAATGCACAAAAGTGTCCAGAAGAGGATGCAACGAGGGGTTACATACTTTGGAGAGCCAGCCTGGCTCAAGGCTAGAAACCTAGTTTCCAGCCACTGGTCCTGGCCCACTCAGAGTGGGCCACTGCAGGGCCTACTCTGGTGATATAGTGACCCTCCAGGTGGCCTCAGGCAGGTAACATGAAGCCTCATCATCCAGGACACTCAAGGTTGCTATTGTCCCCCTCCCAGCTCTGCGAGTCTTCCTTTCAAGGTAACACGGGAGCCTGCAGAGGACAGACTGACGGTGCGATGACCTGGAGGCTGGTCCAGCAGCATCACCTGCTGCCAGGCCACGGGCAAAGCCCACCAGCCTCTCCTATCCCTGATCTGCAGCATGGGATGCCACAGGTCTCCTCCAGCTTAACAAGTCTCTCTATCCCCTAAAACCTTCTCACTGAAGAAAGACGTCCAGGACCCATGTGGAAACAGTTAAGCAAGGAAATGGTAAGGTCGGGGAGAAGAGGGCCAAGGGAGCAGACCCCAAGCCCCAGCCCAGTCAGGGCCAGATGGCGACTCCATGTCCAGGAGGCAGGAGGCGTGTGCTACAGTTCTCACCAGGCTCAGCGTGGAACTTGGGCAAAGGACACGGACAGGGCCCCCAAGGTGGTGGGCGAGCTGCCCTTGGCATTGGGCTGGCAGGGAGACAGATGCTCGGGAACTGCTTCAGGGGTCGGTCAATGCGCTGTTTCTGACACTAGGGGGCTACAGACCCCTCTGACGACTTGACGGCCCAGACCCTCCTCCCAGGAAAAGCCACGTGTGCATGCACATAACATTTGCACAGCCTTATGCGGGGTTCCTAGCTCTGTATTAAGAACCTGAGGAGCAGAGGTACACAGAGAACAAGACAGCGAGCGGCTGGTACCTGTGATAACAGCGGGAGTAAAGACTCTGGGGAGCCTGGGGAAGGGGGAGTAAGCCCAGGTGGGAGGCTTAGGGAAGCACCCCTGGTGAGGAGGCATGAAAGGCTGGGCCAGGGCCGGGCAGAGCCAGACAGGAAAACCGGAGTGGGGAGGACTCAACCTCAGCCTCTTCATTGTGAGGATGACCAAACACCTACCTGGCAGTATGGGGGTGAGAAGTAAGTTAGAATAAGTATAAGTCCACACAGCTTCGAGTCCACACAGTGAATCTAGTGTTGGTTCCCTTCCGGCTTTCTTACCTGCTACCAGGGCCTTGAAGGGGCTATCACACCCACCTCCTCACTCCCCAAACATCTGGGAGGCAACTGACTGTCTACTCGCAGGTGCTGGTCTTGTTGTTGGGCCGCAAAGCCTAAGGCCAGATCCCTGCCTTCCAGAGGCTTCTGGCATGGCAGGTGGACACAAACATGCAGACCACTTTCTTCCCTAGGAAGAGGAACTGCAAGGCAAAGCCTCCAACTAGGACTTCCTAAAGGAAGGGTAAGGGCCAAGGGGCGGGAGGCTGGGAGGGAAGGGCCTCCTCAGGGCTGGGACAGGAATGCCTTGGAGAAGCAGTCGCAAGGACAGCCCGACTACCAGCCCAGCAGGATGGGACCCCTCCCTTGCTCTCCCCAGCCACAGGACTACCAGCTACCAGGTACTCACACCTGAGTACCAGCCCCCTCCATCACCTCCTTAGTTTCCCATCCCCTTCCAGACTTGACCAGCCCGTTACTGTAAGTCCACAGGCGGCTCTCAACGCAGAAGCCCTGCTCACAACACACAACCACAGCTGACCTCTCTGCAGAGGCGCCACAGGCCCGCCCCCCTCCCTGGGGAGGAGAGAGTGACACTCTCCTCCCCAACACATTTCTTTAATCAGAACCTCATCCTTGTCTTCTAAAGCTTTCTTTCTAAGGCACACACACGTACAAACACATCCCTCCAGGGGTGGATGACAACACACATTTGTCACTTACACATTACAGAGCAGATATGCCTAAGGACAGATTTAATAGGAATCAGGACTAAAGACAAGTGTTCTGAACAGGCTGAAGCAAAGTTGCTGCTTCCTAGGCCCTACTGGGTGTAGGATGCAGTGGCAACGCTGTGCAGGTCCAGGCAAGGCAGTGTCCCTCATTCTTTAAGGAGCCAAGGCAAGGCTGTTATTGCTACCAGTTGTGCCTGGCTCAGATCTAGGTTCCTGGTGCACCTTGTTTGTCATCAGACTGTAGCTGTGTACCTGGCCCTTTTCTCCCAGGGCCCACTCTCCCCACAAGGAGAGGCATGAGGCAAGGGACTTCCATCTCTCCACCTCTGATATTACATCAGCAGGTGGAGGCCCTAACCCCCTACACCTCATGCCCTAGAAACACCTGCTAGGGGTGGCGAGGTGGTGGCGACTTTCATTGGGTTTAACAGGAAGTTGGAAGAGAAATGGCCACCTTGTTACTGACGTGTCCACTGTAAGTTTAACGATGGGACCTCAAAATGTTCTACGGATAGTGTATTTGAGTCGACAGTACTTTCTGGAATAAAAGCATTATAACTTTAGTCTCAAGGACTGATGAATTCGGGTAAGCTAATAAGGTGACATCCTCCAAGTCGGCAGCTCCACTCAGCCCACCATATCTAAATTGACAAGTCTTATTTTCTATTTGTTAGAGATAATCACCTGACAGAAAAATTTATCAATCAGCTTCTTACAGTTGCTATGTGATACAAGGATTTGTACAATTTGTTTCAGTTCAACTTTAATTCTAAGTCAAAATGTCCAAGTTCCTCTCTCTACTCCTCTGCAAGTGTCTTGAACTCTCAATGGAAACACATACTGTGAAGGTGAGGGATCATAAAATATGATGAAAAGACAGTGGTGGATCAATCTCTTAGCTGCCTGTAATGAAAACTTAAAGGGAAAAAATGCTGAGTATAAACGCCACTGGCATCCTTCAGCAGCCTCATATATGCAGTTATTCAACTCGCCTTGTAAACACAAAGCAAAACAAAAGCACAGCACAATGAGAATTCCTAGCCCCACGCTCAGGAGGCTGGCGATGCCGTTCCTAAGGTCGCCCCCAGAACCTAAGCCCTTTCAGTCATGATTTTTTTTTTTTTTTTTTTTTTTTGCGGTACGCGGGCCTCTCACTGCTGTGGCCTCTCCCGTTGCGGAGCACAGGCTCTGGACGCGCAGGCTCAGCGGCCATGGCTCACGGGCCCAGCCGCTCCGCAGCATGTGGGATCCTCCCGGACCAGGGCACGAACCCGTGTCCCCTGCATGGGCAGGCGGACTCTCAACCACTGCCCCACCAGGGAAGCCCCAGTCATGATTTTTCAAAAAGACACATTGGAGACCAAGATGGAACTCTCAGGAAGCATTTTGTAGGAAATTAGAGGCAGTTTTATGGATGTGTGGGCTTTAATCCAGGAAGTATACGTATAGAGTCCTGAGCCTTGCCAACTCTTGCCAAAATGTATCTCATTCCATCATTGCTCTGTTAACAAGGGGTTCAGTTTCTGTTCCACAGAAAACACCGGATGCAAGTGAGGGCCAAGCCACCCGAAGCTGGGATCGCTGAAGAACCAGAGGTTGAGGAGTCCTGGCTGCTGTGCCCTTCACTGCCAGCCACTACAGGCAGGGCCACAGTTACTGAGTCACCTCAATTCTCGACCCATAAAAAAGGGCTTCCCTGCCTGTAAAAGAAAGGGCTTGGACTAGATTAATTCATTTGAAGAATAACAACTGAGCACCCACTATGTGAAAGGCCCTGTGTGGCAGGCACCATGGAGAGGAGCAACGGTTAGACGCAGGAGGCAGCTATGCAGCGCTCCCCGGCTACGTGAACAATGACGTCATTCGTGCTGCCCGTGGGAAAGCGGGGAAGAGCCCAGCCGGGGGGGATGAACCAGGGGCTCTACCTCAGTCCCCACCTAGCTGCCCTGAGATGTGAGGAGAGCACAGCTGTAACCCACAGAGACACACCAGTGAGCTGGGGTCACTGCTGGGAAGCTCTGAGCTAGACATGCATGGAGGGTCCTCAGGAGAAGTGTGATCCTTCAGAGGCTCAACACACCGTGGGAGCGCGGGGAGGGAGACTCCCAGTAGGCAGAATTCCCCATGACCAGAGCCCTGTGGCATCTCTTCGGAAGTCTGCCACCCCAGTGTCCACGCACCATTGATCACATGGGTCGACTGCTCAGTGACCATGATGGAGGGGAGGGCAGAGAGGTGGGGGCAGAAGGGAGGAAGGAACAGCAAAAGACAACACTGGCAGGAATTAGGAGGACGATACTTACCTGAGATTTGGAGCTGGGAAATGCTGGTGCTGTCATCCACACGGCCCTGGGTTCCTTGGAAGCTTGAAGGAATAAAGTTACTGGCTGAGGACCAAATGCCACGTGTACCTATGGCTCTGGAAAACTGATTCTTTCGGCAAATACTGTTGGAGATTCAGGCAAATAAGACCCAGGGTCCATCCTCAAGGAGCCCACTGGGCAATGGACTCACAGAAAATGATTTCTTAAGAACACGTAATAAACCAGGAAGAAATGCCATTTGTTCCTCTCTGGTGCTACCCAAGATGGGAAATGGATGTAGCCCAGACTTATTTATTAGGCTTCTTAAATGATATTATGCTATATTTCCTAATGATATTAAGCTGTATTTCCATCCAGGTAAGGCAGGGTAAACAAGCAATCAGGGAACTCAAAAATCAAAAAAGCAACTTGGCGAGGCCATGCTTTGTGCACGTGTGTGTGCTTCACAAAAGGGTTAAGTGGACAGAAGTAAGAGGGGGAAAAATCTAGAAAACCTCCAGAGAAATATAAAATGGTCATGTACAGTAAGTCCACCCCTACAAGTGTTCTTTTTTTTCAGTAAAGAAAAAGAAAACTGAGCAGTGACCTGACCCAAAACTATCAGAGGAAGAAAAGCAACATCAGCTCAAGACTGAGCAGCAAGAAAAATAAGACTCTGTTTGCCAGATAAAATAGGAAATATCTGCAGCTGGATTACCTCTGTGTCAGTCACAAAGGGTCAGTCTACTCAGCACATAACCGAGTTTCTCAGCTTCAACTGAATCCCCTTACCCAAATTAAGCCATCTCATTTCTGATTCATAAAATACTATTTCACGGAAAAGTGAGTCACTTAATTACTACCTAATGTAACATAAATTACATTTGCATTCATTTAAAACAATTTCCTAATTACAAGGAAACATAAAAAAAGGTTCTGAGTGTGATTTTTAAGATGCTGAAACAAACCAAGATTTAATTTAAAATATATTTACAATAACTACAAATGATTACATGATTTTTGCTTAAAGGTCATATCTGCAACAGAAGAGAAATATTTTGCTTTAATCTGATCCTTTACTTCTAACGGTTTATGGGTCTTCAGAATTGATAAAGCATTTAGCTTGTGGACGCACAACTGAAACCCAGCACGAGGCACTCTGGGCACAGGTGAGTGAGAAATGGAAAGAGCAACACTTGGTGGAAGACACTCCCCTGCAGGACAAGAGACCATGCTCTGCAGCAACAGCGCTATTGCCAGGTTTTATTCACACAATGATGATCTCTCATAGGACCTTGCGCAAAGCACCTCAGTCTTTTTTCATATGGGATTGAGCATGTTAACTGTCACTCAGGAATCAAGAGTTTTTCTGGAAGATAAAGAAGTATCTATAAAATGTACCATGATCTTAGAGAAATGTAGTACAAGATTTTGAACACTATTTATCAGCAGCATACGAGAAGAGTCATGGGCTCCAGTAGAGCCATATGCTGGCTGACCCTTTGCTTTTCATCTAAGACTTAAGAGACCTTATAGGTAATGACAGAATAACTAATGATAAAATAAAGACAAATTTGCCTTTGTATCTTAGGAGTCTACATCAATCTAAATAACAGTATCTGGCAGTGGATATTTAAAATCTTTATTGGTATTAAGCTAATATAAATGCTAACATCAAAGTTTGTCAGACGTGTTAAGAGAACACAAAGCTACATTGTTACATAAATACAAAGATGATACAAAAATCCACTTTCTTTTACCTTTGAAACCCAACTACATGGGATGTGGAAATATTTTTTTATCAAGTAGATAATCTGTTTTATCAATAGCTAGAAAGCCATTTTTGTAAGTTGTCTTTCAGCTGAAAAAACAATACACTACTTACATCATATTGGAAAAGGAATGACCTCAAGATTTCCAAGTAACACAGCTCTTTTTCACATCTGAACTCCCCTGCTGATCATTAGGAACAGTTTCAAATGTCCCATTCTCGGCTTTCATTTGTGCCAAACCCTGGACAAGTCTGTAACAAGGTTATGGTAGCAAAACACTGCGTTTCTGCACGGGGTGCTAAGTCATCTGTCCTCCCTTCTTCTTAGCACAGCATCATTCACATTAGTCTGAGGTCTCTCCTAAATCAAGCTGTGCTTACATACAGAGGAAATATGAAATCAAAGTTATTTTCCTTCTATCTCTTGTAAGCTAATAAACTACCTCAAATTCATTGTTTAACTGAATATACTGTTCTGTTCTTAGAGATGCTGTGGTCCAAACTCTGTCCTCAGTCAAGGTGAGGGAGAGGTGAATACGGCCCCAAAAGGCTCAGTGCTGGATCAACACACTCAAGAATGGGATAGATAGTCTTTTGTTGGTAGGTGTTTGCAGAATACCTTAAAAAAGGGAGGGGGGCTTCCTTATCTGATCCAAAATGGTGCTGTTTTCTGTATCACATTCTTATACAATTCCCAATTATCTAAAATGCTGAGGAATGAAAGACAGAGTTCTGTTTCTTTTGACCAAATAGCTGGAAGTATTAAAAAGTGAAGGTAGACTAGAAATAAAACACAATTCCAATATGTTTTAAACCAGATTTAAGTTGTTTTTTTTAATTCAAATTGACCCAAAGCAAAACTTACATTACAAAGGAAGAACAAAATACATTATGATATAACACACTAGGAGTTACATGAAAGCTAAATTTGTGGGCAAAGGGCCTCATCCCAATCACATTCTGGGCTGATGAGCAATTCTGCAAGAAAGTTAGAATCTCAGTTTTTGTATGGTCCACTCTGGTAATTAAACTACACATTCTCATCTCATAGGGTGTGTATCTGACAAATCAAGCTAGACTCCCTCACGCTCCAGATGTGTACTCTTGCTACTGCCAGAACACTGAATTCTCTAGCGGAAATGCTGTTCCAAGCATGACTGATAATGAATTAAAAAAACAAAATAGTCAAGTCCTCCAAACTAACAAGCATGGATTATTCTGTGGTAAATAGTTTAGAAATATGGGAATTAAATAATCTAAAAAACTTACTCTGCTGTACATTTATAAACACAAATATTTACACACAAAAAAATCTGTTTTTAAAAGATGAGGTTTGCAGTTCATTAATGATCATCATCTTTTATGAGCTGGTTTCTTTGGTGTACTTGCCAAATATATTTCTAAAAAGGTTTAGTAATAGGCTTAAATAATAAATTTCAAAAGAAACATAGAAGGATCAGTGACAAATTTGACACTATTCTGAACATTTCAGTCAAGATTCTGGAAAAACCAATCAGTTGATTTTCTGAAAATATGTGTTCTCATTATGTTACTACAGAAAGCTTCTCTGTCAATCAAATTCAAGTGCAGACCAGCACGTTCATCACTATATTCCACCAGTTACCAACTTGGAGACATTTTAGTTATTGTTAAATATGATACGTGATTGGGATTCTATTAACAACAACAACAAAAAATTCTTTTTAAACTTCCAGAAAAATGAAACCTCAAACAATAAATAATGGAATTATACACTTCTTCATTAAATAGAAATTTTGATTCCAGGAAGAGCATTCATAACTTTTTTCTGAAGTCGCAGCAGCAATACAGAACAAAGAATTTACCTTCATCTGACCTTTTTACTCGGAATTCCCTGACTCAAACTCAGTGGCTAACTTAGTTTGGAAACCTTTGACTGGCTGGGGAAAGAAAATCATTTTGAACTAACTGAATAAATTAATAGACACATGAGGAAATAAGTCCTGTGCAAATGTAACATTAACATCACTGCTCAGAGTGCAGGACCCCACAGGCCCTCCCATCTCCTCGTCTCCCTGGGCCCAGGGTTTCAGGGAAAAGTAACACAATTCATTTCTGGCCATGCCAGGTCCCTGATGCTGCAAATGTGCCTTAGCTCTGACCTGGCTATTGGTTTCCAGAATGAGAACACAGCTCAGCTCCTAGCTTCATAAAGGCCTCTCTCTCAGAAGATAACTTTTTGGAGATATTTTTATGAAAAAAAAAAAAAGACCACCCATTTCTATCCATCATGTTCCAGTTATAGTTTTGGGATGGTTACAAAACTGGCCACACTCTTAGTGGTTCCCTGTAGAAGAGGCTACGTAGCCCATCTGTAATCCCCCACAGCAACCTCTTCCCGAAGCCGCCTGTTCTTCAGAAACCTGTACCCAGCCTAGGCCCAGCAGATCAGACATCTGATGCCACAGCTACTCTGCATCCAAGAGAATAAACTCTGTGCTTGAGGAAATAACACTGCTGGCTCTGAAAAGGGTAAAGCCAGAGTAGACTCCTAATTCTGCTTAGTTATACTTTTCAGGTAGGTGAAATAGCTTTATACTTAATGACTTAAAACTACAAATTCAGACAAGAGAAGCCCTTCATCTTGTAAACTTCTGATAATGAATTTATTACTGGTGTGTAACTATTCTGAGATTTCCTAAAGCACTAAGAACAATACTGGGATATTTTTAAAGTTTCTTCTGAAACTAACATGATGACAAATCAAGCACAGAACTCATTTCCAAGGGCATCACCATAGATCCCTAATGCCTCTAGAACCATTGTTATTGACACTTTATCATATTTATGTTTACACTAAAACATATGCCAATCAACCCAGAAAATAACTGTTCTGAAGAGCGTCACTGTGCATAACTTTAAAATAGATAGGAAATGCTTAATTAGCATATTAGGAATTAACCAGATTTACAAATGTGCACCCATTAGAAATTTTACCCTTTAGAAATTTTATTTCAACTGGGAAGAAAAAAACACCATGAAACCACCCCAAATTATTTAACCATTAAAGCCAAATGGTTTAACAATATTTTGGGCTATTTTTAGGGAATACGCTACCACCAGGACATGAAATTTTCAGCTTAAAGTGAAGTAAAAACAAAGCTTAAAATGGAAATTGCTAAAATGGAAATTGCAACTGACATACTATGGTTCTGCAATTAAAATTAGTGGTGGTTCCTGTTCTCACAGGCATGTCAAAGCCAGCTGTGGAATGAGGAACATCAAGTGAAATAATGCATAAAATACACCAGAAAGAGTACTGCACTGGAGGCACTGTTTTAAAAACAGAATACACGGGCTTTATAAAGCTAGTTTCTTTCCCATTAGTTTTTTTAAAAGCACAATTCAACTAGAGACAGAAGTTGAGACGCAACGTCTCTGGGTAGTGTACTTCAGTTGTTAAAAAAAAAATAAGTTAAAAACAAGAGCACACCAACAGGAAAGCAGAGGTAATGGATTTATGTCATCCAAAGCCACATTAATTAGGAAAAGAACAGTTTGAAACAGCCAATTTGTACTCATTAAAAATGACAGGGGTGACAGCGTTACGTTAAAATTTTCTTAGGGCGTTTTCCAGTAGAACCCAGGATGCCCTGGGTAAAACTGTGCCTCCAAACTGTAACAAGTGCTCTGCTGGTTTATAATATTGTGCACGTCAATGAACCCATACATTTGGAAAGGGTAAATTCTCCACTCCTAACCTGCTTGTGTCATTTTGGAAAAACAACTGTTTTAAATGCAATATTGTATAGAAAGCTTGAACCTCGTAAACTTGGACCAAGAAACCAAATTAAGACCTTCAAGCATGTGGGTGTGTGTGTGTGTGTGTGTGTGTGTTTATATATATAAAAACATCCCTCCCCTACAATGAAAACCAAACAAACAAACAAAAAAAACCTAAAAGTGTATACCTGCTTTCTGATTTCACAGCAAATCAGAAATTGCATAGGATATACTTTGTGCAAGGCAAAAAGCCTTTTAAGTATCTGGAATATAACTCCTATCTTGCTCACAGTTCTGTGTATATCAGATATCATCAAATTTGTGTTTTAAGTAGTCTTTCATGACCTTGGCAATTGGTAGTTCATCAAGTAGCTTTAGGTTTTGAAGGCCTATACATTGTCGAATTTTAATTCGGCACAGGTCCTGCAAGTTTCTGGGCTGTCCTATAAAGACAGAAAAAAGAAAATATTACAAAGCTGCAAAGCACAACATTTAAGGCGGGCTTTAAGGTTCTGAAAAGAATAGTTTATTTCACTGGGAAGTGTCTCTCTGTGGACTTTACATTCAAAGGATCAGAGAGACTCTAGCTAGGAGGACATGTCCTGGGTACCTTCATATGGTGTCTCATTTGATCCTTTTCACATCCCTGGGATGGTCGATATTTTCACCTCCATTTTACAAATAGGGACACTAAAGATCAGGGATTTTAGTCAATTGCTCAATGTCAGACGACCAATTAAAGCTTTTTAGACAGAGGCTAAAACCAGCTCTTCTGACTCTAAGCCTGGTATGCCTACCAGTACAAACTGGAATGTCAGTTCTTGTCCCAGGTAGGCCTCTAATATGCTGGGTGAACCAGTGTGAGGCAAATCACTCTTCTGGGCCTCAGTTTCTCCACCTGAAAAGTGAGGGAACTAAAAGAGATGCTTTCTAACATGGCTCCTCCTGTCAGCTCACTGTCCAGGGCACAGAACACAATCCTGGGGAGCTCTCCCAAATGACATCTGCCCTGGTGTTCACCATGATTCTGGACACAGCAGAACTTGGCTGTGGGGAGGGCATGGACTGGGAGGGCAGCGGGGGCGGAAAAAGCACCCCAAGCTATTCTGAATCTCCATCTCTTCAAACGTGCCACCCTGACAATCTGCCAATAAAAACCTCTGCTATAACCCAACTCAAAAGAAAAATTACAAAATGCAATTCCTTTCACTTTTGAATATTGTGTTTTACCAAATCAATATAGATGACCACAAACACAAGCAAAAATTCTTTGCCACAGAGCCTCAGAAGTGTTTGGATTCACATAAATTCTACTTTCATATTAAATGGTAATAATAATACAAGCTAACATATGTTGAATGTGTACTCTGTGCCATGTAGTCTTATAAGCTCCCGATATATACTAACTCGTTTAATCCTTTTACGAGGGAAGTACTTTGATCATCATCCCCATTTTACAGACTGCTTGCATCTCTAAGTAACATGCTCAAAGTCAAGCAGGATGCTATACTTCAGCGATTCTCAAACTTCTTGGCCTCAAAACCTCTTTACAGGGACTTCCCTGGTGGCCCAGTGGATGGGAATCCGCCTGCCAATGCAAGGGACACAGGTTCGATCCCTGGTCCAGGAGGATCCCACGTGCCGCGGAGTGGCTAAGTCCGTGTGCCAGGGCTGCTGAGCCTGCACTCTAGAGCCTGTGAGCCACAACTGCTGAGCCTGCGCTCTAGAGCCGCCAGCCACAACTACTGAGCCTGCGATCTAGAGCCTGTGGGCCATGACTGCTGGGCCCGCGCACCTGGAGCCCGGCTCCGCAATGGGGCGGGGGCACCGCAACGAGAGGCCCGCGCACCGCAGTGGAGAGTGGCCCCCGCTCGCTGCAACTGGAGGGGGCCCGCGCGCAGCAGTGAGGACCCAACGCAGCCATAAATAAATAATAAATAAATAATTTTAAAAAACCCCAAAACACTTTACCATATTAGAGGTTAAAACAGAAATTTCAGAAATACTTATTAATTCATTTAAAAATAACAAAGATAAACCCCATTATATGTTAGTTAACATAAATACCATTGTTATGAAGGTAACAATATTTTCAAAAACAAATGAGAAGAATGGCATTCTTTCACATTTCTGCAAATCTTTTAAAGGTCTGGCTTAACAGATGATGGCTGAACTCTCATATATGCTCCTACACTCAATCTGTTGTGATGAAACCACATCACCCAGTCTCTGGGGAAGTCCACTTACTCTCATAAAAGAAGGAATGTGGAAAAGACAAATAGTGTCTTAGTATTATTATGAAAATTGCTCTGACCTCGATATCCTGAAAGAGTCTGGCTAACTCCAGGGGTCCCCAGGCCATACATGGAGTACTACTGCTGTACTTAGTACTTACTTGAATTGTACTCGTTTACAGGGATCACCATTATTCAAAATTAAGTAATTCTTTATAAACGAAAAAGGGTCCTTAAAACTTAGACCTCTGCTCTGTAAGACCTGTATGAACATGTGCTTTCCAAGAGGTACTTAATACATGGTCTCTTAACAGAATCACAGCTGAAGCTACTGCTTTCCTAAAAATGGCTGTAAGCTAGGGGCACGTGTATCCGTGGATGTCTGCATAAGGATCCCTGTGAGGCTGTAGCACTCACTCATGAGTCTCTTGGTGAGGTGTGTCCCCCTCATCGTCCAGATCTCTACTAAAAGGGCACTGCTGAAAGGGAGATGAGGTCAGGTTCCCCATCAGATTCTCTCCGAGCTCCTTTTCTCTACAGTACTTAACAAGGCTATGATTTTACATTTACTTGGTGATTACCCATTAATGTCCATCTTCCTCACATGTTCCATGAGGGTAAGACGATTTCTGGTTGCCAATGCAAAAGTCCAATGCCTGACACAATACTCAACAAATACTAGTTGAACAAATGAACACTTAATAGGCTTGTCCTTAAAGTATAAAACAGTCAGCTCATTGCAAAACACACCCATGTCAACGGCAAATCGTTTTCTAACCTGTTTTGAATTATTTTTCATCACCATTCATGGGCTACCTTTAGGAAGAGAATAAATTATCACTGTCATTTTTCAATAAATGCTTATAGTATTTGATCTGCAAATGCAAACCACCAGAATATGTATCAGATTTGAATCTTCTTTTTTTAAAGAATTTGATCTTCCTAATAGATGGCAGGTCCTTTTCAAGTACAATATTAATGAAAAGAACAACCACAATGTATTCAGGCAAAAAACAGATGACATAGAATTGACATATATAAATATACATGTGTACTTAAATGAAAACATATCATCTAACAATGTGGAAAACCTGTATTATTGGAATTTGCTTAGCTAAGATAGAAAAGATGGAAACAATAGGTTCCAAATAGGGGATCTTCTGATGGTCTCGTTTTGTGGCAGATTATACTCTCCAAAAACGACCACAGTACCTCCTATGCCTCATGCTCTTTCTTTTACAATGTGACTGGATACCCCATCATTAAGAGACGGTATCTAGGTTCCCTCTCCTTGAAACTGGGTGGGCTCATGACTATGGTGGAACTCATAGATCATAGCTTTCACCTGGCTCTTGGGACATTCACTCTTGGCACACAGCTATCACCACGCCATGAAGAAGTCTCAACAGTCTACAAAAAGGAACTGAGGTCAATGCCCAACATCCAGGCTGAGCTCCCAGCCAAGTGCCCGCACAACTAGCCAGCCATCAGAGTGAGCCCTTTTGACAGTGGAAAGGCCCCAGTCAAGTGGCTCCAGATGACACTGCTTGGAGTAGAGAAGTAAAATAATCAACTATTATTATTTTAAGCCACTAAAATTTGCAGCATTAGATAACCAAGTGAGATTCTGGGATGTGGAAGTAGGGGGTTGCCATTAAAAAAAAAAAAATCTAAAATAGATGGCTTTGTCATTGGGACCAGGCCGGGGGGGAAGCTTTGACGAGGCTGTTGGTCAGGGCTTAAGGGAAAGTTTTAAAAATGTTACTAGAAGCTGGAGGAAAGGGGAGACTTTTAATGGTTTAATAAATTCAAAGGAGGAAGCTACAGAAATACTACCACCCTCAGAAGCTATTGGTGCATTAGCCTTTCCCAGGGAAAAATGCACTTTCTATGCCTAAATGTCAGAAAGTTTTACTCAATTTGCTACAGAATTTTCTTCTTCTTAAGCAGTGTGTTGTGGCAGTCTTTTAATGTCTGGGGAGAATGTGATCTTTTGAAGATTTCCTGACCATGTATAATTCCTGTCTGCAGAAAGACCTTGAATGGTAAAGGCCAGAGTGGTTAAAAGCATCAACTCTGCAGCCAGCATCAACTGCTGGCCCCAGTAGCTCTTGGGTGAGCTACTTAGCCTCCTGCCTTGGTTTCTACACCTATGAACTAAGGATAACACCACCTACATAATAGGCCTTACAAGCATATAAAGAATTAGTTTTGGTAAAGTGCTTACAATAGTACACAGGCATATAGTAAGAGCTAATAGAGTATTTGGTAAATAAATGTTAAAATAGTAATTTTAAATACTTGTAAGGATACGTTTTACTTCCCCTTCTCAGAAATGTAGAGGGCTCCTTTTTGGAAGATGAAGCTTCCTGGTGTTAAGACGGTAAGAAAACTAGCTGACAACTTAACAGTAAAAGAACAACTCGTAATCTAGTCCTGGGAAACAGTCCTGAGCAAATTGATGGAAATCATATTCTGGAAATCACTACATGACCTGGAGTTGGCAGAGATGTGAGAACTTTGTATAAAAAAGCTGTGCAGTGATGAAGTGAGGTGTGTCGTTATACTACTGCTCCACAAATATACAGATATTCCCTCACCTTGCCAGGTAGCAGCACTGAGTGAAAAGCGGGTTACATAATAAAGAGTAATAAAGACTAATTGTAATGACTGTTATTTCTAAGACTATTTAAGGACCCATTTTTTCAGGAATATCATTTTAGGAATAGAAGATTATGACTGAAAAAGAAGTACAGGCATACCTCGTTTTATTGTGTTTCGCAGATACTGCATTTTTTACAAATTGAAGGTCTGTGGCAACCCTGAATTGAGGAAGTCTATCAGCGCCATTTTTCCAGCAGCATTTGCTCACTTCATGTCTCTGTGTCACATTTTGGTAGTTCTTGCAATATTTCAAACATTGCCATTATTATTATATTATTATGGTGATCTGTGATCAGTGATCCTTTTCTTGAAGTTACTACTAGGCTAAAAGGCTCAGATGATGATTAGCATTTTCTAGCAATAAAGTATTTTTTAAATTAAGGTACACACATTGTTTTTTTAGACATAATGCTATTGCACACTTGATATACTACAATATAGTCTAAACATAACTTTTCCATGTGCTGGGAAACCAAACAATTTGAATGACTTGCTTTATTGCAATAGTCACTTTATTGCAGTGGTCTGGAACAGAACCTGCAGTATCTCTGAGATGTGCCTATTATTTATTTTGTTGTCAACATATCACTCAAAAGTATTTACTGAGCACCTACTATGTACTTAAAAATGCACTGTCCCAGAGATTAAAGGGGCAAGAGAAAGAAGGAGGTGGTGGCAGAGGAAAAGAAGGCAGAGAAAGAGAATAAAGGGAACAAAAGCAAAAAACCAACACACGTGCACGCTGCTTACCAGGCGTCTTAGAAAATGACTCCTGTCCTGTTAAATAGCAACTGCCTTGTCCGTGGGATGACAGGGGAGACCTTGGGGGACATCTCACAAAAAGAGTATAATTTAAGGAATTATAAACACTATGGGGGATGCAGAAACACTACAAACTATTATCCATACTAATGAACTACAAGGGGATTACATAATACTTCAAAGGGTTATTAGTCTTTCCATTTGGTAAAGAAGCCCATCATTAGTAATAATTGGGCTGGTATAAAATAGGAAATCAGCTTTTGAAGGGTCTGGTCTAGTATAATTACAAAACCAGGGCAGCAGCATAATTTTGAAAATTAAATATCCTAAAGCACCTCCTTTTGACATGACCACCACTGCATTTATAATAGGCTAAACTTATTTATTTAGCACTCTCCATCTTAGGTCAACATCTGGAATGGTCTCCCAATACCTCTTTGTTTTATTTCAGTTTCCCATTTTAAGATCCTACCATAAACACATTTTATTCCTTTGCTTTTGCCTCTGAATTCCCTTCACAGGGACTTAGTATGAAATGTGTTAAATCTTATTTTACAGGACAAAGGTAGTTGCGAGCTCACCTCAAAATAAAAATCATGGTATTGTAAAATAAAAGGCTACTCTGATTTAACTCTTAGATAGAATCCAAAAGTACACAATGTCAGCCTTGATGACATTTGTCCACTTGTTACATTTTTCTTCACAGGCACACGAGCTTTGACCTATTTTTCTCATTTGCACTAAGCCAAACAAAAGCATATATTGCTTCCTAACAAATAACAGAAGTCCCTAGAAGCCTACATAAAAAATAGAAAGTAATACAAATATGACAGAAATAGTACAGAATAAGGTAATACTTTCCATATCAAAGAACCTTAAAATGTGGTATAATTTGACTTAAAACTGTGTACTATTTATTTATTTCTAAAAGTGATTTTAATAATTGGGACTAAATAACCTAATAAGACTACAATGTAGATGTGTAGCAAAATCCCCAATGAGAAGAAAAATCAATAATCAAAAATAACCTTAGTTAAAATGTGTTACACAAATTATTTCCTCAAAGAGTTATACTAAATAACACTATTTTGGTAAGTCATACTGAAAAAAAAAAAAGAAAAAAAAAAGTCAAAGATATTGATTAAAGAAGCATTTGAAAGGAACACAGGAGGAGTAAGGGCACCTGATGCTGAGGGGTTGTATGGGGTCATCTGCTTACATACCTACCTGTTGCTGTGCTGGACTTAGCTGAGAAAGCCACAGCCTAAATTTCACTTTCTTAAAATTAAAGTCATGATTTATATTCTTACTTTTTTTAAAGTTTAAAACTTTGCAGCTAAAACATACTACTTGACTATGACTAAAATTTAAATAAAGACATATTTCAGGTTACCATAGTGTTTATAAAATAGTATTTTTTTTTATAAAGACTTGTTCCTTTATTTTATTTTTTTTATTATTATCTTTTTGGCGTTACGCGGGCCTCTCACTGTTGTGGCCTCTCCCGTTGCGGAGCACCGGCTCCAGAGGCGCAGGCTCAGCGGCCATGGCTCACAGGCCCAGCCGCTCTGCGGCATGTGGGATCCTCCCGGACCGGGGCACGAACCCGTGTCCCCTGCATTGGCAGGCGGACTCTCAACCACTGCGTCACCAGGGAAGCCCTAAAATAGTATTTTTAAATGCCCGTGATTTCAGGTTACTGTAGTGTTTATAAAATAGTATTTTTAAATGCCCGTAACTGATGTTCTAGAAAGTAACAATCTTAAGTACTTGATGGATTAAGTCTCTGCACAACAGTTTATCCAACTCATTCCCATTTACCTAATCTTTTTCTCTTAGAAGTATGAGACCTTTATTTTTCAAATTCCTTTTGGTCAATTTACTTATTTAAAAAGTTTTTATTTAAATAATATATTTAAAAATTATTTATTAAATACATTAAAATTATTTAAAATTTAATTTAAATAATTAATTCCTATTATTAACTCCTTTAATTCCTTAAAACATACAAATTGAAATACTGATACAACCCAGCACTACCTTTTACCTACCACTGAAGCATAATGAGCAGCTGCTTCAAGTATTTGAACAGCATCTACTAGAAACACAGATCAGTGCATTACCTTAGACTCCTCTAGATATTAAACACAAACCCAACTGGCATATTCTCTGCCTTAAGAGTAATTTATACGAGAGCCTGCCATGCTATGTAAAAAAGAAAAAAAAAGGTGTTTAGTAAACAGTTAAGTGGTTAACTTACTCAAGGACTCCTTGGCACCTCTGATATGGTGCTGTGCACGGTGAATCTCTGAAACTGGGATCTAGAATCCAGGGTACTAGTCTTCTAAACTGACTTGCACTCTTAAAATTATAGGACCTCAAAGAATTTTTGTTTATGTGTGCTATACCCATCTATATTCATCATATCTAGAAAATAAATGTCAGAAATTTTAAAAATACTTATTGATTCACTTAAAATACTAGTAATAAATTTATTATCAGTTGAAATAAGTTTTTATGGGAAAAAAAGCTGCTTTTCAAAACAAAGATTTCATGAGAAGAGTGGCACTGTTTTACATCTCTGCAAATATCTCTTAGGTCTGGCTTCAGAGAAGACTGCTGGATTTACAGATCTGCTTCTGCGTACCATCTGTTGTAATATGCTGTTATGATTGAAGTAGATGAAGAAAATCCAGACTCACATAGGTAGTTGGAAAAGGAAGGCCATTTTCATGGCCTTTTTAGATAATCATGGATCTTCTTTGATACTTCACCAAAACTCAACAAGAGGTGTTTTTTTAAAGGTTAGATGCAATATGGAATCTGAAACCACAACAATGAACTTCTTTATACTCTTTCACATTAAAATCCATTGGTCTGTTTTGCCCTCTGAACGGATCTTTTACCCATGCATGATTTTGTAACATCATGCATTAGTCATTTGGAAAATACTGGTTACCTGGGTTATTATGCAGATCTTCCATATGTTGACCCAATTTATTACATGATATCAAAAAATTACTTTTGGGGCTTCCCTGGTGGCACAGTGGTTGAGAGTCCGCCTGCTGATGCATGGGACACGGGTTCGTGCCCCGGTCTGGGAAGATCCCACATGCCACGGAGCGGCTGGGCCTGTGAGCCATGGCCGCTGAGCCTGCGCGTCCGGAGCCTGTGCTCCGCAACGGGAGAGGTCACAACAGTGAGAGGCCCGCGTGTCGCAAAAAAAAAAAAAAAAAAAAATTACTTTTGTTATTATCTCTACTAATCTCAAAAATGTCTTTACATGTTGGGAAATTGTCAATGTCCCAGTGGCAAATACAAAAATACAAGTTTTTCAAAATTCTAATTTTCACTTGAAAGCTCAAATTTTATGACTCCCCATAAATACTGTCGGTTGTTTTCCTTAAGGTGACAAATGCACTTTATTCATTTTCAAGAAAATGTCTACCAAATACCAAAGCCAAAACAGCTATAGTTTGGCTGTCCGTCCATCCTTCAGGTAAAAATGGTATTCCACCAAAAATGCTGCTGGTTCAGCTCAAACAAATCACAGATGTACTTTTCCTCAATTCAATCACAGCACTTCATTACATAGTAAGAATACTTTCAATTTCCATCCCACAGAATAATTAAAAGGTACATACTGAAAGGGATAAGATTTAATAAAATTAAATCAAAGAGATTCCTAAATGGAACTGGAACACTCTTTACTGAGATTGCCTTGTGGTGAAGAACACAACTACGAGTACCCTCTGAGACTACTGCCTTGATTAATGCTGAGGTACCTGCCATTTTACCCACCACAGCTCTTACACCATCAGTGCAAAAGTCAGTGCAGAGACACAGACGTAGTGAACGGACATGTGGGCACGGGGGGGAAGGCGAGGGTGGGATGAATTGGGAGACTAGGTTTGACATAAATACACTACTATGTGTAAAACAGATAGCTCATGGGAACCTGCTGTATGGCACAGGGAGCTCAGCTCTGTGCTCTGTGATGACCTAGATGGCGGGGCGGTGGGGGAGAAGGGAGGTCCAAGAGGGAGGGGAGATAGGTATACATATAGCTGATTCACTTCATTGTACAGCAGAAACTAACACAACATTGTAAAGCAATTTTACTCCAATAAAAAAAAAAAGAAAAGGCAAATAATATCCTAGTATTGTTATGAAATTAGTTTTGGCCTCATGGGCACCTAAAACTGTCTCGAGGACCCCCAAGAGTCCACACTGTTCTACATGAATCCAGAAACAAAATAAAATAAAATCACAAGCAGCAGGATATCATCCCCTTTAAGAATGTTTATTAGCAAGAATTTTTAAAAGGAGGGACTCCACGGACTATGGTCTAATTTCCCCATTTTTCAGAGAAGGAAACAGACCCATAAGGCAGGTGGAGGCTAAGCAGCTTGCCCAAGTTTATTAGGTAAGTCAGACACTGGGTCAAGAGCCCATTAGCTGCTCTCTCCACCACCAGACTCAGCTGATTCAACGCACCCATGACACAGGCACAGCTGAGAAACCTTCAGGACGCTATAAGGGAGACACGTGCCTCTGAATACAAGTGGGCAAAACTCTACTCAGCCCAAGGGACCATGGATAGGATGATTTTCACATTGTAAGTAAAAATGATAAAAATAATGAATAGACTTCTGGTTTTAGCTCCAACATATAAAGAACTTGAAGTCCTCACTCCAGTCTTTACAAGAAGAAAAAGCTGAACAAACTGAAATTAATGACTTATCTAGGACCCATCGGTAAACTGATGTCACAGGGCAAACCTCCACCATAAAATCTGGAGAGAGAATCAGATCTAGAGTCACAGCTGGAATCTGTGCACCTGCAGCAGTAGCTACTGGAGCCACAAACTGGTAGGAACACTTAAATGGTCATTTTGACAAACTGCCAAGAGCCGTGCATGGACCAGCCTGAGAGGGAGAGCCACAGTCTTAGGAAACCCCCGATGTTCTGGCTTTCCTTTCAGGAACCCCATCAGGTTCTCACATGAAGAGACAATAAAGACCCCCTCATGGCTCTGCCAGGGGGAGGGTGAGAATAACTATCTGACATACACTCAGAAACTTCATAACAAAGTCTGTTCTGCAAGGGAAGAGACTTCACCAGAGTCTTACCTCACCTGGAGAATAAACGTTTCTCTGACTCCAGCCACTGCAGTCCTCCTAGCTCACCAAGGTGTGGGTATTTGGGGGTGGGGGGCAGGGCATGAAACAGGGGAGAGGGCAAAACTGCTTTCTCATGAAATCTCTCTTTCTTAAAAAACTTTCATATTCTGAGTAACTCCTTGACTCGGAAAGTTTACATGGTAGGGCAGGGAGATGATAAGGGGAAAAGAGCACTAGATTACAATCCCATTGCTCAAGGAGAGTTCTATTATCATTTAACCATTTCTCAGGGTAAGCTTTACTTATGAAATAGTCTTTCTTGAATTTTTAACGTTGCACCTCTTTTAACAACAGTTTCTTGTGCTCGCCCTTTCTTGTGCATAAATGTTAATTTTTTCTTTTGAATTGGACAAACATTCCTACAATCTCTGCTCTTTATCTTCAGCTAGAGATTTTTTGCCCATTCCTATACGCCAGAGTTCCCATGATCCTCTTAGCTCCAAATGGTGTCTGTGCAAATGCTACATACAAATTATTCTACTTTAATTAACTGCATGCATTTGCATGACCCTCAGAATGAGTGTCTCCAATAGACCTCCATCAACGGATCTCCATCATCCTCCATCAATGGACCTCCATCAGAACGTCTGCTGCTGTCTGTCATCACCACCATTTCTACCTGTCATTGGTCACATTTTCATTGCTCTCTCTGTTGTTGTCCCTTTAGTTTATTTGCTCCACTCTTTTTTTTTTTCTAGTAAAAGAACTAAAAGACCAAAAACTGGCTTATCTAAGCAGGAAACATCTTTCCCTCAGCAAGGTGATCTTCATTCTCCAGGTAGGATCTTTGGCTCTTCTTAGCTGTATTTACTGTTCCAGGGCACAAAAAAGCTGCTCCTTCAGTTGACTGGCTTTCTGGAGGTGATCACATTGAGTTCCAGCCATTCTAGAAGGCAGAGGTTTCTGGAAGTCTGTCTGTAGAATAACAACACCTCTTTGTGGCTTCTCCCTCTACTGTGACCAACAAGGCACCCACAGATACTACCTTATAACTAAGCCACTTGACCTGCTCTGTTTTTATGGAGTGTGTGTCAGAGTTTTTATGGCAATTTTCCTAAAAAGCCACAGTAGCTTTTAGATTCTAGGATTATGACTGTCTTGAGTTCTTCCAATTTAAATAACTTGCTCTCTAGTAAAATGGCCCTGAATAAAGACCACCAAGTGGCATTTCTGTTGTCCTTACACCTCAGGAGTCTGAGTTTTCAGATTTGAGGCCAAGGACTTGGGGCCTAGAGAGCGGTAGCTCTCAGCAGCAGTAAAGACTGAAAGGAGCTCAGGGATTTGACTTGATGGCTCCCTGAACCACCTAACCATCTTTCACTGTGGTTTTCTTTTCTTTTTTAAAAATTTATTTATTTATTTATTTATTTTTGGTTGCATTCGGTCTTCATTGCTGCACGCGGGCCTTCTCTAGTTGCGGCGAGCAGGGGGCTACTCTTTGTTGCAGCGCACGGGCTTCTCATTGCAGTGGCTTCTCTTGTTATGGAGCACGGGCTCTAGGCGTGTGGGCTTCAGTAGTTGTGGCAATGGGCTCAGTAGTTGTGGCTTGAGGACTCTAGAGTGCAGGCTCAGTAGTTGCGGCACGCAGGCTTAGCTGCTCCACGGCATGTGGGATCTTCGCAGACCAGGGTTTGAACCCATGTCCCCTGTGTTGGCAGGTAGATCCTTAACCACTACGCCACCAGGGAAGTCCTCACTCTGGTTTCCAAGAGAGCCAGTACAGAGCTCCAGAGGGCATCAGCTACAGTTGGTCCTTCTAGCACATAATTATTCACTAGGAAAAGAAAATCTAATAAATAATGCACAGGTGAAGCAGAACACTTAATTTGCTTTTGGCAGGAAACACCACTGACAGCAAAGTCAAGAAGTAATGAATTATGTTGCATCACCTGAAGACAGAGGGTAACTGCAGCCTTCCAAGGACAGATGGTCCTTCACTTCTGAAAAGCATCCCAAGTTTGCTCAGCCACCATCCTTACAGATGCAGCCAATCAGCCAACCCACACTTACTGAGGACCTACTAGGTGTATGGCTCTGCTCTAGGTGCAGTGGAGAACTCAAACACAAAGAGGCAGTCCCGTCGATTTTTCTATCTGCCCTACTTTTAAAGGTACATGTGAATCTCTTTTTAACTCAACATTCTTGCTCTCCAGCAGCACTCCATGGTGGAACTGAGCAGCTCCAAGGGCTGGGGGATGAAGGGGCAGCTCCACCCATCCCCCTGGCTGCCTGTCTCCAGATGCAGACTACACAACAGTTTATAGAGTTGAAAATAGAGGCTATGGTAGAATAAGAATCTAGGGGATTCACTCTGTAGGTAGCAAGCCAGCTCTTGCTGTTCATCTACCCTCACTTAATTAATTATTTTATTTTTAAAAAATATATATATAGCACTTAAAATGTGCCAGGTACTGTTTTAAGTGCTTTATGAATATTAACTCATTCAATCCTCACAACAAGCCTGTAAGACAGATATAATTACCCCAATTTTAAGATGAGGACACTGAGGCACAGAGCAGTTAGCTAACCCACCCAAAGTTACAGCTAATGTGTGGTAGAGTCACGGCTGGTCTAACGTAGTCTAGCCCTAGTCTACACCATTAACCACTGAGCAAAGTATTTAACAAACAGGCTGCGGCATTTATGTGTGTAACATGCCTTCCTGAAGACAGACAAGGTAATTTAACCATGAGCCTCTAGTGTTAAAGTTAAAACAACAACAATAGCAGCAACAACAAAAATACATTCAGAATTTATTAAGAATAAGATATACTTTATAGGCTACATACCATGACAGAATTCTAACCTCAAGTTCAAGAGTAATCTTATCTTTCACTACACCAACACCCCTACTGGTCTATATAAATGAAAACTGCTAGAACATTTGCTGAGAGAATCAGCATTTGAATTTTTGCTGTAGTCTTTTCCTAAAATGTGGCCTGGATCTGAAGGGTCAGCTGGGGAGGAATCAGCACACACAACATCTCCTGTCTCTGGGTACATCAGTGTGCCTCAAAAGCTTTTGGCAAGAGACCACCTACCAGATAGCCCAAAACACCTCTCCCAAGGCAGGCCTATCTGTGCTGTACAAGTCGACAACCACTAGGCACTTGTGGATGTTTAAATTTAAATTAATACAATTAAATAAAATTAAAAATTCAGTTCCTATGTGGCACTTGCCACATAATAAGTGTTCAACAGCCACATGGGGCTAGGGGCTACCACAGTCGACAGCCACTAGGCACTTGTGGATGTTTAAATTTAAATTAATACAATTAAATAAAATTAAAAATTCAGTTCCTATGTGGCACTTGCCACATAATAAGTGTTCAACAGCCACATGGGGCTAGTGGCTACCACAGTCGACAGCACAGAGACCATTTCCATCATCACAGAAAGTTCTATTGGACAGCATGAGTTAGACTCTGAGTGTGATTTCTTTTTATGCTTGAGTCTGAATATACTTAGTGGTAATAATTTCATCCTTCCCTTCTTATGAATAAACAAAATACAAATTACACTTCATTTCTTCATAAGTTTTCTACTCCCAAATTCAGCTCTCAGGGGGGCAGTGGATTATTTATAAGCAGGTCAAGTAAACTCCTCATCCTCCAGTACCTGGTACCCAGAATGTGTTTCTTCTTCCATAACAATGAATGAAACATAAAACTTAGGTGAGGAAGGGGAATTCATTAAAAAGTGTGGCAGACAAATGTTTTGTTTATAGACTGTGGCTTCATGTGTGATGTTAAGCTCTGAGACACATACTCGACTGGTTACAAGGAAGTCGGACAGGAGAGGGTGGCTACTCCACACAAACTAATACCTCTATCCGAAAAACAACACGAACACATGCACCACTACACACAATGGGTCAGACACTTTTCCTGGCTTTAAAATAAAGTGCCCACACAAAAACAGGTCAGTTATACAGTCCTGTGTGGGCCAGAGACAGTGGCACCAAATTTTCCACTGGGAGCAAATTTTTCTTTACAACACTTTCTGATTTCTATCATCCTTAACCTGCATTACTAAGATGTCTGATAAATAACACTGTTGTTCCAGTTCATGTGTGTTCACATTGTAAAGAAGAAGAAAAGCAACAATAAAACATGAGCAACAACTTAGCAATAAAGCACAAATTCTAGGACACTTCCATAGCTATGGATGCTAAGATCCAAAATTCTCCTAATTCCTCAATCTCAAGTCCAGGAAAGCCTGGAAAGACTATGTTTATGACCAGTAGGAACTGCCTTGTTCTAGCATCAATCTTAACATCTAACATCGAGGGTATTCTAACACCTTATCTACCCCCATTTAGTTTTAGTAACACAACTGAATTTTTAATGAAATCCTGTGATACAGAGCTTTCTTTTCATTTCAGATGAATGGAATGAGCAGGGCTAATAAGAATCATTAATGTCTGGTCATTTTAAGTTGTAAAAATACCTTAAGCTCCTCAGAAGATGCAAAATTTTTTTTTTTTTTTTTTTTCTTTTTTTTTTCTTTTTGCGGTATGCGGGCCTCTCACTCTTGTGGCCTCTCCCGTTGCGGAGCACAGGCTCCGGATGCGCAGGCCCAGCGGCCATGGCTCACGGGCCCAGCCGCTCCGCGGCATATGGGATCCTCCCAGACCGGGGCACGAACCCGTATCCCCTGCATCGGCAGGCGGACTCTCAACCACTGCGCCACCAGGGAGGCCCCAAAATTTTTTTTAAAATGTAATAATAGTAATAATTAAATTACATACTTGTGACTTCTTGTAAGAAATCCAAACACGGTCGACTACTTCCAGAAATGCTTATTGAAACAGCCAGTGGGGTCTGTCCTTCATAGTTCCTTGTGTTCGTGTCCGCTCCATAATTATATAACATCCGTGCACAAAGCACGTCATCCCTAAGGGCAGACAAATGTAAAGGAGTTTGTCCATCTTCTAAGCGACCCAAGTTTGTGTCTGCTCCTCTCTGAAGGAACATTCGGCAATAAGAGTGATTGCTTTTGATCACAGCGTATCGCAACAGGAAACCATTCTGAATGTCAATGTTGGCATTGTGGTCCAGGAGGATTTTCACACAGCTTGACCTCTCTCGGATAATGGCGAGCTGAAGCGGCGTTGTACCTTTATCACTGAGCGGGTCGACCTCAGCCTTGAACTCCAGTAGGAGTCGGACAAATGAGTCCCTACCATAGTGAGCAGCCACATGAAGAGGAGTCCAGCCATCATTGCTTTTTGCATTAATAATGTCGCTCCTGTATTCAGATTCTAACATCAGGCGTGCAATCCGAGCCCGGCCATGCATGGCTGCGTAATGAAGTGCAGTGAAGCCTCCGATTAAGTCCTTAACTGTGGGATCAGCTAGAGTTAAAACCAAAATGAAAACATTAGCAGACTCTGAGACAAAGCAACGAACTCTGCCATGGCACAGCACATCTTAGCCAATTCTCATATGAAATGTGAAATGATTAAACACTATAATGAACATTAAGTCCTTCTTGCCTCAGCTTAATTGAAATACCGTTTTAATGGAGAAAAAATTTAGTAGAAAGTTATCAAACCTCGATTAATAGGATGAGTATATGACTTACAAAGCGTTTAAAAGCTGTATACAAAAAACACAGAGTCCAGATCACCACATCCCCTCTCTTTGCTAATTTCACCAATTGCCCTTGGCTTCCCAACTCCCTCATCTCTGTACTGTTTCATGTTTCTCTTCTGTTTTGAACTTTTTGTTTTATTTTCTCTTCTGCTGCTTCTTGGTCTTAAAAAGAAGCATGTGTAGCAACATCTGCTGATCTAAATTACGGATGTACTGTGGTCTGGCAGACTGTGTTGTTTTAGGGTGTATTAGGTAAAAATTTAAAAAAAAAAAGGTTTTCTGTGATCTGTAAGAATTCCAAAACATGTAAGATATATGTTAAGTGATCTTGATAAATCGTGTTTTTATAAGATAAAACTCTATTCTGAATTCTTCCTTTTACAAGAACTTTGGAGTTTTTAAGAATTAAGCAGCACACATTGTGAGAAAAATTGGGAGAAACCTCAGCACTGAATAAATATTATTTTCTAAAACAGTTCCAAACCTCTCTCCTAAATCGACAGATTTCTGGAAGGAAAAAAAAAAGAAATAAAAGAGAAGAAAAGAAACCAAAATGATTTATCTGCTGTGTGACTCCTCAAGTCACAGACTTTTGTCACCTGCCCCCAATGTTTTCTAAAGCTGAGGGTCAGTTCTACACAGCTCTCATCCCACTAGCCTTCCTGGACAAGGGCAGAAAAGGGGTAAGAACCCTCATATGCTATAGGTAGGTCACTTCCTGGAGGCCAGCAATTCTGTGTGAAGATAACTGGGTGGACCTAACTACCAAGGATTAAAATACTTTCTTCTTATGAAAGTCACCATTAATTTTTAGCTTGTTCATGAAAGAGAAAAATTCATAACTGTTCTTCAAACAAACAAACAAAAAGCCTCCACAGTCATGTGATTAAACAGTCACGTTTTGTTTAGTAAAATGTTGGTTAGTTCTAAAACATTTTATGACAGCTTGGTCTCTTAGAAAAACCTATGAGGCAGAAAACTGTATCTAAAATAGTAATGATACTGTGGAGAATACAAATTTCAATTAAGAAATAGTTACAACAAAAGCTATAAAAAGTTAACACTTTTTAGGTAAGCTATATCAGTTGAATTTCTAAGATTATTTCATATAAACTGACATTACACAACACTAATATGACTTTTATGTGTTTAAAGAAAATGAGGGTATCATATCTGCCTTGGTCTTCACTAAAAGAAAGATATACAGTACTTATTCACTACTTAATTTAAAAAAAAAAGGAGCAAGAATATTTAAACAATGCACATTGCTGCCATCTACTGGTAAGGCATGAACATGAGCTACTGTTTCCATTTTGACAGATGATGCTGAGCCCTCAAATCTGTTTTCAGATACCTCACTTACCTAAAGTAGACTAAGTGAAGACAGGCATGAAATATAAAAAAGCCCCTTCTATTCAAATAAAACCATAAATCTTGCCAAGATGGCTATTCCTAATCTATACCTGACCAATCAACTGCTTCCAGACATTCTCTTTTAATCTGTTAGTGAAATTTAAGAATACCTTTTCTCACTTCTCCCACCTTTCATCTACCATGGGTGCCTTTAAAGTTGCCAGCAAACAGTCTCATGTGCATCCTATACTCGCTTTGTTTGACAGTAAAATTAAAATTATGTTACATAAAATTGCACTTGCATCTTTAGTTTTCCCCCTCAGGTCTTTTTAAGATTCTACTTACAACTTGGTGCTATACTGAGCTAGGAGAAACAAAGATGAACAAATACAGCAATGATCTGCTTAGTCTAAGTAAAAACCACTAAAATCCATTAATTGAGCACACACTGGAAACACAGCACAGAAGGAAGACTGTAGGTTAACAACGTATAAAATCTGTATAGTTACTTTCCTCAAGAAATTAACAAATAGGAAATATAAGACAAAGATGAAAACAAAAATTAATTTAAGGATTATTAGCCAATGCAATAAGATAAGAAAAAGATTTTATTTGTAACAGCAGAAACTACAAAACACCTAGATATAAATTCTGTAAGAAATGTGAAGGGCACATGTGAAGAGACCTTCTTTGACTTAATTGAATTCACTTCATCTGTGTCTGTTCAAATGTTCCTTCAACAGAAAAGCCTTCCCTGAACACTAACATGGTAGCCCCATCACCTCATAACTTTGTCCGCTTTAGCAAGCTTTCTCCCCCCAGGTGCAACCTATTTAATACAAATTGTAGCAGTCTCAAGAAACCCATTTGAAAAGTTTGAAAGTATATATAAATAAAAGCAGACAAACATTCCCTACCAATATGGCTTCTTTCTTTCCAACAGCTTTACTGAGGTGCAATAAAACTGAACCATTTTAAGTATACAGGTTGATGAACTCTGATGAATTGTATACAGTCATGTGACTACCACTACAATCAAAATATTGCCATCATCTCAAAAAGTTCCTTCCTGCCTCTTTATAGACAATTCCCTGCCCAGACTCTGGATCCCAGGCAACCACTAATGTTTTGCCTTTCTATAATTTGATATAAGTGGAATCATAGAGTAGTAGGCTTTTGTATTTGACTTATTTCACTTATCATAATGTTTTTGAAATTCATACATGTTGTTGTTCATCAAAAGTTCGTCCCTTTGTATTGCTGAACAGTATACCATAATATGGATATACAGTTATTTATTTATATAGTCAGTAGCAAATGGATAAATGGGTTATTCCTAGGCTATAATGAATAAGGCTACTGTGAACATTCATATACAAGTCTGTTTGTGGATATATGTTTTCAGTTCACTTGGGTAAATACCTAGAAGAGAATTGCTGGGTCATATGTTAAATGTACATTTAACCTCCTAAAAAAGGGCCAAACTGTTTTTCTAAGTGACTATACAATATTACACTCCCACCAGCAATGTATGAGAGCTCCTAATATTCTACATCTTCACTAATACTTGGCATTATTAGTAATTTTAATTTTATCAATTCTATTGAGTATAAAGTGGTAACTTACTGGGATTTTAATATACATTACCCTGATGACTACTGATACTGGGCTTATTCTGATACTGGGCTTATTCATATACTTTCTTTTGTGAAGTGTCTGTTGAAATCATTTACCCATTTTTATTGTGTAGTTGTTCTCATTATTGAGTTTAAAACTCAATGGTGTATATATTCTGGAAACAAGCCCTTTTGTCAGATATGTTTTGTATTTTCTCCTAGTCTATGGCTTGCCTTTTCATTTTCTATACTGTGTCTTTTGAAGAGAAAAAGTTTTGAATTTTGATGAAATTTGTCATTTGTTTTCTTCTATGGTTTGTGCTTTTTGTGTCCTGTTTAAGAAATCTTTGCCCAACACAATGTCACATAGGTTTCGTTTTCTCCTACAAGTTTTATACTTTTAACTCATACTTAGGGCAATGGTCCATTGCTAGCTGATTTCTGTGTACAGCGTAAGATCAGATCAAGGTTCATTATTCTCCATATAAATATCTATTTGATCCAGCACAATTTGTTTAAAAAACTACCTTTTCCTCGATGATTTATCCTGGTGCCTTTGCCACAAAACAATTTACCATACAAGTGTGGATCTATTTCTGAACTCTATTCTGTTCCACTGATCTAAAAGTGTATCCATATACCAGTACCAGATTGTCTTGATTACTGCAGCTTTATAGTAAGTTTTGATAGCAGGTAACATTCTCAAACCTTCTTTAAACTGTTTTGGGCAATAAATTTTAGAATCAACCTACCAATTTCTTCAGACAAGCCTGTTACAATGCTGATTGGAACTCTACCGACTCTAAAAATGTAAATCTGCCCCAAATTATCTAAATAATGTTTATTCTTCCAAACCATGAGCACAGAATACCTATTTATTTAGGTCTTCTTTAATTTCCCTCAGCAATGTTTTGTACTTTTCAGCATACAAGTACTGCACATTTTTCATTACATTTATTACTAAACTTTGTTGTTATCATAATGAATTGTTTTTACATTTCATTTTCTAAATGTTAATTACTGGTATAGAGAAATAAAACTGATTTTTGTATACCAACTTGTGTATTCTGTAATCTAGCTAAATTCACTTTTTAGTTCTAGAATGTTTGAGATTTCTTACGATTTTCTAAACATACAATTATGTTCTCTGCAAATAAAGACAGCTTTACTTCTTCCTTTCCAATCCCAGGACCCTTATTTGAACAATAAAATGTTGACGAACTGTAGTAAAAGCATATACCCTTGCCTTGCTCCTAATCTCAGAGGGAAAGAATTCAGCAGTTCACCATTTACTATGATGTAAGTTGTAGTTTTTCACAGGTGCCTTTCCTTAGGGTTTGGAAGTTGTCTTCTGCTTTTGGCTTGCTGAGAGTCTTTATGATGAATGGGTATACTATGCTGTCACATGCATTTTCTGCATCTATTGAAAGGATCATTTGGTATTTACTTTTATTCTATTAATAGGGTAAATTACTCATCATATTTTCAGATGTTAAACAAAGCTTGCATTCTTGGGATAAACACTACTTGGTCGTGATGTAATATTCTTTTTTATATAATGATGGATGAGATTTGATAGTATTTTGTTAAGGTTATTTCTAATTTGTCATGAGGGAAATTGGTCTGTGGTTTTCATTTCTTGCAATGTCTTTATTTGGTTTCTGGGTACTATATGCCTTATACAATAAGTTTGGAAGTGTTTCCTCAAATCGTTTGGGTAGTGTTGTTATTGTTTATTCCTTTAATATCTGAAATATTTCAACAGAAAAGGCAGCTGGGCCTACCTAAAGACTTCTAGTGTAAAGTTTTAATTATGAATTAAATTTCTTTGATGTAGGACTATTAAGATTGTTCTATTTTTCCCTTGGGTCAGTTGTGGCCATATGTGTCTTTCGAGGAATCTGTTCATTTCTTCTAAATGGCAGAAGGGTGTTCATTATATTCCTTATTATCCTTTTAGTATCTATAAGATCTGTAGTGAAAACAGTTTTTTCCATACTTGATATTGGTATGTGTCTTTTGTTTTCTTCATCAGTCTAGCTAGAGATTTATCAATTTTACTGATATTTTCAAAGAACCAGCTTTTTCTTGGTTTCATAAATTTTCTCCATCATTTGTCCATTTTCAATTCCACTGGTTTATTTTCTTCTCTTTGTTATTTCATTCCTATTCTTACTTTGAATTTAATTGTAGCAGTATACAGAAACTGTTCCAAGATAGCCCCCTTTCCTCTCCCTTCCTTTGTCCTATTATGTCATATATATTACATCTTTATATAAGCCCAACAACAGTTTTATAATTATTGTTTTATGTTGTTGTCTTTTAAGAGATGAAAAGGGGGGAATATATTTCTATTGTCTCTGGCAGCACGATTTTAAGGGGGCCCCTCCCATAATTCCTGCCTCTTGATGCTCATGCCTTTGTGTAATTCTCTCCCCTCGAGTATGAGCAGGAACTGTGACTTCCTTCTAACCAACAGAATCTGGCAAAGGTGACAGAATGTCACTACTGTGGTTATGTTATGATACACAACACTCCATCTTGCTAGCAGACTCATTGTAGCAACTTTCACTGCTGCCTTGATGAATTAAGGAGCCTTGGTGGGAAAGCCCACAGGCCAAGACTCTGCAGGTTATCTCTGGGTACTACTGGCAACCTTCAACCAGTAGCCAGCAAGAAGCTGAGGCCCTCAGTCTATACATCCAAGGGAATTCATCTGCTAACAACCTGAATGAGCTTGGAAGCAAATTCTTCTCCATTTAAGCCTACAGATGAGAACAGTCTGGCCAACACCTTAAAACTGTGAGGTAATAAGTATATCTTGTATTAAGTCATATGTTTGTGTAATTTGTTACACAGCAATAGAAAACAAATATACTGTTTTTTACATGCATAATTACCTTTACCAGTGATCTTTATTTGCTCTGTGAATTTGGATTACACACGGTCCTTTTCTTTCAGCTGGAAGGACTTCTTTCAGTACTTCTCGTAAGGCAGGTCTGAGAGCAACAAATTCCCTTCATTTATCTGGGAACATCTTTCTATCACCTTCATTAAAAAAATTTTTTTAAATATTCTTATTGGCTTTTACTTTTTTTAAATTAATTAATTTATTTATTTTTGGCTGAGTTGGGTCTTTGTTGCTGCACGTGGGCTTTCTCTAGTTGCAGCAAGTGGGGACTACTCTTCGTTGTGGTGTGTGGGCTACTCACTGCGGTGGCTTCTCTTGTTGCGGAGCATGGGCTCTAGGCGTGCGGGCTCAGAAGTTGTGGCTCACGGGCTTAGTTGCTCCGCGGCCTGTGGGATTTTCCTGGACCAGGGCTTGAACCCGTGTCCCCTTCATTGGCAGGCGGATTCTTAACCACTGCGGCACCAGGAAAGCCCTATCACCTTCATTTCTGAAGGACAATTTGGCTGGATTTAAAATTGCTGGTTGACTGTTATTTGTTTTCAGTAATTACAAGATGTCATCCCATTGCCTTCTGGCCACTATTGTTTCTTATGAGAAATCAGCTGTTAATCTTATCATTGAGGATCCCTCGTATATAATGCATCACTTCTCTAGGTGCTTCCAAGATTTTCTCTTTGTTTTTAACATTCCCCAGTTTGACTATTACATCTCTTAGATGAATATCCTACTTGGAGACACTGAGTGTCTCAGATGTATAGTTTAGCATTTTTCATCAAATATAGGAAGTTTTCAGTCATTTCTTCTTCAAATATTTTTTTCTTTCCCTTTCTCTCTTTCCCTTCTCTTTTCTGGCTCCCATTATGCCTCATGAATATATTGGTATGCTTGATAATGTTCCACAGGTCTATGGGGCTCTGAGTGAGGCTGTGATACTGCTTGCAGCAAGCAACACAGCAGCCTCACATTTAACAGGAGACCTGGCAAATGAGACAGCCATGTGGGCTTTGATAAGCTGCTACATATTTCTGGGAATTGGGAAGGCAGATGCATGCTTAAGAAAGACCAGAGAGGACCCCAGTTATCTACTCACTTCTGGCTGAACATGAGGCCAGAAAATGGAAGCTGGGGCATACCTGTAAATTGTCTGATTATTAAATGTGTCTCATCCTATACACAGATCTCCCGGGCAAAGGGTAGAAGCCTTACCAGCTCAAACTGCTTAAGCACAACCTCTGACCAGTTACCGGTCAAACATAAGTTATTTTGGCCATAAGATGTCTTACATATCTTATTGTTGTTGATATTTTTAAAAATTCTTTTTTTATATGTTCCTCAGACTAGATAATGTCTATTGATAAATTTTCAAGGTCACTGATTCCTTCTTTTGCCAGCTCAAATCTGCTGTTAACCACTCTAATGAATTCTTCATCTTAGTTACTGTACTTTCAACTCTAGAATTTCTATTTATATATATGTATATACATACATTCCCATTTACATATGTAAAATTATATGTATTCTATCTCTTTATTGATCATTTCTATTTGATGTGTCACTGTCACATGTTTTCATTTAATTCTTTGAACATGGTTTCCTTATTAGTTCTTTGAATACATTTATAATAGCTATTCTGAAGTTTTGTTAACTAAGTGTAACATCTGGGCCCCTTCATAAGCACTTTCTATTAGCTAGTTTCATTTCTTGTGTATGAGCAATACATTCCTGTTTCTTAGCGTGTCTCATAATTTTACTGAAAATTGAAGATTTAGACTATATCATAGCACCCCTGGATTTTGATCCTCACCTCTTCCAGGTGGGCTGCTGTTGCTATTTGTTTTAGTGAACTGCCTAGACTAATTCTACATAGTCTGTCTCCCTTGTAGCATACAGCCACTTATGTCTCTGCTCAGTTGTTATTATTAAAGTCTGGCTTCTAGGGGCTGCTCCTAGGAATAACTTATGTTTGACTAGTAACTGGTCAGAGGTTGTGCTTAAACAATTTGAGCCAGTAAGGCTTCCACCCTTTGCCCAAGAGATCTGTGTATAGGTTGAGACACACATTCAATAAACAGACAATTTACAATTTACAGCTTCTGTTTTCTGGCCTCATGTTCAGCCAGGGATGAGTAGATAACTGGGGTCCTCTCTGGCCTTTCTTAAGTATGTATCAGCCTTCCCAATTCCCAGAAATATGTAGCAGCTTATCAAAGCCCACATGGCTGTCTCATTTGCCAGGTCTCCTGTTAAATGTGAGGCTGCTCTGTTGCTTGCCCCAACTGGTGTTACAGCCTCAGTCAAGCAGCTGTGCTGTTGGCCTTTCCAGTTTGTTTGCCACCTAGATCAAGACCACAGTTATTTTCAACAATGCTCCAGGCATGGGGAATTTCCATGGGCTCCAAAATCAGGTCAGTCCCTTCCATCATCAAGGAGGATTCCAGCTTCCATGATAATGTGACACAGAGATTGTTGGGGAGCAGAGAGGGTAAATGGCAACAGCCACTTTGGGCTCAATTTCTTCTTTTTCAAGTTTCTTAAGGTAAAAACTTCAGTAATTGATTTAAGATGGTTCTTCTTTGCTATTCAAACATTTATAGCTATAAATTCCTCTCTAAGCACTGCTCTAGTACATCCCACAAATTCTGATATATTGTATTTTCACTATCATTCAGTTCAAAATTTGTTTGATTTCTAAATGTCTGAGTTTGTCCTAGACATGTTATTGTTGTTGATTTCTAACAGAATTCCATTGCAGTTAGTGAATATACCCATAAGATTTCAGCCTTTTAAAGTTTACTGACACGTATTTTATTGCCAGCATATGGTTTATCCTAGTGTCCACATCATGCACATAAAAGAATGTATATTCTGATGCAATTTTCAAAAATATTAGGTCAATGTGTTTGATAATTTTTTTTAGATTTTTCTATAGTTATTGATTTTTTAAATCTAGATGTTCTATCAATTGCTGAGAGATGTTAAAAATCTCCAACATTCAGGATTGTGAAGCTGGCCATTTCTCCCTTTAACACGTATTTTGAAGTTCCCTTCAAATTTTTTGCCTCACGTATTTTTAAGTCCTCTTTCTAGGTGTATGCACATTTTATGACTGTTATTCCTCCTAATGAAGTGCTCCATTTGTCACTGTGAAATGTCTCTCTCTAGTTCTGGTAATAGTCTATGTCTTGTCATCTATTTTATATGATATTAATGTAGCCACTCGGGCCTTCACATGCTTGCCATTTGCATGACATATTTCCCTGATATATCCCATCCATTCATCTACTTTCAACCTACCTGTACCTTTATATTTAAAGTATTATCTTTGTAGTGAGCATGTAATTAATTGAGTTTTGTCTATTTACCTTTCTGATAATTTCTAACTTTTAATTGGAGTGTTTAATCCATTAATGTTTAATATAATTATTGATATAGTTGAGTTTAGATTTACCATTTTATTATTTGTTTTCCATCTGTCTCCTCTATTGTCCCTCTTCTTCCCTTTACTACCTTTTTTTTCTTTGTACTATCAGAACATTTTTTAACATTCCATTTTAATGTCTCCATTGACAGTTTAGCTATACTTCTTTGCATTATCTTTTTTTTTTTTTTTTTTACTGGTTACTCTAAGGATTGGAATATATAAACTAAACTGTTCAGAAACATTACCAGGATTTGTATGGAGGTTATTATATGCTTCCCATTTGTGTCTAAAAGCTCAACTACTTTTGGACATTACAAAATCCTAAAAGCAGGAAAGTCAGAATTTTACAAAATATATGTATAAGCATTGTACCCTAATTTACTATTTATGTGATTACTCTTCTTAAAAGTTTTAGAAAGCACCAAATGCAATTAGCCAAGTTACACAGGCACAGGCACTGCTTGGAGTTCTAAATACCAGTTATGCATTGTGCCATGTTATTATAGGAAGAAAAAGCAACAATGGAGGAAAAAAAAATCTAGACAAAAACCTAAAACTTGACTAATAATTCAACACAGAACAAAGAGCCAGAAAGTCAGATGGTATAATGTTCCCAAACAGAATTTCCCCAAGAAATATTACTTTTTTGTTAATGAAAAACTAAAAATTTAGAAAAGCAGCAAAGCAAAAAACAGCATTCTCTAATACCTACTGTCAACACTTATGATAGACTTCTTTCAGCTTTCCTTCTATACATTTTTAAAAATTACTCATAATTGTAATCATAGTCTAATTACTTAATTTTCCTCTATATTTGGGCACTGGAAATGCCTCCATTTTTAAAATTATATATAACAAAGAGTAAAATTTTCATACAGAAAATAATTCCTGTACCTTAAGACTGCTTCCTTGGAATAAATTAATAGAAGTAGATTTACTGGCAAAAAAATCTCCCATTTCTCAGGATCTAACATACTACTAAACTTCTTTCCACAAGTGCTTTAATAAACTTCTACCATCAATGTCCCTGTTTCATCACATTTGGGATTACCATTTGTAAAATCTTTCATTTTTGAAATGCTAAAAATAATTTCTCACCATTCTGCTATGGATTTTTCTAATCACTTATATCTCTCATTTATTTCCTTGTGTTTCATCAAGAGGATTTTACCTACTGTACCAAGAGAAGACCTGAGACACTTATCAGGTGTCTCATCTCAGGTCCCTCCAGGGATGTGTTTTATGGAATTAACTTCTAGAGCTTCAGCTGACCGCCCTCCAGGTCAGTTTGCATAAACACTGAATCTGAAGATAAATAAACACACTAGCTAATATAGGGTCTCTTAATGTTACTCTCTTGAAATGTCCAGTGTAGTATTAGAATTTTTAGAAAGATTCAAAATGGGAAAATGAATATAATAATAGTGGGTTTCTTAAAATTCACACTCTTATAGTAGAGACTCTTCCCCATAATTCCAACAGCACACTAACCTGGTCAGAAAGATTACCAGGATTTGGACAGAGGTACTATTGTATGCATCACATTTGTGTTTAGAAACACTAATATTTTTGGACATTATAAAACCCTAAGTGTTCATCATTTTGAAGCAGGATATCTGAAAGTAAAGCAGTAAAATATCACTTATCTGCACAGGCCAACATTTTACATCTACAAGGTCTAATATGTCTACTAGTCACGTGTGGCTACTGAGCACTTGAAACGTGGCTAGCGTGACTATGGAACTGAATTTTTTGTTTACTTTAAATGTAAATACAGGCACATATTTTATTGCACTTTTTATTGCACTTCAGAGATAATGACTGCAATTTTTACAAATTGAAAGTTTGTGGCAACCTCACCTAGATCAAGTCCATCGGTGCCATTTTCCAACAGCATTTGCTCACTTTCTGTCTCTGTATCACATTAGGATAATTCTCAAATACTTCAAACTTTTTCATCATTATTATACTTGTTATGGTGATCAGTGATCTTAGATGTGACTATTTTAATTATTTAGGGTTGCCACGAATCACGCCCATAATAAGACAGCGAACTTAATCAATACATGCTGTTATGTGTTCTGACTGCTCCACCAACCAGCCGTTCCCCAGTCTCTCTCCCTCTCCTCAGGCCTCCCTGTCCCCTGGGACACAACAATATTGAAATCAGGCCTTTAACTGTTCAAATGAAGAGTCACATGTCTCTCACTTTAAATCAAAAGCTAGAAATGATTACGCTTAGTGAGGAAGGCATGTTGAAAACTGAGATAGGCCAAAAGCTAAGCTTCCTGTGCAAAACAGGTAGACAAGTTGTGAATGCAAAGGAAATGTTCTCGAAGGAAATTAAAAGTGCTAATCCAGTGAACACAGGAACAATAAGAACGCAGAGCAGCCTTTTTGCTGATATGGAGAAAATCTGAGTGGGCTGAATAGAAGATCAAACCAGCCACGACATTCCCTAATTTAGCCAAAGCCTAATTCAAAGCAAGGCCCTAACTCTCTTCAATTATGTGAAGGCTGAGAGGGGTGAGGAAACGTCCAAAGAACAGTCTGAAGCTAGCAGAGGTTAATTCATGAGGTTCCAAGAAAGAAGCCAACTCCATAACATCAAAATGCAAGGTGAAGCAGCAAGTGCTGATGTAGAAGCTGCAACAAAATTATCCAGAAGATAATTAATGAAGGTGGCTACACTAAACAACAGTGTTTCAATATGGATGAAACAGTGTTATATTGGAAGAAGATGCTACCTAGGACTTTCATAACTAGAGAAGAGAAGTCAAAGCACGGCTTCAAGGGACAGGCTGACTCTCATGTTGGGAGCTAATGTAGCTGGTGACTTTAAGTTGAAGCCCGTGCACATTTACCATTCCAAAAATCCTAGTGCCCTTAAGAATTCTACCAAATCTACTCTGCCTGTGCTCTATAAATGGAACAACAAAGCCTGGATGACAGCACATCTGTGTACAACACGGTTTACTGAATATATAAAGTTCGACGTCGAGATCTACTGCTCAGAAATAAAGACTCCTTTCAAAATATTACTGCTGAGGGGCTTCCCTGGTGGCACAGTGGTTGGGGGTCCGCCTGCCGATGCAGGGCACGTGGGTTTGTGCCCCGGTCTGGGAGGATCCCACATGCCGCAGAGCGGCTGGGCCTGTGAGCCATGGCTGCTGGGCCTGCGTGTCCGGAGCCTGTGCTCCGTGGCGGGAGGGGCCGCAGCAGTGAAAGGCCCGCATACCACAAAAAATACATATATATATATTACTGCTGATATAGGGAGGAAGATAGCGGAAGAGTAAGACGCGGAGATCACCCTCCTCCCCACAGACACACCAGAAATACATCTACACGTGGAACAACTCCTACAGAACACCTACTGAATGCTGGCAGAAGACCTCAGACCTCCCCGAAGGCAAGAAACTCCCCACATACCCGGGTAGGGCAAAAGAAAAAAGAATAAACAGAGACAAAAGAATAGGGACAGGACCTGCACCAGTGGGAGGGAGCTGTGAAGGAGGAAAGGTTTCCACACACTAGGAAGGCCCTTCGCAGGTGGAGACCGCAGGTGGCAGAGGTGGGAAACTTCGGAGCCGCGGAGGAGAGCACAGCAACAGGGGTGCGGAGGGCAAAGCAGAGAGATTCCTGCACAGAGGATCAGTGCCGACCGGCACTCAACAGCCCGAGAGGCTTGTCTGCTCACCTGCCAGGGCGGGCGGGGCTGGGAGCTGAGGCTCAGGCTTCGGTCGGAGCGCAGGGAGAGGGGACTGGGGTTGGCGGCGTGAACACAGCCTGAAGGGGGCTAGTGCACCACAGCTAGCCAGGAGGGAGTCCGGGAAGAAGTCTGCACCTGCCGAAGAGGCAAGAGACTTTTTCTTCCCTCTTTGTATCCTGGTGCACGAGGAGAGGGGATTAAGAGCGCTGCTTAAAGGAGCTCTAGAGACAGGCTCGAGCCGTGGCTAACAGCACGGACCTCAGAGACGGGCATGAGACGCTAAGGCTGCTGCTGCTGCCACCAAGAAGCCTGTGTGCGAGCACAGGTCACTATCCACACCTCCCTTCTGGGGAGTCTGTGCAGCCCGCCACTGCCAGGGTCCCGGGATCCAGGGACAACTTCCCCAGGAGAACGCACGGTGCACCTCAGGCTGGTGCAATGTCCCACCGGCCTTTGCCGCCGCAGGCTTGCCCCACATCTGCACCCCTCCCTCCCCCCGGTCTGAGTGAGCCAGAGCCCCCGAGTCAGCTGCTCCTTTAACCCCGTCCTGTCTGAGCGAAGAACAGACACCCTCCGGCGACCTACACGCAGAGGCTGGGCCAAATCCAAAGCTGAGCCCTGGGAGCTGTGCGAACAAAGAAGAGAAAGGGAAATCTCTCCCAGCAGCCTCAGGAGCAGCAGATAAAACCTCCAAAATCAACTTGACGTACCCTGCATCTGTGGAATACCTGAATAGACAACGAATCATCCCAAATTGAGGAGGTGGACTTTGAGAGCAAGATTTATTATTTTTTCCCCTTTTCCTCTTTTTGTGAGTGTGTATGTGTATGTTCTGTGTGAAATTCTGTCTGTATAGCTTTGCTTTCACCATTTGTCCTAGGGTTCTACGTGTCCGTTTTTTTTTTTTTACTTAAAAATTTATTTTTCTTAATAATTATTTTTTTATTTTAATAACTTTTTTTATTTGACCTTTATTTTATTTTCTTTTATCCTCTTTCTTTCTCTCTTTTTTTCTACTTTTTCTCCCTTTTATTCTGAGCCATGTGGATGAAAGGCTCTTGGTGCTGCAGCCAGGAGTCAGTGCTGTGCCTCTGAGGTGGGAGAGCCAACTTCAGGACACGGGTCCACAAGAGACCTCCCAGCTCCACATAATATCAAACGGCAAAAATTTCCCAGAGATCTCCATCTCAATACCAGCACCCAGCTTCACTCAATGACTAGCAAGCTACAGTGCTGGACACACTATGCCAAACAACTAGCAAGACAGGAACACAACCCCACCCATTAGCCGAGAGGATGCCTCAAATCATAATAAGTCCACAGACACCCCAAAACACATCACCAGACGTGGACCCGCCCACAAGAAAGACAAGATCCAGCCTCATCCACCAGAACACAGGCACTAGTCCCCTCCACCAGGAAGCATACACAACCCACTGAAACAACTTTAGCCATTGGGGACAGACACCAAAAACAACGGGAACTACGAACCTGCAGCCTGCAAATAGGAGACCCCCAAACACAGTAAGATAAGCAAAATGAGAAGACAGAAAAACACACAGCAGATGAAGGAGCACGATAAAAACCCACCAGACCTAACAAATGAAGAGGAAATAGGCAGTCTACCTGAAAAAGATTTCAGAATAATGATAGTAAAGATGATCCAAAATCTTGGAAATAGAAAAGAGAAAATGCAAGAAACATTTAACAAGGACCTAGAAGAACTAAAGATGAAACAAGCAACGATGAACAACACAATAAATGAAATTAAAAATACTCTAGAAGGGATCAGTAGCAGAATAACTGAGGCAGAAGAATGGAGAAGTGACCTGGAAGATAAAATAGCGGAAATAACTACTGCAGAGCAGAATAAAGAAAAAGAATGAAAAGAACTGAGGACAGTCTCAGAGACCTCTGGGACAACATTAAACACACCAACATTCGAATTATAAGGGTGCCAGAAGAAGAAGAGAAAAAGAAAGGGACTGAGAAAATATTTGAAGAGATTATAGTTGAAAACTTCAATAATATGGGAAAGGAAATAGTTAATCAAGTCCAGGAAGCACAGAGATTCCCATACAGGATAAATCCAAGGAGAAACACGCCAAGACACATATTAATCAAACTGTCAAAAATTAAATACAAAGAAAACATATTAAAAGCCGCAAGGGAAAAACAACAAATAACACACAAGGGAATCCCCATAAGGTTAACAGCTGATCTTTCAGCAGAAACTCTGCAAGCCAGAAGGGACTGGAAGGACATATTTAAAGTGATGAAGGAGAAAAACCTACAACCAAGATTACTCTACCCAGCAAGGATCTCATTCAAATTTGATGGAGAAATTAAAACCTTTACAGACAAGCAAAAGCTGAGAGAGTTCAGCACCACCAAACCAGCTTTACAACAAATGCTAAAGGAACTTCTCTAGGCAAGAAACACAAGAGAAGGAAAAGACCTACAATAACAAACCCAAAACAATTAAGACAATGGGAATAGGAACATACATATCGATAATTACCTTAAATGTAAATGGATTAAATGCTCCCACCAAAAGACACAGATTGGCTGAATGGATACAAAAACAAGACCCATATAAATGCTATCTACAAGAGACCCACTTCAGACCTAGAGACACATACAGACTGAAAGTAAGGGGATGGAAAAGATATTCCATGCAAATGAAAACCAAAAGAAAGCTGGAGTAGCAATTCTCATATCAGACAAAATAGACTTTAAAATAAAGACTATTAGAAGAGACAAAGAAGGACACTACATAATGATAAAGGGATCGGTCCAAGAAGAAGATATAACAATTGTAAATATTTATGCACCCAACATAGGATCACCTCAATACATAAGGCAAATACTAACAGCCATAAAAGGGGAAATCGACAGTAACACATTCATAGTAGGGGACTTTAACACCCCACTTTCACCAATGGACAGATCATCCAAAATGAAAATAAATACAGAAACACAAGCTTTAAATTATACATTAAACAAGATGGACTTAATGGATATTTATAAGACATTCCATCCAAAAACAACAGAATACACATTTTTCTCAAGTGCTCATGGAACATTCTCCAGAATAGATCATATCTTAGGTCACAAATAAAGGCTTGGTAAATTTAAGAAAATTGAAATTGTATCAAGTATCTTTTCCGACCACAACACTATGAGACTAGGTATCAATTACAGGAAAAGATCTGTAAAAAATACAAACACATGGAGGCTAAACAATACACTACTTAATAACGAAGTGATCACTGAAGAAATCAAAGAAGAAATCAAAGTATACCTAGGAACAAATGACAATGGACACACGACAACCCAAAACCTATGGGATGCAGCAAAAGCAGTTCTAAGAGGGAAGTTTATAGCAATACAATCCTACCTGAAGAAACAGGAAACATCTCGAATAAACAATCTAAACTTGCACCTAAAGCAATAAGAGGAAGAAGAAAAAAAAGACCCCAAAGTTAGCAGAAGGAAAGAAATCATAAAGATCACATCAGAAATAAATGAAAGAGAAATGAAGGAAACAATAGCAAAGATCAATAAAACTAAAAGCTGGCTCTTCGAGAAGATAAACAAAATTGATAAACCATTAGCCAGACTCATCAAGAAAAAAGGGAGAAGACTCAAATCAATAGAATTAGAAATGAAAAAGGAGAAGTAACAACTGACACTGCAGAAATACAAAAGATCATGAGAGATTACTACAAGCAACTCTATGCCAATAAAATGGACAACCTGGAAGAAATGGACAAATTCTTAGAAGAGCACAACCTGCCAAGACTGAATCGGAAGAAATAGAAAATATGAACAGACCAATCACAAGCACTGAAATTGAAACTCTGATTAAAAATCTTCCAACAAACAAAAGCTCAGGACCAGATGGCTTCACAGGCGAATTCTATCAAACATTTAGAGAAGAGCTAACACCTTTCCTTCTCAAACTCTTCCAAAATATAGCAGAGGGAGGAACACTGCCAGACTCATTCTATGAGGCCACCATCACCTTGATACCAAAACCAGACAAGGATGTCACAAAGAAAGAAAACTACAGGCCAATATCACTGATGAACATAGATGCAAAAATCCTCAACAAAATACTAGCAAACAGAATCCAACAGCACATTAAAAGGATCATACACCATGATCAAGTGGTGTTTATTCCAGGAATGCAAGGATTCTTCAATATATGCAAATGAATCAAAGTGATACACCATATTAACAAATTGAAGGAGAAAAACCATATGATCATCTCAATAGATGCAGAGAAAGTATTCAACACAATTCAACACCCATTTATGATAAAAACCCTTCAGAAAGTAGGCATAGAGGCAACTTTCCTCAACATAATAAAGGCCATATATGACAAACCCACAGCCAACATCGTCCTCAATGGTGAAAAACTGAAAGCATTTCCACTAAGATCAGGATCAAGACAAGGTTGCCCACTCTCACCACTCTTACTCAACAGAGTTTTGGAAGTTTTAGCCACAGCAATCAGAGAAGAAAAGGAAATAAAAGGAATACAAATCGGAAAAGAAGAAGTAAAGCTGTCACTATTTGCAGATGACATGATACTATACATAGAGAATCCTAAAGATGCTACCAGAAAACTACTAGAGCTAATCAATGAATTTGGTAAAGTAGCAGGATACAAAATTAATTCACAGAAATCTCTGGCATTCCTGTACACTAATGGTGAAAAATCTGAAAGTGAAATCAGGAAAACACTCCCATTTACCGTTGCAACAAAAAGAATAAAATATCTAGGAATAAACCTACCAAAGGAGACAAAAGACCTGTATGCAGAAAATTATAAGACACTGATGAAAGAAATTAAAGATGATACAAATGGAGAGATATACCATGTTCTTGGATTAGAAGAATCAACATTGTGAAAATGACTCTACGACCCAAAGCAATCTACAGATTCAATGCAATCCCTATCAAACTACCACTGGCATTTTTCACAGAATTAGAACAAAAAATTTCACAATTTGTATGGAAACACAAAAGACCCTGAATAGCCAAAGCAATCTTGAGAACTAAAAATGGAGCTGGAGGAATCAGGCTCCCTGACTTCAGGCTATACTACAAAGCTACAGTAATCAAGACAGTATGGTACTGGCACAGAAACAGAAATATAGATCAATGGAACAGGATGGAAAACCCAGAGATAAACCCATGCACGTATGGTCACCTTATCTTTGATAAAGGAGGCAGGAATGTACAGTGGAGAAAGGACAGCCTCTTCAATAAGTGGTGCTGGGAAAACTGGACAGGTACATGTAAAATTATGAGATTAGAACAGTCCCTAACGCCATACACAAAAATATGCTCAAAATGGATTAAAGACCTAAATGTAAGGCCAGACACTATCAAACTCTTAGGGGAAAACATAGGCAGAACACTCTATGACATAAATTACAGCAAGATCCCTTTGGACCCACCTCCTAGAGAAATGGAAATAAAAACAAAAATAAACAAATGGGACCTAATGAAACTTAAAAAGCTTTTGCACAGCAAAGGAAACCATAAACAAGACCAAAAGACAACCCTCAGAATGGGAGAAAATATTTTCATATGAAGCAACTGACAAAGGATTAATCTCCAAAATTTACAAGCAGCACATGCAGCTCAATAACAAAAAAGCAAAGAATCCAATCCAAAAATGGGCAGAAGACCTTAACAGACATTTCTCCAAAGAAGATATACAGATTGCCGACAAACAGATGAAAGAATGCACAACATCATTAATCATTAGAGAAATGCAAATCAAAACTACAATGAGATATCATCTCACACCAGTCAGAATGGCCATCATCAAGAAATCTTGAAACAATAAATGCTGGAGAGGGTGTGGAGAAAAGGGAACACTCTTGCACTGCTGGTGGGAATGTGAATTGGTACAGCCACTATGGAGAACAGTATGGAGGTTCCTTAAAAAACTACAAATAGAACTACCATATGACCCAGCAATCCCACTACTGGGCATATACCCTGAGAAATCCATAATTCAAAAAGAGTCATGTACCAAAATGTTCATTGCAGCTCTATTTACAATAGCCAGGAGATGGAAACAACCTTAGTGTCCATCATCGGATGAATGGATAAAGAAGATGTGGCACATATATACAAAGGAATATTACTCAGCCATAAAAAGAAACGAAATTGAGTGATTTGTAGTGAGGTGGATGGATCTAGAGTCTGTCATACAAAGTGAAGTAAGTCACAAAGAGAAAGACAAATACCGTATGCTAACACATTTATATGGAATCTAAGAAAAAAAAAATGTCATGAAGAACCTAGGGGTAATACGGGAATAAAGACACAGACCTACTAGAGAATGGACTTGAGGATATGGGGAGGGGGAAGGGTAAACTGTGACAAAGTGAGAGAGTGCCATGGACATATATACACTACCAAACGTAAAATAGATAGCTAGTGGGAAGCAGCTGCATAGCACAGGGAGATCAGCTCAGTGCTTTGTGACCACCTGGATGGGTGGGATAGGGAGGGTGGGAGGGAGGGAGACGCAAGAGGGAGGAGATATGGGAACATATGTATATGTATAACTGATTCACTTTGTTATAAAGCAGAAACTAACACACCACTGTAAAGCAATTATACTCCAATAAAGATGAAAAAATATATATATTACTGCTCGTTGACAACGCACCTAGACATCCAAGAGCTCTGATAGAGATATACAATGAGATTAATGTTGTTTTCATGCCTAACACAATATCCATTCTGCAGTCCATGGATCAAGGAGTAATTCTGACTATGAAGTTTTATTATTGAAGAAATACATTTCCTAAGGCTACAGCTGCCATAATTAGTGATTCCTCTGATGGATTCGGGCAAAATAAATTGAAAACTTTTTGGAAAGGATTCACCATTCTAGATGCCATTAAGAACATACATGATTCATGGGAAGGGGACAAAATATCAATATTAACAAGAGTTTGGAAGAAGTTGATTCCAACCCTCATGGATGCCTCTGAGGGGTTCAAGACTTCAGTACAGGAAGTAACTGCAGATTACTTAGCAAGAGAACTAGAATTAGAAGTGGAGCCTGAAGATATGACTGAATTGCTGCAATCTCATGATAAAATTTTAACAGGTGAGGAGCTGCTTCTCAGGGATGAGCAAAGGAAGTGATTTCTTGAGATGGAATTTACTCTCAGTGAAGATGCTGTGGAGGTTGTTGAAATCACAAGAAAGGATTTAGAATACTACATAAACCTAGTTGAGAAAGTAGCAGTAGGGTTTAACAAAATTGACTCCAATCTTGGAAGCAGTTCTGCTGTGGATAAAATGCTATCAAACACACTGCATGCTACAGAGAAATCATTTGTGAAAGGAAGAGTTAATCAATGGTGGCAAACTTCATTTTTGTCATATTTTAAGAAATTGCCACTCCAGCCTTCAGCGACCACCACCCTGGTCACTCAGTAGCCAACAACATGAGGGAAGATCCTCCACCAGCAAAAAGATTATGACTCATTGAAGGCTCAGATGATGGTTAGCAATTTTTTAGCAATAAAGTATTTTTTAACTAAGATATGTACATTGTTTCTTTAGACACTGGGAAACCAAAAAATTCATGTGACTCCCTCTGTTGCAATATTCGCTTTATTGGGGTGGTCTGGAACCAACCTCCAGTATCTCTGAGGTATACCTGCTGCCACACTTGCTATAGACAGCACAGGTTTAGGTTAAACTAAAGAGAGCCTCACTTTTTTTTTTTTCCTTTTGGAATATAGACAGTATTAGCAATTCGGGTCAAACTTGCTCATTTCCTCAATGAAACTGGATTTCTCCCAAGCAGCAGCAAGCGAACTTCACATACCTGCTCCACAACCAGGCTTCCCTCTGTGGTCACATGGCTGTCACCACAGCACAGAGACAGGCAACCTCTTAGCTCTGAGTTTTGATAGCTCTGTGTGATCACTCATTGGTGGTTTCATGGTGCAGGTGTACACATTGAATTATAAGATCTGCTCCTTTAATGTACGTGAGATTAAAAATTTCTGGTAGGGTAAACGGCTGATATTAAACATCTATATCCTTTCTTCTTTTCAATTGCTTTGGCTATCTTTCCCCTGCTCATTCAGTAAATGACAACTCTTTTCTTCCTGATCCTCAGCCCCCAAACCTCAGTTATTCTTAATTTCTTTCCCTCTCACCTCATAGCCAATCTATCAGCACATACTGTTGCCTCCATTTTCAAAATATATCCAGAATCCGACCACTTCTCAACACATCCACTGCTATCATGTAGCCCAAGCCACGAACATCTCTCACCTGAACTATTCCAAAGCGTCCAGACAGGTTTTCCTATTTCTCCTGTGCTCCTCCACAATCTATCTTCCTCAGAGCAGCCAGAGTGAGCCCTTAAGTAAGTTCATATTGTGCCTCAGTTGAGAAGTATTCAATGGCACCCCCATTCTCACTCAGAACAAAGTCCAAAGTCTTTTCCATGCCTTCTAGGAGCTACAGAACGTGTCAGCTGACTCTCTTTAGCCCTGTTTGCCCCCCCTCCGCCTCCCATTATTCTGCTCCAGCCACCGTCTTCCTGGCTTTTTCTCGAAAGTGCTAAGCATATTCCCAGCCTAGAGTTTTTACTTTAACACTTTTCCTTTAACGCTTTTCTCCCAGATACACACAGGGCTTGGTCTTCGTTTCTTTCAGGCCTCAGCAAACATGTCATATTAGAGGCCTTCCCTGAATACCTCATTTAAAACAGAAGCCTGTACCTCTTTATCCCTTCTCTGCTTCCTTTTTCTTCATGACTTGATATCATATATTTACTGTCAACTACTGAAATGTAAGTGCCATGACAACGGGGACTTTATTTTGTTACTGTATTCCCAGCCCTCAGAACAGTGCCTGGCACACAGCAGTGCTCAACAAATACGTGTGGGGTGCAGGGAAATGAGGCTGCAGTCCTGACCAGGCAGCAGTGCCTGAGGCCTTGGGCCCTTTCCCTAAACTCCCAATACTACGACCAGTGAGCTTTCTACAACACACAGCTGTTTCTCCCACTCCTCTCTGTCAAATGGCTCACCACCGTCCCCAAAATAAATGACCAGATATGCTCCAATCATACTGAATTTTTTTCAGTTCCTAAAACAAAACATGCTCCCTTTCTCCTTCAGCCCTTTACTCAGTGTCTTCTGTGTTTGAAAGAACCCCACACCTCCACCCTTCCAGCACCCCATGCAGCCTCACCTTTCAAGACCTTGATGCAAACCATGTCTTCTCTAGTAAGCCTTCCATGCCACTCCCACCACCTTTACCCCAGCAACTGGGGTGGTCTTTTATACACGGCGCTTAGCTCACTCTGCTGGGACTGCATTGTTTTCTTACAGGTCATATAGAATCATGGTTAAGACAATGGGTTTGAATCCTGACTCTGCAATTTATGAAGTGAATGACTGAGCAAATTACTTACCATCCTGTGGCTCCGTTTTCTCAGTGGAAAAATTACTACTTACCCTCACAGAATAGTTGTGAAGAATTAGGCTGATACTAAATGCTCAACAAATGTTGGCTACAAATCCATCCACCCACTAGACTATGAAGTGCCAGAAGGCGAGCACAATGATTACGTCCATATCTCAGGGCCTGGCCAGAGCCTGGCATACGTTACGTGCTCAATAAATATTTGCTGAATAAATATAAGAATAAGTGACCAACTGGTCACCTCATCCTCATCTAGCTATCTATATGAATTCTATCTCAGGCACAGAGGTGGGGGAGGGGAGAGGGAGGGAAAGAGGAAGGTGAACCCTTGTTTCTTGTGCATTTCTTTGCTCACTTTCCCATATTTGAATCTTTGACTGCATTTCACCTTAATGTCCATCACAAAATAAACGTATTAACAGGAGGGGACCAATCTAACTGGAAGTTTATAAGCTCTTAAAGAAACTGTGGTTTAAGGAAAAGAGCAGGTATGATGAATTCAGAGACTTTTCTAATCCCACCTGGCCCATTTTCAATCAATATTTTTTAATAAAAAGAAAAGGATCAGCCTTGTCTCTGTAAGGCTGGGGAACAATTATTTTAGATAACTGGTGTTTGTTTCCTCTTTCTCTCTCGCATTGAGAACAATACAGATATGGGTTCTGTCCTCATGAAGCCTCAGACTAACAAGAATAGAATTAAATAGAATACTACAAAAATAATTTATTATGCTTGTGATAGGAACTACAATAACAAGGTACAGAGCCCGATGGTATCACATGATAGAGGGATCTGACCAAGTCCGGATGGTAAGGGAAGGCTTCCCTGAGAAAGTGTGGGGAGAGGTGAGGGAGATGCAGGCAGGAGCCAGGCGAAGGTAGCAGCAGTGCAGGGAGCAGGGGGACCCCAGCAGGTCCTGGGCACAGGCCTCTGAGCTCAGTGAGTCTGAAAGAACGCAGATGGGCTGTGGCTCAAAGACAAGCTGGGAAGATATCGCCGAGGAGCAGAGGCTGCAGGGCTGTGTAGGTCACATTAAGGACTCAATATTGTCCCAAGAGAAGTGGGAAACCACTGACGGATTTTAAAAGGAAATAGTTTAATTGTCATTTTTAACAGATCGCTCCATTTAGAGACTGGTTGGAAGGGGGCAGTACTGGAAGCAGGAATGAAAGAGACATCATAACCGTCCTGGTGAGGAACAAGGTTTCCTTGCCCAAAGGTGGGGCAGTGCCTCCAACGAAAGGAAGGGAAAAGATCTGACAACTATTTAGGAGGATGGTTTCTAGATTTCTGGCACAGCAGTCATAGGCTGTAGTGCCATCTACTGCAAAAGAACACGGTCAAAGCAGCAGCTCGTGCTGCGCTGTGCTGTGAGCCACAGGTGTGGAGAAGCTGAACAGGCAGCTGGGTACACTGCTCTAGGAATCAGAAGCCAGGCCTAGACTAAATACAGAGCAAGTCTAAGCATCACATGTGGCCAAGGGGAGCAAGGAGGAGGAAGTCTCCTCTCCTATTTGTGTTTCCAAATCGATACACAATGTGCTATTAAAAACTACTCCCTAAATCTCTTATTGTACTAGGGTAAAAGGAGGAAGTAAACGGTGCTATACAAGAATACGTGAGGGGCTTCTGCAAAATATGTAATTTTGTTGTTTTAAAATTTTATATGGAAATGTAAAGTGCTAAGAATAGCCAAGACATCCTTAAAGAACAAGGAGAGGAGATTCGCTCCCCCCAGATATTAAAACTTATTAGAGAATAATAATAATTTACAACAATATTATACTGACCCAGGGATATAACAACAGACAATAGAACTAATGGAACCATGTGTATAGAAAAACTTTATACCTGAGTTGGCAAGACATAACAATGAGGAAAGAAAGGATGATTTAGGCTACCTTTATGTATGAAATTGTACCTGACCACCTCATGTTATACACCAAAACCAATTCTGGATAGATTAAAGACCTAAATGCCATGAAACATTTTAGAAAAAAATATAGGCAAATAATGACCCTATGGTATGATGTACAAGACACAAAAAGCACAAACTATAAGCCAAAGGAGAAACACAGTTTACCTACTTAAAATGCAAACTTCTGCCTGCAAAAAACAAGCAAAACAACAATGTGGAAAAGCCACAAGCTGGGAGAAGACTGTTGCAACATATAACTAACAGCAGAGAATACATAAACAACTCCTACAAGTCATAAGAAAAAGACAAGCAAGCAGCCCAGTCTTGCAATGCTTTGTTACTCATATATCATTTTCGGGAAAAAAGGAGGCAAGCAAATCACACAGAGGAAGAGCAAACCACTTAGTGACACACTCCTGGCAAAGGCAGGGGGCTGGGCACCCTCCCACCTGGTTAAGGGCAGAGCCATTAACAACCTTCTTTGGAGGACAATTTGTCAATATCCATCAAAACAACAACAACAACAACAAAAATCTAACAACCCTTCGATGTGGCAATTATACTTCTTGGAATTAGCCAAGAGATAAATTCACATATGTAAAAAGATTAGTCAAGGACATTCTCTGTAATACTGTTTCTAGAAGCAGAAAAATGAAAAATTAGAATGTTCAACAATGGGGAGTAAGTTTAAATAAATTACATCCATACAATGGAATCAATGACAAGGAACTATCACTTAGAGAAACCGTTTTGTGAAAAAAATCAAGATGCAGAACAGACGATTAACAAAAGAGAAGCAGGCTAGAAGATGGAGGGTGGAAAATATGCATACTTATATGCACAGACTATCTCTGCAGGGACACAGAAGAATCCAGTAAGAGTGACTGTCTCTGGGAAGGAGAGGAGGGGCCAGTGCTGAAGAGCATACATTTCCCCCTCATTGAACAGTCCGTATCACCTTTTGTTTTGTTTTTAACCATGTATTTATATGTATGTGTTACCTTCTTAATAAAATGTCCTACTGAGAAAATTTCAGCCACTCAAAAAATAAAAAAGAATGGTTTAAACAAACGATAGTATATCCACAGTAATAAATACTATATCTAGCAGTTGAACAGAGTAAACCTATATGTATTAATACTGAATAGGTACAAGGTTCCTTTCTGGGGTAATGAAAATGTTTTAAAATTGGCTGTGGTAATGGATGCCCAACTCTATGAATACACTAAAAGCCACTGAATTGTACACTTTAAAAGGGTGAATTGTAAGGTATGTGAATTCTATCTCAATAAAAGCTGTTAAAAATATCTACATACACATACATACACAAAAAGAGAGAGGGGGATGGTGAGGAAACAGGATTCAGCAAACTGGGACCAGAGGCCGAATCCGGCACACCACTGGTTTTTATAGTTTTATCAGCACATGGCCACACTCATTCATTCACATATTGTCTATGGCTGCTTTCATGCTACAAAGGCAGAGCTGAGTAGTTAACAACAGAGACAGGAGGGCTCGCAAAGCCCCAAATCTTTACCATCTAGCCTTTTACAGAAAAAGTTTGCCAACCCAATATTAAAAAAGTCTTAAGTTATGTACAGCTGAGCAAAAATTAACAGTTGCAGAATAATACAGTCAGTATGATATCATTTACGTTCTAAAAACCACACACAACACAATAAGACATATTTTCTATAAGTACATTTAGGAAATGATCTAGAAAGATAAGGACCAAACCAAACTCATACCCATGAGTTACTTCTAGGCAGGGGTAGGCAGGTTAAGGATTGGGAGTTGGCCAAAGGGGACTTTGGCTTTATTTGTAATTTATTTGAAAATGTATTTTATTTGTTTTAAGGAGACAAGTTCGTATATTACCTGAGTAATTGAACTTTCTTTCTAATTAATATTTTAAATATTTTAAAAGCAAGGCTGGCAGAAACAGAAAAGTAACAGGACTAGGTAGAGTTTAAAAATGTGAGTTCTGATCTTGGTCTTAATTTTACTAAGCACTGCCAGAATTTTAAGTATTCTGATCCTACACCCACTTCTTAGTTTTTTCAGATCTTTCTCCTGGCATTCCTCTTACATTTCTCCTTCGTTGCCTTCAGAGCTGAGGTTTTCAAGTTTCAAGGTGAAATGAGATATGAGCAAGGGCAGCAGGGAGGGATGGAGGATGGCTACAAAGGAGGCACAGGTTAGCAAATGGTGGTGTCCTGTCAACAGTCAACTATTTCAGGGATATAATTCTTATTTCAGGGCCACTCGGATGTGTGATGATTCCTAGTCTCAGGTTTAGCAGGACTTTGCAGTAAGTCCACGCTCATAGCCTTTGTATTCCTAGCTTCACATAATTCACAAGACCCTAATGAGAGCTGTGTGACTTCTAACATTTTCTGTACTTCAAATTAGTTTGCAAGTAAGTTTGACTAGTCTTGTAACAAAGTACACCATAGAAATGGAACTAAATGACTGTTAATAAGCAATCCAGGCCCTAGAATGGTACATAATGGATCCTGAGTCCCAACCAGGCTATTTTACACCATAATTTACAAAAATAATATGGGTACAAATGACAAAATACACTTGTTCATCTTTAGGAAAATAAATTAAGTGAAAATCTAATGGGAGAAAAAAGTAAATGACTTTAAGACAATTATTAGTTACTATTAATTACAGGAATGGACAGTTTTTCAAGCAAGAACATTAAATGTCAAATGTAGTTTCCAACTGCATATGTTTACACAAAATTAGACCTCAGCTAACCAATCTTGTAGGATACCTAGAAACTATGTACAATTCTAGAAAAGGCAAGTGCTCTAAAACAGTAATAAAAGCAACTAAAAATTTTTTATGAAGAGGTAAATTCAAAAGATAGGGTATCCTGAAGGCCATGGTATTGACAGGGGGCCTGTGCTAGCTCAGTTAGCTTGAGCAAGTCTCAAAAGGGGGAGCTTGAGCAACTCTCAGTTGTTGAGACCACAGCCACTTCTGCTTCTGAAACAAAGCAACTGGACAACCTGAAGAAGGGCTGCTTTTAGTTGAAATAATCTGGGGAAATCTGGCTATATAGAAACTAGAGTTACAAGGGGAAAAAAAGCACATTCAACAAACTGATTTTTTAGACGATCTGGTTTTAAACAAGACTCAGCATAATTTTAACACATCTTCACAAAGGAGACAATAAGAAGTCTAGTATTAGCAAAAAGAAGCATTAGAAATTATATACACAAGCACTCACATATTTTAAACTAAATAGAATTTCATTTTAAGTTTCTCCTTGGGAAAAAAGGGTTTGCTCCTAATAAACTCACCTCCATGTTCTAGAAATACACGAACACATCTTTCCTTTCCTCTTGCTGCAGAGAAATGAAGCAGGGTCCAGCCATTAGCATCCCGGCCATTTGGAGAATAGCCTTGTTCTAACATCTTTCGTACCGTGTGAACATCCCCGGCAGCTACTGCAGCTTGAATCTGCAACTCTTCCTGGAGTTCAGGGTTCCTTCGACAATGGTGGTGTAACATCCTAGCTGAGTCCACTTTTTACCAAGGATTCATTAGGTCACAGGGATCAACCTTGAAGGGTAGGTAGAATACATAAAATTTAGAATACTTGACACCTGACAGTGTGTTCATTAAATAGCACAGAAGTTTCCATTGCTAAATCATGTAAACTTTAGTGATGACAGTTCATACTACTACAACAAATTAACATGTATCAGTTTTGACCAAAACTTTCAGTTATTTCCCTAAGATTATAAAAGATTTCAAAAAGAAAGTGAGGCATAAAGCCCTAAAATGCCAAAACAGGAAATTTCCTCTGCAGCCTTTTGTAAACTCAAAGCAAATATCAATGAACACAACATTTATTTTAGGTAAAATGGAAAGTGATGCTGGGCAGCTGAAGATGGAGACAACAGAGGAAGCAAATGAGTACTTCTCTTAGGAGTTTGCATTTACCTGATGCACATGGAAAATTTAAGTTATAAACCATTCAAGGATTCTATCACAGATCAGCGAGTACATATCGAGTATCAAATGGACAATTCATAGACTAGGACTAAAGACCTCCAGCTATTTCGAGAAGTAGTTTAAAATTTAAAAAAAGCAAACACCTTTAGGCTGGTCCCCTAAAGTATTTCAACAATATTTTATTTTTAGCCCCAAAGAGTGGAAAGTTGGGGGGAAGGGGCAGTGGGCGGGGTTTAAGTAAATTAGAGGAAAATGTGTAGATTATATTTACTTTCCTTTTGTTTCTGTCTCTCTTTCTATCCTCCCCACTTTATGTCCTCTGAGGCACGAATTACTACTCCTCTTTTTCTGCCACATTTCTTTTGCACTTTTCTAATTTCCATTTTCCAGAAGTTTTATTCTACAAATACTCAAAGTAGCAAGATCATACAAGATATTTAAAAACTAAAGGAATCTAAACAATCTGTTGATTAACCACATGAAAAAAGTAAAAGCAGTATATAGAATTCCAACACTCTCTAATAGGTCACAAAAGAGGTGTGTACTCAAACCCAATGTAAAATGAGATCTCCTTCATGCAAACAGGAAAGTCCAAACTGAATTGGTGAAAAGTTACATCTTATATGTGTGTATATAAAAACTTTTTTAGTGCATTTTTTAGCTTTTAAATACATACAGAAACTTAAACTACATAATTCTAGGAAGCCATTCCATCTGGGCTAACTTTAAGGTATAGATTAAACTCACCTCCTAATTAGTAGCTTCCATTTCTAAAAATAAAAAATTATGTGAAAGTCCTTTAAAGACATTCTGGTCTCATATGTAGGTTAGACATCTTGGGATAATCTTGTTACCAATAATAGTTTACCTTGTAAAACTTCTCCTTACAGACTGTACAAAGGTCAACTTAAGCCTAACTTAGGTCATAACTTAGGTCATATTATCACAGCTTAATAGTATAATCACATATCCTACCTGGTTCCATACATAGAAAATGGTTATTACAAAACTCCTAAGTATCACTACTAAGTAATGTAATTTAAAAATATCAGGCTATCTCCTCAAGGAAAATTGGGAAATGAGAAATTTCCTGACAATTTGTTTTCTTAATAAACGTGATTTCCCCCATCTCTTCACTTAATTACTTTTTCAACTGACACTAAAATTAAGTCTCTTGTCTTAGAAATTTTAAAACCAAGAATCCTTTTGTAATAGGTTTTTGCTTATTTTTAGCATTATAAGGAAAGATGAAGACCATTAGAAGGAGTTAATAGAAACTACTACCATATACTCAAAACAATCATCTTTAACAGATTTTTCTTTTTTAACTGGGATGATCACCTTGGCACTTAAGGCATACTATGCAAGGAAAAAGATTCAAACAATATCAAAACAAACCTGGATTTTCTTTTAGCAAGTGCTGTGTTTAGTATGAATTAGGTGATCTGAAGGAGAAATAAAAGCTAAATGGATTTTACCCCAGAACAGCACAGATGACTTATGACCCTCAGTCACTTACCTTACGGGAAGAATGCCCCTTTTCCTGATACGTGGATTGCCTAATAACCATTGTGCACATACAGCATCGTGAGTAGGGGGCTCAGAGTGTGTCCAGATTCCGGTGTCAATGAGCTCTTTTTTAACCTAAAAATGAATGAAATAACAATCACAGGAAATTTTCTAAAAAAAAAATAAAGAAACATAGCTGCCTGAGTAGCCTACCTTTTGATGAGCTTATATTTTAGCACTTTACAACAAACTTACAGAGCAAAGAAAGAACTTAAATCAATTCTTAGAAAAAATTATCTCAAATCTACATTAACCCGCAAGGTGGTATAGGATATGACTTATTTTCAGGAATTTTTTTTTTCTAGAAAGGCAGGTGTGTTTTTTTTTTAATGAATAAGGAAAATAATAAATCACACACTTGGAATTTGGATGCAAACACAAATTCTTCTTTTTGCTCTATTCAAAATATATTTTCAGTACTGAATTACTTTTTAATTGGCATCGCAAGTTTCTTACTCTTTCTAAACAATTAAAATGAGAATATATCTGCATTCAATACAATAGGTGGCTAGGGTCAAAATGGAATCTATGACAACTAAAAGGAGATTTTCTTTAAATGCTGGTTCTTCGTACACACAAAAGGCATCACATTAATAATTTTGAAACTTTTATTCCTTTATGCATACACCAAACTAGGTAAAAGATTAACAGTCTTGCCAGCTTCTCCATATGGATTCTGAAAAAATTCTCTACAACTAAAAGAATAGGGATCTTTCTCCACGTCAAATAAATCCTAGATCTGTGAATTCCATTAAGGTTAAGAACACAGGCAAAGTGACTTCCATGCATTACACCAGAATCCCTCTGGGAATTACTCACTGGGAGAACTGCCGTCCCATATCAGTGGGGTGGGAGTGCTAATAAGCCCTCCATCACTTAAACAAGGAATGGTCAAGCTGCCTGGCAATCTGATAAGCTATGGAGAAAAGTGACAGTCATAGGTGTTGGTGGCTAAAGACCAGGATTTTCAACCAATCCAAATTAGTATGGTCTACTTTGAACCTTTCTTCTTTTCACACTTTATTTTTTCTTGTCAAACTTCTTCAAGGAAGGCCAAAGACTTTGCAAACATGCACTTGGAAATAAATAATATTGGGTTTAAAACTCTGCTTAACACTTCTAACTGAACTAGGCATGATCAGAACAACTCCTACATGGCAAGCTGTAAAAAATGCAGTTATCCTTATAGAAATGGCTGATTCTAAGACTGGGCAAGAAATATAGAAGATGAGCCTAGAGCATCTCACAGTGCCAAAAAGCAAGGAAGTACTCCAAGAAAAATGCAATGATGGGGGTATGTCAAAGGGACAGAGGAGCCAACCAAAAGAGCTCTCAATAGCCAAGATGGAACAATTCGAACAAGAAGATAATCAAAGAGCTATTAGAGTCTAACCCAAAGTACAGAATAAATATCAATAAGTCTGTATTGATATAAATAACTAATTAAATTTTAAAAGGGGGAGAAGAAATAAATCTCCTGTGCAAAATTCCAAATAACTTGTGTAAATTCTCTCCCCTCAAGGAGGTGGAGCACAACTCCTCTCTCCTTAAGTGTGACTTCCTTTAAAGAGGATAGTATGGGGGAGGGGGGAAGAAACTTTACAGTGGGAAACCTGAAAAACACTGCCTCAGCCAGGTGATCATGGTCAAAATCAAGAGTGCCAAGTCATGTTGTTAGTATATGATGAGAATGGCAATTTACCTCTGTGCTCTTTCTCCCCAAAACCCACAGACCTAGCCTAATCATGAGGAAAATATCAGACTAATTCCAATTGAGGGGCATTCTACAAAATACCTGACCAGTACTCTTCAAAATGTCAAGGTCATCAAAAGCAAGGAAACAAAGAAGTCTGAGAAACAGTCATAGCCAAGAGGAGCCTAAACAGACGACTAAATGGAATGTGATATCCTAGATGGGATCCTAGAACAGAAAAAAGATATTAGGTAAAAGCTAAAGAAATCTCAATACAGTATGGGTTTTAGTTAATAAGAATGTTCATTACTGGTTCATTAATTGTGGCAAACGTATCTATTAATATAAGATGTTAATTAGGGGAAGGTGAGTGTGCAGTATATGGGAATTCTGTATTACCTTCGCTATTTTTCCATAAATCTAGAACTGTACTAAAATAAAAAATGCAAACCAATGTCTCCAATGATGAGCCTGCAGCATTTCCACAAAGGAACATGTGATTACTTCACATGTGAGCTACACCTACAGTGCAAGAATGAACACCACTGAATGCCTTACTTCTAAGTGTGTCCTCAGTACTCCCTGCCTCCCAAGAAAAGTGGAGATGACCCTCTACGGTCTTGAGCCTTTAAGAGTCCTTGTTCTTGTTGTTGTTGCTTTCCATATAGCCGTCACCACTTCCATGAATGCAGCGGAGTGGTGGGGAGGACATGTGAGGTGGGGGTTGAGGAGAATATGAAATGGTATTAATTTATTAATAATATCAAGAAAGGCTTTGTTAAAAGTCAAAGTGACTCAACTATTTCTCTCTTATAAGAAAAGACGCACAAACAACAGTAACTTGTGATAATCCCACGTGGTCTGCTTCAATTAGACAAATGAAAGTCTACTGAGTGCCTGACACATGCCTGGCATACTACTAGGCTTTGGCCACTCGTATCATCCCTGGGTAGAACTTTAATAGAGAGTTTTGCATACTTCAAATGAATCAAATACACCTAGAATGGTTAAGATCCTTTTTCTCTTTTCTGACAATACCAAGCTCTATAAATAATAACCATAGGTTTAAACCAAAAAAGCGCTTCAGTCTTTATGGGAAAAAACAACATAGACACACATAACATGCACACATGACCCCTGTCAACTGCATATGTTAAATTATGAAGGCCAATGACTTATTACCAAAATATCCTAATAGTTCAAAGCATCAGATGAGTTAATTTCATCCTGGTGTAATTTTATGAGAGTTTGCATTTACTAGAGTAGAACCATCCATGTATGTATAAGTACAGGGGAAAAAGACTATTGAACTTAGTAAATATAATATCCAGTGGTAAAGTTACCTATTAAAAACTAAAAAGGAAGCCCAGAGATGAGAATGGAAAAAAGTCTATTCCCCCTCAAAAAGTGCAAGTTTGAAAGTCTGATAGCTCATGGTAGTGACCTATAAAATTAAAAAATATGGCGGAGGCAATTTTCTAATAAACATATGTACAATGTAAGTTGACTCAGAATGACTAAAACTCTAAGGGTGCAATCTTTAGAAATCCCATTCTAGGTTTCACAGTCAGAAAAAGAAAAAAAAACATACTAACAAGGAAGACTTCAGAATTATATATCAAAATGAGCTGCTTCCCAATGTATATCACTTTTATATAAGATTTTACTGCCCAATGTTAATGGTGTGTTTAAATTGTATGAATTTATCTTTTCTACTCTACACTTTTCTTACAAAAGAAAACAATCTAGGCATCCAAGCTTTTATACTGTTGACAATATTAGAAACTATAAATTTAGGAATTAAAATGTTGCCATCTAATTTCTATATAGATGCCAAGTGAACCTCATTAAGTTAAAACCAAAGCTTCTTGCTTCATATAATTAAAAGAAATCTATATTCACAAAATAAAGAATAGCTATAAAACAAAATATATTTAAGATCTGTCTAAAATTATATAACTTCCACCAAATTTGCCCACATGTCCCCAGTTTCCTTTGGCATAAATGATTAGTCATTAATGGCTTTTTACATATTATTTTCACTAAAAGGCCACACATTTTTTTGGTTAAGTGACACACATTAGAACTGTGCTTTCAGATTTCACACGAACTAGAAACAAGATAACAGCTTGCTACTCAAAAAAAGAAATAAGCATTTCTTTGCAGAGTAAACAGAGATACAGGCTGGAAAGGAAATAAAATCAGCAACTCCAAGGATACTGGCTCTGAGGAGAGGAAAAGAAACAAAAAACAAAAAAAACAATAGTTTACAAGTCCTAAGAAGGAAGATGGATGCAGAAACACTACAATGCCCGAAGTGTGCAACATGGGTGAGATGGATGTTAACGAGGTCTACTCGTATAACTAAGAGCCTGGAACCCAAAATGAAGTAGAAGTGTTATTTTAGTATCACTCAACAAAGCACCATAGTGTTTATGTTCCAAAACAAGTGAGGGTATTCCTATTCCCTTCAAATTACTGGGCCTCCATATAACATAAGGATTTATTATCATGCAAGACTTATCTATAAGTCTCCTAAGTTCTAACAGAAAGACCAAGAAATTTCATGAAATGTGGACAAGGTAACAGAGGAAATTTCGTAATTCACTTCCCCAGACCCAATTCAAAGCATAAATCACAAGCACTATAAGTGATGAAGTCTTGTCAGTCTTATCTCATTAACCCATGTCTGGCATTACCACCTTAGCAACCTCATGTCGGTACCTAAGTTTGTAAGAAATGAGACAAGCATTCCACATAAGGCATGCCTTCTGTTGAGAATGAAATGAAAGGCTGAAAGTCACGTATTAGATATGCTTATAGAAACTACCTGACTTTAGACTTTTTAGGAACAGTATGTACTTCTGTGTTATCAAATAAAGAGATATTGTACGTGTCATAATTGTGAATGGCATCACTTTAGGTATGAAGAAAATAAGTACTGGCCATAGCATACTCAAAATGCAACACTTCAATTAAAATCAGTGATTCTTCCTATGTGATCATAAATCTTACTTGATTACCAAAAAAATTGGGTGTTTTAAATTTTTTTTTCCTTTCAAAACCATGCGAATGACAACAGAATTAACACAAAGTTAACTACCAGACTGAAAAAGATAAACTACCTATCTGGCCATGTTGGTAACGAAGTACTAAATTCAATATTTTACATGACTGGCATAACCTAGACCAAATACTCTCAATCATGCTAATATTAGGAACAGATGCTGACAATTTATATATATTCTGTAATCTTAGAAAAATCATTAAAAGCTGAGAGGATCAATGAAACATTATTTAAGCAATGAGAATGAACTGACTGGAAACCAGAGGAAAGCAGTGTTCTCTCTTTACCCTACATACTTGAGTCAGCACAGGTGGTAATATCCCTCAGAAATGAAAACATGCTAGAGTTCAATCTAAAGTATAAATATATTTAACTGAGAAGGCCTGAATAGAAAATACATAATTCATTTTTACCTTAAAAACATATTTCAAGTATTTTATCATTTTTTTCAAAGTTCTAAAGGAATCATTAGGCATTTCTCTAGTGATTCACATATTTCAATAATGAAAACCGCATTCTACCTAGCTTTTACTGAAATGAAGTGGACCCTACATATACATACAAAGGGTGCCCTAAATGTTCACTGTGTAATAGTCATCGGTAGATACTGATTTTAAATCCCATTCAGTAGCATACACTCTCATTTTGGTGTCCAGTTCCAGATCTCAAGAATATGCAAACCCTCAGAGCCCCTTAAAAGTCTCTTTAGCTACACCTTGACAATTAGAAGTATCAGGAAAGACATTAATTTCCTTTTCTGGAAGGCAGAAAGTCCAGTAAAACAGAGTAAGTCAAAGATTTCCTAACAACTTCTGCTATTTTAAGTACTTCTTTGTACCTAAAATTCCCTAAACAATCTGAGATATTAAAATAACTCTGAGATTAACAAGTCACTTTATACTCCTGCTATTGGATGTTAGAGAAGCTATTCATTTGGCTAACTTCTGAATTAACTCTTACATAATTTCTCTGTTCACATCCCCTCTTTAGGACTTACATGAATGTCCTAAACTTACCTTTAGTCTATTTTCAGAGGCAGCAACGAAATACAGCAGCAGAAATGTGATCACATGAATTAGATGCTTAAATTTCAATTTAACAAATTCTCTGTAAGGGTTCTGAAATGAGAAATCTTATGAAGAGTGCCAAAATAAAACCCTAGATTCTAAACACACCAAAACATTATTTTGTTTTAAAATTCCTGACTGTCAAATGATTAACAAGATATTCTGTAAAGTTTTATAAGTATTAGAAAATGAGGTATAACAAATACGATTTATCTTTTTATAAGAGTTTCAGAGCCCAGCCACATCTGTCACACAGAAACACACAAAAGCCCAAAGAGTTAATTATACATAAGTGCTTCGGGAGGGAGTATTGCTTTCATACCATTCATACTACTAAGGTACACAGATTCACTTTTTACTAGAGAAAAAAAAGTCACATTATTTTCTGAAACTCACAAATTTCAAGCTATTACTGTACCATCCTCTACCAAACCCCTGTCAGTTAGGTAACTCAAAAGATTTTCTGATGGAGGTAGAGCAAAGATGATAGGAAAGAACAGGGGAAAACAGAAAATTGTGGTTTAACTGAAAAGCAGCGTCATTCAGAACTAACGAGCCATTAACAAGGAACTGTGGAATTCCTATGAGAGTAAGAGGGGCAGGGGGAGCTACAAAAAGGTCTCAAAGTCTCTGAGCTGGGTAAATGGTACAGTGCACCAAAAGATAATGCAAAACACGGAAACACACTGTACAGAGAGAAAGGGGAAAAACATGTTCCTGGGAAAGAGAAGTTATTAAAATGTTAAGGATTGGGGCATGGGCAGTGTTTTTGTTTTTGCTGGGAAACTTGGAGCCAGGAAAGGGTTGCATTCCCAGGTAACCATCCTGAAAATAAAGCACTGCTTAATGAGTAGGGGCCAGGAATAAACAGTGGGGGAGGGGAGGGCTGGCTTATTACCTTTATGGAGGATGCTGGTCAGAGGCTCGCTGCTGCTTCTCTGGTGGGTGGGCAACCCCGTTCCTGCTCTCTCGCCTCCCCTAGCCAGCTCAAACCTGGAAATCAGAAACCTGTGAGTGATGCAGTACCCCGGGGGCGAGGAGGAGGGGGCTCTGAAGAAGGGGGAGCAGAGGAATAGACTGGTAAAAGGCAAGCAGGAAGAAGCAGTGATTCTCCTCCCTCCCAGGCCAGCCCCCTTCCCCTCAGGAGAGGTAACTGACTTTACCTGTCTCCTCAGCTGCTGTTTCTCTTCTTTCTTTCAGCCTCCTCCACACTCACCAACTTCTCCATTGAAGAAACAGCCCAGGCAGGGCCGGACACGGGTGTTCTTGATCCTCCTTCGATGCCTCACGGCCCCAGCCCGGCGAGCATCCAGACTGCCGAGCAGACTGGAGGCGGCGGTCCTGGCCGCCGGGCAGCCTCGGGGCAGGGGTGCAGGGAGGAAGTCCCGGCTCGGGTGGGGGGGCAGTCCCCGTCTGAGGGCTCGGAGCAGGGGGCTGCCGCGCTCCGGGCCGGAGGCTCCCAGCTACGAGGGGACACGGGAGGTCTCGGGGCAGCGAGGTCCCAGGTCATTCAGGGTCCGAAGTGCCAGCCACGGGGGCTCCAGGCAGGGGGCTTTCGGGATGCACTTTGCACTGATCCACCCCCGCCCCCTCCCTCCAACACTTTGGGGTCACTGGGATGGGACCAAGCCTATAGCGGCCAATCACCGGCCGCACTGGAGCCTGAGCCAGGTCCGGGGTGGGTGGGGGTGGGGGTTGGAGGCGACTTGGTTGGTTGGTTGCTTCCTTCCCTCCTCCTTACCCCAGCAGTACCCACCCCTTGCCTGCCGTAAAGCCGCCTGTGCATTCGCGACAGTAAGAGGAGGCGTGCCGATCGAGGTTAGGACTCGTCTCCGATTGGCCTCACTCACTTCCCCCTCCGCCAGGGGGCGGAGGGACTCGAAGCGGTTGCTAAGAAACACTGTAGGCCGAACAGGTCCTCTGCTCATGCGGAAGAGGAAACGCCTTGTACTTTCCCTGAACTACGGTGTCTCGGAAGGGGCCGGGGCTCCCTCGAATGGCGGTGCGAAGGCAGAGTGGCTTGAGTCAGCTCCCTGGCAGGTAACTGGGCGCAGCCGCTAACCTCGGCGGCGGGGGAGGCGTGTGTGCGGCCGTGTGTGCGGCCGACTAAGAGGCTGTTCCAGGGCTTAGGATTGCGGAGGCGTCAGTCCCCAGGAAGCCAGGAGAGGGGCGCCTTGTCCCGCCGCTCTCCTCGGAGCTTTTTAGACGCGAGTGCCGGGTCCTGGGCTCCTCTCTCGGTCCCTGAGGCTCCGCTAGCTCCCAGGCTGGGCGTGCCTCGCCTAGCATGGAAAAGAGGACTCTCTGTGGGGTGAAGGTGACGCTTCAAGGGCTTTCCTGCAAGAACAGCGACTCTCACGAATTCCTGTGAATGAAAGGGAAAAGAGTGGAAAATATGGGAGGAGGACGTGTTTATTAACTGCATTTTTTCGTTTAGCCGGTAATTACCCTCCGGGCACTGTTCTAGCCGTTAGGGAGACAACGGTGAACAAGATAGGATAGATGCAATCATTTGCCCTCGTCACTTTTACAGAGAGACCGACAAACACAAAATTACTTATCAGATAGGGATAGGTTATGTAAAGAAAAGCAGAATAATGGGATCGAGATTGGCTAGGGCGCGATGGCTATTTTAGATAGGAAAGATCTCTGAGGAAGTGACATTTATGAGTATCGATCTGAGTGAGGAAGAGCCAGCCATGCCAAGATCTGAGGGAAGAATTTTTCAGGCAGAGACATCAAAAGGGCAGAGCTTCTGACTCTGGAATAATCTTTGCTGTTGGCAGGAACTGCAAGAAAGAAGGCCAGGTAGTCAAGCAGCGTAAGAGGGAGCATGGTTAGTAATGAAGTTGAGGGTGGGGGAGGGGGGTGCGACAGGCTGCGGATCTTGCAAGACCTTGTAGCGGGTGGTCGGAAAGTTATCGTATCTGTTTATGTTTTGAAAAGATCACTGGCTGCTCAGTGGAGAAGACTGTAGCTGGGAGTGAGGTTAAGGCAAATGTGAAAGACTGTTGTAGTAGTCCAGGCAGTAGTAGACATTATCTTAAACTAAGTCACCCAGTACACCAGACGTTTGACTACCACCGATGTCCTCAAAGAAAGGCCTAACTGTATAAAGGAAGTATGCATTTCAACATATCAGCTGTTTTTGTTTAATAAAATATATTAAGATGTTTTGTGGCAGATGGGGGTCACTGAAAACACTTTAAATTTATATCCTGGTATATTATTGTACATTATCATTCATTTATCAAGAATACTAGTTTTGGTGCCTTCTACATGAGCTACTTATTGGCTTAGGTGGGCAAACTGGGTTCAGGCCTGCCCAGGGAAGCTCATAGTCAAGCGTAGGGGAACCAAACTAGAAAATAGTTATGGACAATTCAGTGAGAGAAATACTGTGTATAGGCTGAGGGAGCACTTGGCAGGGCCCTCTAATCCTGACTTGGATATGTGGAGGGCTCCCCAAGACTGGAGGTTTCCTAGTTGAAGGTTGAGAGTGGGAGGGAAATGGTTGAGTGTGATTTAGAAAGAATGGGCCAAGCAAAGCTTGGGAATCTTTAAAGTGCACAGAGTTTCTGAGGCCCTCAGAGAAAGCCTGGAGCTAAGTTTGTGGGGTACAGAGGTGAGAAGACCCCAAGAGCCAGATCTCAAAGGACATGCTAAGCCATGTTCAAGGATTTGGACTTTATCCAAATGAAAGTTGAGATGTTTTTCAGAAGGAAGTGGGTGTAGGGTGGGCCAAGAAACAGCCGCTTAGCACGGACTCTGTTGTGGTTGTCCAGGGTAGGAGTGGTGTACCGTAACAGTGGCAGTGAGGATAGAGAGAAGTGAGGTTAGGAAGGGTCCAGGAACATAGCCAGGTTTCTCACTTGGGTGACTATGAGATACAGGTGCCGTACACTGAGATGGCAAGTTTGAGAGGCCATAGACTGAGTTGAGTTTGTATTGAAGGTGCTGTGGAAACTCCAAGTGCAGCTCTCCACTGGCATTTAGATACATGAGTGTGGAGCCCAGAAGAGAGCTAGACCTAACTGTGGGTTCTGAGTTGTTAGCATGTAGATATTAATTGAAGACATTGAAAGTCCATGAAACATTTAAGGGACTACAGTCAACCCTCTGTATTCACAGGTTACACATTCAACCAACCTCAGCTCAAAAATATTTGTAAAAAGAAAAACATTCCAGAAAGTTCCAAAAAGCAAAACTTGAACTTGCCACCAGCTTAGCAACTATTTACATACCATTTATGTTATATTAGGTATTGTAAGTAAGAGATGATTTAAAGTATAGGGGAGGATGTGCATAGGTTATATGCAAATACAACGCCATTTTATGTAAGGGACTTGAGCATCCACTGATTTTGGTATCCCCGAGGGGTCCAGAACCAATCTCATACCCAGAAATGACTGTAAAAGGAAAGGGGTCCAGCAAGCCTGTCTGAGAAGGAATCTCCAGAGAGGAAGAAGGAACTCCAAGAGAAATTGACTTGTCAAGGATTAGTATGTGTTTAGAAAAAGGCAAAAATATTTTTAATGGAAGGGCTACACAATTATTATCTGTGTGAACATGTGCCCATTTTTCCTTTAAAGAATATACCCCTTTGGCCAGCAAGTCTACTGATGAAATTGTAAGCAGAAGCCCCTTTTAAGAAGAAAACTTGAAGACTTGCAGGGGGAGGGGAATGAAAAGATGTATTATAAAGTGAGAACCCTCATGCATGATAGAGAAGGCACTGAAATTCTATAGATTGATGATTAAATTAATATTCACATCTGGTGAGCCCTAAAGACTTCTTTCCCTTGTTCTGTGTAAGGCTTTTCAGAAAATACAAATTCTTAAAAGAACATTCTTGCTAAACATTTGCTTAGATTAGAAAAAATTAAAGTTGTGTATTATTAAAAGCCAGGCTGCAAATTATACAAGAGAAGTTTTTAATCACTTCTGGCTGTTTCTTTAAACCAAATCCACCCAGAAAGTATCATATCTAACTGTATATTCAAAAGAATATACAGTGCAAAACTCTGCGAGCAGTTTCCAAAGGGGTTTCAACAAGAGCCTGGAACAAAGGTACTCTATTTGGAGGTAACTCTTCATAAAAAAACTACATTGAAGGCTACTACATATTTTTGGATGTATAATTCCCAATTTTTAAAAAATCAGCTATTTTTTATATCTTTATACTTCTCAGCAATATTTCATAACTTTGAATTTCTAAATTTCCCTTCCTCCTTGAAGTACGTAGCTGAATTATAATTAGAAACCAGTTATATTCAGACATATTAAATGATATTACATATTAGCAACTTCTGACCTTTCAATTCTGCCATGATTTCTTACTGGTTTATTATAAAAACAAAATAACATCACAAAAAGTTTGGAAACCAACTTACAATACCTCAACTTCAGTACCACCACCAACTGCATTTTCTTTTTTTTTTTCTTTCTTTTTTTTTTTTTTTTGCTGTACGTGGGCCTCTCACTGTTGTGGCCTCTCCCGTTGCGGAGCACAGGCTCCGGACACGCAGGCTCAGCGGCCATGGCTCACGGGCCCAGCCGCTCCGCGGCATATGGGGTCTTCCTGGACCAGGGCACGAACCCGTGTCCCCTGCATCGGCAGGCGGACTCTCAACCACTGCGCCACCAGGGAAGCCCCCAACTGTATTTTTGCATACTCTTTTTGTCTTCAGACGTTTCACACAGTTCCAACAGTACTTGTGCTATGGGGAATTCCCTGGCAGTCCAGTGGTTAGGACTCCCACGCTGTCACTGCCGAGGGCCCAGGTTCGATCCCTGGTTGAGAAACTAAAATCCCACAAGCCACATGGCGTGGCCAAAAAAAATAATAATAAACCTCATGCCATGAATTTCTAGACTTTATCTGTGCATTCTGCCTAAATAATTACTGCTTCCTTCTTGGCAACCTGGATTGCCACCTGACATCCCTAGTACTCTTGGTTTCTTGAATTGCGTAGAGGCTTTAGGAATCTCCTGGTCCAGGGATTTTCAAATTTTCGTAGCAGTGGGACTCCATTGTAAAAAAGTCTATTAAAAGTGGTATTTTACTAGTATGAATGTAAGTTATAAGTTCAGTTTTATAATGTTTACTGATTATAAAATCAGGCAGTTTTGAATTCCAAAAGGAATGAAAGAATGAATAAATATGTGAATAGTTATGGAGAACACGTTCAGTCTTACAGCATCCTCAGCACCCACGCAATTTGGATAGTGTGTTTGCAAAATGCCGCTTCAACCAAGACATGAAGGTCTATGAGCTTCTTAACAGAAGCTGGTATCTGAGTTGAGTCCTAATTTTTCCAAGCTTTTCCACTTCTCTGGTCATTTATCTTTCACTTGAAATCCTTTGTTCAGGTTGCAATAATTTTTAAGATTACTGACAGGTACAATTATATCACAACCAGGGAACATGGTATTACCACACTTTCACAGAATGTGCTTCTAGATAATTCTAAGTTGCTTTACTGTATTGGTGCTCTCAAATTTGGTAATTCTTAAATTATAACTTTTCATTGATTTAAAAGTTTAGATTGCATAATATTTTTAACAAGTGAAAATTGATTAGATTTCACCAGACATACTTCATTTTCCATTCAGTTAGGTGATATCAAATTCACACAAATGGAAACACTAATTTTACAACATATAAATGAGATAATTCAGGATCAGTGCTTATGATGTTTTAGTTCATAAAACCCTGACTCAACCTGAATTAAGTTTATACCCTGCATGGAAGCGGACTTGATTGTTGGAAAAATGCTCAAGCCCCACTGCAGCAACTCTGATTCAGTTGGTGCCTAGGGCTCAGGCATTTTTCCTAGTGCCCCAGAGAGTTCAGTGTGTGACTGAAGTCAAGAATTACTGCCCAGAAGGCTGTGTCTTAAAGCACGCAGTGTTGGTGGAGAGAGTAAGCAGGTTATGCCCTGATGACAGCAGACACCATTCTTGGGACTGCAGGGAGATCGGGACCTGTGTGTTGTAAATAGGGCCACCAGACATGCAGTCACATCATCTGCCTTTTAGCCTAACTTTGTTCAGCAGTACCTGGCAGGAAAAGAGGATGGGGATGGATAGAGAAATTCCACTTTGACCTCACGGTCCCAGCAAAAAAGTGCTGAAAGAAAGGAAGCTAACTACTGGCTCTTGAGCTTCTTGTAGCCCTGATTCTGCTAATTTAAGGGATTTTTTTCCCTCAAGGGTAGTTTTAATTTGCACTTTATTGTGACTTCAATGTGTGCAGCTCGAGCACATTGTTAGGTGTGTAACACAGTAAAGACCGAATGAGCTCAGAACTCAAGCCCTGCTATAGATAGTACTGCATTTATAATTTTTTGACATGAAATTTTTATTGTATTTTAAAATTCATAAGTTAAAAATTATACAGCAGTTAAAAATTTTTTTGAGATCAAAACAGTACTAAAATGAACTTTGGAACTGATTTTAGGATTATTTTGGACATACACACTACTCATGGACACTAAATGAATGAAGTTAATAAATCCCTGAGAACTTGACTGAAGCAGAATATTCAGCCATGAACATATTCAATAAATATTTGTTAATACTACTGTGTACCTGGCATTGAACTAGGAGCTGGGGAAGAAGTGATGAACCAGACTCCTCTTTTTTTTTTTTTTTCTGAGCTTTTAATTTTATTTATTTATTTATTTATTTTTGACTGTGTTGGGTCTTCGTTTCTGTGTGAGGGCTTTCTCTAGTTGTGGCAAGCGGGGGCCACTCTTCATTGCGGTGCACGGGCCTCTCACTGTCCCGGCCTCTCTTGTTGAGGAGCACAGGCAGGCTCCAGACGCGCAGGCTCAGTAGTTGTGGCTCACAGGCCTAGTTGCTCCGCGGCATGTGGCATATTCCCAGACCAGGGCTCGAACCTGTGTCCCCTGCATTAGCAGGCAGATTCTCAACCACTGCGCCACCAGGGAAGCCCAACCAGACTCCTCTTAAGGCAGGAGTGTGTTACAAGTTATTGCACAGATAAATTAAAGTACAATTGTGACACATTCTGTAAGACAGCAGTGGTGCTAGGAGACTGAGAGTATCTCAGGAGGGCCTAACCTTGATGGAGAAAGTCATTATTATTAGTTTCAGGTGAGCAACATAATGATTCAATACTTGTATATGCTGCAAAATGATCACCACAATAAGTCTAGTTAACATCCATCTCCTTACATAGTTGCAGATTTTTTGTGTGATGAGAACTTTTAAAATCTACTCCCTTAGTAACTTTCAAATATACAATACAGTATTGTTAACTATAGTCACCATGCTGTACATTCCATTCCATGACTTACTTATTTTTGACCACCTTCAACCATTTTTCCCACACCCCACCCCCTGCCTCTAGTAAGCACCAGTCTGTTCTCTGTATCCATGAATCTGGGGGTTTTTTAGATTCCACATATCAAAGAGATCATATGGTATTTGTCTTTTTTAATCTGACTTATTTCACTTAGTATAATGCCCTCGGGGTCCACCCACATTGTCACAAATGGCAAGATTTTGTTCTTTTTTTATGGCTGAACAATAATATCTATATCTATAGATATATAAATATGTAGATATCACATCTTCTTTATCCATTCATCCGTTGATGGACCCTTAGGTTGCTTCCATGTCTCGGCTATTGTGGATAATGCTGCAGTGAGCATAGGGATGTATATATCTTTTCAAGTTAGTGTTTTCACTTCCTTTGGATAAATACCCAGAGGTGGAATTGCTGGATCATATAATAGTTCTAGTTTTAATTTTTTTTAAGGGACCTCCATACTGTTTTCCATAGTGGCTGCACTAATTTACATTCCCACAAGGGTTCCCTTTTCTCCACATCCTCACCAACACTTGCTATTTCTTGTCTTTTTGATAAACAGCCAATCTAATAGGTATGAGGTGGTAGGTATCTCATTGTGGTTTTGACTTGCATTTCCCTGATGATCAGTGATGTTGAGCATCTTTTAGTGTTACCTGTTGGCCATCTGTATGTCTTTGGAAAAATGTCTATTCAGATCCTCTGCCCATTTTTTAATCAGTTTTTTGGATTTTTTGTTTTTGCTATCAAGTTATATGAGTTCTTTATATATTTTGGATATTAAACCCTTATCAGATATATGGTTTGCAAATATTTTCTCCCATTTTGTAGGTTGCCTTTGCATTTGCTGCCTGATTCCTTTGCTTGCAATTTATGGAAACAACCTAAGTATGTGTCGATGGATGATAAAAAAAAAATAACAAAAACACCAAAGTCATAGATACAGAAAACAGATCGGTGTTTGTTAGAGATTGGTGGGGTGGGGGGAGGTGGAGGGCAAATGAGTGAAGGGGATCAAAAGTTACAAACATCCGGCCCCGGAGGAAGATGGCGGAAGAGTAAGACGCGGAGATCACCTTCCTCCCCACAGATACATCAGAAATTCATCTACACGTGGAACAACTCCTACAGAACACCTACTGAACGCTGACAGAAGACCTCAGACCCCCCAAAAGGCAAGAAGCTCCCCACATACCTGGGTAGGGCAAAAGAAAAAAAGAATAAACAGAGACAATAGGATAGGGACGGGACCTGCACCAGTGGGAGGGAGCCGTGAAGGGGGGAAGGTTTCTACACACTACAAGCCCCTTCGCGGGCGGAGACTGCAGGTGGCGGAGGGGGAAAGCTTCGGAGTAGCGGAGGAGAGCACAGCAACAGGGGTGCGGAGGGCAAAGCGGAGAGATTCTGGCACAGAGGACCGGTGCCCTCAGGCACACACCAGCCCGAGAGGCTTGTCTGCTCGGCCGCCGTGGCGGGCGGGGCTGGGAGCTGAGGCTCGGGTATCGGCTTTCAGTCGGAGCGCAGGGAGAGGACTGGGGCTGGCGGCAGGAAGAGAGCCTGAAGGGGTTAGTGCACCACGGCTAGCCCGGAGGGAGTCCGGGGAAAGGGTCTGGAGCTGCTGAAGAGGCAAGAGACATTTTTCCCTTTTGTTTCCTGGTGCGCGAGGAGAGGGCATTAAGAGGGCTGCTTGGGGAAGCGCCGGAGACAGGCACGAGCCGTGGGTAAGGCACGGACCTCGGAGACGGGCGTGGGCCGCCGCCGCCGCCGCCGCTGCCGCGGCCCGCCACCGCCGCCGCCGCTGCCGCCGCCGCCGCAGGGCCTGTGTGCGAGTGCGGGTCACTGTCCGCCCCGCCTTCCGGGGGGCCTGTGCACCCCGCCACTGCCGGGGTCCCCGAGACCCGGGGACGGCTTTCCCGGGAAAGTGCACGGAGCGCCACGGGCTGCTGCAACATCACGCCGGCCTCTGCCGCCGCAGGCCCGCCCCACACTGCGCGCCCCTCCCTCCCCTCTGCCTGAGTGAGCCAGAGCCCCCGAATCAGCGGCTCCTTTAAACCCGTCCTGTCTGAGCGAAGAACGGACGCCCTCCGGCGACCTACGCGCAGAGGCGGGGCCAGGTCCAAGGCTGAGACCCGGGAGCTGTGAGAGCAGAGGCAGGGAAATCTCTCTGTGCAGCCTCGGAGGCAGCGGATTAAAGCTCCACGGTCCATTTGATGTGCCCTGCGACTGTGGAGTGCATGAATGGACAGCGAATCATCCCAAATTGAGGAAGTGGACTTTGAGGACAAGATTTAAGACTTTCCCCCCTTTTCCTCTTTTTACAACGAATTATTCCAAATTAAGGAGGTGGACTTAGAGAGCAAGATTTCAGACTTCTCGCCCTTTTCCTCTTTTTACAACGAATTATCCCAAATTGAGGAGGTGGACTTGGAGAGCAAGATTTTTGATTTTTCCCCCTGCTCTCTTTTTGTGAATGTGTATGTGTAATCTTCTGTGTAAGATTCTCTCTGTATAACTTTGCTTCCACCATATGTCCCAGGGTTCTATCGGTCCGGTTTTTTTTTTTTTTCAATAATTACTTTCTAATTTTAATAACGCTACTATATTTCATACTTTATTCTATTTTACTTTACCTGCTCTTTCTTTTTTTCCTACTCTCCCTTCCTCCCTCCCTCCCTCCGCTCCTCCTTTCCTTCTTTCTTTTTCTTTCCTCCCTCCCTCCCTCCCACCCTTCTTCTTTCCACTTTCTTTTTCTTTCCTTCCTCCCTCCCTCCCTCCTGTCTTTCTTTCTTTCTTTCCTTCCTCCCTCCCTTCTTCCATTCACTCTTCCTTTTGCTTTCATTCCTCCCTCCCTCCCTCCTTTCTTTCCTTCTTTCTTTCCATCCTTCCTCCCTCCCTCCCTCCTTTCTTTCTTTCTTCCTTCCTTCCTTCCTTTCTTCCCTTCTTCCTTTCTTTCCCTCTCTCTTTCTTTCTTCTACTAATTCTTTCTTTCTACTTTTTCTCCCTGTTATTCTGAGCCGGGTGGATGAAAGGCTCTTGGTGCTGCAGCCAGGAGCCAGTGCTGTGCCTCTGAAGTGGGAGAGCCAACTTCAGGACACGGGTCCACAAGAGACCTCCCAGCTCCACATAATATCAAGCAGCGAAAATCTCCCAGAGATCTCCATCCCAACACCAGCACCCAGCTTCAGTCAACGACCAGCAAGCTACAGTGCGGGTCACCCTATGCCAAGCAACTAGCAAGGCAGGAACACAACCCCACCCATTAGCAGAGAGGCTACCTAAAAACATAATAAGGCCATAGGCACCCCAAAACACACCACCAGACGTGGACCTGTCCACCAGAAAGACAAGATCGAGCCTCAACCACCAGAACACAGGAATTAGTCCCCCCCACCAGGAAGCCTACACAACCTACTGAAACAACCTTAGCCACTGGGGTCAGACACCAAAAACAACGGGAACTACGAATCTGCAGCCGGCAAAAAGGAGACCCCAAACACAGTAACATAAACAAAATGAGAAGGCAGAAAAACACACAGCAGGTGAAGGAGCAAGATAAACACCTACCAGACCTAACAAATGAAGAGGTAATAGGCAGTCTACCTGAAAAAGAATTCAGAATAATGATAGTAAAGCTGATCCAAGATTCTATTTCCAAGATCCATAATCTTGGAAATAGAATAGACAACATGCAAGAAACAGTTAACAAGGACCTAGAAGAACTAAAGATGAATCAAGCATCGATTAAAAACACAATAAATGAAATGAAAAATACTCTAGATGGGATCAATAGCAGAATAACTGAGGCAGAAGAACGGATAAGTGAGGTGGAAGATAAAATAGTGGAAATAACTGATGCAGAGCAAAATAAAGAAAAAAGAATGAAAAGAACAGAGGACAGTCTCAGAGACCTCTGGGACAACATTAAACGCACCAACATTCGAATTATAGGGGTTCCAGAAGAAGAAGAGAAAAAGAAAGGGACTGAGAAAATATTTGAAGAGATTATAGTTGAAAACTTCCCCAATATGGGAAAGGAAATAGTTAATCAAGTCCAGGAGGCACAGAGAGTCCCATACAGAATAAATCCAAGGAGAAATACACCAAGACACATATTAATCAAACTGTCAAAAATTAAACACAAAGAAATCATATTAAAAGCAGCAAGGCAAAAACAACAAATAACACACAAGGGAATCCCCATCAGGTTAACAGCTGATCTCTCAGCAGAAACCCTACAAGCCAGAAGGGAGTGGCAGGACATAATTAAAGTGATGAAGGAGAGAAACCTGCAACCTAGATTACTCTACCCAGCAAGGATCTCATTCAGATTTGATGGAGAAATTAAAACGTTTACAGACAAGCAAAAGCTGAGAGAGTTCAGCACCACCAAACCAGCTTTACAACAAATGCTAAAGGAACTTCTCTAGGCAAGAAACACAACAGAAGGAATATACCTACAATAACGAACCCAAAGCAATTAAGGAAATGGGAATAGGAACATACATATCAATAATTACCTTAAATGTAAATGGACTAAATGCTCCCACCAAAAGACACAGAGTGGCTGAATGGATACAAAAACAAGACCCATATATATGCTGTCTACAAGAGACACACTTCAGACCTAGAGACACATACAGATTGAAAGTAAAGGGATGGAAAAAGATATTCCATGCAAATGGAAATCAAAAGAAAGCTGGAGTAGCAATTCTTATATCAGACAAAATAGACTTTAAAATAAAGACTATTAGAAGAGACAAGGAAGGACACTACATAACGATAAAGGGATCGATCCAAGAAGAAGATATAACAATTGTAAATATTTATGCACCCAACATAGGAGCACCTCAATACATAAGGCAAATACTAACAGCCATAAAAGGGGAAATCGACAGTAACACAATCATAGTAGGGGACTTTAACACCCCACTTTCACCAATGGACAGATCATCCAAAATGAAAATAAATAAGGAAACACAAGCTTTAAATGATACATTAAACGAGATGGACTTAGTTGATATTTATAGGACATTCCATCCAAAAACAACAGAATACACATTTTTCTCAAGTGCTCATGGAACATTCTCCAGGATAGATCATATCTTGGGTCACAAATCAAGCCTCGGTAATTTGAAGAAAATTGAAATTGTATCAAGTATCTTCTCCGACCACAATGCTATGAGACTAGACATCAATTACAGGAAAAGATGTGTAAAAAATACAAACACATGGAGGCTAAACAATACACTGCTCAATAACGAAGTGATCACTGAAGAAATCAAAGAGGAAATTAAAAAATACCTAGAAACAAATGACAATGGAGACACGACGACCCAAAACCTATGGGACGCAGCAAAAGCAGTTCTAAGGGGGAAGTTTATAGCAATACAATCCCACCTTAAGAAACAGGAAGCATTTCGAGTAAACAACCTGACCCTGCACCTAAAGCAATTAGAGAAAGAAGAACAAAAATACCCCAAAGCTAGCAGAAGGAAAGAAATCATAAAGATCAGATCAGAAATAAATGAAAAAGAAATGAAGGAAACGATAGCAAAGATCAACCAAACTAAAAGCTGGTTCTTTGAGAAGATAAACAAAATTGACAAACCATTAGCCAGACTCATCAAGAAAAAAAGGGAGAAGACTCAAATCAATAGAGTTAGAAATGAAAAAAGGAGAAGTAACAACTGACACTGCAGAAATACAAAAGATCATGAGAGATTACTATAAGCAACTCTATTCCAATAAAATGGACAACCTGGAAGAAATGGACACATTCTTAGAAATGCACAACCTGCCAAGACTGACTCAGGAAGAAATAGAAAATATGAATAGACCAATCACAAGCACTGAAATTGAAACTGTGATTAAAAATCTTCCATCAAACAAAAGCCCAGGACCAGATGGCTTCACAGGTGAATTCTATCAAACATTTAGAGAAGAGCTAACACCTATCCTTCTCAAACTCTTCCAAAATATAGCAGAGGGAGGAACACTCCCAAACTCATTCTACGAGGCCGACATCACCTTGATACCAAAACCAGGCAAGGATGTCACAAAGAAAGAAAACTACAGGCCAATATCACTGATGAACATAGATGCAAAAATCCTCAACAAAATACTAGCAAACAGAATCCAACAGCACATTAAAAGGATCATACACCATGATCAAGTGGGGTTTATCCCAGGAATGCAAGGATTCTTCAATATACGCAAATCAATCAATGTGATACACCATATTAACAAGTTGAAGGAGAAAAACCATATGATCATCTCAATAGATGCAGAGAAAGCTTTCGACAAAATTCAACACCCATTTATGATAAAAACCCTGCAGAAATTAGGTATAGAGGGATCTTTCCTCAACATAATAAAGGCCATATATGACAAACCCACAGCCAACATTGTCCTCAATGGTGAAAAACTGAAACCATTTCCACTAAGATCAGGAACAAGACAAGGCTGCCCACTCTCACCACTCTTATTCAACATAGTTTTGGAAGTTTTAGCCACAGCAATCAGAGAAGAAAAGGAAATAAAAGGAATCCAAATTGGAAAAGAAGAAGTAAAGCTATCACTGTTTGCAGATGACATGATACTATACATAGAGAATCCTAAAGATGCTACCGAAAAACTACTAGAGCTAATCAATGAATTTGGTAAAGTAGCAGGATATAAAATTAATGTACAGAAATCTCTGGCATTCCTGTACACTAATGATGAAAAATCTGAAAATGAAATCAAGAAAACACTCCCATTTACCATCGCAACAAAAAGAATAAAATATCTAGGAATAAACCTACCTAAGGAGACAAAAGACCTGTATGCAGAAAACTATAAGACACTGATGAAAGAAATTAAAGATGATACAAATAGATGGAGAGATATACCATGCTCCTGGATTGGAAGAATCAATATTGTGAAAATGACTCTACTACCCAAAGCAATCTACAGATTCAATGCAATCCCTATCAAACTACCAATGGCATTTTTCACAGAACTAGAACAAAAAATTTCAAAATTTGTTTGGAAAAACAAAAGGCCCCGAATAGCTAAAGCAATCTTGAGAACGAAAAACAGAGCTGGAGGAATCAGGCTCCCTGACTTCAGACTATACTACAAAGCTACAGTAATTAAGACAGTCTGGTACTGGCATAAAAACAGAAAGATAGATCAGTGGATCAGGATAGAAAGCCCAGAGATAAACCCACGCACATATGGCCAACTTATCTTTGATAAAGGAGCCAGGAATGTACAGTGGAGAAAGGACAGCCTCTTCAATAAGTGGTGCTGGGAAAACTGGACAGGGACATGTAAAAGTTTGAGATTAGATCATTCCCTAGCACCATACACAAAAATAAGCTCAAAATGGATTAAAGACTTAAATGTAAGGCCAGAAACTATCAAACTCTTAGAGGAAAACATAGGTAGAACACTCTATGACATAAATCACAGTAAGATCCTTTTGGACCCACCTCCTAGAGAAATGGAAATAAAAACAAAGATAAACAAATGGGACCTAATGAAACTTCAAAGCTTTTGCACAGCAAAGGAAACCATAAAGAAGACCAAAAGACAACCCTCAGAATGGGAGAAAATATTTGCAAATGAAGCAACTGACAAAGGATTAATCTCCAAAATTTATAAACAGCTCATGCAGCTCAATAGCAAAAAAACAAACAACCCAATCCAAAAATGGGCAGAAGACTTAAATAGGCATTTCTCCAAAGAAGATATACAGACTGCCAACAAACACATGAAAGAATGCTCAACATCATTAATCATTAGAGAAATGCAAATCAAAACTACAATGAGATATCATCTCACACCAGTCAGAATGGCCATCATCAAGAAATCTAGAAACAATAAATGCTGGAGAGGGTGTGGAGAAAAGGGAACACTCTTGCACTGCTGGTGGGAATGTGAATTGGTACAGCCACTATGGAGAACGGTATGGAGGTTCCTTAAAAAACTACAAATAGAACTACCATATGACCCAGCAATCCCACTACTGGGCATATACCCTGAGAAAACCATAATTCAAAAAGAGACATGTACCAAAATGTTCATTGCAGCTCTATTCATAATAGCCCGGAGCTGGAAACAACCTAAGTGTCCATCATCGGATGAATGGATAAAGAAGATGTGGCACACATATACAATGGAATATTACTCAGCCATAAAAAGAAACGAAACTGAGCTATTTGTAATGAGGTGGATAGACCTAGAGTCTGTCATACAGAGTGAAGTTAGTCAGAAAGAGAAAGACAAATACCGTATGCTAACACATATATACGGAATTTAAAAAAAAATGTCATGAAGAACCTAGGGGCAAAACGGGAATAAAGACACAGACCTACTTGAGAATGGACTTGAGGATATGGGGAGGGGGAAGGGTAAGCTGTGACAAAGCGAAAGAGAGGCATGGACATATATACACTACCAAACGTAAGGTAGATAGATAGTGGGAAGCAGCCGCAGAGCACAGGGAGATCAGCTTGGTGCTATGTGACCGCCTGGAGGGGTGGGATGGGGAGGGTGGGAGGGAGGGAGATGCATGAGGGAAGGGATGTGGGAACAGACGTATATGTATCACTGATTCACTTTGTTATAAAGCAGAAACTAATTAAAAAAATAAAAAAATTAAAAAAAAAATTAAAAAAAAAGTTACAAACATCCACTTATAAAATAAATAAATCGTGGGGATGTCATGTACATGATGACTATGGTTAATAATACTGCATTCCATATTTGAAAGTTGCTAAGAGAGCAGATCTTAACGGTTCTCATCACACAAAAAATTTTTTGAAACTATGTTGATGGATGTTAACTGGATTTATTGTAGTGATCATTTTGCAATATATATATATAGAGAGAGTGAGTCATTATTTTGTACACCTGAAACTAATATAATGTTATATATCAATTATACCTCAATTAAAAAAGAATCTGGTAAACGGTGTCTTCTATTTGTGCCTTTCTTAACTTGCCACTCCTTTAAAAAATGGGGGAGGAGCATTGTTTTTTCTCAAAATAAATCATGTTCATTCATTTTTTAACAATTTCACACCATAAATATAAGTACAAAGGAAGTAAAAGGAAGGAGTGGGGTGGGCAGGGCCTGGAGTCATTCCTGCCGTGTGTTGTCTTAACAGGGCCACCTGGGGCGCAGGAAACACTGACAGATGTGCGCTGGGGATTATTACGGAGACAATCATTTAACTTAACCCTCCCAGCGTCATTATGCCCTTGAACATGGAAGGAGACTGAAGCTGAGGTGGTAGCTTGCCCTATGGTGACCCTGATGTGGTAGAGACATATGACTCTAGATCCCAGATCCCAGGTTCTTACCAGTATACCACGTTGACAGAAAAACACTTTTAAGTATTGTCTTAATCATACATTTTATCTTTTATCTATAACTTAATTATCAGACTTTTTCTTTATGCTAAAAAAGATGCCTGACCTGGATCAGAGTCCTGCCAACAAGAGTTTAATAGGAGGACGATTTACAAACATGAGGCAGGGTCTAAGTGTTCTTAGTGTTTTAGCAATAACCTGGAAACTTGTTAGAAATAAAAATTGGGGGGCCCCATCCCAGAACTGCTGATCTGAAACTCCTGGGGTAAGGCCTGCAGTCTGCTTTTACATGCCTTGGCAAGTGATTCTGAGGCAGCTAAAACTTGTTTTAAGGAAATGAGCAAGGGATGGTGTACACTGGGGGCTGGTAACTGCCAGTACCTGCTCTAGGCCTGGAGGTAAGTAGAAGGAGCAGTTCCTGAAACTGGAAAGAACAGTCTCCTGCTCTCCCTCTCCCCCCTCCTCACCCCCTCGTCTCCTACAGGAGCATGTTGGGACGCAGAGAAAGGGGAAGAGTAGAACTAGCAGGGCGAAAGGAAGGTGCCCAACACAGGATGTGCTGTTGGAACATATCCTTCCCCCTCTTGTCACTAGGGTAGAGAGGTGCTCTTGAAATCAGAGTTGGCCAGCTATGATGGCCCTGATGGTGGACATGGATGATGGGAACCTCTGTCCTTTCATCTTCTGGGCCTTCTCAGTACCTTCACTGCCCTCTCAGACTTTCCTAACCTTGGCACTGCCACCCAGGTTCTCCGCCCCCTCCCAACTTTCTGTGGAGTCTAACCAGACCCACTTTAATTTTTTGGACAAAGTAAATGCCATCTCAGTTGGGGGAAGGAACTGGAATCTTAGAAGCAGCCTTTGTTTAGAGTGCCTCAACTTCTGCCTCAAGAATCACAGCAGCCTTGTTATTGGAGAGAGAGATTAAGTAACCTGTCTGGCTGTGGTCAGATTTGAACCTATTGTTCCATTAGGCCAAAGCCCAGTATTGAGAGATTCTAGTCACTTAGCAAACCATTAGCTTCTCATAGAAAGAAAAGCAGTTTTTTACTTTACATACTGACCATGAAAGTAATTATTTTTCTGTATTCCTAATTTAGAGTTTATGTAAAAAAAAGAACTCCCTAGAAGTAGTGTCATTTTTTTTTTTTTTAGACAAAGGAGTAAATTACTAGCAACTTGTTTTCTGAGAATTTTAAAATTAAGTTGTGGGAGAATGTTTTCTAGTGAATAGACTATGCACTTAAAAGCTCTATTTCTTAGGAATACTTCTTAAGAAAATACTTTTAAATACCATTCTCAGTTTTCAGTCTAGAAATTTTTAAAATCAATTTCTAATAAGTTTACGTTTATATTTTAGTTGATATTAATGAAGTCTTACGCATATTGTTGCTAAGGATCAGAAGGCTGATGTCTATAGCTGAAATTGTTATTTTTTTAGTTTAACTTTTTATTTTGAGCTAATTGTAAATTCACGTGAAGTTGTAAGAAATAATACAGAGAGATCTTGTGTACCCTTCAACTAGTTTCCTCCAATGGTAGATCTTGCAAAACTGTAGTACAGTATCACAACCAGGATATTGACATTGATACAATCAATCTGCTGCTCCAACTCAGATTCCCCTTTTACTTCTATTAATTTACGTGTCTGTATTTAGTTCAATGCAATTTTATCACATATATAGGTTAGCGTGTTCCCCATCAGTTCTATTATCACAAGGCCATTATGACCCACCCACCAAGTGGGAGGGGCCCTCACTAACATCTGGCAACCACTGATGTGCTCTCCAGCTCTCTAATTTTGTCATTTCAAGAATTGAACCATACAGTATGCAGCCTTTTGACATTGGCTTTTTTCTCTTAGCGTGATTCCCTTAAGGGTCATCCAAATTATTGCAAGTATCAATAGTTCTTTCCTTCTTATTACTGAGTAGTATGGATGTACCACAGTTTATTCATCCGTTGAAGGACAACTGGATTGTCTCTAGTTGTGGGCTGCTGTGAATAAACCTACTACGAACTTTCACATACAGGTATTTGTGTGAAAATAAGTCTTTATTTTGCTGGAATAAGTGCCCAAGAGTGTAATTACTGGGTCATATGGTAGCATGTTTAGCTTTTTTGTTTTGTTTTAAAGACTATATTTTTTAGAACAGTTTTAGGTTCACAACAAAATTAAGAGGAAGGTACAGAGATTTCCTGTATACGCTCTGCCCCCACACATGCATTATCTCCTCCATTATCAGCATCTGCAGATGGGATACCACAGTGGTACATGTGTTACAGTTGATAAGCCTACATTGACGCGTCATAATCACCCAAATCCATAGTTCACATTAGGGTTTACTTTTGGTGTTTTACATCCTATGGGTTTAGACAAATGTATAATCACATGTATCCATCATTGTAGTATCATTCAGAGTAGTTTCACTGCCCTAAAAGTCCTGTGCTCTGTGTATTCATCCTTCCCCTCATCCCCCAACTTCTGGCAACCACTGATCTTTTTACTGTCTCTATAGTCTTGCCTTTTCCAGAGTGTCATATAACTGGAACCATACACTGTGTAGCCTTTTCAGATTGACTTCTTTCACTTAGTAATATGCTTTTAAGTTTCCTCCATGTCTTTTTCATGGCTTGATAGCACTTTCATTTTAGCATGAATAATATTCCATTGAGTGGATGTACCACAGTTTATATATATTCATTCACCTACTTAAGGATATCTTCGTTGTTGCCAAGTTTTGGCAATTATGCATGTGCAGGTTTTTTTCTGGGCATAAGTTTTCAACTCCTCTGGGTAAACACCGAGGAGTGCAGTTGCTGGAACGACGTGGTAAGAGTATGTTTAGTTTTCTAAGAAACTGCCAGACTGTCTTCCAGTGACTGTACCATTCTGTGTTCCCACCAGCAATGTAGAGTGGTCCACTTTCTCCATGTTCTGGCCAGAATTTGGTATCACTAATTTTTATTTCAATCACATTGATAGTGGTATTTACTGTGGTTTTAATTTACATTTCCCTAATGGCTAATGTAGTTGGACATCTTTTTGTGTACTTACTTGCTCTATATCCTCTTTAGTGAACATGTCCGTGTCTCTTGCCTATTTCCTAATTGAATTATTATTATCTTTTTTAACATTGAGTTTTTTATATATTCTAGATACTAGTCCATTGTTGGAAATGTCGTTAGCAAATATTTTCTCTCAGTCTGTGCTTATCTTTTTATCCTCTTAATAGGGTCTTTCACAGAACAAAAGTTTTTAATTTTGTTGAGGTCCAGTTTATCAGTTTTTACTTTTATGGATTGGGCTTTGAAGGCCAAGTCTAAGAGCTCTTTGCCTAGCCTTGGATCCCAAAGATTTTCTCCTTTTTTTTCTAAAAGGTTAATTTTAAGTATTAAGCCTGTGATGCATCTTGAGTTAATTGTTGTAAAAGGTTGAAATTATTTTAAATGAAGTTAAATCAAGGTCTTAGTCACTCCTATTTATACTGCCTTTAAATTGTTGATGAACTGATATCAAAGTATGATCAGTGGATAGTTAGGCTTTTCACCCTGGGTTTGATGTAGCTACTAAAAGTAATTTAGTGTAAAAATCAATCAAATGGGTGTCCTGATTAATGTTTCAACCTTTGGTTGCTGAGTATCATTTGAAAAAATTAATTGTGGTTTGCACTGGGAAGTGGCATAGTTGGGAAGTTGTATAGTAATTGGCCTTGATTTTAGAATTTGTGCAGCACGTAGAAATGATTCTGAGGATCAGTATTCTGCTTTAAGGTATTGTGGGAGTACAAACAGAAACTGTTAGGGCTTCCCTGGTGGCGCAGTGGTTGAGAGTCCACCTGCCGATGCAGGGGACATGGGTTCGTGCCCCGGTTCGGGAGGATCCCACATGCCGCGGAGCGGCTGGACCCGTGAGCCATGGCCTCTGGGCCTGCGCGTCCGGAGCCTGTGCTCCGCAACGGGAGAGGCCACAACAGTGAGAGGCCCGGGCAAAAAAAAAAAAAAAAAAGAAACTGTTAAAGATTAGGCTGTGTGAGTTACTCCTTACACTTAAGAAGTTTATTAGAGAGCTTCTATTCAACCATTGCCCTGAGGCTTTGGAACATCAGAGGAAATTTGAGAAGGGGCCCTGGCTGTGAAATTAGACTTTCTGGGTTCAAATCCTGATTCTGCCACTTAACTGGCTCTGAAACTTGATCTCTTTGTGCCTTAGTTTCCTTATTGTAAAATGGGTGTGGTAATTAAGTACCCACCTATTACAGTTGTTATGAAGCTATTACTCACTTAAAACAGTTTCTGATATATAGTGGGTGCTCGATAAACTTCAGCAATTATTATCCCTAAATCATTGATTTTATGTGAAGATGGGTGGGGAATATATTTTTTATATTAAGACAAGCATGATTCTATTAGGATTTGACTGCAAAATTCAGATAGTTTACAGTCCTTAAACAATAAAAGAGAGACTTTAAACAAATTTTGTGCTTGTAATGGGCACCCCCTTAGGCCCCCTGACGTGGGAATTCACTTTCCTTTTCCAGGAGGCGTTTTCTGAAAGAACTCAGAGAAGCACTGCTCATTCACTTTTCCTAATTAGGTCTCTCCTAACATTTGTGTCCTTTACAGGCTAGACAAATCTCTCTCATTTATCCAGGATAGCTGGCTCCACAGCCTCTCAGCATTCTGAGCATCCTTCCCTAGACACTTCGCTTTGGTGAATCGCTTTAAGTGAATCCCCTAGTTCTTTTTTTCAGGATTTGTCCTTTCCTTTAGTGCTATGATTGCTTTAAAACAACAACTGCAGTTCTCAGTTCTCAATGGGTTACCATAGACATTTGTTTCAATGCACGTTTCTTTGGCCAGCATTAATATCTTAAAAGACACTGTAATTAGGAAGGGTTTATAATAGTCACAGTAGAAGCAGCCTAGCACCTACTGTCTTCATTCATTTGTTATCTGCCTGGCATTTGTGACCCCTAGTTAATGCTTTTGTTTTTCTTTCTGTCTATAAAGCATCATTTTGACTCTTTGTATCTTCAAGTTTATAACTTTTCAATCTGATTTCTCATAACCACTCTTATCAAGATCCTGGGTCCCACCGTGATAGAAAACAGCCCATCCTCCCCTCCAATCCCCCCATACCCCCAAAATGCTTTTTTGTTTACCTATTTATTGGCATTCACTTTAGTTTTGTGTGCTGAAATTATTGAACCACTTGAAATGGGTCTTTTTATAGGTTGAAAATAGTTGAAATAGCAGCAGTTTTATTCTCATTTGTAGTAAAATTTAAGGACTTAAGATGTATAGAAATACTAGTAGAAGTATTTTTATTGCTATAGCATTGAAATAAAAATAATTCCATTTGTGGTTGAAAATTATATTAATAGAGTTGAGCATACAATATTAAAACCTAATTAGGTAGGTTTACTGATTAAATTAGTTTTAAAATTAAAAATATTGTCACAGAATATTTTATATAATAGAATATATATTAAAATGCCAGTAGTTTTATTGGGAAGAAATGTTATAACTAAAATATAAAGTAAAATAAGTATGATGGAATTCATCTTTGAAGTAGAATATGAAAACTAATTTCTAGTATGTGACAGACAAAATATACCAGGCAATTAAGGAGATGATTTTATTCAAGCTATTGCAACAGGGAGAATGTATATTAATGGAAAACCTCTCAAAGAAGGAAAAAATGGGGAGTTTTATAAAACTAGGGAGTCAGTAAGGAAGGGTGAAGGTGGCTCCTATCTGGAAATACGGTCAGCCCTTTCTTGGAACACAGAAGGTTCAGTGCTTCTTAACCATGGCTGCTTTCTGGGAGCACAGGGCTCAGGTAAATTTTAACATTGTCAGGTGGAACAAGGTTACTGATATTACCGTATTAGGTTATGTTTATAAATTGTGTGAGATACACACCATGGTTTGAAAATAGAATTTGGTGAAAACTTTACAGAAGCTTCATTTGTAACCTTAAAATCTATAGGTTTCTTAATATTTATTTCTGCACTGGAGGACTAAAACAGGGCAGCTTTGTCTTGTAAGGGTGACCAGGAATTGAAATTCCTCACAAGCTAAGCAAGGGGAAGAAACCAGTGGAGAGGGAGGTTTGAAGACCAAGGGCAGGCCAGTAGGCCCTATAGTAAAAGTGAGACCCAGTAAAAGTGACAGCCCTCCCTATGAGGTCTCTTCCAGTGAGGAAGGAAGGTGGTTAAAGATGGGCATTTATAAGTGGGTCTGGGTAAAGGAAGGAATTTCATGGATTTTGTTAAATATAAATTTTAAAAGGACAAAATCATGACCCATATAAAATGAACGCGGAACAATGATTTTATTTAACTAGTTAATTAATGAAAGAACTAGACAAATGTCACAACCATTTTAAAAGAAAAGTTGACTTTATATAGAGTAAAAGAATGTTGAAATGAGTTTACAGATGGAAGCAAAACTGGCTTTTCCCACTGCAGGAAGGGTTGCCCCTTCACCAGACAATTATGGGCATGTCCACAGACAAGAATTATTTGCATTGCTATCAGTCAGCTACAATTTACCAAGGTGTAAAATAGCTCAAAGGCAGTGAAAAGACGGAGCCCTGTAGGATCCGATAATTTCCAGAGGCTCCAGTATTCCATTGAAAGGATATTCAGTAATCTCTTTTGCTTGCACCAAAGTCTTTCATTTTTCCTAGCCACGCTTGCTGTATAGTAACTACATACTTTCTCTAATATTCAGTTATCAGTTGATTGCCCATTTCTCTGCTTTAAAAGCCACGTCTGATCCTTTCCTTTCTCCCCACTCTTTCTGGTCTCCATCAGGTCAAAGGAGCCTGGGGCAACCAGGATGTCTAAATTTATATCCAGCTACAAATACAAAATACAGTTTGCTCACGTTCGGATTGCTTTTGCTTAACGTCTTGTCTTTTTCTTGGGATGGCATTTAAAAATTTTTAATTTAATGTTATAAATGATAACCAGGGTTTCTCTATATTATCATATAATTTTAAGTTGGGAGTTAATCAGCAATAACCATAATAGTTTGACCACATAGCAATCTAACTTTAGGTTTTCATCTATAAGTTGAAAGTAAAAGTTAATGAATTTGAGTTATTAGCCAAATGGTTCTCAACCTGGATGATTTTGCCTCCCAAGGGCATGCTACTGGCATCTAGTGGGTAGAGGCCAGGAATGCTGCTAAAACTTCCTACAATGCATAAGACAGCTCCCCCAAAGCAAAATTACCCAGTTCCTACTGTTAATAGTGCCAAGGTTGAGAAACTCTGACAGCCCATTGAAAAATGTTAGAGGCAAGCTAAAGTTTTACTGTAATAAAATTAAAAATAATTTTATGATCTTAAATCTATATGAAAAACATAAATTTTATTTTTATGGTTTTAAAATAATCTTATTACCAATTTTCCATTTTTAGAAATTAAGCCATCAGTATTACCTTTAACTTGAGAGACTAAATGATTAAGTGGAAACAGATGCCTTTCCCTTGTAATGTAATGTATATAACACTTATATTTTTAAATTATTTTTCCTATTTTAGGTTTTATTGAAGAAACAGAGATTCATCCCATTTCTAAGATTAATATTTACAATTTGGATTTGTCGACCTTCTTGTAAGATATATTTGGCAATCAAAATGAAAGCTTTCTTTGAAGTTTTAGAACAATTATACAGGAAAGTACTTCTTGGAGCCACACTTGAAAATGACAGCCGTGATTACATCTTTTATCTCAACCCAGCATTTTCAGATCAAGATTGCTCTACAACCACCTCCTCAGACTGCTCAAACATCCTTGATGTTCAGGGCAAGCATCAGCCATCCTCTGTCAATTTGGCTACCCCTTCTGTAGCACCTGTGTGTTTGCAGAGACATTTTCAGATGAGCAGTACCCGAGAAATAATGCTCCTTCAGTTAACAGTGATCAGAGTGATGATAACCAGAATATTATCTGTCGAAACTGAATTGCATGCAAAGGAGAAATATAGAGATATAATTAAAATTCTTTTAAAATCATCTGACATCGATTCTAAACTAGTAAGCCCATTTGCTTTTGGGGTTTTTTTTAAGATCTAGATTTTTAAAATATAAGTTTTAACATTCAGTAACAGTAGGTAAATTTATTTGTTTTCTTATAGACCTGTATGTTCCAAAACTCGGATAAATTGTTATCTCACATGGCTGCAAAGTGCCTTGCACTACTTCTGTATTTCCAATTGAAGGAAAAGGTAAGATAAGTAATCAAATTATGTTACTGTTTCTTTTATAGTTTCTTTAAAATTGCTCTCTGGCATTCAGTATTTTATCAGTAAAATATTTGCTCACACAATAACGTGTAAATCCACAAAAGTGTAAGAATAGAATAATATGATGATGGCTTATATCAAGGATTAGAGTCTTAAATATGTTGTAAATCTTCACAAATCAGATTCTTAACCCAAAAGATGGGTTTCACGTCAGAGAGTTCATAACTTTCTTCAGATTGTCAAAGAAGTAGGTGGGCCTCCTTCCTCCCCTCCAAAAAAAGGTTTAGGAACCCCTGCTTGAGACTAAGACCATTTTCACAGGTTTAATATAAATAAATTCTAAGAGTGGTCCTCAGCATAATGAAAAAATAACAAATTATCAGATTTTTCTCTTATCTCTGAATTATTTAATAAATCTAAATTTACTGACTTCTTTCAGCTATAATTGCTTGTTCCTTTCTTAAAATAACATTCTTTCCTGAATTAAAAAAGGCAGTATTTGCAGTAGAAAATTTGGGAAAAAAGAAAATGTATAAAGACCAAAATAAAAATTGAATATCATTCCAGCTACCAGAGATAATAACCACTGCTAATATTTTCATGTTCCCTTTGATCTTTTATTTCTATGGCATATTGAATTTCTTGATTTAAGGAATATTAGGATATTTGTGTCCTTGTTTTAACAAATATTATCATACTTTTTTTTGGAAGGGAGTAAGCAATGTTGTATTGAGTTGTATATAATAGGCAATTTGTAATTTTAAAGAAAATATTGTATTATAACTTACTCCTTTAAATTTTTTCTAACTTCTAGATAACATTGAGTAATTCCTGGATTTCTTTTTGCCAAAAAAATCTTTCTGAATATTCTGAAAGTGATAAAGTAGTATACTGCCTCTGGATGCTTACCTTTGTAATAAAAGAAATCTTTAAAGACACATGTTCACAAAAAACAGGTATGAATTATGTTTCCCCGTAAACAATGGTCATTATCTTGTTCCCAAGGAGCATTATAGTTATATAATGAAGAGTAAAACTTACTTTACAACGTCTGATCTGTCTTGAAGTATGAAAAACTAAAGAATTGTGCCCCATATTTTTTGATTGAGGATACCTTTTTAAAAGGAAAAAAATGTAAAACTTCACTATTATTAAAAATTGAAATTAAAGCTTTTCGTTTTTATATATCCTTTGCATCGTCTGATGTTACTGCTATTTGTAAAATGGGTATTAGCCATGGTTATTAGCTCTTACTTAGTCTGTGTATCTTCATTTGTTCATGTTAGAGATAAACAATCTAATCCATTTTTTCATCTTATAAAGTGATAATAATTATAAAAATTGAATTGTAAAATTGTTTTTTAAGAAGTCTTTGTTTTTCCTGTTGCTTATAATTACTATTTTTTTAATCACAGAAATTCTAAAGCAGTTCCTGACTCCTTTTGACACTATTTTTGAAGTCTTCTACAATTCCTTATTTTCTCAGCATTTTGAAAACAACCAAGATACTTCTAAACTAATAAACAGCTTGATATGTTTCCTGGAATTGCTTGAACTTCTTATAGCCTCCAGAATCCACCTGAAGTTACATTTCACTTGCCAGAGGATGTTATTTTTGAAACCTTCTTGTGTGTTCGACGTTATTACCTGGCCTATTCAGGCTTTTGTCAAAAGGAAATTCATCATATTCATCAAAAAGTGCCTTCTCTGCAAAGTGGGTGAAGACCTTTGTCGGGGATCTGTCCCTACCTTCATGGCACCAGATCATCCTTTAGATGTGGACCTGTTGGCTTTGGCTGATGCTGTTCTGCAAGCTGTGGATTTGGGCTTGTTGAGGACACTGTCTCTCTATGGAAAACCTTCCTGCTTTGGAGGCGATGAAGTCCAACCTGGATGTGAGTGTGTCCCTGGTCCAGATCATGTGATCCTTAGAGCAGCGAGCTTACTTATCATTAGATCCTTAGAAATCAAGTTTCAAAATGGTGCTTCAGCAAATGAAATGAAAGGTAACTCTCTCAACTCCTTTTGTATGCAAAGTAATGGGTAATTATTTACTGAAGTAAAATTATTCACAATTATCAAATCTCAGGACTGTAATTTCACAATTTAAGCTATATGTTATTCTAGTTATAATTTATTAATTTTCTTCAAAAAAAAGAAAAAACTAGAATTGCCTTAAGAAAAAAAGTTTCAGTTTTGTGCTCTAAACTGAATTTGCATGGTATAGTTAATTATGTTTAAAAAAAAATAAGATGCTGTTGAGTTACTTCGAAGTAAGCAATGTCAATTCATATTCAGATATTTGTAGTATATTATTCATATTTTCCTTCATAAAATTGGTATATCTACTAATACAGATTTTTGACAATTAGGAGTTGAATCAAAACTATTATGTCAAGTTATATTGATGAAGAAATTTTTGTATAAAATTTCCAGGATGTTAACTTAGAGTCCAAAGAGAGCCATTTAAAGTATTCAGTGTAGGTGCTGGGGAAGGTTATGTCCTCTGTTTCATTTGAGAAAAATGAATAGTAAACGTCTCTAAGCAAGCAGCATAGAGTTTCAGTGAAAGGTTTGAATTGTAAGCAATGACTTCCCCGAATTGCTTCAGATAACATTTAGCTTGTAGTAACACTCAAGATATAATACTGTGCAGTTATCATTTACAACACTAGATGGCGTGTGTTATATGTCAAGAATTTTAAATTGCAGTTAAAACTCCTCAAAACCTTTTTGACTTTTGTGCTTAATAGTAGTACTTTCTTTTAATACTTTAAACAATTTTAAACAAACAAAAAAATTTTTTTCTGTTATTTTGAGGGCAAATTATTTTTGTTTGGGTGCATTGTTGCCTCTAGTAACAAACCATGTGGCATCCAGTGAAGTGATTTCTGTTGCCTACTACTCATTCATTTATAGGCTTTTAGCAAGAATTTATGTAACTTTTATTTCTCAGAGATAATTAGTTATTTGGCAGCATGGGAAGTAGATGATCTGGCTATACATTTTAACTGTATCCTACTGAGTGGGTCACTTTTTCTCTGAAGCTCAGTTTCCTAATATACAGAGTGGAGATAATCCCTAACTCACAAACTTTTGGAAGTGTGAATTATGAAAATGAATTTTAAAGTACTCTAGATATTATAAATTTATATATAGGCAAGTTATTATAAATGCATTCATAAACTGTTGCCTGCTCCTTGAAATTTGCATTTTTTGAAGTTGATTTACAGAGGTTCATGTCTGAGTTACTGACCTTCTTAAAGCCTCACCTTCAGCCGTCTCTGCAATCACACAATCTTTGTGAGTGGTTGTCTAGGGTCTTCATAGAACAAGACGATGACATGCTGGAGGCTGCCAAAACAGCAATGGGCATCTACCTGAAGTTGACCAGGTTCGTATATTTTAAAGTAATTATACTAGCTACATGCCAGGAAAGCAGAAAACATTTTTAATAATGTGTTGGACATACTATTTACTTTCCATCATTAGGGGGGAAAAAAATCCCTAACAATCTTGTGGTTTCCTTATAAGTTCCAATTCCTTTCTTTAACCCTGCCCTACATGAAAATAGATTACATTTGAGTTCTCATTATGAAAACTTGGCTGGCTAGGCAGATCTAGGGATTGGAACTAGACTGATATTAGACAGCATGGGTTCTGGCTGAGTCTCCACCTTTGCTTTACCTGTGTGATCAGGAATAAGTTAATACACTTGTCTAAGTCTTAACTTAATTGATGTTTAAGAACTCTTTTCACATCTGAGACTAACTTGTCTGTATTGAACTTCTGTAAGGTGATTTTTGACTTTGTAAAGGTGAGTACAATCTTGTAAGTAATCAAAGGAGCTGTTGTAAATTTTCATTTTAATGTACAGTTGAACTGGGATTGATATCATCTTGAGGCAGATATCTGAAATTGATTATGAACTTACGTTACTGATGACATTTTATACTGATCCGATTTCTGTTTATTAAAACAGCTGTACTTGGTCAATCTTGGGTCAATCTTCTTGTGGCAAATATCTGTAATTGGTAATGAAGTTAATAACTGAAAACCTTTTACACTGTTTCTGCTTCTGCTTTATTAAAACCTTAAAGTATTTGCTTTATTTCCATTTCTTTCTTGGCTTCAGAGAAAGGGATTTCTTACTAATGACTGTCGGTGCAGTGTTGTGCTGCCAGTTCTTACTTGTATTATGACACTGCTGGCAGTGGCTGCTTTCAGACTGTAAGAGTTTGGGGCCAGTTTTCAAAAGGTTCTAATCAAGAACACAGAATTCCTGCATGCGATTTGAATTAGGCTTAGAAACGGTCAAATACAAATTCCGCCTGAATGCACATGCCTCGTAGAGTATATCTTAGTTGTATTCAAAGCTGACTTCTCACTCCTCAAGAAAGAGGAAGCCTCTGAATTAAATTTACTTTGTATGTGAATTTCTAACTTTCTTAGCTTGAGTTTAGTGTGCTCGCAGAGGCATGTGCTCATGTCATACGTATTTTTTTAATGTAACTGTATTAGTTAAGAGTGACTGGCTGTAAATGGTAGAAATCAACATAAGTTGGTCTAAGCAAAAAAAAAAAAAAAAAAGGAATTTATTGGCTCTTAATTGGGAATTCTAAGGGGTCAAACTGGCATCAAGTATAACTGTATATGACTCAAACCATGTCATTGATTATTTCTCTTTGTTTCTATCTCACGGCTCTGAATTAATTCTCAGACAGGGCCACCAGCAGTGCCGGGCTTACAGCAGCCTTACGGTTATAATCTTTAATGGTGCCAGCAGAAGTCCTGGAGAGATCTGATTAGCCTGCGTGGGTCACAGATTCATGTTGGAATCATGGTGGCCAGGAGCTTGGGTACTCTGATTGGTCAGTCTGGGTCACATGCCCACCCCTGTTGAGGCAAGTGTGGAAGGAAAGGAAGGAGGTTAATTCCCACCTGTGGTAACAGGGAATTAGTTACCTGTAGGAACAAGGAATTCTGATGTCAAGAGACAGGAAGACAGAGGACTTTAATTGGGCAGGTAAAAACTAGAACTACCAAAGTCAATGGATTTTATTGAATCAGATTTATATGGAGTTTGTGGAAAAAGAGATTGTTTTGAAATTTTTTTTCTTTTTAAAAAGCATACATTAAAAAGAAATTTGATAGGAGAATTTATGGTTTTTGAATTACATCTGTCAAAACTTATATTTGTAAACAGTCATTAATCTGAAGTCTCTGCTCTCTTTGTTTTCAGAGAATGTGAAGCTACTGAAAGCTTGACCCAAGAAAAAGAAATGTGGAACCATCACACACATGAAAATGGCTATAATCCACACTGTATTTTTTTATTCTTATTAAAAAATATAGGATTTGATTCTACAGTTCTTCTTGATTTTTTGATTTCATCAGAAACCTGTTTTCTTGAGTATTTTGTTAGGTATTTAAAATTATTGCAAAAAGACTGGGATAATTTTTTCACCATTTGCAAGTACTTTGATATAACTGAATCTAAAGATAACGTAAATATTTGTTGTTGTATCTCCTCACTTGTCCAAGACAGAAGCAGCAACCAAACAGAACCTAGTCCTTTGGCTGTTCTTGGTAATCACAGAGATGCTCATGCTTGGGTCTCTTGGGCTTCTGAAGCTTCTTCTGAACCACTGAACCATGCTGTGATGTCTGAGGAGGCCCAGGCCACACTCCAGGCTAATAGTCTGCCTCCCCCACGAACTTCTCAATGTCTGGTAGATTATGAAACCTCTGATGATTCTGAAGAAGAATCCACAGACCAGCGTTTAGCAAACAGTAGACTAACATCTTTACACCAAGAAGCAATGAAGAAAATTCAGGACACAATCGGAACAAGTAGGGATAAAAAAGAACTTAGCCTGGAGTCTCAGTCAAGGTCTCTGGTTCCCAAAGAATCTAATACTCCCTTCTCTGTTGATTGTCACATAGGCCCAAATAACATTGCTTCTAAAGTGGGAATATCTTACAGAACAGTAAAGTGCTTTGAAGAGCTACAAGGTGCCATTTATCGTTTGCAGAAGAAAAATCTGTTCCCATATAATCCAACAGCACTTTTGAAGTTGTTAAAACATATTGAGACAATATATAATAGAAGTATGACTCCTTTGTAAAACAGGAACTGGTTTTCCCTAATATAATTGTGCCTTAATGAGATAACAGTAAAAAAAAAAAAACTTCAAAAGGGTTTTCTAACGTGCTTTTCCTTTGCCTTTTGGAAGCTGCCTAGTGACTGAAAAAGATATATCAAATGATAAGTCACTTGACACAAGTACAGTGCTCAAAATTTATGGTAGTTCAACTTACACAAATTTGGGATAGTTATTGTATTAGTTTCTTATTGCTGCTGTAAAAATTACCACAAACTTGGTGGCTTAAAACAACAGAGATTTATCCTTTCACAGTTCTGGAGGCTAGAAGTTCAAAATCAAGATGGCTACAGGGCCACACTTTCTCTCAAGGCTCTAGGGGAGAATCCTTCCCTGCCTCTTCCTAGCTTCTGGCCATTGCTGGCAATCCTTGGTATTCCTGGACTTGTAGCTGCATCACTCCAGTCTCTTTCTCTGTTGTCACATGACATTTTCCCTGTGTGTCTATCTGTATCCAGTTTCCCTCTTGTAAGGACACCAGTCACTGAGTTAGGGCCCACTCTGATCCAGTGTGACCGCATCTTAGCTTAATTATATCAGCAAGTACCCTGTCTCCAACAAATAAGGTCACATGCACAGGTTCTGGGTAGATGTGAATTTTGGGAGGGACGCTGTTTAAGCCAGTATGGTTATTATTTCCCCCTGAGGTATTTACGTGTAATGTGATATGTAAAAAACTTAAATCTTAGCAGTTTTTTAAAGAGAGGTGATTAGCTCTATACGTATATATGTGGTCTACGAACACAAGTGTATTCTTTAAAAAGAGTTTTAATAGGTAATTTTCCTATTTAAAATTGTTGTGATATGGATAATTATATTCTGTCTTTTTGAGAGGAGGCAGTAAATTCAAGTTTTCATGTCATTACAGGCATGCCTCATTTTATTGTGCTTCACTTTGTTGTGCTTTGTAGATATTGCACTTTTTACAAATTGAAGGTTTGTGGCAGTCCTGTGTCATACAAGTCTTTTGGTGCCATTTTTTCCAACAACATTTGCTCACTTTGTGTCTTTGTGTCACATTTTGGTAATTGCAATATTTCAAACTTTTTCATTGTTTGTTACAAATATAAAACTTTAATGGATGAGGAGTTGCTTCTTACGGATGAGCAAAGAAAGTGGTTTCTTAAGATGGAATCTGCTCCCGGTGAAGATTCTGTGAAGGTTGTTGAAATGACAACAAAGGATTTAAAATATTGTATAAACTTCGTTGATAAAGCAGCGGCAGGGATTGAGAGGACTCCAATTTTGCAAGCACTTCTACTACGGGTAAACTGCTGTCAAATGCATTACTTGCTACAGAGAAATGGTTCATGAAAGGCAGAGTCCATCAGTGGGGCAAACTTCATGGCTGTCTTATTTTAAGAAATTGCCATGGCCACCGTGATCAGTCAGCAGCCATCTATATCGGGGCAAGACTCTCCACCAGCAAAAAAATTACACCTCGCTGAAGGCTTACATGATGGTTAGCATGTTTTAGCAATAAAGTATTTCTTTATTAAGATATATAGGCATAATGCCATTGCACACTTACTAGACTGTATAGTGTAAACGTAACTTTCATATGCACTGGGAAACCAAAAAATCCGTGTGACTCACCTTGTGATACTTGCTTTATTGTGGTGATCTGGAACTGAATCCACAATATCTCCAAGGTCTGTGATGGATTTATATACTGAGAGCATAACTATATTGCGCTGGTCAGTCTGTCATTAAGACAATCTGAAATGTCCTTAAAATATTTTTTAAATGATCCTTTTATAGAGAAATATAAGGAGACTGAACCTATCAGACATTAAAATATATTTTAAGGCTGTGTTAATCAAAACAGGGTAGTACTCATTCAGGTAGAAATGGGAAGATCAGTGGAACTAAACAGAGGATGGCTAATCAGAATAACAGATACTAATGTTAACCAAAGAGAAATGCAGAGGTCAAAAACTGGTAACAGAGTTGGGGGTATACATTGGGGCAGCTTCTACATAAATTAAAAAGTATGTATCGTCAAGGATTTTCAATGCCACATTGTTTATAAAAGCGAAAGACTAGAAATAATCTGGTTAAGTAAGTCATAATATATATATTCATAGTACGTATGCTCAGTTATATATACTTGTGGAAAGAATGGGCTGTATTCATGTTTACAGAAATGAAACATTTACAGTTAAAAAAAAATGAGTAGGGCTTCCCTGGTGGCGCAGTGGTTGAGAGTCCGCCTGCCGATGCAGGGGACACGGGTTCGTGCCCCGGTCTGGGAAGATCCCACATGCCGCGGAGCAGCTGGGCCCGTGAGCCATGGCTGTTGAGCCTGTGCGTCCGGAGCCTGTGCTCCGCAACGGGAGAGGCCACAACAGTGAGAGGCCCATGTAACGCAAAATAAAATAAAAATAAAATAAAAAAAAAATGAGTATACTGGGCTCCTATTTGTTTAAGAAAAGAAGGTGGGGAAGGAGTAATACACACACATTTATATATGCCTTTGTGTGTTTATAAAATATTTATGTAAGAACATAGAAGAAAATACTAATAGTGGTTGCCCTGGGAAACAGATCTGAAGTAGAAAATTTGACTTCTCATTATATATCTCTTTCTACTCTTACTTGTTTTTAACTGGGTACTTTTTTTTTTAGTTAAATTTTTTTTAAGGAAATGAAAAAAACAAACCTGATTCTTTATGTTCCTAAGGGTACATAAATGTTAAGTGCATTAAAAGTCATGCTTATAAAGATGTGTTTTTGACCTGTGTTTATCTATAAGGTTAATAAGGAACCATCAGTCCCTTGTTATATCTAAAATGAGGAAAAGGCAATCTCCTATGTATGCAGAGTGTTGGCATTTCAGAGACGCTACATATATTCAATATAACCCTTAGGTGTAAGCCAATTCCTCCCACCCTCACTGAAGCCCTACTATTGGTGAAGGTGACTTGACTCTGGCCATGTGATAACTTTCCTGGCTGTTCAGAGTACCAGAGCTGTCCTGAGGTAGTCCATAAAGGAACACAAAACTAGTGATATTTGCACGATGAGTTTCCAGTCTGTTACTCCACCTCTTCTTCAAGTAAACGCATGTGTGTCCAAGTGACCACAAAGTGTCATGAATCTAATTTATTGTTTTAACTTAAAATACAACAGATGCAGCAAAATACATGTATACGACTTGATGAATTTTCACAAACAACATACCTGTGAAACCAGTATCCACATCAAGAAACAACATTACTGGCACTCAGGGGTCCCCCTTGGATCCCCTTCCAGTCACTATCCACCGGTAAAGGTAACTATACCCTAAATTGAGACAACATAGATTAATTTTGCCTAGTTTTGTCTTTCATGTAAATGGAATCATAGAGTATGTGTTCTTTTATATCTGGTTTCTTCAACATTATTTGGAAGCATGTTCTAATTTATTTTTTAAATAATTGCCAAGTAGCTGCATTTCAGCTATTAGTAACAAAATACTTATAACTCCTCAAAATTGTCTATGGCACTCCCAATGTGCTAGGACGGTGAAATTGACAAACAGTGGTTGAAACAAAATAGAGACTCAAACAGGTTATACAGGGCCTTGTGCAGTTGGCCCCAACCTGTTCCTCTAGTCTCACCTGTGGTTCTCACCCCACTCACTGTCTTAGGAGCACCACCTTTTGCCTTACATATTCATTCATCAAGCCCCATCTTTTTTTTTTTTTTTTTTTTTTTGGTCAAGCCCCATCTTAAATGTTGGACCTGTGAAGCTTTCTCCACCTGTTTTGAACCATTAGATCTCACATGCTTTATGTTCTCTTCACTGTGCTCTTTCCTGTATTGTAGCATTTGTCACATTATGTTTTAATAATTTGCCAACAGTCTCCATTTGCCATGCTCTTTTTACATTGTCCCTCGAGAACAGCATCATGTCTGCCCCATTATTATAAACACACCACAAATGTTAAGCAAATGAGAAGAGATCCTCTCCAAGGACTTGATAGTCTTCTGGGGCAGACAGGTGTGCAGAGACCTAAAATCTTTAACGCATATATCAGTCACACTTCCTATATGCCGGCTGCTGTTCCAAGTGCTCTGATAATCCTCACAATAATAGGTACTATGATGATCCCTATTTTGCGGATGAGATTAACTTGGTAAACTGGTAAAGTGGCAGAGCCGAGACAGTGGATCTAGTCAGTCTAGTTCCAACCTTCTCTCCATAACTGCCTGTCTCCAAGCAGAGGGTGGTACATGTGCACTATTAAAACTAACATTGTACTGTGTGTGGTAAGTGGTACGAAGAGAAGTCATGCTGGCAAGCTATGCTGGGGTCAGAGCATCCAAGACCTTGTGTGCTGTGCTAAGGAGTTTTGACTGTTTTGTAGGCAGTGGAGAGCCAGTGTGGTTTTCAAGTAAGTGACTGGTTTTGTGTTTGAAGAAAGTGACTCCATAGCAACATATTGGCTAGGCAGACAAGTAGAAAGATTGAAAAGAATCCTGGGGAAGTCCCACTGGCATCAGGGGCAACAGGAATGGAAGAGGGGGAGCAAGGCCTTCTTGCTGAATGCCTGCATCAGGCCCCCTCCCTCCATAGACTCACTAAGACATGAGTAAAGGAGCAGTGAGACACACAAGCACTGACAGCAGTCCAAGAAAGCCAAATCCTGAGCAGGTCTTTGGACTGAGGAACAGCAGGCACAGCTGAGGACAGGGCTACCACACTGAAATGGGATTAATTAGACACATACTGAATGTTGAGAACCACCACCACCCCTAAACTTTTCCCCCAGGAAATTAGAAGAGAGTTCTGTGGAACCTGACACAGATTTAAGAGGAAAGATCTAAAGATACATTGTGGGGCGGGGGGTTCCCCAAAGAAATTACTCGGCCAAGTCTCCCAACTATGAAGCCCACAGTCACAAACCACCCATGGGCAGAGTTTCTAGTTGGCATTTATATGCCCAACTCTTACATAGGAGTGAACAGCCAAGGATCACGAGGCATTTGCGGAAGGTCTCTTAACATGACAGAGGCCAAAACAAACAAGACAGATTAGGCAAGGAGGAGATTAATCTAGTAATATCCTCAGAGATAAATGGTTATAAAAGATAATACATAAAAAAATATTCAGGAGAAACAAACTTCTTATCAATGAATAATGCAATAGTAGAAATGAAAAATTAGAAATGTAGTAAGCTGAGGAAATCTAGAAAGTATAACAGCAGGATGAAAAAAATTGGAAAATAAAGAGAAATGACAAAATTTGAGGACAGTTCACGAGGTTCAATAACTGAATAGCAGAAGTTCTAGACAGAAAAGTGGAAACAGAGAGGGAAAAGTACTAAAGTAATCCAGGAAAAATTTCCAGAACTGAAAGACTCAGTCTTTCAACAATGTGTGAATATTATAACTGGAAAAAAATATACACCTAAATTTTACAAAGGAAGGAGAAGATCAGCCTGAGACAGGAGCTGTTTTCTCACTCACACGTGCACGGTGGAGATGCAGCTGCTGCTGTTCACGGAAATAGGGGAAGTAGATCGTTACAGTCTAGAGGAGGAAAATGAGCTCCATCTTCACCTGAGTGACTTGGGCACTGTCTTCAGCACATGTTGATGCCCAGCAGACAGATAGAAATCCTGTGTTGAAAATGAGAAGATCAGCGTTAGAGCAAGACTTAGGAGTCATTTGCCTATGCATTATGAAAATCACAGAAGAAGGTCTGATTTCCCTGAAACTAGGGAGAGGAGGGGAAAGAGGTCTGGATGAAGAAGGAAAGTGAAAAAAATTACAGAGGCCAGAGAACAAGAAATACTTTGCAGAAACTAAGGTCAGGTAGGGCCTTGAGAAGGGAAATGTATATGGAGTTTAGTATCTGAGAAGACGCTGGGCATTTTGACCATCAGTAAGCTGTTGGTCACTTGTGACAAACCAGCTTTAGTTGGACCCGGAGAGAGGAGAGGGAGAGGAGGTAGAAACCACCAGGACAGTGATTTCCAACTTATTTGTGTTCTCTGTGCCATCTGAATACTGGGATTTGTTGTGGCACCTGTGAAATGACTGTGTCATCACTGACTTGAATGCCATCCCCAGAGGCAACATTGTGGTCACCAAGCACCTGCTGGGACTCTGACCTACCTCCTGACCTCTCCTCAGGGCACATGTGGCCCACTCATGCTGCATTTAGCCCACTTGGACTGCCCAGGGGTTTGGAAAAACTTGACCTAAATACTGAACTTTAATTGGTCTTTTATGAATTGTCATTTGTGACACCATATAGAGTTGTCTTGCTTTATATTAAAATACTCATTTGAAAATTGTGGTTGATAAAATGCCTTTTCTGACTATATTATTATAGGTCAGACTAGCAAACCAACTGTAAGTTTTTCTAATTATTCTAAGGAAAGTGGAGCTAAACAAAGCAGATCAAAGCCTTTACAGTTAACCCCATGTATCCCCTCCTAGTTATACAGTTCATTAGTATATTTTTTAAGATATAGAAAAAACAGGGATCCCCTTCTAAATTTGCCATTGACATTAACCTTTTCAAGTAGATTGACTAAACTGTAGTACAGTTACTCACTGTGTTGGGTAAAATACATGTTTATATATACCCTGGATTGTTTGTGTTTTTTTTTTTTTCTCTTTGGGACTTTAGCTATTTCTTCAAAGAAAGTAGTTTTCTAATACTTAGAAGAACTGAAAAATGAAATGTGATCAGGGTATGATTTCCTTTCCAGTAAGAAAAGTTCAGGTGTTTTTAGTCTGGTTTGAGACAAGAGTCTACCTAATCATTGAAAGCCGTAGAGTTTAAAACATGAGTTTACATTAAAGATATTGTCTAGGAGTGGGGATTGGGATTGTCTGTGGCATCATGATAGCATGTGGGTTTTTTTTAAAGTGCTTTAGACCTCCTGCAAGGCACATTTCTCCCTTGAGGCCCACAAAGTGAACACACCAACAGCACATTTATGATTGCTTATGACTTTGTTTTTTAAGTTATTTAACAAACTATAATAAGGAAGCACAGGTTTTCCTGCAGCTAAACTTTTTTTTATTTGCTAAGAAAGGAAGTTTATTTTCCATTTCTAAATTGCTGACTTTGTTTGTTCATTTCTGTAAAACATAAGAGTAGTATAGCCCACTACTGTAAAATAGAATTGGATTTTTGACTGCCGATTTTCCTATAAATTCTTTTAAATTTTTTTTTCTGATTTTGCTATTTTTTTCTGTAATAAAGTGGAAAGATTCCCCTTACTAGATTGTCGACAAGTAAATCATTTTTGGTGTCATGTAGCATTCTTTGCTTGAATATGGCATATGTCCTCTTGTGTGTCACTTTTAATATGTATAATGAATGATTTGATGGTTATATGGAAGTGAAAATGAGTGGTGAACTAGAAAATAAAATTGATTGGCAACAGCTTTATACGAATGAGTTTTATTAAAAACTAAGAGTGAAATCAGAGTAACATTTAGGAGTAATCACAAACAGCCTGATTCTCTGGAAGGTCCGTATGGACAAAAAAGTATGTCAGGACACCTTCAGATGGGGATTTGGAAATGGATCTTGAACAGCACTCTGCACTTCCTGGATCGGCATGGAGAGAGAAGAAACAACCAAGATTCCATCAGAAGTATTTCTTTTAACAGCATTATAAAAAGTTAACAGTATTGTTTATTTTGTTCTTTAATAGTCTGTTATAGAGGGTGTCAAAGGGCCACCTGCAGCAAAGGTGTGTCATTCCAGGTGTTATAGGTCAGTGGTGACATACCACCATGGGAGGCTGGACTCACAAACACAGTAGCATGCCATGTGGGACAGTGATATGTAGAAAATATGCTAGAACTCTTATGCCATCTGTGTTATACACCCGGGCTGTGCAACTTGATTTGTGAACCAGCTGATGAAAAAAAAATCACTGTAGTATCTCAAGAAAAGTGCTTTGGGACCATCCAAGACCAGGGTTTGCGGTTCCAACTATATTATATGACTTTAAATCTAAACCTTTGGGTATGAGTTCTTTGGTCTGGTCACGTACGAGCAGCAGACAATAAATAAATGGACCTTATAAACAATCCAAAAGTTGTTCCCTTTTAATAGTTGAAAAGTTGTTCCTTTTTATTGAAGTATAGCATACATAGTTTTAACCTTAAAATGATTTTTGTTGTCATAAATTACATTTTTGCCATTACAGTTTATTCTTTTTTGTTATTTCCTTTGTTTTCTCTTGGGCTGCAGATGGGTTGTTAGTAATTTGTACTAAGTCTTGTAGTTATTTGGAAAACATGCCTACTTTTTTAACTATACAAGTCATTACCTTTTATGCTTTCAAAACAAATGTTTGAAAATTCCTTTTTCATCAAAGCCAAGACTGAAGCCATAAGTGTAGACTCCATTATATGCAAATTTAGTTCACTTTCACTTTTCCTGCCCCCTCCAGTTTTCTGGCCATTGTTAATTTCATATGAATTCATAAACCAAATTGCTGTTTCCCCAAAATTTGTACATTATATAGCTTCTCCCAATTTTACTTTTGCCTTTTACATTCCATTTTATTATCACCATTATATTTATTTATTACATTGTCTTAACTCTGTTTCACAATCTGTCCAATGAACTAATCTCAATTTTGGTTCCTCTCGGGTAACGTTTCCAAGAAGGAAGTCTAGGGTATGTCTCTCAGCAATTTTTCTAGGAAGGGGGATATATTTTCTGAGACCTCGTATATCGGAGTGTCTTTTGGTTGCCATTCCTTTGTTGACCTGAATAACAACTTGTTTGAGAACAGTTTTTGTGTTACAACTTTTCTTAAACCATTGCCATTTTGCTCTTCTTTTCTATCCTTAGCTTCTGGAGAAGAAAGCTGAGGCCATCCTCATTTGATTATTTTTAGGTTAACTGATTTTCTGATGGATGCGTCCAAACTAATTTCTTGTCCTTGAAATCCAGAAATTTCCTGAGGTTCTGACTACATCTGGTTCTCTTTTGAGTATTCTTGCCTAGAACAAGATGAGTCTTACATACCATCCCAGATATGTTTTCTAGGTTCTCTTTTGCCATTCCTTCAGTATTCTTTACATTTCATTTTTAAATCATCATTTGTAGATTGAGTTTCTGCTTTCTAATCTCCATGCTTACTTTCCTCTCTTAACACCCTCATCCTTGTTCTTTTTTCTGAGTGTTCTGGTGGAATATCTGAACTCTTTCCTTCTTCATAACTGATTTGATCTTCTCCAATGTCAGTTCAGCTCATCATCACCTCCAAAGCAGGTGTTAAATTATGGTTATTTTTCTACTTCCTTGAAATCTCCTTTCATCCATCTCTATTCATATATTACCTTCATCCCAACTCCTTGTTTTCTTATCTCATCCTGAGCTCTCCTTGATGCCTTTTTGTTTTTATTTCATGGAGAACTAATTAAGACTTAGCACTTAATAAGACTTACTTAATCATTAAGTTGCTCATTATTAAGAACATAATTTTCTACATTTTCTGTGCACTCAAATAGTAAAAATAGCTGTCATTTTCTGAGTGCTTAATTTTTCCAGATATTATGCTAAATGCTTTCTAGACTTTTTTTCCCCCTCATTTAATCCTCAGGACACCCTGCAAGGAGGAATTATTATCCTTATTTTACTCATGAGGAAAATAGCATTTAAAAGGACTATTAAAAAGCCCAAGGTCACACATCCCAAAGTTAATAAGTTGAAGAGTCGTAGTTTAAACCCAGGGCTGTCTGGCTCCAAAGCCTGTTTCCTTACTACACTATACTATCTTCTCTATAAATGATTTTAGGTTTATATTTAATAAAATATTCAGAGGAATAATACTCCCCCCTTTTACTGGAGGGGTATTGTTCATTGCCCCATTTTATCTATCTTCTATTTATGATCTACCTCTGTTAATTCAACCTTGTAATGAGAGATCACTGCAGACCTGGGTTTATGTAATTATTCTAGAAGTTTCCTCTCCCTCTCCCTACCCCCCGAATTGTGAACAGTCTGTAGGCCAGTTACAATGTTATTTTCCCCCTAGAAACGTTGTGTAGTTGAGTAGCAAGGGCACTGGGTTTGGACTCACGAAAAACCCAGATTCGAGCCTCAGCTGTACTATGTGCGAGCTGTGTAGCTTGGGCAAGTTACTTAGCCCCTCCGTTACATGCCTGTGTTACGAGGTCAGCGTGCCTATTAGGAGAGGTGTAGGCCCACGTAAATTCCTGCCACCAAAAGCAAGATGTTGTTACTACGGTGCAGCGTGGTGGCCTGTTGGGGCTCCCTCTCGGCCCCACCCAGGGTCCCACGCCCTCAGGCCTCGAGCGGCCCGCGTCCCAGGATGCACCGCTGAGCTAACCGCCCAGCCCGGCTTACGATAGGAGCCTCGGCCTCAGGACAAAGGAGGAGAAAGGTGCGTGGGAAGGATGCGGCTCAGGGGCCCTGCGGCCGGGTGTGCACCGGGCGGGCCCGACCTCACCGCTGGGAGACGTCACTGCGCAGGCCGAGGCCGAGTCTGGGTCCCTGTGCCCACGCAGGCCAAGGCTGTGCCCCTGTCCCCACGCAGGCTGTGTACTGGGCCCCTTCCTCGCCCAGGCCGAGGCCGAGTCCGGCTACCTGTCCCCACGCAGGCCGAGGCCGCGTCCTAGGCCGAGTCTCTGCCCCTCCTGCTGCAGCCCCTGCTTACCAGGCCGTGCAAAGTCGGTTAGGCGCGTCCCAGGGCTACAGTGCCAAGCAGGTTTCCATCTTTGCCTTTGTCTTTGCCTTCATGGGTTTTTGTGAATTGCTGGGTTGGCTCCATCTTATCAACCAGGTGAGTAGAGGTCAAGCCCAGATTTCTGCCGACTTCTAAGTAAGGGAACCTCAGAGCCTGTCGGGAAGTGGACTGAAGGCCTAGACTTGATTCCACAGGCCACTGTGGCCTTTGTACTCCTGTCCAGGACATCCTTCTGTGTGGGCTTTTTCTCAGGTGAAAGTTATTATCCCTATGTGACTTCAAACAAACTCTAACAATACCCTTTTATTTACTCTAAAAATTCAACAGAATTTATCAAGGACCCAGTATGTGCTTAGACCCAGTATGAGATCTGGGTGCTGGGGCCTCAAAAATGAAAAAGGCACCCATCCTATTCCCCATAATCATAGTTTGGAGGCCTAAATCACCCTCTGATATTTGATGCTTACTCCAATTTTTCTTTTACCCCATCAGAAAATGTCTGAAATGAGGGGAGGAAACAGATATCTAAGTAGTATGTGGAGTTGTAGAAAGGGTAAGTCGATCCAGTTAGGTTGGTTTGGGCACTGTAAATTGTGCCTCATAATCCATTAACAGGTCAGTAAACAAGTTTAGTAAGTCCAGACCAGCATTTTTCTAAAAGATTAGAATAGCCAATAGAGTACATCAAAAATAGTATGGATAAGTACTGTTGTGCAAAACTTTGGTTTGTTATATATATATTTATAGGTGTATTTGTACTAGGTTGTGATGCAAAATGTATTTATTGTGAATTACATTTTAAAAGTTAAGTTACAGGTTTAGATCAGGACAAATATGTTACGTATATACAAAGTACCCTTGCAGTAGTAATAATCTATCTTGATAACAATTATTTGCAAAGATTGGAACTATAAAAGAGTCAAATGGTATTTCTGCCCTAATTAGCTTCACGTTTGATATTTACTTTACATGGTATTAGCATGGCATGTATTTGGGTATCTGATCCATCACATTCATTATAGATCATTGCTGATGTGTAAGGAATGGAATGGCAGAATTGCTCCAATATATGAGATCAGACACTCTGGTGGTTGCCGATTATAGAAGCCACAAGCCATCACTGTTACTGTGAAAATATGCATGATTTATAGGTTATGTCTGTTGTTACCATGTGTGACCATATGAAGATCTTTGCTTTACATTGTCCTTGCTAAAAGCCAGTGATGAAATTTAACAGTCTGAGAGTTTTCTGGTCTGTTCTAGTTATGATGTTACTTTCTCTGAAAACTTGATGCAGAGCATATCTGAGGTCAAAGGGTTTTTGCTATTGAAAGATGTTTTTCTTTTCAGCTTTGATAAAAGATTTTTTTTAAAAATAAATTTATTTATTTATTTTTGGCTGTGTCGGGTCTTCGTTGCTGCACACAGGCTTTCTCTAGTTGCGGCCAGTGGGGACTACTCTTCGTTGCGGTGCACCGTCTTCTCATTGCCGTGGCTTCTCTTGTTGCGGAGCATGGACTCTAGGCACGTGGGCTTCAGTAGTTGTGGCACGCGGGCTCAGTAGCTGTGGCACGTGGGCTATAGAGCGCAGGCTCAGTAGTTGTAGCGCACGGGCTTAGTTGCTCCACGGTGTGTGGGATCTTCCCAGACCAGGTCTTGAACCTGAGTTCCCTGCATTGGCAGGCAGATTCTTAACCACTGCACCACCAGGGAAGGCCCAAAAGGTTTTTTAAAAATTTGTGACTAAAATTTAAAGCTCTTAACTCTTACTGTAATAATTATTTTTTATATTTTGTGTTTGTATTTATTTGTTGAATGATTAGTTGGTTGATTTTGATTTTAAGGATTTAAATAACTATAAGTTTGGACTATAGTTGTTGAAATTAATTTCCCAGTGTACAATTTATCTTCTAATGTTTAGGCCAGACATTTAATTGTAAATGGCTAGTATTTTATTTTGCAGATGGACCTTGCAGACAGTTTAACATGATCAAGCAAACTATTATATTTTTATTTTAACCATGCTTACTGGTGTAGTAACTGCTATGATAGGAATTCCATAAATGTATGAATGAATGCACACTATAAATTTTTTTTTTTTTTTTTTTTGTGCGGTACTCGGGCCTCTCACTGTTGTGTCCTCTCCCGTTGCGGAGCACAGGCTCCGGACACGCAGGCTCAGCGGCCATGGCTCATGGGCCCAGCTGCTCCACTGCATGCGGGATCCCCCCAGACCGGGGCACGAACCCGCATCTCCCGCATCGGCAGGCGGACCCTCAACCACTGCGCCACCAGGGAAGCCCTATAAATTATTCATGTAAACATTTGGTGATACATATTATTAGTTTTTAGTAAAACAATTTTTATACCTGGAAAGGTTGTGTAGTTGAGTAGCAACTTTAAGAGAAACTGGTTTCTTTTAAGAGAAACATATTCGGCAGGTTTAGTCCAGAGAAATTATAAGGCATCTATTTTAAATGAGATAAGTGAATAGAAGTCATCTTGTCCTACAGGACACTTTCAAACAGCACCTAACAGTGAAACAAGTTATGTGACATCTGAATTTCTAATTCAAAACCAGCCTAACACAAAAGAGGTTAAAAAGGGGGGAGGGGTATTATTTTTCCTTATTTGAGGTCTCAGGAGAAGCCAGTGAGGGGCATTTTATAATCAACTTAGTATGTGGTATTTTGCTCATTTCCCTTTAGTCTCTTTCAAAGTGTTAGACCCCAGCAATTGCTGTGTAGTTCAGCTGATCTGTTGATAGTTTCCCACAGAGAGAGAGCAAATGATTGTGGACATTCAGGGAATGTACTTGCTTTTTCCAGCCATAGCCAAAGCTCGAGACTCTTAAGTAGCTAGAAAACAGGGACCATAGCTGCCTTGTTCACTGTGATTTGCTATTTTTAGGCACATAGGAAGTGCTCAATAAATAATTGTTGAAGGAATGAAAATACCATGGAAGGAGGAAGAGCAGCAGCAGAAGGTACATATAGCTTAAAACATGGGGGAAAGAGTATTATCAGATCCTTAACTAATATTTATTGAGGGTCTCCTATGAACCTGGTAGTGTTTCTGGGCTCATGGGCTGTTTACAGCCTAGGGGAGACAAGGCACATACTGATCAAGTTGTGTTACAGGAGGATTTTGTGCAGTGCTATTAAAATATGGGTCTGGGGCTTCCCTGGTGGCGCAGTGGTTGAGAGTCCGCCTGCCGATGCAGGGGACACGGGTTCGTGCCCCAGTCCAGGAAGATCCCACATGCTGCGGAGCGGCTGTGCCCGTGAGCCATGGCCGCTGGGCCTGCGTGTCCGGAGCCTGTGCTCCACGACGGGAGAGGCCACAACAGTGAGAAGCCCGCGTACCGCAAAAAAAAAAAAAAAAAAAAAAATGGGGCTGCACATAAAGTGGGGCTAATGGTGTGATTTGGATAATAAGTGTAAAGAGAAAGAGAAAGGTTGATTCAGGTTGATTTGAGAGGCAAAGTTTCCCAGAGGAAATGTGTGGGGCTGGGATAAGGAGGGATCACAGGTGGGGCATGAGCATAGCCACTGGCTCAGGCCAAGGGGAGATTGGTATTGGGGTACAGTTGAGAGTAAAGTGGGATAGCCTGGGTGGAGATTATATTTTGGAGGAGAGGTTAGGAAATAGATAGTCACGGAAGTTAGATTTCATGTAACCAGCATAAAGAAGCCATAAGTTCTGGAGCAAGGAAGCATTTTGTGTTTTGAGAGTACTTGGTAGCTGCAAGCAGGAGGGCAGCTCTCCCTCAGAGACCAGAAAGGGACAGGAAGCAGCCCCCAGGATTGGAACCTCAGCACCACTTTCAGTCACACCAGGATGTTCTGGTCACTTTGGATGCTTTGGTGGCACAAAAGCAACTGATGAGGGGAAATGCCTTTGGCCTAGAACTCCACTTTAGGAGGGTTTGGAAATGACTAAAGGGTGACCAAGTCTGCTCAACTGCCACAGAACCACACATGCTCACTCCCAACCTCAAGCCTGTCTGTGTCTCTAATGCCCTGTGGAGTAACAAAGTCTTTTATTAACAAGGAGGCAGAAGTGTGAGTTCTTGTTCTCGGGAATGAGTCTTAGTTGCTGATCTCATGAAATTTAGTCCAGCTTGTGTTTTCCATAAAGCACTCCATCCTGATTTTTAAAAAATTGCTCCCCAAAATTCATAAGCTGAAGAGAGGTACCTATCCTTGGGGGTCTCAGGTTGCCAAGCACATCTTCTCCCAGTTCTTTGTCGGCAGGTGGCATGTAGGGTATGGGGTAAGAGGGAGAATGGGAGGGAAAAGATAGACCATAAGCTCCTTGAGGTCAGGGGTCTTCTGTTCATCTTTGTGTTTCAAGCAGCTTATATAATAAATGTGTTGAATGAATGATGGCTAGATGGATAAGGGGCATTTTGTTTCCTTACTGTCTAGTCACACATAACGTGGTATCAATGGCCCAGATATTTATTAAAACATTCATCTTCTTCCTACCTCCTCTTCCTTCCTACCTGTTTAGTGCTGATGCAATTCATAAAGCACATGGAATGCCCAGCACAGTGCTGGATAAAGGGACTGTAGATGTTAAAGCTGCCAAGTCCAGCCTTCACAGACTGAGATAATCATGGGATTAATGATTTTGAGGATGAAAAGTTTATCTGCCCACTCCAGTCTGATTCCTGATGCCATACTGTGTAGTCTGAGCTCCTCATTTAAAATCCATGGCTTATGCTTGCTTGCACAAAGGATATGAAATAATAAATTTTGAAGTCCATCTCCTTTATTGTCCCAGTTTGTACCTGGGTAGAGCATATAAATATACCCGCACCACATACACATGTGTCTGTTTCCCTCTACACTCTGTATAATAGGGTTAGTGAACAGTTCTGCTCATTTGTGTGAGTATGCATCTGTGTCAGTTTGGGCAGTCATGCTATATTATTATTCTTGAGATCCTTAGCTCCTTCAAAAGACATAATGTGATGTGCCTGGCACTAGTATGAACCCAATAAATACTTGCTGAATGAGTATTTATTCATTGACTAACAAATGAACAAATACTCTGTTCAGAGAATGGTAATGGGTGCTACTTGGAAACTTTATACAGTCCTTATGCTCAAGATTTAATTGGAGAAACTAAGTCTACATGCAAGAAATAAAGTCTATTAGGGATAAACATAGGAATAAAACCTATAGATTAAATATATTAATAATAATTATTATTATAATCATAGCTAAAATTCACAGAGTGCTTACTATATGCCAGGTACTCTCCTAAGTGCTTTGATGGATATTAACTAATTTAATGTTTTCCTAACTCTATAAGGTATTGCTGTTATCCTCCCCATTTTGCAGTTGAGAAACCTGAGGAACTGAGAGGTTAAATGACTTGTCTGGAGTCACACAGTCAATAAGAGTAAGATCACATAATGAGCACAAAGTGGCACTGGGGCTTAGCAACAAAACCTTTCTGCAGGAGGTGAGTTGAGATGTGGCCTGCCCCATCACTGAGGCACAGACCATCTGCTGGCCATCACTGGGGGTGGCAAACGAAGCTGTGGAGAGCCTGCTAACATGATGATGTGTGATCTGGCTGGCACGTGACACCACAGGCTTCCCAGAGAATGTGCCAGCTGGATTCTAAAGATCCTTTGCTTCAAGTACTCAATATGAGACAGACTTAAGTCTTCAAGGGAAGACTCTCCCCCTCTCCTAACAAGCTCAAAGTAGAAATGGCCATCTTCTCGACACACAAATGCCGACTTTCAATTTTGAAAAAGCCCAGTGAATTACCTTTGAGAAAGTAACTACCCTTTGTGGTAGAGAGGAAGATACGATGGTAAATAGCTAGATAACTGAATGTACTCTCTCAGCACTGAGTGTCGACTCTGCCAAGAACTGTTTGGACTCCTGAGGACTCAGCAGTGAACAAGGCAGATGGAAGTCCCAGTCCTCATGGAGCTGCCATTCTAATGGGGAGACAGACAGTAAAACAAATAAGTAAGAGATAGTGAGGAGTGACCAGGGGAAACAAAGCAGGACAGGGGATGGAGCTTTAGGAAAGGGAGGGCACTTGAGTGCAGTAGAACCCTTAGTTCTGATGATTCGCTCTTCAGTTTCCTCACTTTCTCACGAAGTAGCCTCTCAAATCACCTGTCAGAGACCCTTGCAACACTGGGCCAGGGAAAGTGTGGACCCTGGTGGGTGGGGTAAGGGAGACACAATTCAGTTCCTACAGTCTGTAATCTACTGTGGAGATTGAATCATGGAGGCAGGGGGACTATTTTATGTCAATATTCAATCAGTGTAGGTATTTGTGCAGACATTTCCTTGTTTCATTATATCCCACAGGAGTTTTCCCATATACCTATTTAAAGAATACACGGTTTGGTAGCATTTTGAGTTAACATTTCTATCTCTGAGCAAACCTTTGCATTTGAAGAATCTGTGAAGACGATGAGATGAAACATTACAAGAAAACAGAGTTTGTTGATAGCAAAAGCTCAGAAAATTGGACTGGTTAGGTTAAGATGGACATGGCCAAAACTATTCATTATGTTTCTTGGAAGAGATTTTCTCCTTTGAGGAGAAAAGCAGATCAGTTCTATTAAACTTATATTTTCTTCTCTGGAAAGTTAGATTAAGGTTCAGTGTCAAACATAACATGCAGCGTAGAATATCAGAAGCTGCCCCACTTCCCTTTCCTCCACACCCACACCACGTGCAGCTGTGTACCTCTGCTCCTTGCTAGCAGAGCTATGGCACCATGTCTAGTTGTCTGCTTCCTGCTGGGTCCCACAGTCCATTTTTCTGTGTCCTGCTTCCTCTGTTTTCCTCTTCTGAGATCCTAAGTAGCCTTCCAGAATCTTGATTGGATTTACCTGAGTCCACACTGCTCTTATCCCCCACCCCTCTTTTACTCTGTGAAATATCCTTTACGCTCTTTCTTACTTTAGTAACCTTTAGTGACAAGATTGGTCTGTGTGTAAAAGCGCATGTTTTGTAATGTACCCCTTGTTGCTCCCCTCGAAACTTCTCCACTCTTATCAGGCTTAATTGCCTACATTTAATTGGCAGAGGTAATATTCACTTTTTAAAATGCAATGATCATTAAGATTTTAATAAATGATTTAATATCTATAATGGAGATTCAAATATATAAAACTGATTCAATGTCTTAACTCCTAAAGTTTTCTCATAAAATGAAACAGTTAAGTATTGCCTAGAAGTGACACCCACACATGCATCTTGCTCTGTCATGCTTCCTTCAGGTTCTCTGTTTTCTGTTAGCAATGAACTGATACATTTATCATGAAGCACAAGTGAGAAAGAGAGAAAAAAAACAGAGAAAAAGAAAAGCATTACCTTAGGAGTCCTGGAAAGAACCATGTTTATATTTATTTATCTTCCTCAGAGGAACTCCCAGACATGAGGCTTACATGTCTGGGAGTTCCCGCAATTCACAGCTCCCCCAAGTCACAACTAGCAAACCTCCAGAATTCCTCTCTTCCATCCCTCTAGATATTGTCCCCTGTTGCATAGGTTTTTCATCTGTCTCTAAAGAAGGAGGAACTACACCTTGACCTTGACTCAAAAAGTACAGCAGATGTGAAATTCTTTTAATGATAGAGAAGATATTGAGCTATGTATAAATACTTCATATTTGATTTGAACATTCTATCTCATCAGTAGGTGACATGTATTTAGTTATACAATTGACAAACAAAAAAATGTGGTCCTACAACACTCTTGGCTTGTTTAATTCTGAGAAAGGGCATCCAGAGTAGAGTTCAGGTGTATCCTCTTCCCCAGATATCTGCAGAGTGAAATTGAGTGTTTGATGCCCACAATTTAACTGTTGACAAGTGTTAACTGTTGACAAGTATTGAACAGCTCAGCACTGCGCTAAGCTCCAGAAATATAAGGATGTGTAAGGCATGTCCCAGAGGGATTCCCAGTGTAGTGGGGAAGCAGGTACAGAACCAACTAAGTTGTAATAGTAGAGTGAACATTGTAATATAGGTATAAACACAGAACAGGGAGGGCTGAAAGCTGCAGGACTTGGCAGGGGAGTCAGACTTTCATCACTCAGAGAGGGCAGAGAGCAGTCAATGGAAGGGCATGGAAGCTGCCTGTTTGCTTTGCCTGAAGGTAGTGGGAAGGGACAAGAGAAGATTCTGGAGGAGTAGCTATCTCCTGTGCTAAGGAGACCTATAAGAAAAGGTGGCTGGCGGAGCTTTATCAGCAGGGGAAAGAGACATGATAAAGAAAAAAAACTTAATTGGGAAGATAATGTTACTGAGTCCAAGCTCCTACTGCTTACTGTACAACAGGCCAATAAACTGAGAAATGAGTTGTTGGGGTGAGGAGTAGCAACTTTATTCAGAAAGCCAGCAGACCAAGAAAATAGTGGACTAGTGTCCCAAAGAACCATCTTCCCTGAGTTAGAATTCAAGCTTCTTTTATACTAAAAGGCGAGGGGGTGCGTTTGGTTCTGCAATTTCTTGGTGCCAGAATCCTTTGTTCTTGCAGAGGTCCAGTCACAATGTTCCTATAAACTTCCAACAAGACAAATGTTATTCTCTGTTCTGCAACCTTTTATCTCCATGTGAATGGAAAAGTGTTATATATTTAAAGGTCAGAGCCTTGTGAATGAGCTATCCTGTATATTTCAGGCTATAGGCAACATTCTTAACTTGTAGCCAAAGCAATAGAATACAAGGTTTAAAGAAAAAGAAACAGATCCAACATGAAGTTAGATTTGTTCTTCCCTATTACAATAAGTCTGGTGGCAGTTAGAAGACAATAGACTAGAAATGGATAGTGTGAGGTAATTCTGCATAGTCTCCTGGCAAGATCTGATGAGGGTCTGAACCACAGTCTGCGCATTTAGTGCCCACTCTGCTGGAAGTCCACCACCTGCCAGATGAGCTTTAAATTTTATGACCACCTTAATAGAAAAAAGAAAGTCTGGGAAGAGAAAAACAGCCTAGGAGAATTGAGTGAGCAAGTGTTGAGTGAAAGGGCCTTGACCAGGCTTCCTTCTTTGAACTGAATTCATTAGAGAAATTTGAGAAACTATGGAGTTTCAAAGCGCTTGAAACTGGCATTTCCCCTCCTCTGCCTCTAGTCAGCTTTTAATTTGCTCTCAGCTATTAAGCTGATAGAAGAAAAAAGCTGTCTTTCAGCAGTTGAAGTCAGCCAATGAGAAGAGCTTCGAATCAGGCATTCAGAGGAGGCAGTACCTCCTGCCCAGACCTCCTGGGAGGCAAGGTTCAGCTTATAAGAGGGACAGGAATAAACTTGTTGAAGTTTTCTTACTTGTCAAAGCACCTTTAAATAATCCACGCCTGCAATAGTTTCATCTTCAGGCAAGAGAAAGTGAAAATGGCCCCAAAAGTTGCAACATCTCAAATAAACACTATAAAATGAGGGACACTTGCCTTTAAAGTTGAAGTGCCTCAAGCAGACAAACAACATTTATATTGTGCTACTAAAAGGTTTGTCTTTCCTTGTCTGTGATGATTGTTCTTTGAGACACAAATAAAAACAAAGCGAATTGCATCCAACTATTCTAAAAATAAAAGATGATCTGATTTCTTTTTCTTTTTTTGGTCATTTTATGGTTCAAAAAAGGGATTTTTTTTCAATGGCTAGGAAACAGGTGGAAAAGTTGCCTTTCTGAGACTGATGCTCCTTGGTAATGAGTTTTGTGGTGCAGTGCTGGTGGTGGTGGTGGTGATTTAGTTAGCAAAAAGCCCTGCCTGTGTTCCAGGCTTCTGGAGAGTACTACAGCTGTCAGACCAGCTCGGAGGATAGCGCAGGGCTGTCATCAGTGTTTCAGGTCTCTTTCTGCCACATAAACCCCTTCCTTTTAATACAAACAGCAAGACTATCCTGTTCAGTAGTTGACTAATGACTGTGTGCACTGAAATGCAATGATGATGAAGCAGTTGATGCATTTGTGACTCGGTGTCCCACTGAATTCCAGTTTTCTCCTCTCCAAGTGGTCAAACAGGAAACAAGATTGCATCAGGAAGAATCTGAAGGTGCCATCCAGTAGCTGTGCCTCACGTCACTGACTGCCCTCAGTCAGAAATCTTGACCTGCAACTTTAGAGGGTGGGTCTCTGAAAGAATTTCAGAGCTTACACAGAGCTGAGGTGTGTTGCTCTCTCATGAGAGCAAAGTTGGCTAGAGCACTGAGAGTCTGGCTCTGTCTCTCGTCACAACCAAGGGGCATCTTTGTGGACTGAAGTTTCAGAAAGGTAGGCACCACGTTGCGGATGTTGTTACTATTTGAGAACCTTCAAAACCAAGTTGGCCTTGGCTGTGTGTGTGTGTGTGTGTGTGTGTGTAAGAGAGAGAGAGAGATAGAGAGAGAGAGAGAGAGAGAGAAGGAGAGAGAGGGAGAGAGAGAGGGAGAGAGAGAGTGGGAGAGAAATGATGAAAATGTTTGTTTTGGGCCTGATTGTGGGAGAGATACAGAAAAGAGAGTTTTGAAGCCATTTACTTGATGAGTTTTTCTTCAGAAGTCTTTAGTAGTGGAGAGTAAATGTTGAATTCAAACTTCTAACTTGTATTACTTGCTCTTTGGCGAGTTTAAACTGATTCACTGAAGGGACAGGAAGAATTGTTCAGAGAGTGGAATCACATGAGGCTGAACACTCAATCAGCATAGCTTGGTTTATTTGGAAAGCCTTGACTCAAGCTGAAATGCAAAGGGTGACCGAGGATCTCCAGGCGGCATAGCAAAAGCCATTTTAGAATGTCTTAAATTTGGAACAAGGCAGAATTTGCTCATCTCACAGTAACAAGGTTTTCTAAGCTGGTTCTGTCTTAAGGGAGATAGTCTAAATGTCATGTCCAGAAGACATTAGGTGATTAATTCTAAAACTGCCAGCTTTGTGCAGAAAAACGAAACAAAAACAAAACTTTATTTTTTCTAACCCATGTTTAGTGAAGATGTTCTTTTAAGAAATTTTATTTCCTGAAAAGCCTTACACAGAGCAAAGGAAAGAAACCTTTGGGACTCACCAGATGATGAATATTAATTTATTCATTAATCTATAATGTCCAAGGTCCTTCTCTACCATGAATGAGGATTCAGACTTTAAACACCTTTCATTCCTCTCCCCTACAAGCCTTTTTTAAAAAGGGGGTTTTCACTTAAAATTTCATCAGTAGAATTGCTGGACAAAGGGACAAATTCTTGAAGGGGAAAATAGGCATATGTTCATACTGACAGTAATTGTATAGTCTTCCCATTAAAAATATTCTGTCTTTTCTAAAAGCAATCAAATTAACGTATATAAGTTTGAAGATAATTCTGGGTTAGCAATAATCTGCACTTAGTGGGTTCTTGCTGTATGTATATGCATTTCCCATTTAATTCATTGAGACAAGACTCATCTTATGCAGTTTTCAGATAAGGAAATTTAGGCTCAGTGAGATTTTAGCAGTATAATAGGGAAGAGAGAAAGCCAGAACTCTGTTGCCTTCCTACACACAGATATATATACAATCATATATATATGATTGGAGCCTTCTATTCTCCTATTGTATTCCATCAGCCCTTTACAGAGTCCTTGTCACCTGGAGGTGTTTCTGAATCCAAAATAATATGCAGATATGTTAATTTGGTATCATAGCAAAAGAACAAGAGCCAATCTATAATTTGCTTCTACTCTTGGGGTGAAGGCATGATGAACTGGACTGAACAGACCTAGATTTGAATAGCTCCTTCCTGGTTACTAATTATGTGACCTAGACAAGTCAGTGAAATTCTTCAAACCTCAGTTTCCTTATTTATAAGCTATTTATTATAATGTCCATCACATGGCATTGTTTGTTATAAGGAATAGAGAGACAAGTTATGCAGTGTGTCGTCTGCATGACTGAAAAATGGTAGGCTTTCGATAAATAGTAGTCATTTCTCCAATTATTTGTTGATGCTTTGGCATGCCAGATCCTGTTCTGGGCATGGGGGTATCAGCAGTGAACAATGGAGGCAAGAACCTGCCCTCATGGAGATGCCTGGTGCTTGTTTATTATATCATCGTGTGATTGACTTTCTTTGAATATCACGTTGTAATTATTGAGATCCTTTATAGTGGATACCATCCAGCTTTGACATAGCCTCTGAAGCAGGGTAGTGAAAGTCCTGTGCCAAGATTCCCCTAAAGCATAGTAAAATCAGGCAAAAAGCAAGAACATCAGATACTTGTTTTACCAAAGTCAGTTTGTTGTGCTAATCATTTCAGAGTTAGAGGTCAGGAAAGATGTGTTTTTATGCACACATTCACACATACACACACACACACACACACACACACACACACAGAGTTCATCTGAGTTTTCCTGGGCTCCCAAAGCCATAGCAGAAACCTTGCTGGCAGGATGCATGTGGGAGGAGGGTCTGGCTCCAAGAACTCATGGAACAGAGAGTAGTGTGGCAACCATTCATTTGCTTTGGGCCCCAGGCCATCTACTCAGGAGCCTTGGGCTTTCCAAGGCCTCCACAGTGTGAATTTAGGTGTGGATTTATGCAATACAAAGCTTGAACTGGAGATAGTATACCTTTATAAAGACAGATTCAGGACAAGAGTGATTGATTTATTTACTGGCTAAAAACCTGGAGTTAAGTAGGCCAGTTGGCATCAAGAATGGCATTTCGGCATCTGTCTCTAACTTTGAATCCCAGTGAACTGCAGATCATAGCAGAGAGATAGGAGAGGAACACAGGGAAGCTCCCTCTGGAATCAAATGCAATTGTATTCTTCCTTTTCCTGGAAACACCTGCGCACACAATACCACTGACCTCATTGGTCTTACACATCGTGAGTTTGTTTTAATTTAGTTGGTAGACCCAGAATGATTGAAGAAATCTTTGTGTCATCCCAGACAGACCAGAAATTGGCACTCTGAAAGGAGACTTTCTTAAGTGGCAGGACTGACTTTCCTAAGCCCAGTGCAACAATCAATCTCATCATTTTAGGGGCCATACTATATATTGCCTTAAGATTGTGTCTTATAGCAAGGATTTTAAATGATGAAAATATAAACTAAGTTAAAAGCCTAATTAGAATAAATTAGGGCTTAGGTATAAAAACCTCAAAGAGCACGTGGATGGAGAGATTAAGAACCTTTGACCTTGAGACTTCCCTGGTGGTCCAGTGGGTGAGATTCCACACTCCCAATGCAGGGGGCCTGGGTTCAATCCCTGATTGGAGAACTAGATCCCGCATGCATGCCACAACCAAGAAGTCTGCATGTCTCAACGAAGAGCCCACATGCTGCAACTAAGACTCAGCACAGCCTAAATAAATAAATAAATAAATAAATAAATAAATAAATAAATTTTTTTTAAAAAAGACGCTTTGACCTTATACAACACTGTAACAGCCTAAATTTTCCCAGGGATTTCTGTGGATAGGGGACAGATGTTCCATTGTAAATGGACTTCAGCAATCACTGTATTTTTGAAACAGTTAAATTATTTCCAAATTTCATTATTATCAGACCTTAAAGTCTGAGGAAGCCCATTAACAAGTAGAAGAGGGCTGTGTGAGAGGGAGTTTGACCTTGAGACACATTTCCCCTTTCCCAAGTGGGAGGATTTAAAGTTTTTCAGGCAGGGAGTGTTCACATGCTGCTCAAATATAAAGTTAAAGGGTTTTGGTTCATTTAAAAAACCATTTCCTCTTTATTTTTTTGCCAACCTGGTCGCTGGAAAGTCTGTGGAGGGTATCTGTACAGCGTTCTAAGGAGTGTGAACTGAACAGACCAGAGGCCTTACGCATAGCTGGCATTTGGTTTACAGAAGTTTCAATTCAATGGAAACTTTCCTTTTTTTTTTTTTTTCCTGAATTTATCTTCAGGAAATACCAGGAAACTAATACATTTAACCAAAATTTCCAAATTCATCTGCTCAGTATTGGTACACACAAACACACACCACACAGACACACAGATGCACATACACACACACACGACATAGACACAGATACACACATACACACACTACACAGACACACACGTTCGTGTGCATGTGCACAATATAAAAACAAAATCAAAAGATACATACTTTTTGCATGTGTGCAGCAAAGGTTTAGTTCTCCTGTCATAGATTGTGCTGCCTTCTTCCATCCTATAGCTCTGCCTTCTGAAACATGTGACGTGTGGTCACTGGGCCTGGAGAAGGGAGAAATGGAAGCAGTTTTCTAGCCTTTTTTTTTTTTTTTTTGCGGTACGCGGGCCTCTCACTGCTGTGGCCTCTCCCGTTGTGGAGCACAGGCTCCGAACATGCAGGCTCAGCAGCCATGGCTCACGGGCCCAGCCGCTCCGCGGCATGTGGGATCTTCCCAGACCGGGACACGAACCCGTGTCCCCTGCATCGGCAGGCGGTCTCTCAACCACTGCGCCACCAGGGAAGCCCCAGTTTTCTAGCTTTTTTTAAAACTGAGATATAATTGACATATTATACTAGCTTCAGGTGTTGTTACATAATAATTAAATATTTGTATATATTATGAAATAATCACCAAACATAATTCTCGTTAATGGGAAAACTGTAAAATTCACAGCTAATGCATATATTTAGGTTATTTGAAGAGATAAAATATTACATTAAGGGACTTGAAATAATTTTTATTTATATTTCCATGTTCTAAAATGAAGTGATTAGGGAGGAAAAAGCATATGCCATAATCCATTTGTTCTTTATAGAGTACTTGTGTTCCAGAACAAGGCTTATTTCTTTTATTTTGATTCATTTGCCAGACATACTTTAGCAGGTAGTCAATAAATACTTGTTGACTAGATTGATCCTGACACAGGCTGAACAATAATTATTTCAAGATTCAAGCAAAAATTCTGAGAGCATTTTCTTCAATAATGAAGATGACTTGACATCATTTAATAACTAAATTGTCTTCAATTTCTTCCCCTCAAATTTTGTTTTCTTGCTTGACATCTGATTAAAAATGTAAAATATGCTGATGCTGAACAAATCTCAAACTGCGCAGATGGGCAATTTTCATTTGTGATGTTCCCACGGGCTCACTGTCACTTCCGACCTTGGGTCAGCGTTACGGGCTTATAAGGAGCTCCTCCTGTTCCATTAGCTGTAACTGGCTTTCCCTGACTTGTTTCCAATGGAAATATGCTTTCTGTGGAATGCTGGTCTACAACCAATTGTGGAAGAGAAAGCGTCAGAGCATTACTAGATGATGACTGTAAAATAATATTCAAGTTGGATTTTCCTAAGTAATTGTTTCACAGATTACACTATTACAGTGGTTTTCAAACCTCTTTTAATGATCACTAATGGTAAATACTTTTAGATCTCAGCTCAGAACACACACGCACATTAACTGGAATAAAAGTTTCCCAAAACAATACTTGATATGTATTGATGTTTTCTCTTCTATTCCATTCCACTCTATAAAATTTCTGGTCATGATCTACTAATTAATTTTGTAGCTGGTAGTGGTTCTCAATACTGGCTGAAAGTAAGAATCAACTAGGAAACTTTAAAAAAAATACTAAAGCCAAAGGCACAACAGACCAATGAAATGGACTAGAGATTCCAGAAATAAACCTCCACTTTACATATTGGACACAATACATTTACTCCAATACCTATTGGACCCTTGATTTATGACAGTATTGATAATATAGGGAAAGAATGATCATTTGAATATCCATATGGAAAAAAATTAACCTTGTTTCTAACCTCAAAATGTATAGAGATCTAAATGTTAGTATGGATGTGACAGGTAAAATAATATAACTTCTGGATCTGTACTGTTCCGTGCAGCAGAAGTTGAATATCATAATTCTTTTGTTCACTTTCAGAGCATCTTTTTCTTTTTGGTCAACCTTAAGACATTTATAATTAAACTTCACTGACATGAATGACACAGGGGAACTCTGAATCCTCTCTTACAGCATATGGAGCCAGCAACCTGCCCTGCGGGTCAGCCCATCCCCAGTTCCACCACTCTCATCTAGGTTCACATGTGGTCCTGCTTTACAGAATCAGACTAGTCATTCATGGTAGCACTAATGGCAACTGTATGTTTTGGCAGAAAAAAATCTGAGGAAATACCCAATAAGTCTTAGTTTAGAGAAGAAGATTTTAAATAGAAGGCTTAGAAACCCATAGACCCCAGATCAAGATCAATAGAGGAATAGCCAGCAGATCACACTGGCACATGTTGGACCTCCCCCGACCAGGGAAAAGGGAGTTGGCTCTGTGCCTGACATGGAACTGACCTGGGACCTTGGTACGTGTCAGCATGGTGTTTTCTCTGATTCACAACAGCTAATGGCAGAAATCAGAGACAAATGAAAATCATATAAATATATATTGGACAGAAATTTAAGGATGCCCTTTTGAAAAGAATATATATTTGAAAAGTCTGGAAACCTAGGGAAATTTTTATTTCTAAATATGTTACATTTTTCATATAATATACCCAGAATGTTTTTTCTTCCAGATACTTTTGCAGTCAAAAGATCCCTAATTTTTTATAAAATAAAATAAATAAAATATATTTATTTATTTGGCTGTGCTGGGTCTTAGTTGCATAACGTGGGATCTTCGTTGCAGCATTCAGGATCTAGTTCCCTGACTAGGGATCGAACCTGGGCCCCCTGCATTGGGCGCACGGAGTCTTAACCACTGGACCACCGGGGAAATCCCAAAAGATCCCTAAATTTAAAGCCATGGATTTAATCATTAATCTCCCCCAAAAGTATAATTAATAAATGAAATATTTTCTCTACGTTGCAGACTTTGCAGATACTCTATATGTCTCTCTGTGTCTCTGTCTCTGTGCCTCTTTCCCCCTATCTACTTAAAATCTGGGTGTTCTGCATTTTTTTTTTCTTTAAGGGGCTTCTTGCATTAGATAGAGCTAGACAGGAATGACTAGTTATTTTCAGTTTTGAGATCTTATGAGTTACTTTCTCTTGGTGAGTAAATAGCAAGAGCTAGTGGCCATGGACAGAGGGAGAGTCTGGGCTGAGGAAGGGAGATGACCCATCCCTGTTTGCTCAAAGGAGGAAACAGTGACTATTCCAGCAGGTGCCCAATTTCCTAATCTCATGCCAGCACTTCTTGCCAGGGGGAAATCTCCCGTTTTATTTATTTATTTTTTTAATGATTTCTGAGTTAAAGAAGGAAACCGTTGGGAACGTGTAATTGAGATTATTTTTCTGTACTCCTTCACTGCTTCCCTGCCCTCTGCTCTAGGCTCTCACACCCACTGCACCCCACCCTCATCTGAAGATAACGGGAATCTTTGTCATCTTGTTCTTTTCTAAGGGATGTTTCCTTCTGCAGTGGCAGCAGGAAACATTTCATAAGCATATATTTTAAATATTAAAATTGGAGGCTTGCTTCATCAGTTCTCTAATAACACCAAGTCCTTCCCTAAAAGTAACTTTCTTCCTCTTTATCAGTGAGTGAGACAGATGTTCCAGATTCCTTATTGATCAAGGTGTGGCTCTATACCCTTTTGTAGGTTTCACTCTCTTTTATAAGAGATTCCTTTGGTGACACTTCCCCCGACGGCTACCGTGTTGTAAGAAATCCTGCTGACACTGAGGAAATGAATTACCCTGTCAAGAAAATGGATTATCCCTCAGAAAAGCTGCTCCCCCACCAACACTTGGTCGGGTAACCTCAATACTGATCAGGGTATTACAGGAAATCAGTGAATGATGGCTGCCTGTTGTGCCACCTGGAAGTCCATAGTGCCATTGATGAGGAAATGTAAATAGTGACCACAGTACCAACACCTGCAGCTTACTGGGCACTTACTATACACGGAGCATTACAAAGTGATTGAGACACATGACCTCATTTCATCCTGACCTAAAGTTTACAAACATAAAAATCATTATACCTGTTTTACAGATGAGGTCATATAGCTGGAAAGGGGTAGGATGGGCATTCAGATTCCCAAACATCTATTCTTGACAAGCCAATAGGCCTTGGGTTCCTACGCATCCTGTCCTGAAATTCTATCCCAGTGTGTTGTGGGGGGAAGGTCTGGGCATCCCCCCAGGTGAGTCTGACCATTGGGAAGGTTGGAACTAGGTGACTGTATACAAGACAGCCTCTCCAGGACTTGTCTCCAGACTCTCTGTTTAGCAGAGTTTGTGCCCATTATGTGGGCTTCCTTTACTGAAAGAAGAATATGAAACCAGTTATCTTTTCCCAGTAGTGAGAGATGTGAACATAGTGGCAGGAAGGCAGCTGTGAAGGAGCAGGAGATGTCCCATTCCTCTCCCTTGGAGAATCTTTTTAAACTTAGCATTTAATCTTATTATTTAAACCAGCCTGACATGGGATTCTTGCCCCTACCCAATAAAGTCAGGATAATAAGATAGTATCAATACATAACATTGATTCTGTACTTTACCGTATTCAGGTAAAGTACATACATACCTAGTCACTCTTAATCCACAACAGGTCTTTGCAGTAGGTAGAATTAGCACCATTTAATTCAGACGAAGATTCAGAGATTGAGTTGTCCAAGACCTAGCTATTGACAGGTCTGGCCCTTGAACGGGCTGTCTGACGCCAGAGCCAAGGTTCTTTCTTTTTCAGCTGTTTGAAAGAAAGTGAGCTACTTGAGGCAGTGTATGTAGCACTGCACTCTTTTAAAAAATTCTTAAATTGCAGGCTTGCGATTTGTATGGTGGTCTTCCTGACCTGAGACTAAGTGAGTGGGGAGCTTCTGCAGAACCTGCCACAGTGCGCAGGAGGACTTTGCACCCAGCCAATCCTCCAGTTTCTCCAGTGGGAAAACCTGAGACAGAATCAGGGCCTGGCCTCGGGTTCCTCTGTGACTCACTAGCAGCAGCGAGGTTCTCAACTCCCTTGCTTTTGCCTGCATCAGTCCCTTGTGCCTGAGACTAATAACAGCGTAATTTATGAAGCAAGATGTGTGACTCACCAGGCAAGGGAGGAGAGCTTGCAAGGAAGGACACGGCGGAGAGGAGCAACATATTTAACAGCAACTGGAAAGGAAATGCTGACATGATGGTAATTGGGTTAAAATTTCTTTACATTGCAACACCATTGCCTGGTTATCCAGCTGTTAATTTATATTTTAGACTTCTAAAGTTAACTAAAAAGGGGGGCGGGAACAGGGGAAAGAGGGAAAGGGAATTCTACCTCTGAAGGCAGAATTATCAAATCTATGTAACTTTCTCATAGATTTCTTCTCAATCATCTTGGACCCCTTTTCTTTGAACCCCAGGATTTGCATTCTTCTAAAACTTATCCATTGTGTAACTTTGCTTTACATCCTTCTTATTTCAGTCATACCTGTTTTTCTGCAAGCTCCTATCCATGTTACCAGTCTAAATAAACTTCCTCAGTCACTTACCTCTCTTGTTCCTGAGCTGGCCTTTGGCAATCTTTGTCAGTTAATGACCAGGACAGAGATGAACCAGAGATCCGATAAAGGTGAAGAGGCATCCAGGAGAATTACTTTTTGGTGAATACTCCCTCCTTAAATGGCTTTTTCTGCATTATCTTTATTATCTCCAGAATCTAAAGTCAGTTTATAGATAGGTCACAAGAGCCTGTCTTCCTGTTGACCAAGGAAGCACATTTTAAATTTTCAGTTACCTGTTTGTGTGTGTAAAAAGGCTGTGATAAGTTTTGTGTAGGTAGCAAACTTGCCTTACTTCAAATCATCTATTAGTTTTTGTATATGAAACATTAACTTAAAAAGTTAACTTAAAAAGTTAGCCTCTTAAAATATATTAATGTGAAATAAATCACCTTAATAACACCTTTTACTATGGGAAGCTGGGTGCATACTGGGAAAACAATAATTTAAAATCTTAAATATGCAGAGTTTTATTGTTCTAGCATATCAGTTATTTTTTCATGTTTCTTTCTAGTTTTTGTCTTTACACACATATGTTTATGATTAAAATAGTATATTATATGAGATCATATACCATCATATGATCATAGTATAGATATAATTTTGAATTTTCTTTTTTAAACGTGTCATAACACTTTTCATGTTTATAAATTTTACAATTTTAGCATTAATTGATTATTATTACATAGAGTTAACATTTAAAAATGTACTTAAACATTCCATATTTTAAAAATCCATTATTTACTAATACTGAAGTGTTATTTATTAACTATAGTTTAAAAAGTTTTCTGTCCAATTTACACATATTTCTAGGTAAGCATGAACATTTTAGTGACTCCTAAAATTTATTATCCGATTCCAAAAGGGTGGTATCATTTACGTTGCCACCAGTAACATAGGAATGTACATTTATATGTAAATGATATATATGAGACATTTATAGCATAGTTAGCACTGAGTATTATTTTTAAATAATGTCTTCTAATTTAATAGGTGTAAATTATAGGATTTTAGGACCTGGAAGTTCATTTAGTTGCTCTCTTTAGAAGGGCAACCTGGTATTTGATAGCTTGACTCCAATCTGCCGTTTAACAGGCATGTAATACAGTGATTTACAAATATTTACTCACTTTGTTATTTTAACAACCTCATCAGGGTGGTACAATTATTATTTCCATTTTGTAGCTGGGGAAACTGACATTAAGTTAGTTGTCGAAGGGCACATAGCTAGTTAAGTGTCAGAACACAGGCAGTCTGGCTCCAGAGTCCATGTGCTTGACGACTGTGTTATACTGGCTCCCTTAATATCTATTTAGCATGTACTGTTTGTACGCTTTCCGTATGCCAAGTTATGGGTGCTATTGTGAGTAAAAACAATTTTAGTCCCTGCCCTCATGGATCTGGAAGTCTGGGGAGGGCACCAGACTTTAATCAAATCAACATATATATAATTACAAATTTGATACATGTTATGAAGAAAAAGGATGGAGTGATGGTAGCATCTAACAGGAATATTTCTTTTAGCTGTAAGAGTGATGGGGGGCCAGGGGTCATGGAAAGTCTTGATGAAGATCTTAGAGATACTTAAATTGAGACTTGAAGGATAAGGAGGAGAGAGTAGGGTGAAGATGGGTGAAAAGAGCATTCTAGGCAGAAGGAATAGTCTATGCATATGCCCTGAGGCAGGAAAGGACTTTCCCTTCTGCTCTAAGGGTCATAAAGCTGACCGGCTTGCTTGTGGGATCACAAAGTGAGGAGAAGGGGATGCACAAGTGAGCCTGGAATAGCAGGCAGGGGTCCAGTGGTCCAGGGCCATGCCACAAGCTTCTCACTCACAGAAGAGTGCACACAGGGGGAGGAAGGTGAGAGCTGCCTCCAAACACAGCTGGAGTTGTTTTGGGCAATAAGTTGCCGGCAGAGCCATCCCATCCCCAGGTGGGGTTTCTTGTGCACACAACAGCAAACGGTGACCCTGCCTGTGCTTTTCTAGGAATTAAACTTCACTGGCTCATTATTTGAGTTAGGAAGGGGATATTTATGTTAGGAACCTAGATCAAGGCATATTGTGAAGTCTTATTATAGAGCCAAGAGAAACATGGCCTGAAGAGAACAGCACCAGGGGAGAGAGCCTTCGCTTGAGAGAGAACATGACCCCGTACAGATGCCAAGTGCCTTGTTGGCATTTTAGGGATTTATTCGTTTTGCTGGAAATTTTTCCATAATGTGTACTAACAATGAAAAAGTATTGTTCTAGAAGAAAGTGATAGCTGGCTCATGGGGACATTAACCTATGCTTTGGAATCAGTGGAAGCAAAAAGGCAGAAGCACATCTTCCTAAAATCTCAAGTCAACTTTTACTCTATAAGCGAACTCTACATACAGTATTAGAAGGGCAAAATGAGAAGGCCCTTTCTTCTAATTTCAATTTCAGAGGTCTTTTTGATTTGCTCAATATAACTTTAGCTTTTGTTAATTAGTATTAGAGTAAGCACATAAAGTTTGTTGGACTTTTCCTTCAAGTCAATCAGGATTAGAGAATGAAGGATTGACCAGTAGGAAGAACTCTAAAGAGTATAGGAATCACAGCTATAGGAAGCAGTCACGACCCCTGGGGCGGAGATAGAGTACACAAGGAAGAGGCCCCCAGGGCTGATGTGCAGACCCTGATGAAGAGGGCACTGAGGGGTCACTATGGAAAACCAGCAGAACTGGCTGGCTATGGAACTAGCCCTCAGAAACTTGCGGGAAATCTGCCCTCTAGGGTGCTGTTCATTGGGAAGTGTCTCGCTGGAGACACTCTGGCCACAAAACTCCCCAGGAAGGTGCTGGTGGATTCTGCTGGCTGCTGGGGGCTGCTGGAGCCTTCACTGGGAGTGCACCAGAGCCAAAACCAAAACTTCTTCCTCCTGCAGTGTCTCTCCACCACTCCCTACTTAGAAAGGTCCTGGGCCCGCTGGCAAAGGGAAATAGGTAAAGGGACCAAAGAGACCAGACTTCACAGAGCAGGCAAACAGGGTCAAAATCTAATGACTTACATGAAATAAAAGTTTATTTCTCTTGTACATAACAGTCCAGATATGGGTGGACCAGGGCTAATGTGCTAATTGGCTTCAAAAATTGCTCCAGTTCTGTCATCCCTATTTCCAGCTGTCAGGAAGGAAGACAGAGAGAAGCCAGGACATGCAGCTTGGTCTTTAGGGAGATTACCCAAATCAGTTCCCACTCCTGTGTCATTGACCCAGACATGGTCACGCATGGCCGCACCTAGCCGTGCTAGAGGGAGGTTGGGAAATGTTGCCTCGTGTGGCAGGGCAGCCACGTGCCAGGTTAAACTGGAGGTGGGGGTGGGGGGTCTGTAACTAAAAGGCAAAATCAATGGATACTTAGGACATCCTGACACCCCTCAATGGCATCTTTGAGGCAATACCATGTTTCTGCTACAGATCTTCTGAAATTTTCCTTTTCATCTCTAAATTCGTTCTGAATTTCTTTGAGGCTTTAAATTGGTATAATTGTAAAATTCAATATGAGGGAATTAAAATTGTTTTTATCTTGTTGTAAGTTAATTACTTCTTTACATAAAGTATAGGGGTTTTTTTTTTTCCTTCTCTTCAGTTTTCTAAAGTTATAAGCCCAGGCATTTATTAGCTTTTTTAAACTAACTTAGTCATAATAAATATCCTTCAGAGTTAAGTTGCTCTGTCATTTGCATTGTCTTATCCATTTGAAATGGCGCAACTTAAAATGCTTTCAGAATTGGAATTTACAACTGGCTCAGTGCTTACACTGTTCACAGGAAGCAAGTAGCTGCTCATGTTTTCTTTTGTGTTTTATCTTAAAGACATAAACCAGTTCTTTTGGCTGAGTTGGTAGAGTTAAGGTAGACTAAAGGTAGATAAACATGTTTACCTGACCTCCTACACCAAATTTTAAAAATTGTTCTCCAACTAATGAAAATGAAGTTGTATATAGTTATCAATAAATTAGATATAATTTCTGGCCATGGTGTCACGCCTTTATTGTTCAAAACTCCATTCCAGCCTCAGTAAACCCTCCATCAGTTCATTCAGCAAGCACTTGTATAGTGTCTACTGTGTGGCAAACTTTGGGTATACAGTAGTGTATGAGCCACACAAGGTCCTTGCTCTTCTGGAGCTGACTTTCTCTTCACCAGAGAACCCTGGTCCCTCTGTAATCCAGCTGGTCACCCAGTCACAAAAACTCTCACCAACTCTCATATCTTCCAACCATAATAATACTCAGAAATTGTGAACACTGATTCAAGAGTGTCTCTCACTGCATTGCTCAGGAATATGCCTTTAGTTCAATTTAACTTGTTTTCCTAACTTCCCATTTCTCATCACTGTCCTCTATCTGAGAGATATTTTCTGTTCTGTAGAGATACTTTCTTGTCACTCCCCTCTATCCAAGAGATATGTTCTGTAGAGTTATCTTCTAAACTGATGTGATGTTTATAGTAGGGATTAGATGGATAGTTACCAGAAGCTGTCCAAAGACTCAGCCTGACTTGGAGTTCTTACCTCAGCAATAGTTTGAGTACCACATTTTTTCAGAACTTTACAAAAATGTTGCTTCAAATAGTGATAAACCTGTAACCCAGATGATTTTATTTCTTCAAGTCCTAAGGTCAGATTTAATGGTGTGTGTCTGAGAAAGTGGCTCAATAGGCTTCCTTCACCCTGATGGGTTCTGTATCCATGAGGTCAGAAAATAATGAGTCATAAAAACCTACATTCATTAGATTGTCTTCCTGCAAACTACTGACAGCTGGAGTTGAAAATAGGGTTTAAAATTTCCACAGTATTAGTGGGAAAACACAGCTGGGCTATGATGCCACCTCCATTACTGAACTTCCCCAAAGTAAAAAGAAATAACTGCAGGTACTTTTCTTGTAAATATTTCCTATTTTTAAAAATAGCTTCAGATTCTTTTATATAAATAAAAATTATAGTTCCTTCAGATTTTTTTTTATGTAAGTAGGAATTTTGGTACTTAGAGAATGTACAAAGGATGGGAAAAAATGGAGTTTGAGTAGCTGATGAGAAAAAAAGGGACGGAGAATGGCCAAGGAGTAAATGAATACATTTGCTTCCGAGAGAACACTAAGCAGAGACGGAAAAGTTGTCAACACGGTTGGCAATTTTCAGTTGCCAGAAAGGCCTAGAGTTCAGCCAAATGAATCAAGATGAGAGATGGGCTATGAGTTTGATGTGGGAGTCAGTGAGCTTCTCAGAGTGTTTAAAAGTGACTGAGTCACAGGCAGGGCTCCTGAATGACTGATTCATTGTTGCAAATGCTCAGGATATTTTTTTTTTTTTAGAGCAGTAACTTGTGAGGTTTTAAAAACACAGGTATCTCTCCATCTCAATATTTTCTAATTCTCCTTCCATCTGAGGATTGTTTAAATATCACAATAGTTAGTTAACACAGCATACAGGTACCATTCCACTCACTGTGTAGGTAATGTTTGTCATCCACCAAGCATCTTTTTAAGGCTGAGTCAGGGAAGCCAGCAGCCTCTGTTACACTGAACAACCAAGAAACCCTTAAGTAGTGACTGAGTGCCACTGTCGCATTTGAAATGTAGGCGGAACAGGAGCAAAAATGGGAGAGAAAGAAAGAAAAGGGGACCAACAAGTGTCCATTGCGGGCAAGATGAGATCCAAGGCTAACCAGAGGGAGAAACTGACATGCTACAGGCTGCCAGTCCCTCCTCAGTTACTCAAGGGAGTTCCTGCTTCCCCATTTAAACTTTAGAAGGAAATCCTAAGAACAGGCACTTCTGCTAAATTTAAGGTTCAGACAGCTGAATTGGAGCTGTCCGTTTCTCCTGAAGGAGAATGGGAATAATGCTAGGTGTATCAGTCAGTGCTCTTGATTGTAAGCAATGGAATCCACCTCTTTCTTCACTACCTTAAACAAAAGGCTTCACTGAAAGTGACTCAGCACCAAAAGAAGGGTGATGGACCAGACCTGGACCACAGTAGAAACCAAGAGACTAAGGTGATCAGGAAAGCCAGGAAGCCGAGAGATGACAACTGTCTTCTCAGCAGCAACAGCCTAGGCAGAATGCCATCTGCTGCTGATGCTGCTCATCCCGGTCTGGTCCAGATTCAAAGTCCTGAGTAAAGCCTCCATTTTGCCAACCCCAGGCCATCCCAGGCCAACGGCTAGCAGATGGAAAATTGTCCGTCTTGGCTTTCACAGTGGGAAAGGCATGGTACCAACTCTACACACATTGCTGATTTCCTCTGCTACTAGGAGGGCTGGAAGCTGGGCTACCTCTGGAACAGCACGTCCTGTACACTAGAGTCAGGGAAAGATGACTGTAAAGGATGCCAGAGGTCCTGGGACAGGCCTGTGGCCTTAGGACAGCTACTGAGAGGCTAAGAGAATGTGACTTGCTTCTTGCTACTAGACTGAAATGGCAGAAAAGAGGAGGAGAGTGCCATTCCCAGTTCTCTCTCTGCTTAGCCCTGGATCTCGTCTTGGGAGCAAGTATGGTAGAGAGGCTGGCTGGAGGGTTAGCCTGGATGAGTAAAGCCCACTGCCCAGAGCTAGACTGTTGACCTGTGGATGTCTACTGAACACTGTATACCAAAGTCTGTCATCTGAGAGAGACATTTCTCCTTCAGAGGAGTTAGTCTGTTTTTACTTTTTAAAGCATGAAATTTTTTTTTTCTCCCAGAAAGCCATTAACTTTAAAATCATGCTGAAGTCTGAATCTGTATATAGTCTTTCCTTCACTATTTTTTTGGGGGGGGTTCATGAACACAATCTTTTTTTTTTCTTTTTTGGCTGCACCGCACCGCTTGCGGGATCTTAGTTCCTTGACCAGGGGTCAAACCCGCATCCTTGGTGGTGAAAGTGCGGAGCACTAACCACTGCACCGCCTGGGAATTTCCCATGGACACAACCTTGACTCAGGTGAATTTGGGAGGTAAAACTCAAGACCCTTAAATGAGATGACAGGAAGCTTTAGCATGAAGTTCAGGCTGAGTCATGGATTAAAAGATGTAAAGGTTAAAGGAGGATGAAGCTGAGAAGGAGACTTTTATTTATTTATTTATTTTATTTAAAAAAATTTTTAACATCTTTATTGGAGTATAATTGCTTTATAATGGTGTATTAGTTTCTGCTTTATAACAAAGTGAATCAGTTATACCTATACATATGTTCCCATATCTCTTCCCTCTTGCGTCGCCCTCCCTCCCACCCTCCCTATCCCACCCCTCTAGGTGGTCACAAACCACCAAGCTGATCTCCCTGTGCTATGTGGCTGCTTCCCACTAGCTATCTGTTTTACATTTGGTAGTGTATATAAGTCAGAAGGAGACTTTTTAACTTTTTTATTTTAGATATAACTCACATACCATATAATTCACCCATTTAAATGTGCAATTTAATGTTTTTTTTAGTATATTCACAGAGTTGTGCAACCAGCACCACATTCAATTTATGAACATTTTCATCACCCCCAAAAGAAACCCTGAACCCATTAGCAGCCACTCCCCACTTCCCCCCACACCCCCGTGTACACCCTAAGGAACTACTAAACTACTGTTTGTCTCCCTATTCTGAACATTTCACATGACCGGAATCATAAAATATGTGCCTTTTGTGCCTGGCTTCTTTTACTTAGCATGTTTTCAAGAGCCATCCATGTTGTAGCATGAATCCTTTCAATTCTCTTGAGTATATACCTAGGAGTAGAATTGCTGGGTCAAATGGTAACTCCGTGTTTAACATTTCAAGGAACTGCCGGACGGTTTTCCACAGCAGCTGCACCATTTTACTTTCCCTCAAGCAATATATGAGGGTTCCAATTTCTCCACATCCTGCCAACATTGTTATCTTTTTTGATTATAGCCATCTTAGTGGGTATAATGAAGGGTATCTCTGGGTTTGTTTCTTATTTGCATTCCCCTCATGGCTAATGATGTTGAACATTTTTTCATGTGCCTATTGGCCATTTGTATATCTTCTTTGATGAAATGTCTATTCCAGATCCTTTGCCCATTTTAAAATTGGGTTATTTGTCATTTTATTATTGAGTTCTAAGTGTTCTTCATATGTTCTAAATACAAGTCCCTTATCAGATATATGATTTTCAAATATTTCCTCCCATTCGATGGATTGTCTTTTTTTTTTAACATCTTTATTGGAGTATAATTGCTTTACAATGGTGTGTTAGTTTCTGCTTTATAACAAAGCGAATCAGTTATACATATACATATGTTCCCATATCTCTTCCCTCTTGCGTCACCCTCCCTCCCCACCCTCCCTATCCCACCCCTCTAGGTGGTCACAAACCACCGAGGTGATCTCCCTGTGCCATGCGGCTGCTTCCCACTAGCTATCTACTTTACATTTGGTAGTGTATATATATGTCCATACCACTCTCTCACTTTGTCACAGCTTACCCTTCCCCCTCCCCGTATCCTCAAGTCCATTCTCTAGTAGGTCTGTGTCTTTATTCCCATCTTGCCCCTGTGTTCTTCATGACATTTTTTTTTCTTAAATTCCATATATATGTGTTAGCATACGGTATTTGTTTTTCTCTTTCTGACTTACTTCACTCTGTATGACAGACTCTAGGTCCATCCATCTCACTACAAATAACTCAATTTCATTTCCTTTTATGGCTGAGTAATATTCCATTGTATATATGTGCCACATCTTCTTTATCCGTTCAGCTGTTGATGGACACTTAGGTTGCTTCCATGTCCTGGCTATTGTAAATAGAGCTGCAATGAACATTTTGGCACATGACTTTTTTGAATTACGGTTTTCTCAGGGTATATGCCCAGTAGTGGGATTGCTGGGTCGTATGGTAGTTCTATTTTTAGTTTTTTAAGGAAACTCCATACTGTTCTCCATAGTGGCTGTATCAATTTACATTCCCACCAACAGTGCAAGAGTGTTCCTTTTTCTCCACACCCTCTATATGGATTGTCTTTTTGTGTGTGTGTGTGGTACACGGGCCTCTCACTGTTGTGGCCTCTTCCGTTGCGGAGCACAGGCTCTGGACACGCAGGCTCAGCAGCCATGGCTCATGGGCCCAGCCACTCCGTGGCATGTGGGATCTTCCCGGACCGGGGCACGAACTCTCAACCACTGCACCACCAGGGAAGCCCTGGATTGTCTTTTAACTTTCTTGATTGTATCCATTGAAACACGACATGTGTTAATTTTGATGAAATCCAATTTATCTATTTTTTATTTTGTTGTTTGTGCTTTGGATGTCATGTGCAAGAAGGCTTTGCTTAACCCCAGGTGTTGAAGATTTACTCCTATATAATATTCTAAGAGTGTTCTTATTTTAGCCCTTATATTTAGATCTGTGCTTCATTTTGAGTTAATTTTTGTATGTCCTGTGAAGAAGAGATTCTTAACTCTTTTGAAGCAGCAGTAATTGATGTTTGGTGGCAGCACATGAAGAAAGAGTAAATAGTGTAGATTTTTTTTCTCAATTTGAACTACATATTCCAGGGGGCCACCCTTAACTTCTGAGTTCTTTCTCTCTCCCCATATATGTTTTTGGTTGTTCGATGTTAAAGTTACTAGGCTTTCAACAAATCTTGTTTCATTGCTTGCATATTATTTAGCGTGGCAACCCCTATATAACCATTGTAAGCTGTTTATTTAGTAATATTTCACACTGGACAAAATAATCTTTACTGCCTGGAGTTGCATTTTAGGAGTGAGCAAACTACTTTGTATAATTATTATAATAGTATCAAAACTAACTCACTGCCATTGCTATTTGTTCCCTGAGTCATAGTCTATTAAATTTGGAGCTAATAAAGTAATGAACATGCTGAGGCAAACTTTTAGGAAGAAATGGATCTCCCCTTGCAGGAGTAGATCGTTCTGATGCAGTGAGGGACACAGGCATGGTACAAGGTTTGTCTGTTATAGGAGAGACTCCCATGACCTGGACTCATTTCTAAGATCTGTAGGAAGTTTGAATTTTAGCTGTAGTCTTGCTCAAAGAATTGTGCCTGCTCTTGTTCAGTCCCAATCTGGCTGTGCACTTCAATGCAGATTTCCTCTCTTAATTCCCTCTGGTCAGTTATGTCAGATGGCCCAGGCAACCAGGCTGGAATCCTCAGCTCCCTTGCCAAAGTGTGTTAATTCTTCCTTCCTAACAACTCTTTCATCAGTTCTCACTGTCTCCTCCCGAGTCCAGATCCAGGTCAGTCCTGACTCAGTTGTAAGCTCCCTGAAGTCTAGGATCATCCCTTTCCTTTCTGTAGACCCAAAGACTGATAGAAAGTATTCAATAAATATTTCCTGATGACCTTTATTCCACCATATTTGCACAATTTTGCGACTGTATTAATGCTACTTACCCTCCTCCAGGGTAGAAGTTACAGTAAAATGATTAATACATGAAAAAGAAGGCAGCCCCTCTCCTTCTCCACACAAGGCTTGCAGGTGTGGGTGTGACTGGTTTCCTGCTACTTTGCACACACATGTCTCTGAGCAGGAGATGAGAAATGGAATAAAGTAGGGAATATCTCACCGTGGTTAGTTATTTGGTTTTGGTGTGGATTTTTCTGAAGCATATTGATGTCCACACTCTGGAATTCTTCCTCATCTGAAATCAGAAACGTTGATACTCCACTCTGATCCTCACCTCTGATTGAATCTTTCCGCTCTCTTGGGTCCCACTCCTACCAGACTTGTTCTTTGGCCTCTGGTCCCCTGAGTTTTGTATTTTTTCCCCTCCATCTCATTTCTTTCTTGGCCTCTCTTTATTCTCTACCCAGTTTGGATCTCATGTGTAATCTCATAAATGGCGTGATCAGCAGGTTCAGCTCCCTGATACCGCTGCTCTCTGCAGCTTCCAATTTCTGACCATATTTAGTGCTTCAAACTCCTAATTGCTCTTCAGTCTTCCTGTGTCCTGAAATGTACTCCATATTGCTGCCAGAGAGTGGCCATGTGTGTGCCCGGCCGGGGGTTCTGGAGGCTGAAACCCAGATCTCATTCTGCTGGCAAGAAGGGCTGTGTCTGCCCAGAGGGGACACCATCCTCTAATCGGCACAAAGATACCACGTGGGCTCTCAGAGGACCTGGCTGCCCAAGCAACCTTTCTAAAATATCTGATTATTTTATTCCTCTGCATAATACTCTTCCTGGGTTCCATTGGTTAAAGCCCAAGCTCCTTAGCCTGGATTGCAGACACTCTGTGACCAAGTCTGAACTGTCTCACCGGCCTTTTTTTTTTTAAAAGAAGATGTTGGGGGTAGGAGATTATTAATTAATTTATTTATTTTTGCTGTGTTGGGTCTTCGTTTCTGTACGAGGGCTTTCTCTAGTTGTGGCAAGCGGGGGCCACTCTTCATCATGGTGCGCGGGCCTCTCACTATCGCGGCCTCTCTTGTTGCGGAGCACAGGCTCCAGACGCGCAGGCTCAGTAGTTGTGGCTCACGGGCCTAGTTGCTCCGCGGCATGTGGGATCCTCCCAGACCAGGGCTCGAACCCGTGTCCCCTGCATTAGCAGGCAGATTCTCAACTGCTGCGCAACCAGGGAAGCCCTCACCAGCCTTTTGATGAGAGTTGCCGTATGATTTATTACTCAAACTGGGACACTTCTGAAAGGAAGGGGCACTATTACTAATTATGCCAGGACAATAAACCGAGACTCTGAGCACTTGTGTGTGACCCAGCATCCCACACCTTGGATTCTTAGGCTGTGGTGGAACCACGCTGCTGGTGGTGTTCCTTGGGCACCTGGTATTTACAAATCAAGAGGTTTTGACAGAGTTATTTTGACCACCCTGCTGTGAATCTGAGGACATTTGACTTCTTTCTCTGATGAACTGTTAAAGGATTACATCAAAACATCCTCAAGGTCAAAATGTCAAGATTAAAATTGTCATAGCCTAAATGATGAGATTGGAGCATCTAAATGTTCTTCTGTGTTTCTGGTTACTTGATCAGTGTACTTTCTCTCCTTAAAACTTCTATTCCCTCTTTGCCACTTTCCTGCCTTTCCCTGGTTTACTTCCACTTACCGTAATTTAAGACATCTTGAACATTGTTTAAGATCATCTGCTCCAGTGGGCTTTCCCGACGCGTCTTGGCTGGGCTCAGTGCTGGTCACCTTGTTCCCACAGCACCCACTACAAGCCTGTTTCACTGTACCTGAAAAAAGTGTGTCAGAGTCGTCTGTCAGGCCTGCCTTGCCCACAGAATATAAGGTCCTTAAGGCAAGAACGCTGTCTTTTTAATCTTTGCATCCTCAGTGCCTAGCACAGGGCTTGACAAATAATAGAATCTCTGTAAATATTTGTTGACATGGACTAATTTGAATTCGTTATTGTAATACAAAGTTAAATATGCTTGTCCTTTATCTCCTGGAGAAGTTCTTAGGATATTAGCGAAGGTTTATACGTACTTGGAGCTTTCATGAAGTTGGCCTTTGGCATGTTGAAGTTGTAGAGATTATTGTTAGATTAATTTTCATATGATAGAAACATATAAGAGGAAGACACATACCCATAATATTAACACGTGTTGTGCCAAGAGTGTGAACAGTGGTATGTTAAACTTCAGTTTGCCATGCCACAGCCGAAATTCTTCTGAGAATGTTGGCAGAGTAATTCCTGTTTAATGCAATGAAGCTCCATGAAGCCCGGTAAATAATAGTACTCCGTTCTGTTCAATAATAGTACCCTGTGTTCTAAACTCTCTGGTTTAGGTATTTTGAGTAAAGGTGTCAATGTTGTCTCAATTTTAAGTATTTGTCCTATAAGTCTAATGTATTCTTTTTCCATCTCTCTAGAATGTTTCAGATGTTTAAAGAATGGTTTTGGTTGGAAAGATTCTGGCTTCCTCCAACAATAAAGTGGTCAGATCTTGAAGATCATGATGGGCTCGTCTTTGTGAAACCCTCTCATTTATATATGACCATTCCATATGCTTTTGGCTTGATAATTATCAGACATTTTTTTGAAAAGTAAGTAGTGTTTGTATGTCTTTCCTCCCCATTCCCCTTCTTTGCCCCACCTCTAGAATAAAGAATTTTGGTAAGATTCTTAAAGAATGTGTTGTTCAGAGGTCACCACTAATGGGCTACAGATTCTTGGGGGAGTTCATGAAATTAAATGCACACTAAATATTATCTAGACTGAACAAATAAAAATTAGAAACACAATCTCCTCAAGTACATTTGTTTTACAAAGAAGAAAATTGAGATCAAGAGAGGTTAAGGATCACAGAGCTTATTAGTGTCAATGACGGTACAAGAACTCAGCTCATCTTCCATGTACCATGTTGTCTGACAATGGATATGAATCCCCATGTCTTTGTTGGCAGTATTAGGAGAGTATGACTAGGGGATGCATTATCATTTTAGAATGCCTATAAAATAGCAAAAATGGCTCATTAAAGACCAAACTTAATATTGCTTTATAGCATAGTTTACTTTGAAGGTTTATTGAAAGTTTTAATAGCAGGCCTTCATTCCAAGGTATAAGGAAATCAAAGAAAAATATCAATTTGCTTTCTCAGAAAAAGTAAACTTCTTTTCTTTTTCTTAATTTAATTTAAATAGATATTACCTCCAACCTTTTATTAAAACTGTACTAGTGTTACGATAACTGAAGATAAATGTTCATCTATAATCTCTGTAGTTGTCTCTATTTCAAAAAACTGTTATTAGCACATTAATTTTTTTGGAGCAAAAACAATATTCAAATGTCAAGACTTGGATAAACTTAAGACAAAATCTGATAAAGATCATTTTGTCCAAGACTAACTGTAATGCAGATCATATGTTTATAACCATTTGCAGGGTCCTTATCTCAAGAGTTAGTTTGACCAACTCTGTTTCATGGATTGTCCAAAAGGTTTTTATACAAATAACAGCTTCACTTGGGCCAACAATGTGCTATTGCTATTGGGAGGAAAAGAAAGCCCCTCAATACCACTAAGCTCTAGCTGAGAACATTTGAAAATGTTCTTCCTTTTTGACAGTTAATTTTACTTTTACTCACATGTTTGGATTTGTCAAAGAATGCCTAAATAAAGTAACATTGTGCCACTGCACTTCCAAATTAGCAAATTACTCTGCTGTCCTGAAATACTTGCTTTTCTTGCAGAGTGTCTGGTGATCTTTGAACTTGTCATCCAGGTCCTCTGTTTATTTGCACTGCAGATTTCCTACTTTTTGGTGGACAGATCCATTTTTAACATTTTGATCAGACAGTGAACTAGAAAATTTTTTGTTTGCCAAAGCAGCATAGTTGTGGAGGACCAACTAACTTGTTATGCCCTCGTCTTAGCCTCTCCAACAATTATCAGGAAGGAATCCAATCTTCTTTTAATTCCTAGGACCATTCTTGCTTCTTCTCAAGAGGTTAAGTATAGTCTTTCGTAACTCCTTATAACTTTAACAACTCCCAATTACTCATCCTTAGTTTTTTCCATCCCATGACACTACAGAAAACTATGTGCTGCTCCACTAATCTCATATCTCTCTTTTTTTCTGTATTTCTTTTAATGCAATAGAAGGAAGGAAAATTTAACATGGGAGCAAGATCACACTTTTTGAAGTGTAAGTTTATATTTTTTCAGGGCTTCTATATCATTTGCCTTAGACTAAACCACTTAGATCATAAATAAAATATTACTTTCACCTTGCATTTGAATAGAAACTTATATTTTAAGAGGTACAGAAAATCATAAGTGGTGTGATCTCAGTCAAGAAAATGAGAGGTAAGTGAGCTGGCCAAGGTCACATGGTTAGTATGTCAGGAGTAGATCTGGGACTTAAACCCCCATGGTATGACACCAGGTTCAGGGTTGCTGGGTTTTTATCTTCCCCTGTACCAGTACTTCTTGGACTTTCACAATGAAATACTCCTGGTGGCAAAAGAGAGTAAATTAATATCCTTTGGGAGTATAGAAGACATGGCTTAAGGGAATGATAGCAAATGTGAACTTCTCTGAGCTATCAAAAATTCATATAAATTTGACACAGTGTTTCAGCATATCCTATGGTATATATATCACAAGAAAGCTTCCTTCTTTTGTCCTGGACTGTGTTTGTGTTACACCTCCTCATTCTAGGAAGTGACCAGGAGTTGTGATTTGTCTGGCTCATTTTTATCTTTTAGTACTAACCACTAACCAAGGAGCCATTTAAGATGAGGAAGTAAGGGCCCTTCCCAGAAAGGAGTAGAGAGACAGATGGGTAAAGAACAAACAATTAGATCATTTGAAAGTGACTGACATTTGCTTTGTATTTAGAATTTCCTTTCCTTACAAGTTTTACCTTATGTTTTACTTTTTTTGGTGGGGAGGGGTTTAGAATAACAATTTCTAACTAGTATATCCAGACTCTTCTATACATTCTTTTTTGTGTCTGAAGTATGATTTAGAGAGGATCTAAGCTACTCAAATTTAAGCACTTGTGGACTAAGCACATTATCTCAGAGTAAATTATGGTCCTGGAAGAGTCCAAGGCAGGGATGGGGGTGGTAAAATCAGAAGGTAATCTTTTTGCTTTTACTTAATGGTACAATGAATAGATACCCCACCTCCACCATTTCCACTGAGCAACATGAGGGCATGATGGGATTCTTTAAAGAAGGGTAGGTGTAGCAGTTAACAGGAGTTGAAAAAAGATTATTGCTAACCGTCTTCAATTGAAACAGTCTCAAAATACGTACATTGGACTTAAATGTTATCTGAGACTTGCATTACTTCAGATATTTTGTTCTCTCATATAAAACCCTCTGATTAAATCTGGTGAAAGAGCCTTTCAGTCCTTAGGAAATGGGAATCAATCTTAATGGCAATAGGCTATTGTTTCTGTTTAGGAGAAGTATTTAAACTTCACATGCTTAATATCTGCCTAGGCCTGCCTTCTTTTTTATTCTATAAAACAATATTGAAAAAAAAGTATGTGGAGGGTAGTGCTCTGGAATTGCTCGGCTTTTGACTCACAGGTAGTGCTGTGACTCACAGATGTAGTGCTAAAGGAAGAGTGGGCCATGTGGGTGTCTGAATGAGGCCATCTGAGGGCTCAGTTCTGCAGTAATAGCAAACCTGAGACTCATTCCCTGGTAATTAACCTAACTTTGAACCATTTACATGGGAGCAGAAGTTCACGTTCTCTTTTCTTCCTCTTGGACTTTTCCCTTCTATTCTGTATCAATAAAATGAAAGTTCAGGAAATTTCATCTTAGTCTAAGGTCCTTCTAGAGCTAAGGTCTGTCATTTCCCTCCTCTTTTCATTTCAGTTTATCAAATACTTATTGTGCTTCTTTATTCTCTCCTTTTTCAAAATAGGTTTTTAATTAAGTACCTATTCATATTTATTTACACTTACATAAGATGAATTGATTGATTTTCTAGATTTTTTTGAAATGAAAGGATAATGCTAAAGTAGAAAACTGCACTTATATACTTCCTCTGTTCTACTGAAAATGTTATTTCTGTCCTTGAAGCCTGGACATGTTAACAAACAGGACCATTATTTCTCTTTCTTCTTTAAATTAATGCTTTGACTGTAGATATGATCCTCATCTCAGCAAATATGCTATGGATATGTATTTTTATCCATTGTGTATGCTTATCCACCCTTTATCTCTCACATGACTCTCTAGAGGGGAATGTTATACTTTGTTTGGCTTTGAGATTGGTTGTATTCCCTTACTGAATAAATCTTCTTTTCTTAATCCTGCTTTGCTTTTTTATTTTTGCTAATTTCTTCATTTCTAATATTTGAGGAGATAACATTGAGTGAGTGTGATTGAGAACCCTGCCATATTAAACCATTTTGTATTTGCGTTATTCTACTAGTAAAAACGAGTGTTTTCTCCAATAAAAATTTTTAACTAGTAGGTTAGATAAGTGACCCAATTCTATTATTTATCCAAAATCCTGTCATATATGTTTTTTGAATCTTTGTTGGTTTTAAGATCATCTAAGTTTTTGTTTTATTTGGAGTTTTATGCAGAGGGGGAATTAATCATATTCCTTGAACCACAGCATGCTGTCTTTGGTCTGTATTAGATCTCTTTTGATTGATTGACTGATTTGAATTAACATTTTCATTAATTACCTTTTATCCTCATTTCCTAGTCCTGTTCCCATTCCTGCTGTATGTATTTGATGGCTTTTTGTTTGTATAACCCAGTAAAACATGAGTATGGACATAAAGTACATATATTGTTAGTTGACATAAATGGTATGGTGATAAGACCTTCTTCCATATCTTCTTTACTTTAATACAGCACTGTGCTTTATGATCTATCCACATTGCTCTGTGTACATCTGGTGCATAATAAGTTTGTTTTTATATGTCTCTGAAATGTATAGGTCATTTTCAGGAGAACTTAAGCCATCTGGAAGTTGGATTGGCTTATATATTTTATCAGTATTTTAGGAAAATTTTTTATTTTTATTTTTTAATTTTTGGCCACGCAGTGCAGCATGTGGGATCTTAGTTCCCTGATCAGGGATCGAACCCATGCCCCATGCATTGGGAGTGTGGAGTCTCAACCACTGGACCGCCAGGGAAGTCCCTAGGAAAATTGTTATTCAACTCCATGGTTATAAACAATGAATTTAAGGGTTAAATGATCATTCATAACTAAAATTTCCAGCATTTAATTAAACACAGAAACTTCTAAGTAAGTACTAGAATAGCCTGACCTGGCAGACAATGGAGCCTTTGTTAGAAATGAAGGAAGAATAGGGACATATCATGCTTTTAAAAAATCATCTTTACTGAGGTGTGATTTACATACAAGAAAGTTCATCCAAAATTTGATGCATTTTGACAAAAGTATACAGTCATGTAACTATCACCATGATTATGATATAGGAGATTTCCATTGGCTGAAAACTCCCCTGTACCCTATTCAGTTAATCCTGTTCCTACTTGCTACCTCCTTGCAATCACTAAAATGCTTTCTGTCAGTATAATTTTGCCTTTTCTAATATTTCCTATAGATGGAATCATATAGATTATAGTCTTTTGTGTCTGATTTCTGTCACTTAGCATAATGCTTTTGAGATTTTTTTCATGTCATTATACGTATCAATGATTCCTTGTCATTGCTGAGTAGTCTTTCAACATATTGATATATTGCAATTTATTATCCTTTAATTAGTTGATGAAATTTGGATTCTTTACAGTTTTTGGCTATAATGAATAAAGCTTCTCTGAACATTTGAATAGAAGAATTTGGGCATATGCTTTTATTTCTCTTGTTAAATTGCTAAAATGTTCTTCAAAAGACATTGTTAATGTATGTGCATCTATACAATAGATTATTTGGCAATAAAAAGGACTGAACTCCAAATGCGTCCAAATACATTGATGTATCTCAAAAACATTAAACTCAGTGAAAGAAGCCAGGCACAAGCAACCACACATTGTATGATTCCATTATGTTAAATATCCACAAAAGGTGCAGCTATAAAGACAGAAAGTAGATTAGTGACTGCCTGTGACATGATTAACCGGAAAGAGGGATTAAAGTAAATATGTACTAGGTATTATATATATATATACATATATATATATATTTTTTTTTTTTTTTGCTGTACGCGGGCCTCTCACTGCTGTGGCCTCTCCCGTTGCGGAGCACAGGCTCCGGACACACAGGCTCCGCGGCCATGGCTCACGGGCCCAGCCGCTCCGCGGCATGTGGGATCTTCCGGGATCGGGGCACGAACCCGTGTCCCCTGCATCGGCAGGCGGACTCTTAACCACTGCGCCACCAGGGAAGCCCTGTACTAGGTATTATAGTGGGATGATGAAAATGTTCTAAAGCTGACTCATGGTGATAATTGTACAGCTTGGTAAATTTACTAAGAAAGAAAAAAAATCACTGAGTAGTATACTTGAAAATGGCGAATTATATGATATGTAAAAATGCATTAATAGTTATTTTTAAAAGATGTCAATAAAATTAAAAGATAAGACAGACTAGGAGAAAATGTGAACAAAACATGTATCTGATGAGGGACTTAAATTCAGAATATATAACTCAATAATATATTAAATTCAGAATATGTAACTCAATAATAAACAAAGAAATAACTTGACTTTTTTAAATGGGCAGAATATTTGAGCAGAAACCTCACCAAAGGAGATATACAAATAGGAAGTAAACACATAAAAAGATATTCAACATTAAAACCACTATACACTGAAAGTTAACAAAAATGTCAGAGTAAGGGCCTCTGAAAATTTTCTCCTTCCTAAAATCAGAAAACTAGCAAAAATTGTCAAGATCAACTTTTCAAAATTTAGAATTAGCCAAAGACTTGCAGCAATCCAGAGAGTGTTATTTAAGAAAAATAGCTGACTGTTGGAAAGAACAGCAAGCTTTGTGGCATTTTAACTTGCCCTATTTCTGTCCTTACCTTTCTTCCTCTGTGATAGTCTTGAAAAACCAACAGCCCACAATTTCAGTGGAAACCAGTGCCTGGCAGCCACTGAAGGAAGCAGAACAGAGCTGGAGCTCCTTCAAAGCATTGTTCCCAGAGAACTGTCATTATCTAACCTGTCTGGTGGTTCCCTGGAAGGGCATTACTCACAAGCTGTCTTTATTTGCCTTTTTCCTTGGGGAGAGGAGGGGTGCTTGTCTAAAACAATTAGATGCAATTGATTAACTTTGGAACTGCCTGAGGTAATGGATAACAGTTGGGGCAAACAATAAACTGACAGCTTTTCTTTTTAAAAGATAAGCTGGGAAATGATATGTCCATAGGGGGTTTTGAAAAGCTCTGACTTATTCTTGGAAATTAGAAGACCACTTGAATTTGTAGAGCTTTGGGCATGCCCAGGGCCATCCACATGCTCAGGTAAGACCTTAGTAGACCTTAAGTTCTCACCTCTGGATGACCTTGAGGCTCTGTGAAAACAGGAAGTGAAGGCTAAGGCAGAGTTGCCCACTATCTTAGTGTTGAAGGTGTGCCCTGAAACATACACAGAGCCCCTTAGTAAACACTGGAAGACTTATTGGTTCCAGGCATTTAAGGAAGTCTCTGTCTAATCATTAGGAGACCACTAAGCTAACCTAATAGATACTTTAGTGCCCACACATGACAAAGAATACAGACTTTACAGATCATTTCAAAAATGTAAACAAACAAATGGACAACAACAAACTCTGAGTATGGGGACAATCTGATTTCCAGAGTTGTCACATTATATTATTAAACTTGTCCACTTTTCAACAAAAAATTTTAAGACATGCAAAGAAACAGGAAAGTATGGCCCATACACAGGAAAAAAACAGCAATCAATAGAGAGTATCCCTTACAAAGCCTAGATGTTGGACTTCTTATTTGACAAGACTTTAAGTCAGCTATTTTAAATATGTTCAAAGAACTAGAGAAAACCATGCTTAAAAACTGAGGAAAGAATGAGAACAATGTCTCACTAAATTAAGAATATCAATAAAGAGATAAAAATTATAAATTATAAAAAGAAATCAAATAGAAATTGGGACCTGAAAAGTACAATAACTTATATTAAAAATTCACTGGAGGGCCTTAACAGCATATTTAAGCAGGCAAAAGAAAAAGTCAGCAGTCTGAGGAACAGAAAAAAAAAATGTAGAAAAAAAAAGAGCCTCAGAGACCTGTAGCACACCATCAAGCACAGCAACATATGCATAACAGGAACTCCAGAATAAGAGGAGAAAATGAACAGGTTAGAAAATATTTGAAGAAATAATTGGCTAAAAATTTCCCAAAATTTGATGACAAACATTAATCTATATATCTAAGAAGCTGAACAAATTCCAAGTAGGATAAACTTAGAGAGATCCATATCTAGATACATCATAAGGAAAATGTTGAAAGACAAAGAAAGAATCTTGAAAGCAGCAAGAAAGGAGCATCTCATCACATAAAAGGGATCCTCAGTAAGATTGAATTGATTTCTCATCAGCAACCATGGAAGCCAAAGGCAATGGGAGGACAAATAAAAAGAAAGAAAAAATTGTCAACCAAGCACAACTATCCTTCAAAATGAAAGAGAAATTAAGACATTCCCAGATAAACAAAAACTGGAAGAATTTGTTGCTAAGCAGACCTACCCTATGAGAAATACTAAAGGGAGTCCTACAGACTGAAATTAGAGGACACAGACATTAACTTGAATCCACATGAAGAAATAACACCAGTAAAGTTACCTACATAAGAAATAAAAAGAAAATATAAATTCATTTTTTGCTTGTAACATGTTTTTCTCCTATCTGATTTAAAAGGCAACTGCATAAAATAGTAATCATAAATGTATGTTGATGAGAACACAATTTATAAATATGTAATTTATATGACAGTAACAGCACAGAGAGGGGAGATCATGGAGTTTTTGTATAGTGCTGAAATCATTTGGCTATTAATCTGAGCTAGGAGGTTATAAATTAAGATGTTAATTGTAATCCCTAGATGAACCACTAAGAAGGTAATTTTTAAAAACAGTAAAAAAAAAAAAGAAAATTTAAAAAGTATGCCAGAATATCTATTTAACACAGAACAAGATAGTAATAGAAGAAATGAGAAACAAAAAGGCATAAGCTATACAGAAAATAAATAGCAAAATGGCAGATATAAATCCTATCTTATCAGTAATTAAATGTAATTTACATTAAATGTAAATGAATTAAATACTCCAACTAAAAAGCATAGATAGGAGGACTTGATAGAAATATATGATCCAACTATATGGTTTCGACAAGAGAAACACTTTAGGTTCAAAGAAATAAATAGGTTGAAAGTAAAAGGATGAGAAAATATATACCATGCAAGCAGTAACCAAAAGAGAGCTGGAGTGGCTAAACTAATACCAGACAATTTAACAGCCTTTAAATTGTTACTAGAGACAAAGGACATTTTTTACTATAACAGGGTAAATCTATCAAGAAGATATAACAATTATAAATATATATGTACCTAGCAACATAGTCCCAAAAACATGAAGCAAAAATGAAGAGAATTGAAGGGAGAAATCGACAATTCAACAATAACAGCTGTAGACTTAAGTACCCCATTTTCAATAATGTATAGAACAACTAGGCAGAAAATCAACAAGAAAATAGAAGATTTGATTAACATTATAAACGAACTAGACCTAACAGACATCTGTAGAGCACACCACCAATAATAGCAGAATACACATTCTTCTCATGTGCACAAGGAACATTCTCCAGAATAGACCACGTGTAAGCCATAAAACAAATCTCAATACATGTGAGAGGATTGAAATCATACAAAGCATGTTTTCTGACCACAATGGAGTGAAATTAGAAGTCCATAACAGAAGGAAATTGAGAAATAAGCAAATATGTGGAAATTAAACAGCATACTTCTAAATAACCAATGGGTCAAAGGAGAAATCACACGGTAAATTAGCAAATAGTTTGAGATGAATGAAAAAGAAAGCACCATACGGAAACATGGGATTCAGCAAAAGCAGTGCTTAGAGGGACATTTATAGCTGTAAACACCTATATTTAAAAAGAAGAAAGATCTCAAATCAATACCTTCTACCTTAAAAAACAAGGGAAAAAAGCAAACTAAATTTATAATAAGCAGAAGTTAGGAAATAATAAAAACTAGAATGTAAAAGTCAATAAAAACCACCACACATGCAGTAGAATTGCTAAAATTAAAAAGACTGGCAATACCATCTACTGGCAGAGATATGGAATAACTGGAACTCTGGCACATTATTGATGGGAATGTAAAATAGTGCAGACACTTTGGAAAACATTGGGCCAGTTTCTTATAAAGTTAAACGTATACTTGCCATATAACCCATCAATCCCATTCCTAGATGTTTACCCAAGAGTCATGCCATTTTTCATAAGTTAGAACTTCAAATAGGGACATAATAATTTCTTGAAGATAGTATCACCAAAGAAAACCTTAATAACAAAACCATTATTTATTTTAATCCCTGGTAGTCTTAAAAATGAAACTCTAAGTAGAATGGCTTATCCCAGTTCCTGGATCTTGTATATAAATATATTTGGGTTTACATAAAATGGATTTTAGAACTGTGCAAGTACAGTTGACCCTTGGACAACAAGGGTTTGAACTGCAGGCTCCACATATAAGCAGATTTTTTACAATAGTAAGTACTACAGTACTAGATCTACAGTTGGTTGAATCCATGGATGTGGAACCTCAGATATGGAGGAACCACTTACACGGGGGCTGACTATAAGCTATACAAGGAGAATTTTCAACTGTGCTGCTGAGGGTTGGCACCCCTACCCCCCATGTTGTTAAAGAGTCAACTATATTTTATTTTCTTAAGTTATTGCGTGTATAAAAGTTCTCAAATTTTGCTCTCTTTGAGTTTCTGTAAGGCAGATATTGGCTTTAGATAGCCCAATGACTGATCTTTCATTTGGAATCTAAAATTACAGCTTGAGTTTTCTGGTGACATTGTGAATTCATTCTCAGATTTTGAACTTACTTTTGTTCATATTTTTGTAGGTTTATTGCTTCACCTCTAGCAAAAACAATTGGCATTAAAGAGGAAGTTCGAAAGAAGATTACACCAAATACTGTTTTAGAGAATTTTTTCAAATATTCCACAAGGGAACCATCTCAAGTAAGTACAGATTCTTTGTTTTTGGATTTTAAAATCTCCTTTCTTAATGTTTCAATCATCTGTGGTTTACCTTATCTGTGCAAAAAATCTGTTTCAGTTGAGCAGCAAATGACTTGAATCATTTGAATTTTTTTTCTCTATTGATAAGTTATACAGCATTCTGAGCATAATATAAAATGACAAATAAATATTATAATATAAAACTACAAACGTTGCTAGTGTTGAATGCCAGCAATCAATGCCATAATTTGATTGTACATGTCAAAATTTAATTTTTAATGGTAGGGTATATACAAATTATACTAATGAAAAGAGATCATTGTTAAGTCAGAGTTGCCCATATCTGACACTTTTGATAATTGTGACACCATCAATATACACTACACACACTATGAAAGTGTCTATTGGGTGGCTTTCCTGAGCAGGACACTTTATTTTATCCAAGGCCTCGAAATACTCAGAAATATACTGTGCCCCTACCCACTCCCCAGAGACAGAACAGTTAGGAGAGTCACAAATCTCTTCTCAATATGAGATGTACTTGATGAAATGTTATGGTGCACTGCATGTTTACGCCACAGAAAATGGCTTTAACCTAAAAGTTATATTTAAAAATAATAGTGTCTAGGCAAGTCTAGTTATACCCCCATATTTAAATGAGAGATGAAATAAAAACTTCTCCAAAAGTGGCACACCCTCTATGACGAATACAGACATCTCTCACCAGTAATTTAAAAGTCAAAAGTATGTGCTAACACAATTTTAAGATAGATAGATTTTTAAGGTCCTGAACTTATCTGCTGAATTCACTTGCTTTTCCTATGAGCCTTTCTATCACTGGTCTGGTGGGCTCCCTGCACAAAGAAGCCATGTTGAGGTCTGACCACATAGTACCAGGCATCGTGTTCAAAATTGTTCACAGCTAGCCAGCACTGCCTCTAACTTGTTCTGCCCTCAGCTTCTGTATGTGCCTTTTTTTCTAAAATGAGGACAGTCTGACAAGCCATCTCCACGTGTTCTTTGTTTCCTTGTGCTCTAAAAGACTGCAGTCATTCATCTAAATACTGTTGTTACCACTGGTGATAATAATGCATCATTTCATGTTTTTCAGACAGGAAATTATTTAGCTGTGTTTATGAAAAGTTAGGACTCTTCCAGAGAGTCCTTATTATCCTTCTCTGTTTCTCTCTGAGAATAACTAACCTTGGTAATACCTTGCATAAAACATGAAGAACAGTGGTAGCTATGTTACTTGCTGTGCTTGCTGTACAGCTTTTTAGGATATTTTAAAATATGTAGAAAATTCGGCTCTTATCAAGTTTCTCTGCTATGGAGAGAAATTAGCCATGTGACAGTTAAAGAAAAACTAAGAAAAGCTGAAACAGATTTAGAGATTAGGTCATCTTTTCTCTTTATGATCGAGATGAGGAAACTAAGGTCAACAGAGGAAATGACCTGTCCTAGGTCATGCAGCTAATCAGTGGCTGAATCCCCAGCTGGATCCTGGCCCATGGCTCCCTGTTGAGTGCTGTTTCTACTATGCCCAAATGATATCTTTATCTGTGAATAGAATGTTAAAAATGTATTTCAGAGTCTGGAGCTGTGTGTGTGAGTATTTGTTCTAACTCAATTGACAGTACAGCATGGCTTAGTGTAGATATAATTTGGACATTTGCATCAAGTATTATATATCAACCCCAAGTGTTAGAAAGCTTCCTCTACTAAACCATGAAGATGAAGGGACATAATTAAGACACCTAATTTGTATTGCTCATAGATTACAAAATCAAGGCAATATTTGTATAACAGATCAAGATGACAAGTTGGCCAGTAAAATGCCCATAGAATAAAAGTACTAGAACTTAGGAAGATAGAAGAATATAGTAGAGGAAGGCAAAGTACATGCCTTAATAGTGATTTCAGATGTGGAAACAAAATAATATCACAATACGTCCACACATTAACTTGGCCAATGTCATACAGATAGCATTTTTGCTTAATTTATAACTGAAATAAGACAAGTTGCCGGGAGGACTAAGAAAAAATTTTGTGCTGATTCAAGGGATGGGTGGGTATTCCGAACCTGTAATCTCAAGGCACTGCAGTGGTAATACAGGTACCTAACACCTGACTTTATTAAAAGAAACTGAGGGGCTTCCCTGGTGGCGCAGTGGTTGAGAGTCCGCCTGCCGATGCAGGGGACATGGGTTCGTGCCCTGGTCTGGGAAGATCCCACATGCCGCGGAGCGGCTGGGCCCGTGAGCCATGGCTGCTGAGCCTGCGCGTCCGGAGCCTGTGCTCCACAAGGGGAGAGGCCACAACACTGAGAGGCCCACCTACCGCCAAAAAAAAAAAAAAAGAAACTGAGGACACAAATCTGAGGATGCTTCTTCAGCTTCAATAGACTGTACCAATAAAAAGAAAAACATTTCAGTATATACAGTATCAATTCTGGACTGGTTAGCACAGAAGGGTATAACATGGTATTGATGAGGTCCAAAATGCTGTACATATGAACCTCCATTGGGAGTTTTTTTTTTTTTTCATTTTTAAAAATTTTTGGCTGTGCCATGTGGCATATGGGATCTTAGTTCCCCGAACAGGGATCAAACCCACACCCCCTGCATTGGAAGCGTGGAGTCCCTGGACTGCCAGGGAAGCCTCTCCATTGAGAGTTTTGATCTGCGATTTCGCACACTTCTTTTGTGACTGTGTATGTGCAGCTATGTGTCCACTGTTTTTATATGTGTGTGTCTCGCTCTGTGTGTATCTCAATGACAACTTCAAGATGTACTGAGAGAGAACCATGATAACATACCAATATCTCTGGCCAGCATATCAGTTTTCCTGCTGTTGGTAAAATGAAGGAACAGAAAAACTTATTAATTAGCCCATTTCCTCAGCAAAATCACGATGAGAACTGCTGCAGAACAAATGAGTGTGTAGTTCTGTAAGATGTCTAAAGAAAATGTGGTGCCATAAGGCTGACATAAAGCAGGTATTGTGGTCCATGGGGCATTCCGGTTTGCTAGCTTGTCTCAACCACAGATTCAAACATTTTTAGGGCAAACAGCTCTCTAGTCCAGTTTATTTTACGGGTGAGAGTCAAAGAATTCGAGTGGCTCCTCCACAGTCCCAGAGGGTTGGTTTTTGCGTCAAGTAGCCAGGCCTCATAGCCCCATTTGGTGCTCTTCCTTCAGACCACGCTACTTCTCCCTGAGGTTCTGCTTGAGAGCCTTTCCCTTCTACAGACACACACTCTATTGTGTCAGGCTAAAAACATGGATTGTGAGAAAAGACTCTGTGTGGAGGCGGGCAAATTAACCACCCTGTGCCTCAGTTTCCCCTTCTGTGAGCTGAGCGTGTTAACAGCACTTACCTCACAGGGCTCTCAATTCAGAGATTGAATTGAGTACTTAGAATAGTGCCCAGCACACAGTCAAGGTCAGCTGTTGTTATTTGTAGTCTGTGCCTATCATATAGACTTTTCCAGGAGTGTTCTCAAATATGTGTTTGCAAATATCCCAACTTAAATTATCCCAAGAGAATGTCATTTGTTTCCTATTTATGCTTGTTTGTATTTCCATAACATCCTACACAATTTTCTGTACATAGTAGGTGTTCAGTAAAATGCTTGTTTCATGTATCATTAACAAAATACTACTAAAGACTTTTGTTTGCAAGATGATTTCTATCCCAATAATATTGTAGGTCTATGAGGCCAGTATTCCCAAGACTTTCAACCAGATTCATCTGTGCTCCAAATCAGAAAAAAAAAAAAAAAGCTTCAGATCATGTTTGATCATTGTCTTCTAGAAGCATTTATTCAGCAGGTATCTGTAGAAATGATGGGATAATAAAATTGGATTGTTCTCAGATCTGGGAAAATTCCAGTGTGAGGACAGGGACTTTGCTCACTGCTGAACACCGTCTCCACCTCTGCTCACTCCTGGCATTTCATTCTTTACACCTGCAAGAGGGAGACTTCAAAATGCAAACATTCTGTAACCTTCAGATAAATTCCAGGCAAGGCCCTCCTTGCTGTGGCCTTAGCCACATCTTTCCTCCTCACCTCTCTGTATGTTTCCACCCTGCAAGGCCTCTTTCTGTTCCTCAAGTGCCCCCAGCTCCCCCATGCTCTCATCTCCAGACAACCTCACATGCTGCCAGGACACTTTCCTTCTTCATCTGCTCCTTCTTGGGACATTTTTCAGGGTTCAGCATAAGTGTAACTTCCAGGAACTGCCTATGTAAAGTTAGGTCCCATGGTACACTTATCCTCCCGTATCTCAGCACTCATGATATTTTATTAGAATCCTTTGTTGCATTTTCTGACTTCCTTGCCAGACAGACTTTACCCTGTGAAGGGGAGGCCCATACTGGTCTTGGTCATTTAGATCTCCAATAGAAAGCAGAATGCCTGCAGGAAGTAGACACCAATAAATAGTTGCCAATTCAGTCTTGTCAAAAACACAAAAACAAACCAAAACAACAACAACAAAAAACAGCAGGTGAACCCTTGGCCTACAAAATAATAGGTATTAGAGAGGATAATTTACAAGGAAACAGAGTATAATATGGGCTATATCTTGGTTTTGTTTTGTTTTGCTTTCTTTCTCTAGATTAAGTAATAGGCTAGCAGTTTAGTAAGTATGTAGTTGCAATTAGTCCTTTGCCTGTCTTCAGCACAAGAGCTTCTTTAGGAATTTTATCTACTGTTGTCCTGTGCGCCTGAACAATTATGTAAACTATACACAATAACATAGCAGAAGCTCCACGACTGATCACAGACAGCTGGCTGTGCAGCCAACTGGCCCATGGTCAGGCTTTGTTTGGCCTTCACAATCTTGGTCCATGATTGGTTTAAATTTACTTTAAACTTAAACATTTAAATTTAAACGTTAAAATTTAAAGTAAATTCAACATTAAAAAAAAAAAACCTAGCGATTTCACATCAGATTTCTGGGACTGCACTTTCACTCTGGGAGCCATCAGTCAGAGCTGGGTCACCACTGTCCCTTTGGTATGGGCCATGTGCTTTCCTGTTTGCTACATCCATATGACTCCTGCTTATTTCCTCAAAACTGAGGCTGAGGGACAATTTTATGCAATTTTATTTTTCTCCTACTAAAGTTAGGAGTAAGCTGAAATATTTCTTGTACTCAACATAGGAAAACAAAAGATCAAGAAGACTGGTGTCTCAAAAAAAATTACAGAGCTTATTTCCTTGTGGAAGTGGGAAGTACTGTAGGTTTAACATATAAAGCATGTCTGTGTTGAAAGAATAAAACTTAAAATCCCACCATGAAGCAGACCTGGTCCTCTCACTCATTTTGTGTTCTTGTTTGGCCCTGGGAGAACTTCAGATCTGTGACCTTTGAGCTAATCCATCATCCGTATTGTTTTCAATTTTAAATCATAACCTACAACTACTGCCTTCCAGAAGAGAAGCAATCGTCATTATTATAGTCAGCAATCCTTAATCCTCTTTCACAATTGGAATTATTTCAGATTAGTTTGAAATAGGCTGTACATCTGATTAAATGTGAAAGTTTTGGATCTGGTAGAAAGATTGTGTGAAATAACAGAAAAGACAGGAGCCTAAGTTCTTGTTTTCACTTTGCTACTAGTTTTAGGTCTTGGACAAGTTGTTAAAACTCTTGGAGTTCCATTTTTTCCATAAGAAAAAATGAAGAGATTGGGCTTGATTGACATCTTAAACTACACTACTCTACCTGGAACCTAGGAGGTCCTAAATAAAATTGGCTGAATGAGTGAGCCATGTATCAACTTGAATATATGGGTTGCTACCAACTTACAGAGAATTGGTCTTTCTTAACAACTCAGAGTTCTGGGAACTAACATTCTCTCTGTTTTGAGGTGTGTGATTCCATGAGCAAAAGAGGCAAATGCACTGGCTCAAGGTCTAATGCAGAACTCTCTCCTCTCCAGTGCACAAGCACTTGTAACCCAATCTCACTGTCTCTTGACTGCCTGCCACCCTGACTCTACTCTTAAGCACTCATTCATTTGTTTCATCCCCTTTCAGACTGATATTTATGGACTGGCAAAAAAGTGTAACTTGACAGAGCGCCAGGTTGAAAGATGGTTTAGGAGTCGGCGGAATCAAGATAGGCCTTGCAGGATGAAGAAATTCCAGGAAGCTTGGTAAGAAGGACAGTTAAAACTTTTGAAATGGTACCATTTTATATGGAGCAGAATAGTCATCTCAGAAGGAATCCTTAGGTTGCAGCAGAAGAAAGGTTTGAACCCTCTCTGTCACTTACCAATCAGGAGTTTGATGCTAGTCACTCATCCACCTCTTGTGCTTCACTTTCCTTCTCTATGAAACAAAGTAAGCTATGAACTCTCTTAGTTGAACAGGAGATGTTATGTACTTATCTTTAAAGTCCAGAAAAATCATAAAAATGTCTTAACCTGGTGTTTATCTTTTCTAGGGTATCAGTTGGCCCTAGCTCATCTAACTATCACCTGTTTCTAATCACATTACTCCATCACATTATAAGAGCAGAGAATGTCTGAGAGGGTGCTGTCCTCCTCTCTCAACACTTCTTTCTGTCTCACTTGGCTCTTACTCCACCCCTGCCTGTGGACTGGGCAGCCAGTTCCTCTGGGTTTTCGCCTGGTTTAGTAGGGGGTCAGGATGGGCTGGGCAACACATAGGGTTTTTGCAGAGCTGACTGCTTCGAAAACGTTCTGAGTGCAGTGAGACTGTACCACACTTATTTTTGGCTTCATTACAACTCTGTTTTTTTTTTTTTCCCCTCTTCTGCAGAGTATTATAGTATTGATACTTTAGGTTACTCCCTTGGTGGCAAAAACTGACACCTGTGCCAAAAAGAGGGTCTAGGTCATTGCTCTTACTTTGTTCCTCTTCTTTACATCCAGACAAATGCCTGTTAGTTGGGAAATTTTGATGCCACGTTCTATATGCCAATAACATTCCTTCTTTTTGCCTGTTTCTTAAGGTCCTCACATTGCCTAGTGATTTTCACCAGATGTTTTTGTTTTGATGGTAAAATGGATAGGGAGCTGGCATAAGACTCTCAAATAAAGAAACCAAGCCTATGGAAGGTTAAACTTTAATGACTTTTTTAACTACCTATGCATTGCCAAGTACAGTCATCCAGCTGTGAGACTGGTGATGTTTAGAGGCACAGACCAAGTCTTCATGGTGTCTCAAGATTTTTTTTCTCATCAGCAGGCTTCCATTACCTTTCCCACAGTGGCTAGAGGTATATGACCTGGTTTGTTTTCCAACTGCTTCTCTCTGAGTTTTAGCTCTTGAGAGATTGGTTAATGTTGTGTTACCACTATGTCAGCTTGGCCCAAATGAATCTCTCTGGACCACCACACTACAAAACACTACAAAGTGGAGCTGTTTTCACATTACATCTTCCTGTTTTTCTGCTATCATTCATTCATTCTTTCTTTCTATCAAATGATTCTTATCTTAAATAAAGTCCCCAGGCAGGGACTAACTCAACCTCTGAGCTGAATCATACTGCAGTGAAATTCCGGGAATTTCTTATACATTATAGTGCCTTCCAGTTTATAAATAACCTTGGTTTGATCCTCCTAGCAACAGTGTGAGGCAGTCAGGGAAAGTGGGGCCTTGTTTGAGAAATGAGAAACTGCACATCATGTAGTTTAAGGAACTTGCTCAAGGTCGCCAGGCTGTTGGGGGCCTGTTGCCCTCAGGTCTTCTGACTCCTTTTCTGATACTCTTTCTGCTCACTGTACTGCCCCTGCCACCTAATGCTGACCTCTCAGAAGCAGGGGACCCTATATGTCAAGTAACTGGGTGAGAAGGACCCAACATTGGGAATCTAGCTGTCAGTGAGTCTGCTAGAAGTCAGCCACAGAGTTCAGGCTAGAGAAGGGAATTTCAAGTTGCTATTATCAATCAGTCAGGCAATGCAGAGGGTCGTGTGGACCATCTTCTTGGTATGTGGCACTATCCTAGATCATATGGACTCGTAGGTATTAAGAGGGAAGTAAAAGTGGAAGGTATGGTCACTGGCCTAAAGCAGCTAATCAGGGAGATGAGACTATCACTTATTTTCGAAACCACAACATCTGTTGTTGTTCCATCCCCAATGGCACATGGGCCTGTATACCTGTGGTCTACGGTCATGTTCAGATGTGCTCTGGGCACTCAGAGGAGATGACGTCAGCAGAGTTGGATACATTAGACAAAGGCTTTCTAGAGGTCAGGCATAAGCTGGACCTTGAGGGGAGGGATGGGTCGCATTTCCATAAGAAAAGAAAGCATGGGGGCTTCCCTGGTGGCGCAGTGGTTGAGGGTCTGCCTGCCAGTGCTGGGGACACGGGTTCGGGTCTTCGTCCGGGAGGATCCCACATGCCGCAGAGCAGTTGGGCCCATGCACCACAGCTACGGAGCCTGCGAGCCACAACTACTGAGCCCATGTGCCACAGCTACTGAAGCCTGCGCACCTGGGGCCTGTGCTCCACAACAGGGGAAGCCACCGCAATGAGGAGTAGCCCCCACTTGCCGCAGCTAGGGAGAGCCCGCATGCAGCAACGAAGACCCAACACAGCAAAAATAAATAAAATAAAATAAGTTAATTTAAAAAAAAAAGAAAGCATGATTTGAGGGCAGCATGTTTTAAGTAAAGCAAAGGCAGGAAGCAGTACAGTGTATTCAGACAGGAGTGAACCCACAATTTTATAATTTAACTTTTACATTATTCTTTACAATGTCACAAATGTCAGGGAACTGTTAAAAGTTATTATGGATCAAATAAGTAGACTAAAGCAAAGTACCAAGCTCTTTAATTGTATAGGGACTGCACTTTATTCCCTAGCTATGGGATGTGCTACAGGAATCATAGCAAGAGATACCTAGCCCCAGGCATTTTGGAAATCTCAGGAAACTTAGTCTCCAACACAGAACTCTTACAAATTACTCTCCAACAGGCAGACACTTCTCCATATCAGGATGGATTAGTCTCTGAACATCTTAAGTTCAGTGTATTGTTTCCTTGGTTACTTTCTTTAAGGATGACCCCTAAGCCCTGTTTCACAGAATTCAGGATTTTAATCCATAGAGACTCCTTTATTTTTAAATCAAATTCCATATTAGCAGATCACTTTTCTTTTTAAAATAAGCATTTCCATTTAGCAATGAAAAGTTTAATAAAAACACTGAGTAATTTCCAAGTATCTGTTGTATATAGGCAGTGGCGCCCCCCGGTGGTGGAGAGAGGCGATCTCCTCCCGCTGGGTGGACTGCTGCTTGCCCAGCTGGCCCTCGGGCAGGTCCACTGCCTGCTCCATCCAGTTCCCCCACCGTTGAGCCCCATGTCCGTCCTGTCAGCGTCTCTCATGTCGCCCAAGTTCACTCTATCCAGATCCTCCCTGATCTCACCTGGCAGTCTCATCTTTCAACTTCACCATGTGAGTCTAACCAATCAATTTCTGGGTTTTTTTTCCAAGAGTTGTTTTTTTTTTTTTCCCCTAACAATTATGTTTATGTCAGCCATTCCTGGAAGAAAAACAAAAGGACATTTTACTGCCTTAGGTTCATCTGAAGCAAGGAAGATAGCATTGACAAGAACATCATCATTCAGCTCATGGTTAGTGAAGTGCAGCAGCTCCCAAGTTTTTGATTTCAGGACCCCTTTGTTCTCTTAAAAACTATTACAGAAAGAAGTTATACAGATTGCCAACAAACACATGAAAAGCTGCTCAGCCTCACTAATCATTAGAGAAATGCAAATCAAAACTACAATGAGGTATCACCTCACACCAGTCAGAATGGCCATCATCACAAAATCTACAAAAAATAAATGCTGGAGAGGGTGTGGAGAAAAGGGAACCCTCTTGCACTGTTGGTGGGAATGTAAATTGATACAGCCACTATGGAGAACAGTATGGAGGCTCCTTAAAAAACTAAAAATAGAACTACCATACGACCCAGCAATCCCACTACTGGGCACATACCATGAGAAAACCATAATTCACAAAGAGTCATGTACCACAGTGTTCATTGCAGCTCTATTTATAATAGCCAGGACATGGAAGCAACCTAAGTGTCCACTGAGAGATGAATCGATAAAGAAGCTGTGGCACATGTATACAATGGAATATTACTCAGCCATAAAACAAAACAAAATTGAGTTATTTGTAGTGAGGTGGATGGACCTAGATTCTGTCATACAGAGTGAAGTAAGTCAGAAAGAGAAAAACAAATACCGTATGCTAACAC